>NC_133245.1:8790000-10040000 GCF_048772165.1 Typha angustifolia
GCAACATCTGTAACAAAAATTTCAGCCTCTAACTAAGCTGAAAACGGATGTGACAATACCAAAAAATATGCATACTTGCTCAATCTGTCAACGTTGTTGTGAGAGTGTGCATTGTGCGTTCAAACGCCGCGTTCGAACGCACTGTGAATGCCTACATCACGTTCGCAAATCCAGAGAAGAGCGAATTCGGTGCGTTCTAACGTGGTCGGCGAAAATATATCTGTAGGGTTAATTTTGAATTATTTGGTTAGCCTCTAAAGGGATGTGGATGGCAACTAGAGAGTCATTATTGAAGAATTGTGTTTTGCCTTGCCTCCTTCGTCTTCTTCCCTCTTGTTCTTTCAATCCCCGGTGACGCCGCTTCTATCCTCCACCGATCGGTCAATCACCCTAAACCCTTAGGGCGGCCCTCTCCTCCCCCTTCTTCTAATTTATCCAACACTTCCCCTAATCCCTTCCATCAACCATAGCCCTTCCACCACCAATTTTCACCAGTGCCACCCCATTAATGGCGATCCTCCACTAGCCACCATCAACCTAGGATCTCGTGCCTCCATCCACGGATCCTGATCAGACCACCTTGATGTTTATCCACTAATCGGATGATATCTCGAGATCCCCATATCCGACTCGTCTGAAACTTAATTCATTAGAAAGCTCTTTTCTGGGGCTACGACATATCAAAATTTCACGTCAATCTAATGGCGACATCTTTTAGGATCTATTTACAAACTTTCGTGCTAGAATCAGTCCAGATCTGAGAATTGGAAGAGATCAATCCTTAGCCAAAAGGGGAGATCGTATCACTAATAAATTAGACAACTTAATGGTAGTATCTAGACCCATTTGAGGCTCATCTCCTGTTGGTCCTAACTATAGAAGATAGGCTAAATTACTCGCACATGGGAGCCCCACCATTAGCTACATCGTAGGAATCGGCGGAGATCGAACGCAATTAAGTTGCACATCTTTGTTTCTCTACTTAAATTTCGTCCACATGCTCCAGAAATCAAAAGTGATGAGTCCCAAGCTTTGTAACTACTGAGTGCCAAGGACAATGTCCGCTCCTCGTAGTGCCAACGGATACAAGTCCACAATGATGTCGTGTCCTTGCACTCGTATACCGACCTAGCGACACAAGCTCTTCGCCTTATCCTATGGTCGGTTCTGCATCCAAACCCAATCTCCTTACTAACCTCTCATCTAAAAGGTTGTGTACTCCCTGAATCAATGATGATGTGCACACAATGCTTTCTAATGAGTCCGTCTACTCGTAACGTCCTCGACGTGGAAGTACCCGAATATGTATGATATTTCAGCTTGGATATCTTCCTTCGCACCCTCATCAACGGCCTCATCATGGATCTCCTCTAGACACTCTCCATCATCAACAACCTCATCATCCTCCTCGAGACCGTCAATGAGCATCACACTCCCGATCGGTTTAGAACACCGATGATCGGGGGTGTAACGTTCATCGCATCGAGAGAAAAGGCCCTTCGGTTTTTGCTCCTCCACCTGGGTAGGTGTGAGAGTTCGAATGGGGGGGTCTTGTGCCTCCTCTAACATCGGAAGAAGGTCTCAAAGGTGGTCTTGGTCTAGTGCTTGCAACCATTGTTTTTGAACTCGCAGAATTTCCAGCCGGCGTTCTAGATGTAAAGCGCATATCTCAGTTGCCCCAACTTGTTTTTGCAGCCATCTTGAGAGCCTTATGTTTTTAATCTATCCTCACGGCCTTCTCAAAAGCCTCCTCAAGACTGGTAGGACAAAGAGCACGAACATCCGCTTGTATCTCCTATCGCAGCCCTGAAATAAATATGCTCATCAATGTTAGTTCGAGCCAAGGTGGCTTACAATGACTACTATTTCTTCCAAATTCAGCTTGGTACTCCAATACGGTCATCCTCTGAACCATCTTGCTTAATATGACAGCAAAATCTTCATATGCCGCTGTCCCAAATCTGCGTGTAATTCTCCTACAAAAGTCAGCTCAACCGATAAATCCTTCATCACGAATAACCGATCTATATCAATGCAATGCCGTTCCTTGGAGGTGAAAGCTTGCGTAGCCTATCTTTGGTATGAGAACCCATCATAGCGCTACTGGACTACACCAAAGTGTAACTCATTATGGAATGTGATGCGTCGAGTGTTTTCATAGGAGCTATTCTAATGCAAGGAGGGTGTCCCATTGCCTTTCTTAGCGATGCTTTATTATAAAAATCTCAACAATTATCGACTTATGAGAGAGAGATATTGACAATTCTACATGCGGTGACAAAGTGAAGGCCTTATTTGATCAGTAGATGATTCATTATATGAATCAATCAAAGGAGCCTTCTATACTTTATGGGACAACGCATACACACTCTAGCACAGTAGAGATGGGTCACAAAATTGTTGGGGTATGATTATGAAATCGAATACAAGAATAGAACGAACAAATAGAGCGACGGATGCACTATTGCAATCATAGAGATGGCACATTGAGAAGGTTGTGTGCCCATCTTAAATTTGCTCAAAATCGTATGAAGAAAGATTATGATCGTAGCCATAGGGAATAGGAGTTCGACATCGACAGTTGGGTGTTTGTGAGGGTGCAATCGTATCGATAGGTGACCTTATGTCCGATGTGTAACTAAAAGTTAGCACATCGCTACTTTTGTTTGTTTTGGGTGTTGGACCATATTGGTCCGGTTGCATATCGTTTGGAGCTGCTAGAGGGGTTGAGAGTGCATCTTGCCTTCCATGTTTCATTATTGAGGGAGCGGATTGGAGATTATGAGGTCGTTGGATCAGTTCTGCCGGAGCCGTTGGATGAGATAGATATCGTAGAGCCAATTCATGTTCTTACTAGGCGCTAACGATGATATGGTACCAGATTAGAGATGGAGATTCTAGTCGAGTGGCTTGGCAAGCAATCCGATGAGGCAACATGGGAGTTGGAGACTGACATTTTGGAGCGTTTCCCTAACTTTACACCTTGAGGGCAAGGTAGGGGAAGCGTGGTGGGTTGATGCACTTAGTTAGGATATTTTTTTATTGCATAGTTATTTATTTTTATTAAAGTAAAATTCCTATAGGATGCGTTCGAACGCAGGTGGGATTGCGGTTGAACGCCTTTGTGAACGCCTACATCAGGTTTACAAATACAGAGGACACGAAAAGTGCATTCAAATGCGGTTGGGCGAGTTCGAATGTCGCGTTCAAATGCTTGCATCGCGTTCGCACATAGAAAGAATGTCTTTTGTATGTTCGAATGCGATCGGGTGCGTTCAAACGTGATTAGCGAAAATTCTCTAGAATTAGGGTTACATATGGTTATTAGGACTTGTTGGTTAGCATGTATAAGTTTGTGGATGGCAGCCAATTCATTATGGAATTGGATTATTAATTTCTTGTCTCCTATCTTCTCTCTAAACTCTCTCCCTCCCTCTTCACTATCCTTTCACCTCTACCATTGGCAAGGTTTCTCCTAACTTTTAATCTCCCTCAACTGTCGAGCCATCCCTCTTCTTTGGGATCTCGACCACTTCTTCCCCTTCGTCTATATCCCTTAACCACATCCACCATCCACCTGTTGGTAATTTCATGTATTTGATATGAATTTTTTTTATTAATTTTGAGCTAGGTTTTAAGTGGGGCCCACACATTATTAATGAAGGTTTAATGGTGGAATTAATTTAGCTCAAAGTATACTTTGTTGTCAAATATTCACTTAGTCAAATCCATGAAGAGAAGTGAATGAAAATTGGCTCTAAAGTGGGTATCATGGCAATGGGAAATAAAGAAAAGTGAGTTTAGTACCATATTGGATATTTGAGAAATGTTAGTATGGTATATAAGTAACAAACTTCTTATGGGCTTTGGGCCCCAAAAGGGGTACCTATTTTGTGGGTAAAGGTTACTATACAACTTAACTCACACACGCGCACTGCCCGACTCGGTTCGGTTCGGTTCGCACGCACGGGTCAAGTCCAATTTTAATTTTTTGCTTGATACGAGTTCAAATCTAGTTTGATTCGGGATCGAAGTGGTGTGTCACCGAAGAATTTATTATGTAATGTGATGCGTCGGGTGTTGGTATAGGAGCTGTACTAATGCAAGAAGGATGTCTCATTGCCTATCTTAGCAAGGCTTTATCTCAAAAATCTCAACAATTATCAACTTACGAGAGAGAGATTGCGACAGAAATTGTTGGAGCACTTTCACCAAACTTCAGAGGCTAGTCATAAGGGTGTCTTGAGGACTTATAGGAGAATATATCAGAGTTGCACGTGGCCAAGATTGAGACGGGATGTGAGGAGTTTTGTCCGTGCTTACGGAGTCTGCCAAAGGGCCAAAGCAACCAATTTGAAATCAATCAAATTACTACGGCTTTTACCTATACCAGACCGTATTTGGGAGGACATTTCTATGAACTTCATAGAGGGTCTTCTACTGGTGCGTGGTTATTCTGTTATCTTTGTGGTGGTTGACAGATTGAGTAAGTATTCGCACTTTTTAGCATTGTCACATTTGTTTTTAGCCAAGTCGGTGGCTGAAATTTTTGTTAGAGATATTGCTCGATTACATTGCATGCCACACAAGATTGTCTTGGATCGTGATCATGTATTTATGAGTGACTTTTGGACTGAGTTTTTTAGATTGTAAGGGACTCGATTAAACTTCAGTTCGACCTACCATCCATAGACGGACGGCAAAACCGAGGTGGTTAATTGAGCCATTGAGTAGTATTTGAGGTGCTTTATTGGAGAGATGCCGAGACGATGGTTGGAGTTCTTACTATGGGCGGAGTGGTCTTATAACACCGCCTACCATAATATAATTGGCATGACTCTATTTGAGGTGGTGTATGGACACACGGCTTTGACGTTACGTGTTTATGATCCAGTGGCATCAGTAGATAGGACGGAGGTGGATCTAGCATTGATGGATAGAGACGCCACACTGAGAAGGTTGCATGCTCATCTTAAACTTGCTCAAAATCGTATAAAGCAAGTTTATGACCGTAGCCATAGAGAGTAGGAGTTCGACATTGGTAGTTGGGTGTTTGTGAGAGTGCAACTGTATCGACAGGTAACCTTACGTCTGATGTGAAACCAAAAGTTAGCACATCGCTACTTTGGTCCGTTTCGGGTGTTGGAGCGTATTGGTCCGGTTGCATATCGTTTGGAGCAGCCGGAGGGGTCGATAGTGCACCCTGTCTTTCATGTTTTATTGTTGAGATAGCGCATTGGAGATCATGAGATTGTTGGGTCGGTTCTACTGGATCTATTGGAGGAGATAGAGATCGTAGAGCCAGTTCGAGTACTTGCTAGACGCTGACGATGACATGGTACCAAATTGGAGATGGAGATTCTAGTTGAGTGGCTTGGCAAGCCATCTGATGAGACGACATGGGAGTTGGAGACTGATATCTTGGAGCATTTCTTTGACTTTTCACCTTGAGGGTAAGGTGGGGGAAGCGTGGTGGGCTAATAAACTTAGTTAGGATCTTTTCTTATTGTATTAGGTGTTTATTTTCATTAAGATAAATTCCTATAGGTCGCGTTCGAACGCCCTTGTGAACGCCTACATCAGGTTCGCAAATACAAAGAACGCATATAGTGCGTTCAAACACAGTTGGGCAAGTTCAAACGCTTGCGTCGCGTTCGCAAAGCTAGAAAAGGAGTTTTTCTTAGTGTGTTCGAACGCGACTAGGCACGTTCGAACGCGACTAGGCACGTTCGAACGCGATCGACGGAAATCCTCTAGAATTAGGGTTTCATATTGTTTTAGGACTTGTTGGCTAAACTCTATAAATATGTTGATGGCAACCAACTTCATTATGGAATTGGATTCTTGATTTCTTACCTCCTATCTTCTCTCTAGACTCCTCCCTCATCCCTTTTCACCATCTTTCCACCTCTACCGTTGGCAAGGTTTCTCCTCGCTTCTAATATCTCTCGTTTATCGAGTCACCCCTCTTCTTTGGGATCTCGACCACTTCTTTTTTGTCTACTTCCCTTAATCAATTCCACAATCCACCCTCATCTCCATACCTATCCATAACCCTAACATCTACTCCACCTATCACTACCATCATCACCCATGTTATTCTGTGTTTTCATCCCCGTTACAGTTTGAATCTACGAAGGACATAAATACAAAAGTTCTAGATCTGGAAGTTATGAATCTAAGCCAATTAGTTTCGTAATTTTCTAACTACAAGAGAAAATCTGATGAATATTTTTCTACAATTGCGCGGACTGATTCCTACAATAAATTCAGATCTTAAGAAATTGTTCTGTAGCCAATCATTTGGTATTAGAGCTTATCAATTGGTATCAGAGTCTATCAAAGTAGTATCGGAGCCTAACAATTGGTATCAGAGCCTATTAGTGCACTTCATCGGTGAAGAGGATTAGCACTTTGAGAATGATATTGATCCCTTTGGAGATGGTGATGGGCATGCTCGAGGATTCAAAGAAGGAGATCAACAAGCACAAAGGTTCAGATCGGAACTAAGGATCTTTTGTGAACTCGACAATGCTATTCGGGGGAGAACCGCACGTTTGGACTTTCCAAAATTCCAAAGCGGTGATCCGACGAATTAGGTGTTTCAAGTGGAATAATACTTTGATTATCAAAGGACAGCGAAGGACGCAATGGTCTAGATGGCAAGCTTTCACCTCCAAGGAACGACATTGCATTGGTATCGATCGGCTATTCGTGGAGGAGGATTTACCGGTTGGGCAGACTTTTATATAGGGATTACACGTAGATTTGGAACAACGGTATATGAAGATTTTGCTATCACATTAAGCAAGGTGGTTCAAAGGACAACCGTCTTGGAGTATCAAGCAGAATTTGAAATAGTAGTCATTTGAACCACCTTGGCCCAAATCGACATTAATGAGTATATTCATTTCAGGGCTGTGGGAGGAGATGCAGGCGGATGTTTGTGCTTTCTGTCCTACCACTCTTGAGGAGGCCATTGAGAAGGCCATTGAGAAGGCCATAAGAATGGAGCAAAAGCACAAGGCTCTCCAGATGGCAGCGAAAGCAAGTTGGGGCAATTGAATGGGAGATTTGCGTCGAGAATGCCGGTTGGAAATTCTACGGGTTCAAAGGCAGCAGCTACTAGTACTAGAGCACGACCACCTTTGAGACCCCCATTCAAACTCTCACACCTGCCCAGGTAGGGAGCAAAGAGCAAAGGGCCTTTATTTTCGATGCGATAAACGTTTCACCTCCGGTCATCAGTGTTCCAAATAGATCGATAGTGTGATGCTCATCGATGGTCTCGAGAAGGACGATGAGGTTGTTGGTGATGGAGAGTATTTAGAGGAGGTCCATGAGGAGGCCGTGGATGAGGCTGCTGAGGAAGATATCGAAGCTGAAATATCGATGCATGCATATTCGGGTACTTTTGTGCTGAGGATATTGTGGGTGGACGGACTCGTTAGAAAGCATTATGTGACATCCTCATCGATTTCGGGAATACACACAACTTTCTAGATGAGGGGTTAGCGAGGAACTTGGTCTTGGATGATGAACCGACCATGGGGTTTTACGTTGCTATTGGAGACGACACAAAGCTTTAGGCGGAGAGCTTGTGTCGCTTGGTCGATATACATGTGCAAGGACACGACATCATTGTGGACTTCTATCCGATAACGCTGCAAGGAGCAGACATTATCCTTGGCTTGGGACCCGTCACTTTTGATTTCCGGAGCATGTGAATGAAATTTAAGCAAGAAAACAAAGATGTGTGGCTTGATGGCATTCGGTCTCCACCAATTCTAGTGATGCAGGCGATGGTGGGGCTACCTTATGCAAGTGATTTGTCCTATCTTCTTCAGTTAGGACCAATAGGAGATAAGCCTCTAATGAGTCCAGGTACTACAATTGATTTGTCTAATTTATTGGATAAATTTGCTGGACTATTTGAGAAGCCAAAGGAGTTGCCACCAAGGAGAATGGCAGATCATTGCATAGAGATTGTGACCGGGGCTGCACGAGTGAACGTGAGGCCGTACTAGTATCCACATGTGCAAAAGAAAGTTATCTCCAAGATTGTAGCCAAGATGGTCAAGCAAGGCCTCATACAACCAAGTCATAGCTCTTACTCATCGCCTGTGCTATTGGTGAGAAAGAAGGATAAGATATGGCATTTTTGTGTTGACTACCGGGCACTAAACGCTATCACCGTTAAGGACTAGTATACCATTCCGGTCATAGAGGAGCTACTCAACAAGCTTGTAAGGGCGACCATATTCAGCAAGTTGGACTTTAAGACTAGGTATCATCAAATTAGAATTCACCCGGCAGATGTGCACAAAACTTCATTTCAGACTCTAGATGGGCATTATGAGTTCCGAGTGATGCCCTTTGATCTCACTAATGCTCCAGCTACTTTTCAAGGCCTCATGAGTGATATTTTTTAGCCTCTACTGCAAAGGTATATCTTGGTATTCTTTGACGATATTTTGGTGTACAATAGGACTGAAATGGAGCATTGGCGGCATTTGGAGAATGTGCTGAATTTGTTGAAGTAAAACCAGCTGAATATTAAGAAGTTCAAGTGCCTATGAGGAGTACCACAAGTGGAGTATTTAGGCCGCATCATTTCAGCGGAAGGAGTAGCGGCAGATCCCCAAAGGTGGCATGCATGACTGCTTAGCTGATCCCAACTTCTACAATAGGATTGCGAGGATTCTTGGGGCTGATCGGGTATTATCGCCGCTTCATCATAGGGTATGGCAAGATTGTTGCTCTTCTCACTAAAGAGTTCATCGTGGAATGTGTTGCATTGACAATTAGCATAGGAGCTGTACTAATGCAAGGAAGACGTCCCATAGCTTTCTCAGCAAGGCTTTACCACAAAAATCCTAGCAACTATCAACCTATGAGAGAGAGATGTTGGCAATTTTGCATGCAGTGACAAAGTGAAGGCCTTATTTGATCGATAGACGATTCATTATATGTAACAACCCAATCCAAAAAAAAAAAAAAAAAATTCATGGGCACGACGCGACCGGCCACACTGTGGCCGGCCTCGTGCCCATGCCAGCTGCTCATGCAGCTTGGTGGGGCGCCACGCGCCTGCAGCCGCTGCCGCAGCCAACTGGCCGCGGTGGGCCCCGGCGGGCTCCGGCGCCGCCACTACTCCTCCTCCACCGCCTTCCCTCTCTCTCTCTTTAAATCTCTCTCTATCTCTCTCTCTCTCTCTCTCTCGAGGCTCTCTCTCTATATCTCTCTCTCTCTCTCTCTCGCCGAGGCCGGTCGTCGCCGTCGCCACCTCCACGAGCGCCGGTGAGCTCCTCTCTCTCTCTCTCTCTCTCTCTCTCTCTCTTGCCCGAGGGTGGGCTTGTCGGAGACGAGCCACCGGCGAGAGGCCGGCCGCTGGCTGGCCAGCAGCGGCCGGTGCCCTCCCCGCCGGCCCGGGTCTGCAACCGCCTCCCTCACCTCCCCTCTTTCTTCTCTTTCTCTTCTGTTCTTCTTCTTCTTCTTCTTCTTCCTCTTCTTCTTCTTTCTTTCCTTCTTTCTTTCCTTCTTTCTTTCTTTCTTTTTCTCCTTCTTCCTCAGCTCCTTCTCTTTCTTTTTGCACAGTGTTGGGCTCGGCCCAGCACTGTAGCAGGCAGTGCTGGGCCGAGCCCAGCACTGATGGCAGATGTGTTTAATTTATTAATTAATTAGTTTATTTAGGTTATTTATTTAGGTATTTTTCTTCTTAATTAATGTAAATAGATTATTTAGACATGAACTATGTTAATAATATTATATATCCTTCAATATAATTTTATTAATGATAATTTTTATCATTAATGATTAATTAGGTATAAATATATGTAATACTTATATTTATTTATTTATTTACATATCTATTAGATTAATAGATAGATTTGTAAATTATAATTATTAGATTTATATTCTAATATTCTTATGATCTACATTTTTAGTAATTCTATTAATTTGTTATACATTATTAGTTTGTAACAAATAAGATAATGACTACATAATCCCCAATTAATCAAGATATAATTTAATTATAATTAGGCTTTTATCTATATTTATATTTTACTTATAATAAAAATCTAGCCAATTATAAAATTAAGTAGAAATTCTAAAATCTAATAAATCATCATATTTTACTCGAACGAATTATAATGGGATAAACAACTAACTTTATGTTACTTAAATATTTTCAGATCCCGAACCCCTTATTTGAGACCCCGTGGACCTTGCTAGCGATGAGTGTCACTCGGTTACCTGACGGATGTGAGAGATGCGTGGTTTGTATCTTCTGATCAGACTGTGAGTAGTCTTATCCCCTAGATCCCTTTCTCAAATTAGGATTTATTATATATTATGTACATGCATGTTTTGGCCTCCAGCATGATTATATGACTGTATATAGAGATGATTTCAGTCGAGCATATATTTTATCATGCATTTAATTAGACTGATCTGGGATATGAGTACATTGGTGATATATAGAGATGATTGGAGATGATTATGCTGTTATGATTTTATGTCGGGATGATTTCTATCATGAGTATGCATGTGGTAGATTAGCATGAGTATGCATGTGTTAGATACATGGTTGGAGTTTGCATTACATCATTTTGTTCTTGATTCCTATTCCACCTAAATTCCGGTTATGCATTGACTTGTTATTGTACTGGATATATGCATATGATTTGTCATTTAAAAAGGAAAGCATGAAATGTGATTGATAGGATAGTTGATAGAAAGCGTGAGGATACCCGAGTGGGCGCGAGGGTTAGGACGCGCTTGGTGGATGATTGATCACTCGATATGGTCGCGATCCTGTTGGTCTTACGTCCGAGGTCGTTAGTCTGTGTGCGCAGCAGACATTCGGACACATGCCGTTCGCCAGGGCATATGTGGCGAGTTATCCTCATGAGATTTCTATCAGCTAGAAGGGTGCCCGGTCTGGATGGATGTTGATACCCTAGCGGATGGCAGGGTATGGTTATATTTGAGATACTCCTTGCGGATGGCAGAGTATGCTCTGAGCCTTCGGGCATGATGTTGAGACCGGGTACTGGGTGTTGACTGTGCACAGTGGTCTAGTATGATGATGACATATAGAGATGACATTGATGATTGAGATGTTGAGAAATGCATATAATTTCATTATCATCTGATTACCTGATTATCGAGTGGTCAATATACATCACATATGATTGCATTTGATATCATAACATGGTCATGGTCGGCATGCATCATGTGTCATATTTGAGAGAGAGTTATGATGATAGATGACATGGAGATTTGTTTACTCATGGTCGAGGATTATATACTTTTATCAGTTATGACGTGTTATCTACTTTTCATTTATATATTATTGAGGATACATTCATATACTCATTCATGACATGATACTCTTTCTGATTCATATTATCCAGTACATGATTTACTCTCTGTTTGGCATCACTGATTCGGGGTAAGGTCTATTCACTGAGCCTTTTGCTCATGACTCTCTTTATTTTTTTTCTAACCCCTCAGATATGTGGTACGTGATAGCGACTTGAGAAGATATTTTAGAGTGATGATGAGGTGAGCTATAGATGCGAGATGGCATAGATGATAGTTTATATAGAAATTGAGTTGTACCAGTATTTGATATTTGTACTCTTTTGTATTAGACGATGATTTGTATAATACAGGTCGAATCATAGTGTACTCTTGTATCAGTTGTTTAGTTGTATCTTGATGGTTTGTTGTGGCCTGTGTGGGTCCTGCCAGATTATGTAGCGGTCTAGTGTGTATTATTGTGTATTTTGATATTCATATGTTAACAGGTTTATTTGGTTAAGAGTATGATTTATTTGGTGATGGATTATGTGATCATGGATATGTTAGCAGGTGTTATTTGATGATGTCATGATTGTATGTGCACAGGAGTGTATCTGTGCGTAACGGACCCCGCCTGACCTGTCGCGTGCGTCGCGCGTGCCGTGTGGGCGCGTGGGCGTGCACGTGTCCGTGTCGGGCGGGGGCGTTACATTATACGAACCAATCAAAAAAACCTTCCATACTTTATGAGATAGCGTATTCTACTCTAGGACAGCACAGATGGGTCATAAAATTGCTGAGGTATGATTATAAAATTCAATACAAGAAAAGAACAGAAAATACAGCGGCGGATGCATGATGGGATCTGGAACCAAGATAGGTTACGCTAAGATTCCTTCAAGATCTGAATTTATTACAGAAATCAATCCGCGCAACCATGGGAAAATATTCGTAAGATATTCTTCGGTAGTCAGAAAATTACAAAACCAATTGGGTTGGATCTTAACTTCTTGATCTACCACAATCCATCATTTATGGTTACTTGAATGCATCCACGGTCCAACAGAAATCCGCCTCAATTCTCCAATTTGGGATGGTGCTCCGGATCATCCATCACCTTCTACAACAATCTCAAAATATCTGGGTCAGATGTACATGCATACCTCAGCTCGTTAAAGAAGGGAAAGGTAGGAGATGAATAGGTTCCAAGCTCAGCGGTATCGGGTTGGCGCGATAGTGTATCCGCCACTCTATTTTCCGTTCCCTTCTTATATTGAATTTCAAAATCATACCCTAGTAATTTTGTGACCCATTGCTGCTATGCCGGAGTGTGTATGCGTTGTCCCATAAAGTATGGAAGGCTCCTTTGATCAATTCAGATAATGAATCGTCTACTGATCAAATAAGACCTCCACTTTGTCACCGCATGCAGAATTGTCAACATCTCTCTCTCATAAGTCGATAATTGCTAAGATTTTTATGATAAAGACTTTCTAAGATAGGCAATGAGACGTCCTTCTTGCAATAGTACAGCTCCTATGCCAACACCCGACACATCACATTCCATAATAAATTCTTTGGTGAAGTCCGGCAGCGCTAGAACGGGTGCTGTTGTCATTGTTGTTTTTAACTTTTCAAAAGCTAAAGTAACTTCATCTGTCCATCTAAAAGAATTCTTTTTCAACAAAGAAGTGATAGGAGCAGCGATCTTGCCATATCCGGCGATAAAGCGTTAATAATATCTGGTTAGCCCTAAAAATCCTCTTAATCCTGTGGTAGTAGTAGGAATTGGCCAAGCGGTCATACATGCAGCATTTTGTGGATCCGTAGCTACACCTTCCGCTGAAATAATGTGGCCTAAATACTCCACCTTTGATACTCCCCATAAGCACTTGGACTTTTTGATCTTCAATTGGTTTTGCTCCAACAAATTCAACCCGTCCTCCAAATGCCACCAATGCTCCAATTCAGCTCTGCTATATACTAAAATATCATAAAAAATTACCAAGTTGGAGCATTGGTGAGACCAAAATATATCATTCATGAGGCCTTAAAAGATAGTTGGAGCATTGGTGAGACCAAAAGGCATCACTCGGAACTCATAATGCCCGAAGTCCGAAATCTAGTTTCGTTCACATCCGCCGAGTGAACTCTAATTTGATGATACCCAGCCTTCAAGTCAAGCTTACTAAATATAGTCGCCCCTGCAAGCTTGTCCAACAACACCTCGATAACCGGAGTGGGATACTGGTCCACGACGGTAATAGCATTTAGTACTCGATAGTCGACACACAAACGCCGTGTTCCATCCTTTTTTTGCACCAATAGCACGAGGGATGAATATGAACTATGACTTGGTTGTATGAGGCCTTGCTCCAACACCTCAGCTACCATCTTTGAGATAACTTCTTTTTGCACATGTGGATACCGGTATGGACTCACGTTCGCCGGTGTAACCCCCGGGTACAATCACTATGCGATGGTCCGCCGCTTTCCTCGGTGGCAACTCCTGTGGCTCCTCAAATAGTCCAGAAAAGTTATATAATAAATTAGACAATTCAATAGTAGTACCTTAACTCATTTGAGGGTCATCTCCTGCTCATCCTAACTGAAAAAGATAGGCCAAATCATATGCACAAGGCAGCCCCACTATAGCCTGCATTGCAGGAATCGACGAAGACCGAACGCTATCAAGCCACACATCTTTGTTTCCTTATTTATATTTCATCCACATACTCTGAAAATCAAATGTGACGGGTCCCAAACTCTATAACCACTGAGCACCAAGGACAATATCCTCTCCTTGTAGCGCCAACGGATACAAGTCGACAATGATGTCGTGTCCTCGCACCCGTATACCGTCCAAACGGCACAATCTTTTCGCCCTAAGCTTTGTGCCATCTCCAATAGCAACATCAAATCCTGTGGTCAGTTCGGCATCCAAACCCAATGTCCTCACTAGCCTCTCGTCTAGAAAGTTGTGTGTACTCCCTGAATTGTTGAGGACATGCACACAATGCTTTCTGATGAGTTCGTCTACTCGTAACGTCCTCGGTGCAGAAGTACTTGAATATGCATGCATCGATATTTTAGCTTGGATATCTTCCTCCATGCCCTCCTCAATAGTCTCCTCATGGGTCTCCTATGGACACTCTCCATCATCAAGTACCTCATCATCCTCCTCACAACGACTACTAACTCTTTCAAACTCAGCTTGGTACTCCAATATGGTAATCCTTTGAACCATCTTACTTAATGTGGCAGCAAAATCTTCATATGCCACTGTCCCAAATTTGCATGTAATCCTCCTACAAAAATCAGCTCATCTGATAAATCCCCCACCACGAATTATCGGTTTATACCAATGCAATGCCGTTCCTTGGTGCGTATGATTTGGCCTATCTTCTTTAGTTAGGACCAATAGGAGATGAGCCTCAAACGAGTTCAGGTACTATCATTGAATTGTCTAATTTATTAGATAATTTTTCTGGACTGTTTGAGGAGCCACAAGAGTAGCCACCGAGGAGGGTTGCAAACCATCGTATAGAGATTGTACCTAGGCTGCACCGGCGAACGTGAGGCCATATCAGTATCCACAAGTGCAAAAAGAAGTTATCTCAAAGATGGTAGTCGAGATGTTGGAGCAAGGTGATATGATTCGGAATTCACCGATGTCGTCTCGAGCACGGATACACTTTAGCAGTGTCTTTATTTCTTGTTTTAATGTTTAATTCTTAAGAAAATAAGTTTTCTGTATGTTGTGTTCGAATGCGGGTGGAGTGCGTTCGAACACGGTTGTGAACGCCTGCATCACGTTCGCACATCCAGAGAGTGTGAATTATATATTCGAACGCCGCGTCAAACATGCTGTGAACGCTTGCATTGCGTTCGCAAATCCAGAGAAGTGGGAAACAAGTGTGTTTGGACGCATGTTCGAATGCTTGCATCACATTCGTAAATCCAGAGAAGAGAGAAATAAGTGCGTTCGAACGCGATCAGGCATGTTTGTATGTGGTCGACGAAAATGTACTATTTAGGGTTATTTTTGAATTGTTTGGTTAGCCTCTAAAGGATGTGGATGGCAGCCATGGAGTCATTATTGATGAATTGAGTTTTTGCCTTGCCCCCTTCGTCTTCTTCACTCTCGTTCTCTCGATCCCCGGCAACGCCGCTTTTAACCTCCCTCGACCGGCCAATCACCCTAGTCCCTTAGGGGTGGCCCTCTCCTCTGATAGGATTCAGACTTCACCGATGTTGTCTTGAGCCTGGATACACATTAGGAGTTTAATCTCCAAGAAAATAAGTTTTCTGTCAGTCGTATTCGAAAGCGGGCGGAGTGCGCTCGAACGCAATTGTGAACGCGGTTGTGAACATGGTTGTGGGAGTGTGCATTGTGCATTTGAACGCATTGTGAACGCCTGCATCGCGTTCGCAAATCCAGAGAAGTAGGAAATAGGCACATTCGATCGCACGTTCGAACGCCTGCATCGCGTTTGCAAATCCAGAGAAGAGCGAACTCGGTGCGTTCGAACGCGGTCAGGCGCATTCGAACACGGTCGATGAAATTTTATTTTTTAGGATTAATTTTTAGTTGTTTGGTTAGCCTCTAAAAGGGTTGTGGATAGCAACCAGAGATTATTATTGAAGAATTGAGGTTTGCCTTGCCTCCTTCGTCTTCTTTGCTCTCGTTCTCTCAAACCCCGGTGACGCCGTTTCTAACCTTCCTCGACCGGCCAATCACCCTAGACCCTTAGGGGCGGCCCTCTCCTCCCTCTTCTTCCAATCTATCCAACACTTGTCCTAACCCTTCCATCAACCATAACCTTTCCATTACCACTTTTCACCGGTGCTACCCCACAAACGCCGGTCTACCTCCAATCACCATCACCTAGGATCTCGTGCCTCCATAGACCACCCTGATGTTCGTCCACTAATCGGACGATATCTCAAGATCCCCAGATCTGATTCACTAAAACTTGATTTGTTGGAAATCAATTTTCTGGGGATACAACATATCCAAATTTCCCGTCGATCCGATGGCGGCATTTTTTGGAATCTTATTACAATGTTCTGTGCCAAATCTAGTCTAGATCAAATAATTGGAAGAGATCGAGCCTTAGCCTAAGGGGAGATCGTATCATCCTCCCCCTTCTTATAATCTACCCAACACTTGCCCTAACCCTTCCACTACCACTTTTCACCGGTGCCACCCCATTAACGCCCGTCCACCACCAACCACCATCATCTAGGATCTCGTGCCTCCATCCACGGATCCTGATTAGACCCCCTGATATTTGTCCACTAATCGGATAATATCTCAAGATCCTCACATCCTATTCGCCTGAAACTTGATTTTTTTGGAAATCTTTTTTCTAGGGCAACAACATATCCTGAAAAACCCCTAGACACACGTATGTATCTAACCTCTAGGCAATGATACTTCTCGTTCACTTAAGTAAAAGTCGGAAGAAATATTAAAAACGAAAGTAGAGATGAACGCCAAGATTTTAACGTGGAAAACCCAAACAGGTAAAAAACCACGGATCCAAACTCGGATCAAAACCAATCACTATGATAGTAGCAGTTACAAGACTGACTCACAAAACAACCCGTCGATCCAAACGACTTTGTTCCTCTCAGTCTTGATCGCTAGAACCCACGATTCACTGCTTCTTGTGATTGAAGTCCAATCTCAGTAACCCTCGAGATTGATCTTTCGTCTAGATAGCCCTTAAGACGAAAGATTAAGATTTGTAGATGCGAAGGGCCTTGTTTGTTGAAGAACCGATGTAGCCTCCAAAAAGTCTCCTTGAATAATCTTCTTCAACCACCCTAGGTTAGGGCAACACTATCCTTATATATGATCTCCAAGATAGAGCCAAATCCAAGTCATATTCGTACTCACGAAAATCCAATAAATTGCAAACTTCATATGTGCATTTGAACGCGACCCGAGTGCGTTCGAACGGCCTAACTTAATCTCAGGTACGTTCGAACGGGCCCAAGTGCGTTCGAACGCGACAGCTTGAATTCTTCAGGTTGCGTTCGAACACGTTTGTGAACGCAGCTCTCGGTCTGTGTGAACGTAGTACCCACGTTCGAACGCATTTGTGAACGCGGCTCTCTGTCAGTGTGAACGCAGTGCCCGCGTTCGAATGCGCTTGTGAACGCGGCTCTCTGTCTGTGTGAACGCAGTGCCCGCGTTCGAACGCGTTTGTGAACGCGGTGAGAACGCGAGGCTTTTCTCCAATGATCTTGCAATTCTTCACACCAGTGATATTCTAGACTTGTGTAAAGCTCAAATACATGAAAGAATACACTTAGAATATTTTGTACAAAATTGCCAATAAATAAAAAACCTAAGAATCTCCCCCTTTGGCAATTTGTGACAAAACACTTAGGTTACAAGATATTACAATGACTTCAAACTGAGCAATCAACAAGTCTAGAATATTTTGCACATCAATCCCTGCATGGAAACATATACCAATCCAAGATCAAGTGAAAATAACTTGAAATAAAAAAAATCAAAACACAAGTTATCACAAGAGCAAAAATTTAAACAGACAAAGATTAAACACACGTTATCACAATTACTTCAAGTTAAGTTAAGTTTCAAATGCCAAGTTCAACCATCAAGTAAACTCCACTAAACTCCCCCTATGCCCATACTCCCCTTACACACCTAGACACTTAAACACTGAGACACTCTCCCCCTTTTTGGCACAAATGCCAAAGACTAGGAACTCGGAGGAAACTGACGATGAAGAATCGTCAACATGGAATCAAGTACAGTTCCCTGACGGACTTGCTCAGTACGTAGATCATTCACCGCGGAATAGAGATCCTGCACTTGAGTACTAAGTTGATCGAACCGGTCCGAGTACTGTGGTAACTCCCCCTTAGTGGGAGATGAGTCATCGGCAGAGCTATCATCAGAACTGTCGAGATGCGATGACCGACCAGCGGCGGAAGAGGACGGTTTGAGAGGAGACGTCTGGTCGTGAGCTTGACTCCGCTTCAGAGTAATCCGATCCAATGGTTTCTGCGAAGTAAGAGAAGGTTCCGAAGCATCTACTCGCACCCCACTCTAAGTGCACAAAGTGGTAAGAAAAATGCCAAAAGGTAATCCCTCACGAGGTGCTTCTTTCTGTGCAGCTGAGAGAATGGAATCATAGATCATGGCAGCTAAGTCCCGCTCATCCGACACACTGATAACCATCCACGTTCAGTAAAGATCTGTTCAATCCCCAACTCAGAAAAATCAAATATAACTACGGGTCTTTCACAGATAACAGGACGGGTGCCAAAATTATACTTGTAACGACCCTCAGCCGTTGTTGAAGAAAACTTGGGAGCCGAGGATGGCGAGGAAGGCGGCCTTGGTTTCTTGGTCACCGTCGTTTTCTTAGGCATTCTTGAAAAGAAAACACGTTTCAATATTCAATACATCTCCGAAAGCAACCAAAAAAAAATAGCAAGAAATCCAAAGAAAAATGGGAAAAACCATGAAGCCCCAAAAGGAAAAACATCTTGCACTTGAAAAATGCTAAGATATCACGTTCAATCTCACAAGAATCATCAAGAGTTGAATATTAACGTGATCAAAAGTTGAGAACGCACAAATCACTCAAAATCAAGCAAGTTTATTGAAAAAGAATAATGGATGATCATACCTTGCAAATGTGGGGAGAAACTCAAAATTTTGGTTGAAAGACACTAGATCC
The DNA here is from genome assembly GCF_048772165.1 of Typha angustifolia. NCBI lineage: Eukaryota > Viridiplantae > Streptophyta > Magnoliopsida > Poales > Typhaceae > Typha > Typha angustifolia. The sequence goes on from NC_133245.1 coordinate 8,809,038, forward strand.
GGAGGAGATCGACCCCCAAAAAGGATTTGAAGTGAAAAATTCGATGAAAAACAACAAGATCTTGAAGATTTGAGAAGGGGAAAAGGAAGGGTTTTTAGGGTTTGGAGAATGGAAGATGAAACCCTTGGGTTCGGACGCAATATTTAAAGAACCCACGCGTGCGTTCGAACGCACCAATCCGCGCGTTCGAACGCCCTTTTTTTTTTTTTTTTAACTAAAAACAAGGTAAAAATATTTTTCGAGATGCATTTCTAGAATGCCAAAATATAATCAAGACATAGAATATGACAATCTAATGAAATAAGTCATACAAGATCAATCAAATCATCAAAAGCATATTATAATCAATTCGAATGCATCACTCAAAATTACATTAATCTTGATTGATCATAACGATATACATATGCAAGATGAGCATAGATAACATGAACCAATCTTCTTAAACAAACTTTACTATATAAACAATGATGCAACACAGTAGTCAAACCGACTTAGTATAGAAAGTTTGCACTTTTCGACTTATTCTCCATAATACAGCAGGAATTTTTCCTGTAATTTTTTTTTATTGAACCATATATGTGCAATGATGGCTTTCACACATGAGTAGGTAGCCTTTTCTTGTAGTACAAATCAAATGATGTGCAAGAAGAAATTCACATATATCATTTTTTTTTGTTAAATTTGCAAATAGTGTACTGAGTCAAACTGGACTCGAAACAAGACGGCTTTCACACTAACTCATTGTAGCCCTTTTCATTGATCTTTCATAAAAATATATTTGATAACTAATCATGAGGTCAAACTGTGCAAATCAAAGTTAATAGAGAGCTATTTAAAAAAAATATTCATGATATCATGCTCACTCAAGAATACACATATGTTATGAGGCATTAAAAATTTATTATTATAGAAGTCGAGGGAGTGACAAATTCAAAATTGAAACAATATACTACAAGATGATAAAATTGACTATAATAACTCATAATCAAGAGAAAAATCATATTTTTATGTCAAGAGGATATTATTGAATCTAGGAGTGCATCAAATTTTTTTTTATTTATAACAAAAACTCTCGATAAATCTGAAACTAAAACCAAAGAAAATTTCAGAGTAAATGAAAACAAAAAAAACGAAACAAAAGAAACTCGCAAACTAAAAAGAACACACATCATAATAAAATCAGTCCAAAGCACAAATCCCTAAAGAAGTACGAAGATACTCAAATCTCTGTAAATCCAAAGGTTTTGTAAACAAGTCACCCAACTGTTTCTCCGTCTCAACATGTTCTAGTGCTATTGTTTTGTCTTCAACTAACTCGCGTATAAAATGATGTCGGATATCAATATGTTTTGTACGCGAGTGTTGAACAGGATTTTTCGATATATTAATAGCACTCATATTATCACAATAAAGCACCATAGTATCTTGTTCAATGCCATAATCCTTGACCATCTGTTTCATCCATAGTAACTGAGAACAACAACTTCCTGCTGCAATGTACTCGGCCTCTGCAGTAGATAAAGATATCGAGTTTTGTTTCTTACTGTGCCAAGCAACCAGATTGTTTCCAACATAAAAACATCCACCTGAAGTACTTTTTCTATCATCACATGAACCTGCCCAATCAGAATCCGTGTATGCCGATATGATAGCACCCGAGTCATAAGTAAACCAGATACCTAAATCAACTGTGCCACTGACATATTTTATGATACGTTTCACAACAAACAAATGTGACTCCTTAGGTTCAGACTGAAACCTAGCACACATACCGACACTAAATGCAATGTTAGGTCTACTAGCCGTTAAGTACAAAAGGCTACCGATCATGCTCCTATACACTGTCTGATCAACGCTTTTTCCTGACATATCCTTACCTAGTTTGGTAGTTGTACTCATAGGAGTTCTAGCATGTTTTGCATTTTCTAAACCAAATTTAGTCACAAGATCCTTAGCATACTTGGTTTGAGCGATAAAAATCCCTCTCTCCAATTGAGTAATTTGAAGCCCTAAAAAGAACTTCAACTCACCCATCATACTCATCTCAAAATGACTGTGCATGAGATCAGCAAACTCCTTAGCTAATAATTGACTCGTCACCCCGAAGACAATGTCATCCACATATATTTGTGCCACAACTAAACTCTTGTTTTCACGTCTGATGAATAATGTCTTGTCCACTCCCCCTCGAGTGAACCCCGCATCCACTAAAAAGGTGGTCAACTTCTCATACCAAGCTCTTGGAGCTTGTTTTAGCCCGTAAAGAGCCTTTTTCAATTTAAAAACATGAGAAGGAAATTTTTGATCTTCGAAACCCTTAGGTTGTTCCACATAAACATCTTCATTCAGGATACCATTTAAGAAAGCACTTTTAACATCCATTTGAAACAATTTAAATTTTAAATGACAAGCAATGGCAAGCAGTATACGAATAGACTCTAATCTAGCAACAGGAGCAAATGTCTCATCAAAATCTATACCCTCAACCTGAGTGTATCCCTGTGCTACTAGTCTGGCTTTATTTCGAACTATATTGCCATGTTCATCACTTTTATTTTTGTAGATCCATTTTGTTCCAATAACGTTCACATTCTTAGGTCTAGGAACTAAATACCAAACATCATTCCTAGAAAATTGCTCTAATTCCTCATGCATAGCATTTACCCAAGAATCGTCTAACAATGCTTCCTTCACATTTTTAGGTTCAAAAGAAGATGTATAACAAGTAAATGATACCTCACTTTGGATTTGTCGTCTTGTCTTAATTGGTCCATTCAAGTCTCCTATCACTTGTGACAGTGGATGATTTGATTTCACTCTAGTAGATGGTTCCGGTACGTTACAGTCATTTTTGTTCATTTCAACTTTGTCCTCGTCCTGATTCTCCATTTCCAGATCAAGCTCCTTTCCTATTTCTTCGTAATATGTATCTGCAGAAACAGAAATAGAAGTAGCTTTAGTTAAGTCAGTCGAGGATTCATCTATCATAACATTAGCAGATTCCATAACAGTAGAAGTTTCAAGGTTAAATACTCTGTAGGCTCTACTATTATTCGAGTACCCCAAGAAGATGCCTTCGCTACTTCTAGTGTCAAATTTAGTCAAATATTCTTGATCACGCAAGATATAACATTTACTACCAAAAACTCGAAAATACTTAACACTAGGTTTCTTACCTTTCCAGATTTCATAAGCAGTCATATTTGTACCTGGTCTTAGATAAACACGATTTATCACTTGTACCGCTGTATTGACTGCCTTTGCCCAAAACCTTTGAGTAACCTTTTTAGCATGAAGCATAACCCTAGCCATTTCCTACACAACTCGATTTTTTCTTTCAACAATCCCGTTCTGTTGTGGAGTTATAGGAGCTGAAAACTCATGTTGAATACCAAGAGAATCGCAAAATATAGAAAAATTTTCATTTTCAAATTCTCTACCATGATCAGAACGAATCCTAACTAGGGTTGTAGATTTTTCATTCTGCAATTTTAAGCATAGTGATTTAAAAACTTCAAAGGTTTCAGACTTCTCACGTAGAAAGGCAACCCAGGTATATCTGGAGTAATCATCGACCATTAAGAATATATAGCGTTTACCTCCAAGACTTTCAGTTTTTGTTGGTCCCATCAAGTCCATGTGAACTAATTGTAGCACACGATCAGTGGTAGCTGTATTTACCTTCTTGTGTGAGATACGAATTTGTTTTCCAATTTGACATGAACCGCACACTCTTTTTGACATTTCTTTTATCTTAGGTATTCCTCTTACCACTTCATATTTGGACAGAGTAAATAATTCCTTGTGATTCACATGTCCAAGACGTTGATGCCAAAGATCTGCAATGTCGAAAGACGCACTGTTACATTTCAATTTATGTGAAATTCCAACGACATAGCAATTATTAGATGTTTTAGATCCATAACATATAACATTACCATCATGATCTAGAACAGTACAATCATTTTTGGAGAATTTTACCTCATAATCTTCATCACAAAATTGACTGATGCTTAGTAGATTTGCTTTCAAGCCCTTAACATAAAGAACATTTTCGAGACTAGGAATCCCTAGAGTACTTACCTTTCCTTTACCTATTACCTTTGATGAATTACCATCTCCGAATGTCACAACTCCCCCTTCATGTTTTTCAAGATTAGAAAATAACGACTTGTCACCCGACATATGTCTTGAACAGCCACTGTCTAAATACCATAAATCAGAATTTAAAGCTTTCAAGGCTGTATGCACAATATAACATTTCAAATCACTTTTCTTGACCCATATGGTTTTTGTTTTCATCCCATAAATGAAAGCAGTTCTTGGTTTTTGCAAAAATTTACAATGAGGTCGAATATGCCCTAGAATGCCGCAATGATAGCATGTCGGAACAAGCCCTTTTCTACTCACCTTTTGTCGAGGAGTATGACGAAAGTTTACCTTTGGTGCCGTCAAAGATTCACCAGTTTGTAGATTCAACTTCAATTTTGAAGGATTCATCCAGGATTGCTTTGAAAATACGATTGATGGCTTCAGGTATTCTTCATTTTGTTTACCTGCAGAAACAAAAACAGTTTTATTATTATTTGAATTACCAGTATATCCAACACCATATGGCTTCAGGTATTCTTCTGATCTTTTAGAATCTCGTCCAGTTTGTTCTTCCCTTTTAGAAAAGTAACTTCCTTATGCAATCGCTCTAGTTCAATTTCATCAGCCTTCATTTTATTTTTCGCATTGTCAAGTTGTTCAGAAAGGTCTTTGACACGTTCAAGCTCCAATTTGTACTTCTCCTCAAATTGAATTCTTTCTGGTTCAATTTCCTTGAGTCGTTGAAGTAGTCTAAGATTGCTTTTCTTGAGTTTAAACGACTCCAGGTACAAGTCATTATATGCCTTTTGAATTTCAGATTCATCTTCCTCAGCCGGTAGCATATCAAGATCATATGTACTATCAGTATCATCAACAGAGTCAGTATTAAGCAGAGAAGAGGCAAAGGCTACAAAGTTTTCTTCGTCTTTTTAAGAATCATCATTAGATTCATCTGAATCACCCCAAGTAACTTTCATAGCTTTGCCCTTTTTCTTAAGACGATTAGGGCATTCTTGTGCGATGTGTCCAAAACCAGAACATTCAAAACATTGTACTTTATTTTCAGAATTCTTATTTTTCTGTTTGACATTGTTGTTGCTACCACAGGTATTCGAAGTCACAGTATTCTTCTTTTTCACAAAAGTTTTGTTTTTTTTCAAACTTTTCAGTATTCAACTTGTTTGGCTTCCGAAAGAATTTATTGAACTTTTTGACAAACATAGCCAACATCTCAACATCTAAATCACCTTCATCTTCAGACTCCTCTAAATTTTGTTCAATAGTGGATAGAGCTATCCCTTTGGACTTCCTCGGTTTTGAAAGACTGGACTCAAATGTTTGTAGATTTCCTACCAATTGTTCAACTTTCATAGAGTCAATGTCCTTACTTTCCTCAATAGCTGTAACTTTCGCCTGAAACCTTTCTGGAAGAGACCTAAGGATCTTACGGACAATTCTATTTTCAGGAATTTTCTCTCCTAGGTTGAAACTGGAGTTGACTATATCACTTAACTTTGCATAGAACTCATCAAATGTTTCATTCTCCTCCATACGTAGGGTTTCAAAATTAGTAGTCAACCTCTGAAGTTTCGAAAGTTTTACAGCCATAGTACCTTCATGAGTTGTTTCTAAGATCATCCAGGCTTGTTTTGCTATTTCACAAGTAGATATTCTTCTAAATTCTTCCGAGGAAACACAACTAAAAATTGCATTTATTGCTTTGCTATTCCAGCCAACTTTTTCATAATCTGTTTTATCCCATGACTCAATCGGTTTCTCAACTAACTCATCATTCACCATGTACATTGGTGGACTCCAACCGTTCATAATGGCCATCCAAACTCTCTCATCTATCGACTTCAAATAAGCTCTCATCCTAGCTTTCCAATATCCATAATTTGATCCATCTAGAATAGGAGGTCTAATAGATGAGGGTCCATCTCTATGAAAATCCATGCCTATTTGATCTCTCTCAAAGAGTGAGAGAACCTGCTCTGATACCAATTGAAAAACCCCTAGACACACGTATATATCTAACCTCTAGGCAATGATACTTCTCGTTCACTTAAGTAAAAGTCGGAAGAAATATTAAAAACGAAAGTAGAGATGAACGCCAAGATTTTAACGTGGAAAACCCAAACGGGAAAAAAACCACGGATCCAAACTCGGATCAAAACCAATCACTATGATAGTAGCAGTTACAAGACTGACTCACAAAACAACCCGTCGATCCAAACGACTTTGTTCCTCTTAGTCTTGATCGCTAGAACCCACGATTCACTGCTTCTTGTGATTGAAGTCCAATCTCAGTAACCCTCGAGATTGATCTTTCGTCTAGATAGCCCTTAAGACGAAAGATTAAGATTTGTAGATGCGAAGGGCCTTGTTTGTTGAAGAACCGATGTAGCCTCCAAAAAGTCTCCTTGAATAATCTTCTTCAACCACCCTAGGTTAGGGCAACACTATCCTTATATATGATCTCCAAGATAAAGCCAAATCCAAGTCATATTCGTACTCACGAAAATCCAATAAATTGCAAACTTCATATGTGCGTTCGAACGCGGCCCGAGTGCGTTCGAACGGCCTAACTTAATCTCAAGTGCGTTCGAACGGGCCCAAGTGCGTTCGAACGCGACAGCTTGAATTCTTCAAGTTGCGTTCGAACGCGTTTGTGAACGCAGCTCTCGGTCTGTGTGAACGCAGTACCCGTGTTCGAACGCATTTGTGAACGCGGCTCTCTGTCAGTGTGAACGCAGTGCCCGCGTTCGAACGCGCTTGTGAACGCGGCTCTCTGTCTGTGTGAACGCAGTGCCCGCGTTCGAACGCGTTTGTGAACGCGAGGCTTTTCTCCAATGATCTTGCAATTCTTCACACCAGTGATATTCTAGACTTGTGTAAAGCTCAAATACATGAAAGAATACACTTAGAATATTTTGTACAAAATTGCCAATAAATAAAAAACCTAACATATCCAAATTTCACATCAATCTGACGACGACATCTTTTAGAATCTATTTACAAAGTTCCATGCTAGATCCAGTCCAAATCTAAGAATTGGAAGAGATCGAACCTTAGCCAAAAGGGGAGATCATATCAAACTGGTATTAGAGCCACCATTCCTCGAACACGCAGTTCCTATGATGACAACCAGAGCCATGGCTACATGGCGTGACGATGAAGAAGAGATTCTCCCAATAGAGGAGGGGAAAATAGTTGTAGGGACTTCCAACCGTGGAATCGCCCAATCTAATCGGAATACGAAAGAACCTAGTGATCAAGCCATGTTGGGGTCTCTTTCCAAAGAAATGGCCATCAACAACCAGATGATAATGGAGATGATGTGGAAATTACGGGCGACAAGGGAAGCCATGGCGAACTGGAAAGCACCATCAACCCCACAACGCGAGTCCACTCCCATGAACCCACCGCCACCGATTAAGAATTTGCAACCACAAGAGCAGCTGCTGCCACCACCCTATGGGTAGAGGCAAGCAAGGATGGTTCCACCAGACCCAGTTGTAGGTGAACCCATCCGACGAGCGAACCACTATGGAGATCACCTTGGAGATCAAGATCCGTGGGCGGGGCAATACGACCCAGAACCACAGGGAGTTATTTTGTATTTTGTCCCTGCTACATTTTGAATCTGTGAAGGGCGTAAATACAAATATTGTATTTCAGGAAGATACGGATCCAACCCAATTAGTTTTGTAATTTTCTGACTACCAAAGAATATCTAACGAATATATTCCCATGATTGTGCAGACTGATTCTTGTAATAAATTCAGATCTTGAAGGAATCTTAGCATAGCCTATCTTTGGTTCCAGATCTATCAATTTGGTATCAGAGCCCACCATGTGATCGCGTATTTGTGAGCGACTTTTGGATGGAGTTTTTTGGATTGTAGAGGACTTAATTGAACTTCAGTTTGGCCTACCATCCATAAATGGACAACCAAACCGACGTGGTCAATTGTGGCATTGAGCAGTATTTGCAGTGATTTGTAGGAGAGATGCTGAGACGATGGTTAGAGTTCTTATTGTGGGCAGAGTGATCTTATAACATAGCCCACCACAGCAATATTGGCATGACTCTGCTCGAGGTGGTGTATGGGCACACGGCTCCGACATTATGCGTCTATGACCCAGTGGCATCTGCAGATTGGATAGAGATGAATTTAGCATTAATAAATAAAAATACCACATTGAGGAGATTGCGTGCCCATCTTAAACTTGCTCAAAACTGCATGTAGCAAGTTTATGATCGCAGCCATCAGGAGTAGAAGTTCGACATCGGCAGTTGGGTGTTCGTAAGGGTGCAACTATATTGAAAGGTGACCTTGCGTTCGATACAAAACCAGAAGTTAGCACATCGTTACTTCAGTCCATTTCGGGTTTTAGAGCGTATCAGTCCAGTTGCGTATCATTTGGAGCTGCTTGAGGGTTCAAGAATACATCTTGTCTTCCATGTTTCATTACTGAGGTAGTGGATTGGAGATCATCAGGTCATTGGATCAATTCTACCGGAGCCATTAGAGGAGATAGAGATTGTGGAGCTAGTTAGTGTACTTGCTAGGTGCCGACGACGACATGGTATCGGATTGGAGATAGAGGTCCTAGTCGAGTGGCTTGGCAAACCAATCAACGAGATGACATGGGAGCTGGAGATAGACATTTTGGAGCATTTTCCTGACTTTACACCTTGACGATAAGGTGGGGGAAGCGTGGTGGGCTGATAGATCTTGCTAGAGTCTTTTCTTATTGCATTAGTGCTTTCAAACACGGTCGGGTGCATTTGAACACTACATTTGAACGTCTGGATCAGGTTCGCATCGACAAAAAATGCCTTTTGCACGTTCGGACGTGGTCGGGCGTGTTCGAACTTGAAACTACTAATTTCTAAGACAATCTTTTGATGATCTTGCATATCCTTACCAAACACTACTGTATTCCTTACTTTCCGAACAAACCATATGGTATTAAAGGCATATCCTAGAAATCTTTTGAGAGATTAGTGTCTAGGTAGGTCACCAATTGCCCAAGGAAGCTGGTAAATATTCTAGATTCATTCCTAAAGTGTCAACAAAAGATAGCTTTCATGAACTAGAGGTGGTCAACTATTTCTTGGTTGCTCATGTAGAAAGGACACTTTTCATCTATTTGCAGCATTTTTTTGTTATGGATTGCTCTAACCGAGATTGCACCCACTAGGCAGCACCAGACAAACACCTTGACTTAGGGAATGGTCTCTACCTTTTTGCATACCACCTTCCAGAGTATTGCGGCTTGCATGCCAGAAGTCGAGGCCTCCCAGGCACCTTCAGATATGGCAGCATAGGCAAATCTTAAGCTGAAGTTGCCATTGGTCATGGTTGCCCAAAGTAGCTGATCACTCCTTTCCATTTAAGCTGGACTTAGAAACAAGTTTGTGATAGCTCTCACAACCTCCTCTAAGAATAGTTGATGTAGTAAGTTCAACCTTATGTGTTCAGGTAGGTGACTTCGCTAAGATCAAAAGTTGATAAGTCCTCGACGATGGATATTGTACTTCCGTTGCCTATATATTTGATCATTTTATGTAAGCCCTTGCGGGTTTTTAAAATAGAGTTCTAGGTTTATGATGTAGTCCCAATGCATTTTGTCGATCATCTTGTCAGCCTATTCTTAAGTTTGTCCAAAACAAATAAGTAGGCTTTGCATTTGGAACGAGGAGAACGAGCAAGTTTCTAAGATAATTGTCTTTACCCTCCAATAATTTGACTCTTAGAGTTGAAATGACTTGGCTTTTTATATCAGTGTTAACCTTCGTGTTGAAAAAAATTATCGATTTGCCATTATTTATGCTTGGCTAGAAACTTTGTGATATCGGTCAATGATTCCTCTCAAATTTGTGGCTTCACAATGAGTAGAGCTACTAAAATTGAGCAAGTCATCAGCGAGCATGAGGTGGGTTAGCGGTGGAACACTTTTGAATTTGATCCTTGTAAGCCTCTTAAGCCTTAGTTCATTATTAAGGATGATAGATAGGATATTGGAACCGATGATGAATAGGTACGAGGATAATGGGTAGCACTGCCTCAATCCTCTTGATGGAGAAACCACCTATCCACATTGCCACTCACATCTATGGTTAGGCTAGTGGTTGAGAGGTAGCTCATGATTAGACCAATGAAATTGTCCCAAAAACCATGCAGCTTGAAACATTTGTTAATGAAGCTCCATTCCATTCGATCAAAAGCTTTGGAAAGGTCTGATTTTAGCATGAAGGCACCATTGTTGCTTTGTGACAATTTGAGGTAAGTGAGTGCCTCCTGAACAATAATATGATTGTCAACAATTTGTCTACCTGGTGTGAATGCATTCTAGTGTTGCTTTATCCTAGTACCCATCAACTTCACAATCAGCTTGTAATTAATATTGCATATACTTATCAATTTGAAGTCACTAACTTGCATGGCATTGCCCTTCTTAGGTATTAGATCGATGACGGATTTGTTGAGTCCCTTGTCCATGTAGCCAGTAAGAAAGAAGTTTTTCACTAACATAGTGACTTTGCTTTTGTGATTGGGCCAAAGATTTTGGAAAAATCTAACATTCATACCATCTAGTCTTGGTGCTTTATCGAAACCGAGAGATTTGAGAGTGGCCACAATCTCTACATCAGTGGGAATGGTCTAGATGCTTATCTCATCATCTTTAGTTATAGTAGACAAGAGCACTTATCTCATTCAAGAGAGTAGATGATGACAAGTGATATGGGTCTCCATAGACCCCGTAGAAATAGCAAGATTGGAGCATAATTTGACACTTTACTCTGGCTTTGATGAAGTCAACTTGGTCAAATCAAGCTATCATTCCAAAGAAGTCATAGACCACCAATGAAGTTCTCGGAAGGGGTGATGAAGCTATTGGGAAGGGGGAGATCAGCAAGGATAGCACGGTTTGTTCTCGATGCACTTCGTCTTCGAAAGGAAAGCGAGGTTAGCACTCATACTATGGAGAATATTTTTGAGATTCCTAGCTGTCGAGGTGCCTCCACACCCTCAACTGTTCTAGGCTATTAGCTTGATAGCTGGTCTTGCGGCACTTTTGGCTTCGTCACTTTTGCCATATCCTTTGCTAAGCCCTCATCGCTTTTGCAAGTTTTGAGGGGGGATTTTGAAGGTCCTTGATTGATCAGTTCTGTGCTCCTCCTCTTCCTTTGGGAGGAGAGGGACGGTTGAGTGGCTATCGAGGTTACAGCTTAGGGTAACTGAGATAGTCATGCTTGAGGCTAGCAAAGGGAGATTGCTATTATTCTTAGTTACTCTAGGGTTTTTTCTAGGTCCCTATAAGGCATTCTCAATTAAATTGTTACGAACCGACTTGATCCAATTCGTAGTAGTTCTGCACAGGATTTGGGATCCGCGGGTAAAAGCATGGATTCCTAGGTATAGGATGGAGATGATAATGGAGAGGAAGCCGAGTAGTTGATGGAGGTGGCTCGACAATTGATGATGGTGGTGGTGGTTTGCGGATGCGGTTGCAATAGATGGTTGAAGGCTATGATTAGCCTACAATTGTGATAAAAACAATATAGGAGATAGAGATGGTTAGGATAGAGAGATGAAGGGAGAGAAGTAGGCCTGCCCTACGGAACTAGAGAGATTGGCGGCAAAGGGAAATCAGAAATTAGATGAGACCTTGTCAATAGAAGAAGTAGCATTGGTTTGTGAAGAGGGAGGAGGGAGATGCAGAGGCCAATGGCCTAGTTGAGAAAGATGCTGGGGTAAAAGCCAATTAATCTTTTATTCCAAGCATGCATATGATACAAGCCATAAGCCATATTTATAGAGAGTAAATCAAAAAGTCTAAAATAAATTTAACTAAACCAGTCTTCCTAATCTTCTTAGATTAAACCTTTGTTTTGCCATAGATATATTTCGAATCTGAAAAAGTCATGAATACTAAAGTTGTACATCTGGAGGTTGGCGATCCTATCCAACTAGTTTGATATTATTCGGATATCCATAGAATATTTTGCAAATATTTCTCCAATTCTGCATAGAGTTGGATTTAGCTAATTAAATAAAATCCTAACATACTAAGACTTTGACTAAACCATATAAGAATAATAAATAAGATAACTAGACTTATTTTATCAAGCCCAATGTCTTTCAAGGTGATCTGATCTAGTCTGAATCACATCATTTGACCACGTTTGTGTTCACCTTGTCCTCAAGGTGAGAAGTAGTCCCCATCTATGAAAAGACATCTCTTTATTATCCTCAAAATTGCCTTCATGATGTTTTGGTGTTGTCTTTCTTGTGATCAGCATCTTGTCCGAGGAAGACATGTTATGATACCAATTGTTACAAGCCGGCTTGATCCGATTCATAGCGGTATAGGATGGAGGTGATGATGGAGAGGAAGGCACAGATTCCTAGGTATAGGATGGAGGTGATGATGGAGAGGTGGCCGAGTAGTTGATGGAGGTGGCTTGACAATAGATGATAGTGGTGGTGGTTTGCGGATGCAATTACGATAGATGGTTGAAGGTTATGATTGGCCTACAACTGTGATAAAAATCATACGGGAAATAAAGACGGATATGATTAAGAGACGAAGGGAGAGAACTAGGCTTGCCCTATGGAACTAGGGGGATTGGCGGTAAAGAAAGATTAGAAGCTAGATGAGACCTTGTTAATGAAAGAGGTGGCACTGGTTTGTGAAGAGGGAGGAGAAGATGCAGAGGCCAATGGCCTAGTTGAGAGAGATACCAAGGCAAAAGCAAATTAATCTTTTATTCCAAACATGTCTATGATACAAGCCATAAGGCCCTATTTACACAAATTAAATTAAAAATCTAAAACAAATTTAACTAAACTAGTCTTCCTTATCTTCTCAAATTAAACATTTGTTTTGCCACAGATTTATTCCAAATCTAGAGAAGTCATGAATACCAAAGTTGTACATGTAGAGGTTGGTGATCTTATTTAACCAGTTTAATATTATTCGGATATCTGTAGAATATTATACAAATATTTCTCCAATACTATACAGAGTTGGATTTAGCTAATTAAATAAAATTCTAACATACTAAGACTTTGACTAGACCACATAAGAATAATAAATAAGATAACTAGACTTGATCTATCAAGCCCAATGTCTTTCGAGGTGATCCGATCTAGTCAGAATTACATCATTCCACCATATTTTGATAAGGCTCTGATACCAATTGATGAGGCTCTAATACTAATTGATGGGTTCTTGTACCAAAAGATTGGCTACGGAACAATTCCTTAAGATTTGAATTTATTACAGGAATCAGTCTGTGCAATCATGAGAAAATATTCGTCACATATTCTCCAATAATCAGATAATTATGAAACTAATTGGGTTAGATCTATAACTTCCTAATCTACAACTTTCATATTTATGCCCTTCGCAGATTCGAAATGTAGTAGGGACAAAAACACGGAATAACGTGGGTGATGATGGTGATGACGGGTAGAGTGGATGTTAGGGTTATGGATGGGTATAGAGGTGAAGGTGGATGGTGGATGTGATTAAAGGAAGTAGACGAAGAAAACAAAGTGGTCGATATCCCAAAGAAGAGGGGTGGCTCGACAGTCGAGGGAGATTAGAAGCGAGAAGAAACCTTGCCAACGGTAGATATGGAAAGATGGTGAAAAGGGAGGAGGGAGAAGTTTAGAGAGAAGATAGGAGGCAAGAAATCAATAATCCAATTCTCTTCTTCCTCAATTAGGGTTTCCTCCACATATTTATAGAGACTCATCCTAGAGACTCATCAACTAAATTAAATAACTCTAACAAATCCTAATAAATCAACAACGAAATTAAAACACTAACAAACCAACTAAACTAGAGGTCATGAATATTAAAATTCCGAATCTATAGAAGTCATGAATATTAAAATTGTATATCTGGAGGTTGGCGACCTTATCCAACTAGTTTGATATTATTTGGATATGTGTAGGATATTCTACGAATATTTTCCCAAAACTGTACAAAGCTAGATTTAGCTAATTAAATAAAATCCTAACTAAGTGTATCAGCCCACCACACTTCCTCCACCTTGCCCTCATTGTGAAAAGTTCAAAAAACGCTCTAAGATATCTGTCTCCAACTCCTATGTTGTCTCATCGGATGGCTTACCAAGCCACTCAACTAGAATCTCCATATCCAATCTGGTACCATGTTGTCGTCGGTGCCTAGCAAGTACACGAACTGGCTCTATGATCTCTATCTCCTCTAATAGCTCCAGTAGAGCTGATCCAACGACCTCATGATCACCAATGTGCTCCCTCAGCAATAAAACATGAAAGACAGGATACACTCTTGACCCATCCGGTAGCTCTAAATGATAAGCAATCGGACCGATACGCTCTAACACCCGAAACAGACCAAAGTAACGATTTGCTAACTTTTGGTTACGCATCGGACAGAAGGTCACCTATCGATATGGTTGCACCCTCACATCCTGCCTCAATCTTGGCCACCTGCAAATCAAGACACCCTCACGACCAGCTTCTGGAGTTTGGTGGAAGTGCTCTGATAATTTCTATCATAATCCCTTATTTGCGGGCACCCGAATGCATCCGTGGTCCAACAGCAAACCACCTCGATTCTCCAATTCTGGATGGCGCTTTGGATCATCCAACACCTCCTGTAACAATCTCAAAATATTTGGGTCATAAGTACATGCATACCTCAGCTTGTTAAGAAAGGGAAATGTAGAAGAAGAATAAGCTACAAGCTCAGCAGTATCGGGTCGGCGCGATAGTGCATCCGCCCTTTTATATTCCGATCCCTTCTTGTATTGGATTACATAATCATATCCCAGCAATTTTGTGACCTATCTCTATTGTACCGAAGTGTGGATAATGAATCGTCTATCGATCAAATAAGGCCTCCACTTTGTCACCGCATGCAGAATTATCAACATCTCTCGCTCATAAGTCAATAATTACTGAGATTTTTGAGATAAAGCATTACTAAGATAGGCAATGGGACGTCTTTCTTGCATTAGTACAGCTCCTATGCCAACACCTGACGCATCATATTCCACAATGAATTCTTTGGTGAAGTCCGGTAGCGTTAAAACGGGTGCCATCGTCATTGCTGTTTTTAATTTTTCAAAGGCTTTAATGGCTTCATCAGTCCATCTAAAAGAGTCCTTTTTCAACAAAGAAGTGAGAGAAGTAGCAATCTTGCCATATCCGGTGATGAATCGACGATAATAACCGGTCAACCCCAAAAATCCTCTCAATTTGGTGGTAATAGTAGGAATAGGCCAAGCGGTCATGCATGCAACCTTTTGAGAATCCGCCACTACACCATCTGCTGAAATGATGTGGCCTAAGTACTCTACTTTTGGTACTCCCCATAGGCACTTAGACTTTTTGATCTTCAATTGGTTTTACTTCAATAAATTCAGTACGTCCTCCAAATGCCGCTAATGCTCCAATTCAGTTCTGCTATACATCAAAATATTGTCAAAAAATACTAAGACATACTTTCACAATAGAGGCCAAACTATATCATTCACGAGGCCTTGAAAGGTAGCTGGAGCATTGGTGAGACCAAAAGGCATCACCCAGAACTCATAATGCCCGTCCGGAGTTCGAAATGCAGTTTTGTGCGCATTCGCCAAGTGAACTCTAATTTGTTGATACCCGGCCCTCAAGTCAAGCTTACCAAATATAGTTGCCCTTGCAAGCTTGTCCAGCAACTCCTCGATAACCGGAATAGGATACCGATATTTGACGGTAATAGCATTTAGTGCTTGATAGTTGAACGAGGCCTTACTCCAACATCTCGACAACCATCTTTGAGATAACTTCTTTTTGCACATGTGGATATTGATATGGCCTCACGTTCGTCGGTGTAGCCTCGGGTACAATCTCTATGCAATGGTCCACCGCTCTCCTCGGTGGCAACTCCTATGGCTCCTCAAACAGTTCAGAAAAGTTATCTAATAAATTAGATAATTCAATAGTAGTACCTGAACTCGTTTGAGGCTTATCACCTACTGGTCCTAACTGAAGAAGATAGGCCAAATCATACACACAAGACAGCCCCACCATAGGCTGCATCGCAAGAATCGGCGAAGACCGAACACCATTAAACCGCACATCTTTGTTTCCTTGCTTATATTTCATCCACATGCTCTAGAAATCAAATGTGACGGGTCCCAAACTTTGTAACCATTGAGCACTAGGACAATGTCCACTCCTCGCAACGCCAACGGATACAATTTCACAATGATGTCGTGTCCTTAGACCCGCATATCGACCCGGCGAAACAAGCTCTCCACCCTAAGCTTTGTTCCATCTTGAATAACAAGGTCAAATCCCGTGGTCGGATCGGCATCCAAACCCAATCTCCTCACTAATCTCTCATATAGAAAGTTGTGTGTACTCCCTGAATCGATGAGGATATGCACACAATGCTTTCTAACGAGTTTGTCTACTTGTAACATCCTCGGCGCAGAGGTACCCGAATATGCATGCATCGATATTTCAGCTTGGATATCTTCCTCCACGCCCTCCACAACAGCCTCCTCATGGACCTCCTCTGAACACTCCTCATCATCCTCCTCAAGACCATCGATAAGCATCACACTCCCGATCGGTTTAGAACACCAATGACTGGGGGTGAAACGCTCATCACATCGAAAGCAAAGGCCCTTCGCTCTTTACTCCTCCACCTGGGTAGATGTGAGAGTTCGAATAGGGGGTCTTGTGCCTCCTCTAACATTAGGAGAAGGTCTCAAAGTTTGGTCGAGGTCTAGTACTCGCAACCGCTGTTTTTGAAACCGCAGAATTTCCAGCCGGCGTTCAAGGTGCGAACCGCCCATTTCGGTTACCCCAATTGCTTTTTGCTGCCATCTTTAGAGCCTATGTTTTTGTTCCATCCTCACGGAGTTCTCAAAGGCCTCCTCAAGAGTAGTAGAATATAGATCATGAACATCCGCTTGTATCTCATCCCGTAGCCCTGAAATAAATGTACTCATTAATGTCCGTTCAGGCCACGGTAACTCATCACAACGACTGCTAACTCTTTCAAACTCAGCTTGGTACTCCAATACGGTCTTGTGGAGTTGTGCCTTTTCGTTTTTGTGATCCCCGAGTATATTTACCTTCTCGTTTGGGATGAAACGTGCAGGTGAAACTGGAACAGGGTCTCGAGATGCTTCCTCTGAACCATCTTGCTTAATGTGCAGCAAAATCTTCATATGTTGCTATCCGAAATCTACGTGTAATCCTCCTACAAAAATCAGCTCATTTGATAAATCCACCACCACGAATAACTGATCTATATCAATGCAATGCCATTCCTTGGAGGTGAAAGCTCGCCATCTGGACTTTTGCATATTTTGCTGTACCTTGACAATCAAAATATTGTTCAACTTGAAACACCTAACCCGTTGGATCATCGTCTTGGAATTTTGGAAAGTCTAAGCATGCGGTTCTCCCCCAAATAGCATTGTTAGGTTCACGAAAGATCCTTGGTTCAGGTCTAAACCTTTGTGCATGTTGATCACCTTCTCTAATTCCAAGAGCACGCCCATCACCATCTCCATATGGATTAACCTCATCCTCATAGTGCCAATCCTCCTTATCAATGAAGCGCACCGGTGCCGCACGCCTCTTAAGTTCCACCACCACCAGTCTTGAGTTTTGTAACGGAGGTAGAGGATGATGTACAGGCATAGGTAAGAGGGGATCATTGACACTCATATGACGCACCTGGACTTGTGGGGTATCGGTTCGATGAAGTCCCACCACTGGTCCTTCTTGAAACTTCGATCGTCGTTGAGGAGATGACGAATCCAATCGATCACGACATATTCCTTGAATTCTTTGTGATCCTTTTGCATGTTGTCAACTTTATGCAACAATGTTTGGAACATGCCCCTAAGTTTATCCATATTCAAACCCATGGACGTTGGTTGACTTGGTCCTGTCGTGGTCGCTCCAAAGGAATCGGCCTCACGGTTAGGGTCATCGTGGATTGAGTCCTCCCTTGTCGGTGTGCTCTCCATAGGTCTCCTTGTTGATGTCATCTTCCTAGTTTCAACCATTAATAGAGGTCTGAGGTTCGCCTACTCTAATACCAATTGATGAGGCTCTAATACCAATTGATGGGTTTCTTGTACCAAAAGATCGGCTACGGAACAATTCCTTAAGATCTGAATTTATTGTAGGAATCAGTCCACACAACTATAGGAAAATATTTGTCAGATTTTCTCCGATCATCATAAAATTACAACACTAATTGGGTTAGATCCGTATCTTCCTAATCTACAACTTTTGTATTTATACCCTTCACAGATTCGAACTATAACAGGGACAAAAACACAAAATAACGTGGGTGATGGTGGTGATGACGGGTGAAGTGGATGTTAGGGTTATGAATGTGTATGGAGGTGAAGGTGGATGGTGGATGTGATTAAGGGACGTAGACGAAGAAAACGAAGTGGTCGAGATCCCAAAAAAGAGGGGTGGCTTGATAGTCGAGGGAGATTAGAAGCGAGGAGAAACCTTGCCAACGGTAGATGTGGAAGGATGGTGAAGAGGGAGGAGGGAGAAGTCTAGAGAGAAGATAGGAGGCAAGAAATCAATAATCCAATTCCCTTCTTCCTCGATTAGGGTTTCCTCCACATATTTATAAAGGCTCAGCCTAGGGACTCATCAACTAAAACTCATCAACTAAATTAAACAATTTTAACAAATCCTAACAAATCAACAACTAAGTTAAAACACTAACAAACCAACTAAACCAGTATTCCTTAAATTCTACGATTACCTCTCGGATTAAGCTTTAATTTTGTCATAGATAGATTCCGAATCTGGAGAAGTCATAAATATCAAAGTTGTAGATTTGGAGGTTGGCGACCTTATCCAACTAGTTTGATATTATTTGAATTTGTGTAGAATATTCTACGAATATTTTCTAAAAACAGCACGGAGCTGGATTTAACTAATTAAATAAAATCCTAACTAAGTGTATCACGCTTGCGTTCACCTTGTCCTCAAGGTGAGAAGTAGTCCCCGTCTATGAAAAGTCATCTCTTTAGTTTCCTCAAAGTTGCCTTCATGATGTTTTGGTGTCGTCTTTTTTGTGATCAGCATCTTGTCTGAGGAAGTCATGCTATGATACTAATTGTTACAAACTGGCTTGATCCAATTCATAGTGGTTCTATACAGGATTTGAGATCTGCGGGTGAATGCATGGATTCCTAGGTATAGGATGGAGGTGATGATGGAGAGGAGGCCGAGTCGTTGATAGAGGTGGCTCAACAATAGATGATATTGGTGGTGGTTTGCGGATGTGGTTATGATAGATGGTTGAAGGCTATGATTAGCCTACAATGTGATAAAAATCATACGAGAGATAGAGACGGTTAAGATAACGAGACGAAACGAGAGAAGTAGGCCTGCCCTATAGGACTTGGGGGATGGACGGCAGAGGAAGAATAGAAACTAGACGAGACCTTGCCAATGAAAGAGGTGGCACTGATTGGTGAAGAGGGAGGAGGGAGACGTAGAGGCCAATGGCCTAATTGAGAGAGATGCCAAGGAAAAAAGCCAATTAATCTTTTATTCCAAGCATGCCTAAGAAACAAGCCATCAGGCCCTATTTATAGAGATTAATTCAAAAAGTTTAAAAAAATTTAACTAAACCAGTCTACCTTATCTTCTTAGATTAAACCTTCATTTTCCCATAGATATATTTGGAATCTGGAGAAGTCATGAATACCAAAGTTGACATCTGGAGGTTGGCGATCTTATCCAACTAGCTTGATATTATTCGGATATCTGTAGAATATTCTGCTAATATTTGTCTAAAACTTAAGAATAATAAATAAGATAACTAGACTTGATCTATCAAGCCCAATGTCTTTCGAGGTGACCCGATCTAGTCCGAATCATATCATAAATTGACATTAATAGAGAACCGCACCTTCTGCATGGGAAGAAGCACTGAGCCTTTCTCTAATTGGTTCAAGTCAGTTGTCTTGATTAGACTCATCGATACATTGGTGAGGGAGCTTCTCGAATAGTAAAATGAGCCTAATATGTTGCTTTTTCTTTGCTTTCACACAATTTCCTCCCATCTGGATTTTGCCAAATCTTTGAGAGCATTCTTTGAAAGGTGACAAGGAAGAAGGGGATTGCAAATCTAATCTAAATATTTCTTTAGTCTTGAGGACACCATTCCTTTGGCAATTTTGCTAAGGGGTCAACACCTTAGCAAAAGCCTATCCCATCCAATTCATGTTTGGAGATGCACTAGTCTGCTCCAGGCCTAGGCTGCTATATCGAAAGTCCTCCGTTGGTCCTAGCTAGTGTAGGGTGAACTTTCCTCCGTCGTAGCCTTTGATCTTTTACTCCGGTGAGGGAGAATGATACGATTCAAACTTCATCGACGTCGTCTCGAGCATGGAGTCACTTTAGGAGTGTCTTTTTTTCTTGTTTTAGTGTTTAATTTCCATGAAAATAAGTTTTCTGTAATTCGCGTTCGAACGCGGTTGTGAACAGGGTTGTGAACGTGGGTGAAGAGTGTGCGTTGTGCGTTCAAACGCCCCATTCGAACGCACTATGAACGCTTGCATCGCGTTCGCAAATCCAGAGAAGAGCGAACTTGGTGCGTTTGGGCGCGTTCAAATGTGGTCGACGAAATTGTATTGTTTAGGGTTAATTTTGAGTTGTTGGTTAGCCTCTAAAAGGATGTGGATGGCAACTAGAGGTCATTATTGATTATTGAGAATTGAGTTTTACCTTGCCTCCTTCGTCTTCTTCGCTCCCGTTATCTTAATCCCCGGCGACGCCGCTTCTAACCTCCCTCGACCGGCCAATCACCCTAGTCCCTTAGGGGTGGCCATCTCCTCCCCCTTCTTCCAATCTATCCAACACTTGCCCTAACCCTTCCATCGACCATAACCCTTTCTCCACCACTTTTTCACCGGTGCCACCCCATTAATGCCGGTCCTCCACCAACCACCATCACCTAGGGTCACGTGCCTCCATCCATGGATCCTAAATAGACCACCCTAACCTTCATCCACTAATCAGACAATATCTCGAGATCCCCACGTCTGATTCCCCTGAAACTAGATTTTTTGGAAAGCGCATTTTTGGGTTACAACATATCAAATTTTCACATCGATCTGATGGCAGCATATTTCAGGATCTTATTATAAAGTTCCGTGCCAGATCCAATCCAAATCATAGAATTGGAAGAGATCGAACCTTAGTCTAAGGGGAGATCGTACCAAGCTTGGTATCAGAGCCACTATTCCTCGGACACGCACTTCCTATGATGACAACCAAATCAATGGCTATACGGCGAGATGAAGAAGAAGAGATTCTCCCAATAGAGGATGGGGAAATGGTTGCAAGGACTTCCAACCACGGAACCACCCGATCAAATCAGAATACGGAAGAACCTAGTGTTCAAGCCGTGTTGAGGTCTCTTTCCGAACAGATGGCTATCAATAATCAAATGATGATGGAGATGATGCGGGAAATATGGGCGTGGCTGAAACCTTCTTCAACAAGCAGGGCAATCACAAGGCTGCATGGGGAACCCTCCGCAGCATACCCAACGTCCTCAACAGCCTCCTCCCCGTTCCTCACAAAAGTAGGGGAGAGTTCGGCTATCCAGCAAGATTGAGCTTCTACACCTCAATCCATGGTCAGCCGCAACGAACTGCCGTCGGCTACAATGGGATCCTCAACCATTGTAGCCGCCCTTGGAACCTCCAAATCTTCCTATGCACCGAAGACCTTGCCAATAAACCGCGAAAGGCTAGCCATTCCTTTCCCGATCCCTACAGAAACGGCGAAGAGTCCAGCTTCAAGGCAGCAGTTTCCTTCGACGAGCCTGATGGTTGGAAAGATTCTTTTGACGTTAGAATAGAGTTCTTCGACGAGTCGACAACCATGCAAACCACTGTTGAATGGAGGAAGACCACACATGGCCGCTGGATATCCCTCATCAGGAATCCTCATCAGTTGTGAGGGAGATGATCTGAAACCGCAGGTTCCGACACTTGGGCCGCCTTACACTACCTCCCTTTGCAACCACGGCAAGTCGGCAACTAGGAAGAAATTGCATATGGCCTCCAGCGACCTTCCACCATTCTCCTCGATCAATCGACAGTCGACCGCGACAGCGTCGTCACCAGCGATGACGTTGTAGCTCCCCACCGAGCTGCAACTCAAAGGAGAAGGCCGCGATCTTCCACCCATGGCAGTACTGACTGTTGACAGCCCTGTAAAGAACTCACGGGCTGCTGCTTTTCTCACCCAGACGGCCAAAAGCTTCCTGCCATGGCTGTGACAGGACAGAGAAGAAGGAGATGAAGATTTTATTTTTTGGGCCAACTTTGGACTTCCATCGCTGCCGACTGCCGCCACATCGTCGGGAACCCTGCTAAAGCAACTACTGGAGGTGGTCACTACTCAGCCAAGGCTGACACGTGCCAAGGCAACTCCTATGGCAACGGCTAGTGGAGATAAAATTATAGGAGAAATATTAGGGGTTTCAAATTTTTTTGAAAACCCTAAGTGGTTAGAATTTCAAGATGGCTACATGGTTGGGCTTGACCAGGTGGAATTGCTAGACATGAGCTGGGTTGGACCTATGAGCCAAAGGGGTCAAGTTGAGCATGAGTCATCTCTAGACTTCGGGACTCAGTTAATTCAAATAAGGGACATAATCAGAAACCTTCTACTTAACTTAAGACGAGTTTGCTTATACCAAGATACGTTTTACTTGGATCCTAATCCATAGAGTGGGTAGAATGATTATGAGCACAACCTACAGTCAGTTCGGCTGGTTGAACTTAACTCGAGTCACTAGGAGGACCTAATCTGGATCCACCAATTATATCTAACTCGACCTCCCGAGCGCAATCGGATGCACCAGATTTCTATTGCTGAACTGTCATTGAGTCAATTGGTTTGACCACCCGAGACCAAGTGGACTCAATGTAGCCGGACCCGAATTCCACCTTGGGCCAGTAGGAGTATAAGTATCCAAACTCGACTGAGGATGACCCCCTTTGAGGCGATTTATGGTCACACTTCAATTGTCTTGCGTGCCTATGATAGACTTGCAATGGCGGATAGGACCAAGCTTGACTTGGAACTTGCTGATCGAGATGAAATATTGAGATGGCTCAAAATGCACCTAGCAACATCCCAAAATCGCATGAAGCAAACTCATGACAAAGGCCGGCATGAGCGAGAATTTGAGGTGGATCAATGGGTATTTGTTCGAGCTCAACCTTATCGACAATCCATATTGGAGACCGAAGTGCTGATCAAGTGGCTAGGCAAGCCCATTGACGAGTCTACTTGGGGGCTAGAGTCAGATATCATGGATCGCTTCCCAAATTCAAACCTTGAGGACAAGGTTGTGGAAGCGTGGTGGATTGATACGATTCGGACTTCACCGATGTCGTCTCGAGTATGGAGTCACTTTAGGAGTGTCTTTGTTTCTTGTTTTAGTGTTTAATTTCTATGAAAATAAGTTTTTTGTAATTCGCGTTTGAACGCGAGTGGAGCGAGTTTGAACGCGGTCATGAACGCGGTTTTGAACGGGGTTGTGAACGTGGTTGTGAGAATGTGCATTCTGCGTTCAAACGCCGCGTTCAAACGCACTATGAACGTCTGCATCGTGTTGCAAATCCAGAGAAGTGGGAAACATGCGCGTTCGAATGCCTACAACGCGTTCGAATGCCTGCATCGCGTTCGCAAATCCAGATAAGAGCGAACTAAGTGCGTTTGAACATGGTCAGGCACATTCGAACACGGTCAGCGAAATTGTATTATTTAGGGTTAATTTTGAGTTGTTTGGATAGCCTCTAAAAGGATGTGGATGGCAACCAAAGGTCATTATTGATTATTGAGAATTGAGTTTTGCTTTGCCTCCTTTGTCTTCTTCGCTCCCGTTCTCTCAATCCCTGGTGACGCCGCTTCTAACCTCCCTCGACCAGCCAATCATCCTAGACCCTTAGGGGCGGCCCTCTCCTCCCCCTTCTTCTAATTTATCCAACACTTGCCCTAACCCTTCCATCGACCATAACCTTTCCTCCACCACTTTTCACCGGTGCCACCCCATTAACACTGGTCCTCCACCAACCACCATCACCTAGGATCATGTGCCTCCATCCACGGATCCTAAAGAGACCACCTTAACATTCATCCACTAATCGGACGATATCTCGAGATCCCCATGTCCGATCCACCGGAAACTAGATTTGTTGGAAAGCTCTTTTCTGGGGCTACAACATATCAAAATTTCACATTGATTCGACGACGGCATCTTTCAGGATCTTATTTCAAAGTTCCATGCCAAATCTAGTCCAAATCAGGGAATTGGAAGAGATCAAACCTTAGCCCAAGGGGAGATCGTATCAGTGAAGTAGAAGTCAATTGAGTGAAGTGAGGCTTAAGGATGCTCAGAAGCTTATCCCGTAGGCTAGAAGGGTAGTCATGCTTTTTTCATTTGCTCATGGCCAATGCATCTATAGAAGGTGCAGTGGCATGGTAGACGCTCATACTTTACTTGGACATCTGCAATTGAGGGTGACTAATAGTGAATCTGCAAGAGGCTTGGAGATATTAATCTTGACTCGCATCCATATAAATCTCAAAACTCGCCATTTATCCATTTTGGTTTCAATGGATAGAAGAAAAATATTACGACCTATCTCAATAAATTCTAGGCCACTTACCAGGCACCAAGCCTTCGTGAGAAAGTCTTTAAGGCTTGCAATATTGAATGGTTTATCCACTAGAAGTTTACCTGCCAGGCAGAGATCGGGATTGGGACAAGGAATGGTGTTGTCAACCATTAGCAAAATGATATGATACGAACTTCACAGATGTCGTCTTAAGCTTGGATTCACTTTAGGAGTGTTTTTGTTTTATATTTTAGTGTTTAATTTCTATTAAAATAAGTTTTCTGTAAGTCACGTTCGAACGCGGGTGGAGTGAGTTCGAACGTGTTTGTGAACGAGGTTGTGAACGTTCGAACGCTTGCATCGCATTCGCAAATCCAAAGAAGTGGGAAACAGGTGCGTTCGATCACACGTTCGAACGCCTGCATCACGTTCACAAATCCAGAGGAGCGAACTTGGTGCGTTTGAATGCAGTCAGTGAAAATTGTATTTTTAGGGTTAATTTTGAGTTGTTAGTTAGCCTTTAAAAGAATGTGGATGGCAACCAAAGTCATTATTGATTATTGAGAATTGAGTTTCACCTTACCTTCTTCGTCTTCTTTGCTCCCGTTCTCTCAATCCCCGGTGACGCCGCTTCTAACCTCCCTCGATCGGCCAATCACCTTAGACCCTTAGGGGCGGCCCTCTCCTCCCCCTTCTTCCAATCTATCCGACACTTGCCCTAACCCTTCCATCAACCATAACCCCTCCACCACCACTTTTCACGGGTGCCACCCCATTAACGCCAATCCACCTCCAACCACCATCACCTAGGATCACGTGCCTCCATCCACGGATCCAAAACAGACCACCCTGATCATTGTCCACTAATCGGGTGATATCTCACGATTCCTACATCCGATTTACCTAAAACTAGATTTGTTGGAAAGCTCTTTCCTGGTCCTAGGGCTATAACATATCAAAATTTCACATCGATCTGATAGCGGACTAATTCGGGATCTTATTTCAAAATTTCGTGCCAGATCTAGTTAAAATCAAGAAATTGAAAGAGATCAAACCTTAGCCTAAGGGGAGATCGTATCACAAAATAGTTTCCTCCATATCATTTCTTTGTAGTATCTTAGAGAACTTTTGTAAGAGGTTCGCCTCGTTATCTATAGGAACAAAGAGTAAGGGATAGGGTGATACAAGGGGGAGGAGATTTTTGCTAGAGGGGTGCAAGTGGGATTTTTGGGATCAGGGGAAGGGTAAGGGAGCGAGCCGACAAAGAAGGCAGGTCATTAGTTAGAGGGAGATAGACATAAGGGGCGGTAGATAGAGGAAAGGAAGGGAGTCTTATGAAACGGCTTGATTCGATTCGTAGCGGTTCTGCATGGGATTTGGAATTCGTGGGTGGAGGCACGGATTTCTAGGTATAGGATGGAGTGGAGGTCGATTAGTTGGTGGAGGGGGCTTGGCAATCGATGATGATGGTGCTGGTTTACAGATATGGATGCGATAGATGGTTGAAGGCTATGATTGGCCAACAACCAGGTAAAAATTGTATGCGAGGTAGAGATGGTTAGATAAAGAGACAAAGGGGCAGAAGTAGGCCTGCACTACATGACTAGGGAGATCGACTACAGAGGGAGATTAGAAGCTAGATGAGACCGTGCCAACGGAAGAGGTGGCGCTGGTTGGTGAAGAGGGAGGAGAAAGATGTAGAGGCCTGTGGCCTAGTTGAGAGAGATGTCAGGGCAAAAGCCAATTAATCTTTCATTCTAAGTATACCTAATATACAAACTATAAGGCTCTATTTATAGAGATTAAATCAAAAAGTCTAAAACAAATTTAATTAAACTAGTCTTCCTTATCTTCTCAGATTAACCCTGCATTTTGTTGCTAATAGATTCTGAATCTGGAGAAGTTGTGAATAGAAATGTTGTAATCTAGAGGTTGGCAATTTTATCCAACTCGTTTGATATTATTCTGGTATCCGTAGAATATTCTGTGAATATTTTTCTAAAATTGTGCAAAGCTGAATTTAGCTAATTAAATAAGATCTTAACATACTAAGACTTTGACTAAACCATATAAAAATAATAAATAAGACAACTAGACTTTATCAATCAAGCCCAATGTCTTTTGAGGTGATCCGATCTATTCCAAATCATATCATTTCACCACACTTTCGTTCACCTTGTTCTCAAGGTGAGAAGTAGTCCATGTCTATGAAAAGACATCTCTTTAGTAACCTCGAAATTGCCTTCATGATGTTTTGGCATGGTCTTTCTTATGGTCAACAGCTGGTTTGAGGAAGACATGCTCTGAAATCAATTGTTACAAACTGGCTTGATCTGATTCGTATATATTCTGCGTAGGATTTGGGATCCATGGGTGGAAGTATGGATTCCTAGGTATAGGATGTAGGTGATAATGGAGTGGAGGTCGAGTAGTTAATAGAGGGGGCTCAACAATAGATGATGGTGGTGGTGGTTTGCAGATGTGGATGCGATAGATGGTTGAAGACTATAATTAGCCTACAATTGTGATAAAAACTATACGGGATATAGAGACGGTTAAGATAAAAAGATGAAGGGAGAGAAATAGGCCTGCCCTATGGGACTAGGGGGATCGACGATAGAGGGAGATTACAAGCTAGACGAGACCATGCCAACAGAAGAGGTGGCACTGGTTGGTGAAGAGGGAGGAGGGAGATGTAGAGGCTTGCGGCCTAGTTGTGAGAGATGCCAGGGCAAAAGCTAATTAATCTTTCATCTAAGCATGCCTAAGATACAAGCCATAAGGCTCTATTTATAGAGATTAAATAAAAAAGTCTAAAACAAATTTAATTAAACCAGTCTTCTTTATCTTATCAAATTAACCCTTCATTTTGCCACTGATAGATTCCAAATTTGGAGAAGTTGTGAATAGAAAAGTTGTAGATCTGGAGGTTGGCAATCGTATCTAATTAGTTTGATATTATTCTGGTATCTGTAGAATATTATGCAAATATGTTTCTAAAACTGCGCAGAGCTAAATTTTGCTAATTAAATAAAATCCTAACATATTAAGACTTTGACTAAATATATAAGAATAATAAATAAAATAACTAGACTTGATCTATTAAGCCCAATGCCTTTTGAGGTGATCCAATCTAGTCCGAATCACACCAGGGAGACAAGGCATCAAGAGGAGGAGGGTGAGAAAGGAAGACAAGTGAAGGGAGATAAGGAAGTAAAGCTGAAGGTGGACCTTTTTTTTTATTTTTTTTATTTTGAAGAAAAGTCCAAATACACACTACATTCATTCATATAGACGACAGGTTACATTTATCATCTAGAACCGAGCCTACCCAAACAGCCATCATACTTGAGCAGAGGCTTGGAGAGCTAGCCGATGAGCTTCCAAGTAATTTTTATGACTAGTATAACTGATTCTTATAGATGGGTTTAGGGCTAGCCAACTACTATAGTCCTTGATAAGTGCTTTGGGGCCCAAGAAAGGGAAAAGGATAGTGGAACCTCAGGGAAATCCTAGCAAAGCTAGAAGGAGAAAGAACTTAATGATCATGACTCTTTCTATTAAAATATGTTTATGAGTGTTATGGTCATTCTATAAAAAAAAATTAGGTAAAACTATAGAGTAAAAATTGAATAGATAATGGTGCAAAAACTTAGCCTATGAGCCCTCTCCTTTTTCTTTCCCTCACCCTCTTTTCCCTCACCCTCTTTTCCCTTCTTCCTTAAGTTCTTATGACCTAAAATACCACTAGTTTTTGTTTATGGAAGGACATGGCAAGTGGATTGGCAAGTTGATGAGGTGATTGACGAAGGTATCATGAAGAGTGTATAGAGAATAATATAGATGATGACTAACAAGAAGCGACCACCGAAAGGACCAAATGGAAATAAATAAGTTTGATAGGGCGGCCAAAGTCACTATTATTATTATTATATAGCAATTAATATAATTTTCTTTCCAGAAGAGATATGGAAATAATTGATGTGATTATATTTTAAGAATTTAAATATCAAATATGCATGTTGGAACCTATTGTAAATATCACAGAAAGAGTATTCTTTACACAAAGGTCATCTTCCGCTACTTTATGTCATGAATGACGCCATGCTACTTAAGTTTTATAGACTAGAATTAGAGTACATTAAAGAGAACGCCAATCCCTACATTAGACAAATCTTGGTTAGGATAAGCTATGATGTTGGGTTAAATAGGCCGCCAGGTCAGCTGGGGTAGGGTGTCAGGTTAATTTCATGCCAACCCAAGCACAACACATTCATTAAATATATTAGAACTAATATTAAGTACCAATACTATTTAGTATATTAACGGATTACCTCAAGCATAAGTGAAATGCAATGTTGACGGATTTTTTTTTTGTATAATTATAATTGGTAAATCAAAATAGGTAAACGCTTAAAAGACCGCAAAAAGAATAATCATATTATATATTATTATTTATTTTACAAATTGCGAGTCATCCATCTCTTGACTACTGCACTGAGATTAATGATATGACATTGTAAAATATTTCAATTTCCAATCCCTTTCTTCCGTCATTCTCAAATAATTTAGGCCTATTTTGAGAGTTGGCAAAAATTGATCTAACCCAATAAATTAACACGATAACTTGACTACTAGTTGAATCTGAATTTAGTCTTATCAAATTCAGGTCGTTAACGGGTTAACTAGCCTAACCTGTTTAATTATCGGGTTGTATTCAGGTTTACACCACTGAACTATTTTAATTCATTTGACCCATTGTAACATGTTTGACTCGTTTAAGTATACAGGTCAGATCAGGTCAGGTCTTATCGGATCAACCCGCCAACCCGCTAAACCAACACACACACGTATATAAAACCCAAAACCCTAATAACTCATTCACCCTCATAACCTCACTTCACTTGCAACCACCTTCAATTCTTCCTCACACAACTTCTTCCCTGGCTCCCACTCCCACTCCTCATGCCATTGTTGCCCTTACCGAATATCCTCTCCTTCTCCATCATTTCTTTTCCTCCAGCGATAAAGTTACGGACCAGATCTAGACCAATCCAGAAGTAAGAAAATTATAAAAATTTAGGTGGTGGTAGCCTCACAAAATAGGGTTCTAATGGCTCTAGCTTCAAAGGATAGCAGGTGGCCAAGGGTGGTGGTGGACGATCGTAAGGTATGGTGGTTGCTAGTGGTAATAATGGCTATGAATTGGAGGTAGAATTTGAGTTTTTAACTTAGATCTACTCCTAAGAAGATAAAGATGATCTAACGGCTATAATAAAAATGATAAATGCGAGAATAAAAAAATAACTAAACTTAAATAATTCTCAATACTTCAATTCTTGAATTATTAAAGCCTAACCCCTCTATATATAAAGGTCGGGTACAATGAGTCCTATTCGGACTTAGCCCTAAAAGTGTATATGACTTGAACTAGGACTTGCCTTAGAGCCTTATATGACTCGAACTAGGACTTGTCTTAGAAGCTTATATGACTTAATTGAACTTATCTTAGAGACTTACATGACATAATTGAACTTACCTTACTAGCTTATATGACTTAACTAGACTTGCTTTAAAGGATTACATAAGAGATAAATATGAATTAATTAAAAGATAAATAGTCTTGATTCATCGAGTCAAATATTCTCATAATTTGATTCGATTAAACCTGGATCTCATCAATCCACCACGCTTCCGACCATCTTGTCCTTAAGGTGTCCATAGTGGTTTCTATACCTTTCGACACTCTCGAATTACATGTCCTCGATCTTCGTGTGGATCTCATCTACCACGAGAAGAAGAGCCCCATGGTAGGTTATGCTCTAGGGCCTACTTCTTCGAGCTAATCTTCCTTAGCCATGGGTGAGTCAAGACAAATCTTAGCCACGAGCGGTTAGAGCTAAAGTCTTAGTGCATGTGGTTTAGACATTGGCTCGGGTGTAGGTGGTCCAAGGAAGGTGTTGGTGGCTTAGACCAAAAGTGTCTAGATCGCCGCTGATGGAAAACTAGGATTTCAACCTTTATTTTTCCACCATAATCGAGAAAGATGATGGTGGGGCTATCATTGGGGGCTGCTCCAGCATCACGTCGGTGGTGGAAACAATTTATAGAGATGGTAGGGTCTCTACCACAGTCAAAGGTGGTATTTGGTCACAGTTTGGGACGGCACTTCCCCTCCCTCATGGTTTGGACTTTTATGCTGTGGGGAGGTTGGTTTTGCTGTGGCCAATAGTGTTGGCTATGCACGGAGATGGAGGGCAGCTAGTAGGGCTTCTATCAAGGCCTAAAACGAGTTCTTAAAGGCAGTTTGGATCTCCTTCAAGTTCTCCTTCAATTCGGCCGAAAGTTCTTTGAATAATGCCTTTGCCCATGCTAGTGGCTCATCATCGGTAATTGCTAGTAATGTTGAGAAAACCTCCACAGGGATGGAGATAAGTTCTTAGTCTTCCATGGCTACAATCTTCTCTGGTTAGCTTTGGATCACGTGTTCACCATTGTTCGAGAAATATCACCTTTGATACCAATTGTTACGGATTAGATCTGGATCGATCCGGATGTAAGCAAATTATGAAAATTTAGGTGGTGGTAGTCTCACGAGATAGGTTCTAACGACTCTAGTTTTACATCAATCAGATGTCTGAATTAAAAGATATAATTAAAATAGTAGAGCAAGGTCAGAATGGGGCAAAATGGTAAATATTCGATGTTACAATGGACAGCCAAGAGTGGTGATGGATATAGGGTAGAGTGGCTGCTAGAGGTAATAGTGGCTATCTATTGTAGATAGAATTTGGGTTTCTAACTTAAATCTATTCCTAGGAAAGTAAAGACGATCTAACAGTTATGATAAAAACAATAAATGTGATAATAAAAAGTAATTAAACTCAACTAATTCTCAATGCTTAGATTCTTGAATTATTAAACTCCACTCCCTCTATATATATAAATGTCAGGTACAATGAGTTCTATTCAGACTTAGCCTTAAAGGCTTATATGATTCGAACTAAGATTTGCCTTAGAAGCTTACATAACTTAATTGAACTTGCCTTAGAGTCTTATAATACTCAATTGAATTTGCCTTAGTAGTTTACATTACTTAATTAGAGTTGCCTTAAGGTCTTATGTAAGAAATAAATATGAATTAATTAAAAGATAAATAAACTCGATTTATCGAGCCTATTGTCCTTATGATTTGATCTGATTAGACTTGGATTATTCCCTTTCACCGACCACAAGATCAAAGCCCTTCACCCTCCATCGACACCACCCTCGGCGAGCTCTTGATTATAGGAGGATGCTTGAAAAGTTGACCAAATCCCTTTCAGAAAACAAATAATTGTTTAAAGTTGCTCTCCAATGTGTGAAAAATAGGGATTTGCTCTTCAATTGTCCTTGATTTGTTTTTGTTGAGCATAGTGTTAACAGACAATTCTGCTCTTTTCTGTTCGATCAAGATGTGTAACAGTGTAAGCTTGTAGATTTCTTCCTAACAAGTGATGCTTTGTTGAGTGTTGTTGGCTCCTTGGAGAGATGGCATTCCGATAGGTTGAGCTTGGGTAGTTTTTAAACCATTTCCCATTGGTGTTTGCTGGCTAATTTTTTGGGGACTAATTTGTCATTTGTACTTTTAAATGATGTCTCATAGATGGAGACCATGCGAGCAAGCAACGAGGCTGACCTCAAAAATCTCGAGCTTTCTGGCGAGATCCTGAGCTCCCTGAGTCAATGTCATTTCCTTCTTGAGCCGCAGGTGATTCATTTGCAAACAAATATAACAACCCAAATTTAGAAGACCATTTCTTTCATGAATCAATAAAAAAACTTAGGATTTTGTTTTGTGCAAGTATTTGTCTGACAGTGGATTAGAGGGCTGTTGTTATTGTCTCTGTCATTTTTGAAAGAATCTGTGTTTTCTTAAATGAATTACACGGATCGTATTGTATTAATTGTTTAATAATTATATCGTATTGTGTTATTTGAACATAACTCGTTTAATAATTGAATCGTATTCATATTAGTAATATTAATCCGAACCGAATCCACTTAACATAACATGAGCTAATTGCCACTCCTGTGTCTAAATGCATGCATACTTACAAGTAGATGGCAAATATAAAATTAACCAAAATCCTTACGTCAACGAACGTTGACATAGGTGACCTTTATTTCATTAAACAGGAATATTACATAAGGGAAAGCATCTTATTTAACGGCCGGATCACATTCAGCTGGATTGAGGCTTCTCTACAGTAAATCCATTCTGAACCCATGCAGCATATCCCCCTCCCATATTCTTTACGTTCTTGAATCCCTGGCATCCAAAATTTAACAGAAGAATATCACATCTGTATACATTAATTGCCATTTAATATGTTATAATTCATGTGGTTACACGCAATCGAAGCATATATATTCCAAATCGAAGGAATCACTTACAGCATTCAGAAGATCAGCACATGCAAGGAGAGATCTCGCTCCACCTTGGCATCCCTTTCAATCAACCAATAATTTGATTAGAAACAACAGTTAACTTTAATCCATATATATATGCTATCATCAGATAGCACGAAAAGATTACCACAACTACGGAATCATCCTTGTTGCAAACCAACGAGACTTGCTCGAGAAACAGAGGGTTCTTCTCCTTCCCTGATCCATGATATTCATAAGAAATTATGGCCGGCCGGCCCAAAAGAAAGAAAACATTCGTGATTTAAAGGTCTACAGAGAGAATTTAAGACAAGAAAAGGGCGAAGACAAATGAAATTGACCTTGTGGGTTGATGAAGAGGTAAGGGACATTAAGGGCATTCTCCAAATGGCCCTTATTAAATTCCTCCACCGTCCTATTCAGAGTTTAAAAAAGAACAACGTAAATTAAAGAATCAAATTACAACATGGGAATGAATAATTCTTCAATTAGACAAAGATAGTGTAAAATTTACAAACCTGACATCTAAATATCTATGACCAGAAACCACCAGGCTTTTGGCAGCACCGACGTCCACCGTGACCACTGCCTCCAAGCTAATTAAACATTGACACCGGTAATTAAAGAAAGCTAATTGATTGAGCTCCATCTCCTAATAGTACGTAATAGGAAGCCTATTCATGCATGACCAAGAGACGAGTATTTCTTACCTAAGAGTGGATGCCATTTTGGGATCAAAGAAAGGCGATCGACGATCTCCCCTCCCAAATCGAAGCGTCTCCATTTATACAACAAAGGAATACGTCACGTGTGACGGAAATAGGAAGATGAGATGAATTCTTGCAATTTCGTTGACTACTCGCCATCCGTCAGACGTGGCAAGCAACGGAGGGTTTATTTTTATCATGTAGCGTGTGGGTACAACGTGCTCAGTTATGGACGATCGAGTGACCGTGAGGCCTTAGCACATGGATGGTGGGCATATTGTCGTAATTAATTTCATTTGTTCCTTCTATTAGATTGTTTGGTATTAAATTGACAAACCTCATATGTGAATGTTGGAACCTATTTAAATATCAAAGTAGTAGTATTTTATTTATTTACACAAAGGCCATTTTATGTCATCAATGACGCCATCCTCTAATTAATTTTATAGACTAGAATTAGAAATACATTAAAAAGAAAGCGCTAATATACAGGTATATTGTTGGCACTTTATATCATTTCTCTCGCTGTCTCTTAACCAGATATTTCTCACGTTTTCTTTCTAACCCCCAAATCAGTTAATTATGCACCTTTTCTTCTTTGTTTTTTTTTTGCTACAGTAAATATTTAAAAATGGTGTCTCATAGATTCTCGACATCAAGATTGGCTTGGCATTAGAGTATGTATCATATGCCAAGGGTGGCAATTGGGTTGTGGTAAGAGAGTTCCAATTGAGTTAGGGTGTAATTGCGATGAGATGTGTTCAAGCTTGGCTTGAAAATAAGACAGATGTTGATTAATTTTAATTCAAGCTTACTTAGGGCTCAAGCTTGTTATGAACCGGCTTGATCCGATCCGAAACGTGACTTTTGAAGGAAACTACGGATAATCTAGTCGTTGGATCTTCCTGCAATTTGAAGATATGGTTGTCCTTGAAAAGAGCTTTACAACGAATCCAAGATCGTAGGGTTTGGATGGCTAGATCTTGAGATATTGGCCGAACAGCGGCTAAAGGTCAGATAAATCCTAGCTTGTTAGCCCTCTAATGGCTAGAATGGTGCTAGGTTAATTGCTTGGTGTGAAGGAGAGAAGTTGTTATGGAAGAAAGGGATTAAGAGTTAGAGGAAGCCGACCAAAGACTTGGGCAGTGGAAGGAAGGAGGTGGGAGAGGGCGCCAATGGCTAAAACAAGAAAAAAGGAAGATAAATGCACAATACCGTTTTCAATTATCAAATAAAATTCCAATTAGGGTTTCCTCCTTATATTTATAGAAGCTCACCTTAGGGACCCATCAACTAAGCTAAAAAATCCTAATAAACCAACAATTTTTGCCGTAGTGCGTTCGAACGCACCCTATCGCAGGGCGCGTTCGAACGCAGAATTATAGTTCTCTATCGTTGCGAATGTGTGCAAGCGTTCGAACGATCGGGTTCGAATGGCTCGAGTCCATTTGAACGCACAATTTGCGTTCTCTATTTTTGTGAACGCATACAGTCGTTTGCATGGCCTACTTGAATGCAGTCCCTACATTCGAACATGCCCCAACAAAAATCCCTTTATTTCTTTAAACAAGAATTAACTAGATAAATAGGCTCTTCCCAATGAACCCAATGTTGCGAGTGGAGCCAATATGGACTAAGTCGTATTATTCCATCACACTTTCGTTCACCTTGCACTCAAGGTGTCAGCTCTGGATAATGATCCATGAAGTCGGATTCAAGCATCCAAGTCGCCTCGTCCACTATACGTCCTCGCCACTTCACCAAAATCTTAGTCACCCAATTGTCCTAGACTTGCGTGCATCATCTGGCTAGGATCCGAACTGGAATAGGAGTACTCGGTTCGACTTCTGACTCGTTGGGATCAGCCCTTATTGGTTCGGGTGGAATAGCTCCAATCGGCTCGGTAGGTGGAACTTAAGCAGTAAGGCTTGAGACATGAAAAACTAGATGTATCTACGCTTCCTCAGGTAAGTTTAGACGATACACCACAAGTCCAATCCTCTTGGTCACCTAGTACGGTGCATAAAATTTTGGAGCCAACTTTTGATTATGAATGGGTCTAACCGACCTTTGCCGATATAGTTGGAGCTTGATGTAGACCAAGTCCCCAATCAAGAACGACCTCTTTTAGTGCCGTTGGTCATATACTTGCTTAATTTGATTTTGAGCAGCTACTAGGTGCATCTTGAGTCTCCTCAACACCTCATAACGATCTAGCAAAACTGCATCCACCTCAGTTTGGTCAGCTCGGGCCAATGGCAAGTATGTATGCAAGGTTGGAGGCGGTTGACCATAGACGGCCTTGAGTGTGGTCATGCCAATGACCAAGTGAAAGGCTGTGTTGTATGACCACCCAGCCCATGGCAAATAAGATAGCCATTATCGCGGACGCTCGCCAAGAAAGCACCGCAAGTATTGCTCTAAGTAACGGTTCAACACCACAAGTTGGTCGTCTATTTGAGGGGTGATAGGCTAAACTCATACGAAAGGTAGTCCCTTGGAGAGCAAAGAATTCTTGTCAAAATTGATTCACAAATATAGGATCACGATCTGAAACAATCGACTTTGGCATACCATGCATCTTGGCCACGTCGTGCACATAAACCTTTGTGACCTTCCTTGCC
This sequence comes from Typha angustifolia, assembly GCF_048772165.1. Classification (NCBI taxonomy): domain Eukaryota; kingdom Viridiplantae; phylum Streptophyta; class Magnoliopsida; order Poales; family Typhaceae; genus Typha; species Typha angustifolia. Next base: position 8,845,595 of record NC_133245.1, read on the forward strand.
GTGTAGGAATGTGCCAAGGCTGAAAAATATGCTTACTTGCTGAGGCGATCTACCACCACCATGATCACAGGATGTCCTCTGGCCTTGGGTAGACCGTCGATGGAATCGGAAGCGATTGTAGCAAGCCAGTAGGTTTTGTCGATTCCATCTTCGCTCTTTAACACACCTTGTAAGCCTTGGCGTAGGCTTGTATATCTTTCTTCATTCCAGCCCATGTGTGATAGCTTCTACAATACCAAAAGATAGGCTCTGATACCAATGATAGGTCTACGAAATGATTCCTTCAAGATCTGAATTTATTGTAGGAAGCAGTCCGCGCAATTTAGAGAAATACTCACCAAATATTCTCCTGTAGTCAGACAATTACGAAACCAAATGGAATCGATCCGTAACTTTCTGATCTACATTTTTCATGTTACGCCCTTCAAATATTCACATTGCAATTGGGACGAAATTACGCTTTAGTGTGGATGATGGTGGTGGTGACGGGTGGGCTGTATGTTAGGGTTATGGATGATAATGGAGACGAAGGTGGATGGGTGATGTTGTTTAAGTGATAAAGACGAAGAAGAAGAAGTGGTCGAGATCCCAAAGAAGAGGGAGGAGGGAGATTAGGGTAGAGAGAATAGAGAGAAGATAGGAGGCAAGAAATCAATAATCCAATAGCATAATGATTTTGGCTACTATCCACACCTTTATAGAGGCTAGCCAACAAGCCAAAATGCAATTATTAACCCTTATTCTAGAAGATTCCTACCGATCGCATTTGAACGCACAAAAGACATTCTCTGTATATGCGAATGCGATGCAGGCGTTTAAACACGCCCGATCACGTTTGAATGCACATTTGCGTTCTCTGTTTTTATGAACCTAATGCAGGCGTTCATAAGGGCGTTCAAATGCGACTCCTTCTGCGTTTGAATGCGACCTACAGGAATTTTATTTTAATAAAAATAAATAACTAATGAAATAAGAAAAGACCATAACTAAATGTATCAATGTGCAACTCTGGCTCAGTCATTTATAGGTGCGCAACACCCCTTCATGTCCAGTCATAGGGGTGTCATGAAAGTGGTGCATCAACTACAAGCACAAGTGGCAATCAGTTGGAAGAATTATCTTGCCTTTGTCCACCAAGAGTGTGTCTTTCACCACCACTCCTTGCATATAGCTGGGATCTGTAGTAAAGTCGTCCAACATCCTCATGGTGTTCAGATCCCTCTTGTAGGCCTCCCGCGGCTGTTGGAAAAAAAAATGAAAAATCGGTGTTGACACAGCTAGATTCGAGCACCTTAATATGGCATGAGTGATGCTATTTTAGGTCCCCTTCTTGTACATCAACTCATAGTCATATCTAAGTAGCTTGGACACCCACCTTTGCTGGGCTAGTGTGTGTATGCGCTGCCTAAGGAAGTATGGCAAACTCCTTTGATCAGTGCGGATCGTGAAGCGTCGCCTGATAAGAGAAGGCTTTCACTTGGTGATAGCATAAATGATGGTGAGCATCTCCCTTTAATAAGTGGATAGTAGTTGTGAACATTTAGAAAGAGCCATGCTCATGTAAGCCACAAGTTTGTTCTCTTGCATCAAAACAGCCCCAATGCGGACTCTGGATGCGTCGCACTAAATGGTGAACGGTTTAGTAAAATCGGCTAAAGCAAGGACTAGCGCTGAGATCATTGCCTTCTTCAAGGCTTCAAATGTTTCTTTTGCTTTGTCCATCCATGTGAATGCACCCTTCCGCAGCAAGGCCGTGATGGGAGCCGCAACCTTGCCATAATTCGTCACAAATCGACGACAATAGCCATTTAAGCCGAGGAAGTTGCATAGCTCTTTGGTAGTCTTGGGCAGCAGCCATTCCACCATGCTTTGGATCTTCTTAGGGTCAGCTTTCATGCCATCTTTATATATGATGTTGTAATAACCCAAGTACCAAAAATAAAATTTAGCTGGGCACGACATGACTAGCCAAGCTGTGGCCGGCCTTGTGCCCAGAATGCGTTGCATGTTGTGGCAGTGGTGGAGGTGCCACACACCTCCACCGAACCACTCTTCTCTACGTCGCAGCGATGCATGGAGGTAGGACTGAGCCCACCGGCCACTCTACCGCCCCCACGTGACCACCCGATCTCTCTCTCTCTCTAATTTTCTCCTTCCTCTCCTCTCATTCCCTCTCTCTCTCTAGCTCTCCCTCTCTCACTCCCTCTAGTGTCCTAGCAACCATCAACTGCCAGGAAGAGCCATCGTTGGCCTTCTACCAGCCGATGAGTCTCTCTCTCTCTCTCTCCTTCCTTCTCTCTCTCTCTCCCTTTAGTTCTTACTGTTTCCTCGAGTCCACTAGAGGATTAAGCTGCTGGTGAGAGGTTGGTAGCTGAGTGCCACCAATGACAGCACCCCCTGCCTATGGCCTAACCCCCTTGCCCTTTCCTTCTTCTTCTCCTTCTTCCTTCTCTTCTCCTTCTCCTCCTCCCCTTCTTTTCTCCCCTCGGGTAGGTTGCCCTGGCTACATGGTGCTGGGCTCAGCCTAGCACCCTGTTGCCTATGGGGCTGGGCTTGGCCCAGCACCTATTGTGTTAAGATGTTGGGCTGAGCCCAGCACTATGTATAGTTTTTTTTAAAAATATTATTGATTACTATTTAATTATGTTATTAGTTATTTAATTATTGTAGTTAATCTAATGTATTTAATTTATATGAGTTAAATTTAATTATATCATGGTTAGTAAATAAATCTAATTATATCAAGTTTAGCAAAATACCTGCAACATAAATTACTATATTAATCCTAGATAGGTATAGTAATTATTAGAGTTATGTACATATATTCATATGTAATTATTTGCATTAATTTAATTCTTATTTTCTTAATTATCAAAGAGAATAATTGGCAGATAATTATGTTTTATATACATTATTAGATAATATAATTATTGCTAATAAATAACAAAACAAATATAGGAATTAAGAGTATACGGTTATAACAAGAAATTTTCTTCTAGTCTAGTTAGTTCTAATTAGTGGAAAGACTGACATTATATGTCATAAATAATTTCATATTTCGATCCCTCTGTTGAAGACCTCGTGGACCTAACTATTGAGGACTGATCGTTGTTGTGGCAACATGAATAAGTGGTTGTTTGGTAATTACAGTTGTGGTGAGTAGTCTTATCTTTTAGATGCCTTTCTCAAATTAGAATAGATTATATAATTATGTATATGCATGTTTTGTCCTCTAGTATAACTATATGACTTTATCTAGAGATGATTTCAATTGAGCATATTTTATCATGCATTTGATTACGCTGATCTGGGATATGCGTATATTGGTGATATAAGAGATGATTGCAGATAACTATAGTGTTATGACTTTATGTCGAGATGATTTTTAGCATGAGTATGCATATGATAGACTAGCATGAGTATGCATATGATAGACTAGCAGGAGTATGCATGTGTTAGATATATAGTTGGAGACTACATTACATTATTTTTCTCTTGACTTCTTTATCACCTAAATTCCTAAGTTGTATGACTTGTTGTAGTACTAGATATAAGCATATGATCTATCATGTATAGAAAATCATGAAAATATATGTATATGTGATGTTATGGTTGGAATGGTATCTGGTCTGGATTGGTACTAGACATACTCTTAGCGTATGATAGAGTATGATGATGGCTGATGGTTGCACTCTTATCATATGATAGGGTACAACTATTATTGATATACCCTTAGCATATGGTAGGGTATGATTATTTACTAAGATGCCCTTAGCGTATGGTAGGATATGATTTGTCTCTAGAGATACTCTTAGCGTATGATAGGATATGCTCTAAGCTTGTGGCATGATGCGTATCGAGTTTGGAGCTAGGTACCGTAGTCCAGCATAGTAGATAATATTCAGAATTAAGACAGATGACTATGATAATGTGAAATATGTGGATTGTATCTGACTCTGATATATATGATATCAAGTAGTTGGCTAATAGGGGTCTTACGAAATGATCTCTTCAAGATCTGGATTGATTGCAAGAAGTAGTCCGCGCAACCAAGGGAAAATATTCACCAAATATTCTCTCATAGTCAAAAAGTTATGAAACCAAGTGGAATCGATCTGTACTCCCTGATCTACGGATTTTATAGTTACGCCCTTCATAGATTCAAACTACAATTAGGACAAAAACACGATAGAGTGGGGATGAAGGTGGTGGTGATGGGTGGAGTGGATGTTATGGTTATAGATGATAATGGAGATGAGAGTGGATAGTTGATGTTGTTTAAGGGAAAAAGATGAAGGGGAATAAGTGGTCGAGATCCCAAGGAAGAGGGAGAACTCGACAAACAAGGGAGATTATAAGTTAGGAGAGACCTTGCCAATAGTAGAGGTTGCTAGTTGGTGAAGAGGGAGGAGGGAGATTTGGATAGAGAGACTAAAGAGAGGATAGAGGAGGAAAGAAACTAATTTTTATTAAGCATTATGATTTTGGCTGTCATCCACACTTTTATAGAGACTAACCAACAAGCCAAAATAATAATTATTAACCCTAATTTTAGTGGACTCTTGTTGATCGTGTTCGAACGCACAAAAGGCGTTCTCTGTCGATGCAAACCTGATATAGACGTTCGAACGTGCCATTTGAATGCGCCCTACCACGTTCGAACGCATATTTCGTGTTCTTTATTTTTGCGAACCTAATGCAGGCATTCGCAAAGGCGTTCAAACGCGCCCCTTTTCACGTTCTAACGCGACCTATAGAAAATTTATTTTAATGAAATCAAATAACTAATGCAATAAGAAAACACTCTAACAAGGTGTATCATTAGCATGCATCATGCATCGATACTGATATGACTATTATCACTAGATCATGATTGTTATACTTCATATGTTGTTATATTGGGTGATGTATATTATAATTTCATCATGAGATATATTTTAATTGAGGATATAGTATTCCCATTCATGAGATAATCTTGATTTCATTTATATATATGTCGTCCAGAATATATATATATATATATATATATATATATATATATATGTGCTTATGCATGGTATCATGCTCCTTTTTAATTCATATTATCTAGTACATGATTTACTTTTTGTTTGGCTTCACTGATTCAGGGTAAAGACATTCACTGAGCTTTTAGCTCATGACTCTTTATTTTTCTCCTTTTAAAAAACTAGGTGAGTGAGTGGAGCAGGATACTTTCTTAGAGGTCTTGCCAGCAAGTGAAGAGTAGAGTGTGGTTAGTATTATACGCTAAAAGTGTTATGTTATATGGTGTATCAGTTAACATTTCAAAGTGTTTTTATCTATGTCTTATATTTTAGTGATACGATTCGGACTTCACCGATGTCGTCTCGAGCATGGATACACTTTATGAGTGTCTTTTATTCTTATTTTAATATTTTATTTAGAGAAAAATAAGTTTTCTATAGGTCATGTTCAAACATGGGTGGGTGCGTTTGAACGCGCTTGCGAACGCTTGCATCAGGTTCACAAAAACAGATAATGCAAAATGTGCGTTCGAACAAAATTGGGTGCATTAGAATGCAGTGAGCAAAAATCCACTATTTTTAGGGTTAATATTGTCATTTTTGAATTGTTTGGTTAGCATCTTAAGGTGTGGATGGCAACCAAGGAGGCATTATTAAATGAATTGAGTTTTTGCCCTAATCTTCTTCTTCTCCTTCTCTCTCGTTTTCTTATTTCCCGGCTCTACCACTTCTAGCCTCCCTCGACCGGCCACTCACCATAGTCCCTTAGGGGCGGTCCACTCCTCTCCTTTCTTCAAATCTCTATAACCTTGTCCTAACCACTTACATCATCCATAATCCTTCCACCACTACTTACTCACCGGTGCCACCCCATTATCGTCAGTCTACCTCCTCCATAATCCACCTAGGATCTCATGCCTCCATCCACGGATCCATAGACGGACTCCCTGATGTTTGTTTACTTATCTGATGATATCTCTAGATCCCACCATTCGATTTTTCTAAAATTAGATTCATTGGAAAGATCTTTTCTAGGGCTACAACATATCAAAATTTTACGTTAATCTGATGGTTATAACTTCTAAAATCCTCTTCCAAAATTCTATGCAAGATTGTGTTTAAATCTGAAAATGGAATAGATCACACGTTAGACTAAGGGAGATTGTATCATATAGTAGGTGACTTTGTACTTGTTAAATTATGTATATACCATCGTTGTGTATATGTAATAGTGAAATACTCTTGGTGATATGTTGTGGCCTGTGTGGGGCCCTATTAAGGTTATCTATATGTTGTTGGCAGTCTTGAGTTATTTTTAGTTTAGATGTTGTGGATAAAATTATGGTGTTGATACAGGTTCATTTAATTGTCTACAACTAACCGAGTTGTTAGGTTCCTTGCACGTGCTGTGTAGGTTTGTGCTATGCATATGTTTAGGGTTTGGGTGTTACAAATGTGGCCCAAGTAGTTGACCATTTGCTGTCCCCATGAACACTTGGAGTCCTTGGCCTTCAATTTGTGTTGCCACAATAGGCCAAGTATCATCTGAAGATGTCACAAGTGCTCCTCCCATGTACAACTGTATACCAATATATCATCAAAGAATATCAACACATATTGCTTCAAATAAGGCCTAAAGATATCATTCATCAAGCTTTGAAAGGTGACAGGAGCATTAGTAAGACCAAAGGACATAACGAGAAACTTGTAGTGCCCATCATGAGTTCTAAACGCCGTCTTGTGCACATCGAATAGTTCTACTCTGATTTGATAGTACCCCGCCTTCAAATCCAACTTAGAGAAGTAACATACACCTCCCAATTCATCTAGCACTCTTCAATCATCGGTATAGGATACTAGTCTTTGATGGTGATGGAGTTGAGAACTTGATAGTCCACACAAAACCACCACGATCCATCCTTCTTCTACACGAGCAAGACTGGTGAAGAATAGGCGCTTCGACTTTGTCTTGTTACATTGTTGGACAACATCTTTTGGACCATCTTTGTTATAGCCTCCTTTTGGATAAAGGGATAATTGTATGGCCTCACATTTGCTGGACCTGCCTCGGGCATGACCTCAATGCGATAGCTTGCATCTTAGGTGGAGGCAATCCATGTGGCTGTTGAAATACATCTTCAAATTCCTGCAAAATAGCCTTTAAGTCAGTATTGGATCGTCCACATCCTTGGTCCCTTCGATGAGTTGCATGAGAAACCCACGGCACCTAGGTTTCAGCAACCCCTCTAGGGACTACAGTGCTCCCTTAGCTTCCTTGCTTGATGTAGCTAGTAGCTAGATTGGTTGGCCTTCATGACTGAACTCTATCGCCATGGTGGTGAAGTTGAAGGTGACAGATCCAATATTTTAAAGCCATTACATGCTAAGCACCAAGGCGGCCCCTTATAGAGCCTACAGATAAAGATCAATTCGGAAGACATAGCTCTGAATTTGTAGCTAGACCTTGCAGCATATGCCCTTCGTTCCCAATATATGCCATCACTGATAACCACATCAAAGCCATTGGAAGGCTTCGACTCCAGTCTCAAACGCATCACTATCCGAGAATCCACAAAATTATGGGTGCTTCCTGAATCAATAGGAATTAGGACTTTATTCTTCTTGATCATACCTTTGACCGAAGAGGTTTTAGAGTCAACTCGCCGGCAAAAGAGTAAAGGGAGAGCTTGGCTTGGACATCAAGCGGGTTTTCCTCTTCGATCTGGCCACCTTCCTCCTCTTGCTGTTCCTCAAGGTCTTCAATGGGATCATCCTCGATCATCTCCTCCATTGGCATGACGGCAGCGGGTTGTGTAGAGCATTTGTGGCCTGGTGTGAAGCGCTCGTTACAATAAAAGCATAGGCCCTTTGAGCGCCGATCTTCAATCTTCGCTAGTGTGAGGCATCGTCCCATCATCCGTGGTTGTCCCCTAGGGTCAGGGGCTATTCGTGGTGGGGCTACCCTATTGGGGTTTGACCGAACCCACCCCGAATGTGCCACACTCGAGACTGGCGGTCTAGGGGTAGAGCGCCACTTGCTAGTGCTCCATGCTAGACGATGTGTCACGCCTTCAACTCCTTTATCTTGAGAAGGCTTCCAAAAAAGTAGTAGGACGAGTCGCCTTGACTTCTGCTTGGATATCACGAAGAAGCCTGGAGAGGAAACTGCTTTCAAGAGCTGAGTCTAACCACCCGTAGACTCGATTGCTAATTCTTTTGAACTCCTCTTGATAGGCTCTTACAGAGGTCTTTTGAGCTAGCTTCATCGATGGCTTGGAAATCTTCATAGTCGGAGAATCCGAAACACACACAAAGCGTGTTGACGAACTCCTCCCAAGTGATGAAGGCGCGCGCGCGATGTGCTACTTGAAACTATCTCACCGTTATGTTTTCAAGGTGAAATGAGGCTAGAAGCACCTTTTAGTGATCAGGTGTCCCTTGATAGGTGAAGAATTGCTCCACCCTATAAATCTAATCCAACAGGTCACCCCCATTGAATTTAGGAAAATCGACTCGAATGGTGCAGGGTTATTGTATTTGGTTGCGTTCGTTCTCGCATCATCGGTGGAGCGGCTCATGCTGCTAGACCCTTGGTTGATATGGGGGCTTCTCCTACTCCTCCCAAGGATCCTCCTTTGGGTATGGGGCCATAGGTGCCCTCGGGTTCAAGGGTGGTAAATCAGTTTGGCACCCTTGCGGTTCATCGCATTGTTGCCCTAGTGCCTCCAAGATCAGTCCTCGCCGAATCCTATCTCATGGTAAGGGACGATCCTCTTGTCTACGATAATGCTCACGAGGTGGAGGTCGACGATCTAGTTGAGCAGCAACTGGGGGTGGAGCCACAGAAGTCACAGCCCTGGTTGGTTCTTCCTCGATGTTCCTAGGCAGAATGTCACCTTAATTAACTTCCCCACTATTGATATGCTCCAGGGTACACCTTGAAATATTTTGGTTCATGTCCACCAAGGTTGCCTTAATCTCTAACATCGCTTGTACGACGAGCACCAAGGTTTGCCAGAGATCAAAAGGGCCTTCAGTTCGTCCTCATGAACTTTGTGGGGAGGGTGATCTTGATGAAGCCATGTGGACCATCTCCAAGCCTTGATCACTAGCTTTCTTTACCATCTTCGATCTAGTGGTAGCCATTACAATCTAAAGAACATTAGCTCTGAACTGACTTGATTCGATCCGAAATGATTCTGTACTAAATCGGGTACGTGACTTTCGAAGGAAGCTTTGAATAATATAGCTGTTGGATCTTCTTGCAATTTGGATATGTTGTTGCCCTTGAAAAGATCTTTACAACGAATGTAAGATCGTAGGGTTTGGATGGCTAGATCTTGAGATATCGACCGAACAGTAGCTAAAGGTCAGATAAACCCTAGCTTGTTAGCCCTTCAATGGCTAAATTGGTGCTAGGTTAATTCCTTAGTCTGAAGGGGGAGAAGTTATTGTAAAAGATGGGGATTAGGAGTTAGAGGAAGCCGACCAAAGACTTGGGTGGTGGAAGGAAGGAGGTGGGAGAGGTCTAATGGCTAGAACAAGAAGAGAAGAAGATAAAGACACAATGCCATTTTTAATTATTAGAAAAAACTCCAATTAGGGTTTTCTCTACATATTTATAGAGGCTCACCCTAGGGACCCATCAACTAAGTTAAAAAATCCTAACAAACCAACAATTTTTGCCGCGGTGCGTTCGAATATGCCCAATCGCGTTCGAACGCAGAATTACAGTTCTCTATTGTTGCGAACGTGTGCAAGTGTTCGAATGATTGCGTTCGAATGACCCGAGTTCGTTCGAACGCACAATTTGAGTTCTCTATTTTTTGTGAATACATGTAGGTGTTCGCATGGCCAGTTTAAATGCAGTTCCTGCGTTCGAACGCGTCTCGGCAAAAATTCCTTTATTTCTTCAAACAAAAATTAACTAGATAAATAGGCTCCCAATAAACCCAATGTCACAAATGGAGCCAATATGGATCGAGTCATATAGCTGCTGGATAAGTAAATTCAAGCCTAAATTAAAATCAAAGAAAGCTTAAATTAAATCTAGGATAGTCTACTTTATAAAATCAAATCAGATGTTAGTGTAATATTTTCTAATGATATATACATGGACACAAAATACTAGTTAAGATGACATACAATATAGGGTTTTATTTATGATCAAGTCATATTACTTATTAAAAACTTGTACATGAAAAAAAAATTGAAGAACAAAACAAAAAATAAGTTAAATTCAACATTCAAACAAAAGATGGTGAATTAATCATAGTAGGTCCAAACCATAAGTACGGAGGGAACCAACTTCAAATTGGTTTAAATCAATCGGGGATGTCCCTCCTCCGAGAGTGGCTGGGAGCCTTATCAGTTCATGAGGAGACTACGCGAACATAGAGAACCTCCTCGATCAATCTCTCTTGCTGTTGGACTAGGCGTGGAAATGTCTCTATGCCGACCATTGTTGCCTTTGCATTAGGGCTCCCAACTGGGGCTGACGCGCTGCGCCCTTAGAGACGGCGGTACGACGACGACGGGGTGGCATCCTGGATTCACAAATTGACAACTTCTACTTTATTAACATTATTATTTACTTTTTTGTATATATATTCATATATCTTTTTGAAGGTACTGTATCTCGAATTGATTTGGCAGACCTTTTTTTTTTAAAACCTAACTCTAATACCATGTTGTAACACCCCAATACCGCCACGTGGCTCTCACGAGCTTTTACCCCTCACATGAGGGTCAGATGGGGAATTAGAAGCTCGATAACACGTCATCAAAACAAGGAGTCCAAATAAATTAAGCAGAAACAGAGAAGGGCCTACATGCCACAACAAATCCATCCATATTACAATATAAAGGGGCTAAGCATCCCCAACAAAATGGTACACGATTAAAGTAGCTACAGAACGGGGACACAGATCCCTGAATGTAAGTTTAGAATAAAACATGAAAACTAAAAAGGCCTATGGCCCAATTAGCTAGCTACTACCAAACTTCCTGCTAGGGTATAAGTCCATCTGCATCCAATGTCAACACGAACTAAGCCTAACGCTCAGCAAGTGGTACTCTCCCTAATTAGTCATTAGTAATAATACCACACCCGACTCAACACAAGATAGAGGAAAGTGCGCTATATAAGGCAATATGCATCGTAACATGGAGTACACATATCAATAACTGGCAAGCATGGCATTATAGCTAATTATCCATTCTTTAAGCATGTTACAACTCCTAGGTAAATTGTCTGCCCATAACTTGGCAAACAGCATGATCAGTCGTTCACCCCAGCATACTAAGGATCCCAATCATAAGCCCACACCGAGGATGGTGCCGCACATTGATATGACCCTCTGAGCCTACGGCTCCACATCATTTCACTGTAGTACGGAAATCTCGTGAGCAGCCACTCACAGACTCCTTTACCCTACGTCTTCAGGTGCCACTAGGACTACATCATACTACCCTTACTTTCTAGTTTAAACACCCTCAAAGCGGGTTGATTCTCATCGATCGATAGTAAATCGCCCATCGCCCGGTGAAACGGCTGCCTGATTATCTAGGATCCACAAATTGAGACCTCAGGCGTAGACCCTACTATATGTATACTATAAAATATCCCTCGCCCCTAACCCTAGCTGGGGAGATGTCGGGTACTACAGAGACGAAGAATCATCTCCTTTCAGGTCATGCACGTGTTTAGGTGTCATGAGATGGTAATTAAATTTAGCATAACAAGATAGTAAACAAGATTATCTAAGCATGCAGCATATCATATTAAAATAACAAATTATATCAAGCAACATCATAATTAGACAGGTTTTGCTAAAAGACCAAGATTAGCAGGTCATATATGCTCATGCTATCACATCAAATAAGAAATCAAGAGTGGATAGACCACTTGCCTAGATTCACAAAAAAATCTCTACGACAGGATCACTAAGTCAGTACCAAAAATCTTAAAAATGGTTTACTAGGGACAGAAAAATAGTTTGAATGCGATCGGTTGGTCGAGGCATTGAGCAGTATTTGAGGTGCTTTGTTGGAGAGATGCCGAGACGATGGTTGGAGTTCTTACCATGGGTGGAGTGGTCTTATAACACTACCTACCATAGCAGCATTGACATGACTCCATTTGAGGTGGTGTATGGACGCACGGCTCTAACGTTACGCACTTATGATCTAGTGGCATCTACAGATTGGATGGAGGTGGACTTAGCAGTGATGGATAGAGATGCCACATTGAGAAGGTTGCGTGCTCATCTTAAACTTGCTCAAAACCGCATGAAGCAAGTTTATGATCGTAGCCATAAGGAGTAGGAGTTCGACATTGGCAGTTGGGTGTTTGTGAGGGTGCAACCATATCGACAGGTGACCTTTCATCTGATGTGAAACCAAAAGTTAGCACATCGCTATGTTAGTCTGTTTCGGGTGTTGGAGCGTATTGGTCTGGTTGCATATCGTTTGGAGCTGCTGGAGGGGTCAAGAGTGCACCATGTCTTTCATGTTTCATTATTGAAAGAGCGTATTGGAGATCATGAGATTGTTGGATCAGTACTACCGGAGTCATTGGAGAAGATAGAGATCGTAGAGCCAGTTTGACTACTTGCTAGATGTCGACGACGACATGGTACCAGATTGAAGAAGGAGATTCTAGTTGACTGGCTTGGCAAGCCATCTGATGAGGCGACATGGGAGTTGGAAACTGATATCTTGGAGTGTTTCCCTGACTTTTCACCTTGAGGGCAAGGTGGGGGAAGCGTGGTGGGCTGATACATTTAGTTAGGATCTTTTCTTATTGCATTAGGTGTTTATTTTTATTAAAATAAAATTTCTGTAGGTCACGTTCGAACGCAGGTGGTGTCGCGTTCGAACGCTTGTGAACCCTTGTGAACACCTTGTGAATGCTTATGAATGCCTTGTGAACACCTGCGTTTGTGAACGCCTTGTGAACGCGTTTGTGAATGCTCGCGTTCGAACGACTTGTGAACGCTTGTGTCGCGTTCGCAAATCCAAAAAAGGAGCTTTTTGAGTGCGTTCAAACGTGATCAGGCGTGTTTGAATGTGATCGACGGGAATCCTCTAGAATTAGGATTTCATATTGTTTATTTTAGGACTTGTTGGCTAGCCTCTATAAATATGTGGATGGCAACCAACTTCATAATGTTATTGGATTTTTGATTTCTTGCCTCCTATCTTCTCTCTAATACGATTCGAACTTCACCGATGTCGTCTTGAGCATGGAGTTACTTTAGGAGTGTCTTTGTTTCTTATTTTAGTGTTTAATTTCCATGAAAATAAGTTTTCTGTAAGTCGCGTTCGAACGTGGGTGAAGAGTGTGCATTGTGCGTTCGAACACTCCATTCTAACGCACTGTGAACGCCTGCATCGCGTTCGCAAATCCATAAGTGGGAAACAGGCACGTTCGATCGCACGTTCGAATGCCTGCATCGTGTTCACAAATCTAGAGAAGAGCGAACTCGATGCGTTCGAATGCGATCGGGCGCGTTCGAATGCGGTCGGTGAAATTGTATTGTTTAGGGTTAATTTTAAGTTGTTGGTTAGCCTCTAAAAGGATGTGGATGGCAACTAGAGGTCATTATTGATTATTGAGAATTGAGTTTTGCCTTGCCTCCTTCGTCTTCTTCGCTCCCGTTCTCTCAATCCCCGACGATGCCGCTTCTAACCTCCCTCGATCGGCCAATCACCCTAGTCCCTTAGGGGGCGGCCTTCTCCTCCCCCTTCTTCCAATCTTTCCATCACTTGCCCTAACCCTTCCATTGACCATAACCCTTCCTCCACCACTTTTTCACTGGTGCCACCCCATTAACGCCGGTCCTCCACCAACCACCATTACATAGGGTCACGTGGCTCCATCCACGGATCCTAAACAGACCACCCTAACCTTTGTTCATTAATTGTACGATATCTCATGATCCCTATGTGTGATTCGCCTAAAACTAGATTTTTTGGAAATCTCTTTTCTGGGGCTACAACATATCAAAATTTGACGTCGATCCGACGACGGTATCTTTCGAGATCTTATTTCAAATTTCTGTGTGAGATTTAGTCTAGATTAGAGAATTGGAAGAGATCGAACCTTAGCCTAAAGGGAGATTGTATCAAGCTTGGTATCAAAGCCACCGCTCCTCGGACAAGCGCTTCCTATGTTGACCAGCAGAGTAGTGGCTGCACGGCAGGATGATGAAGAAGAGATTCTCCCACTAGAGGAGGGAAAAACAGTTGTAAGTTCCACCTGCGGAACTGCCCGATCTAATTGGAATACGGAAGAACCAAGTGTTCAAGCCATGTTTGTGTCTCTTTCCAAATAAATGGCCATCAACAACCAGATGATGATAGAGATGATGCAGGAATTACGGGCGACAAGGGAAGCAATGGCAAACGGGAACACACCATCGACCCCACGACGTGAGTCTACTTCCATGAACCCACCGCCGTCGGTTCAGAATTTGCAACCACAAGAGCCACTGCTAGCACCACCCTATGGGCAGAGGCAAGCAAGGATGGTTCCACCAGGCCCAATTGCAGGTGAACCCATCCGACGAGCGAACCACTATGGAGACCACCTTAGAGATCAAGATCCGTGGGCAGGTCAATACGATCCGGAACCACGACGAGTTAATCAAAACCGAAGGAGGGATAATCAACCCTTCATGGTGCATATCCTCCCCCGGTTAGACAAGGACTTGGACATGATCCGGAATGAGACAACAACATTCGTGGACAAGTCATGCGTCTCGAGTTCCCCAAGTTCAACGGTGGTGACCCGATCGATTGGTTGTATAGGGCGGACCAATTCTTTGCATACCAAGGTACAGTGAAAGAATATAAGGTGATGCTTGCGAGCTTCCACCTTGAGGATGCGGCGCTTCATTGGTTTCGAGCAGCCAATGCTATTGAGGCTATCGAAACTTGGGCTAACTTTTGCGCCGATATCACACGGCAATTTGGAGTGTCCGGGTATGAAGACTTTGATGCTCTCCTCTCAAAGATGGTGCAAAGGACCACAGTTGGGGCATACCAAGAAGAATTTGAGAGGATTAGTAGCCGATGTCATCCACCATGGATGGATTAGCAACTTTGCAGCACCTTCATCTCCAGGCTGCAGGGAGACATCCAAGCCGATGTGAGGGCTTTAAGGCCTAGAACCTTAAAGGAGGCCTTCGAAGATGTGGTGCTTATGGAAGACAAACATAGGGCCATGAAGATACACCTGAAATAGAGTTGGACGAACCAAAGAAGCCGCAATCAAGCTCAACCAATGATATCGGCGAAAATTATTACTGGAGTACCGAGAATTACTGCTGCGATAGTACCTCCTTAAGCACCCTTGAAGCCATCCTAAGATGTAAAGTACACACCTAGAGGTCCGAGACGAGCACTCACACCTGCTCAAATGGAGGAACAAAGGGCCAAAAGCCTATGCTTCCATTGTGATGAGAAGTTTGTACCCGAGCATCGCTGCGCTAAACTGATGGGATCGGTGATGGTAATAGATGGATTGAAGGAGGCTAAGGATGAGTTTGCAGCTGAAAATGTAGGTGTGGCTGGGCAGCAAGGAGGAGTAGCTGAGGAGCAACCCGTGGAGGACATGATAGCCGAAATCTCCCTCCATGCCTATTTGGGGATAGCTGTGCCAAAGACCTTGCGGGTGAATGGTGTAGTCAAGAAAACCATAGTGAGAATCTTGATTGACATCGGGTCCACCCACAACTTTACTAATAAGAGGCTTCTTAGGAGGATTGGGCTCGAGTCCGAACCCACGGAAGGGTTTGACGTGACGATTGGAGCTGGCACCACCTTGCGAGCGGATTTTATTTGTGGAGGTGTGGAATTGAAGGTGCAAAGCCAAACTTTCACATTGGATCTTTATCCATTGGCCTTGCGAGGAGCCGACATCGTTTTGGGGAGTCAATAGCTTCAAAACTTGGGACCCGTAACATTTGATTTCTCAAATCTCACACTGACATTTCGGAGGAATGGACGGAGGGTGCTGCTGGATGGAAATCAACCGCGGCAAGGGTCGACATTGCAAATGGCTGTTCTTGAACCAAAACATCCACCACCAAGGGTAATAGCCTCTGACATGCAAGAGCTGCTGCAGGAGTTCCAGGATCTCTTCGAGGAACCCTGAGGACTACCACCGACCCGTCGGCACGACCATCGCATCCAGATCATTCCAGGGGCTGAACCAGCAAATGTCCAGCCCTATCGGTACCCGCATGTCCAGAAGGAATAGATCAGTAAATTGGTGGTGGAAATACTGGAGCGAGGGATTATTCAACCGAGTAGAAGTGCCTACTCGTCGCCAGTGCTGCTAGTTTGGAAGAAAGACGGGAGTTGGCAGTTTTGCGTCGACTACCGAGCCTTGAATGCAATTACTGTCAAGGACCGATATCCAATACCGGTGATCGAGGAGTTGTTGGATGAGCTCACAGGGTCGGCCTACTTCAACAAATTTGACTTAAGAGTGGGGTACCATCAAATTCGAGTCGACCCTGAAGATGTGCACAAAACGATGTTCCAAACTCACGATGGCCACTATAAATTCCGAGTCATGCCGTTTGGGCTCACCAATGCATCGGCAACCCTTACAAGGGCTGATGAATGACCTTTTCCGCCCACTCTTGCATTGGTATGTACTCGTCTTCTTTGATGATATTCTAGTGTATAGCAGGAATTAGAGTGAACACTTGCGGCATGTGCGGGAGGTATTAAATATCTTGCGACAAAACCAGTTAAAAGTCAAGATGAGCAAGTGTCTTTGGGGAGAGCCATGAGTGGAGTACTTGGGGCATATAATCTCAGCAAAAGGAGTGGAAGCCGATCTAAGCAAGATCAAGAATATGGTGGACTGGCCGATTCCTACTAATTAGCGGGAATTGAGGGGATTCCTTGGGTTGACGAGGTACTACCAGCGATTCGTTGCCAATTACGGCAAAATTGCTGCCCCGCTGACCTCCTTACTCAAAAAAGGTGGGTTCCAATGGACGGGCAAAGTGACAGAGGCCTTTGAAGCCTTGAAGGCCTCCTTTAGTGAGTGTTCATGATCTATATCTTAATCGCTATTGGTCACTTTAATCAACTATGCAATCAATCAATCTCTATGTGGTGTGCCATATCTGTAGTTAATCTTTTTCTGTATTTTATCAGCAAGTATCTGTAAAGGCAGTAGATAAGGAAATAGCCGATCTATGTCTATCGCTCCGGTTCTAGCATTACCGGATTTTAGCAAACCCTTTGTGGTGGAATGCGATGCTTTGGGTGAGGGTAGACCCGTGGCATATATGACCAAAGCATTGTCAAATCAGTCACGATAGCTATCCACCTACGAGCTCGAAATGCTAGCGATTCTACACGCCGTCACCAAATGGCGACCCTACTTGATTGGCCAACGGTTTACTATCCGCACGGACCAGCGTAGCTTACCCTACTTCATGGTGCAATGTGTGCACACCCTAGCCCAACAATAGTGGGTCACAAAACTCCTTGGGTATGACTACGAATTAGTCTACAAAAAGGGGATTGAGAATCGAGCGGCCGATGCTCTTTTGCGCCAATCGGACACAAGTGAGCTTGCCTCTTTTTCAGCACCAACATTTTCTCTATCTTTAGATATGTGGGAAACCAATGTAGAAGATTACAACATGGAGGAGCTTGAGTTAGAGTTCAAAGATCGCTTCCCAAATTTCAAACCTTGAGGACAAGGTTGCGGAAGTGTGGTGGATTGATATGATTCAGATTTCACTGATGTCATCTCGAGCATGGAGTCACTTTAGGAGTGTCTTTGTTTCTTATTTGAGTGGTTAATTTCCATGAAAATAAGTTTTCTGTAAGTCGCGTTCGAACATGGTTGTGAATAGGGTTGTGAACATGGATGAAGAGTGTGCATTGTACGTTCGAACACCTCGTTCGAACGCATTGTGAACGCCTGCATCGCGTTCACAAATCTAGAGAAGTGGGAAACAGGCGCGTTCGATCGTGCGTTCGAACGCCTGCATCATGTTCACAAATCCAGTGAAGAGCGAACTCGGTGCGTTCGAACGCAGGGCGCGTTCGAACGCGGCTGGCGAAATTATATTGTTTAGGGTTAATTTTGAGTTGTTGGTTAGCCTCTAAAAGGATGTGGATGGCAACTAGAGGTTATTATTGATTATTGAGAATTGAGTTTTCCCTTGCCTCCTTTGTTTTCTTCGCTCCTGTTCTCTCAATCCCCGACGACGCCGCTTCTAACCTGATACGATCATGCCTCGAGCTATGGAGCTCTGATACCAAATTGATACGATCTCCCCTTAGTCTAAGGTTCGATCTCTTCCAATTTCCTGATCTAGACTAGATCAGGCATGGAACTTTGAAATAAGATCCTGAAATATGTCACCGTCGGAATGACGTGAAACTTTGATATGTTGTAGACCCAGAAAAGAACTTTCCAACAAATCTAGTTTTAGTGAATCAGATATGGGGATATGGAGATATCGTCCGATTCGTGGACAAAGGTCAGGTGGTCTGTTTTGGATCCGTGGATGGAGGCACGTGATCCTAGGTAATGGTGGTTGAAGGTGGACCGGCATTAATGGGGTGGCACCGATAAAAAGTGGTGGTGGAAGGGTTATGGTTGATGGAAGGGTTAGGGCAAGTGTTGGATAGATTGGAAGAAGGGGGAGGAGAGGGCCTCCCCTAAGGGACTAGGGTGATTGGCCGGTCGAGGGAGGTTAGAAGCGGCGTCGCTGGGGATTGAGAGAACGGGAGCGAAGAAGACGAAGGAGGCAACGAAAAACTCAATCTCAATATTCAATAATCAATCCTGACTTTGGTTACCATCCACATCCTTTTAAAGGCTAACCAACAACTCAAAATTAACCCTAAAAATACAATTTTCACCGACCACGTTCGAATGCACCAAGTTCACTCCTCTAGATTTGCGAATGCGATGCAGGCGTTCGAACGCGCGATCGAACGCCCCTCTCGGTATTTGCAAACACGATGCAGGCGTTCACAGTGCGTTCGAACACAAAGTGCACTCTCTTCACCCACGTTCACAACCCCGTTCACAAACCGCGTTCGAACTCACTCCATCCGCATTCGAACGCGACTTACAAAAAACTTATTTTAATGGAAATTAAACACTAAAACATGAAACAAAAACACCCCTAAACTGAATCCATGCTCGAGACGACGTCGGTGAAGTCCGAATCGTATCATTACCTCCCTCGATCGGCCAATCACCCTAGTCCCTTAGAGGCGACCCTCTTCTCCCCCTTCTTCCAATCTATCCAACACTTGCCCTAACCCTTCCATCGACCATAACCCTTTCTATCAAAATTTCACGTCGATCCAATGGTTGCATCTTTCGAGAGTATATTTCAAAGTTCCGTGCCAGATCCAATCTAGATCAGAGAATTAGAAGAGATCGAACCTTAGCCTAAGGGGAGATCGTATCACTCTCTAGACTCCTCCCTCCTCCCTTTTTACCATCCTTCCACATCTATCGTTGGTAAGGTTTCTTCTCGCTTCTAATCTCCCTCGACTATCGAGCCACCCCTCTTCTTTGGGATCTCGACTAGTTCGTTCCCTTCGTCTACTTCTCTTAATCACTTCCACAATCCACCCTCATCTCCATACCCATCCATAACCCTAAAATCCACTCCACCCGTCACCACCACCATCACCCACGTTATTCCGTGTTTTTGTCCCTACTACGTTTCGAATCTACAAAGGGCGTAAATACAAAAGTTGTAGATTAGGAAGTTACAGATCCAACCCAATTGGTTTCGTAATTTCCAGATCTTATCAAATTGGTATTAGAGCCTATCAAAGTGGTATGAGAGCCTATCAATTGGTATCAAAGCTTATCATTTGGTATCAGAGCCTATCAATTGGTATCAGACACCCTAACAAATTGGTATCAGAGTAGGGGAACCTCAAACCTCCATTAATGGTTGAAACAAGAAAGATGACATCAACAAGGAGACCTATGGAGAGCACACCGACAAAGGAGGACTCAATGCACGAAGATCCTAACTGTGAGGCCAATTCCTTTGGAGCGACCATGACTGGACTGAGTTAAGCAACATCCATAGGTTCGAATTTGGATGAACAAAGGGGCATGTTCCAAACATTATTGCATAGAGTTGACAACATACAAAAGGATCACAATGAATTCGAGGAATAATTCGTGAATCGATTGGGTTCATCATTTCCTCGACGACGAACGGAGTTTCAGAAAGGACCAAGGTGGGGCCCCATCGAATCGATACCTCACAGGTCCAGGTCTGTCATATGAGTATCAATGATCCCCTCCTACCTATGCCTTCACATCATCCCCCACCTCTATTACAAAACCCAAGACCCGGCGGTCATGGAACTCGAGAGGCATGCGGCACCGGTGCGCTTCATCAATGAGGAAGATTGACACTTTGAGGATGAGGTTGATCCCTATGGAGATAATGCTGAATGTGCTCGAGGATTTAGATAAGGTAATCAACCTACACAAAGGTTTAGATTTAAACCAAGGATCTTTCATGAACCCGACAATGCTATTCGGGGGAGAACCGCACGCTTAGACTTTCCAAAATTCCAAGGCAGTGATTCAATGGATTGGGTGTTTCAAGTTGAACATTAATTTAATTACCAAGGTACAACGGAAGATGCAAAAGTCTAGATGGCAAGCTTTCACCTCCAAGGAACGGCAATGCATTAGTATAGATCGATAATTCATGGTGGTGGATTTATTGGATGAGTTGATTTTTGTAGGAGGATTACACGTAGATTTGGGACAGTGGCATATGAAGATTCTACGGTGGCTTGCACCTAGATCGTCAGCTGGAAATTCTACGGTTTCAAAAAATAGCGACTACGACTCCTAGACCACGACCAACTTTGAAACCTTTCGATGTTAGAGGAGGCACTAGACCCCCCGTTCGAACTCTCACACCTGCCCAGGTGGAGGAGCTAAAGGTGAAGGGTCTTTGCTTTCGATGTGATGAGCGTTTCACCCTCGGTCATCGGTGTTTTAAACCGATCAAGAGTGTGATGCTTATCGATGGTCCTAAGAAGGATGATGAGGTGGTTGATGAAAGAGAGTGTCCAGAGGAGACCCATGAGGAGACCATTGAGGAGGGCGTGAAGGAAGATATCCAAGCTGCAATATTGATGCATGTATATTCGGATACTTCCGCGCCGAGGACGTTACAAATGGACAGACTCATTAGAAAGCATTGTGTGCACATTTTCATTAATTCGAGAAGTACACACAACTTTCTAGACAAGAGGCTAGTGAGGAGATTGGGTTTAGATACCAAACTGACTATAGGGTTTGACGTTGCTATTGGAGACGGCACGAAGCTTAGGGCGGAGAGCTTGTGTCGCCGAATTGGTATATGGGTGCAAAGCAAGGACACGACATCATTGTGAAATTATATTCGTTGGCGTTGCGAGGAGTGGACATTGTCCTAGTGCTCAGTGGTTACAAAGTTTGGGACCCGTCACATTTGATTTCCGGAGCATGTGGATGAAATATAAACAAGGAAACAAAGATGTGCGGGTTGATGGTGTTCGGACTTCGCCGATTCCTACGATGTAGCCTATGGTGGGGCTGCTTATTGCGTATGATTTGGCCTATCTTCTTCAGTTAGGACCAGTAGGAGATGAGGCTCAAACGAGTTTAGGTACTACTATTGAATTATCTAATTTATTAGATAATTTTTCTGGACTGTCTGAGGAGCCACAGGAGTTGCCACCGAGGAGAGCGGTGGATCATCGCATAGATATGGTACCCAAGGCTTCACCGGCGAACGTGAGGACATATTGGTATTCACATGTGCAAAAAGAAGTTATCTCAAAAATGGTAGCCGAAATGTTGGAGAAAGACCTCATACAACCAAGTCATAGCTCTTACTCATCCCCCGTGCTTTTGGTGCGAAAAAAGGACGGAATATGGTGTTTTTGTGTTGACTATCGAGCACTAAACGCTATTACTATCAAGGACTGGTATCCTATTCCGGTTAACGAGGAGTTGCTGGACGAGCTTGTAGGGGCAACTATATTTAGTAAGCTTAACTTGAGGGCCGGGTATCAACAAATTAGAGTTCACCCGACAGATGTGCACAAAACTGCATTTCGAACTCTGGACGGGCATTACGAGTTTCGAGTGATGCCTTTTGGTCTCACCAATGCTCCAGCTACCTTTCAAGGCCTCATGAATGATATATTTCGGCCTCTATTATGAATGCATGTCTTGGTATTTTTTGACGATATTTTGGTGTATAGCAGGACTGAATTGGAGCATTGGCGGTATTTGGAGGACGTGCTGAATTTGTTGGAGCAAAATCAATTGAAGATCAAGAAGTCCAAGTGTCTATGGGGAGTACCAAAGGTGGAGTATTTAGGCCACATCATTTTAGCGGATGGTGTAGCGGCGGATCCTCAAAAGGTTGCATGTATGACTGTTTGGCCTATTCCTACTACTACATCGGATTGAGAGGATTTTTTGGGCTGACTAGTTATTATCATTGATTCATCGCCGAATATGGCAAGATCGCTGCTCCTCTCACTTCTTTGTTGAAGAAGGACTCTTTTAGATGGATGGATAAAGCCACTTTAGCCTTTAAAAAATTGAAACAGCAATGACGACAACATCTGTTTTAGCGCTACCGGACTTTACCAAAGAATTCATTATTGAATGTGATGCATCGGGTGTTGGCATAGGAGTAGTACTAATGCAAGAAGGACATCCGATTGCCTATCTTAGCAAGGCTTTATCACAGAAATATCAGCAATTATCGACTTATGAGAGAGATGTTGGCAATTCTGCATGCAATGACAAAGTGGAGGCTTTATTTGATTGGTAGACGATTTATTATCCGAATCGATCAAAGTAGCCTTCCATACTTTATGGGACAGCGCATACACAGTCCGGCACAGCAGCTATGGATCACAAAATTGTTGGGGTATGATTATGAAATTCAATA
This sequence comes from Typha angustifolia, assembly GCF_048772165.1. NCBI lineage: Eukaryota > Viridiplantae > Streptophyta > Magnoliopsida > Poales > Typhaceae > Typha > Typha angustifolia. The sequence goes on from NC_133245.1 coordinate 8,868,594, forward strand.
CAAGAAGGGAACGAAAAATAGAGCGGTGGATGCACTATCGCGCTAACCTGATATCGCTGAGCTTGCAACTTATTCTTCTCCTACCTTTTCTTTCCTTGACGAGCTAAGGTATGCATGTACATCTGACCCAGATATTTTCAGATTGTTGTAGGAGGTGATAGATGATCCAGAGCACCATCCCGAGTTGGAGAATCGAGGCGGTTTGCTGCTGGATTGTGAATGCATTCGGGTGTTGGAGCATATTGGTCAAGTTGCATATCGTTTAGAGTTGCCAAAGGGGTCGAGAGTGCACCCTGCCTTTCATGTTTCATTATTGAGATAGCACATTGGAGATTCTGAGATTGTTGGATTGGTTCTACCAGAGCCATTGGAGGAGATACAGATCGTAAAGCCAGTTCGAGTATTTGCTAGACGCCAACGACAATATGGTACCATATTAGAGATGGAGATTCTAGTTAAGTGGCTTGGCAAGCCATCTGATGAGGCAACATGGGAGTTGGAGACTGATATCTTGGAGTGTTTCGCTGACTTTTCACCTTGACGACAAGGTGAGGGAATCGTGGTGGGCTGATACACTTAGTTAGGATCTTTTCTTACTACAGTAGGTGTTTATTTTTATTAAAATAAAATTCCTGTAGGTCATGTTCGAACGCAGGTGGTGTCGCGTTCGAACGCTTGTGAACCCTTTTGAACACCTTGTGAACGCTTGTGAACGCCCGCGTTTGTGAACGCCTTGTGAACGCATTTGTGAACGCTCGCGTTCGAACGACTTGTGAACGCCTGTGTCGCGTTCGCAAATCCAGAGAATGGGCTTTTTGAGTGCGTTCGAACGCGATTGGGCACGTTTGAACGCGATCGACGGGAATCCTCTAGAATTAGGATTTTATATTGTTTTAAGACTTGTTGGCTAGCCTCTATAAATTTGTGGATAGCAACCAACTTCATAATGGTATTGGATTTTTGATTTCTTGCTTCCTATCTTCTCTCTAGACTTCTCCCTCCTCCCTATTCACCATCCTTCCATCTCTACCGTTGGCAAGGTTTCTTCTAACTTCTAATCTCCCTCGTCTATCGAGTCACCCCTCTTTTTTGGGATCCCGACCACTTCGTTCCCTTTGTCTACTTCCCTTAAACAATTCCACAATGCACCATCATCTCCATACCCATCCATAACCCTAACAACCACTCCACCCGTCACCACCATCATCACCCAAGTTATTCTGTGTTTTTGTCCCTACTAAAGTTCGAATCTGTGAAGCGCGTAAATACTAAAGTTGTATATTAGGAAGTTATGGATCCAACCTAAGTAGTTTCGTAATTTTTTGACTACTGGAGAATATCTGACGAATATTTTTCCACGGTTGCGTGAACTACTTTTTATAATAAATTCAGATCTTAAGGAATTGTTCCGTAGCCAATTTTTTGGTTCCAAATCTTATCAAATTGGTATCAAAGCCTATCAAAGTGGTATTAGAGCCTATCAATTTAGTATCAGAGTCTATCAATTGGTATCAGAGCATATCATTTGGTGTTAGAGCCTATCAATTGGTATTAAAGCCTAACAATATAGTCGCCTCTATAAGCTCGTCCAACAACTTCTCGATAACCGGAATAGGATACCGATCCTTGACGGTAATAGCGTTTAGTGCCTAATAGTCGACACAAAAATATCATGTCCCTTCCTTTTTTCGTACCAAAAGCACGGGAGATGAGTATGAGCTATAACTTGGTTGTATGAGGCCTTGCTCCAACATCTCGACTACCATCTTTCAGATAACTTCTTTTTACACATGTGGATACCGGTATGGCCTCACGTTTGCCGGTGTAGCTTCGAGTACAATCTCTATGCGATGGTCCACTGCTCTCCTCGGTGGCAACTCCTGCGGCTCCTCAAACAGTCCAGAAGAGTTATCTAATAAATTAGACAATTCAATGATAGTACCTAAACTCGTTTGAGGCTCATCTCTTGCTAGTTCTAACTGAAGAAGATAGGCCAAATCATACGCACCAAGCAGCCCCACCATAGGATGCATCGTAGGAATCGACGAAGTCCGAACACCATCAAGCTGAACATCTTTGTTTCCTTGTTTATATTTCATCCACATGCTTCTAAAATCAAATGTGACAGGTCCCAAACGTTGTAACCGCTGAGCACCAAGGACAATGTGCGCTCCTGGCAATACCAACGGAAACAAGTCCACAATGATGTCATGTCCTTGCACCCGTATACCAACTTGGTGACACAAGCTCTCCGCCCTAAGCTTCGTGCCGTCTGCAAATGAAGTCATGCCGTAAGCAATATGGCGATATAAGCGCGTAACGTCGGAGCCATGTGTCCATACACCACTTCAAATGAAGTCATGCCAATGTTGCTATATTAAGCGGTATTATAAGACCACTCCGCCCATGGTAAGAACTCCAACTATCGTCTTGGCATCTCTCTAACAAAGCACCTGAAATACTGCTCAATGCCTCGATTAACCACCTCGAGTCCCTTGCAATATGAAAAACTCCATCTAAAAGTTGCTCATAAATACACAATCACGATCTGAGATAATTGTGCATGGTATGCCATGTAACTGAGAAACATCTCTAACAAAAATTTCAATCATCGATAAGTCCTTAAGACACCCTCATGACTAGCCTCTAGAGTTTGGTGGAAATGCTCCAATAATTTCTACCGCAATTCATCATTTACGGGCACTCGAATGCATCCGCGGTCCAACAGCAAACCGCCTTGATTCTCCAACTCTAGATGGCGCTCCGGACCATCCATCACCTCCTGCAACAATTTTAAAATATCTGGGTCAGATGTACATGCATACCTCAGCTCATCAAGGAAAGGAAAGGTAGGTGAAGAATAAACTGCAAGCTCGGCGGTATCGGATTGGCACGATAGTATTGGATTTTATAATCATATCCCAACAATTTTGTGACCCATCCTTGCTATGTCGGAGTGTGTATACGCTGTTCCATAAAGTAAGGAATGCTTCTTTGGTCGGTTCGGATAATGAATCGTCTACTGATCAAATAAGACCTCCTCTTTGTTACCGCATACAGAATTACTAACATCTCTCTTTCGTAAATCGATAATTGCTGAGACTTTTGTGATAAAGCCATAAAAAGATAGGCAATGAGACGTCCTTCTTGCATTAGTACAGCTCCTATGCCAACACCCGACGCATCACATTCCACAATGAATTCTTTGGTGAAGTACGGTAGCACTAAAACGGGTGCCATCGTCATTGCTGTATTTAATTTTTCAAAGACTAAAATGGCTTCATCCGTCCATCTTAAGTCTTTCTTCAATAAAAAAGTGAGAGGAGCAGCGATCTTGTCATATCCGGCAATGAATCGGCGATAATATCTGGTCAGCCCCAAAAATCCTCTCAATCCGGTGGTAGTAGTAGGAATAGGCCAAGCGGTCATGCATGCAACCTTTTGAGGATCCGCCGCTACACCATCTGCTGAAATGATGTGGCCTAAATACTCCACTTTTGATACTCCCCGTAGGCACTTGGACTTCTTAATTTTTAATTAGTTTTGCTTCAACAAATTCACCACATCCTCCAAATGCCGCCAATGCTGCAATTCAGTTTAGCTATACACCAAAATGTCGTCAAAAAGTACCAAAACATACCTTTTTAATAGAGGCCAAAATATATCATTCATGAGGCCTTGAAAGGTAGCTAGAGCATTGGTGAGACCAAAAGGCATCACCTGGAACTCGTAATGCCCGTCCGGAGTCCAAAATGCAGTTTTGTGCACATCCGCCAGGTGAACTCTAATTTCATGATACCCGGCTCTCAAATCAAGCTTACTAAATATAGTCGCCCCTACAAGCTCGTCCAGCAACTCCTCGACAATCGAAATAGGATACCGGTCCTTGATGGTAATAACGTTTAGTGCTCGATAGTCAACACAAAAATGCCATATTTCATCCTTTTTTCGCACCAATAGCACGGGGGATGAGTATGAGTTATGACTTGGTTGAATGAGGTCTTGCTCCAACATCTTGGCTACCATTTTTGAGATAACTTCTTTTTGCATATGTGGATACCGATATGGCCTCACATTTGCCAAGTACAATCTTTATGCAATGATCCGCTGCTCTCCTCGGTGGCAACTCATGTGGCTCCTCAAACAGTTGAGAAAAGTTATCTAATAAATTAGACAATCAATAGTAGGACCTGAACTCGTTTGAGGCTCATCTCTTGCTGGTCCTAACTAAAGAAGATAGGCCAAATCATATGCACAAGTCGGCCCCATCATTGGCTGCATCGCAGGAATTGGGGAAGACCAAACACCATCAAGGCGCACATCTTTTTTTCCTTGTTTATATTTCATCCACATGATCTAAAAATCAAATATGATGGGTCCCAAACTCTGTAACCACTGAGCACCAAGGACAATGTCTGCTCCTCGCAGTGCTAAAGGATACAAGTCCCCAATGATGTCCTGTTCTTGTACCCATATACCGACCCAGCGACACAAGCTCTTTGCCCTAAGCTTTGTGCCGTCTCCAATAGCAACGTCAAATCCCGCGGTCGGTTCAGCATCCAAATCTAATCTCCTTACTAAACTCTTGTCTAGAATGTTGTGTGTACTCCCTGAATCGATGAGGATGTGCACTCAATACTTTCTAACGAATTCGTCTACCCGTAACGTTCTTAGCACGGAAGTACCCAAATATGCATGCATCGATATTTCAGCTTGGATATCTTCCTCTGCACCCTCCACAACGGCCTTCTCATGGACCTTCTCTAGACACTCTCCATCATCAACAACCTTATCATCCTCCTCAAGACCGTCAATAAGCATCACACTCCCAATTGATTCAGAACACCGATGATCGGGGGTGAAACGCTCATCACATCGAAAGCAAAGGCCCTTCGCTCTTTGCTCCTCCACCTGGGCAAGTGTGAGAGTTCAAACAGGGGGTCTTGTGCTTTCTCTAACATCGGAAGAAGGTCTTAAAGGTGGTCGTGGTCTAGTACTCGCAGCCGCTGTTTTTGAACCCACAGAATTTCCAACTAGTGTTCTAGGTGCAAACCGCCCATTTCGGTTGCCCTAATTGGTTTTTAATGCCATCTTTAGAGCCCTATGCTTTTGTTCCATCCTCACGGCCTTCTCCAAATCCTCCTCAAGAGTAGTAGGATATAGAGCACGAACATCCACTTGTATCTTATCACGCAGCCCTAAAATAAATGTATTCATCAATGTGCTTTCGGACCACGGTGGCTCACAACGACTACTAACTCTTTCAAACTCAGCTTGGTACTCCAATACAGTTGTTCTCTGAATCATTTTGCTTAATGTGGCAGCAAAATCTTTATATGTTGCTATCCCAAATCTACGTGTAATCCTCCTACAAAAATCAGCCCATCCGATAAATCCGCCACCACAAATAACCGATCTATACCAATGCAATGCTGTTACTTGGAGGTGAAAGCTTGCTATCTGGAATTTTGCAACTTCCGCTATACCCTAACAATCAAAATATTGTTCAACTTGAAACACCCAATCTGTTAGATCATCGCCTTGGAATTTTGGAGAGTCTAAGCGTGCAGTTCTCCCTCGAATAGCGTGGTCGAGTTCGCGAAAGATCCTTGGTTCAGGTCTAAACCTTTGTGCAGGTTGATCACCTTCTCTAAATCCTCGAGCATGTCCATCACCATCTCCATAGAGATCAACCTCATCCTCATAGTGCCAATCCTCTTCATCGATGAAGCGCACCAGTGCAGCACACCTCTCGGGTTCCACCACCGTCTGTTTTGGATTTTATAACGGAGGTGGAGGATGATGTGTAGGCATATGTAAGAGGGGATCATTAACACTCATATGATGCACTAGACCTATGGGGTATCGATTCGATAAGGTCCCACCGCTGGTCCTTCTTGAAACTTCGATCGTCATCGAGGAGGTAACGAATTGAATCGATTCACGACATATTCCTTGAATTCATTGTGATCATTTTGCATGTTGTCAACTCTATGCAACAATGTTTGGAACATGCCCCTAAGTTCATCCATATTCACACCCATGGACGTTGGTTGACTCGGTCCTGCCGTGGTCGCTCTAAAGGAATCGGCATCACGGTTAGGGTCATTGTGGATTATGTCTTCCCATGTAGATGTGCACTCCATAGGTCTCCTTGTTGATGTCATCTTCCTTGTTTCAACCAATAATTGAGGTCTGAGGTTTGCTTGGCTTTGATACCAAAAAAATTGACGAGCTCTAATACTAAATTGATAGGCTATGATACCAATTTGATGGGTTCTTGTACCAAAAGAACGGCTATGGAATAATTCCTTAAGATCTGAATTTATTTCAAAAAGTAGTCTACGCAATCGTGGAAAAATATTCGTCAGATATTCTCCGGTAGTTAGAAAATTACTAAACCAAGTGGGGCTGCATTGGCAAATGTGAGGCCATATCAGTATCCACATGTGCAAAAGGAAGTTATCTCCAAAATGGTAGCCGAGATGTTGGAGCAAGGCCTCATTCAATCAAGTCATAGCTCATACTCATCCGCCATGCAATTGGTGGTCCTGGTACCTCCTCTACTTCTTCTATGGATGCTGCTGTTCTCGTTCTTAGCGAAGCTCCTCAATGTTTCTCTTGGCGAGGAGTGCCTTAGACACTATTTCTAGAAGTGTCTAACACTAGAATAGTGATATCCTATCTCTAATGGCTAGCCGCAACTTACCCTCGAAGAAGCTAACTTTCTCTTCCTCGCTTGCTGCTATATGTGGAACCTCACCTCAAAGTCCACCACAGACATGCCTCCCTGTCTCAGCTCAAAGAACTCATCATGCTTCTTCTTCTTTAAGGCCCGAGGATAGTACTTCTCGAAGAAAATCCTCTTAAAGTTTCCCCAAGTCAGCTCCTTCTCTCGTCCAATGTACTGATGCTCAATCATCTGCCACCAATGCTCTGCCCGATCCTCAAACATATAGGTCGTCAAAGCAACCTTTTGATCCTCTGAACAATCTAATACTCGCAATATCTTCTCAATTCGCAGTACCCATGCCTCTGCTTTGATCAGATCAGTAGTCCCTCTAAAGGCAGGTGGAGATGCCTTCAAAAAATTTTCAAACACTATACCTCTATATAGACTAAGGGGCCTTGACTCTGATGTAGCCGGAGTTTGCGATGACTGTCCTCCAATGGCCTGAAGAAGGGTCTGTAGCACTGATACCACTGTATGAGTATTGGGAACTGGGGTAGGAGTAGGGATTAGGGCAGGGGTAGGAGTCTGGATAGGAGTAGGAGCTTGGGTAAGAGCAGTTTCCGATCCCAAACCAGGAACAACAGTTGATGCAAGAGCTGGTGCTCGAGTAGAAGCCGACTCTTGCTCCCTACTCTTGTCAGGAGATAAACTCTAGGCCGCAGCTCCTCGTCAACGACGACGCGTATACATATTGCCCCTTCAAGATTTATAAATGAGATAAGAATAATATTATTGAATATAACAAAAATTTCATAATGAACCTGAGCTTATGTCACCGGACCTTCACACAAAGGTGATTTAGGATAACAAAATTTAGGCTCTGATACTAACATTGTCACTATCCAAAATAGGAATCATGACCGGCGATGTACCTCAATATGCTTGAGATACACGAAACTTTAATAATACTTTCCAAGTGTACGATGGCAAAAATAAATAAACGAAGAAGATCTACTTTATAAAATTTAAACTAATTGCAATAATTATAAAACAATGTCATTATTTTTGACTCTCTAAAGGAAATAAATTTAACTTCTAATCTAAACCATAAAATCCAAAAGAGCGGAAAAATAAATAGGTGGATCCTAAGAGGAGGTGGAGTTCGGGTACGTCTCGCTTAGTCGCCACGCTGACTATTACCTGAGATAGATAAATAAAATAAAATAAAAACAAATCCATGAGCCAACAACTATAGCTCAGTGAGAGGAATCCACTCGAAAACCAAATAAATTCTAAATTATATTGATGTTGAATAAAATTAAACTAAATCAATAATATTCATAACAATTTGCAATAAACATGCTCTTTAAATAATGATAATGATAACAATAGCGAGTCATAACTTGTAATCTTGCATAATTTCAACAAATTAATATTTTTCCAATATTTGTACTGTCATATTCTTTAAAATAGCAAGCTGCATGAAGTGTTGCATTATGAAGGTCTTTATGTACATAACATTCCCTACGACAATTGGTGTTCAACTGCACATATATAACTTCCTCATTTGCATTAGAATTCTTTGTTGCACATATATTTTTTAGAGCAAGATTGAGATATGAATAACACTTGCAATACAAAAAATATAATTTCTGGGGGAGAGAGAAAGAGAGGAGCGATTGTCATGAACCGAAATAGGAATCATGATCGGCCATGCATCTCAATATGCTTGAGATACACGAAGCCTTATTAATACTTTCTACGTGTACGATGACAAAATAAATAAATAAAATGAAGATATGCTTTATTAAATTTAAAACTAATCGCAATGAAGCATAAAACAATATCATTGTTTTTGAGTCTCTAAACGAAATAAATAAATCTTCTAATCTATAGCATAAAATCCAAAAGAGCGAAAAAGTAAATAGATGAATCCTAAGTGAAGGTGGAGTCCGGGTACATCTCGTTTAGTCACCCCGCTGACTATTACCTAAGATAGATAGATAAATACCAAAAAAAAAATCCATGAGCCAACAACTATAGCTCAGTGAGTGGGATCCACTCGAAAACCAAATAAATTTTAAATTATATTAATGCTGAATAAAATTAAACTAAAAGCAACAATATTCATAACAATATGCAATAGGCATGCTCTTTAAATAATAACAATGATAACAATAGAGAGAGTCATAACTTGTAACCTTGCACAGTTTCAACATATTAACATTTTTTAATATTTATACTGTCATATGTCTCAATGGGTCTAAACCCTGTGTATCCACATTAACTAGAAGTCATCTCGAGATGACGCTCGGGACTTTTTTTCATAGCTGATCCGGTTAGGGTCATCAGATGGTATCACTATGTGATTAACACACTCTGTCTTTTCCACTAACCGTTGAGAGAAGTTAGAATCACCTAGGAAATTTCTCATTCATCCTAGGACTGTTCCCTAACCCCGCTAGAGTCACCTAAGAAAGTCACCATAGTGATCTGATTTACGACTTTCCCCTTGACTTCCAGATAGACTTGAGTCACCACGAAAAATTACAAGCGATTTATACCGGGACTATTCTCTAAGTCGTACCAATACTAGTCTCATTTTTCTTTCACTAAAATTTAATATTTGCACAAATATGGCAATACACTGAGCATAATGATTAAATGCATACAGAAAATATAACAATTAAATTTGCACGTAAGGATGAATTAAATAAAGTTACATAGAGAAAATTACATGGTTTGACAAGGTACAAAATATAATAAAAATAAATTTGTGAGTGAACCCACTCACTTGAGTCTAGGCAAGACAACTGAATCTCAAGTCCCTCGCTCACGTGCCAAAAATCACCACCTTTAATAATAAATAACAATAACATTTTTAAATAAAAAAAATTTTAAAACTTTTTCTACAATTTAACTCAAAAATTAATAATTTAGGCCAAAATAAGCCCAAATTAGTTGGGCTTGCAGCCCACCCAACCAAATTCTTAAATGGATTGGGCCCAAAGCCCAATCCAATTAAACTAATAGAACCGATTCGGGTTCCTTGGATTTGGATCCAACCCGACCCGAATCCAAAAACTTAAAAGGGAGAAGGCTAGAGGTCGGGTCGGGTCCGCAACCCAAACCCGAACTTGAGAGAAGGAAAAAGGTTGGCTCGAGTTGAACCCGAGCCCAACCTTTTTCTTCCCCAATGAGATCGGTGAGGGAGAAAGAAGCGAGGAGGAAAGGGAAGGGAGAGAGAGAGGATCGCCGGCGACCATTGTCACCGACAGCCTATCGACCTTGTCAGAACTTTCCTAGCGACCTCGATGACCTGTACTAGAGGGAAGGTTGATCATGGCGACCAACAGTGAAAGATTTCCCACCTATGGCCAACCACAACCCGAGCCATGAGGGCCTCCTAGAAGATATCATCGACATCAGGCTTAAAACATGAAGCTTCCGGTGATGGAGCGGTAGCGACCCAAAGCCGCCAGCCGATGAGGTTCACCAATGAAGCCGCAACACTGAAATTAGGTATTTCTAATTTACTCCATTAAATTAAAATTAAACTAGAGGGATGAGAGAGGGCTTACCAAGGAGTCATGTGATGGTCTCCGATGGGTCCGGCGGCACTCTGGCAGGTCGATTCCACTGCGTGACTCCGACGGTGAGAAAGAAGAAAGCGAAGGAGGAGAAGAAGAAGAAAAAAGGAGCTAAGGGGGATTAAGGGGAGAGAAACAAATTAGGGTTTAATTCTAGAGCAAAGATCCAAATCTGAATTGGATTTTGATTCGACGAGATTTCTTCTATGACTGCCTCGTCGCGTGCTGGAGAGGGAGAGAGGAGGGGGGTTGCACGTGAGCACGTGCAACCCCCTCCTCAACCCTTTTTTTATCCGGTTCTTATAACTATTCCCAACAAAACGAAATTTCGTCCTCGAAATTAAAATTAGTGTAATAAAAGGTTAAGGTAATGCCGTAATAGTCGCTATGAAGATTAAGGAAATAGCTCTAGATGCTTTTCCCTCATTTCATCTTCACGCTCCCAAGTTGCTTCTTCCGACTTGTGGCTTTGCCATAAAATCTTCACGAAAGAGATTACCCTATTGCGAAGAGTTCTTTGCGGAGTCTCTAGAATTTCCACAGGTTGCTCTTCATAAAATAGATTTTCTTGGATCTCCAAAGGCTCGAAGTCGATCACATGGTTTGCACTAGGCACATACTTTCTCAACATGGACACATGGAAGACATTATGTACCTTAGCTAACCTAGGTGGCAATGCTATTTGGTATGCCACCTCTCCAATGCGCTCTAATACCTCAAAAGGCTAATAAAGCGAGGATTCAACTTGCCTTTCTTACCAAACCTGATCAATCCTTTCCAAGGTGACACCTTTAGGAAAACCATGTTGCCCACTTGAAATTCAAGGTTTCTTCTCCGGTTATCAGCATAGCTCTTTTGACAGCTTTCAGATGTAAGAAGCTTTTCCTTGATTTTTACGATTTTCTGTATGGCATCTTGTACTATATCTGGTCCCAATAACTGCCTTTCACCAACCTCAAACCAACAAAGTGGAGATCTGAATTTTCTACCATACAATGACTTGTAAGGTGCTAGCCCTAAACTTGAATGGTAGCTATTATTGTATGAGAACTCCATGAGTGGAAGATGATCACCCCAATTTCCTTTCCACTCCAAAGAACATGCTCGCAGCATATCCTCAAGGGTTTGAATAGTCCTCTCGGATTGTCCATCAGTTTGCGGGTGATAAACTAAACTGAATCTCAATCGTGTCCCCATAACTGAATGAAGACTCCGCTAGAATTTAGAAACAAAATGAGGATCTCGATCAGACACGATAGACAAAGGTGCGCCATGAAGTTGAATAATCTCCCTAATATAAAGTTGTGCAAGATGATCTAAGAAGTAAGTCATACGAATGGCCAAAAAGTGAGCAAACTTAGTTAATCTGTCCACAATCACCCAAATTGCATAATGATTTGATCTAGTGTGGGGAAGTCCCGAGATAAAGTCCATAGTCACATCCACTTCCATTCCGATAACGACAAAGGCTATAACATCCCTACAGGTTTTTGGTGCTCAACTTTGATTTGCTGACAAATGAGACATTTGGCCACAAAGTTAGCTATGTCCTTCTTCATGCCATTCCACCAGAAGTTTTCTCACAAATCTCTATACATTTTTATGCTACCTGGGTGGATATTGAATCCTGAATTATGAGCCTCTAACATAATTTCATTCTTTAACTCTTCATTGGCTAGGACGCAAACTCAATTCTGGTACTTGACTTGTCCTTCATCTGATCTCGAATAGCCAGGAGCTTCTCTTTTTTCTAATCCTTCCAAGATCTTCTTGAGGTTGGCATCCTCTAATTGAGCAGTCTGGATGCGATTTAAAAGTGTAGGTTTGATCACTAGCCAGCTGCAAATAGCTGCTCTTTTTGGATTTGATGTTACTTCAATCTTCAAGCGTCTGAATTCTTCAATAATACACTGGTGACAAGTAAGTGCTGATAAGTGCCCCTCTGATGATTTCCTGCTCAAAGCATCGGCTACCACATTTGCCTTCCTAGGATGGTAATTGATACTAACATCATAATCCATAATCCTTGATTAATTCTAGCCACCTGCGCTGCCTCAAGTTAAATTCTTTCTGAGTGAAGATATACTAAAAGCTCTTTTGATCAGTGAAAATTTCATAAGATTCTCTATAATGGTAGTGACGCCAAATCTTTAGTGCAAAAACCATCGCAGCCAACTCAAGATTATGAGTAGGATAGTTCTTCTCATGAATCTTAAGTTGTCTAGATGCATAAGCTATCACCTTTCCATACTGCATCAAAACACAACCAAGACCCTGTCGGGATGCATCACTGTAAATTAGAAAGTTGCTGCCCTCTGTTGGAAGTGAAAGGATAGGAACTGAAATCAATCTCTGCTTGAGCTCTTGGAAGCTATTTTCACAATCATCTAACCACTCAAATCTCACCCCTTCTTGGTGAGGTGAGTAAGTGGCAAGGCAATTCATGAAAATCCCTCCACAAACCTTCTATAGTAGCCTGCCAATCTAAGGAAACTGCGTACTTCAGATACTGAGGTAAGCCTCGGCCATTTACTAACAGCCTCGATCTTCTTTTGATCCACCTTGACTCCATCCTTACTGATTATAGGTCCTAAGAAGGCCACATTATCCAACCAAAACTCACACTTCTTAAACTTCGCATAAAGCTTTTCCTCACAAAGAGTTTGTAGTATTGTCCTCAGATGTTCCTCATACTTTTCTCCGCTCTTGGAATAGATCAATATATCGTCAATGAATATCACAACAAACTGGTCCAAGAAGGTTTTGAAGACCCTGTTCATTAAGTCCATAAAAGCTGCGAGTGCATTTGTAAGGGCGAAAGGCATCACTAAGAACTCATAATGGCCATAGCGAGTCCGAAATGATGTCTTTGCAATATCTTCATTCTTGATCTTTAATTGGTGATAACCTGATCTCAAATCGATTTTCGAGAAGACCTGAGAGCCTTACAGTTGATCAAAAAGATCATCGATCCGAGGTAGTGGATACCTGTTCTTCATAGTGACTTTATCTAACTCCTGATAATCAATGCAAAGACGCATCAATCCATCTTTCTTCTTTACAAATAAAACTAGTGCTCCCCAAGGTGATACACTCGGACGAATAAAACCCAAATCTAGCAACTCTTGAAGTTGGGTCTGCAACTCTCTAAGTTCTGCTAGTGCCATTCTATAGGGTGCCTTTGATATTGGTTCAGTGCCAGGGAGCAAGTCTATGGTGAAGTTTATCTCTCTATCAGGTGGAAGATCAAGTAGATCTTCAGGAAAAACATCTGGAAATTTATTTACCACTTGAAGTTCATGAATCTCCTGTTCTGCACGCTCCACGCCCACTACCGATGCCAAAAAGCATGGGCATCCTTTCTTCATTAATCGATTTGCTTGAAGTGCTGAGATAATACTGGTCGTAGGAATCTTTCACTCACCTTGGAAGAAAAATTTTGGCTTCTCCGAGATAGAAAATGTAACCCTTTTTATTCTACAATCTACTATAGCATGATGTGCAGATAGCCAATCCATACCCAGTATAACGTCAAAATCATGCATGTCTAGACAAATAATATCTACTGAAAGTTTCCGATCATCTATCTCTACTAAACAAGATCTACAAATAAGATTTAAAAGTATGGTCCTCCCTATGGGTGTAGTCACTACTAAATATGATTCCATAATCTTAGGTGCAATAGGTAATAAGGAAAGAAAATAGGTGAACCAAAAGAGTGTGAGGCTCTAGAGTCTATAAGGACTTTAGCTGGTATAGAAGAAATAGATAAAGTACTTTGCACCACGGATGGTGAGTGCTCAGCCTCTTCCTACGTCAAAGTTTAAATTCTTTCTTTATTCTCTGGCCTCGCTCCTAGATTCCCGCTACTTGCTGGAAGCCTATTGTTCGCTGTGCCAGACTGGGACGGTTGATGCTGTTGATTTTGCTGAGAGGTTGGATGCCATCTGTTAGGTTTTTATTTGTTGGCAATTGTGTACAAAATATTCTAAGTGTATTTTTTCATATATATGAGCTTTACACAAGTCTAGAATATCTCTGGTTTGAAGAATTGCAAGATTAGTGGAGAAAAGCTGCTGAGTTCACACCGCGTTCACAAACGCATTCGAACGCGGTGCATTCACAAACGCGTTCGAACGCGGAATCTGCGTTCACACAGACAGAGAGCCGCGTTTACAAACGCGTTCGAACGCGGGCACTGCGTTCACACAGATCGAGAGCAGCGTTCACAAACGCGTTCGAACACAACCTGAAGAATTCAAGCTATCGCATTCGAACGCACTTGGGCCCGTTCAAACGCACCTGAGATTAAGTCAGGCCGTTCGAACGCACTCGGGCCGCGTTCGAACGCACCTATGAAGTTTGCAATTCATTGGATTCTCGTGAGTATGGATAAGACTCGGATTTGGCTCTATCTTGAAGATCATATATAAGGATTGTAATGCCCTATCTCTAGGGGGGTTGAAGAAGTTTATTCAAGAAGACTTTTTGGAGGCTACATCGTTTCTTCAAAAAAAAACAAGGTCCTTTGCATCTACAAATCTTTATCTTTCATCTTAAGGGCTATCTAGACAAAAGATCAATCTCGAGGGCTACTGAGATTAGACTTCAATCACAGGAAGCACTGAATCGTGGGTTCTAGCGATTAAGACTGAGAGGAACAAAGTCGTTTGGATCGACGGGTTGTTTTGTGAGTCAATCTTATAACTGCTACTATCATAGTGATTGGTTTTGATCCGAGTTTGGATCCATGATTTTTTTTCCCGTTTTGGGTTTTTCCACGTTAAAATCTTGGCGTTCATCTCTGCTTTCATTCTTAATATTTCTTCGATCTTTTACTTAAGCGAACGAGCGATATTATTGCTTAGTGTTTAGATACATACGTGTGTCTGAGATTTTTTCACCATCCCCCACGAGGTGCTCTGTAATCTCTCGCCAAGTGGCCAAGTCTTCCACAGTTGTAGCAGCTTCATGGTACTCCATTGCACCCAACACTAGACGAATGGGAGTGTCCACACCTCGTACAATTTTTGAGCTGACTCTATTTGGGACCTCCCCCAGAAGGGTTTGGTCCACTCCCGACCCTCAAGGGCTGTCCAGACGACTGACCACCTCCTTTGTTTTCCTCCTGGTACCTCCTCTGCCTCTTCTGTGGATGCTGCTGTTCTCATTCTTGGAGAAGTTCCCCAATGTTTCTCTTGGTGAGGAGTGCCTTAGACACCATTTTTAGAAGTGTCTGACACTAGAATAGTGATATCCTATTTCTGATGGCTGGCCACAACTTACCCTCGAAGAAGCTAACTTTCTCTTCCTCACTCACTGCTATATGTGGAACAAATTGCAACAGCTCAGTGAACCTCGCCTCAAAGTCCACCACAGAGATGCCTCCCTATCTCAACTCAAAGAACTCATCATGCTTCTTCTTCTTTAAGGCCCGAGGATAGTACTTCTCGAAGAAAATCCTCTTAAAGTTTCCCTAAGTCAGCTCCTTCTCTTGTCCAATGTATTGACGCTCAATCATCTTCCACCAATGCTCTGCCCGATCCTCAAACATATAGGTCATCAAAGCAACCTTTTGATCCTCCGAATAATCCAATACTCACAATATCTTCTCGATTCGCAGCAGCCATGCCTCTGCTTCGATCGGATTAGTAGTCCCTCTAAAGGCAAGTGGAGATGCCTTCAAAAAGTTTTCAAACTCTATACCCCTATCTAGACTAAAGGGCCTTGACTCTGATGTAGTCAGAGTCTGCGATGGCTGAAGAAGGGTCTGTAGCACTAATACCACTGTATAAGTAGTAGGAACTGGGGCAGGAGTGGGGATCAGGGTAGGGGAAGGAGTCTAGATAGGAGTAGGAGCTTGGGTAGGAGCAGTTTCTGATCCCAAACCAGGAACAGCAGTTGGTGCAAGAGCTGGCACTTGGGTAGGAGCCGGCTCTTGCTTCCTACTCCTGTCAGGAGATAAACTCTGGGCCGCAACTCCTCGTCGACGACGACGCGTATACATATTGCTCCTTCAAGATTTATAAATGAGATAAGAATAATTTTACTGAATATAACAACATTTTCATAACGAACCTAAGCTTACGCTACAGGACCACCACACAACTCTAAGGGTGATTTAGGATAACAAAATTTAGGCTCTGATACCAACATTGTCACAATCCAAAATTGGAATCATGACCGGCAATGTACCTCAATATGTTTGAGATACACGAAGCCTTAATAATACTTCCCAAGTGTACGATGGCAAAAATAAATAAACGAAGAAGATCTGCTTTATAAAATTTAAACTAATTGCAATAATTATAAAACAATGTCATTGTTTTTGAGTCTCTAAACGAAATAAATTTAACTTGTAATGTAAAGCATAAAATCCAAAAGAGCGGAAAAATAAATACGTGGATCCTAAAAGGAGGTGGAGTCCGGGTACGTCTCGCTTAGTCGCCACGCTGACTATTACCTGAGATAGATAAATAAATAAATAAAAAATCCATGAGCCAACAATTATAGCTTAGTGAGTGGAATCAACTCAAAAACAAAATAAATTCTAAATTATATTAATGTTGAATAAAATTAAACTAAATCAACAATATTCATAACAATTTGTAATAAGCATGCTCTTTAAATAATGACAATGATAACAATAGCGAGTCATAACTTGTAATCTTGCACAATTTCAACAAATTAACATTTTTCCAATATTTGTACTATCATATGTCTTAATGGGTCTATATCCTATGGATCCACATCAACTAGAAGTCACCTCAAGATGACGCTCAGGACTTTTCTTCATAGCAGATCCGGTTAGGGTTATAAGATGGTATCACTATGTGATCAACACACTCTGTCTTTTTCACTAACCGTTGAGAGAAGTTAAAGTCACCTAAGAAATTTCTCATTCATCGTAGGACTGTTCCCTAACCCCGCCAGAGTCACCTAAGAAAGTCACCGTAGTGATCTAATTTAGGACTTTCCCCTGGACTTCTAGATAGACTTGAGTCACTACGAAAAACCGCAAGCGATTTATACCGGGACTGTTCTCTAAGTCATACCAATACTAGTTTTATTTTTTTCTTTTCACTAAAATTTAATATTTGCACAAGATATGGTGATGCACTAAGCATAATGATTAAATGTACACAAAAAATGTAACAATTAAATTTGCACATAAGGATGAATTAAATAAATTTGCACACAGAAAATTACATGGTCTGACAAGGTACGAAATATAATAAAAATAAATATGTGAGTGAACCTACTCACCCGTGTCTATGCAAGACAACTGAATCTCAAGTCCCTAGCTCACGTGCTAAAAATCACTACCTTTAATAATAAATAACAATAACATTTTTAAATAAAAAAAGTTTTAAATTTTTTCTATAATTTAACTCAAAAATTAATAATTTGGGCCAAAATAAGCCCAAATCAGTTGGGCTGGGCTGTAGTTGGCCTACAGCCCACCCAACCAAATTCTTAAATGGATTGGGCCCAAAGCCCAATCCAATTAAACTAATGGAACTGGGTCGGGTCCCTTGGATTCGGATCCAACCCGACCCGAATCCAAAAACTTAAAAGAGAGAAGGCTAGAGGTCGCGTCCACAACCCAAACCCGAACTCGAGAGAAGGAAAATGGTTGGCTCGAGTTGAACCCGAGCCTAACCTTTTTCTTCCCCAACAAGATCGGTAAGGGAGAAAGAAGAGAGGAGGAAAGGGAAGGGAGAGAGAGAGCATAGCCGGCGACCATTGTTGTCGGTAGCCTATCGACCTTGTCGGAGCTTTCCAAGCAACCTCGATGACCTGTACTAGAGGGAAGGTTGATCACGGCGACCAATAGTGGAAGACTTCCCACCCATGACCAACCACAACCCGAGCCACGAGGGCCTCCTAGGGGATATCATCGACACCGGGCTTAAAGCACGAAGCTTCCGATGACGGAGCGGTAGCGACCGGAAGCCGCCAACTGATGAGGTTCACCAATGAAGCTGCAACATCGAAATTAGGTATTTCTAATTTACTCCATTAAATTGAAATTAAACTAGAGGGATGAGAGAGGGCTTACCAAGGAGTCACGTGGTGGTCTCCGATGGCTTCGGCGGCATTCCGATAGGCCGATTCCACTGCGTGACTCCGACGGTGAGAAAAAAGAAAGCAAAGGAGGAGAAGAAGAAAGAAAGAGGTTGAGGGGGATTAATGGGAGAGAAAAATTAGGGTTTAATTTATAGAGCAAAGATCCAAATCTGAATTGGATTTGGATTCGGCGAGATTTTTTCTGCAAATGCCTCATCGCGTGCTGGAGAGGGAGAGGGGAGGGGGTTGCACGTGTAGAGCACGTGCACCCTCCTCTCTCAACCCTTTTTTTTATCCGGTTCTTACAAGGTGGCATTGGTGAATAAGTGGCGGTGGAAGGGTTATGGGTGATGGAACGGTTAGGGCAAGTGTAGGATTGTTTGGAAGAAAGGGGAGGAGTGGGCCGCCCCTAAGGGACTAGGGTGATTGGCCGATCAAGGGAGGTTAGAAGCAGCGTCGTCGGGGATTGAGAGAACAGGAGCGAACAAGACGAAGGAGACGAGGAAAAATACTCAATTCATCAATAATGACTCCATGGTTGCCATCCACATCCTTTAGAGGCTAACCAAATAATTCAAAAATAACCATAAATAGTACATTTTTGTCGACCGTGTTCAAACGCACCTATTTTCCTCTTCTTCAGATTTACGAACGTGATGCAAGCGTTCGAACGCACCTATTTTCCACTTCTCTAGATTTGCGAATGTGATGCAAGCATTTGCAGTGCGTTCGAATGCCGCGTTCGAACGCACTCCACCAGCGTTCGAATGCGACATACATAAAACTTATTTTTATAAGAATTAAATATTAAAATAAGAAATAATGATACCCCTAAAGTGAATCCATGCTTGAGACGACATCAGTGAAGTCCGAATCGTATCATAGCGTACATAGCATGAGGAGATGAGAGACATGAGGGAGGAGCTACCGAACCTCGCAGCCACGGTGTGCACGCAAGAACCTCCAGCGCCTATAGCCCCCGCCGCTGCAGTGTTGCCTCAACTGAATGCTAGGGTAGCCCTTGCTAGTTTTTATTTCTAAAAACAATAACATAAAATATTTATTCATAGAATAAATATAGTTTTTTGTTTTGAAAAAATAAAAAAAATAAAAATTATTTAATCAATAATGACCTCTAGTTGCCATCCACATCCTTTTAGAGGCTAACCAACAACTCAAAATTAACCCTAAACAATACAATTTCGCCGTCCACGTTCGAACGCACCCAACCATATTTGAACTCACCAAGTTCGCTCTTCTTTGCATTTGCGAACGTGATGCAGGCGTTTGAACGTGCTGTAGGCGATCGAATGCGCCTATTTCCCACTTCTCTGGATTTGCGAACGCGATGCAGACGTTCACAGTGCGTTCGAACGCGGCGTTCGAATGCACAATGCACACTCTCACAACCATGTTCACAACCGCGTTCGAACGCATTCCACCCGCGTTAGAACGCAACTTGCAGAAAGCTTATTTTCTTGGAAATTAAATATTAAAACAAGAAACAAAGACACTCCTAAAATGTATCCATGTTCGAGACGACATCGGTGAAGTCTGAATCATATCAATCCACCACGCTTTCATAACCTTGTCTTCAAGGTTTGAAATTTGGGAAGTGATCCATGATATCTAACTCTAGCTCCCATGTAGACTCATCAGTAGGTTTGCCCAGCCACTCAATCAGCACTTCAATTTCTAATCTGGACCCATGGCGTCTTCTCCTGTGGCCTAAGACTCGAACCGGTTCAGTAGGGCCATCTTCCTCCATTGGTTTGGGTAAGGCCGAACCCACCACACGGTTAGGCCCAATCTAGGCCTTCAATGCCGATACATGGAAGACCTAATTTATCTTGGTTCCATTAGGTAGGTCCAACCGGTAAGCTACTGGACCGATTCATTGTAGCACTTGGTACAGACCATAGTACTTGTAACCCAACTTTTGGTTCAAAATTGGCCTCAATGTGGATTGCCAGTATGGTTGAGCTCGAACGAACACCCATTGATCCACCTCAAATTCTCGCTCACACCGACCTTTGTCATTAGTTTGCTTCATGCGATTTTGGGCTGTTGCTAGGTGAGTCTTGAGCCGTCCTAATGTTTCATCTCGATCAGCAAGTTCCAAGTCGAGCTCGGTTCTATCTCCCGTTGCAAGTCTATCGTAGGTATGCAAGACCGAGGGAGTGTGCCCATAAACCGCCTCAAAAGGGATCATGCCGATGCTATAGTGATGAGCGGTATTGTATGACCACTCGGCTTATAGAAGGAATTTGACCCAATCCTTTGGTCGGTCCACCATAAAGCATCGCAAGTATTGTTCCAGTCTGCGATTCACCACCTCTGTTTGTCCATCCATCTTAGGGTGATAAGTTGAACTAAAGTTGATTCGAGTCCCTTGCAATCTAAAGAACTCGGACCAAAACTCACTGATAAAGATGCGATCCCAATCTGACACGATCATCCTAAGCATCCCATGCAAGCGTGTCACTTCCTGAACAAAAATTTCAGCAACCCTTTTGGCTAAAAATGGGTGAGACAATGCTATGAAATGAGCATATTTGCTCAGCCTATCCACCACAACAAACACCACCGATTGTCCTCGGACCTCTGGCAGCCCTTCGATGAAGTCCATGAAGATGTCCTCCCAAATATGCTCCGGTATAGGTAGTGGTTGCAATAGCTCGCTGGGTTTGAGCGTCTCCGATTTGACTCGTTGGTAGATTTGGCATTCACACATATATTTCTTCACGTCGGACTTCATTGCTATCCATGTACAGTTTTGGGCCAGCCACTTGTAGGTACGTAATACCCCTTCATGACCTGCTATAGGAGTATTATGGAAGTGCGCTATCAATAGTCTCCGTAGCTCTTCATTCCATGGTACCTTGATTCGCCCGTGCTCTAGTACTAACCCGCTGCACTCCTCGTGCTCAGGGTGGCTTGATGGGTTCTCTTTCAATCCTCCATGAGCCGGACCAGATCACTATCCTCTGTGCTGGCTCTTTGCAGATCTGAGAAGAAAGGAAAGGTGGGTGTCGAGAAAGAAGCGAGCTCCCTTACGTCCCCTTCGTTTGGAAGTTCAAGCAGCGGTTGACTTCCATCTAGCAGCACTCTCTGGTTATTCCTCCAAAATGTCAATGTGAGGCTTGCAAAGTCAAATGTCACGGGCCCCAAGCTTCAAAGCCATTGAGTCCCCAAAACAATGTCGGCACCTCGCAAAGCCAACGGATAAAGGTCCAATGTGAAGAATTGGCCTTGCACCTTCAACTCCACACCTCCACGCATAAAATTTGCCTGCAATGTGGTGTCGTCTCCAATTGTCACATCGAACCCTTCCGTGGGTTTCGATTCAAGCCCAATCTTCTTAAGGAGCCTCTTATCAATGAAGTTGTGGGTGGACCTAGTGTCGATCAAGATTCTCACTATCAATGTCTTGATTACACCGTTCACCCTCAAAGTCCTTGGTGCGACGAATAGGCGCTCCTCAAGATCTCGGCCATCATGTCCTCCATAAGTCGCTCCTCAGCGACTCCTCCTTGCTGTCCAGCCACACCTTCATTTTCATCTACAATCTCATTCTCAGCCTCCTCCAATTCGTCGATTAGCATCACCCATCCCATCGATTTAGCACAGCGATGCCCGGGTACAAACTTCTCATCACAACGGAAGCATAGGCCTTTGGCTCTTCGTTCCTCCAGTTGAGCAGGTGTGAGTGCTCGTCTCGGACCTCTAGGTGCGTACTTCACATCTTAAGATGGCTTCAAGGGTGCTCAAGGAGGTACCACTGCAGCAGCAATTCTTGGTACTCCAGTGGTATTTTCCGTCGCTATGGTTGGTTGAGCTTGATTGCGGCTCCCTTGGCTCGTCCAATTCTATTCCGGATGTAACTTCATGGCTCTATGTTTGTCTTCCATAAGCACTGCATCTTCGAAGGCCTCCTTCAAGGTTCTAGGCCTTAAAGCCCTCACATCGGCTTGTATGTCTCCCCGCAGCCCGGAGATGAAGGTGCTGCGAAGTTGCTGATCCGTCCATGGTGGATGACATCGGCTACTTATCCTCTGAAATTCTTCTTGGTATGCCTCAATCATGGTCTTTTGCACCGTCTTTGAGAGGAGAGTATCAAAGTCTTCATACCCCGACACTCCAAATTGCCGTGTGATATCAGCACAAAATTCAGCCCAAGTTTCGGTAGCCTCATTAGCATTGGCTGCTCGAAACCAATGACGCACCGCATCCTCAAGGTGGAAGCTCACAAGCGTCACCTTGTATTCTTCCGCTGTACCTTGGTATGCGAAGAATTACTCCACCCTATATAACCAATTGATCGGGTCGCCACCTTTGAACTTGGGAAATTCGAGACGCACGACTTGTCCACGGATGTCGTTGTCTCGTTCGAGATCATGTTCAAGTCCTTGTCTAACCAGAGGAGGATGCACCATGAAGGGTTGATGATCCCTCCTTTGGTTTTGATTAACTCGCCGTGGTTCCAAATCGTATTGACCCGCCCACGGATCTTGATCTCCAAGGTGCTCTCCATAGTGGTTCACTCGTCGGATGGGTTCACCTTCAACTGGACTGTTACGATCCTTCCTCGGCTATAGGCTCTGATACCAGATTGATACGAACCCTCTTTTGGTGCTATGGCTCTGATTCAAGATTAATACGATCTTGCACGGAACTTTGAGATCAGATCCCGAAATATCCCGCCGTTGGATCGCTGTGAAATTTTGATATGTTGTAGGCCCGGAAAAGAGCTTTCCAACGGATCTAGTTTCAGGCCAATCGGAGATGGGGATCTTGAAATATCGTTCGTTTAGTGGACAAACGTCAGGATACTCTGTTTTGGATTCCGTGGATGAAGGCACGAAATCCTAGGTAATGGTGGATTGTGGAGGGCCGGTGTTGATGGGGTGGCACCGGTGTAAAAGTGATGGTGGAAGGGTTATGGATGATGGAAAGGTTAGGGATAGCGATGGATAAATTGGAAGAAGGGGGAGAAGAGGGCCACTCCTAAGGGACTAGGGTGATTGGCCTGTCGAGGGAGATTAGAAGCGGCGTCGCCGGGGAGATTGAGGGAACGGGAGCGAAGAAGACGAAGGAGGCAAGGCAAACTCAATTCTCAATAATCAATAATAATTTTGGTTGCCCTACACATACTTTTATAGGCTAACCAACAACTCAATCTTATCCTAAAACACAATCTTATCCTAAAACTCAATCTTATCCTAAAACTCAATCTTATCCTAAAACTCAATCTTATCCTAAGGTAAATCCAAGCTTGAGACGATGTCGGTGAAGTCCGAATCGTATCAATCCACCACGCTTCCGCAACCTTGTCCTCAAGGTTTGAAATTTGGGAAGCGATCCATGATGTCTGCCTCTAGCTCCCATGTAGACTCGTCAGTAGGTTTGCCCAACCACTCAATCAGCACTTCAGTCTCTAATCTGGATCCTTGGCGTCTTCTCCTACGACTTAGGACTCGAACCGGCTCAGTGGAGCCATCTTCCTCCATTGGTTCGGGTAAGGTCGAACCCACTACATGGTTAGGCCCGATCTTGGCCTTCAATGCCGAGACATGGAAGACGGGATGTATCCTGGTTCCTTCAGGTAGGTCCAATCGGTAAGCTACTGGACCGATTCATTGTAGCACTCGGTACGGACCATAGTACTTGTATCCCAACTTTTGGTTCAAAATGGGTCTCAATGTGGATTGTCGATACGGTTGAGCTCGAACGAACACCAATTGATCCACCTCAAATTCTCGCTCACGTCTGCCTTTGTCATGCGTTTGCTTCATGCGGTTTTGTGCTGTGGCTAGGTGAGTCTTGAGCCGTCTCAATGTTTCATCTCGATCAGCAAGCTCCAAGTCAAGCTCAGTCCTATCCGTCGCCGCGAGTCTATCGTAGGCACGCAAGACAGGGGGAGTGCGCCCATAAACCGCCTCAAATGGGGTCATGCCAATGCTTGAGTGATGAGCGGTATTGTATGACCACTCAGCCCAGGGAAGAAATTTGACCCAATCCTTTGGTCGATCCGCCACAAAGCATCGCAAGTATTGCTCTAGTCCACGATTCACCACCTCGGTTTGGCCATCCGTCTCGGGGTGATAAGCTGAACTAAGATTGATTTGAGTCCCTTGCAATCTGAAGAACTCGGACCAAAACTCACTTATGAAGATGCGATCCCGGTCTGACACGATAGTCCTAGGCATCCCATGCAAGCGTGCCACTTCCCGAACAAAAATTTCAGCAACCCTTTTTGCTGAAAACGGGTGAGACAATGTTATGAAATGTGCATACTTGCTCAATCTATCCACCACAACAAACACCACCGATTGTCCTCGAACCTCCGGCAGCCCCTCGATGAAGTCCATGGAGATATCCTCCCAAATACGCTCTGGTATCGGTAGTGGTTGCAGTAGCCCGCTAGGCTTGAGTGCCTCCGATTTGGCTCGTTGGCAGATTTGACATTCACGCACATACTTCTTCACGTCCGTCTTCATCCCAGTCCAAGTACAGTTTTGGGCCAGCCGCTTGTAAGTACGTAATACCCCTTCATGACCTGCTATAGGAGTATCATGGAAGTGTGCCATCAATAGCCTCCGTAGCTCTTCGTTTCGGGGTACCTTGATTCGCCCGTGCTCTAGTACTAACCCATTGCGCTCCTCGTGCTCGGGGTTGCTTGAGGGGTTCTCTCTCAACTCCTCCATGAGTCGGACCAGATCACTATCCTCTGCACTGGCTCTCCGTAGATCTGAAAAGAAAGGAAAAGTGGGTGCCGAGAAAGAAGCGAGCTCCCTTTCTTTTGGAAGTTCAAGCAGCGGTTTACTTCCATCCAACAACACTCTCTGATCATCTCTCCAAAAAGTCAATGTGAGGCTTGTAAAATCAAAGGTCACGGGCCCCAAGCTCCGAAGCCATTGGGTCCCTAAAACAATATCGGCACCTTGCAAGGCCAATGGATAAAGATCCAATGTGAAAATTTGGCCTTGCACCTTCAATTCTGCACCTCTACAAATAGAATCTGCTCGCAAAGTTGTGCCATCTCCAATCGTCACATCGAACCCTTCCGTGGGTTCCGACTCGAGCCCAATCTTCCTAAGGAGCCTCTTGTCAATGAAGTTGTGGGTGGACCCGGTGTCAATCAAGATTTTCACTGTGGTCTTCTTGACTACACCGTTCACCCGCAATGTCTTTGGCGCAGCTGTCCCCGAATAGGCGTGGAGGGAGATTTTGGCCACCGTGTCCTCCGCGTGATGTTGCTCCTCAACTTCTTCTCCTCGATGTCCAGCCACATCTGCACTTTCAGCTGCCATGGGTGGAAGATCGTGGCCTTCTCCTTTGAGTGGTAGCTTGGCAGGGAGCTGCAACGTCATCGCTGGTGATGAAGCTGTCGTGGTCGACTGTCGATTGACCGAGAAGAATGGTAGAAGATCGCTGGAGGCCATATGCGATTTCTTCTTAGTTGCCGACTCACTATGGTTGCAAAGGGAGCTAGTGAAAGGCGGCCCAAGTGTCGAAATTCGCGATTTCGGATCATCTCCTTCACCACTGATGAGGATTCCTGATAAGGGATATCCAGCGACCAGGTGTGGGGTAGCCAGCACTTCGCGGTTTGTCGACGAGGTCTCCGGTGCATGGGAAGATGTGGAGGTTCCGAGGGCTGCTACAATGGTTGAGGATCTCATTGTAGCCGGTGGCAGTTCGTTGCGGCTGACCATGGGTCGAGGTGTAGAATCTCGATCTTGCCGGATAGCCGAACTCTCCCCTATTTTTGTGATGAACGGGGAGGCCGTGGAGGATGTTGGGTATGTTGTGGAGGGTTCCCAATGCTGTCTTGTGATTGCCTTGCTTGTTGAAAAAGGTTTCGTCCATGCCCGTATTTCCTGCATCATCTCCATCATTATTTGCTTGTTGATGGCAATCTGTTTGGAAATAGACCCCAACATGGATAGAACGCTAGGTTCTTCCGTATTCCTATTAGATCGAGTGATCGTCATTGGAAGCGCTTGTTCGAGGAACGGTGGCTCTGATACCAGATTGTTACGATCCTTCCTCGGCTATAGGCTCTGATACCAGCTTGTTACGATCCTTCCTCGGCTATAGGCTCTGATACCAGATTGATACGAACCCTCTTTTGGTGCTATGGCTCTGATTCAAGATTAATACGATCTTGCACGGAACTTTGAGATCAGATCCCGAAATATCCCGCCGTTGGATCGCTGTGAAATTTTGATATGTTGTAGGCCCGGAAAAGAGCTTTCCAACGGATCTAGTTTCAGGCCAATCGGAGATGGGGATCTTGAAATATCGTTCGTTTAGTGGACAAACGTCAGGATACTCTGTTTTGGATTCCGTGGATGAAGGCACGAAATCCTAGGTAATGGTGGATTGTGGAGGGCCGGTGTTGATGGGGTGGCACCGGTGTAAAAGTGATGGTGGAAGGGTTATGGATGATGGAAAGGTTAGGGATAGCGATGGATAAATTGGAAGAAGGGGGAGAAGAGGGCCACTCCTAAGGGACTAGGGTGATTGGCCTGTCGAGGGAGATTAGAAGCGGCGTCGCCGGGGAGATTGAGGGAACGGGAGCGAAGAAGACGAAGGAGGCAAGGCAAACTCAATTCTCAATAATCAATAATAATTTTGGTTGCCCTACACATACTTTTATAGGCTAACCAACAACTCAATCTTATCCTAAAACACAATCTTATCCTAAAACTCAATCTTATCCTAAAACTCAATCTTATCCTAAAACTCAATCTTATCCTAAGGTAAATCCAAGCTTGAGACGATGTCGGTGAAGTCCGAATCGTATCTCCTTCCTCGGCTATAGGCTCTGATACCAGCTTGTTACGATCCTTCCTCGGCTATAGGCTCTGATACCAGATTGATACGAACCCTCTTTTGGTGCTATGGCTCTGATTCAAGATTAATACGATCTTGCACGGAACTTTGAGATCAGATCCCGAAATATCCCGCCGTTGGATCGCTGTGAAATTTTGATATGTTGTAGGCCCGGAAAAGAGCTTTCCAACGGATCTAGTTTCAGGCGAATCGGAGATGGGGATCTCGAAATATCGTTCGTTTAGTGGACGAACGTCAGGATACTCTGTTTTTGGATTCCGTGGATGAAGGCACGAAATCCTGGGTAATGGTGGATTGTGGAGGGCCGGTGTTGATGGGGTGGCACCGGTGTAAAAGTGATGGTGGAAGGGTT
The DNA here is from genome assembly GCF_048772165.1 of Typha angustifolia. NCBI lineage: Eukaryota > Viridiplantae > Streptophyta > Magnoliopsida > Poales > Typhaceae > Typha > Typha angustifolia. The sequence goes on from NC_133245.1 coordinate 8,896,141, forward strand.
ATGGATGATGGAAAGGTTAGGGATAGCGATGGATAAATTGGAAGAAGGGGGAGAAGAGGGCCACTCCTAAGGGACTAGGGTGATTGGCCTGTCGAGGGAGATTAGAAGCGGCGTCGCCGGGGAGATTGAGGGAACGGGAGCGAAGAAGACGAAGGAGGCAAGGCAAACTCAATTCTCAATAATCAATAATAATTTTGGTTGCCCTACACATACTTTTATAGGCTAACCAACAACTCAATCTTATCCTAAAACACAATCTTATCCTAAAACTCAATCTTATCCTAAAACTCAATCTTATCCTAAAACTCAATCTTATCCTAAGGTAAATCCAAGCTTGAGACGATGTCGGTGAAGTCCGAATCGTATCATGGACCTAGTGTAAACATCCTTGCTTGCCTCTGCCCATAAGGTGGTGGCAGCAGCGGCTCTTGTGGGTGCAAAGGCTGAACCAATGGTGGTGGGTTCATGGGGGTGGACTTGCATCGTGGAGTCGATGGTGCATTCCCGTTCGTCATGGCTTCCCTCGTCACCCGTAATTCCCGCATCATCTCCATCATCATCTGGTTGTTGATGGCCATTTGTTCGAAAAGAGACCCCAACACGGCTTGAACACTAGGTTCTTTCGTATTCTGATTAGATCTGGTGGTTCCGCGGGTGGAAGTCCCTACAACTGTTTCCCCCTCCTCTATTGGGAGAATCTCTTCTTCTTCATCTCGCCGTGCAGCTATGGATTTGGTTGTCATCATAGGAAGTGCATGTCCGAGGAATGGTGGCTCTGATACCAAGCTTGATACGATCCCTCCTTAGGTTAATGTTTGATCTCTTCCAATTCTTTGATCTGGACTAGATCTGGCATAGAACTTTGTAATAAGATCTAGAAAGATGCCACCGTCAGATCGACGTAAAATTTGGATATGTTGTAGCCCTAGAAAAGATCTTTCCAACAAATTAAGTTTCAGATGAATAAGATATGGGGATATCAAGTTATCATCCAATTAGTGGACGAACATCAGGATGGTCTATTTAGGATCTGTGGATGGAGGCACGAGATCCTAGGTGATGGTGGTTGGAGGCGGACCGGCGTTTGTGGTGTGGCACCAGTAAAAAGTGGTGATGGAAAGGTTATGGTTGATGGAAGGGTTAGGGCAAATGTTGGATAGATTGGAAGAAAGGGGAGGAGAGGGCCGCCTCTATTGAGAGAACGAGAGCGAAGAAGACGAAGGAGGCAAGGCAAAACTCAATTCTTTAATAATTAATAATGACCTCTGGTTGCCATTCACATCCTTTTAGAGGTTAACCAACAACTCAAAATTAACCCTAAATAATACAATTTCGTCGACCGCATTCGAACGCGCCTGACCACGTTCGAACACGACTAACCACATTCGAACGCACCGAGTTCGCTCTTCTCTTGATTTGCAAATGCGATGCAGGCATTCAAACGCACTGCAGGCATTCGAATGCGCGATCAAACACGTCTATTTCCCACTTCTTTGGATTTGCGAACGCGATGCAGGCATTCATAGTGCGTTCGAATGCGGCGTTCGAATGCACAATGCACACTCTCACAACCATGTTCACAAACGCGTTCGAACGCACTCCACCCGTGTTCGAACGCGACTTACTGAAAACTATTTTCTTAGAAATTATACATTAAAACAAGAAACAAAGACACTCCTAAAGTGTATCCATGCTCGAGACGACATCAGTGAAGTCCGAATCGTATCAGCCATTTGACAGATTTCGCAAGCACAAACAAAACTCCTCACATCGCGCCTCAATCCTATCCACGTGCAACTCTAAGATATCCTCCTATAAGTCATCATGACTAGCCTCTAGATTTTGGTGGAAGTGCTCCAACAATTTCTATCGCAATCCATCATTTGTAGGCACTCGAATGCATCCGCGGTCTAGCAGCAAACCACCTCAATTCTCTAACTCTGGATGGTGCTTCGGATCATCCAACACCTCCTGTAGCAATCTCAAAATATCTGGGTCAGATGTATATACATACCTCAGCTCACTAAGAAAGGAAAAGTGGGAGAAGAATAGGCTGCAAGCTTGGTGATATCCAGTTGGCGTGATAATGCATCCGCCGCTCTATTTTTCGTTCTTTTCTTGTATTAAATTTCATAATCATACCCCAGTAACTTTGTGACCCATCTCTGCTATGCCGGAGTGTGAATATGTCCCATAAAGTATGAAAGACTCTTTTGTCAACGCATGCAGAATTGCCAACATCTCTCTCTCGTAAGTTGATAATTGCTAGATTTTTGTAATAAAGCTTTGCTAAGAAAAGCAATGGAATGTCCTCCATGCATTAGTACAGCTCCTATGCCAACACCCAACACATCACATTCCATAATGAACTATTCAATGAACTCCGGTAGTGCTAAATTGGGTGCCATCGTCATTGATGTTTTTAGTTTTTCAAAGGCTGTAGTGGCTTCATCCGTCTATCTAAAAGAGTCCTTTTTCAACAAAGAAGTGAGAGGAGCAGCGATCTTGCTATACCCAGCGATGAAGTGGCAATAATATCCGGTCAGCATCAAAAATTCTCGCAATCCTGTGGTGGTAATAGGAATATGCCAAGCGATCATGCATGTTACCTTTTGAGGATCTGCTACTAACCTTCCACTGAGATGATGTGGCCTAAATACTCAACTTGTAGTACTCCCCATAGGCACTTGGACGTCTTAATCTTCAACTAGTTTTGCTTCAACAAATTCAGCAGATCCTCCAAATGCCGCCAATGCTCCAATTCAGTCTTGCTATATACCAAAATGTCATCAAAGAATACCAAAACATACCTTCGTAATAGAGGCCGAAATATATCATTCATGAGGCCTTGAAAAGTAGCTGGAGTATTGGTGAGACCAAAAGGCATCACTCGAATACTCGTAATGCCCGTCCGGAGTCCGAAATGCAGTCTTGTGCACATCCGCCAAGTGAGCTCTAATTTGATGATACCTAGCCATCAAGTTAAGCTTGCTGAATAGTCGCCCCTGCAAGCTTGTCCAACAGCTCCACTCTAACCGAAATGGAGTACCGGTCCTTGACGGTAATAGCGTTTAGTGCCCGATAGTCAACATAAAAATGCAATGTCCCATCCTTTTTTCGCACCAATAGCACGAGCAATGAGTATGAGCTATGACTTGGTTGAATGAGACATTGCTCCAATATCTCGGCTACCATCTTGGAGATAACTTCCTTTTGCACATGTGGATACCGATATGGCCTCACATTCGCCGATGTAGCCCCAGGCACAATCTCTATGTGATGGTCCGCCATTCTTCTTGGTGGCAACTCCTTTGGTTACTCAAATAGTCCAGCAAATTTATCTAATAAATTAGATAACTTGATGGTAGTACTTAGACTCATTTGAGCCTCATCTCCTACTAGTCCTAACTAAAGAAGATAGGCCAAATCACTTGCACATGGCAGCCCCACCATCGGCTGCATCGTAGAAATCGACAAAGATCGAACGCCATCAAGTTGCACCTCTTTATTTCCTTGCTTAAATTTCATCAACATGCTACTAAAATCAAAAGTGACGGGTCCCAAGCTTTGTAACCACTGAGTGCCAAGGACAATGTCCGCTCCTCACAACGCCAAGGAATACAAGTCGGCAATGATGTCGTGTCCTTGCACCCGAATACCGACCCGGCGACACAAGCTCTCCACCTTAACCTTCGTGCCGTCTCCAATAGCCACATCAAACCCTATGGTCGGTTCAAAATCCAAACCCAATCTTCTCACTAACCTTTCATCTAGAAAGTTGTGTGTACTCCCGGAATCAATAAGGCTATACACACAATGCTTTCTAACGAGTCCGTCTACTCGTAACGTCCTCGGTGCAGAGGTATCCAAATATGCATGCATCAATATTTTAGCTTGGATATCTTCCTCCACGCCCTCCTCAACAGCCTCCTCATGGACCTCCTCTGGACACTCTCCATCACCAACAACCTCATCATCCTCCTCGAGACCATCGATGAGCGTCACACTCCCGATCAGTTTGGAACACCAATGACTAGAGGTGAAACGTTCATCGCATCAAAAACAAATACCCTTCACTCTTCACTCTTCCACCTGGGTAGGTGTGAGAGTTCGAACGGAGAGTCTTGTGCCTTTTTTAACATCGGAAGAAGGTCTCAAAGGTGGTCGTGGTCTAGTACTAGCAGTCACTGTCTTTGAACCCACAAAATTTCTAGCCAGTGTTCTAGGCATAAACCACTCATCTTGGTTGCCCCAACTTGTTTTCGCTGTCATCTAGGACATAGAGCATGAACATCCGCTTGTATCTCCACTCACAGCCCTAAAATAAATATGCTCATCAATGTCGGTTCGAGCCAAGGTGACTCATAACGACTACTAACTCTTTCAAATTCTGCTTGGTACTCCAATACGGTCATCATCTGAACCATCTTGCTTAATGTGGCAGCAAAATCTTCATATGTCGCTATCTCAAATCTGCATGTAATCTTCCTACAAAAGTCATCCTAACCAATAAATCCTCCACCACGAATAACCGATCTATACCAATACGATGCCGTTCCTTAGAGGTGAAAGTTTGCCATCTAGATCTTTGTGTCCCCCGCTGTCCCTTGATAATCAAAGTATTGTTCAACTTGAAACACCCAATCCGTTGGATCATCGCCTTAGAATTTTGGAAAGTCCAAGCATATGGTTCTCCCCCGAATAGCATTGTCGGGTTCGCGAAAGATCCTTGGTTCAGGTCTAAACCTTTGTGCATGTTGATCTCTTTCTCTAAATCCTCGAGCACACCCATCACCATCTCCGAAGAGATCAACCTCATCCTCAAAGTGTCAATCCTCCTCATCAACGAAGCACACTAGTGCTGCACACCTCTCGGGTTCCACCACTGCCGGTCTTAGGTTTTGTAACAAAGGTGGGGGATGATGTGTAGGCATAGGTAAAAGAAGATCATTGACACTAACATATTGCACCTAGATCTGTAAGGTATCAGTTCGGTGAGCTCCTACCGCCGGTCCTTCTTGAGGCACCGATCGTTGTCGAAGAGATGACGAAGCCGATCGGTTCATGACATATTCATTTAAAGTATTATAATTATTCTGCATTGCGTCAACTCTATACAGCAATGTTTGGAACATACCTCTAAGTTCATCCGCCAAGCCCATATTCACACCCATGGACGTTAGTTGACTCAGTCCTGCCGTGGTCGCTCCAAAGGAATCAGCCTCACGGTTAGGGTTATCATGGGTTGAGTCTTCCCTTGTCAATGTGCTCTTTATTGATCTCCTTATCGACATCATCTTCCTTATTTCAACTATTAGTGGAGGTCTGAGGTTCTCTTGGCTCTGATACCAAATGATAGAGTCTACGGTACCAAAAGATAGGCTCTGATATCAATGATAGGGTCTACGGAACGATTCATCCAAGATCTGAATTTATTGTAGAAAGTAGTCTGTATAATCAAGGAAAAACATTCACCAAATATTCTCTCATAATCAGAAAATTATGAAACTAAGTGGAATCAATCCATAACTTCCTAATCTACGTTTTTCATATTTACATCGTTTGACAATTCAAACTACAACTAGGATGAAAACACGATATATTGCGGATGATGGTGGTGGTGACGGGTGGAGTGGATGTTAGGGTTATGAATGATAATAGAGATGAGAGTGGATGGTAGATATTGTTAAGCATAAAGACGAAGGAGAAGAAGTGGTCAAGATCCCAAAGAAGAGGGAGGACTTGATAGACGAAGGAGATTAAAAGTTAGGAGAGACCTTGACAACGGTAGAGGTGGTAGGTTGGTGAAGAGGGAGGAGAGATATTAGGGTAGAAAGAATAGAGAGAAGATAGGAGGCAAGAAATCAATAATCTAATAGTATAATGATTTTAGCTGCCATCCACAAGCCAACAAGCCAAAATAAAATTATTAACCCTAATTCTAGAAAATTCCCGCCGATCGTATTCAAACGCACAAAAAGCATTCTCTATATGCGCGAATATGATGCAGGCATTCGAACAAACATTTTTCATTCTCTGTTTTTACGAACCTAATGCAGGCGTTCGTAAGGGCATTCAAACTCAACCTAACTAAAAAATTTTATTTTATTTTAATAAAAATAAACAACTAATGCAATAAGAAAAGACCGTAACTAAATGTATCATGTGGCACTAGGCTGGCCATGCTATGGCCGACCACGTCGTGCCATGCAATATTTTGTTTTTTGATATTATACGGGTTGTTACATCTCTATCTTGGCGCACCCATATTCGATGAAGATAGCTGCAGAGGTGTTCATGCACGACGTGGCCAAGCTTCATGGCGTGCTGCACTTAATTGGGTCCAACCGTGATAGATTCTTCATTAGTGATTTCTTGATAAAGTATTTCACACTTTAGGGGACCTAGTTATACCTTAGTTCGACTTACCACCCTTAGTCGGATGGCCAAACCAAGGTGGTTAATTGGGACATTGAGTAGTATTTATAGTGCTTTGATAGAAAGCGGCGGAGGAGATGGTACGATTACCTTCCTTAGGCATAGTAGTCATACAACACTACATTTAACACTAGCACAGAGATGACACCTTTTGAGGCAGTGTATAGCAGACCCCCACCTACCTTACTGACATATGACCTGGGGGCAACCACGGTGCAGACGGAGGCTAATTTGGAGTTGGTTGATCGGGATGTGACATTACGGAGGCTATGGAGACACATGGCAACAGCATAGAACCGCATGAAGCGAGTCTTCAATCGCCGACACTGTGAATTAGAGTTCGTAGTTGGAAACCTTATCTTTGTGCATGTTCAGCCATATCGACAGGTGACACTGTGATTGGTATGCAACCAAAAGTTAGCACACCACTACTTTAGGCCCTTTCGTGTATTAGAGCGAATTGGCCCCATCGCGTACAGGTTGGAGTTGGCAAAGAGGTCATGGGTGCATCCCATACTCCACGTGTCATTACTATGAGCTCGAGTAAGAGTCAACCCTAGGAGCTGGAGTGGCTAGGTGGACAATCCGACGAGGCCACTTGTGAGCTGGAGTTTGAGATCATGGAGTGCTACCCTGACTTGACACATTGAGGACAAGGTGATGGAAGCGTGGTGGGCTATTGTGACCTGACTTATGGGTCAAGTTGAGTCAGATCGAGTCTATGTTGCTTGGGTCATTCGCTTATGTATTTGCTTTAGTATTTTGCTTATGGTTGGATTGGTTGGATCAGACTAGGATGGGACTAAGGCCACCTGAGCCATCCTAGCACAGGTAGCCACCAAATATGTGGTCCGCACCTAGTTGGAGCATTATTGATCATTTTGGTTCATCTCTTTTTCTCTCTTCCCTCTCATCTTCCTCGAGCACCCTCACCTCTTCTTCTAGCCAACGGCTAAGGCCTACTTGTTCTCTCCGACCGACCCCCCTTCTTCTTAGGACGTCCACCTTCTCCCTTATTGTCTTTTCTCTCTATCGTCCACCTCCATTGCACCATACACATTGATTTTACCACAGCCCTAGAACAACAACCCACCATTAACCTTGACTGAACTCCAGCCATCCATTGAGCTCCCTTCTATCCAAATCCACTCATTGAATCGGGATCATAACACCAAGTGAATCTTAGAATATGACAAAATTATAGTATAACATAGAAAGTACTACTATATATATATATATATATTCATTTATTATAATTGTTTCGAAACTTATCGAGCCTTTTTGATTGAGCCGGCTCATGATCAATCTTGTCTTGAAATTATTTTTGAGCCAAGCTCGAGCCGAGCTCACGAGTCGACAAGCTTGACAGCTCTACTAGCAGAGGAGAAGATAGCAAACACATATATTACCTTCAGCGGGTGATCCGTATTGTATCAAGGACAACCAATAAGAAATAATATGTGTTCATTTAGTAGTTAATTGAAAGCACAATATAATTGATCATATGGGAATCTTGCATCTACATTTTATAGTGAAATAGACCGATCCAAATGTTAATCGGATCTGTAGTTTTTCTTTCTTTGGTCATAATGGTTTTCTATTAAAAAAATCATAATTATGTATTTACCGTGTTTTACTTTTCCTAATCTTTCTTAAACTTTTTGGTTCTTATTATTCATTTTTTATATTTCGACCCAAGTTTAATTTCTGAAACTTTCGTTCCTACTATTTCTTAGTTTCGTTTTTCTAAACATAATTCATAATTAATAGAATTAGACTTTCCTACACCAAACTAGTTTTGGTTTTTAACTCTAAATGAGATTAAATCCTATTTACTATATATATAGTTAGTCATTTATTATTTATAATTTATTGATCGAAGCCTAATCAGACTCAATTGTGTTCAATCTCATCTTGCAATTAAATTTTAGCGTGATTCAATTGATCAAAGCTTGGTTCACTTCAAATATAAGCTGATCCGGCCTTACCGAGCAGAGCTCAAGCAGGCTTCATTATTTCGACATCTATAATCTCATAGGTCCTTTCTTTTCCAGTGAGGTATACAATTACGGAAGATCCAGACTGCAAAATTGTAGAATTGGGCACAAAGGTGCCAGAAAAGATATTATCTATTCACTTGTTATGGAATAAGAATTTGCCTCTTCTGCCATGAGCCTCATTATGCTCGTATAATAATTGAACAACTACTTAAGGTTATGTTGATATAGTAATTCATGTTTCTTTTTCCTCTCACTTCATATACTCAAATTATTTCAATTTAATAATAAAATTGTTATTTTACTGTTTAATAAGATAACACTCACTTACATGTCACTTTATTTTCAATCGTCTCTCTCGATAGCTAGGCACCGGTGACCCCAAAGTCTGCAGAAAAAATAAATTTGAGCAAGTACTAAGGTAAAATGTGGATATTATAATAGTACGAAAAAGGTATACAACTTTGTATACTAGTATATATTTATTAAATAATAGTACTTTTCTAAATCCAATAAATGTACTTTAATCATTTGATATAAAGTATCACTAATTTTCAATACAATTTTATCACTCTATCTTACGTTAATAATTAATTATATATCATATGAAATTTAATTATTATTTTGTATACTAATATTCAACTAAATACTGAATATATTATATGACATTAGCTCTCTTCTTCTAGTATAATAAAATTAAAATAATTCTTCCAACAATGGCCTTATTTCATAATTAAACGGATTAGGTAACTAGAAAAGCAACACCAAAACAGCAAGAAGCATCAATTTACTTGTGAAATAAAGGTAGAATAGGTATAACTATTCTAACTTTTAATACTAATAGAAGAGAGTTAATATTATATAAGCAATTCAAATATTTAGTTCAATACTAGTATAAAAATTAATAATTACATCTAATGTGACATAAAGTTGATATTAAAGTATCAAAAAATAATAAAATCGTAGAGAGAATTGATAAAGTTTAAAACCAAAGGGTTATTTGTATCAAAAACCCACTTGATTTTTGATTTAACAGGCTAGTGTCATTTTCAGTTTCTCTTGCACTTGAAGCTTTTTTCTTACTTTTCTTCCAAGGCCCTTTCTGTCCTTTAGTGTCTCACTAAATATTGATGGGACATTATAAGAGAGAGAGAAATGACCCATACTCATCTTCTTCTTCATCTTCTTTATCTTCATCTTCTTCATCTTCTACTTCATATGTTGCTGCTAATTTTTTTTTTCTTCTTCTACTGCTCCTTTTTCTATCTCTTAATCTTTTCTTTTTTTTATACAAGTCTCTAATAGCTCTTTAATTAATAAAAGAAAAGACTAATTAGAGATAGTTTAATCTGTGAATTTTGTCAGAATTTCATACTCAAATTATGAATTTTATTCTTAAACTATAAATTCTTCATACCATTGAAGATATTTTCGAATCTAAAGAAACTCCAAATAAATAAATTCTACATCATGATGTCATAGATTATATGCAATTGGTTTCATAATTTTTGGACTTCAAACGATTATTTTATGAATATTTATTTTAAACTGTGCACAATTGAAATTTTGTAATTTAATTACGAAATTTGTACTTAAAGTATAAATTTCATACTTAAACTACAAAATTATAATTCTGCATAATTTTAGTAAAATATTCATAAGATATGCATTTGACTTCCAAAAAATATAAAACTAACTGAATAAAATCAGTGACATCATGATCTAGAACTTTTATATTTAAAGTTTCTTCATATTTAAAATTTATCTATAGTGTAACAAAAATTTGATAAGAAATTCGTAGTTTTAGTATGAAATTCGTAGTTTAAGTATGAAATTCGTTAGTTTAAGTACGAAATTCATAGTTTAAGTATGAAATTCTGATAATAATTCATAGTTCTTTAAGTATATATTATAATTTACCTAAATTATAAATTTCGTACTTAAACTACGAATTTCATACTTAAACTACGAATTTTTTATCAAAATCTTTATTTTACTGTAGATAAATTTTTAAATATTAAAAAACTCCAAGTACAAAAGTTCTAGATTATGATATCACGGATTTTATCCAATTTGTTTTAGATTTTTTAGATTTCAGATGAATATCTTCTAAATATTTTTCTTTGTAGGTACAAAATTTCGTACTTAAACTACGAAATTTTAATTGTGCACAGTTTTAAAAAGATATTCACAAGATAATCATTTAAAATCCAAAAATTATTAAACCAATTAGATAAAATCTAAGACATTGTGATCTAGAACCTTTTTATTCAAAGTTTCTTTAGATTGAAAATATATCTAGAGTGGAATGAAGAATTCATAGTTTAAATAGTTTAAGTATGAAATTTTGATAATAATTCATAGTTTTTTAAGTATATATTCTAATTTAGTTGTAATATTAGATTAAGTTATATTTTTGAAACATTGATTAAGAAGTTTTTATTTATTTAAACTATCTCTAATTTGTTTATCTGTAAATTGTAATTTTTAAATATATAAATTCTGCAATGTAAAAAAAATAACAAAAAACCAATGAAAGTTGTTATTATATTTATAAAAGCGATTAATCAGACACATTCTTTCTATACAAATTTCTCTAATCGTTCTTACTAAGAGACTAATTAAAGATAGTTTAAACTACGAATTATTGTCAGAATTTCATATTTAAACTATGAATTTCTTGTCAAATTCTTTGTTTCAATATAAATAAATCTATGACATCATAATCTAGAACTTTTTTATTCAGAGTTTCTTCAGATTGAAAATATATCTAGAGTGGAATGAAGAATTCATAGTTTAAATATGAAATTCATAGTTTAAGTATAAAATTTTGACAATAATTCATAGTTTTCTAAGTATATATTGTAATTTAGTTGTAATATTTGATTAAGTTATATTTTTGAAACATTAATCAAAAAGTTTTTTTATTTAAACTATCTCTAACTTGTTTATATGTAAATTTGTAGTGTGAAATATATAGATTCTGCAATGTAAAAGAAATAACGAAAGTTGTTAAAAATTAATGAAAGTTGTCCTTATATTCACGAAAGTGACTTATTAGAGATATTTTTTTCTATATAAGTATCTCCAATCACTCTTAGTAAGAGACTAATTAGAGATAGTTTAAACTATGAATTATTGTCAGAATTTTATACTTACACTATAAATTTCATACTTAAACTACGAATTTCTTGTCAAATTATTTGTTTCACTGTAGATAAGTTTCACATATGAAAAACTTCAAATATAAAAGTTCTAGATCATGATGTCACAGATTTTATCGAATTAGTTTTATATTTTTTGGATGTCAGATACAGATCTTTTGAATATTTTGCTAAAATTATGCAGAATTAGAATTTCGTAGTTTAAATATGAAATTCATACTTTAAGTACAAAATCCGTTCTTAAACTATGAAATTTCAATTGTGTACAGTTTTAAAAAATATTCACAAGATAATCATTTGAAGTTTAAAAATTATGAAACCAATTGGATATAATCTATGACATCATAATCTAGAATTTTTTTATTTATAGTTTCTTCATATTTGAAATATATCTACAGTGGGATAAAGAATTTATAGTTTAAGTACGAAATTTATAGATTTGAAATATATCTATGACACAAATTTTTAACAACTTTCGTTATTTTTTTCTATACATTGCAGAATTTACATATTTCACCATTATAATTTATATAAAAATAAATAATAATCATATAGAGTCATGCTTTTGGTTATTTAACTAATCATAATTATCTTACTACTATTTCCAATTAATCCCTTACTTTATTAATTAAAGAGTGATTAAATAAAATTGTATAGAAAAAAAGAAAGAATTACTAAGGGATAGAAGAAGAACAAACAAGAAAAAAAAGAAGTTGAAGAAAAGTATATAACATATTAACAACTTTCGTAAATATAATAACAACTTTCATTAATTTTTAACAAATTTTGTTATTTTTCTATGCATTGCAGAATTTACATATTTTACGATTATAATTTACATAAGAAAATAAATAATAATCATGTAGACTCATACTTTTGGTTATTTAACTAATCATAATTATTTCACAATTATCTCTAATTAATCTCTTACTTTACTAATTAAAGAGCGAATAGATAAACTTACATAGAAAAAATTAGGATCTTTAGTCACCCTTCTTTTTTGGGATCTTGACCACTTCGTTCACTTCGTCTATATCCCTTAACCACATCCACCGTACACCTTCACCTCCATACCCATCCATAACCTTAACATCCACTCCATCCGTCACTACCATTATTACCTGCGTTCTTTCGTATTTTCGTCCTAGTTGCAATTTGAATATGCAAAGGGAGTAAATACAAAAATTGTAGATCAGGAAGTTACTGATCTAACCCAAATTGGTTTCATAATTTTCTGACTACTGAAGAATATTTGACAAATATTTTCCCATAGTTGTGAGGACTGATTTCTCTAATATATCTAGATCTTGAAGGAATCGTTGTGTAGCCTATCTTTGGTACGAGAACCCATCAATTTGGTGTCAGAGCAGGTGAACCTCAGACCTTCATTAATGGTTGAAATAAGGAAGATGATATCAACAATGAGACCTATGGAGAGCACACCGACAACGGAAGACTCAATCCACAATGACCCTAACCGTGAGGCCAATTGATACACTTAGTTAGGATCTTTTCTTATTGCATTAGGAGTTTATTTTCATTAAAATAAAATTTCTATATGTCGCGTTCGAATGCAAGAGGGTTGCGTTCGAACGCTCTTGTTAATGCCTGCATCAGATTCGCAAATACAGAGAACGCATATTGTGCGTTCAAACGTGGTCGGGCAAGTTCAAACGCCTGTATTGCGTTCGCACATCTAGAGATGAAGCTTTTTGAGTATGTTTGAACGCAATCGGGCGCGTTCGAACGCGATTGACGGGAATCCTCTAGAATTAGGGTTTCATATTGTTTTAGGACTTATTGGCTAGCCTCTATAAATATATGGATGGCAGCCAACTTCATTATGCTATTGGATTATTGATTTCTTGTCTCCTATCTTCTCTCTAGACTTCTCCCTCTTCCCTCTTCACCATCCTTCCACATCTACCATTGGTAAGCGTAGCCTATTTTTGGTTCCAAATCTCATCAATTGGTATCTGAGCCTATCAAATTGGTATCAGAGCTTATCAGTGGTATCAGAGCAGGTGAACCACAGACCTCCAATAATGGTTGAAACAAGAAAGATAACATCAACAAGGAGATCTATGGATCCGTCGCTACACCATCCATTGAAATGATGTGGCCTAAATACTGCACCTTTGGTACTCTTCATAGGCACTTGACTTCTTGATCTTCAATTAGTTTTGCTCCAACAAATTCAGCACGTCCTCCAAATGCCGCCAATGCTCCAATTCAGTCCTGCTATACACTAAAATATCGTCAAAAAATACCAAAACATACCTTCACAAGAGAGGCCGAAATATATCATTCATGAGGCCTTGAAAGGTAGCTGGAGCATTAGTGAGACCAGAAAGCATCACTCGAAACTCATAATGCCCATCCAGAGTCCGAAATACAATTTTGTGCACATCCGTCGGGTGAACTCTAATTTGATGATACCCGGCCCTCAAATTAAGCTTACTAAACATAGTTGCCCCGACAAGTTCATCCAGCAACTCCTCGATAACCGAAATAGGATACCGGTCCTTGACGGTAATAGCGTTTGGTATGAGCTATTACTTGGTTATATGAGGCTTGCTCCAACATCTCGGCTACCATTTTTGAAATAACTTCTTTTTACACATGTGGATATCGATATGGCCTCATGTTCGCCACTGTAGCCCTGGGTATAATCTTTATACGATGGTTCGCCGCTCTCCTCGGTGGCAACTCCTATGGCTCCTCAAATAGTCCAGAAAAGTTATCTAATAAATTAGACAATTCAATGGTAGTACCTGAACTCGTTTGAGGCTTATCTCTTGCTGGCCAAATCATATGCACCAAGCAGCCCCACCATAGGCTGCATCGCAGGAATCGGCGAAGTCCGAACTCCATCAAGTCGCACATCTTTGTTTCCTTACTTCTATTTCATCAACATGCTCCAGAAATCAAATGTGATCGATCCCAAACTCTATAACCACTGAGCACCAAGGATAATATCCGCTCCTCACAGCGCCAACGGATACAAGTCCACAATGATGTCGTGTCCTCGCACCTGTATACCGACTCAACGACACAAGCTCTTCGCCCTAAGCTTCGTGCCATCTCTAATAGCAATGTCAAACCCCGTAGTCGGTTCGGCATCCAAACCCAATCTCCTCACTAGCCTTTCGTTTAGAAAGTTGTGTGTACTCCCCGAATCGATGAGGATGTGCACACAATGCTTTCTAACGAGTCCGTCCACTCGTAACGTTCTCAACGCGGAAGTACCTGAATGCATTCATCGATATTTCATCTTGGATATCTTCCTCCACGCCCTCCTCAACAGTCTCCTCATGGGTCTCCTCTAGACACTCTCCATCATCAACTATCTCATCATCCTCCTCAGGACCATCAATAAGCATCACACTCCTGATCGATTTAGAACACCGATGACCGGGGGTGAAACGCTCATCACATCGAAAGCAAAAGCCCTTTGCTCTTTGCTTGTTCATCTATGCAAGTGTTAGAGTTCGAACTGGGGGTCTAATGCCTCCTCTAACATCGGAAGAAGGTTTAAATGGTGATTGTGGTTTAGTAGTCGCAGCCGCTGTTTTTGAAACCGTAGAATTTCTAGCTGGCGTTCTAGGTGCAAACCGCCCATCTTGGTTGCCCCAACTGGTTTTCGCTACCATCTTTAGAGCCCTAAGCTTTTGTTCCATTTTCACGACCTTCTCAAAGGCCTCCTCAAGAGTAGTAGGACATAGAGCACGAACATCCGCTTGTATCTCCTCTTGTAGCCCTGAAATAAATATACTCATTAATGTACATTCGGGCCACGATGGCTCACAACGACTACTAACTCTTTCAAACTCAGCTTGGTACTCCAATATGGTAGTCCTTTGAACCATCTTGCTTAATGTGGTAGCAAAATCTTCATATGCCGCTGGCCCAAATCTGCGTGTAATCCTCCTATAAAAATCAGCCCATCTGATAAATCCACCACCACGAATTATCGATTTATACCAATGCAATGTCGTTCCTTGGAGGTGAAAGCTTGCCATCTAGACTTTTGCATCTTCCGCTGTACCTTAACAATCAAAATATTGTTCAATTTGAAACACCCAATCCATTGGATCATCGCCTTGGAATTTTGGAAAGTCCAAGCGTGCGGTTCTCCCCCGAATAGCATTGTCGGGTTCGTGAAAGATCCTCGTTTCAGGTCTAAACCTTTGCGCAGGTTGATCACCTTCTCTAAATCCTTGAGCACGTCCATCACCAACTCCATAGGGATCAAACTCATCCTCATAGTGCCAATCCTCCTTATCAACGAAACACACCGATGCCGCACGCCTCTCGGGTTCCACCATTGCTATTCTTGGGTTTTGTAATGGAGGTCGGGGATGATGTGAAGGCATAGATAGGAGGGGATCATTGATACTCATATGATGCACCTGGACCTATGAGGTATCAGTTCGATGGGGTCCCACTGCTGGTCTTTCTTGAAACTCCATTCGTCGTCGAGGAGATGACGAACCCAATCAATTCATGACATATTCTTTAAATTCATTGTGATCTTTTCTATGTTGTCAACTCTATGCAACAACGTTTGGAACATGCCCCTTAGTTCATCCATATTCGAACCTATGGACATTGGTTGACTCGGTCCTTCTGTGGTCGCTCCAAAGAAATCGGCCTCATAGTTAGGATCATCGTGCATTGAGTCCTCCCTTATCGATGTGCTCTCCATAGGTCTTCTAGTTGATGTCATCTTCTTTGTTTCAACCATGAATGGAGGTCTGAGGTTCACCTGCTTTGATACCAAATGATAGGCTCTGATACCAAATTGATATGCTCTGATATCACTTGTTAAGATCTAGAACCAAAGATAGGCTATGCTAAGATTCGTTCAAGGTCTAAATTTATTACAGGAATTAGTTCGCGCAACCGTGGAAAAATATTCGTCAGATATTATCCGGTAATCAGAAAATTACGAAATCAATTGGGTTGGATCCGTAACTTCCTGATCTACAACTTTTATATTTATGCTCTTGGCAGATTCGAACTGCCATAGGGACAAAAACATAGAATAATGTGGGTGATAGCGGTGATGACGGGTGAAGTGAATGTTAGGGTTATGGATGGGTATGGAGATGAGGGTGGATTGTGGATGTGATTAAGGGAATTAGACGAAGAGAATGAAGTGGCGAGATTCCAAAGAAGAGGGGTGGCTCAATAGTCAAAGGAGATTAGAGGTTAGAAAAAACCTTGCCAACAGTAGATGTGGAAGGATGGTGAAGAGGGAGGAGGGAAAAGTCTAGAGAGAAGATAGGAGGCAAGAAATCAATAATCCAATTCTATAATAAAGTTGGCTGCCATCCACATATTTATAGAGGCTAGCCAATAAGTCCTAAAACACTATGAAACCCTAATTTTAGAGGATTCTCATTGATCGCATTCGAACGCGCCTGATCACGTTCGAACGCACTCAAAAAGCCCTTTCTCTGGATTTGCGAACGTGACACAAGCGTTCGAATGTGGGCGTTCAAACTCGCCCGACTGCGTTCGAACGCACAATATGCGTTCTCTATATTTGCGAACCTGATGCAGGTATTCACAAGGCGTTCACAAGGGTGTTTGAATGCGACCTATAAGAATGCTATTTTAATGAAAATAAACACCTAATGCAATAAGAAAAGATCCTAAGTGTATCAATGGGACAACGCTGTTACGATCCTTCCTCGGCTATAGGCTCTGATACCAGATTGATACGAACCCTCTTTTGGTGCTATGGCTCTGATTCAAGATTAATACGATCTTGCACGGAACTTTGAGATCAGATCCCGAAATATCCCGCCGTTGGATCGCTGTGAAATTTTGATATGTTGTAGGCCCGGAAAAGAGCTTTCCAACGGATCTAGTTTCAGGCGAATCGGAGATGGGGATCTCGAAATATCGTTCGTTTAGTGGACGAACGTCAGGATACTCTGTTTTGGATTCCGTGGATGAAGGCACGAAATCCTAGGTAATGGTGGATTGTGGAGGGCCGGTGTTGATGGGGTGGCACCGGTGTAAAAGTGATGGTGGAAGGGTTATGGATGATGGAAAGGTTAGGGATAGCGATGGATAAATTGGAAGAAGGGGGAGAAGAGGGCCACTCCTAAGGGACTAGGGTGATTGGCCTGTCGAGGGAGATTAGAAGCGGCGTTGCCGGGGAGATTGAGGGAACGAGAGCGAAGAAGATGAAGGAGGCAAGGCAAACTCAATTCTCAATAATCAATCCTAATTTTGGTTGCCCTACACATACTTTTATAGGCTAACCAACAACTCAATCTTATCCTAAAACACAATCTTATCCTAAAACTCAATCTTATCCTAAAACACAATCTTATCCTAAAACTCAATCTTATCCTAAAACTCAATCTTATCCTAAAACTCAATCTTATCCTAAAACTCAATCTTATCCTAAGGTAAATCCAAACTTGAGACGATGTCGGTGAAGTCCGAATCGTATCAATCCACCACGCTTCCGCAACCTTGTCCTCAAGGTTTGAAATTTGGGAAGCGATCCATGATGTCTGCCTCTAGATCCCATGTAGACTCGTCAGTAGGTTTGCCCAGCCACTCAATCAGCACTTCAGTCTCTAATCTGGATCCTTGGCGTCTTCTCCTACGACTTAGGACTCGAACCGGCTCATTGGAGCCATCTTCCTCCATTGGTTCGGGTAAGGTCGAACCCACTACATGGTTAGGCCCGATCTGGGCCTTCAATGCTGAGACATGGAAGACGGGATGTATCCTGGTTCCTTCAGGTAGGTCCAATCGGTAAGCTACTGGACCGATTCGTTGTAGCACTCGGTACGGACCATAGTACTTGTATCCCAACTTTTGGTTCAAAATTGGCCTCAATGTGGATTGTTGATACGGTTGAGCTCGAACGAACACCAATTGATCCACCTCAAATTCTCGCTCACGTCTGCCTTTGTCATGCGTTTGCTTCATGCGGTTTTGTGCTGTGGCTAGGTGAGTCTTGAGCCGTCTCAATGTTTCATCTCGATCAGCAAGCTCCAAGTCAAGCTCAGTCCTATCCGTCGCCGCGAGTCTATCGTAGGCACGCAAGACAGGGGGAGTGCGCCCATAAACCGCCTCAAATGGGGTCATGCCAATGCTTGAGTGATGAGCGGTATTGTATGACCACTCAGCCCAGGGAAGAAATTTGACCCAATCCTTTGGTCGATCCGCCACAAAGCATCGCAAGTATTGCTCTAGTCCACGATTCACCACCTCGGTTTGGCCATCCGTCTCGGGGTGATATGCTGAACTAAGATTGATTTGAGTCCCTTGCAATCTGAAGAACTCGGACCAAAACTCACTTATGAAGATGCGATCCCGGTCTGACACGATCGTCCTAGGCATCCCATGCAAGCGTGCCACTTCCCGAACAAAAATTTCAGCAACCCTTTTTGCTGAAAACGGGTGAGACAATGTTATGAAATGTGCATACTTGCTCAGTCTATCCACCACAACAAACACCACCGATTGTCCTCGAACTTCCGGCAGCCCCTCGATGAAGTCCATGGAGATATCCTCCCAAATACGCTCTGGTATCGGTAGTGGTTGCAGTAGCCCGCTAGGCTTGAGTGCCTCCGATTTGGCTCGTTGGCAGATTTGACATTCACGCACATACTTCTTCACGTCCGTCTTCATCCCAGTCCAAGTACAGTTTTGGGCCAGCCGCTTGTAAGTACGTAATACCCCTTCATGACCTGCTATAGGAGTATCATGGAAGTGTGCCATCAATAGCCTCCGTAGCTCTTCGTTTCGGGGTACCTTAATTCGTCCATGCTCTAGTACTAACCCATTGCGCTCCTCGTGCTCGGGGTTGCTTGAGGGGTTCTCTCTCAACTCCTCCATGAGTCGGACCAGATCACTATCCTCTGCACTGGCTCTTCGTAGATCTGAAAAGAAAGGAAAAGTGGGTGCCGAGAAAGAAGCGAGCTCCCTTTCTTTTGAAAGTTCAAGCAGCGGTTTACTTCCATCCAACAACACTCTCTGACCATCTCTCCAAAAGGTCAATGTGAGGCTTATAAAATCAAAGGTCACGGGCCCCAAGCTCCGAAGCCATTGGGTCCCCAAAACAATATCGGCACCTTGCAAGGCCAACGGATAAAGATCCAATGTGAAAGTTTGGCCTTGCACCTTCAATTCTGCACCTCCACAAATAGAATCTGCTCGCAAAGTGGTGCCATCTCCAATAGTCACATCGAACCCTTCCGTGGGTTCCGACTCGAGCCCAATCTTCCTAGGGAGCCTCTTGTCAATGAAGTTGTGGGTGGACCCAGTGTCAATCAAGATTCTCACTGTGGTCTTCTTGACTACTCCGTTCACCCGCAATGTCTTTGGTGCCGCCGTCCCCGAATAGGCGTGGAGGGAGATTTCAGCTATCACGTCCTCCACGTTTTGCTCCTCAACTTCTTCTCCTCGATGTCCAGCAACATCTGCGCTTTCAGCTGCCATGGGTGGAAGATCGTGGCCTTCTCCTTTGAGTGGTAGCTTGGCAGGGAGCTGCAACGTCATCGCTGGTGATGAAGCTGTCGTGGTCGACTGTCGATTGACCGAGGAGAATGGTAGAAGATCGCTGGAGGCCATATGCGATTTCTTCTTAGTTGCCGACTCACTATGGTTGCAAAGGGAGCTAGTGAAAGGCGGCCCAAGTGTCGAAATTCGCGATTTCGGATCATCTCCTTCACCACTGATGAGGATTCCTGATGAGGGATATCCAGCGACCAGGTGTGGGGTAGCCAGCACTTCGCGGTTTGTCGACGAGGTCTCCGGTGCATGGGAAGATGTGGAGGTTCCGAGGGCTGCTACAATGGTTGAGGATCTCATTGTAGCCGGTGGCAGTTCGTTGCGGCTGACCATGGGTCGAGGTGTAGAATCTCGATCTTGCCGGATAGCCGAACTCTCCCCTATTTTTGTGATGAGCGGGAAGGCCGTGGAGGATGTTGGGTATGTTGTGGAGGGTTCCCCATGCTGTCTTGTGATTGCCTTTCTTGTTGAAAAAGGTTTCGTCCATGCCCGTATTTCCTGCATCATCTCCATCATTATTTGCTTGTTGATGGCAATCTGTTTGGAAAGAGACCCCAACGCGGCTTGAACGCTAGGTTCTTCCATATTCCTATTAGATCGAGTGATCGTCATTGGAAGCACTTGTCCGAGGAATGGTGGCTCTGATACCAGCTTGTTACGATCCTTCCTCGGCTATAGGCTCTGATACCAGATTGATACGAACCCTCTTTTGGTGCTATGGCTCTGATTCAAGATTAATACGATCTTGCACGGAACTTTGAGATCAGATCCCGAAATATCCCGCCGTTGGATCGCTGTGAAATTTTGATATGTTGTAGGCCCGGAAAAGAGCTTTCCAACGGATCTAGTTTCAGACGAATCGGAGATGGGGATCTCGAAATATCGTTCGTTTAGTGGACGAACGTCAGGATACTCTGTTTTGGATTCCGTGGATGAAGGCACGAAATCCTAGGTAATGGTGGATTGTGGAGGGCCGGTGTTGATGGGGTGGCACCGGTGTAAAAGTGATGGTGGAAGGGTTATGGATGATGGAAAGGTTAGGGATAGCGATGGATAAATTGGAAGAAGGGGGAGAAGAGGGCCACTCCTAAGGGACTAGGGTGATTGGCCTGTCGAGGGAGATTAGAAGCGGCGTTGCCGGGGAGATTGAGGGAACGAGAGCGAAGAAGATGAAGGAGGCAAGGCAAACTCAATTCTCAATAATCAATCCTAATTTTGGTTGCCCTACACATACTTTTATAGGCTAACCAACAACTCAATCTTATCCTAGAACACAATCTTATCCTAAAACTCAATCTTATCCTAAAACACAATCTTATCCTAAAACTCAATCTTATCCTAAAACTCAATCTTATCCTAAAACTCAATCTTATCCTAAAACTCAATCTTATCCTAAGGTAAATCCAAACTTGAGACGATGTCGGTGAAGTCCGAATCGTATCAAACGCATACACACTCCAGAACAACAGCGATGGGTCACAAAATTACTAGGGTATGATTATAAAATTCAATATAAGAAGAGAACGAAAAATAGAGCAGCGGATGCACTATCGCGCCAACCCGATACCGCCGAGCTTGCAGCCTATTCATCTCCTACTTTTCCCTTCCTTGACATGCTTAGGTATACATGTACATCTGACCTAGATATTTTGAGATTGTTGTAGGAGGTGATGGATGATCCGAAGCGTGATACACTTAGTTAGAATTTTTTTCTTATTGTATTAGGTGTTTATTTTCATTAAAATAAAATTCCTGTAGATCATGTTCAAATGCAAGTGGAGTCACGTTTGAATGCCCTTGTGAACGCCATGTAAATGCCTTGTGAACGCCTGCGTTCGAACGCGGTCAGGCGAGTTTGAATGCCCACGTTTGAATGCATATGTCGCGTTCGCAAATCTAGAGAAGAGGCTTTATTGAGTGCGTTCGAACGCCATCGAGCGCGTTCGAACGTGATCGATAGGAATTGTAACACCTGTTAAAAAAAATTAAAAAACAAATTGCGCATGCGCCATGTGCGTGCAGTGACTCCTTCTTCCCCCTCCCCCACCTCTCACAGTTAGTTGCGAGAGGTGGGAGAGAAGTGCGTCGGAGTGGAGTTAACTCCACTCTGTTGCCCTCTCCACCTCTTCTCTATTTAATCTCCACTCATCCCCCTCGAGTTTCCTTCTTTTGTAATTTCCCCTTCTTCACTTTTCCCTACTCTCTTTTCTCTCCCGAGCCGTCGAAGTTTTCATCGCGGGCAGCAAGTCACCGGAGCACCGATAGCCAAGCAAAACCCCTCACCTCGATCCTCGGGTTAGCCTTCATCCCCTCTTTATTTCAATTTGAAAATAACCTAGTTAATCATGCGTAATTAGGATTTTATTTTTGTCTGCTTTCACTGGAGAAATTCGTCGACCGGCGACCTCGGGTCGACCACCCACCGGTCCGGGAAGTTTCCCCGCTTCACCCCCCCCCCCCCCCCCCCGCTTCACCGGGTTTCTTTGACACAAGCGACCACCACCAGCGGTGGTGGCCTCACTCGTCAACCTCAGCTGACCCACCTCTTCACTTGGAAGAGGTAGGTACCCAAGAAGAGGTCTTCGAGCCCACCTAGCACTGAGTTGAAAACTCCATGGCCGCCGGCCATGGAGTTCCTCAACTCTCACCCTCCGACCACACTAGCTGGAGGTTCTGTCCTCTCCTGCGCCCAAGTCGACCTAGTCAACTTGGGGAGGAGTTGCCGAAGCAGAGGGGGATCACCGGCAGCATCATCCCTTTCTCCCCTGTTTCTCCTTCTCTGTCAAGGAGACGAGGAGAAGATGGAGGTTGGGCCCCCCACCGCTCTCTCTCTCTCTCTCTGGGCTATGGCATGGGCTGCGTTGCAGCCCAAGTCCTCAGTCCCCTCTTCTCTAAGGTCTCGGTGGACTGGGCTCTGGAGCCCAGTCCACCCCCTTAGTTTCTGGTGGGCTGCGGGAGCCCACCTCCTCATTTTGTCGGATTGGGCTCTTGAGCCCAGTCCACTACCTCTGGTCCAGTGGGCTGCAGGTAGGTCTGCAGCCCACTCTCCCTCTCTCACTCTCACTTAATTTGCTGGGCCTTGAGCCCAGCCCAACCTTTAACATTTTAACCCTAGACTAATTAATTTTGAGTCTGTTATTTTTTCTTAAATTCTATTAGCTACCTAAATTGTAATTATTATAATTTTCTCAACCATGTTATTAATAAAATTAGGAACTATACAAAATCAAAATAGGTATTTGAATTTATTAGTCTTTTCATTTATCTTCGACACTTACATTGTAAACGACTCTAAATGACCGTTATTTTTTTAAATTAAGACAAATAATATTTCGAACCTAGACAATCAAACTTAAATTCATACAACCAGATAGTTAGTCTATAAGTCCATTAATCTTATGTTTATTTTATTTATAAATTATTAGATCCATTATTGTGCGGGAAGGATCTCGAAAATCAAGAAGAGCCAACTGATTAGGAGAGTAAGATGGATTCCAGAAATAACTCAGGCGAGTAGAATTCTATAATAGTCTTTAAAAAATGCATGCTTATGTCATTTCTTACCTGTGATAATTAAATGCCGTTTTCTTACTTATGAAACTTATATGACATTTCATATTTGCATTTTACATGTCAATTCTTACTTGTATTATTTATCACTTAATGCACATGTATGATAGACTCTATGCTTGTTTATAATATCTGTTATTGTGATGATTATGTTAAATAAATAATAGAGGTCATGGCACCATGTGCACGTATCACTATTAGTCAAGTCCCAGTTAAACAGTGCCCTTTTACCCACTCAACCCGGGGTTAGGGGTAGAGTGTATATTATATAGTATTATATTAGCGGCGCACACCTAAGGTCGGTAGCAGGTGGAGTATTCAGGTGATTACACTGCCCTAGTTGGAGACTTAACTAGTATGATATTAGAAAAGATGATTGAGAGGTAGGGATTGTAGTATGATATTAGCAGTACCTAAGGACGTAGGGTCAGGGCGTTTGTTGAGCTATGTTCTCTTATCAGCCGTATGTGATGATTTCACTCTATGCGATAATTACTAGAACGGTGTTGATGGGCCTACGACTGGGGTCCTTTGTCTGATGGCCACAGACAACCGGTCATATGCAGCGTCGCCAGGCATGTATGTGCAATAATACCGCTAGTTGACTAGTCCCCCTAGATTTTTATGGTGCTTTGTGAGATATGTTATTGTGACTCGACTCCTGTGTAGATTTCTATATAAAATAAGATATAATGATGAAAGCTATTAAAAAGTCATAATGTACATTTTTCCCTGACATGTTATGAGTTGCATTTTTATTTATCATGTAATATTCTTAGATTATTATTAGATTTTACTTGCTGGGCCCGTGCTCACCGCCATTTTTAGTGGAAATATTTCAGAGATGATTATAGAGGATGCGGACATCGAGGAGTAGCAGATTCATTCCTTATTTTTAGCATTTGTTTATTCTATTATTTCAGTTGGACTTAGCCCCTACGAGGGTATTTATGTTTTAGCAAATTTGTGATGGACTTGTATTCCTAGAGGCTTGTTGAGGCCTATGATATTATTATTCTAGATTATTTGTTAGATTATTATAGTATTTCTTGACTTATTCAGATACTTGGTGAGATTATGTCACTAACAGATCACGTGGGAATCACGTGGACATGCTCCACGTGCGGAACACGTGAATTTTTGGAAGTGGGTGTTTCAGGAATCCTCTAGAATTATGGTTTTATATTGTTTTAGGACTTGTTGGCTAGTCTCTATAAATATGTGGATGGCAACTAACTTCATTATGCTATTGGATTCTTGATTTCTTGCCTCCTATTTTCTCTAGATTCCTCCCTCCTCTCTCTTCACCATCCTTCCACATCTACCGTTGGCAAGGTTTCTCCTCGCTTCTAATCCTCCTCGTTTGTCGAGTCACCCCTCTTCTTTGCGATCTCGACCACTTTGTTCCCTTCGTCTACTTCCCTTAATCACTTCCACAATCCACCCTCATCTCCATACCTATCCATAACCCTAACATCCACTCCACCCATCACCACCACCATCACCTACGTTATTCCATGTTTTCGTCCTTGCTATAGTTCAAATCTGCGAAGGGCATAAATATGAAAGTTGTAGATCAGGAAGTTAGAAATCTAAGCCAATTAGTTTCGTAATTTTCTAGCTACTAGAGAATATCTCATGAATATTTTTCCATGGTTATGCAGACTGATTTCTATTATAAATTCATATCTTCAAGGAATCTTAGCGTAGCCTATCTTTGGTTCCAGATCCTATCATTGGTATCAGAGCTTATCAATTTGGTATCAGAGCTTATCAATTTGGTGTCAAAGCCTATCAGAGCGCCATCCCGAGTTGAAGAATTGAGGCGGTTTGTTGTTGGACCGTGGATGCATTCGGATGCCCGCAAATGATAGATTGTGACAGAAATTGTTGGAGCACGTGGCCAAACTCTAGAGGCTGGTCATGAGGGTATCTCGAGGACTTATAGGAGGATATCTCAGAGTTGCACGTGGCTAGGATTGAGACAGGATGTGAAGGTGCAACCGTATCGATAAGTGACCTTGCGTCCAATGTGTAATCAAAAGTTATTACATCGCTACTTTGGTCCATTTCGAGTGTTAGAGCATATCAGTTTAATTACTTTTCATTTGGAGCTGCCAGAGGGGTCGACAGTGCATCTTGTCTTTCATATTTCATTGTTGAGAGAGGGCATTAGAAATCTGAGATTGTTGGATTGGTTCTACCAGAGCCATTGGAGGAGATAGAGATCGTAGAGCTAGTTTGAGTACTTGCTAGACACCGACGACGACATGGTACCAGATTGGAGATAGAGATTCTAGTTGAGTAGCTTGGCAAACCATCTGATGAGGCAACATGAGAGTTGAAGACTGATATCTTAGAGTGTTTCCCCGACTTTTCACCTTGAGGACAAGGTGGAGGAAGCGTGGTAGGCTAATACACTTAGTTAGGATTGCTTATTGCATTAGGAGTTTATTTTCATTAAAATAAAATTCTTGTAGGTCGCATTCGTACGCCCTTGTGAACGCCTATATCAGGTTCGCAAATACAGATAACGTATATTGTGCGTTCGAACGCGGTCGGGCGAATTCGGATGCCTGTATTGCACATCTAGAGATGGAGCTTTTTGAGTACGTTCGAACGCAATCAGGCGCGTTCGAATGCGATCGACGGAAATCTTCTAGAATTACGGTTTCATATTGTTTTAGGACTTGTTGGCTAGCCTCTATAAATACGTGGAAGACAGCTAACTTCATTATGTTATTGGATTCTTGACTTCTTGCATCCTATCTTCTCTCTAGACTCCTTCCTCATCCCTCTTCACCATTCTTCCACATCTGCCGTTGGTAAAGTTTCTCCTAGCTTCTAATCTCCCTCAACTGTTGAGTCACTCTTTTTCTTTGAGATCTCGACAACTTCGTTCCCTTCGTCTACTTCCCTTAATCACTTCCACAATCCACATTCATCTACATACCCATCCATAACCCTAACATACATCCACTCCACTCGTCACCACCACCATCACCCACGTTATTTCATATTTTTGTCCCTGTTACAGTTCGAATCTGCGAAAGGTGTAAATATGAAAGTTGTAGATCAGGAAGGTATGGATCCAACCCAATTGGTTTCGTAATTTTATGACTATCGGAAAATATCTAACGAATATTTTCCCACTATTGCGCAGACTAATTCCTATAATACATTCAGATCTTGAGGATTCTTAGCGTAGCCTATCTTTAGTTGCAGATCTCATCAATTGGTATCTAAGCCTATCAAATTGGTATCAGAGCTTATCACCAATTCATTTGGAGCAACCACGGTAGGACCGAGTCAACCAACGTCCATGGGTGTGAATATGGGCTTGGCGGATGAACTTAGGGGCATGTTCTAAATATTACTGCATAGAGTTAACGCAATTCAAAATGATCACAATGATTTCAAGGAACCAATAACCCATAGGTCCAAGTGTGTCATGTGAGTGTCAATGATCACCTCTTACTTATGCCTACACATCATCTCTCACTTCCGTTACAAAACTTATGATCGACGGTGGTGGAACCTAAGAGGCGTGTGGCACCGGTGCGCTTCATCGATGAGGAGGATTGGCACTCTAAGGATGAGGTTGGTCCTTTTGAAGATAGTGATGGACATGCTCAAGGATTTAAAAAAGGTGATCAGCATGCATAAAGGTTTAGACCTGAATCAAAGATCTTCTGCGAACCCGACAACACTATTCGGGTGAGAACCGCACACTTGGACTTTCCAAAATGTCAAAGCGGTGATCCAACGGATTGGGTGTTTCAAGTTGAATAATATTTTGATTGTCAAGATATGGTAGAAGATGCAAAGGTTCAAATGGCAAACTTTCACCTCTAAGGAACGGCATTGCATTAGTATATATCGATTATTTGTGGTGGTGGATTTACCAGATGGGTTGATTTTTGCAGGAGAATTACACGCAGATTGGGACAGCGGTATATGAAGATTTTGTTGCTACATTAAGTAAGATGATTCAGAGGACGACCATATTGGAGTACCAAGATGAGTGTGAAAGAGTTAGTAGTCGTTGTGAGCCACCTTGGCTCGAACAGACATTGATGAACATATTTATTTCAGGGCTGCGGGATGAGATACAAATGGATGTTTGTGCTCTTTGTCCTACTACTCTTGAGGAGGCCTTTGAAAAGGCCGTGAGGATGGAACAAAAGTATAAGTCTCTAAAGATGGCAGCGAAAACCAAGTGGGGCAACCGAGATGGGCAGTTTGCACTTAGAACGCTAATTGAAAATTCTATGGGTTCAAAAAATAGCGATTACAAGCACTAAACCACAACCACCTTTGAGACCTTCTTCCTATGTTAGAGGAGGCACAAGACCTCTTTCGAACTCTCACACCTACCCAGGTGGAGGAGCGAAAAGCGAAGGGCCTTTGCTTTCGATGTGATGAGCGTTTCACCCTCGGCCATCGGTGTTCTAAACCAATCGGGAGTGTGATGCTCATCGACAGTTTTGAGGAGGATGATGAGGTTGCTGATGATGAAGAGTGTCCAGAGGAGGTCCATGAAGAGGCCGTTGAGGAAGGCGTGGAGGAAGATATCCAAGTTGATATATCGATGCATACATATTCGAGTACTTTCACGCCGAAAACATTATAGGTAGACGAACTCGTTTGAAAGCGCTGTGTGCACATCCTTATCGTTTCGGAGAGTACACACAACTTTCTAGATGAGAGGTTAGTGAGGAGATTGGGTTTGGATGCCGAACCGACCATGGGATTTGACGTTGCTATTAGAGACGGCACAAAGCTTAGGGCGAAGAGCTTGTACCGTCGGAGCGGTATATGGGTACAAGGACACGACATCATTGTGGACTTATATCTGTTGGCGCTGCGAGGAGCGAACATTGTCCTTGGTACTCAATGGGTACAGAGTTTGGGACCCGTCATATTTGATTTCCGGAGCATATGGATGAAATTTAAACAAGAAAATAAAGATGTGCGGCTTAATGGTGTTCGATCTTCGTCGATTCCTACGATGCAGCCTATGATGGGGTTGCCTTGTGTGTGTATGATTTAGCCTATTTTCTTCAGTTTGGACCAATAGGAGATGAACCTCAAATGAGTTCAAGTACTACCATTGAATTGTCTAATTTATTAGATAACTTTTCTAGACTGTTTGAGGAGCCACAAGAGTTGCCACCAAAAAGAGCAGCAGACCATCGTATAAAGATTGTACCAGAAGTTGCACCGATAAACGCGAGGCCATATTGGTATCCACATGTGCAAAAAGAAGGTATCTCAAAGATGGTAGCCGAGATGTTAGAGCAAGACCTCATTCAACCAAGTCATAGCTCATACTCATCCCCCGTGCTATTGGTGCGAAAAAAGGATGGGACATGGCGTTTTTATGTCGACTATCAGACACTAAACGCTATTACCGTCAAGGACCGGTATCTCATTCCGGTAATCGAGGAGTTGCTAGACGAGCTTGCAGGGCGACTATATTTAGTAAGCTTGACTTGAGGGCCGGGTATCATCAAATTAGAGTTCACCCGACGAATGTGCACAAAACTACATTTCGGACTCCAGATGGGCATTACAAGTTCTGGGTGATGCCTTTTGGTCTCACCAATGCTCAAGCTACCTTTTAAGGCCTCATGAATAATATATTTTAGCCTCTATTGCAAAGGTATGTCTTGGTATTTTTTGACGACATTTTGGTGTATAGCAGGAATGAATTGGAGCATTAGCGGCATTTGGAGGACATGCTGAATTTGTTGAAGCAAAATCAATTAAAGATCAAAAAGTCCAAGTGCCTATGGGGAGTACCAAAAGTAGAGTATTTAGGCCACATCATTTCATCGGATGGTGTAGCGACGAATCCTCAAAAGGTTGAATGTATGACCACTTGGCCTATTCCTACTACTATCACTGGATTGAGAGGATTTTTGGGGCTGACCGGATATTATCGCCGATTCATCACTAGATATGGCAAGATCGCTGCTCCTCTCACTTCTTTGTTGAAAAATGACTCTTTTAGATTGAAAGATATTTCAGAGTTGCACGTGGCCAGGATTGAGGCAGGATGTGAGGAGTTTTGTCCGTGTTTGCGAAGTCTGTCAAAAGACTAAGGCAACCACATTGAAACCGACTGGATTACTATAGCCTTTACCTATACCGGACCGTGTTTGGGAAGACATTTCTATGGACTTTATAGAGGGTCTTCCGCTGGTACATGGTTATTTCGTTATCTTTATGGTAGTTGACAGATTGAGCAAGTATGCGCATTTTTCAGCATTATCACATCCATTTTCAGCCAAGTCAGTGGATGAAATTTTTGTTAGAGATGTTGCTCAGTTACATGGCATGTCATGCACAATTGTCTCGGATCATAATCATATATTTATGAGCGACTTTTGGACTGAGTTTTTCAGATAAAAGGGGACTCGATTGAACTTTAGTTTGGCCTACCATCCACAAACGGACGGCCAAACCGAAGTGGTTAATTGAGGCATTGAGCAATATTTGAGGTGCTTTATTAGAGAAATGCCGAGACGATGGTTGGAGTTCTTACCGTGAGTAGAGTGGTCTTATAACACCGCCTACCATAGTAGCATTGGCATGTCTCCATTTGAGATGGTGTATGGATGCATGGCTTCGACGTTACGCTTATGATCTAGTGGCATCTGCAGACCGGACAGAGGTGGAGTTAGTGTTGATGGATATAGATACCACATTGAGGAAGTTGCGTGCTCATCTTAAACTTAGTCAAAACCGCATGAACCAAGTTTATGACTATAGCTATAGGGAGTAGGAGTTCGACATCGGTAGTTGGATATTTGTGAGGGTACAATCGTATTGACAGGTGACCTTGTGTCCGATGGCATAACCAAACATTAGAACATCGCTACTTTGGTCCATCTCAGGTCATGGTGAGTATTGGTCCGGTTGTATATCGTTTAGAGCTCCTGGAGGGGTCGAGAGTGCATCATGTCTTCCATATTTCATTACTGAGAGAGCGCATTGGAGATCATGAGATCGTTTGATCAGTTCTATCGGATCCATTAGAGGAGATAGAGATTGTAGAGCTAGTTCTTGTACTTGCTAGATGCCAACAACGGCATGGTATCAGATTGGAGATGGAGATTTTAGTTGAGTGGCTTGGCAAGCCATCCGATGAGGCGACTTGGGAGTTAGAGACAAACATTTTGGAACGTTTCCCCGACTTTATACCTTGAGGGCAAGGTAGGGGAAGCGTGGTGGACTGATACACTTAGTTAGGATCTTTTCTTATTGTATTAATTGTTTATTTTTATTAAAATAAAATTCCTGTAAGTCACGTTCGAACGCTCTTGAGAACACCTACATTAGGTTCACAAATATAAAGAACGCAAATTGTGCGTTCGAACGCGGTTAGGCAAGTTCGAACGGATGCGTTCGAATGCCTGCATCGCGTTCACACATACAGAGAACGTCTTTTGTGTGTTCGAACACGATCGACGAGAATCCTCTAGAATTAGGGTTACTTATTGTTTTAGGACTTGTTGGCTAGCCGCTACAAATATGTGGATGGCAACCAAATTCATTATGGTATTAGATTATTGATTTCTTACCTCCTATCTTTTCTCTAGACTCTCTCCCTCATCCTTCTTCACATTCTTCCACCTCTACCGTTAGCAAGGTTTCTCCTAACTTCTAATCTCTCTCATCTATCGAGTCACCCCTCTTCTTTGGGATCTCTACCACTTCGTTCCCTTCGTCTATATCTCTTAACCACATCCACCTTCACCTCCATACTCATCCATAACCCTGACATCCACTCCACCCGTCACCACCACTATCACCCGCATTCTTTTGTGTTTTCGTTCCAATTGTAGTTCGAATCTGCTTTGGCAAATATTTTCTCACAATTGCGCAGACTGATTTTTGTAATACATCCATATCTTGAAGGAATCATTGTGTAACTTATCTTTGGTACGAGAACCCATTACTCTCATTGTGTCCCGTCAACATTAAATGAGGCTCTAAATGACAGAAAGGGCAAAGTTGAAAAGAAACTAGGAAAAAAAACTCAAGTGCAAGGAAAACCAAAAATGACCCTACCTCGCCAAATCGAAAATCCAGTGGATTTTCAGTGCAAATAATCCAATGACAAAATTACGCATAATATAATTTTTTTTGTTATAAAGATGAGCTTAAAATGCTTCATATATTTGCATTAAGCAAACTTACAAATGCACAGCAGTTAGGGGTGAAAACGGGTCGGATTAACTCCGACCCGACCCGCTATCCGACCCGACCCGGATCGGATTCGGATAAAAAAATTCTATCCGACTCGGATTCGGATACGGATTGAATTTTTGAAAAAAATTCGGATACGGATTCGGATACGGGTCGGATAAATTTTTCGGATTCGAATACGGATATCGGATATCCGTTTACCCGCATATTTTTTTAAATGATTTACAGTTTTTAGTTTGCTTATTTAAATAGTAAGTATTAATATTATTACTAATAATATATTATATATTATTTATAGAGATTAATTTCTCTAATTTTATATATTTGACATACAAAAAAATTATTTGTTGTAAAACTCTTAATAATTTTGGGTTAATTATATTTAAATAAAATATTATAAATATTTTAAATTTAATCAATATCCGTTTAAGATCCGATCTTTTATCCGAAAATTATCCGTATCCGTTTAGTTAGGATATGGTTTTAAATTTTGTTATCCGTCCAATATCCGTATCCGAATCCGAACTAAAAATACGGATCCGGATATAGGTTGAGCACTATCCGATCCGTATCCGATCCGTTTTCACCCCTAACAGCAGTGCATGACAATGCATCAACTATACAATGACAATGCCCTAAAGTGCATGGCACTAAAGTGGTTATACTGTGCGTGACAATACACGACAGTATATAATAATACAGTATATGGCAATACGTTATAGTGCATGGCAATACAGATTTTATGTAACATGACTATTTTTAAAAAAGGAGAGAGAGAGAGAATAAATCTAAGCTGTAACTAAGATTATGTATAGTTAAGTGGTATCTAATCTAATAATAATACATTAATTATAATTTATTATTAAATTATTTTTAAAAATTATATAAAATAAAATGAGAAAAAATAATAAATTACTATACGAGAATAAGTTAAAAATGTTTAGTTATTACACCAAAATAAAAGAGCTTATTATAGAATAAACTTAAGACAGTAAAAACAGTCCTTCACAAAAGTATAAATGAACAATTGGGTAGCATAATATAATATCATAAAAATCGTTGGTATTTTCTTGGTCTAGAAAAATGAGGTTGAATACAGAGTTGCAAAACTTAAAATCAAACTGATTGCTTATGAGCATGTGAGCTATAGGTTAGACAAGGAGATTAATCCTCGATATATGAGCCAATCCTCCCAATGAATATATCGCACTGAATTTAAACTAAATGTATATAAAGCTAAAAACGCTAAAGTGAAAAATCCACTAAATAACAACCACCTTGCTTTCACGGGGAATTAAACCTATAACTTTCGTTATGAGCCAATAAAACCCAATCAGTGAATCACAGTGATGAATTAACTTAAAATCAATCAGAGGAGGTACGTTTCTTCGCAAAACAAGCATCAATATTGGAAAATTTTCATGTCTTCTCATCATCGAGTACCCATTCTTACTAAGGAATAATCAGGGTTGCACTTTTCAGAAGCACGAGGAGATGAGTTTGTCATTTTCATTTTAATTTTCACATGTTTCTCCAGATCGCAGATAGCAGAGGTGAACGAACCTACAAGTCATTTTTCTTCAGAGAACTACAACTTAGCTCAGCTAGCTTGCATCAGACAGCTTGAAATACCTGTACAAAAAGAAAGATGCAAGAAAACATCTCATTCAAATACAGATATCTCACCATTCCAACTGCACGAAGCTATCACATTGGGTCTTATGGGGTGGTATGTTACATCAATGCATGCCTCTTCGAAAGCCTTTATTTTTCGCAAAAGTTCAGAGGATCTGTAGTTATAAAAGTATAAGCAACCATCTGAGGAACCAGAGGCTAGTTCGGTGCCATCCCAATTGAAATTACACTTTATGGGGAAGCCCCATACTCCATGCTTTTCATATCTTTTGTACTTGTCTAACTTGAAAGGTGACCTCGCTGAGAAAATTGCAATGTAATTACCGTTTGACTGTGCAACAAACGAAGCATCGGATGGGTGATACCTTACACACGGGCAGGTGTATGCCTCTGCATAAACCTGTGAAGACACAAAGTAATAGAATCAAAATTGTGCTAAATTCCAATTTCCATAGTTCAATATACAACTCTCACGTTTTTAAAATCTCTATCTATCCGGTTCTATTCATTTCACTTTCTAAAGCATTTACTTTATTCTGTAACTTCTGCTTTACTGATTCTAGATTAAAAGAGCACTACTATAAAATCCAAATACCCCTTGATTCTATCATTCTGACATAACATTACCCACAAAATAAAAAAGAGATCAGCACATTTCTATTTTCTAGTGGAATCTTATTTGAACTTTCATAGAAGAACCTACTGAGTTTGACTTGAGATGCTGATGCTGAGTGATCTCGAGAGTGAGACATTCGATCAACTCGTCTGCTTCACTAGATGCCTCAATCAGCACATTCTCATTGATTAATGACATCTCTATGCACATGGCGGATCAGCATCTACACTGGGATGCCAATCGAACCGCCTACCCCCAGTGCTACACCAAATTACCATGAAATTGTTAATGTCCCTAATCTCTGAGTTAGAATGGGAAAGATGCCGCTAAGTTCATCCGTCAAGCCCATGCTCACACCCACGGGCATCGGTTGACTCGGTCCTACCGTGACCTCACCAAGGGGATCGGCCTCTCGGTTAGGATTTTCGTGGGTCAAGTCTTCCATTGTTGGTGTGCCTTCCATTGATCTCCTTGATGATGCCATCTGACTTGTCTCCACCATTAATGGAGGACCGAGGTCCGCCGGGTTTTGATACCACTAATAAGAACAGAACATCATCTTCAAGATCTGGATCGGTTGCTAGAAAATAGCTCGTGCAACCGAGAAAAAATTTTCATCAGATATTCTCCCATAGTCAGAAAATTACGAAATCAAAGGTGGTCAATCCGTAATTTTCTGATTTACATTTTTGGTATTTACGCCATTTGCAAATTTGAACTGCAACTGAGATGAAAATATGCAAGAGTAAAGGTAATAGTGATGGTGACGGGTGGAGGTGATGATAAAGTTAGGGATAATAATGGAGATAAGGGTGGTTGGTTTGTGAAGTTTAGGAGATAAGAATGAATGGGGAGAAGTGGCCGAGATCCCAAGGAAGAAGGAGGACTCGACAGACAAGAGGTTAGAATAACACCAAAGTCGAGATGGTGCACGGCTAGGGCTTTAAGGAAGAGGAAGGGAGATAAGGGTAAAAAGGAGATAAAAATCAATATTCATTCATCATAATGTTTTTTATTGTCATTCACATCTTAAAAGGCTAACCAAACAAGCCAAAAATGATAATTATTAACTCTAGAAATAGTGGATTGATAGACTACAGAACGATTCTTTCAAAATCTGGATTTATTGCAGAAAACAGTCCATGTAACCGAAGAAAAATATTCACCAAATATTCTCCTATAATCAGAAAATTACGAAACCAAGTGGAATCGATCCGTAACTCCCTGATCTATGTTTTTCGTATTTATGCCCTTCGCAAATTCGAACTGCAACTAGGATGAAATTACGATTTAGTATGGATAATAGTGGTGGTGACGGGTGAAGTGGATGTTAGGGTTATGGATGATAATGGAGATGAGAGTGGATGGTTGATGTTGTTTAAGAGATAAAGATGAAGGGGAAGAAGTGGTCAACATCCCAAAGAAGATGGAAGACTCGATAGACGAGGGAGATTAGAAGTTAGGAAAGACCTTGCCAACGATAGAAGTGGTAGGTTGGTGAAGAGGAAGGAGGAAGATTAGGGTAGAATGAAGATAGAGAGGCAAGAAACTAATATTCCAATAATATAATGATTTTGGTTGCCATCCATACCTTTACAGAGACTAGCCAACAAGCCAAAAATAACAATTTTTAACTCTAATTCTAGTGGACTCTCGCCAATTGCATTCGAACGCACAGAAGGCGTTATTTGTTTTTGCGAACCTGATGCATACATTCGAATACGGCGTTCAAACGTGCATTTCGCGTTCTTTGTTTTTGCGAACCTAATTCAGGCGTTCACAAAGGCATTCAAACGCGCCCTCAACCGCATTCGAACGTGACCTACAGAAAATTTCTTTCAATGTAGCCGATAATATCTATGA
This sequence comes from Typha angustifolia, assembly GCF_048772165.1. Classification (NCBI taxonomy): domain Eukaryota; kingdom Viridiplantae; phylum Streptophyta; class Magnoliopsida; order Poales; family Typhaceae; genus Typha; species Typha angustifolia. The sequence goes on from NC_133245.1 coordinate 8,932,188, forward strand.
TGGATGCTATACAATCAGTGGTGTTTGTTGTTTCGCCTCCTAATTCAAAAAACATTGCTACTAAATATGTTGAGTTAGAGGTAAATGAGGTTCACTTATATGGAGATATTTAAAAAGTATTTAAACAAATTTGGTTGTATACTAATGTATGAAGGTAGACTACAAAGAATTTGAGAAATATAATTAATTTTTTTGTATACTCAAAATGGGGATAAAATTTTGAAAACTTATTGATGTTACCACTCATTTAAAAGTGCAAGTTATATTTTTCAATTGATAATAAATTAAATTATAAAGCTGCTAGACAATTACTTATAATAGAAGAAAATATTTATTGAACGCTGCAACACATTGTATTGATCTCATGTTGGAGGATATTATCAAAATTCTTAAAATTAACATAGTCATATATAAAAATCAGAGATCGACAAACTTTATGTATAACCATATTTATATTCTTAATTTACTTAAGCAGATAATTGACAATAAAGAGATCATCAGACCCGACCTCACTAAATTTGTCGATCATTTCTTATATTGGAGAGCATCAAGCAATATAAAGATGAAATCCTATGGACATTCGCATCAGAAAAATAGTCTATAAAAATTAAGAATATGAAAACCTAAGAATCAATATTTAGGTGAAACTTTGAAAAATATTGCTATTAAAAATTTATTTTGAGATAGTATTACAATAGCCAACATAGTATTTGAGCATCTTGTTAAGATATTACGACTTGTAGACTGTAACAACAAGTCTAAAATAGGTTTCTTGTATGAGACTATAAACATAATAAAAAAATCAATAAAAAAAATAGGAAAAAATTATAGAAAGTGATGAAAGATGATTAACTCCAAGTAGAACAAACAACTGCATAATAATAATATATATGCTGTTGGTAGGTATGATTTTAATTTACTAATTTACTATTATTTATTTTGAAGTTTGAGTGCTTACAAGTTGCAAATTATAAATTTCTACATAATATTTTCTAAATCCAATCCAAGATTTCAATTTAAGCAAATGTCACTAATAATATTTATGTCTTGACAGGAGTTAGGAAACTAATCAGTAGACCATAGCATAATATTATAAACAAATCTTTTGTAATAAAAAAGTGAGTTATGATTTAATCAAATAATTTTACTATTATTTGTTTCAAGTTTTCAACATAATTAGTTTTTCATAAAATGTATGCACTAAATATGTTTTAGATGAAGAGGTGTAGATTGAGAATTAGGTAATTCAATACCAATAAAGTTAGTTCAGCTAAATCTCATAACAGTCTAACCGAATGGCGATCCATTTATGGATAAGAGGCAATAAATTTAACACCAATAATAAAAATCTTAAGTCAAATTGTATCTTCGTCGTAGTATGAACTAAATTTGTCTACCTTCTCCGTAATCCACATCAAAATCATACTTAATTGACAATGAAGATCTTTTTGGCTCTATGGATTAGAGAAATAGATAATTGAGATAACCGATGGTAAGATAACACATTGGGGGGAGACCATAGTGAGGGTAAAGATTAGTATGAATTATTTGGCAACGAGAGATAGTATAGCTACCAATACCAAGGATAACCCTAATGATCCTAAATCCTTGTTAACATATCTGGTGGTGAAATCGTCTCTTGTACATTTGTTGAGAAAAATCAAGAATGCATAGGAATTTAAAAACAGAAAAACTAAGAATGTATATACATATTAGCGATATCGTTATGATGATATTGCTTCCTATGAATATGGTTCATCAATTATTCATTGTTTGGAGTCATCATAAGTGTTGGTTATTATTTTGTATTGAGACATAAGATCCATATACTAATTATTATCCTCCTCAAAACAATAATCCATTTGAAATGTCTAATACAATTCAATTACTCTTTAGAACAGCAAACCCTAGACATTATTATTTACAAATTTATAACGATTATCATGATGATGACGGCTGAAATTTATGAAATCCAACTTAGCATTTATCAAAGTTTTAAGTAAATTAATATTTTTTTTAGTTTTTAGCATAGATTCCAATTTCGGCCAATCTAACTGGTATCAGCACTATAGCAAGCTTGCTGTAGAGAAAGAGAGAAAGATGATAGGGAGGAAAAGAGATTTTTAGGCTTTATATATAAGTAATTATTATTCTCTTATTTTCCTATAATTTTTTAAAAAATTTTAGAAATTTCTCAATAATTTTAAATAATATTTAGAATTTTATTTAATCAAAATAGTCCGATTCAATACAAACGGCCGATACAGCCGATACGTATCGTTTTTTCGGACGACCAATCTTGATTTCGATACCGATTTTCCGAACCTTGGTGTTTAGAATTCATATGAATAATTATTATTTTCGGGACCTTGGTTTTGTCATTTTTTCTAAATTTTTGGATTTTTTTTGCATTTTTAAATAATATTAGAATTTTCAATATATTAGCATAAAGATCTCCTCTATTATTTTCTGAAAATAAAATATAATAATAAATATTTTTTTTACAAATCCGAAATTCCTTTAAATTGAAGTAATTCTAATTTATATCTTATTTTCTAGAATAGAAATAGATATTAATTATTTTCAGAAATCTACAAATTCATTTAAATATAAATATTACTAATTTATTTCTTATTTTCTGCAATAAAAATAAATACTTTGAAATTTGAAAAATAATAAACAACAAAATCTCTTCTTTTTTTCAAGAACGATAAATATGAAAATTTTCTATAAAATAAAAAATTGTAATATTTCTAATTCCTTATTGAAAATTCTTAAAACAACGAATTTCTTAACTTCCTGTATAATTGATATCGTCATATTATAAAGTTTTTATAAAATTAAATAAGATAAGAATAAACATAAAGATATTTATAAATTATCAATTCTATTTTTATATAATAAAATTTTAAGAAAATATGAGTGGGAACTTGCCTTGATTGCTCAATCCAAAATAATTTGATTTTCGCATCCTAATCGTAATCTTGCACGAATTCTAAAGCGCTTCAAGATTGCCTTCTCTTTTCTTTTCTTCTTTTGGATATGATTCTCTATTTTCTATTCTTTTTTTTTTCTCTAATCTCTCTCAAGAATAATAATTTCTCTCCTAAAAAAAAAATAACTTTAGGGTTTTCTTCTAGGACCCCCATATTATAATTGATAAGAGTCCTATTAGAATAAGGATTCTTATATCTTAAAGATATATCTAAAAATTTAATTTAATTTAATAAAAATCCTAAAATATAAAAGATAAAGTAAAATTCCTTATTATCTAAACTGTATATTCCAATTTATTTTATTTATTTATGTTTTAAAATTCTGGGTTATTACATTTTGAAGTACTATCAGAGCCACTCGATTGAGTCAAATTTCTTCCACCTCGGGAGAGTTGGTGGGAACACCACTTTTCGTCATGTTTATTCTCATAGGCACAAAAAGACTGCACCCGTGGCCATTTGGCTTAACGAGGGTTGTGACTAGCCACCTTCTAGGGCTATTTTTATCTTTTATCTTTTACTTTATTTTGTCTATATAGAGGCTTGTAATTATCTTTTATAGGTTAATGAATATTTTGAAAGCTTTTGTATATTGAGTGTTTGTTGGTGAATTCCGACGTCGATAGATTCTGACACTCTGATTGGTGGATTCCACGAGTTTGATTATTTTTCCCTACTTCTTAACTCTGCAATCAAGACGTTGTCCTGCATCACCTATCTTAAATAATTTGTGAGATTATTACACTGATAGTCATGTGAAAGTTACATGGATTTTTTCCACGTGAAGAAAACATGATTTTTGCCACGTAAAGAAGACATGATTTTTGGAGGTGGGTGTTTCATTTCTACTACCAGTGTGAGGTATGTAGTGATAATGTGATATATGCTTGGACACCATATGATATACACCTATAATTTGAATATTTCTGGCCAATTGTCTCCCACTCTTTATAAAGATAGATAAGCTAAGGCAGTCAACCTCTGACTATAAGAGAACCAAAGGGAAGAGAATTACCTGGTTAGACAAAGGAATTTGTCGCGATACATCCCAAATAATGATAGAATTTTCACTAATGTTGCTTCTGGTGGTGTCGCTTGAAGAAATGAAATGCTTTCCATCAGCTCTAAATTCAATATCAAGGATGGGCCCAAGGCCTTTGAGATATTCTTTGACGACCGTGCCAATTCTTATATCCCAGAGTCTAAGAAAACCTTTTGATCCACCAGATAAGAAGAGGTCTGAGTCACTAGGATGAAATCTAATCACCTCCACAATTTGATCTTCCTTAAATGTTGCTGTTTCTTTCCCCATCTCAACATCAACTAACCGGGATGAACCGTCAAATCCACAAGAAAGCAATGAAAACCCGCGTGGAGACCACCTGACATCTTTCACTGCTGCTTTGTGATAATTGAAAACACGTGCTTGTGGCTGTTCTCTGCTCCATACATTCCATACATGGACTATCTGATCCATTCCAGCAGAAGCAAGAAGATGGCCTGTACAGCATACACAAAAAGATTAGTCAGGGGATATAAAGCTCCACTGGAGAACTATAAAGAACTTCAAGCTAGATAGTGAAAGCCACATAATTAATTTCAAGCCACATAATGAAAGCCACATAGTTGTTGCCAAATGACCTGGTACAGACATTAGACCAAGATCAATGATCAGACTTCATGTGAGAGAGAGACAGACTTGATGTTGAGGACAGTTTAATCTTTCTATGTTGGAGAGTTTTATTTGTCTTTTTAGGGTTTGTCTATATAAAAGCTTGTTATCTTGTTATTTGAGGTGAATGAATGTCATGAGATTTGAAATGGTGGATTCCAATACCTCGTTAGTAAATTCCATGGATTAGTTTCTTGTTGATAGATTCAAACACACCATAGGTGGATTTTGTTGGTTTGCTACTTTGTTCTTCTTATATTATCATTCTATATCAATTTTGGTATCAAAACCAAATATCCTATTACTCTCTTTTTATCATTGCAATCAGTGAGCCGCTCGTCGTTGAACAACAAGAAAACCTCATCATCACCACCGAACCACAAAGCGAAATTCAGCAGGCCATGATCTTCAGTTCTTCCATCGAGTGAGCGAGTCGGGTTGATTTTGAATAAAAACTTAAGTTGTGGATCAAGAAGTCGAGATGAGAGACCGAGATGATCAATGGAAATAGGACTCAGAGATGACATACTTGACTTTGACGATTCACCCGAGATGACTGAATGAAAAATGGACTTTTTATCGAATGAGACCAAACACTCATCGGCCATACCATACCATATCCTCAACTCACTACTCCACATAGTCAAAATCTTCACTCACAAACATTACTTCTTTTAGCAGGATTTCACTCTCAACTTCTTGATCCGCAATTTAAGTTTTTTTTCGAAATCGACCCAACCCGCTCCACTCGAGTCATCTTCCTCCTCGAGCTAGCAAGGGCTAGGGCATCCGCGACGTTGGCAACCTTGGGCTGGCTCGCGACGAGCGATGACAAAGAGTGAAGCACTACTAGGATGGGTGCCGTGCGGCACCCCTCGAGCCACATACTAGTACGCCACCGATAGGCCCCATGCCAGTCGACATGACTGTGAGAACCAAAACAAAAAAAAAATTGAGAGAAGAGGGTGCACGTGCAACCCCCTCCTCTTTCCCTCTCCGACATGCGACGAGGCGCAACAGAAATCTCGCTGAATTCAAATCAAATTACATTTGGATTCTTAATCTATAAATTAAACCCTAGTTCTCTCTCGTGCATGTGCCTTAAACCCCCTCCCCAACCTCCTTTTCTCTTTTCTTCTTCTCCTCCTTCATTTTCTTCTTTCTTACCGTCCAAGTCACGCCGTGGAATCAGCCTGCTGGAGTGCCGCTGGAGCCATCGAAGAACACTACGTGACTCCTTGGTAAACCCTCTCCCACCCCTCAATTTTAATTTCAATTTAATAGGTTAAAATAGAAATACCTAATTCATGATCGGTTTCGTTGACGAGTTACGCCGATCGGCAACTTCGGGTCGCTACCACTCCATCACTGGAACCCTCTTGCCATTGGCCTCGCGCGGTGGGCGTTCACCTTTGGAGCCCTCATGGCTCCGGTCACCGTCGGCTATGGAGTTGATTATCGTATGCAGCTTCTCCTCTACCTCATGAGGACGGCGGTGTCATGAGAACGTCGGCAAGCTTGAGGTGGCCACTGAACCGTCGCCGGTGGTGACCGTCGACGTCTCTCTCTCTCTCTCTTGCCCTTCGGATTCCCTCCAAATTGGAAAACACAGACTCGGGCAACCCGAGTCTAGCCTTCTCCCTTTAAGTTTTGGATTTAGATCGGGATGGATCTGAATCCAAGGGACCTGACTCGGTTCCATTAACTTAATAGTATTAGTTTGGCCTAATCCATTTAAGTATTTGGTTGGGTGGGTTGTGATACGATCTCCCCTTTAGGCTAAGGTTCGATCTCTTCCAATTTCCTGATCTGGACTAGATCTGGCACGGAACTTTGAAATAAGATCTCAAAATATGCCGCCGTCGGATTAACGTGAAATTTTGATATGTTGTAGCTCCAGAAAATAGCTTTTCAACGAATCTAGTTTCAAGCGAATCGGATGTGGGGATCTCGAGATATCGTCCGATTAGTGGACGATAGTCAGGGTGGTCTGTTTTGGATCCGTGGATGGAGGCACGAGATCCTAGGTAATGGTGGTTGGAGGAGGACCAACGTTAATGGGGTGGCACCGGTGAAAAGTAGTGGTGGAAGGGATATGGTCGATGGAAGGGTTAGGGCAAGTATCGAATAGATTGGAAGAAAGGGGAGGAGAGGGCCACCCCTAAGGGTCTAGGGTGATTGGCCGATTGAGGGAGGTTAGAAGCGGCGTCGCCGAGGATTGAGAGAACGAGAGCGAAGAAGACGAAGAAGGCAAGGCAAAACTCAATTCCCAATAATCAATAATCAATCTGGTTGTCATCCACATCTTTTTAGAGGCTAACCAACAATTCAAAATTAACCCTAACAATACAATTTTCACCGACCGCGTTCGAACGCACCGAGTTCGCTCCTCTGGATTTGCGAACGCGATGCAGGCGTTCACAGTGCGTTCGAACGCACAGTGCACTCTCTTCACCCATGTTCACAACCCCGTTCACAAACGCATTCGAACTCACTCCACCCATATTCGAACGCGACTTACAGAAAACTTATTTTAATGAAAATTAAACACTAAAACATGAATAAAAAACACTCCTAAAGTGAATCCAAGCTCAAGGCGACATCGGTGAAGTCCGAATCGTATCAATCCACCACGCTTCTGCAACCTTGTCCTCAAGTTTTGAAATTTGGGAAGCGATCCATGATATCTGACTCTGGCTCCCATGTAGACTCGTCAGTAGGTTTGCCCAGCCACTCAATCAGCACTTCAGTCTATAATCTGGACTCATGGCGTCTTCTCCTACGGCCTAAGACTCGGACCGGTTCAGTGGAGCCATCTTCTTTCATTGGTTCGGGTAAGGCCGAACCCACCATATGGTTAGACCCGATTTGGGCCTTCAATGCCGATACATGGAAGACCGGATGTATCCTGATTCATTCAGGTAGGTCCAACCGATAAGCTACTGGATCGATTCGTTGTAGCACTCGGTACGGACCATAGTACTTGTAACCCAACTTTTGGTTCAAAATTGGCCTCAATGTGGATTGCTGATACGGTTACGCTCGAACGAAAACTAATTGATCCACCTCAAATTCTCGCTCACATCGGCCTTTGTCATGAGTTTGTTTCATGCCGTTTTGGGCTGTGACTAAGTGAGTCTTGAGCCGTCTCAATGTTTCATCTCTATCAGCAAGCTCTAAGTCAAGCTTGATCCTATCCGCCGCTGCGAGTCTATCGTAGGCACGTAAGACAAGGGGAGTACGCCCATAAACTGCCTCAAAGGGGGTCATGCCGATGCTAGAGTAATGAGCGGTATTGTATGACCACTCAGCCCATGGAAGAAATTTGACCCAATCCTTTGGTCGGTCCGCCACAAAGCATCGCAAGTATTGCTCTAGTCTGCGGTGATAAGCTGAACTAAGGTTGATTGAGTCCCTTGTAATCTGAAGAACTCAGACCAAAACTCGCTGATGAAGATGCGATCCCAGTCTAACACGATCGTCCTAGGCATCCCATGCAAACGTGCCACTTCCCGAACAAAAATTTCAGCAACCCTTTTCGCTGAAAACGGGTGAGACAATGCTATGAAATGAGCATATTTGCTCAGTCTATCCACCACAACAAACACCACCGATTGTCCTCGAACCTTCGGCAGCCCCTCGATGAAATCCATGGAGATATCCTCCCAAATATAGATAGTGGTTGCAGCAGCCCACTGGGCTTGAGTGCCTCGGATTTGACTCGTTGGCAGATTTGACATTCACACACATACTTCTTCACGTCCATCTTCATCACTGTCCATGTACAGTTTTGGGCCAGCTGCTTGTAGGTACGTAATACCCTTTCATGACCTGCTATAGGAGGATCATGGAAGTGTGCTATCAATAGTCTCCGTAGCTCTTCGTTCCGGATTACCTTGATTCGCCCGCGCTCTATTACTAACCCATCGCGCTCCTCGTGCTCGGGGTGGCTTGAGGGGTTCTCTCACAACTCCTCCATGAGTCGGACCAGATCACTATCCTCTGCACTGGCTCTTCGCAGATCTGAGAAGAAAGGTAAGGTGAGTGCCAAGAAAGAAGTGAGCTCCCTTGCGTCCCTTTCATTTGGAAGTCCAAGCAGCGGTTTACTTCCATCCAGCAGCACTCTGGTTATTCCTCCAAAATGTCAATGTGAAGCTTGTAAAATCAAATGTTACGGGCCCTAAGCTTTGAAGTCATTGAGTCCCCAAAACAATGTCGGCACCTCGTAAGGCCAACGGATAAAGGTCCATTGTGAAAGTTTGGCCTTGCACCTTCAATTCCACACCTCCACAAATAAAATCCGCTCACAATGTGGTGCCATCTCTAAGCGTCATATCGAACCCTTCCGTGGGTTCCGACTCGAGCCCAATCTTCCTAAAGAGTCTCTTGTCAATGAAGTTGTGGGTGGACCCGGTGTCAATCAAGTTTCTCACGGTGGTTTTCTTGACTACACCGTTCACCCGCAAGGTCTTAGGCGCAGCTGTTCCCGAGTAGGCGTGGAGGGAGATTTCGGCTATCATATCCTCCACGGGTTGCTCTTCAGCTTCTTCTCCTTGATGTCCAGCCACATCTTCATTTTCAGCTACAAACTCATCCTCAGCCTCCTCTAATCCATCGATTAGCATAACCGATCCCATCGGTTTAGCGCAGCGATGCCCGGGTACAAACTTCTCATCACAACGGAAGCATAGACCCTTGGCCCTTCGTTCCTCCACTTGGGCAGGTGTGAGTGCTCGTCCCGAACCTCTAGGTGCGTACTTCACATCTTGGGATGGCTTCAAGGGTGCTCGAGGAGGTACCACTGCAACAGCAACTCTTGGTACTCCGGTGATGTTTCCTACCGCTATGGTTGGTTGAAATTGATTGTGGCTTCCTTGGCTCGTCCAACTCTGTTTCAGGTGTATCTTTATGGCCCTATGTTTATCTTCCATAAGCACCGCATCTTCGAAGGCCTCCTTTAAGGTTCTAGGCCTTAAAGCCCTCACATTTGTTTATATGTCACCCCGCAGCCCGGAGATAAAGGTGCTGCGAAGTTGTTGATATGTCCATGGTGGATGACATCGGCTACTAATCCTCTCAAATTCTTCTTGGTATGCCCCAACCGTAGTCTTTTGCACTGTCTTTGAGAGGAGAGCATCAAAATCTTCATACCCCGACGCTCCAAATCGCTGTGTGATATCAGCACAAAATTCAGCCCAAATTTCGATAGCCTCAATGGCATTGGCTGCTCGAAACCAATGAAGCGCCGCATCCTCAAGGTGGAAGCTCGCAAGCGTCACCTTGTATTCTTCTGTCATACCTTGGTATGCAAAGAATTGCTCCACCCTATACAACTAATCGATCGGATCGCCACCTTTGAAATTAGGGAATTCGAGACGCACGACTTGTCCACGGATGCCGTTGTCTCGTTCCGGATCACGTCCAAGTCCTTGTCTAACCGGGGGAAGATGCACCATGAAGGGTTGATGATCCCTCCTTTGGTTTTGATTAACTCGCCGTGGTTCCGGATCGTATTGACCCGCCCACGGATCTTGGCCTCCAAGGTGGTCTCCATAGTGGTTCGCTCGTCGAATGGGTTCACCTGCAACTGGACCTGGTGTAACCATCCTTGCTTGCCTCTGCCCATAGGGTGGTGATAGCAGCGGCTCTTGTGGTTGCAAAGGCTGAACCGGTGGCGGTGGGTTCAAGGGGGTGGACTCGCGTCGTGGGGTCGATGGTGCGTTCCCGTTCGCCATTGCTTCCCTTGTCGCCCGTAGTTCCCGCATCATCTCCATCATCATCTGATTGTTGATGGCCATTTGCTCTGAAAGAGACCCCAACATGGCTTGAACACTAGGTTCTTCCATATTCCGATTAGATCGGGCGGTTCCACGGGTGGAAGTCTCCGCAACCGTTTCTCCCTCCTCTATTAGAAGAATCTCTTCTTCATTATCTCGCCGTGCAGCCATGGCTCTGGTGGTCATCATAAGAAGCGCTTGTCCGAGGAACAGTGGCTCTGATACCAAGCTTGATACGATCTCCCCTTTAGGCTAAAGTTCGATCTCTTCCAATTTCCTGATCTGGACTAGATTTAGCACGAAACTTTGAAATAAGATCCCAAAATATGCCGCCGTCGAATCAACGTGAAATTTTGATATGTTGTAGCCCCATAAAATAGCTTTCCAACGAATCTAGTTTCAAGCGAATCAGATGTGGGGATCTCGAGATATCGTCCAATTAGTGGACGATGGTCAAGGTGGTCTGTTTTGGATCCGTGGATGGAGGCACGAGATCCTAGGTAATGGTGGTTGGAGGAGGACCGGCGTTAATGGGGTGGCACCGGTGAAAAGTGGTGGTGGAAGGGTTATGGTCGATGGAAGGGTTAGGGCAAGTGTCGGATAGATTGGAAGAAGGGGGAGGAGAGGGTCACCCCTAAGGGTCTAGGGTGATTGGTCGGCCGAGAGAGGTTAGAAGCGGCGTCGCCGGGGATTGAGAGAACGAGAGCGAAGAAGATGAAGGAGGCAAGGCAAAACTCAATTCCCAATAATCAATAATCAATCTGGTTGCCATCCACATCTTTTTAGAGGCTAACCAACAACTCAAAATTAACCTTAACAATACAATTTTCGCTGACCGCGTTCGAACGCGCCCGACCGCGTTCGAACGCACCAAGTTCGCTCCTCTGGATTTGCGAACGCGATGCAGGCGTTCAAACACGCGATCGAACGCACCTGTTTCTCACTTCTCTGGATTTGCGAACACGATGTGGACGTTCACAGTGCGTTCGAACGGAAAGTTTGAACGTACAGTGCACTCTCTTCACCCACGTTCACAACCCCGTTCACAAACGCGTTCGAACTCACTCCACCTGCGTTCGAACGCGACTTACAGAAAACTTATTTTAATGGAAATTAAACACTAAAACATAAAACAAAAACACTACTAAAGTAAATCCAAGCTCAAGACGACATCGGTGAAGTCCGAATCGTATCAGGTTGCGGGCCAACTACAGCCCAACCCAACCAATTGGACTTGTTTTGGCCCAAAATTATTAATTTTTGAGTTATATTGTAGAAAAAATTTAATATTATTTAACTTAAATATTTTATTATTATTTATTATTAAAAGTGGTTATTTTTAGTATTTGAGTTAGAGATTTTAAGATTCAGTTGTCTTACCTAGACTCAGATAAGTGGGTTCACTCACATATTTATTTTTATTATACTTCATACCTTTGTCAGTCCATGTAATTTACTGTGTGCAAATTTATTTATTTCATTCTTACGTGCAAATTTAATTGTTACATTTTCTGTGTGCATTTAATCATTACACTCAGTGCATCGTGATACCTTGTGCAAATATTAAATTTTAGTGAAAAAAAAATGAAACTAGTATTGATACGACTTAGAAAATAGTCCCGGTATAGATCATTTGCGGTTTTCCGTGATGACTCAAGTCTATTTAGAAGCCTAAGGAAAAGTCATATATCAGATCACTGCGGTGACTTTCTTCGGTGACTCTGATGAGATTAGGGAATAGTTCTACGATAAATGAAAAATTTTCTAGGTGACTCTAACTTCTTTCAATAGTTAGTGAAAAAAACAGACTGTGTTGATCACATAGTGATACCATCTGATGACCCTAACCGGCTCAACTATGAGGAAAAGTCCCGAGTGTCATCTCGAGGTAACCTTTAGTTAATATGGATCCACAGAGTATAGACCTATTGAGACAAATGACATTATAAACATTGAAAAGATATTAATATGTTGAAACTAAGCAACGCTACAAGTTATGACTCTCTGTTGTTACCATTGTCATTATTTACGAGCATGCCTATTGGAATTTATTATTTATATTGTTGAGCTTGGGATTTATCAATACTATAAATGTTTAGAATTTATTTGATATTTAAGTGAATTTCACTCACTGAGCTATAGTTGTTGGCTCATAGATTTCTTTTTTTTTATTTTTTTTATCTATCTTAGATAATAGCTAGCGTGGCAACTGAATGAGATGCACCGAGACCTTGCCTCCACTTATGACCTACCCATTTACCTTTCCGCTCTTTTGGATTTATGTTTTAAATTAATTGTTAATTTTATTTCTTTCAGAGACACAAACAATGACATTCTTTTATGTTCATTGCAATTGTTTTAATTTAATAAAACAGATCTTCTTCGTTTATTTATCTTTGCCATTATACACTTAGGAAGTATTAGTAAGGCTTCATGTATCTCAAGCGTATTGAGGTGCATGGCCGGTCATAATTCTAATTTCGGGTCGTGACAATGACTATCTTTGCTTTGACTTAGTAAGTGTGCTATCCATTTAATGAAGTTTAGTAGCTATTTACTTCCAGCACAATTTTCTTTGTCTTTATTTTATTTCTTTTGTCTTAATATTATTTAGTGGCCACTTATTAGCTTTTAAAAAATGTAATCTATTTGGTTTTTGAAAAGGTTTGTTTTGAAAATGGAATAGACATTAAATGAGTTAAGAAATTGCTCTTACTTAAGAGTTATAAATGTTTTATCTAGACCTTGGTTCTTCTAATATCATCATTCTACATCATGACCAACAATAAGTAAATGCAATTATATAATTAGAAGTTTGAACCATCGTCATCCTAAAATAAACACATTAAATTATTGAACTAATGAAATGATTAAGATGAAGCATAAATGCTTAAACATGGTTGGATAACCAATAAAGAACAAAATGCAATTGCTATTATGAGTATCATCAAGAATGACCACTAGACTCAATGACACCAAAAAATTGCATGCATCAACAGGAGAAAATATTCAACAACAGATGTTACCGGTTACTCTGGAAGTTTCATGTCCAAAGAATCAAAGTTTACCTAACTCAAGATTCAGGAGTATTTCAGCTACAAACTTTACATAACAGCCATTATTGTAGTAACAACTAAAGGTAACTCATGCTCATTCAACAAGATAAATTTATAAAAGTATGGGCTTTATCTAACAACAGAATTAACATCCTAACATGAATGTTGAACGAGAAGGTGGAGAATCTAAAAAGTCAATGAAAACAATTAAGCAAAAACCAAAAAAGAACATCAAAGACATTATTTGTATGAACATACATAAAGAACCAGAAAATATAATAGCTCACTAGCAGAAGAAATGGAATCACACTTTATCTGTAAAACCTTCATGATGCCAATAGATTTATTTAAGAACTTACTTGCAAAGTAAGTAAATCATACTTCTATAATTCAAAAACTTATTGCACAGTTAAATCAGATTATTCCATATTTCATGGCAATCACCAATGATAAAGAGAAATTTGAATTCGACCATCTTAATAGGAAAATATTTACCATGTTTGTAAAATAACAGAGACCAAAGGGAGATATAAAAAGTTGTGAAGGCATAATACCACGTGAGAATAACTAACCATGACTCTGTGACCACTGAATAGAATTGACAGCTTTAGTGTGGCCTTTTAAGGAAGCAGAGAGCTTTGTCGGTGCTCTTTTGCTCGATCCCATCATTGATTGATAACGTAAAGATGCCAGAACATCAAATGGTAGAACTGAATCAGAAAGAGTTCCAACAACTGAAACAAAGAGGAAACAACATTGGTAGAACTAGTCAGATTGTAATAATTGAAGAAAAAAAAAAGGTCTCCTAACAATGAAGCTTCCATGATATGCTTTAGTATCAAATGACATATCTTATCATCATAAATAAGAAAAGGAGTAAATATTACAAAAAAGGAAAAGAATTAGAATAACAGTAAACCACAATGATTAGTAACATTATCTAGAAGAAGACTATTACAGGAGCAATAGTTGCATCACTAGTTTGAAGTTTTGTCTGAGATGAAAACGTGAAGGCTGAAATTTATGGCAAATTAAGACCGAAATTTGTTAAAAAGTAAGCTCAAAACTCATTGATCAAGCAGGAAATTTGCAAGATTGTTGATTTTGACATTGTTTCAGACCACTATTGACTAAAATCAATCTGTTTTTCCCAAATTTTTTGTTTTTCTCTGGCAGTCAAAATCAAAACTTCTAACAATTGTCTATAGTACTTGCAGTAACACAGGATATTTTCTTGCAGCATAACCCTTAAAGTAATACTTCTCCAGCAGAACTTCATTATAGCTAAAAATATCTATACATTACACTTGAGTAATGGTAGGATTAAGCTTAAGCTACAGACCTCTCCAACATGAGATCTTGATCAACAGATCCGAAATCTATTTTATCCTAATCTCAAGAATGAATAAGCTACCGAACCCTAAGTGAGGATTAGGCTGGTCAAGTTCTGGCTGAGCCAAACCCAAAGTTAAACACCTATACCAAAGTAGCTTTATAGAAATTATATCTGTTAAGATAGTTAACTTGATGCTGGAACTTAAACTAATCATGCACTACACCAGCTTGCGGACATAAGATCTATAAAATTTGGAAACTAAGAAGTCAACAGAGGATAACAAATCATGTACAACAGAACTTTATTTGTATAAATTTAAGCAGAATACAAGCATATAATTACAGCAAGCATCTAGGACGCTATCAATTTAATTAATCGTTTCGTGTAGCCATAGTTAGTAATGCATCAGCAAACAAGAAGACACCAAAGATTCAAGAGCCAGACAAAGTGAAAAAAAATTGAGGGGAAATTACTTTTCCCAAAGTAAAAAGTGATTCACCCATAGATTCTACAAGCTACCAACAATTAATAACTAATCCTCACTTAATCATCAAATACATTTTAATATCACACCTAATCGATAGAAAAGTTCAATCGAGCCGACGAGAGCACAGCTGCTAAATTTTTACTAGAAACGCAGGGTAAAGCAAAGCACCAGGAGAAGTGACGACGGAGGCAGGAATAGGAGAAGGAGACAAATCCGAAGCCTTAGAACACGCGGCAAGCATCGCCCTCTCTCTTTTCGATACGTATCTCCCAGGAAGAAGGGGCGATTCGGCTGCCACTGGCGGGGAGGGCTTACGATTCTGAGGAGCGTATTCCGATCGGAATCTTTTAAGGGGTGGTTCAAGGGTTAGCTGTTTGGGTTCCCTCTCGCGGCCGTCGTCGTCATCGTCGGAGTTAGCTCCGTATGCACCGAAGAGGAGATCCATGGGCGCGAACAAGAGCGACTAGCTTTCCACCGCCTGTTGCGGTACGATATAATAAGGAATAAGACCACCCACTCGTGCCAAGTTTAGATCAATCTCCAAGCAAAGTTATTGTAAACAAATTATTTAACTGTTAGTAGCTTATAACTTAGCTCGGCACCTCGACTCTACTCAGTTATGTAGTATAAAGGCGCGGAGAAATAGCTCGGTGGCAGCGCAGAAAGAACCTCTGATTCCGTTAATTTAGAGCTTAAATTGGATAGTTGTATTTTTGAGGTAAAAACTTAGTAAGACCTAAGTTTATTTATATCAAGGTTAGTTCTTTGTCTAATCCATATCTAACTTTTGAAGTCTTAAATGATAAGAAAACTGTTAGATACATTTTATGTTGGCGATAACAATCTGATTCCAAAAAGTCATAAAAAAAATTCGTTCAAATTAAATTAAATGAACTTACATATTACAAAATAAAATTCTGAATATTCGAGTCTAGTATTGGACACTATCTTCTTAAGACCAATTCGCCCTCCATCGATTGCTTCTAAAACAGTGGACGTCGGTCTCTCAGGATACAACGACTGTCTTGCACTGGAAAGGAAGCAGCTTTATAATGCCTTGATTAAATCTGAATAGTGCTGTACTCTCTCTCAAATGCAGACTCAAATTTAAAGACTCGACTCTAGAAGGAATGAACCAAGTTTCCCTCTCTGATATTATGTCTAATTATGCAGACTAACAGCCTATTAATAGAAGTAAACAGGCTTGACGAAAAGATGCAAAATGTCACCGAATGGATGCACCATTTCGGGTCTAAAACTAATTAATAGTTACATTGTGAAGGGATGCATCATTTCAGGTTGGGTTCAACCAACTAACTGACTGATTAACTGTTTATCGAAGGGACACACCACTTCGATCCCGAATTGACCCGTGCGTGCGAATCGAACCGAGCCGGGCGGCGCGCATGTGTGTGAGTTAAATTGTATAGTAACATTTACCCACAAAATAGGTACCCCTTTTGGGGCCCAAAGCCCATAAGAAGTTTGTTACTTATATACCATACTAACATTTCTCAAATATCCAATATGGTACTAAACTTACTTTTCTTTATTTTCCATTGCCGTGATACCCACTTTAGAGCCAATTTTCATTCACTTCTCTTCATGGATTTGACTAAGTGAATATATGACAATAAAGTACACTTTGAGCTAAATTAATTCCACCATTAAATCATTATTAATAATATGTGGGCCCCACTTAAATCTTAGCTCAAATTCATGAAATTACCAACATTTTATCACTATATATTTATGTCCAAAAATCACTTTAAATTTGTGTATTTGAAAAAGTCTCAAATCAGTTCTTATACTTATGATTAAAGTGAGACCGTTAATTTTTTTCTTAAACTTAAATGAATAGCAAGAAAATAATCAAAACCCCCCAACATATATGTTAGAGAAGGTACGTAGGTTTATAAGATGATGCACCAAATAACAAAAAAAACTTAGCGGGGTTCACTTGTGGAATAGAAATAGGTTTATTCTAGAATAAGTGTAAACACTTAAACCCTAAACACGTGCATGGCACGAGCCCACACAGCACGTGCGTGGCACCTGACTATTTGGTTAGTTATTGACAATCAAATAAATTTGTATCAATATCATAATTTTATCCACAACATCTAAACTAAGAATAACTCAAGTCTAACTGTCAAAAGCATATAGATATCCCTACTTGGGCCCCACATAGGCCACAACACATTATCAAAAGCTTTCCACAACTACATATATACAACGATGATATATAAATAATTATACATGTACAAAGTTACCTGCTAAAATATAAGATAAGGATAAAGACACACTTTGAAGGATATTCACTAATACGCTAGATAACATAAGTTATCTAGCGTATAACACAAACCACAC
This sequence comes from Typha angustifolia, assembly GCF_048772165.1. Lineage (NCBI taxonomy): Eukaryota > Viridiplantae > Streptophyta > Magnoliopsida > Poales > Typhaceae > Typha > Typha angustifolia. The sequence continues at coordinate 8,949,882 of NC_133245.1, forward strand.
TCTACTCTTCACCCACTAGCAAAACCTCTAAGAAAGTATCATACTCCACTCGTTCACTTGAGTTTTTGGAAAGGAGAAAACAAGGAGAGTCATGAGCTAAAGGCTCAGTAAATAGACCTTATCCCAATTTAGTAAAACCAAACAGAGAGTAAATCAAGTACTGAATAATATAAATCAGATAGAAGCATCATGCTGTGACTGAATATATAAGCAAGTCCTCGATAATCATAGATTTATAGTAAATGTCATGTTATAACTGATCAAGAATTCAAACTCTTGATAATGTATAAATAAACTTCTATGTCATACTATTAACGTATCACTCTCATATATAACACATATGATGCATGCCGACTATGTCATGATGTCAAATGCAATGTTATATAAATTATGATAATTACTCAATAATCATATGAAACTCTCCGTATCACAATCACCACCGACATCTTGATATACCACCATCATACTAGACTACTGTGCACAGTCAACACTCGGTACTCGGTCTCAACATCATACCTAAAGGCTTAGAGCATATTCTGTCATCCGCAAGGAGTATCTCAGATATAACCATACCTTGCCATCCGCTATGAGTATCAATATCCATTCAAACCGGGCACCCTTCTGCTATGAGTAACAATATCTCATGAGGATAACTCGTCACATATGTCCTAACGAATGGCATGTGTCCGAATATCTGCTGCGCACACAGACTAACGATCTCGGACGTAAGGTCACAGGATTGCGACTATATCGAGCGATCAATCATCCACCAAGCATGTATTAACCCTCACACCCACTCGGGTATCCTCATGCTTTTTATCAACTATCATATCAATTATATATCATGCTTTCCTTCTAAATGATAAATCATATGCATATATTCAGTACGATAATAAGTCAATACATAATAGGAATTTAGATAGAATAGGAATCAAGAGAAAAATAATGCAATGTAGTCTTCAACCATGTAGTCATGATACGATCTCCCCTTAGGCTATGGTTCGATCTCTTCCAATTCTCTGATCTGGACTAGATTTGGTACGAAACTTTATAATAAGATCTTGAAAGATGCCGCCATCGGATTGCTGTGAAATTTGGATATGTTGTAGCCCCAGAAAAGAGCTTTCCAACAAATTAAGTTTCAATCAAATCAGATGTGGGGATCTCGAGATATCGTTCGATTAGTGGGCGAACGTCAATGTAGTTTGTATAGGATCCGTAGATGGAGGCACAAGATCCTAGGTGATGGTGGTTGGTGGAGGACCGGCGTTTATGGGGTGGCAGTGGTGATGGAAATGTTATGGTTGATAGAAAAGTTAGGGCAAGTGTTGGATAGATTAGAAGAAGGGGGAGAAGAGGGCCGCCCTAAGGGTCTAGGGTAATTGGCCGATCGAGGAAGGCTAAAAGCGGCGTCGCCGAGGATTGAGAGAACGAGAGCGAAGAAGATGAAGAAGGCAAGGCAAAATTCAATTCTTCAATAATGACCTCTAGTTGCCATCCACATCCTTTTAGAGACTAATCAAACAACTCAAAATTAACCCTAAATAATACAATTTCACCGACCGCGTTCGAACACACCGAGTTCGCTCTTCTCTAGATTTGCGAACGTGATGCAAGCGTTCAAACACGCGATCAAACGCGCTTGTTTCCTACTTCTCTAGATTTGCGAATGTGATGTAGGCGTTCACAGTACGTTCGAACGCACAATGCACACTCTCACAATCATGTTCACAATCGCGTTCACAACCGCGTTTGAACGCACTCCACCCGCGTTTCAACGTGACTTATAAAAAACTTATTTTCTTCAAAATTTGATAGGCTATGATACCAATTGATAGACTCTAATACCAAATTGGTAAGCTCTGATACCAATTTGTTAAAGCTCGAATACCAAATTGATGGGATCTAAAACCAAAAGATCGGCTACGGAATAATTTCTTAAGATCTGAATTTATTGCAGAAAGCAGTCCGTGCAACCGTGGGAAAATATTCTTTAGATATTCTCCGGTAGTTAAAAAATTACGAAACCAACTGGGTTGGATCCATATCTTCCTAATAAACAACTTTCATATTTACACCCTTCGCAGATTCAAACTGTAGCAGGGATGAAAATACAGAATAACGTGGGTGATGGTGGTGGTGACGGGTGGAGTGGATGTTAGGGTTATGAATGGGTATGGAGATGAGGGTGGATTGTGCAAGTGATTAAGGGAAGCAGATGAAGGGAATGAAGTGGTCGAGATCCCAAAGAAGAGGGTGGCTCAACAGTCGAGGGAGATTTGATACGATTCGGACTTCACCGACATCGTCTCAAGTTTGGATTTACCTTAGGATAAGATTGAGTTTTAGGATAAGATTGAGTTTTAGGATAAGATTGAGTTGTTGGTTAGCCTATAAAAGTATGTGTAGGGCAACCAAAATTATTATTGATTATTGAGAATTGAGTTTGCCTTGCCTCCTTCATCTTCTTCGCTCTCGTTCCCTCAATCTCCCCGGCGACGCCGCTTCTAATCTCCCTCGACAGGCCAATCACCCTAGTCCCTTAGGAGTGGCCCTCTTCTCCCCCTTCTTCCAATTTATCCATCGCTATCCCTAACCTTTCCATCATCCATAACCCTTCCACCATCACTTTTACACCGGTGCCACCCCATCAACACCGGCCCTCCACAATCCACCATTACCTAGGATTTCGTGCCTTCATCCACGGAATCCAAAACAGAGTATCCTGACGTTCGTCCACTAAACGAACGATATTTCGAGATCCCCATCTCCGATTCGCCTGAAACTAGATCCGTTGGAAAGCTCTTTTCCGGGCCTACAACATATCAAAATTTCACAGCGATCCAACGGCGGGATATTTCGGGATCTGATCTCAAAGTTCCGTGCAAGATCGTATTAATCTTGAATCAGAGCCATAGCACCAAAAGAGGGTTCGTATCAATCTGGTATCAGAGCCTATAGCCGAGGAAGGATCGTATCAAGATTATAAGCGAGGAGAAACCTTGCCAACAGTAGAGGTGGAAAGATGATGAAGAGAGAGGAGGGAGGAGTCTTAGAGAGAAGATAAGAGGCAAGAAATCAAGAATCCAATTGCAATATAAAGTTGGGTGCCATCCACATATTTATAGAGGCTAGCCAACAAGTCCTAAAACAATATGAAACCCTAACAAACGAACTAAACCAGTATTCCTTATCTTCTCCGAATATCTTTTCGATTAAGCTTTCATTTTGTCATAGATATATTCCGAATCTTAAGAAGTCATGAATATAAAAGTTGTAGATCTAGAGGTTGTCGACCTTATCCAACTAGTTTGATATTATTTGGATATGTGTTAAATATTATATAAATATTTTTCCTAAACTGCACAGAGTTGGATTTAGCTAATTAGATAAAATCCTAACTAAGTGTATCAGCCCACCACGCTTCCCCCACCTTGCCCTCAAGGTGAAAAGTCAAGAAAACGCTCCAAGATATCAGTCTCCAACTCCCATGTCGCCTAATCAGATGGCTTGCCAAGCCACTCAACTAGAATCTCCATCTCCAATCTGGTACCATGTAATCGTCAGTGTCTAGCAAGTACTCGAACTAGCTCTACGATCTCTATCTCCTCCAATGGCTCCGGTAGAATCGATCCAACAATCTCATGATCTCCAATGCGCTCTCTCAATAATGAAACATGAAAGACAGGGTGCAGTCTCGACCCCTTTGGCAACTCCAAACGATATGCAACCGAACTAATACACTCCAATACCCGAATGCATCTGCGGTCTAGCAGCAAATCGCCTCAATTCTCCAACTCTAGATGGCGTTCTGGATAATACATCACCTCTTGCAACAATCTCAAAATATTTGGGTCAGATGTACATGTATACCTCAGCTCATCAAGGAAGGGAAAGGTAGGAGATGAATAGGTTGCAAACTCGACGGTATCGGGTTGGCGCGATAGTGCATCTGCCGCTCTATTTTCCATTCCCTTATTGTATTGAATTTCATAATCATACCCCAGCAATTTTGTGACCCATCACTGCTGTGCTGGAGTGTGTATGTGCTGTCTCATAAAGTATAGAAGGCTCCTCTGATTGGTTCGGATAATGAATCGTCTACGGATCAAATAAGGCCTCCACCTTGTCATGACATGTAGAATTGCTAGCATCTCTTTCTCATAAGTCGATAATTGCTGAGATTTTTATGATAAAGCCTTACTAAGATAGGCAATGGGACGTCCTTCTTGCATTAGTACAGCTCCTATGCCAACACCCGACACATCACATTCAACAGTGAATTCTTTAGTGAAGTTCAGTAGCGCTAGAATGGGTGCCATCATCATTGCTGTTTTCAATTTTTCAAAGGCTAAAGTGGCTTTATCCGTCCATCTTAAAGAGTTCTTCTTCAACAAAGAAGTGAGAGGAGCAGCGATCTTGCCATATCTCCGGCGATGAATCGACGATAATAACTAGTCAGCTCCAAAAATCCTCTCAATTCAGTGGTAGTAGTAGGAATAGGCCAAGCGGTCAAACATGCAACCTTTTGAGGATCCGCCGCTACACCATCTACTGAAATGATGCAGCCTAAATACTTCACCTTTGGTACTCTCCATAGGCACTTGGACTTCTTCATCTTCAATTGATTTTGCTCCAACAAATTTAGCACATCCTCCAAATACCGCCAATGCTCTAATTCAGTCCTGCTATACACCAAAATATCGTCAAAAAATACTAAGACATACCTTCACAAGAGAGGCCGAAATATATCATTCATGAGGGCTTGGAAGGTACCTGGAGCATTGGTGAGACCAAAAGGCATCACTCAGAACTCGTAATGCTCATCCAAAGTCCGAAATACCATTTTGTGCACATCTGCCGGGTGAACTTTAATTTGATGATACCCGGCTCTCAAGTGAAGCTTACTAAATATAGTTGCCCCTACAAGTTCATCCAGCAACTCCTTGATAATCGGAATAGGATACTGATCCTGAATAGTAATAGCGTTTAGTGCTTGATAGTCGACACAAAAACGCCATGTTCCGTCCTTTTTTCGCACTAATAACATGGGGGATGAGTATGAACTATGACTTGGTTGTATGAGACCTTACTCTAACATCTCGGCTACCATCTTTGAGATAACTTTTTTTTGCACATGTGGATACTAATATGGCCTCACGTTAGCTGGTGCAGCCCCGGGTACAATCTCTATATAATGGTCCGCCGCTCTCCTCGGTGGCAACTCCTACGGTTCCTTAAATAGTTTAGAAAAGTTATCTAATAAATTAGACAATTCAATTGTAGTACCTGAACTCGTTTGCGGCTCATCTCCTGCTGGTTCTAACTGAAGAAGATATGCCAAATCATACGCACCAAGCAGCCCCACAATAGGCTGCATTGTAGGAATCGACGAAGTCCGTACACCATCAAGCCGCACATCTTTGTTTCCTTGTTTATATTTCATCATGTGACGGGCCCTAAACTTTGTAACCACTGAGCACCAAGGACAATGTCCGCTCCTCGTAGTGCCAACGTATACAAGTCCACAATGATGTCTTGTCCTTTCACCTGTATACTGACTCGGTGACACAAGCTCTCCGCCCTAAGCTTCGTGCCGTCTCCAATAGCAACGTCAAACCCCGTAGTCGGTTCGGCATCCAAACCTAATCTCCTCACTAACCTCTCATCTAGAAAGTTGTGTGTACTCCCCGAATCAATGAGGATGTCCACACAATGCTTTCTAACGAGTCCATCTACTCGTAACGTTCTCAGCACAGAAGTACCCAAATATGCATGCATCGATATTTCAGTTTGGATATTTTCCTCAACGCTCTCCTCAACGGTCTCCTCATGGGTCTTCTCTGGACACTCTCCATCATCATCAATCTCATCCTCCTCCTCAGGACCATCGATAAATATCACACTCCCGATCGATTTAGAACACCGATGACCGGGGATGAAACGCTCATCACATCGAAAGCAAAGCCCCTTCGCTCTTCACTCCTCCACTTGGGGAGGTGTGAGAGTTCGGAGTTCGTGGGGGGGGGGGGGGGGGGGGGGGGGGGGTCTACTGCCTCCTCTAACATTGGAAAAAGGTCTCAAAGGTGGTCATGGTCTAGTAGTCGCAACCGCTAGTTTTGAAACCGCAGAATTTGTAGTCGACGTTCTAGGTGCAAACCGCCTATCTCGGTTGCCCCAATTAGTTTTCATTACCATCTTTAGAGACCTATGTTTTTGTTCCATCCACATGGCCTTCTCAAAGGCCTCCTCAATAGTAGTAGGACATAGAGCACAAACATCTGCTTGTATCTCCTCTCGCAGCCCTGAAATAAAGGTACTCATCAATATACGTTCAGGCCACGGTGGCTCGCAACGACTACTAACTCTTTCAAACTCAGCTTGGTACTCCAATACGGTAGTCCTTTGAACCATCTTGCTTAATGTGGCAGCAAAATCTTTATATGCCGCTGTCCCAAATCTATGTTTAATCCTCCGATAAAAATCAGCCCATCCAATAAATCCACCACCACGAATAATCGATCTATACCAATGCAATGCCGTTCCTTGGAGGTGAAAGCTTGCCATCTAGGCTTTTGCATCTTCCGCTGTACCTAGACAATCAAAATATTGTTCAACTTGAAATACCCAATCCGTTGTATCACCGCCTTGGAATTTTGGAAAGTCCAAACGTGCGGTTCTCCCCCGAATAGCATTGTCAGGTTCGCGAAAGATCCTTAGTTCAGATCTAAACCTTTGTGCATGTTGATCACCTTCTCTAAATCCTCGAACACGTCCATCACTGTAACAACCCAACCAAAAAAAAAAAAAATTAATTTTGCATGGGCACGACGTGGCCGGCCACAGTGTGACCGGCCTCGTGCCCATGCAGTGGGGCTGCGTGGGGGAGGTGCCACGCACCCCCCCTCGCGTCGTCGCAGCCAACCGGCTGCGGCCATCTGGCAGCGGCGGGCCCCAGCGCCGCCGCAGCCACCTCCCACCGCCTTCCCTCTCTCTTTAAATCTCTCTCTCTCTCTCTCTCTCTGGATGCTCTCTCTCTATCTCTCTCTCTCTCTCTCTCTCTCTCCGAGGCCGGTCGTCGCCGTCGCCACCTCCTCGAGCGCCGGTGAGCTCCTCTCTCTCTCTCTCTCTCTCTCTCTCTCCCTCTCTCTCTCTCTCTCTCTCTTTCTTGCCCGAGGGTGGGCTCGTCGGAGCCGAGCCACCGGCGAGAGGCCGGCCGCTGCCCTCCCCGCCGGCCCGGGTCCGCAACCGCCTCCCTCACCTCCCCTCTTTCTTCTCTTTCTCTTCTGTTCTTCTTCTTCTTCTTCTTCTTCTTCTTCCTCTTCTTCTTCTTCTTCTTTCTTTCCTTCTTTCTTTCTTTTTCTCCTTCTTCCTTAGCTCCTCTTTTCTCTTTCTGCACAGTGTTGGGCTCGGCCCAGCACTGATGGCAGTTGTAATTAATTTATTAACTAATTAGTTTATTTATGTTATTTATTTAAGTATTTTGCTTCTTAATTAATGCAAATAGATTATTTAGACATTAACTATTTTAATAATATTATATATCCTTCAATGTATTTTTATTAATGATAATTTTTATAATTAATGATTAATTAGGCATAAATATAGGTAATACTTATATTTATTTATGTACTTACTTATATGTATATTAGATTAATAGATAAATTTGTAAATTATAATTATTAGATTTATATTCTAATATTCTTATGATATACATTTTTAAGTAACTCTATTAATTTATTATACATTATTATTTTGTAGCAAATAAGATAATGACTACATAGTCCCTAATTAATCAAGATATAATTTAATTATAATTAGATTTTTATCTATATTTTATTTATAATTAAAATCTAGCCAATCATAAAAACAAGTAGAAATTCTAAAATCTAATAAATCATCATATTTTACTCGAACGGATTATAATGGGATAAACAACTAACTTTATGTTACTTAAACATTTTCAGATCCCGAACCCCCTTATTTGAGACCCCGTGGACCTTGCTAGCGATGAGTGTCACTCGGTTACCTGACGGACGTGAGAGATGCGTGGTTTGTATCTTCTGATCAGACTGTGAGTAGTCTTATCCTCTAGATCCCTTTCTCAAATTAGGATATATTACATATTATGTACATGCATAATTTTGGCTTCCAGCATGATTATATGACTTTATATAGAGATGATTTCAGTCAAGCATATTTTATCATGCATTTGATTAGACTGATCTGGGATATGAGTACATTGGTGATATATAGAGATGATTGGAGATGATTATGCTGTTATGATTTTATGTCGGGATGATTTCTATCATGAGTATGCATGTGGTAGATTAGCATGAGTATGCATGTGTTAGATACATGGTTGGAGTTTGCATTACATCATTTTGCTCTTGATTCCTATTCCACCTAAATTCCGGTTATGCATTGACTTGTTATTGTACTGGATATATGCATATGATTTGTCATTTAAAAAGGAAAGCATGAAATGTGATTGATAGGATAGTTGATAGAAAGCGTGAGGATACCCGAGTGGGCGCGAGGGTTAGGACGCGCTTGGTGGATGATTGATCGCTCGACATGGTCGCGATCCTGTTGGCCTTACGTCCGAGGTCGTTAGTCTGTGTGCGCAGCAGACATTCGGACACATGCCGTTCGCCAGGGCATATGTGGCGAGTTATCCTCACGAGATTTCTATCAGCTAGAAGGGTGCCCGGTCTGGATGGATGTTGATACCCTAGCGGATGGCAGGGTATGGTTATATTTGAGATACTCCTTGCGGATGGCAGAGTATGCTCTGAGCCTTCGGGCATGATGTTGAGACTGGGTACCGGGTGTTGACTGTGCATAGTGGTCTAGTATGATGATATTATACCGAGATGTCGGTGATGATCGTGATGTTGAGAAATGCATATGATTTCATTATCATTCGGTTACCTGATTATCGAGTGGTCAATATGCATCATATATGGTTGCATTTGATATCATAGCATAGTCATGATCGGCATGCATCATGTGTCATATTTGAGAGAGAGTTATGATGATAGATGACATGGAGATTTGTTTACTCATGGTCGAGGATTATATACTTTTATCAGTTATGACGTATTATCTACTTTTCATTTATATATTATTGAGGATACATTCATATACTCATTCATGACATGATACTCTTTCTGATTCATATTATCCAGTACATGATTTACTCTCTGTTTGGCATCACTGATTCGGGGTAAGGTCTATTCACTGAGCCTTTTGCTCATGACTCTCTTTATTTCTTTTCTAACCCCTCAGATATGTGGTACGTGATAGCGACTTGAGAAGATATTTTAGAGTGATGATGAGGTGAGCTATAGATGCGAGATGGCATAGATGATAGTTTATATAGAAATTGAGTTGTACCAGTATTTGATATTTGTACTCTTTTGTATTAGACGATGATTTGTATAATACAGGTCGAATCATAGTGTACTCTTGTATTAGTTGTTTAGTTGTATCTTGATGGTTTGTTGTGGCCTGTGTGGGTCCTACCAGATTATGTAGCGGTCTAGTGTGTATTATTGTGTATTTTGATATTCATATATTAACAGGTTTATTTGGTTAAGAGTATGATTTATTTGGTGATGGATTATGTGATCATAGATATGTTAGCAGGTGTTATTTGATGATGTCATGATTGTATGTGCACAGGAGTGTATCTGTGCGTGACGGGCCTCGCCTGACCTGTCGTGTGCGCCGCGCGTGCCGTGTGGGCGCGTGGGCGTGCACGTGTCCGTGCCGGGTGGGGGCGTTACAGTTCAGGTGGTATCAGAGCTTAGGTTTAAGGATGATCTGGCAAACCATCAAGTATAGTAGTTGTCGGTTTATTTTAGGGTTACCCTAGTAGTCAATCTCGATGAGTTTGGTATAAATTGGTTGATATAGGAATCTAGGTTGTGATGTTAAGATTATTAAGTTTTGATACTTGTCGATATGGATAGAAATAATTGGTGATATTGGTATATTGAGAAGTTATCTGAGCGACTAATGAATAGGAAGAGGTATTATTAAAATCATGCATTAATATTGATATTGAGGTGTCATAGTCTGTGGAGCATAATATTAGATATATGGAGTTGTTCATATATTGTGATAAAGCGTAGAAATTTGTAAATATGTGGAGATATGAATTTTGTACAGAAGAATTATTATAAGTAGATTTGAAGTTATTCTGAGCAGATATAACATATTTTTGGATTTTTGATATTTTATGGATATATTTGATATTAGGAGATTGATGTAAAGAGATATATGCGCAGAAAGACTATTTTGATCTTTATGAGGGTTATAATTATGGATTGTGGATGGATAAGTAAGACATATGATGATTTTGTATAGTGGAAAAGAAATTATGTGTTGTGATATAGATGATTATAGATTGTAACAACTTGTAACCTTGAACTCTGACTCCAGCTCCTCTATGGTATGACCTTCTGCATTGGTTCCCCACATATCTAAAAATAGAGGGAATGTTGGTGCTGAAAACAAAGCAAGCTCACTTGTGTTCGGTTGGCGCAAAAGGGCATCGGCCACTCGATTCTCGATCTCCTTTTCATAGACTAATTCGTAGTCATACCCAAGGAGTTTCATAACCCATCGTTGTTGGGCTGGGGTGTGCACACGTTGCTCCATGAAGTAGGGTAAGCTACGCTGGTTCGTGCGGATAGTAAACCGTTGGCCAATCAAGTAAGGTCACCATTTGGTGACGGCGTGTAGAATCGCTAGCATTTCGCGCTTATAGGTGGATAACTGTCGCGACTGGTTTGACAATGCTTTGCTCATATATGCCACGGGTCTACCCTCTTCCATCAAAACTGCTCCAATGCCCTCACCCGAAGTGTCGCATTCCACCACAAAGGCCTTGCTGAAATTTGGTAGTGCTAGAACCGGAGCAGTAGATATAGCTGTCTTCAAGGCTTCGAAGGCCTCCGTCGCTTTGCCCGTCCATTGAAACCCACCTTTTCTGAGTAAGGAGATCAGCGGGGCAGTAATTTTGCCGTAGTTGGAAACGAATCGCAGGTAGTACCCTGTCAACCCAAGGAATCCCCTCAATTCTTGCTGATTAGTAGGAATCGGCTAGTCCACCATATTCTTGATCTTGCTTGGATCGGCTTCCACTCCTCTTGCTGAGATTATATGTCCCAAGTACTCCACTCGTAACTCTCCCCAAAGACACTTGCTCATCTTGACTTTTAACTGGTTTTGTCGCAAGATTTTTAATACCTCCCGCACATGCCGCAAGTGCTCGCTCCAATTCCTGCTATACACTAGAATATTGTCAAAGAAGACGAGCATGTACCGATGCAAGAGCGGGCGGAAAAGGTCATTCACCAGCCCTTGGAAGGTGGCCGGTGCATTGGTGAGCCCAAATGGCATGAGTCGGAACTCATAGTGGCCAACGTGAGTTCGGAACGCCGTTTTGTGCACATCTTCTGAGTCGACGCAGATTTGATGGTACCCAGCTCTTAAGTCAAGTTTGCTGAAGTAGGCCGACCCTGTGAGTTCATCCAGCAACTCCTCAATCACCGGTATTGGATACCAGTCCTTGATAGTAATTGCATTCAAGGCTCGGTAGTCGACGCAAAATCGTCAACTCCCGTCTTTCTTCCGAAGCAGCAGCACCGACGACGAGTAGGCACTTCTACTCGGTTGAATAATCCCTTGCTCGAGCATTTCCACCACCAATTTACTGATCTCTTCCTTTTGGACATACGGGTACCGATATGGCCGAACATTTGCTAGTTCAGCCCTTGGAATGATCTATATGCGATGGTCGTGCCGGCGGGTCGGCGACAGTCCTCGGGGTTCCTCAAAGAGATCCTTGAACTCCTACAGCAGCTCTTGCATGTCAGCGGCTATGTCCCTTGGTGGTTGATGTTTTGGTTCAGCAACAGCCATTTGTAACAGTAGAGCTCGGTCCCCTGCACAAGGAAAGCCCACAAGTGGTTGCAATGTCGGCCCTTGCCGTGGTTGATTTCCATCAAGTAGCACCCTTCGACCATTCCTCTGAAATGTCAGTGTGAGGTTTGAGAAATCAAATGTTACGGGCCCCAAGCTTTGAAGCCATTGGGTTCCTAAAATAATATCGGCACCTCGTAAGGCCAATGGATAAAGATCCAACGTGAAAGTTTGGCCTCGCACCTTCAATTCCACACCTTCACAAATAAAATCTGCTCGCAATGTGGTGCCATCTCCAATCGTCACATTGAACCCTTCCGTTGGTTCCAACTCAAGCCCAATCTTCCTAAGGAGCCTCTTGTCAATGAAGTTGTGAGTAGATCCGATGTCAATCAAGATTCTCACTGTGGTTTTCTTGACTATACCGTTCACCTGCAAAGTCTTTGGCGTAGCTGTCCCCGAATAGGCGTGGAAGAAGATTTCGGCTATCACGTCCTCCACGGGTTGGTCCTGAGCTTCTTCTCATTGATTTCTAGCCACACCTTCATTTTCAGCTGCAAACTCATCCTCCACATCCCCCAATCCGTCGATTAGCATCACCGATCCCATCGGTTTAGCGCAGCGATGCTCGGGCACAAACTTCTCATCACAATGAAAGCATAGGCCTTTGGCCCTTCGTTCCTTCACTTGAGCAGGTGTGAGTGCTCATCCCGGACTTCTAGGTGTATACTTCACATCTTGGGATGGCTTCAAGGGTGCTCGAGGAGGCACCATCGCAGCAGCGGTTCTTGGTACTCTAGTAATATTTCGCGCCACTATGGTTGGTTGAGCTTGATTACGGCTTCCTTGGCTCGTCCAACTCTATTTCAGGTATAACTTCATGGCCCTTTGTTTGTCTTCCATGAGCACCGCATCTTCGAAGGCCTCCTTTAAGGTTCTAGGCTTTAAAGCCCTCACATCGGCTTGTATATCTCCTTGCAGCCTGGAGATGAAGGTGCTGCGAAGTTGCTGATCTATCCATGGTGAATGAAATCGGCTACTTATCCTCTCAAATTCTTCTTGGTATGCCCCAACCGTGGTATTTTGCACCGTCTTTGAGAGGAGAGCATGAAAGTCTTCATACCCCGACGCTCCAAATCGCCGTATGATATCAGCACAAAATTCAGCCCAAGTTCAATAGCCTCATTAGCATTGGCTGCTCGAAACCAATGAAGTGCCGCATCCTCAACATGGAAGCTCGCAAGTGTCACCTTGTATTCTTCCACCGTACCTTGGTATGTGAAGAATTGCTCCGCCCTATACAACCAATCGATCTGGTCGCCACCTTTGAACTTGGGAAATTCGAGACACACGACTTGTCCACGGATGCCGTTGTCTCGTTCCAAATCATGTCCATGTCCTTGTCTAATCGGGGGAGGATGCACCATGAAGGGTTGATGATCTCTCCTTCGGTTTTGATTAACTCGCTGTGATTCCGAATCGTATTGACCCGCCCATGGATCTTGATCTCCAAGGTGATCTCCATAGTGGTTTGCTCGTCGGATGGATTCACCTACAACTGGGCCTGGTGGAACCATCCTTGCCTGCCTCTGCCCATAGGGTGGTGGCAGTAGCGGCTCTTGTGGTTGAAAATTCTGAACCGACGGCGGTGGGTTCATGGAAGTGGACTTGCGTCGTGGAGTCGATGGTGCATTCTCGTTCTCCATGGCTTTCCTCATCGCCCATAATTCCCGCATCATCTCCATCATCATCTGGTTGTTAATGGCCATTTGTTCGGAAAGAGACCCCAACATGGCTTAAACATTAGGTTCTTCCGTATTCCGATTAGATCAGGCGGTTCTGCGGGTGGAAGTCCCTACAACCGTTTCCCCCTCCTCTATTGGGAGAATCTCTTCTTCTTCATCTTGCCGTGCAGCCATGGCTCTGGTTGTCATCATAGGAAGTGCGTGTCTGAGGAACCTGGCTCTGATACCAAGCTTGATATGATCTCCTCTTATGCTATGGTTCGATCTCTTCCAATTCTCTGATATGGATTAGATTTGACATAGAACTTTATAATAAGATCTTGAAAGATGCCGCTGTCAGATCGATGTGAAATTTAGATATGTTGTAGCCCCAGAAAAAAAATTTCCAACAAATCAAGTTTCCGGTGAATCGGATGTGAGGATCTCGAGATATTATCCGATTAGTGGACGAACATCAGGGTAGTTTGTTTAGGATCTGTGGATGGAGGCACGAGATCCTAGATGATGGTGGTTCGTGGAGGACCAGCATTTGTGGGGTGGCACCGGTGAAAAGTGGTGATGGAAAGGTTATGGTTGATGGAAGGGTTAGGGCAAGTGCTGGATAGATTGGAAGGAGGGGGAGGAGAGGGCCTCCCCTAAGGGTCTAGAGTGATTAGCCGGTCGAGGGAGGTTAGAAGCGATGTCGGCGGGGATTGAGAGAACGAGAGCGAAGAAGATGAAGGAGGCAAGGCAAAACTCAATTCTTCAATAATGACCTCTGGTTGCCATCCACATTTCGTTTAGAGGCTAACCAAACAACTCAAAATTAACCCTAAATAATACAATTTTGCCGACTGCGTTCAAACGCGCATGACTGCGTTTGAACACACCGAGTTTGCTCTTCTCTGGATTTGCGAGCGTGATGCAGGCGTTCGAACACACAATCGAACGCGCCTGTTTCCCACTTCTTTGGATTTGCGAACGTGATGCAGACGTTCACAGTGTGTTCGAATGCAGCGTTCGAACACACAATGCACACTCTCACAACCACATTCACAACCGCGTTCGAATGCACTTCACCCGCGTTCGAACGTGACTTACAGAAAACCTATTTTTTTGGAAATTAAACAATAAAACTAGAAACAAAGATACTCCTAAAGTGTATCCATTCTCGAGACGACATTGGTGAAGTCCGAATTGTATCAAGTCAACACATGCATACACATACTAATCTATCACAACATACATACTCATGCTACAGATCAACTGGACATAAAATTATAACAATGTAGTCATATTTAATCATCTCTATATATCATCATCATACTCATATCCAAGATCAGCCTAATTACATGTATGATAAATATGCTCGACTGTAATTATCTTTAGATAAAGTCATATAATCATGTTGGAGGCCAAAACATGCATATACATAATTATATAATATATCATAATTTGAAAATGGTGTCTAAGGGATAAGACTATTCACCACCACTGCAATTACCAAACAACCATTCGTTCACACTGCTACGACAACAATCAAGCCTCGATAGCTAAGTCCATAGGGTCTTGAACAAGGAGGTCGGAATTTCAAATTATTTATAACATATAATATCACTCTTTCTATTAATTAAAATTAACCTGGCTAAAAGATAATTTCTCGTTATAATCATATATTTTTCATTACTATATTTGTTTTGTTATTTATTAACCATAATTATATTATCTAATAGTATATTTAAAACATAATTATCTGCCTATTGTTCTCTTTGATAATTAAAAAAATAAAAACTAAGTTACTGCAAATAATTATGCAAGAATATACGTACATAATCCTAATAATTACTATTACCTATCTTGGATTAATATAGTAATTTATGTTGTAGGTATTTTGCTAAACATGATATAATTAAATTTATTTACTAACTATGATATAATTAGATTTAATTCATATAAATTAAATACATTAGATTAACTAAACTAATTAAATAATTAATAACATAATCAAATATAATTAGTAATCAATAATATGCATATATATATATATATATATATATATATATATATATATATTAAAAAAACTATACATAGTGCTAGGCTTAGCCTAGCACCTTAACATAGCAAGTGCTGAGCCTAACACCATGAGCAGCATGCCCAGCACCTCGTTGCAGGGTGCTACTCGAGAGAAGGAAAGAAAGGAAGGAGGAGGAAAGAAGAAGAAGAAGAAGAGGAAGAAGAAAAAGGGGAAGAGGGCTAGGCCATAGTGGAGGGGTACGGCCGCTGCTGGCCACTCAACGGCCGGCCTCTCCCCGGCGGCTCACACCTCTGGCGATCTCGAGAGAAAACCGAGAGAGAGAGAGAGAGAGAGAGAGAGGACAGAGATGGAGGCTCACCGGTGAATAGAAGGGCCGACGACGGCTCTTCCCAGCGGTCAATGACTATTGGTGGACTAGAGGGAGAGAGAGAGGGAGAGAGCTAGAGAGAGAGAGAGAGAATGTGAGGAAGAGAGAGAGAGATGGTCACACGGTGGTAGCGAAACGGCTGGTGGGCTGGATCCCACCTCCACACGTCGTCGCGGCGTAGAGAAGAGTTGCTCGGTGGAGGTGCGTGGCACCTCCACCACTGCCACAGCAAGCATGGCATGCTGGGCACGAGGCCGGCCACAGTATGGCCAGTCGCGTCGTGCCCAGCAAGTTTTTCTTTACCCTACTTGGGTTATTACAATAACCCTTCTTATTCTATTGTAGTAATTAAACAACATCTTACCTTATTCTAATATACTAATTTAACATTTTATCTTATCTTATTCTATACAACTTTCTAAAAACAATTTATTAATACCCTAAAATTATTATTTTACCCTTGTGAGTTGATAGCACTAATTATCGCTCATTCATTTATAGTAAATATTCCCTCTTTCCTCTTTCTCTTCTATTAAAAGGAAGTCATGGTCTCCTTCACCAAGCCCAGCACCAAGCTCTCTCATTGTCCGCACAGTGCGAGCATAATACGCACACACTCTCCTTACAAGAGCACACCTCTTCTCTCTCCGATCAACCAACAGGAGGAAACTAAGGTGATTGTTTCCGATCAATGAGCAAGCACCGAGGAGTTAAGCACCGGAGGTTGATAGTCTTGCCTTTTGCACCATCCACTAATCTCCATCTGTTCTAGTAGTAGATCTGCTATCGTGACCTCCTACTAGCACAAGTAATTTCCTTTTGCCATAGCTACTTCCATTATTTTCTGATTTTTTTTAGAATAGTTTTATTTTTTCTTGTATGAGAGTAACTTTTTTCTAAGATTTATTTCTATCCTTTAAGATATGCCTATGAATTTATTTTCTATGAATGCAGATCTATACTATGGTGTGCGGATTTATAACTATGCACGCATGTCCTTTTTCAGTAATTAGTGCGGGCTTATAGTATGCACTGTATACCTATTTTATGTAGTGCGGATTTATACTATACAGTGTGGATTTATAAGTAAGTAGTGTGGATTTATAAGTATGCAATGTGGATTTATAAGTATGCTGACATGAGTTTGCATTGGTGGTTAGTGTGGGCTTACAATATGCACCATAGACTTTTCTTTATTATAAAAACTTATGTAAACAATTTCTATTCATTACATAGTTTATGTTCTTAATTATATTAAAGATAGGGGGAACATGCCAAGGAAACACGAGCCAGGCTCCTCTAGCAAAAGATTGGCAACTGGACTACTAAGCAAGATTCAATTTTATTGGACTTACTTTGTCAACAATAATATGCAGGGAGTAGGATTGTCAAGCTTGATGATCTGCTCGAGCTTGGCTCGGGCTTGGTTCGGCTGAAGCTCAAGTCCGGCTCGACTCAGTTAGAGCTAAGCTGAGCCCGAGCAACTAAAATTAGCTCAAAATTAATATCGAGCCGAGCCTGAGTTGGAGCCGGCTTGCTCAGGCTTGGCTCGATAGGCTCGATAAGCATTATTGCCTTATTACTTGACTCACCCCTCACCCTCACCCTCTCACCCATCACCCATCACCCTCACCCTATTCGAGCCCTCACCCCACTCAATCGGCTCATCCTTACCCCACTGAAACACCCACTTCTAAAAATCACGTGTTCCTCACATGAAGAGTTCTACGTAATTCTCACGTGACCTATTAGTGAAATAATCTCACAAAGTATCTGGATAAGTCTAGAAATACCATAATAATCCAAACAAATAATCCAAAGTTATAATTATCACATGCCTCAACAAGCCTCTAGGAATACAAGTCCATACACAAATTTTAAGCATAAAAACCCTCGCAGGGGCTAAGTCTAACTAAGAATAATAGAATAAATAATACTAATAGGAAAACAAATCTGCTACTTCTCGATATCCGCGTCCTCCATAATTAGCTCTGAAATATTTCCACCAAAATGGCGGTGAGCACGAGGCCCAACAAGTATAATCCAATAGTAATTTATGAATATTGTATTGCATGATAAATAGAAATGCAAATTCATAATTATGAACATATCAAGGAAATGTGTATAGTACAATTTTTAATAACTTTCATCATCATAGCTCTATATATATATAAAAATCCACGCAGAAACCATGTCACTAATGTCATATCTCACAAAGCAACATAGTATCGAGGGGGGACTAGTCATCTAGCGGTATTGTCGCCCATACATGCCTAACGATGCTGCATATGACAGATTGTCTATGGCCATCAGACTAAGGACCCCAGTCGTAGGCCTATCAACACCGCTCTAGTAAATTATCGCATAAAGCAGAATCATTACTTATAGTTGAATCATTGCACAGAGCAGAATCATCACATATGACGAGTAAGAGCTCACAGCTCGATAGACGCCCTAACCCTACGTCCTTGGGTACCGCTAGAACTATAACCCTACCTGTCAATCATCTTTACTAATATCATACTAGACTAGTCTCCAACTAGGGTAGTGTAATCACCTGAATGCTCCACCAGCTAACAACCTTAGGTGTAGATCGCTAATATAATACTATATAATACACTATACTCTTAACCCCGGGTTGAGTGGGTGAGAGGGGCGCTGCCTAGTTGGGATTCGACTAACAATGATATGTGTATGTGGTGCCATGACTTCTATTATTTATTATATCATGATCATCAAAGTAACATGTATTATAAATAATGCATGGAGCCTATCATACATGTGCAATTAGTAGTAATTAATGCAAGTAAGAAACAACATGTAATTAATGCAAGTAAGAAATGACATATGTAGACATTATTCGTAGACTAATATAGGATCTAACTCGCCTAGAATATCTCTGGAATCTGTCTCACTCTCCTAATCAGTCGGCTTCTCCTAAATTTCGAGATCCTCCTTGCATAATAATGGGTCTAATAATTTATAAGATAAAATAAACATATGAATACCTTGTTATATAAATTAAGTTTGATTTTCTAGGTTCGAGTAGGTGACTTGGTTTTACATTTATCCTTTCGTATTAATATATTATTTTGTATTAATTAAAAATGGTTATTTATGGTCAAATTAGAGTCATCCACATTTGTAAGTGTCAAAGATAATTGAAAAGACTAATAAATTTAAATGACTATTTTAATTATGTATTATTCCTAATTATATTAATAACATGATTGAGAAAATAAATAAAAAAAAAGTAGCTAACAAAAGTTAAATAAAAATAAACGACTAATAATGACTAGCCTATAGTCCACATGTTGGGCTGGGCTCAAGGGTTCACAAGCTTGGCTGGGCTCAAGGCCCAGTCAGTATTAATGCTAAGGAAGTGGGCTGTGGGCCTACCCACAATCCACTAGGCCGAAAGATGGGTTAGCTACAGGTATGGTCCACGACCCAAACTATAGTTGCCTAGAAATTGGGTGGGCTAGGCTTAAGAGCCTAGTCCACCACATTAACCACACAAAAATTGGGATGGACTAGGCTAAGCCCAATCCACCCCTAGTTACGAGTGTGGACTGCGACCCATATTGTAACCCACAGAGGTCGAGTGGACTAGGCTCACAAGCCCAATCCACCGCTGGCTAGGAGCGTGGGCTGTGGCCCACCCCGTAGTCCACAGGGGTCGGGTGGACTAGCCTCACGAGCCTAGTCCACTGCTAGCTACAGGTGTGGGCTGTGGCCCATCTTGTAGCCAACACAAGCTAGTGGGGGGGGGGGGGGGGGGGGGGGGGATTGATCAACCCCCACTAGCTCAGATTCTCTAAGAATAGAGAGAGAGAGAGTGATGTTGCTACCGGTGATCCCTATCACCAGCAGCCAAGCTCCACCGACTCCCCAAAGTCGACGAGGTTGACTTGGGTTGCAACCCAATTTGAACCATCGGTCGGCAGCTATGGAGCTTCCTAATTCAATGAAAAATGGGCTTGAAGCCCCCATCTCGAGTATCCACCTCTTCGACGTGAAGAGGTAAGTTAATTGAGGCTAACGAGCGAGGCCAGCACCGTTGGTGGTGGCCGCTAGTGTCCAAGTAACGCGGTGGTGGCCGCTAGTGTCCAAGTAACGCGGCGATAGAAGGCGACATGATACGATCTCTCCTTTAGGCTAAGTTCGATCTCTTCCAATTCTCAGATCTGGACTAGATCTGACATGGGACTTTGTAAATAGATCTCGAAAGATGCTACCGTTGGATTGTCATGAGATTTTGTTATGTGGTAGCCCCGAAAAAGAGCTTTCCAAGAAATCAAGTTTTAGACAAATCAGATATGGGGATCTCTAGATATTGTCCGATTAGTAGAGAAACATCAGGGGGTCTGATTAGGATCTGTGGATGGAGGCACGAGATCCTAGATGATGATGGTTGGAGGTGGATCGATGTTAATGGGGTGGCACCGATGAAAAGAGGTGGTGGAAGAATTATGGCTAATAGAACGGTTAGGGCAAGTGTTGGATAGATTGGAAGAAGGGGGAGGAGAGGGCCACCCCTAAAATAGTAGGGTGATTGGCCGGTTGAGGGAGGTTAGAAGCGGCGTTGCCGAGGAACGAGAGAATGAGAGCAAAGAAGACGGAGGAGGGAAGGCAAAAACTCAATTCATCAATAATGACTCTATGGTTGCCATCCACACCTTTTAGAGGCTAACCAAACAATTCAAAAATAACCCTAAATAGTATATTTTCATCGATCGCGTTCGAACGCATCTATTTCTCTCTTCTTTGGATTTGCGAACGCGATGTAGGCGTTCACAGCGCATTTGAATGCACAATTCACACTCCCTAGATATGCGAATGTGATGCAGGTGTTCACAATCACGTTCGAACGCATTCCACCCGCATTCGAACCCGACATACAGAAAACTTATTTTTTTAAGAATTAAACATTAAAATAAGAAACAATGACTCCCCTAAAGTAAATCCATGCTTGAGATGACATCGGTGAAGTTCGAATTGTATCAATCCACCATGCTTCCGCAACCTTGTCCTCAAGGTTTGAAATTTGGGAAACGATCTTTGAACTCTAACTCAAGCTCCTCTATGATTTGATCCTCTGTATTGGTTCCCCACATATCTGAAATTAGAGGAAAGGTTAATGCTGAAAAAGAGGTGAGCTCACTTGTGTCTAGTTGGTGCCAAAGGGCATCGACCGCTCGATTCTCGATCCCCTTTTTGTAGACAAATTCGTAGTCATACCGAAGGAGATTTGTGACCCACCGTTGCTAGGGTGGAGTGTGCACACGTTGCTCCATGAAGTAGGGTAAGCTATGCTGGTCCATGCAGATAGTAAACCGTTGGCCAATCAAGTAGGGTCGCCATTTGGTGATGGCGTGTAGAATCACTAGCATTTCGCGCTCGCAGGTGGATAGCTGTCGCGACTAGTTTGACAATGCCTTACTCATATATGCCACGAGTCTGCCCTCTTGCATCAAAACTGCTCCAATGCCCTCACCTGAAGCGTCGCATTCCACCACAAAGGGCTTGTTGAAATCCGGTAGTGCTAGAACCGGAGCGGTAGACATAGCTGTCTTCAAGGCTTCGAAGGCCTCCGTTGCCTTGCCCGTCCATTGAAACCCACCTTTTCTGAGTAAGGAGGCCAGCGGGGCAGCAATTTTGTCGTAGTTGGCAACGAATCGCCGGTAGTACCCTATCAACCCAAGGAATCCCCTCAATTCTCGCTGATTAGTAGGAATCGGCCAGTCCACCATATTCTTGATCTTGCTTGGATCGGCTTCCACTCCTCTTGCTGAGATTATATGTCCCAAGTACTCCAGTCATGGCTGTCCCTAAAGACACTTGCTCATCTTGACTTTTAACTGGTTTTGTCACAAGATATTCAACACCTCACGCACATGCCACAAGTGCTCGCTTCAATTCCTACTATACACTAGAATATCGTCAAAGAAGACGAGCCCGTATTGACGCAAGAGCAGGCAGAAAAGGTCATTCATCAGCCCTTGGAAGGTGGCCGGTGTATTGGTGAGCCCAAACGGCATGACTCGGAACTCATAGTGGCCATCGTGAGTTTGGAACGCCGTTTTGTGCACATCTTCCGGGTTGACGCAGATTTGATGGTACCCCGCTCTTAAGTCAAGTTTTCTATAGTAAGCTGACCTTATGAGTTCATCCAGCAACTCTTCGATAGTTGACGCAAAATCGCCAACTCCTATCTTTCTTTCGAACCAGCAACACCGACGATGAGTAGGCACTTCTACTTGGTTGAATAATCCCTTGCTCGAGCATTTCCACCACTAATTTACTGATCTCTTCCTTCTGGACATGCAGGTACTAATAGGGCTAGATATTTGCTGGTTCAGCCCCTAGAAGGATCTGGATGCGATGGCCATGCCGACGTGTCGGTGGCAGTCCTCGGGGTTCGTCAAAGAGGTCCTTGAACTCCTACAGCAGCTCTTGCATGTCAACAACTATTTCCCTTGGTGATGGATGTTCTGGTTCAACAATAGCCATCTGCAATAGTAGAGCTCGGTCCCCTTCGACCATTCCTTTGAAATGTCAGTATGAGGTTTGAGAAATCAAATGTTACGGGCCCCAAGCTTTGAAGCCATTGGATTCCCAAGAAAATGTCGGCACCTCGCAAGGCCAACGGATAAAGATCCAATGTGAACGTTTGGCCTTGCACCTTCAATTCCACACCTCCACAGATAAAATCTGCTCGCAATGTGGTGCCATCTCTAATCGTCACATCGAACCCTTCCATGGGTTCCGACTTGAGCCCAATCTTCCTAAGGAGCCTCTTGTTAATGAAGTTGTGGGTGGACTCGGTGTCGATCAAGATTCTCACTGAGGTTTTCTGTTACGATCCTTCCTCGGCTATAGGCTCTGATACCAGATTGATACGAACCCTCTTTTGGTGCTATGGCTCTGATTCAAGATTAATACGATCTTGCACGGAACTTTGAGATCAGATCCCGAAATATCCCGCCGTTGGATCGCTGTGAAATTTTGATATGTTGTAGGCCCGGAAAAGAGCTTTCCAACGGATCTAGTTTCAGGCGAATCGGAGATGGGGATCTCGAAATATCGTTCGTTTAGTGGACGAACATCAGGATACTCTGTTTTGGATTCCGTGGATGAAGGCACGAAATCCTAGGTAATGGTGGATTGTGGAGGGCCGGTGTTGATGGGGTGGCACCGGTGTAAAAGTGATGGTGGAAGGGTTATGGATGATGGAAAGGTTAGGGATAGCGATGGATAAATTGGAAGAAGGGGGAGAAGAGGGCCACTCCTAAGGGACTAGGGTGATTGGCCTGTCGAGGGAGATTAGAAGCGGCGTCGCCGGGGAGATTGAGGGAACGGGAGCGAAGAAGATGAAGGAGGCAAGGCAAACTCAATTCTCAATATTCAATAATAATTTTGGTTGCCCTACACATACTTTTATAGGCTAACCAACAACTCAATCTTATCCTAAAACACAATCTTATCCTAAAACACAATCTTATCCTAAAACTCAATCTTATCCTAAAACTCAATCCAAACTCGAGACGACGTCGGTGAAGTCCGAATCGTATCAATCCACCACGCTTCCGCAACCTTGTCCTCAAGGTTTGAAATTTGGGAAGCGATCCATGATGTCTGTCTCTAGCTCCCATGTAGACTCGTCAGTAGGTTTGCCCAGCCACTCAATCAGCACTTCAGTCTGTAATCTGGATCCTTGGCGTCTTCTCCTACGACTTAGGACTCGAACCGGCTCATTGGAGCCATCTTCCTCCATTGGTTCGGGTAAGGTCGAACCCACTACATGGTTAGGCCCGATCTGGGCCTTCAATGCCGAGACATGGAAGACGGGATGTATCCTGGTTCCTTCAGGTAGGTCCAATCGGTAAGCTACTGGACCGATTCGTTGTAGCACTCGGTACGGACCATAGTACTTGTATCCCAACTTTTGGTTCAAAATTGGCCTCAATGTGGATTGTCGATACGGTTGAGCTCGAACGAACACCAATTGATCCACCTCAAATTCTCGCTCACGTCTGCCTTTGTCATGCGTTTGCTTCATGCGGTTTTGTGCTGTGGCTAGGTGAGTCTTGAGCCGTCTCAATGTTTCATCTCGATCAGCAAGCTCCAAGTCAAGCTCAGTCCTATCCGTCGCCGCGAGTCTATCGTAGGCACGCAAGACAAGGGGAGTGCGCCCATAAACCGCCTCAAATGGGGTCATGCCAATGCTTGAGTGATGAGCGGTATTGTATGACCACTCAGCCCAGGGAAGAAATTTGACCCAATCCTTTGGTCGATCCGCCACAAAGCATCGCAAGTATTGCTCTAGTCCACGATTCACCACCTCGGTTTGGCCATCCGTCTCGGGGTGATAAGCTGAACTAAGATTGATTTGAGTCCCTTGCAATCTGAAGAACTCGGACCAAAACTCACTTATGAAGATGCGATCCCGGTCTGACACGATCGTCCTAGGCATCCCATGCAAGCGTGCCACTTCCCGAACAAAAATTTCAGCAACTCTTTTTGCTGAAAACGGGTGAGACAATGTTATGAAATGTGCATACTTGCTCAATCTATCCACCACAACAAACACCACCGATTGTCCTCGAACCTCCGGCAGCCCCTCAATGAAGTCCATGGAGATATCCTCCCAAATACGCTCTGGTATAGGTAGTGGTTGCAGCAGCCCGCTAGGCTTGAGTGCCTCTGATTTGGTTCGTTGGCAGATTTGACATTCACGCACATACTTCTTCACGTCCGTCTTCATCCCAGTCCAAGTACAGTTTTGGGCTAGCCGCTTGTAAGTACGTAATACCCCTTCATGACCTGCTATAGGAGTATCATGGAAGTGTGCCATCAATAGCCTCCGTAGCTCTTCGTTTCGGGGTACCTTGATTCGCCCGTGCTCTAGTACTAACCCATTGCGCTCCTCGTGCTCGGGGTTGCTTGAGGGGTTCTCTCTCAACTCCTCCATGAGTCGGACCAGATCACTATCCTCTGCACTGGCTCTCCGTAGATCTGAAAAGAAAGGAAAAGTGGGTGCCGAGAAAGAAGCGAGCTCCCTTTCTTTTGAAAGTTCAAGCAGCGGTTTACTTCCATCCAACAACACTCTCTGATCATCTCTCCAAAAGGTCAATGTGAGGCTTATAAAATCAAAGGTCACGGGCCCCAAGCTTCGAAGCCATTGGGTCCCTAAAACAATATCGGCACCTTGCAAGGCCAATGGATAAAGATCTAATGTGAAAGTTTGGCCTTGCACCTTCAATTCTGCACCTCCACAAATAGAATCTGCTCGCAAAGTGGTGCCATCTCCAATAGTCACATCGAACCCTTCCGTGGGTTCCGACTCGAGCCCAATCTTCCTAAGGAGCCTCTTGTCAATGAAGTTGTGGGTGGACCCGGTGTCAATCAAGATTCTCACTGTGGTCTTCTTGACTACTCCGTTCACCCGCAATGTCTTTGGCGCAGCTGTCCCCGAATAGGCGTGGAGGGAGATTTTGGCCATCGTGTCCTCCGCGTGATGTTGCTCCTCAACTTCTTCTCCTCGATGTCCAGCCACATCTGCACTTTCAGCTGCCATGGGTGGAAGATCGTGGCCTTCTCCTTTGAGTGGTAGCTTGGCAGGGAGCTGCAACGTCATCGCTGGTGATGAAGCTGTCGTGGTCGACTGTCGATTGACCGAGGAGAATGGTAGAAGATCGCTGGAGGCCATATGCGATTTCTTCTTAGTTGCCGACTCACTATGGTTGCAAAGGGAGCTAGTGAAAGGCGGCCCAAGTGTCGAAATTCGCGATTTCGGATCATCTCCTTCACCACTGATGAGGATTCCTGATGAGGGATATCCAGCGACCAGGTGTGGGGTAGCCAGCACTTCGCGGTTTGTCGACGAGGTCTCCGGTGCATGGGAAGATGTGGAGGTTCTGAGGGCTGCTACAATGGTTGCAGATCTCATTGTAGTTGGTGGCAGTTCGTTGCGGCTGACCATAGGTCGAGGTGTAGAATCTCGCTCTTGCTGGATAGCCGAACTTTCCCCTATTTTTGTGATGAACGGGGAGGCCGTGGAGGATGTTGGGTATGTTGTGGAGGGTTCCCCATGCTGTCTTGTGATTGCCTTTCTTGTTGAAAAAGGTTTCGTCCATGCCCGTATTTCCTGCATCATCTCCATCATTATTTGCTTGTTGATGGCAATCTGTTTGGAAATAGACCCCAACATGGATAGAACGCTAGGTTTTTCCGTATTCCTATTAGATCGAGTGATCGTCATTGGAAGCGCTTGTCCGAGGAACGGTGGCTCTGATACCAGATTGATACGATCCTTCCTCGGCTATAGGCTCTGATACCAGATTGATACGAACCCTCTTTTGGTGCTATGGCTCTGATTCAAGATTAATACGATCTTGCACGGAACTTTGAGATCAGATCCCGAAATATCCCGCCGTTGGATCGCTGTGAAATTTTGATATGTTGTAGGCCCGGAAAAGAGCTTTCCAACGGATCTAGTTTCAGGCGAATCGGAGATGGGGATCTCGAAATATCGTTCGTTTAGTGGACAAACATCAGGATACTCTGTTTTGGATTCCGTGGATGAAGGCACGAAATCCTAGGTAATGGTGGATTGTGGAGGGCCGGTGTTGATGGGGTGGCACCGGTGTAAAAGTGATGGTGGAAGGGTTATGGATGATGGAAAGGTTAGGGATAGCGATGGATAAATTGGAAGAAGGGGGAGAAGAGGGCCACTCCTAAGGGACTAGGGTGATTGGCCTGTCGAGGGAGATTAGAAGCGGCGTCGCCGGGGAGATTGAGGGAACGGGAGCGAAGAAGATGAAGGAGGCAAGGCAAACTCAATTCTCAATATTCAATAATAATTTTGGTTGCCCTACACATACTTTTATAGGCTAACCAACAACTCAATCTTATCCTAAAACACAATCTTATCCTAAAACTCAATCTTATCCTAAAACACAATCTTATCCTAAAACTCAATCTTATCCTAAAACTCAATCCAAACTCGAGACGACGTCGGTGAAGTCCGAATCGTATCATTTTCTTCACTACATTGTTCACCCGCAAAGTCTTTAGCGCGGCTATCCCTGAATAGGCGTGGAGGGAGATTTTGGCTATCATGTCCTCCACGGGTTTCTCCTCAGCTACTTCTCCTTGATGTCCAGCCATGCCTTCATTTTCAGCTGCAATCTCATCCTCAACCTCCTTAGTATCACCGATCCTATCGGTTTAGCGCAGTGATGTCCGGGTGCAAACTTCTCATACAACGAAAGCATAGGCCTTTGGCCCTTCGTTCTTCTACTGAGCAGGTGTGAGTGCTCGTCCCGGACCTCTAGTTTCGTACTTTACATCTTGGGATGGCTTCAGGGGTGCTCGAGGAGGCAGCATTACAGTAGTGGTTCTTGGTACTCCGGTAATATTTCCTGTCGCTATGGTTGGTTGAACCGAATTGCGGCTTCCTTGGCTCGCCCAACTCTGTTTCAGGTATAACTTAATTACCCTGTGTTTGTCTTCCATGAGCACCGCATCTTTGAAGGCCTCCTTTAAGGTTCTAGGCCTTAAAGCCCTCACGTCGGCTTGTATGTCTCACCGCAGCCCGGAGATGAAGGTGCTGCGAAATTACTGATCTGTCCAGGAGGGTTGACATCGGTTACTTATCCTCTTGAATTCTTCTTGGTATGCCCGAACCATGGTATTTTGCACCATCTTTAAGAAGAGAGCATCGAAGTCTTCATACCATAAAATTCAGCCCAAGTTTCAATAGCCTCATTGGTATTAGCTCCTCAAAACCAATGAAGCACCGCATCTTCAAGGTGGAAGCTCGCAAGCGTCACCTTGTATTTTTCCGTTGTACCTTGGTATGCGAAGAATTGCTCCGCCCTATACAACTAATTGATCCGATCGCCACCCTAGAACTTGGGGAATTCGAGATGCACGATTTGTCCACGGATGCCGTTGTTTCGTTCCAGATCCTGTCTAAGTCCTTGTCTAACCGGAGGAGGATGCACCATGAATGGTTGATAATCCCTCCTTCGGTTTTGAATAACTCGCCATGGTTTCAGGTCGTATTGCCCCACCCACGGATCTTGATCTCTAAGGTGATCTCCATAGTGGTTCGCTACAACTGGGTCCGGTGGAACCATCCTTGCTTGCCTCTATCCAAAGGGTGGTGGCAGTAGTGGCTCTTGTGGTTGCAAATTCTGAACCGGTGGCGATGGGTTCATGGGAGTGGACTCGCGTCGTGGGTTCAATGGTGCGTTCCCGTTCGCCATGGCTTCCCTCGTCGCTTGTAATTCTCGCATCATCTCCATCATCATCTAGTTGTTGATGGCCATTTGTTCGGAAAGAGACCCCAACATGACTCGAACACTAGGTTCTTCCATATTCCGATTAGATCAGGCGGTTCCGCGGTTGGAAGTCCCCGCAACTGTTTCCCCCTCCTCTATTGGGAGAATCTCTTCTTCATCATCTCGCCGTGCAGCCATGGCTCTAGTTGTCGTCATAGGAAGCATGTGTCCGAAGAATGAATGGTGGCTCTGATACCAGCTTGATACGATATCTCCTTTAGGCTAAGGTTCGATCTCTTCCAATTCTTAGATCTGGACTAGATATAGCACAGGCCTTTGTAAATAGATCCTGAAAGATGCTGCCGTCGGATCATCATTAGATTTCGATATATTATAGCCCCGGAAAATATCTTTCCAACAAATCAAGTTTCAGGCAAATCAGATGTGGAGATCTCTAGATATTGTCCAATTAGTGGACAAACGTCAGGGTGTCTATTTAGTTTGATAGATGGTGGTTGGAGGTGGACTGGTGTTAATGGGGTGGCACCAGTGAAAAGTGGTGGTGGAAGGGTTATGGTTGATGGAAGAGTTAGGGCAAGTATTGGATAGATTAGAAGAAGTGGGAGGAGAGGGCCACCCCTAAGGGACTAGGGTGATTGGCCGGTCGAGGGAGGTTAGAAGCGGCGTCGCCGAGGATTGAGAGAACGAGAACGAAGAAGACGAAGGAGGCAAGACAAAATCTTAATTTATCAATAATGACTCTATGGTTGCCATCCACACCTTTTAGAGGCTAACAAACAATTCAAAAATAACCCTAAACTATATATTTTCGCCGACCGCGTTCGAACGTGCGTCCGAACGCACTTGTTTCCCGCTTCTCTGGATTTGCGAACGCGATGTAAGCATTCACAGCGCGTTCGAACGTACAATTCACACTCTCTGGATGTGCGAACGTGATGCAGGCATTCACAACTGTGTTCGAACGCACTCCACCCGCGTTCGAACGCGACATACAGAAAACTTATTTTCTTAAGAATTAAATATTAAAACAAGAAACAAAAACTCCCCTAAAGTGAATCCATGCTCGAGACGATATCGATGAAGTTCGAATCGTATCACGACATGGCATCGCCTCCCACGCACACTGTGGGTACCCAACCCACATAAGGGGTTGATTTGGGAAAACTTCCCGGACCAGTGAGTAGTCGACCTAAAGTCGTTGGCCGATGAATTTCTCCGGCAAAGGTAGTAATGGATAAACTATAATTAATCATGATTTACTAAGTAATATTCAAATTAAATTAAAGGAAAGATGGAGGCTAACCTGAGGATTGAGGTGAGGGGGTTTTGGTTGGCCGCCGGCGCTCTGGTGACCCGTTGTTCGCGACAAAGTCTTCGGTGGCTTGGAGGAGAAAAGAGAGAAATGGGTGGAAGAGAGAGAGAGAGAGAGATTGTGAAGCGTAGAAAAGCCAGATGGGGAGGGGTTTAAATAGAGATGAGGCAGAGAGGGGAGCGGAGTGGAGTTCAACTCCACTCCGGTGCACTTGTCTCCCACCTCTCGCAACTAACTACGAGAGGTGGGGGAAGAAGAAGAACAAGCGCTAAATTTTTTTCATGGGTGTTATACCCACCCTCACCCATCCGGCCTCCTTCTCGTCAGCCTCCATCGGTAAGCCCTCACCATCTCCTCCCTCTCTATCTGCCTCCATCAGCAAGCCGTCGCCACCACGCCACCTCCTCCTTTCCGTCGGCCTCCTCCTCCTCTTTCGGCAAGCCGTCGTCACTGCCTCCTCATCCTCTAATCAGCTCAAGCTCTACTCGGGCTCGGCTTGAGCTTGGTTAAGCTTAGCTCGAGCTCGGCTCAAGTTGAGCTGAGACAAGCCTGAGCAGAATTTAAATGTTCGAAAGTAATTTTGAGCTGAGCCTAAGCCGGTCCCGGCTCGCTCAAGCTCGGCTCATTTAAACCCCTAATAAGGAGAAGGTCTGGTAAGATTTATACAAAAGATGGTCGAAAGGAAATAACAAAACAGTATGTCTAAAGGACCGTTAGGGAATTAAATGTTGAGTATTTAAAAAATAGATGAAATACCCTCCATGAAAACCCCCTGAAATTATAAAGCCCTTTTAGGGGAGAAGTGGATGGGATTGGGATCACATCAAATATGTCCCTATTGCACCATTTGAGGAAGATTGGATTATAATGTGATATGATTCGGACTTCATCGAGTTGTCTCGAACATGGACACCTTACTAGTGTCTTTTCTTATTGTGTTAGTATTTTATTCAGAGAAAAATAAGATTTCTATAGGTTGCATTCACACGCAGGTGGGTGCGTTCGAACGCGCTTGCGAATGCCTGCAAGTGTTCACATCGACAGAGAACGCAAATTATGTGTTCGAACATACTCGACTCCGTTTGAACGCTCGCGTGCGAAAGCCTATGTACGTTCGCATTGATAGAGAACACGATTTGTGCGTTTGAATGTGTTCGACCTCGTTCGAACGCGATCGACGAAAATCCACTATTTCTAGGGTTAATAATTGTTATGTTTGACTTGTTTAGTTAGCCTCTTAAGGTGTGGATGGCAACAAAAAAGAGGATGATCAATGAATTAAGTTTCTTGCCCTAATCTTCTTCCTCTCCTTCTCTCTTGTTCCCTCATCCCACAGCTTCGCCGCCTCTAGCCTCACTCGACTGGCCACTCACTCTAGTCCCTTAGGGGTGGCCCACTCCCTCCCTTCTTCAAATCTCTCTCTACCTTCGCCCTAACACTTTCCACCATACATAATCCTTCCTCACCACCTTCCTTGCTGGTGCCACCCATTACCGCCAGCCTACCACCTCCATATTCCACCTAGGATCCCTTTCCACCATACATAATCCTTCCTCACCACCTTCCTTGCTAGTGCCACCCATTACCTCCAACCTACCACCTCTATATTCCACCTAGGATCCCATGCCTTCATCCATGGATCCGAAATCACATTCTGATCTAAATGTTACGATCCTTCCTCGGCTATAGGCTCTGATACCAGCTTGTTACGATCCTTCCTTGGCTATAGGCTCTGATTCAAGATTAATACGATCTTGCACGGAACTTTGAGATCAGATCCCGAAATATCCCGCCGTTGGATCGCTGTGAAATTTTGATATGTTGTAGGCCCGGGAAAGAGCTTTCCAACGGATCTAGTTTCAGGCGAATCGGAGATGGGGATCTCGAAATATCGTTCGTTTAGTGGACGAACATCAGGATACTCTGTTTTGGATTCCGTGGATGAAGGCACGAAATCCTAGGTAATGGTGGATTGTGGAGGGCCGGTGTTGATGGGGTGGCACCGGTGTAAAAGTGATGGTGGAAGGGTTATGGATGATGGAAAGGTTAGGGATAGCGATGGATAATTTGGAAGAAGGGGGAGAAGAGGGCCACTCCTAAGGGGCTAGGGTGATTGGCCTGTCGAGGGAGATTAGAAGCGGCGTCGCCGAGGAGATTGAGGGAACGAGAGCGAAGAAGATGAAGGAGGCAAGGCAAACTCAATTCTCAATATTCAATCCTAATTTTGGTTGCCCTACACATACTTTTATAGGCTAACCAACAACTCAATCTTATCCTAAAACACAATCTTATCCTAAAACTCAATCTTATCCTAAAACACAATCTTATCCTAAAACTCAATCTTATCCTAAGGTAAATCCAAACTTGAGACGATGTCGGTGAAGTCCGAATCGTATCAATCCACCACGCTTCCGCAACCTTGTCCTCAAGGTTTGAAATTTGGGAAGCGATCCATGATGTCTGCCTCTAGCTCCCATGTAGACTCGTCAGTAGGTTTGCCCAGCCACTCAATCAGCACTTCAGTCTCTAATCTGGATCCTTGGCGTCTTCTCCTACGACTTAGGACTCGAACCGGCTCATTGGAGCCATCTTCCTCCATTGGTTCGGGTAAGGTCGAACCCACTACATGGTTAGGCCCGATCTGGGCCTTCAATGCCGAGACATGGAAGACGGGATGTATCCTGGTTCCTTCAGGTAGGTCCAATCGGTAAGCTACTGGACCGATTCGTTGTAGCACTCGGTACGGACCATAGTACTTGTATCCCAACTTTTGGTTCAAAATTGGCCTCAATGTGGATTGTCGATACGGTTGAGCTCGAACGAACACCAATTGATCCACCTCAAATTCTCGCTCACGTCTGCCTTTGTCATGCGTTTGCTTCATGCGGTTTTGTGCTGTGGCTAGGTGAGTCTTGAGCCGTCTCAATGTTTCATCTCGATCAGCAAGCTCCAAGTCAAGCTCAGTCCTATCCGTCGCCGCGAGTCTATCGTAGGCACGCAAGACAGGGGGAGTGCGCCCATAAACCGCCTCAAATGGGGTCATGCCAATGCTTGAGTGATGAGCGGTATTGTATGACCACTCAGCCCAGGGAA
This sequence comes from Typha angustifolia, assembly GCF_048772165.1. NCBI lineage: Eukaryota > Viridiplantae > Streptophyta > Magnoliopsida > Poales > Typhaceae > Typha > Typha angustifolia. Next base: position 8,982,658 of record NC_133245.1, read on the forward strand.
GAAATTTGACCCAATCCTTTGGTCGATCCGCCACAAAGCATCGCAAGTATTGCTCTAGTCCACGATTCACCACCTCGGTTTGGCCATCCGTCTCGGGGTGATAAGCTGAACTAAGATTGATTTGAGTCCCTTGCAATCTGAAGAACTCGGACCAAAACTCACTTATGAAGATGCGATCCCGGTCTGACACGATCGTCCTAGGCATCCCATGCAAGCGTGCCACTTCCCGAACAAAAATTTCAGCAACTCTTTTTGCTGAAAACGGGTGAGACAATGTTATGAAATGTGCATACTTGCTCAATCTATCCACCACAACAAACACCACCGATTGTCCTCGAACTTCCGGCAGCCCCTCGATGAAGTCCATGGAGATATCCTCCCAAATACGCTCTGGTATCGGTAGTGGTTGCAGTAGCCCGCTAGGCTTGAGTGCCTCCGATTTGGCTCGTTGGCAGATTTGACATTCACGCACATACTTCTTCACGTCCGTCTTCATCCCAGTCCAAGTACAGTTTTGGGCCAGCCGCTTGTAAGTACGTAATACCCCTTCATGACCTGCTATAGGAGTATCATGGAAGTGTGCCATCAATAGCCTCCGTAGCTCTTCGTTTCGGGGTACCTTGATTCGCCCGTGCTCTAGTACTAACCCATTGCGCTCCTCGTGCTCGGGGTTGCTTGAGGGGTTCGCTCTCAACTCCTCCATGAGTCGGACCAGATCACTATCCTCTGCACTGGCTCTTCGTAGATCTGAAAAGAAAGGAAAAGTGGGTGCCGAGAAAGAAGCGAGCTCCCTTTCTTTTGAAAGTTCAAGCAGCGGTTTACTTCCATCCAACAACACTCTCTGATCATCTCTCCAAAAGGTCAATGTGAGGCTTATAAAATCAAAGGTCACGGGCCCCAAGCTCCGAAGCCATTGGGTCCCTAAAACAATATCGGCACCTTGCAAGGCCAATGGATAAAGATCCAATGTGAAAGTTTGGCCTTGCACCTTCAATTCTGCACCTCTACAAATAGAATCTGCTCGCAAAGTTGTGCCATCTCCAATCGTCACATCGAACCCTTCCGTGGGTTCCGACTCGAGCCCAATCTTCCTAAGGAGCCTCTTGTCAATGAAGTTGTGGGTGGACCCGGTGTCAATCAAGATTCTCACTGTGGTCTTCTTGACTACACCGTTCACCCGCAATGTCTTTGGCGCAGCTGTCCCCGAATAGGCGTGGAGGGAGATTTTGGCCATCGTGTCCTCCGCGTGATGTTGCTCCTCAACTTCTTCTCCTCGATGTCCAGCCACATCTACACTTTCAGCTGCCATGGGTGGAAGATCGTGGCCTTCTCCTTTGAGTGGTAGCTTGGCAGGGAGCTGCAACGTCATCGCTGGTGATGAAGCTGTCGTGGTCGACTGTCGATTGACCGAGGAGAATGGTAGAAGATCGCTGGAGGCCATATGCGATTTCTTCTTAGTTGCCGACTCACTATGGTTGCAAAGGGAGCTAGTGAAAGGCGGCCCAAGTGTCGAAATTCGCGATTTCGGATCATCTCCTTCACCACTGATGAGGATTCCTGATGAGGGATATCCAGCGACCAGGTGTGGGGTAGCCAGCACTTCGCGGTTTGTCGACGAGGTCTCCGGTGCATGGGAAGATGTGGAGGTTCCGAGGGCTGCTACAATGGTTGAGGATCTCATTGTAGCCGGTGGCAGTTCGTTGCGGCTGACCATAGGTCGAGGTGTAGAATCTCGCTCTTGCTGGATAGCCGAACTTTCCCCTATTTTTGTGATGAACGGGGAGGCCGTGGAGGATGTTGGGTATGTTGTGGAGGGTTCCCAATGCTGTCTTGTGATTGCCTTGCTTGTTGAAAAAGGTTTCGTCCATGCCCGTATTTCCTGCATCATCTCCATCATTATTTGCTTGTTGATGGCAATCTGTTTGGAAATAGACCCCAACATGGATAGAACGCTAGGTTCTTCCGTATTCCTATTAGATCGAGTGATCGTCATTGGAAGCGCTTGTCCGAGGAACGGTGGCTCTGATACCAGCTTGTTACGATCCTTCCTCGGCTATAGGCTCTGATACCAGCTTGTTACGATCCTTCCTTGGCTATAGGCTCTGATTCAAGATTAATACGATCTTGCACGGAACTTTGAGATCAGATCCCGAAATATCCCGCCGTTGGATCGCTGTGAAATTTTGATATGTTGTAGGCCCGGAAAAGAGCTTTCCAACGGATCTAGTTTCAGGCGAATCGGAGATGGGGATCTCGAAATATCGTTCGTTTAGTGGACGAACATCAGGATACTCTGTTTTGGATTCCGTGGATGAAGGCACGAAATCCTAGGTAATGGTGGATTGTGGAGGGCCGGTGTTGATGGGGTGGCACCGGTGTAAAAGTGATGGTGGAAGGGTTATGGATGATGGAAAGGTTAGGGATAGCGATGGATAATTTGGAAGAAGGGGGAGAAGAGGGCCACTCCTAAGGGGCTAGGGTGATTGGCCTGTCGAGGGAGATTAGAAGCGGCGTCGCCGAGGAGATTGAGGGAACGAGAGCGAAGAAGATGAAGGAGGCAAGGCAAACTCAATTCTCAATATTCAATCCTAATTTTGGTTGCCCTACACATACTTTTATAGGCTAACCAACAACTCAATCTTATCCTAAAACACAATCTTATCCTAAAACTCAATCTTATCCTAAAACACAATCTTATCCTAAAACTCAATCTTATCCTAAGGTAAATCCAAACTTGAGACGATGTCGGTGAAGTCCGAATCGTATCACTAAATCTTGCAGATCAGACTCCCTGATGTTCGTCCACTTATCCGAAGATATCTCCGGATCTTATAGTCCGAATCACCTAAATTTAGATTCATTGGAAAGCTCTTTTCCAAGGTTATGACCTATCAAAATTTTACGTTGATCCGAGGGTTATATCTTTACGAATCTCCTTCTAAAGTCCCATGCAAAGTACTGCCTAGATATTGAAAACGAGATAGATCAAACCTAATCTAGGGGAGATCGTATCAAGTGGTATCAGAGCCACCATTCCTCAGACACACGCTTCCTATGGTGACAACCAGGGCCATGGTCGCACGGCCAATTTGAGGTGAGCCCATCCGTTGGGCAAACCTAAATGACGATCATCTTAGAGGTCTAGACCCTTAGGCGGAGTAAGACGAACTAAAACAGTGTCGGATTAACATAAACCAAAGGAGGGATCATCAACCATTCACGATGCCTCCTCCTTAGGTTAGACAAGGGCTCGGATATGATCCAGACCGAGACAACGATATTCCTGGGCGACCCATGTGTCTTTACTTTTTGAAGTTCAAAGATTGTGACCCAGTCGATTGGTTGTATAGCGCGGAATAATTTTTCGCATAGCAAGGTGATACATTTAGTTAGGATCTTTTCTTATTGAATTAGTTGTTTATTTTTATTAAAATAAAATTCTTGTAGGTCACATTCGAACGCAGGAGGGGTCGCGTTCGAACGTCCTTGCGAACGCCTGCATCAGGTTCATAAAAATAGAGAATGCATATTGTGCGTTCGAACACGGTCAAGCGAGTTCGAACACCCGCGTTCGAATGCCTGCATCGTGTTCACACATACAGGGAACGTCTATTGGTGCGTTCAAATGCGATCGACGGGAATCCTCTAGAATTAGGGTTACATATTATTTTAGGATTTGTTCGCTAGCCTTTATAAATATATGGATGGCAGCCAACTTCATTATGCTATTGAATTATTGATTTCTTGCCTCCTATCTTCTCTCTAGACTCTCTACCTCCTCCCTCTTCACCATCCTTCCACCTCTACCGTTGGCAAGGTTTTTCCTAACTTCTAATGTCCCTTGACTGTCGAGTCACCCTTCTTCTTTGGGATCTCAACTACTTCGTTCCCTTCCTCTACAGGCGTTCGCAAATATTGACGAATATTTTCCCATAGTTAAGGGGGATGGTTCGCAATCCGTGTAACTATGGTCGTGTAACCATCCCCCTTCACCCCTCTTTTTCCTAATTTTCCCATAGTTTGACGAATATTTTCTCATAGTTACACGACCACCATCCCCCTTCACCTCCATACCCATTCGTAATCCTAACATCCACTCCACCCATCACCACCACCATTACCCGCGTTCTTTCATATTTTATTTCTAGTTTCAGTTTGAATCTATGAATGGCGTAAATACAAAAATTATAAATCTGGAAGTTACAAATCTAACCCAATTAGTTTCATAATTTTCTGACTACTAAAAAATATTTGATGAATATTTTCCCGCAGTTGCACGGACTAATTCCTATAATACATCCAGTTCTTAAAGGAATCTTTGCGTAGCCTATCTTTGGTACGAGAACTCATCAATTTGGTATCAGAGCATACGAACCTCAGACCTCCATTAATGGTTGAAACAAGGAAGATGACATCAACAAGGAGACCTATGGAGAGCACACCGACAAGGGAGGACTCAATTCACAATAACCCTAACCATGAGGCCGATTCCTTCGGAGCAACCATGGTAGGACCGAGTCAACCAATATCCATGGGTGTGAATATGGGCTTGGCGGATGAACTTAGGGGCATGTTACAAATTTTGCCTCATAGAGTTGACGCAATTCAAAAGGATCTAATAAGCTCTGATACCAAATTGATGGGCTTTGATACCAATTATTAAGCTCTGATATCAATTTGATGGGTTCTTGTACCAAAAGATTGGCTATGGAATAATTCCTTAATATCTGAATTTATTGTAGGAAGCAGTCCTTGTAACTATAGGAAAATATTCGTCAAATATTCTCTAGTAATTAGAAAATTACAAAACCAATTGGGTTGGATCCGTAAGTTCCTGATCTATAACTTTCATATTTACGCTCTTCACAGATTCAAAATTTAACTAGGACGAAAACACAAAAGAACGTGGGTGATGGTGGTGGTGACTGATGGAGTGGATGTTAGGGTGATTGTGGATGTGATTAAGGGAAGTAGATGAAGGGAATGAAGTGGTCGAGATCTTAAATAAGAAGGGTGACTCGATAGAAAAGGGAGATTAGAAGCGAGGAGAAAATATGCGTTCTCTATATTTGCGAACCTGATGTAGGCGTTCACAAGGGCGTTCGAACGTGACCTAACCAGCGTTCAAACGTGACCTACAGGAATTTTATTTTAATGAAAATAAATACCTGATGTAATAAGAAAAGATTCTAACTAAGTATATTAGAATCACAATGATTTCAAGGAATATGTCATGAACCGATTGGGTTTGTCATCTCCTCGACGATGATCGGAGGTTCAAGAAAGACCAATGGTAGGACCTCATTGAATCGATACCCCACAAGTGTAGGTGCATCATGCGAGTGTCAATGATCCTCTCTTATGCCTACACATCATCCCCTACCTCCATTACAAAAGCCAAGACCGGCGGTGGTGGAACCCGAGAGGCGTGTGGCACCAATGTGCTTTGTCGATGAGGAGGATTGGCACTTTGAGGATGAGATTGATCCCTTTGGAGATGGTGATGGACGTGCTCGAGGATTTAGAGAAGGTGATCAACATGCACAAAGATTTAGACCTAAACCAAGGATCTTTCGTGAACCCGACAATGCTATTCGGGGGAGAACCGCACACTTGGAATTTCCTAAATTCTAAGGTGGTGATCCAATAGATTGGGTATTTCAAGTTGAATAATATTTTGATTGTCAAGGTATAACAAAAGACGCAAAGGTCCAGATGGAAGCTTTCACCTTCAAGGAACAACATTGCATTAGTATATATCGATTATTCGTGGTGGTGGATTTACTAGATAAGCTAATTTTTGTAGGAGGATTACACGCAGATTTGGGACAGCGGCATATGAAAATTTTGCTACCATATTAAACAAGATGGTTCAGAGGATGACCATATTGGAGTACCAAGCTAAGTTTGAAAGAGTTAGTAGTCGTTGTAAGCCACCTTGGCCCGAATAGACATTGACGAGCACATTTATTTCAGGGTTGCGGGATGAGATACAAGAGGATGTTCGTGCTCTTTATTCTACTACTCTTGAAGAGGCCTTTGATAAGGTCATGAGGATGGAACAAAAGCATAAGGCTCTAAAGATGGTAGCGAAAATCAATTGGGGCAACCGAGATGAGAGGTTTGCACTTAAAACGCCGGTTGGAAATTTTGCGGGTTCAAAAATAGTGGCTGCGAGTACTACACCACGACCACCTTTGAGGCTTTCTTCTGATGTTAGAGGAGGCATAAGACCCATCGTTCGAACTCTCACACCTGCCCAGGTGGAGGAGCGAAGAGCAAAGGGCCTTTTCTTTCAATGTGATGAGCGTTTCACCCTCGGTCATCGGTGTTCTAAACTGATTGGGAGTGTGATTCTTATCGACGATCTCGAGGAGGATGATAGGGAGTGTTTAGAGGAGGTCTATGAGGAGGCCGTTGAGGTGGGTGAGGAGGAAGATATCCAAGCTGAAATATTGATACATGAATATTTGGGTACTTCAGCGCCGAGGACGTTACAGGTAGACAGACTCGTTACAAAGCATTGTGTGTACATCCTCATCGATTCGAGGAGTACACACAACTTTCTATATGAGAGGTTAGTGAGGAGATTGGGTTTGGATGCCGAACCAATCATAGGATTTGACGTTGCTATTGGAGATAGCACAAAGCTTAGGGCAGAGAGCTTGTATCACTGGGTCGGTATACAGGTACAAGGATACAACATCATTGTGTACTTTTATCTATTGGCACTGCGAGGAGTGGACATTGTCCTTGATACTCAGTGGTTATAGAGTTTGGTACCCGTCACATTTGATTTTTGGGGCATGTGGATGAAATTTAAACAAGGAAACAAAGAAGCTTGATGGCGTTCGGTCTTTGCTGATTCCTGCGATGTAGCCTATGGTGGGGCTGTCTTCTGCGTATGATTTGGCCTATCTTTTTTAGTTAGGACCAACAGGAGATGAGCCTCAAATAAGTTCAGGTACTACCATTGAATTGTCTAATTTATTAGATAACTTTTTTGGACTATTTGAGGAGTGACAGGAGTTGTACTTGGGGCTGCACGGGCGAATGTGAGGCCATATCGATATCCACATGTGCAAAAAGAAGTTATCTCAAAGTTGGTAGCCGAGATGTTGGAGTAAGGCCTCATTCAATAAAGTCATAGCTCATACTTATCCCCCGTGCTATTGGTGTAAAAAAAGGACGGGATATGGCATTTTTGTGTCGACTATCAGGCACTAAATGCTATTACTATTAAGGACCGGTATCTCATTCCGGTAATTGAAGAGTTGCTGGACGAGCTTGTAGGGGCGACTATATTTAGTAAGCTTGACTTGAGGGCTGAGTATCATTAAATTAGAGTTCACCCGACGGATGTGCACAAAACTGCATTTCAGACTTCGGACGGGTATTACAAGTTCTGGGTGATGCCTTTTGGCCTCACTAATGCTCCAACTACCTTTCAAGGCCTCATGAATAATAGTAGGACTGAATTGGAGCATTCGTGGCATTTGAAGGATGTGCTGAATTTGTTGAAGCAAAACAAATTAATTAAGAAATCCAAATGCCTATTGGGAGTACCAAAAGTGGAGTATTTAGGCCACATCATTTCATCGGATGGTGTAGCGGCGGATCCTCAAAAGGTTGCATGTATGACCGTTTGGCCTATTCCTACTACTTCCACCGGATTGAGAGGATTTTTGGGGCTGACCAGATATTCTCATCGATTCATCGCCGGATATGGCAAGATCGCTGCTCCTCTCACTTCCTTGTTGAAGAAGGACTATTTTAGATGGACGGATGAAGCTACGACTGTCTTTGAAAAACTGAAAACAGTAATGACGACGACACCCGTTTTAGCGCTACTAGACTTCACCAAAGAGTTTATTGTGAAATGTGATGCGTCGTGTGTTGGCATAGAAGCTGTACTAATGCAAGGAGGATGTCCCATTGTCTATCTTAGCAAGGGTTTATCATAAAAATCTAAGCAATTATCGATCTATGAGAGAGAGATGTTGGCAATTCTATATGCGGTGACAAAGTGGAGGCCTTATTTGATCAGTAAACAATTATTCGAACCGATCAAAGGAGCCTTCCATACTTTATGGCATAGCGCATACACACTCTGGCACAGTAGAGATGGGTCACAAAATTGCTGGGGTATGATTATGAAATCTAATATAAGAAGAGAACGAAAAATAGAGTGGCAGATGCACTATCGCGCCAACTCGATACCGCTGAGCTTGTAGCCTATTTTTCTCCTACCTTTCCTTTCTTTGACGAGATGAGGTAAGCATGTACATCTGACCCAGATATTTTGAGATTGTTGCAGGAGGTGATGGATGATCCGGAGCGCCATCCAGAGTTAGAGAATCGAGGCGATTTGCTGCTGGACCACGGATGCATTCAAGTGCACGCAAATGATGGATTGCGACAGAAATTGTTGGAGCACTTCCACCAAACTCCAGAGGCTAGTCATGAGGGTGTCTTGAGAACTTATAGGAGGATATCTCAGAGTTACACATGGCTAGGATTGAGGCCAGATGTGAGGAGTTTTGTTCGTGCTTGCGAAGTCTATCAAAGGGCTAAGGCAACCACATTGAAACCGGCCAGATGGCTACAGCCTTTACCTATACCGGACCGTGTTTGGGAAGATATTTCTATAGACTTTATAGAGGGTCTTACGTTGGTACGTGGTTATTCCATTATCTTTGTGGTGGTTGACAGATTGAGCAATTATGCGTATTTTTCAGCATTGTCATATTTGTTTTCAGCCAAGTTGGTGGTTGAAATTGTTGTTAGAGATGTTGCTCGGTTATATGACATGCCATGCATGATTATCTCGGATTGTGATCGTGTATTTATGAGTGACTTTTGGACTGAGTTTTTCAAAATGCAGGGGACTCGATTGAACTTCAGTTTGGCCTACCATACACAGACGGACGGCCAAATTGAGGTGGTTAATCGAGGCATTGAGTAGTATTTAAGGTGCTTTGTTGGAGAGATGCCGAGACAATGATTAGAGTTCTTACTGTGGGCGGAGTGGTCTTACAACACCGCCTACCATAGCAACATTGGCAAGACTCTATTTCAGGTGGTTTATGGACGCACGGCTCCGACGTTACGCGCTTATGAGCTGCCGGAGGGGTCGAGAGTGTATCCTGTCTTCTATGTTTCATTGCTGAGGGAGCACATTGGAAATTATGAGATCGTTGGATTAGTTCTACCGGAGCTATTAGAGGAGATAGAGATTGTAGAGCCAGTTTTGTACTTGCTAGACGTTGATGAGGACATGGTACCAAATTAGAGATGGAGATTTTAGTTGATTGGCTTGGCAAGCCATTCGATGAGTTGACATGGGAGTTGGTGACTGACATTTTGTAGCGTTTCCTTGACTTTTCACCTTGAGGGCAAGGTGGGGGAAGCGTGGTGGGCTGATACACTTAGATAAGATCTTTTCCTATTGCATTAGTTGTTTATTTTTATTAAAATAAAATTTCTGTAAGTCACGTTTGAAAGTAGGAGGGGTCGTGTTAGAACGCCCTTGCGAATGCCTGCATTAGCTTCGCAAATATAGAGAACAAATATTGAGTATTCAAATGTAGTCAGGCGAGTTCGAACGCTCGCGTTCGCACAAACAGAGAACGTCTTTTGGTGCGTTCGAACGCGATCGGGCGCGTTCGAACGTGATCGGCGGGAATCCTCTAGAATTAGGGTTACATATTATTTTAGGACTTGTTGGCTAGTCTCTATAAATATGTGAATGGTAGCCAACTTTATTATGTTATTGGATTATTGATTTCTTGTCTCCTATCTTCTCTCTAGACTCTCCCTTCTCCCTCTTCACCATCCTTCCACCTCTACCATTGGTAAGGTTCTTCTAACTTCTAATCTCACTCGACTATCGAGTCACTCCTCTTTTTTGGAATCTCGACCACTTCGTTCCCTTTATCTACATCCCTTAACCACATTCACCATCCCCCTTCACCTCCATACCCACCCATAACCCTAACTTCCACTCCACCCGTCACCACCACCATCACCCGTGTTCTTTCATGTTTTCGTCCTAGTTTTCTTTCGAATATATAAATGATGTAAATACAAAAATTGTAGATCAGGAAGTTACGGATCTAACCCAATTGGTTTTGTAATGTTTTGGCTATCGAAGAATATTTGACGAATATGTTTCTACGGTTGCATGGACTGATTCCTATAATACATCTAGATCTTAAAGGAATCATTGCGTAGCCTATCTTTGGTACGAAAAATCATCACAAGGTACAACGAAAGAGTATAAGGTGACACTTGTGAGCTTCCACCTTAAAGATGCGGCACTTTATTGGTGTCGAGCAGCTAATACGCATGATACGATTGAAAGGTGGGCTAATTTCTGCATCGATATCACTCGGCGATTTGGAGTGTCGGGGTATGAAGACTTCAATGCTCTCCTCTCAAAGACTGTATAAAGGACCACAGTTGGAGCATACTAAGAAGAATTTGAGAGAATAAGTAGTCACTGCCAACCTCTTTGGACCATGGTTGGAGCACTTTCATCTTAGGGCTGCGGAGAGACATACAAGCCGACGTGAGGGATTTAAGGCCTAGAAAATTAAAAGGAGGCCTTTGAGGATGCGGTGCTAATGGAATACAAGCATTGAGTAATGAAAATGCACATCAAACAAAACTGGACAAGCCAAGATAGCCGCAACCCGGCTCGGCCTACCATAGCGATATGAAATGCAGCTGACGTACCCAGAGCTGCTGCTGCAATGGTGCCTTCTAGGGCACCCATGAGGCTCTCCTATGATGTGAAGTATGCACCTAGAGGTCTGGGTCGAGCACTCATAGCTGCTCAAGTGGAGGAGTGAAGAGCCAAAGGCCTTTGCTTTCGCTATGATGAGAAGTTCGCACCTGAACATCGCTACGCCAAACCGATGGGATCAGTGATGCTAATAGATGGATTGGAGGATGGTGCGGATGAGGTTGCAACTGAGGATGAGGGTGTGGCTAAGCAACAAGAAGGAGTAGTAGAGGAGTAGCCTATGGAAAGAATTATGGCCGAGATCTCCCTCCATGCCTATTCTGGGACGACCACACCAAAGACCTTGTAGGTAAATGGTATAGTCAAAAAGACCACGGTAAGAATCCTAATCAACATCAAGTTCATTCACAACTTCATCGACGAGAGGCTCCTTTGAAAGATTGGGCTCAAGTCAAAACCCACAGACGAGTTCGATGTGACAATCATTGGCAGTATATTGCTAGCTGATTTTATTTACAGAGGCGTGGAGTTGAAGGTGCAAGGCCAAACCTTCATATTAGATCTTCATCTGTTGGCCTTGCGGGGTGCTGACATCATCTTGGGGACTCAATGGCTTTAAAGCTTGGGGCCCGTGACATTTGATTTTATAAACCTCACGCTTATATTTCGGAGGAATAGTCAAAGAGTGCTGTTGGATGGAAATCAGTCGCGGCAAGGGACAGCATTGCAATCGTTGTTTGGACTTCCATATGCAAGGGATCGAGCTCTACTCATGCATATGGCTATTGCTGAACCAGAACATCCACCACCTAATAGAATACTCGCTGACATGTAGGAACTGCTGTAGGAATTCAGCGACCTCTTCGAGGAGCCCCAAGGACTACCGCCAACCCATTACCATGACCACCGAATTCAGATCATCCTAGGGGCTAAACCAACAAATGTTCAGTCGTAACAGTATCCATATGTCCAAAAGAAAGAGATCAATAAATTGGTGGTCAAGATGCTAGAGAAAGGGATCATCCAGCCAAGTAGGAGCTACTCATCGCAAGTGCTACTGGTTCGAAAGAAAGACGGGAGTTGGCAGTTTTGCATCGACTACCGAGCCTTGAATGCGATCACCATCAAAGACCGGTACCCAATACCGGTGATCAAGGAGTTGCTGGATAAACTCACAGGGTCAGCTTACTTCAGAGAGTTTGATTTAAGAGTAGGGTACCATCAAATTCTCGTCGACCCGGAAGATGTACACAAAATGGCGTTTCAGACTCATGATGACCACTACAAATTCCGAGTCATGCCGTTTGGGCTCACCAACACACCAGTGACCTTCCAAGGTCTGATGAATGACCTTTTTCGTCTGCTCTTGCATCGGTATGTGCTCGTATTCTTTGATGATATTCTGGTGTACAGTATGAGTTAGAGCGAACACTTGTGGCATGTGTGTGAGGTGTTGAATATCTTGCGACTGTTGAAAGTTAAAATGAGCAAGTGCCTTTGGGGTGAGCCACGAGTGGAGTACTTAGGTCACATCATCTTGGCGAGAGGAGTGGAAGCCAATCCAAGCAAGATCAAACAAATGGTGGACTAGCCGATTCCCACTAATCCATGGGAATTTAGAGGATTCCTTGGGTTGACGGGGTATCATAGGCAATTCGTTGCCAATTATGGCAAGGTCGCTTACCCGCTGACCTCCTTACTTAGAAAAGGAGGGTTTCAGTGGATGAGCAAGGCGATAGAGGCTTTCGAAGTATTGAAGACAGCCATATCTACCGCACCAGTTTTGGCTTTGCCGAAATTCAACAAGCCCTTCGTGCTCGAATGCAATGCCTCGGGTGTAGGCATTGGAGCTATTTTGATGTAGGATGGCAGGCCCGTGGCATATATGAGCAAGGCATTGACTTCATGGAGCAACTTGTGCACACCCCGGCACAACAACGGTGGGTCACGAAGCTCCTTGGGTATGATTACAAGCTAGTCTATAAAAAGGGGATCGAGAACCGAGTCGTCGATGCCCTTTCGTGCCAACCAGACGTAAGTGAGCTCGCTTCTTTTTCAGCACCAACCTTCCCTTTCTTTTCAAATCTGTAGAGAGTCAGTGCAGAAGATCGAGATCTAGTTCGACTCATGGAGGAGCTGAGAGAGAACCCATCGAGCCACCCCGAGCACAAGCAGTGCGACACGTTGGTGCTTGAGCGCAAGCAGATCAAGGTACCTACGGACGAGAGGTTGTAGAGACTATTGGTGGCATACTTCCGTGATACTCCTACAGCAGGCCATGACGAGGTCTTACGCACTTACAAGCGGTTGGCCCAAAGCTATACATGGACAGTGATGAAGTTGGACATGAAGAAATATGTGCACGAATGCCAAATCTACCAACGAGTCAAGTCGGAGAGACTCAAACCAAGTGAGCTGTTGCAATCGCTACCTATACCAGAGCATATTTGGGAGGACATCTCCATGGACTTCATTGAGGGGCTACCGGAGGTTCAAGGCCAGTCAATGGTGTTCGTTGTGGTGGATAGGCTGAGCAAATACTCTCATTTCATAGCATTGACGCACTCGTTTTCAGCGAAGAAGGTTGCTGAAATTTTTGTTCGGGAAGTAGCGTGCTTTCATGGGATGCGGAGGACAATTGTGTCAGACTGAGATCGCATCTTCATCAGTGAGTTTTGGTCCGAGTTTTTCAAATTGCAAGGGACTTGAGTCAAACTTAGTTTAGCTTATCACCCTAAGATGAATAGCCAAACCGAGCTGGTGAACCATGGACTCAAGCAATACTTGCATTGCTTTGTGGTGGACCGACTAAGGGATTGGGTCAAATTTCTCCCATTGGCCGAGTGGTCTTATAATACGGCTCATCACTCTAGCATCGGCATGACCCCCTTTGAGGTGCACTCCGCTTGTTTTGCGTGCCTACGTTAGACTCGCAGCGTCGGATTGGAGCGAGCTCGACTTGGAACTTGCGAACCGAGATGAAACCTTGAGACGGTTCAAGATTCACCTAGCATCAACTCAAAATTGCATGAAGCAGACTCATGACAAGGGATGGCGCAAGCGCGAGTTTGAGGTGGGCAATTGGTGTTCATTCAAGCCCAACCGTATCCGCAATCCACAATGAGGCTAATTTTGAACCAGAAGCTAGGTCACAAGTACTACAGGCCATATCGAGTGCTACAATGAATTAGTCTAGTAGCTTACCGGTTGGACCTATCTGAAAGAACTCGGGTCCATCCGGCCTTCCATGTGTTAGCATTGGAGGCCCAAATCGGGCCTAATCATGTGGTGGGTTTAGCCTTACCTAAACCATGGAGGAAGATAGCCCAGCTGAACCGATCCGAGTCTTAGGCCATAGGAGACGGCACCATGGATCTAGATTGGAGACTGATACACTTAGTCAGGATTTTATCTAATTAGCTAAATCCAACTCTGTCTAGTTTTAAAAAAATATTTGTAGAATATTCAATACATATCCAAATAATATTAAACAACTTGGATAAGGTTGACAACCTCTAGATCTACAACTTTGATATTCATGACTTCTCCAGATTTGGAATATATCTATGACAAAATGAAAGTTTAATCCAAATAGTATTCGGAGAAGATAAGGAATACTAGTTTAGTTGGTTTGTTAGGGTTTCATATTGTTTTAGGACTTCTTGGCTAGCCTCTATAAATATGTGGATGGCACCCAACTTTACATTGCTATTGGATTCTTGATTTCTTGCCTTCTATCTTCTCTCTAGACTCCTCCCTCCTCCCTCTTCACCATCCTTCCACCTCTACTGTTGGCAAGGTTTCTCTTCGCTTCTAATCTCCCTCGTCTGTCGAGTCACCCCTCTTCTTTGGGATCTCGACCACTTCATTCTCTTCGTCTACTTCCCTTAATCACTTCCACAATCCACCCTCATCTCCATACCCATCCATAACCCTAACATCCACTCCATCCGTCACCACCACCACCCATGTTTTTCCATATTTTTGTTCCTACTATAGTTCGAATACGTGAAGCGCGTAAATACAAAAGTTGTAGATTAGGAAGATATGGATCCGACCTAATTGGTTTCGTAATTTTCTAACTACCATAGAATATCTGACAAATATTTTCTCATAGTTGCACGGACTGCTTCCTACAATAAATTCAGATCTTAAGGAATTGTTCCGTAGCCGATCTTTTGGTTCTAGATCCCATCAATTTGGTATCCAAGCTTTAACAAATTGGTATCTGAGCCTATCACTTTAGGCGAATCTCAAACCTCCATTTATGGTTGAAACAAGAAAGATGACATCAACAAAGAGACCTATGGAGAGCACACCGACAAGGGAGGACTCAATGCATGATGATCCTAACATGAGGCTGATTCCCTTGGAGTAACCACGATAGGACCAAGTCAACAAACGTCTTTGGGTTTGAATATGGATGAACTAAGGGGCATGTTCCAAATATTGTTGCATAGAGTTGACAACATAGAAAATGATCACAATAAATTTAAGAAATATGTCATGAATCGATTGGGTTCATCATCTCCTCGACAACGAATGGAGTTTCAAGAAGGACTAGCGGTGGAACCCCATCGAACCGATACCCCACAAGTTCAGGTGCGTTATATGAGTGTCAATGATCCACTCCTACCTATGCCTTCACATCATCCCCCACCTCCGTTACAAAACCCAAGACCGGCGGTGGTGGAACCCGAGAGGTGTGAGGCACCGGTGCGCTTCATCGATGAGGAGGATTGGCACTATGAGGATGACCTTGATCCCTATGGAGATGGTGATGGACGTGCTCGAGGATTTAGAGAAGGTGATCAATATCCACAAAGGTTTATATCAGAACCAAGGATCTTTCGATGTGATGAGCGTTTCACCCCCGGTCATCGGTGTTCTAAACCGATCGGGAGTGTGATGCTTATCAATGGTCCTGAGAAGGATGATGAGATTGATGATGATAGAGAGTGTCCAGAGAAAACCCATGAGGAGACTGTTGAGGAGGGCGTTGAGGAAGAAATCCAAGCTGAAATATCGATGCATGCATATTTGGGTACTTATGCGCCGAGGACGTTACGAGTAGATGGACTCATTAGAAAGTATTGTGTGCACATCCTCATTGATTTGGGGAGTACACACAACTTTCTAGATGAGAGGTTAGTGAGGAGATTGGGTTTGGATACCGAACTGACTATGGGGTTTGATGTTGCTATTGGAGACGGCACGAAGCTTAGGGCGGAGAGCTTGTGTCGCCGAGTCGGTATACGGGTGCAAGGAGACGACATCATTGTGGACTTGTATCTGTTGGCGCTACGAGGAGCGGACGTTGTCCTTGGTGCTCAGTGGTTACAAAGTTTGGGACCCGTTACATTTGATTTTCGGAGCATGTGGATGAAATATAAACAAGGAAACAAAAATGTGCGGCTTGATGGTGTACGGACTTCGCCGATTCCTGCGATGCAACCTATGGTGGGGCTGCTTGGTGCGTATGATTTAGCTTATCTTCTTCAGTTAGAACTAGTAGGAGATGAACCTCAAATGAATTAAGGTACTATAATTGAATTGTCTAATTTATTAGATAACTTTTCTGGATTGTTTGAGGAGCCGCAGGAGTTGCTACCGAGGAGAGTGGCAGACCATCGTTTTGAGATTGTACCCGGGGCTGAACTAGCTAACGTGAGGCCATATCGGTATCCACATGTGCAAAAAGAAGTTATCTCAAAAATGGTAGTCGGGATGTTAGAGCAAGGCCTCATACAACCAAGTCATAGTTCATACTCATCCCTTGTGCTATTGGTGCGAGAAAAGGACGGAACATGGCATTTTTACGTCGACTATCGAGCACTAAACGCTATTACTGTCAAGGACCGGTATCCTATTCCGATTATCGAGGAGTTGCTGGATGAGCTTGCACGGGTGACTATATTTAGTAAGCTTGACTTGAGGGCCGGGTATCATCAAATTAGAGTTCACCCGATGGATGTGGATAAAACTGCATTTTGGACTCCGAACGGGCATTACGAGTTCCAAGTGATGCCTTTTGGTCTCACCAATGATCCAGCTACCTTCCAAGGCCTCATAAATGATATATTTCGACCTCTCTTGCGAAGGTTTGTCTTGGTATTTTTTGATGATATTTTGGTGTATAGTAGGACTGAATTGGAGCATTGGCGGCATTTTGGAAGGCGTGTTGAATTTGTTGGAGCAAAACAAATTGAAGATCAAGAAGTCTAAGTGCCTATGGGGAATACCAAAGGTGGAGTATTTAGGCCCCATGATTTCAGTGGATGGTGTAGCAACGGATCCTCAAAAGGTTGCATGTATGACCGCTTGGCCTATTCCTACTATTACCACCGGATTGAGAGGATTTTTGGGGTTGACTGGTTATTATCGTCGATTCATTGCTAGATATGGCAAGATCGTTGCTCCTCTTCTTTGTTGAAGAAGGACTCTTTTAGATGGACGGATAAAGCCACTTTAGCCTTTAAAAAATTAAAAACAGCAATGATGACGGCACCCGTTCTAGTGCTACCGGACTTCACCAAAGAATTCATTGTTGAATGTGATGCGTCGGGTGTTGGCATAGGAGTTGTACTAATGCAAGAAGGACATCCTATTGCTTATCTTAGTAAGGCTTTATCATAAAAATCTCAGCAATTATCAACTTATGAGAGAGAGATGCTAGCAATTCTACATGCCGTGATAAGGTGGAGGCCTTATTTGATTGGTAGACAATTCATTATCCGAACCGATCAAAGGAGCCTTCCATATTTTATGGGACAGTGCATACACACTCCGGCATAGCAGCGATGGGTCACAAAATTGCTGGGGTATGATTATGAAATTGAATACAAGAAGGGAACGGAAAATAGAGCGGCAGATGCACTATCGTGCCAACCCAATACCGCCGAGCTTACAGCCTATTCATCTCCTACCTTTCCCTTCCTTGATGAGCTGAGGTATGCATGTACATCTAACCCAGATATTTTGAGATTGTTGCAGGAGGTGATGGATGATCCGGAGCGCCATCCCGAGGTGGTTAATCGAGGCGTTGAGCAGTATTTGAGGTGCTTTGTTGGAGAGATGCCGAAACGATGGTTAGAGTTCTTACCATGGGCGGAGTGATTTTATAATACCGTCTACCATAGCAGCATTAGCATGACTCCATTTTAGGTGGTGTATGGACGCACGGCTCCGACGTTACGCGTTTATGATCTAGTGGCATCGATAGATAGGACGAAGGTGGACCTAGCATTGATGGATAGAGACGCCACATTGAGGAGGTTGTGTGCTCATCCTAAACTTGCTCAAAACCGCATGAAGCAAGTTTATGATCGTAGCCATAGGGAGCAGGAGTTCGACATCGGTAGTTGGGTGTTTGTGAGGGTGCAACCGTATCGACAGGTGACATTACGTCTGATGCGAAACCAAAAGTTAGCACATCGCTACTTTGGTCCGTTTCGGGTGTTGGAGCGTATTGGTCCGGTTGCATATCGTTTGGAGCTGCTAGAGGGGTCGAGAGTGCACCCTGTTTTTCATGTTTCATTATTGAGAGAGCGCATTGGAGATCATGAGATTGTTGGATCGGTTCTACCGGAGCTATTGGAGGAGATAGAGATCGTCGAGCCAATACGAGTACTTGCTAGACGTCAACGACGACATGATACCAGATTGGAGATGAAGATTCTAGTTGAGTGGCTTGGCAAGCCATCTGATGAGGCAAAATGGTAGTTGGAGACTGATATCTTAGAGCGTTTCCCTGACTTTTCACCTTGAGGGCAAGGTGAGGGAAGCGTGGTGGGCTGATACACTTAGTTATGATTTTATCTAATTAGCTAATTCCAACTCTGCACAGTTTCAGAAAAATATTTATAGAATATTTGACACATGTCTAAATAATATCAAACTAGTTGGATAAGGCCTACAACCTCTAGATCTACAACTTTGATATTCATGACTTCTACAGATTCAGAATATATCTATGAAAAAATAAAAGTTTAATCCAAATAGTATTCAGAGAAGATAATAAATACTGGTTTAGTTGGTTTGTTAGGGTTTTATATTGTTTTAGGACTTCTTAGCTAGCGTCTATAAATATGAGGATGGCACCCAACTTTACATTGCTATTAGATTCTTGATTTCTTGCCTCCTATCTTCTCTCTAGACTCCTCCTTCCTCCCTCTTCACCATCCTTCCACCTCTACCGTTGGTAAGGTTTCTCCTCGCTTCTAATCTCCCTCGTCTATCGAGTCACCCCTCTTCTTTGGGATCTCGACCACTTTATTCCCTTCGTCTATTTCCCTTAATCACTTCTACAATCCACCCTCATCTGCATACACATCCATAACCCTAACATCCACTCCACTCGTCACCACCACCATCACCCACGTTATTCCGTTTTTTCGTCCTTACTACAGTTCTAATATGCAAAAGGCATAAATAGAAAAGTTGTAGATTAGGAAGATGTGGATCTAACCCATTTGGTTTCATAATTTTCTAACTGCCAGAGAATATCTGACGAATATGTTCCCACAGTTGCATGGACTACTTCCTACAATAAATTCAGATCTTAAGGAATTATTTCGTAGCCGATCTTTTGGTTCTAGATCCCATCAATTTGGTATCTGAGCTTTAACAAATTGGTATCAGAGCCTATCACTTTAGCATTAGAGCCTATCAGAGACAAAAGTGTTGATCGAGTGGCTAGGCAAGCCCATTAACAAGTCCACTAGGGAGCTTGAGCCAAATATCATGGACCGCTTCCATAATTTCACACAATGAGGATAAGGTGGCAGAAGTATGGTGGATTGATACGATTTGGACTTCACTAAGTCGTCTCAAACATGGATATACCTTATGAGTGTCTTTTCTTATTGTGTTAGTATTTTATCCTGAGAAAAATAAGATTTCTGTAGGTTGGTTTCGAATGCGGGTGGGTGCGTTCGAACGCACTTGCAAACGCCTACAGGCATTCACATCGACAGAAAATACAAATTGTGCATTTGAATGCACTCTACCTTGTTCGAATGCTCGCGTGTGAACACCTACATCCGTTTGCATCGATAGATAATGCAATTTGTGCATTTGAACGCATTTGACCCCATTTTAACGTGGTCGATGAAAATCTACTATTTCTAGGGTTAATAATTGTCATTTTTAACTTGCTTGGTTAGCCTCTTAAGGTGTGGATGATGATCGATGAATTAAGTTTCTTACCCTAATCTTCTTCCTCTCCTTCTCTCTCGTTCCCTCATCCCACAATGATAGGTATGGAACGTCCTCTTTGATATCTAGATCAGTTGTAGAAAAGCAGTCCGCACAATCGAGGAAATATATTCATCAGTTCTCGTAGTTAGAAAATTACAAAACCAAGGGTGATCGATCCATAACTTCCTGATTCACATTTTTGGTATTTATGTCATTCACAGTTTTGGATTGCAACTAGGATAAAAGTATGCAAGAGTGAGGGTGATGGTGATGGTGATGGGTGGAGGTGATGATAAGGTTATGGATGATAATGGAGATAAGAGCGAATGGTTGATATAGTTTAAGTGATAAGAATGAAGGGGGAGAAGTGGTCGAGATCCCAAAGAGGAGGGAGGACTCAATAGATGAAGGAGATTAGAAGATAGATGAGACCTTGCCAACAGTAGAGGTGGTTGGTTAGTGAAAAGGGAGGAGGGAGATCAGGGTAGAAAGGATAGAGGAAGATAGAAATCAAGATTCATGCATCATAATAATTTTGGTTGCCATCCACACCTTTAAGAGGCTAACCAAACAAGTCAAAATAATAATTATTAACCCTAAAAATAGTAGACTTTTACTGATCACGTTCGAATGGAATCAATCGCGTTCGAATGCACCAAATGCGTTCTTTATCAATGTGAACTGATGCAGGTGTTCGAACGCTGTCGACCACGTTCGAACTCATATTTTGTGTTCTTTGTCGATGCGAATTGATGCAGGCATTTGCAAGGGCATTCGAACGCGCCCCCTCCAGCGTTCGAATGTGACCTATAGAAATTTTATTTTTTTGAAAAATAAACAACTTATATAAGAAGAAAAGACTCCAGCAAGGTGTATCAGCCCACCATGCTTCTCCCACCTTGTCCTCAAGGTGCAAAGTCGAGGAAACGCTGCAAGATGTCCATCTGCAGCTCCCATGTTGCCTTGTCGGAAGGTTTGCCAAGCCACTCTATCTCCAATCTGGTACCATGATGTTGTTAGCGCCTTGCAAGTACACGAACTGGCTCCACAATTGCTGTTTCCTCTAATGGCTCCGGTAAAACCGATCCAATGACCTGGTGATCTCCAATCTGCTCCCTCAGTAATGAAACATGGAAGACCGGATACACTCTCAACCCCTCAAGTAGCTCCAAGCGATACGCAACTAGACTGATACACTCTAACTCCCGAAACGGACCGAAGTAGCGATGTGCTAACTTTTGGTATCGCATCGGACGTAAGGTCACTTGTCGGTATGGTTGCTCCCTCATGAACACCCAACTGTCGATGTTGAACTCTTGCTCCTGATGGCTGCGATCATAAATTTGCTTCATACGATTTTGAGCAAGTTTAAGATGGGCATGCAACCTCCTCAATGTGGTGTCTCTATCCATTAATGCCAAGTCCACCTCCGTCCGATCCACAGATGTCACAAGGTCATAGGCCCGAAATGTCAGAGCCATGCGCCCATACACCACCTTGAATGGAGTCATAACAATACTACTGTGGTGGGCGGTGTTGTAAGACCACTCCGCCCACGGTAAGAACTCCAACCAGCACCTCGGCATCTCTCTCACAAAGCACCACAAATACTGCTTAATGCCTCGATTGACCACCTTGATTTGGTCGTCCGTCTATAGATGGTAGGCCGAACTGAAGTTCAATCGAGTCCCCAGCAATATAAAAAAACTCCATCCAAAAGTCGCTCACAAATACACGATCACGATCAGAGACAATCATGCATGGCATGCCATGCAACCTAGCAACATCTCTTACAAAAATATTTGCCACCAACTTGGCTAAGAATGGATGCGACAATGTAGAAAATGTGCATAGTTGCTCAATCTGTCAACCACTAGAAAAATAATGGAGTAGCCACGTACCAGCAAAAAACCTTCTATGAAATTCATAGAAATATCTTCCCAAACACAATCTGGTATCGGTAAAGGTTGAAGTAATCCGGCCGGTTTCAATGTGGTTACCTTTGCCCTTTGACAGACTTTGCAAGCACGAAGAAAACTCCTCACATCTCGCCTAAGTCTTGGCCACGTGCAGCTCTGTGATAGCCTCATATAAGTCCTCAAGACACCTTCATGACTGGCCTCCAGAGTTTAGTGGAAGTGCTCCAATAATTTCTGCCACAATTCGTCATTTGTGGGCACCTAGATGCACCCACGGTCCAATAGCAAACCGTCTCGGTTCTCCAACTCCGGATGGCGCTCTGGATCATCTAACACCTCTTGTAACAACCTCTTAATATTCGAGTCAGATGTACATGCATACCTCAGCTCGTCAAGAAAAGGAAAAATGGGAGAAGAAAAGGCTACGAGCTCGGTGGTATCGGGTTGGTATGATAGTGCATCCACCGCTCTATTTTCCGTTCTTTTCTTATACTGAATTTCATAATCATACCCTAGCAATTTTGTGACCCACCTCTGCTGTGCTGGAGTGTGAATATGCTATCCCATAAAGTATAGAAGACTTCTTTGATTGGTTCGAATAATAAATCGCCTACCGATCAAATAAGGTCTCCACTTTGTCACTACATGTAGGATTGCCAACATCTCCCTCTCATGGGTCGATAATTGTTGGGGTTTTTGTAATAAAGCCTTGTTGAGAAAGGCTATGGGATGTCTTCCTTACATTAGTACAGCTCCTATGCTAACTCCTGACGCATCGCATTCCACAACAAACTCTTTGGTGAAGTCTGGTAGAGCTAGAACGGGCGTCGTTGTCATAGCTATTTTTAATTTTTCAGAGGTTACAATGGATTCCTCCATCCATCTAAAAAAGTCCTTCTCAACAATGAAGTGAGATGAGTAACGATCTTGCTATACTTGGTGATAAGCAGCAATAATACCCGGTCACTATCATGCACGCTACCTTTTGAGGATCCGCCGTCACTCATTCCGCTGTTATGATGTGGCCTAAATACTCCACTTGTGGTACTCCCCATAGGTATTTAGACTTCTTAATCTTTAGCTAGTTTTGCATCAACAAATTCAACACATCCTCTAAATATTGCTAATGCTCCATTTCATTCCTGCTGTACACCAAAATATCGTCAAAGAAAACTAATACATACCGTCGCAGCAGAGGCCAAAAATTATCATTCATGAGGCCTTAGAAAGTTGCTGGAGCATTGGTGTGACCAAATGGCTTCATTCGAAACTCATAGTGCTCGTCCGAAGTCCGAAATGCAGTTTTGTGCACATCCGTCGGGTGAACTCTAATTTGATGATACCCGACCCTCAAGTCAAGTTTGCTGAATATGGTCGCCCCCTGCAAGCTCATTTAGCATCTCCTCTATGACTGGAATGGGATACTGTTCCAATGGTGATAGCGTTTAGTGCCCTATAGTCGACATAGAAACACCACGACCCATCCTTCTTCCGCACCAATAACACGAGCGATGAGTAAGAGCTATAGCTTGGTTATATGAGGCTTGCTCCAACATCTTGGCCACTATCTTGGAGATAACTTCCTTCAACACATATGGATACCGATACGGTCTCACGTTCGCCGGTGCAACCTTGGGCACAATCTCTATGTGATGGTCCATCGTTCGCTTCGGCGACAACTCCTTTGGCTCCTTAAATAGTCCAACTAATACATTTAGTTAGGATCTTTTCTTATTGCATTAGTTATTTATTTTTATTAAAATAAAATTTATGTAGGTCGCATTCGAATGTAGGAGGGGTCGCGTTCGAATGCCCTTGCGAATGCTTGCATCAGTTGGGTGTTTGTGAGGGTGCAATCGTATCGATAGGTGACCTTGCGTCTGATGCGTAACCAAAAGTTAGCGCATCGCTACTTTGGTCCGTTTCGAGTGTTAGAGCGAATTACTCCGGTTGCATATCATTTAGAGTTGTTAGAGGGGTTGAGAGTGCATCCTGTCTTCCATGTTTCATTGTTGAGGGAGCGGATTGAAGATCATGAGGTCGTTGGATTAGTTCTACTGGAGTCATTGGAGGAGACAAAGATCATAGAGCCGGTTCGTCTACTTGCTAGGCGCCGACGACGACATGGTACTAGCTTAGAGATGGAGATTCTAGTTGAGTGGCTTGGCAAGTCATCCGATGAGGCGACATGGGAGTTAGAGACTAATATTTTACAGCGTTTCCCTATCTTTTCTCCTTGATGCAGGGGGGGAAGCATGGTGGGCTGATACATTTAGTTGGGATCTTTTTTTTATTACATTAGTTATTTATTTTCATTAAAATATATTTAGTTTCTTGCCTCCTATCTTCTCTCTAATCTCTCTCCTTCCTCCCTCTTCATCATCTTTCCACCTCTACCATTTGCAAGGTCTCTTCTAACTTCTAATCTCTCTCCTCTATCGAGTCCTCCCTTTAAAAGTCTTTGGGAACGACGTGGCCGGCCACACTATGGCTAGCCTCGTGCCCATGCAAGCTGCTCATGCAGCCTGTGTGGTGAGGCACCATGCACCCACTGCCGCTGTCGTAGCCAACCGGCTGCGGCCAGTTGGCAGCGGCGGGCCTTGGGGCCGCCACCCTTTTCCCCCTCCACTGCCTCTCTTTCTCCCTCTATATCTCTCTTTTCCTCGCTCTCTCTCTCTCTCGCCGAGGCTGGCCTTTCACCGCCGCTGTCTTCCTTGGAAACCAGCCACCACCTCCTGGAGCATCGGTGAGCTCATTTCCCTCCCCTGTCTCTCTCTCTCTCACTCGCTTACACCCGAGCTCGGGCTCGTCGGAGCCGAGCCGCTGGTGAGAGGTCGGTGCCATCCCTGTCGGCCCGGGTCTGCACTTCCCTCCCGTCCTTCTCTTCTCTTCTCTTCTCTTCTCTTCTTCTTCTTTCTTCTTCTTCATCAGCTGTTCCTCCTTCTGCAACAGTGCTGGGCTTGGCCCAACACTGTAGCAGATAGTGCCGAGCCTAGCACTGCGTCAAGGGATTGCTCCCTTTTAATTTGTTTACATTAATTATGTGATTTAGTTTCTAAAATTTGGGTAAATCAATTTATCTAGATGGTAGATTATTTTGATAATTTACTCTCACTAGTATAAGTATTAGCTAAGTATTTTTAGTATAATAATTTATTAATTATAGTTATAAATACTTGCATATGATTATATATATAGTTTAGCCATTGTTTATTAGATTAATACATGTAATCATATTGATAATAATCTTATATTTTATATAGTTAGTTTTATTAAAAATAATTAAATTATATAAGTTTCTATTAATGTTTATGTATGCTTATACATGTATATATTTAATATATTTGAATATACAATGTGTTTCTAGCACATTATTATTATATATTATTTTCTATCTAATAAAATGCTGAGCTCAGATAATTATTTTTATATTTACGAATAATGATTATTATATGTATGATTAGTAACTAGTTAAGTAAAAGTAGTAATTGCCAAATTATTGAATTATAGTTAGTTATTTTATGTACATATATTTTAATTATATTATTGTATATCTGATTCTTTTATGCTTAAAGAGATTAATTACTATATGCCTAATATATAATTAGAATAAGGTTATCATAATTATATATATATAATGTTTGTCAAGTTATTTAATAAAATCAAATAATTTATTATATTTTACACCAATGAATTCTAAATGGGATAAACGGCTAATATCATATTACTTAAATATTTTCAAACCCCAACGATAAGTTGATGTTTGACTGACAGACGTGAGAGATGCGTGGTTCGCATCTTCTGATTAGATGTGAGTAGTCTTATCCCCTAAATGTCTTTCTCAAATTAGGATATATTATATATTATGTACATGCATATTTTGGCCTTCAGCATGATTATATGACTTTATATAGAGATGATTTCAGTTAAGCATATTTTATCAAGCATTTTGATTAGGCTGATCTGGGATATGAATACATTGGTGATATATAGAGATGATTGGATATGATTATACTGTTATGGTTTTATGTCGGGATGATCTCTATCATGAGTGTGCAAGTGATAGACTAGCAAGAGTATGCATGTGCTAGATACATGGTTGGTGTCTGCACACATCATTTTGATCTTGGCTTCTTTACTATCTAAATTCCTGAGTTGTATGATCTGTTACAGTACAGGATATATGCATATGATTTATCATGTATAGGAGATCATAAAAATACATGTGTATGTGATGTGATATGATGTGATGGTTGGAATGGTATCTGGTCCGGACTGGTACTAGAGATACTCTTAGCGTATGACAGAGTATGGTGATGGCTGATGGTTGTACTCTTAGTGTATGATAGGGTATGATTACTTTCTTCTGAAATACCCTTAGCGTATGGCACGGTATGATTTATCTCCAGAGATACTCTTAGCATATGACAGGGTATGCTCTGAGCTTGTGACATAATGTGTATCGAGTTTGGGGCCGAATACAGTAGTCCAACATGATGGATGATATTTAGAGATGAGATGGATGATTGTGATAGTGAGAGATATGTAGATTATATCTAGCTCTGACATATACGATTATCTAATGGTTGCCATGCATCATGCATCTCATTGATGTGACTAGTATCATTAGATCATGATTGTTATACATCATATGTTGTTACATTCGGTGATATTATATTGTAATTTCATCATGAGATATATTTTTGGTTGAGGATATAATATACTCATTCATGATAATTGATTCCATTTATATATATGTTATTGAGGATAGATATATACATGTTTATACATGGCATCATGCCGCTTTCTAATTCATATTATCCAGTACATGATTTACTCTCTGTTTGGCATTACTGATTTGGGGTAAGGTCTATTCACTGAATCTTTTGCTCATGACTCTCTTTATTTTTTTTCTAACCCCCTCAGATATGTGGTACGTGATAGCGAGTTGAGAATCTTGAGAAGATATTTTAGAGCGATGATGAGGTGAGCTATAGATGCGAGATGGTATAGATAATAGTTTATATAGAAATTGAGTTGTACCAGTATTTGATATTTGTATTATTTTGTATTAGACGATGATTTTTATAATACAGGTCGAATCATAGTGTACTCTTGTATTAGTTGTTTTAGTTGTATCTTGATGGTTTGTTATGGCCTGTGTGGGTCTTGCTAGATTATGTGGTGGTCTAGTGTATATTATTATGGACTTAGATATTCATATGTTAATAGGATTATTTGGTTAATAGTATGATTTATTTGGTGATAGATTATGTGATCATGGATAGGTTAGTAGGTTTTATTTGATGATGTCACGATTATAGGTGCATAGGAGAGTATCTATGCATGTCAGGCCCTGCCTGACTTATCGCGTATGCCGCGCATGCCATGTGGGCGCATGGACATGCACGTGCCTATGCCGGGCGGGGGCGTTACAATATCCCTTAACCACATCCACCATCCACCTTCATCTCCATTATCATCCACAACCCTAACATCCACTCCGCCCATCACCACCATCATCACCTGCATTCTTTTGTGTTTTTGTCTTTGTTTCAGTTCGAATTTGCAAAGGGCATAAATACAAAAATTGTAGATCCGAGAGTTACGAATCTAATCCACTTAGTTTCATAATTGTATGATCACAGAAGAATATTTGACGAATATTTTCCCACAGTTGCACGGACTGATTCCTATAATAAATCTAGATCTTGAAAGAATCGTTCCGTAGCCTATCTTTTGGTACCGTAACTCATCAATTTGGTACCAGAGCTAGATGAACCTCATACCTCCATTAATGGTGGAAATAAGAAAGATGACATCAATAAGGAGACCAATGGAGAGCACACCGATAAGGGAAGACTCAACCCACGATAACCCTAACCGTGAGGCTGATTCCTTTGGAGCGACCATGGCAGGACCGAGTCAACAACATCCAAGGGTGTGAATATAGGCTTAGCAGATGAACTTAGGGGCATGTTCCAAACATTGCTGCTTAGAGTTGGCGCAATGTAGAACGATCATAATGCTTTAAAAGAATATGTCCTGAACCGATCGGCTTCGTCATCTTCTCGACGATGATTGGTGCCTCAAGAACAACCAGCAGTGAGACCACACCGAACCGATACTCATAGGTCTAGGTGCGACATGTTAGTGTCAATGATCCTCTTTTACCTATGCCTATACATTATTCCCCACGTTCGTTATAAAACCCACAACTGATGGTGGTGGAACCCAAGAGGCGAGCAGCACTAGTGCGCTTCGTCGAAGAGAAGGATTGACACTTTGAGGATGAAGTTGATTCCTTCGGAGATGGTGATGGACGTGCTCGAGGATTTAGAGAAGGAGATCAACATGCACAAATGTTCAGACCTGAACCAAGGATCTTTTGCGAACCCGGCAATACTATTTGGGGGTGAATGATACACTTAGTTAGGATCTTTTCTTATTACATTAGGTATTTATTTTCATTAAAATAAAATTCCTGTAGGTCGCGTTCAAATGCCCTTGTGAATGCCTTGTGAACGCCCGCGTTCGCAAATCCAGAGAAGGGGCTTTTTGAGTGCGTTCGAACGCGATCGGGCGAGTTCGAACGCGATCAATGAAAATCCTCTAGAATTAGGATTTCATATTGTTTTAGGACTTGTTGGCTAGCCTCTATAAATATATGGATGGCAACCAATTTCATAATGCTATCGGATTCTTGATTTCTTGCCTCCTATCTTCTCTCTAGACTCCTCCCTCCTCCTTCTTCACCATCCTTCCACCTCTATCGTTGGTAAGGTTTCTCCTCGCTTCTAATCTCCCTTGTCTGTTGAGTTACCCCTCTTCTTTGGGATCTCGACCACTTCGTTCCCTTCGTCTATTTCCCTTAATCACTTCCACAATCCACCCTCATCTCCATACCTATCCATAACCCTAACATCCACTCCACCCGTCACCACCACCATCACCCACGTTATTCCGTGTTTTCATCCCTGATACAGTTCAGATTTGCGATGGGCATAAATATAAAAGTTGTAGATCAGGAAGTTACGGATCCAACCCAATTAGTTTCATAATTTTCTAACTGCTAGAATATATCTGAAGAATCTGTTCCCAAAGCTACGCGGACTGATTCCTGTAATAAATTCAGATCTTGAAGGAATCATCGGGTAGCCTATTTTTGGTTTCAAAGCCTACCATTGGTATCAAAGCCTATCAATTTGGTATTAGAGCCTATCAAATTGGTATTAGAGCCTATCAAGTGGTATTAGAGCCTATCAAATTGGTATTAGAGCAGGCGAACCTCAAACCTCCATTAATGGTTGAAACAAGGAAGATGACATCAACAAGGAGACCTATGGAGAGCACACCGACAAGAGAGGATTCAATGCACAATGATTCTAACCGTGAGGCCGATTCCTTTGGAGCGACCACGGTAGGACCGAGTCAACCAACATCCATGGGTTCGAATATGGATGAACTTAGAGGCATCTTCAAAACATTGTTACATAAAGTTGACAGACAACATACAAAAGGATCACAATAAATTCAAGAAATATGTCGTGAATCGATTGGGTTTGTCATCTCCTCGATGACGAACGGAGTTTCAAGAAGGATCAGCGGTTGGACCTCATCGAACCGATACCCCACAGGTCTAGGTGTGTCATATGAGTGTCAATGATTCCCTCCTACCTATGCCTTCACATCATCCCCCACCTTCATTACAAAACCCAAGACCGATGGTGGTGGAACTCGAGAGGTGTGCGGCACCGGTGCACTTCATCGATGAGGGGGATTAGCACTATGAGGATGAGGTTGATGCTTATGGAGTTGGTGATGGACGTGCTCGAGGATTTAGAGAAGGTGATCAATATATACAAAGGTTTAGACCTGAATCAAGGATCTTTCGCGAACCTGACAACGCTATTTGGGAGAGAACCACACGTTTGGACTTTTCAAAATTCCAAGACGGTGATCCAACGGATTGGGTGTTTCAAGTTGAACAATATTTTGATTAACAAGGTACAGTGAAAGATGCAATAGTCCATATGGCAAGCTTCCATCTCCAAGGAACGGCATTGCATTGGTATAGATCGGTTATTCGTGGTGGTGGATTTATCGAATGGGTTGATTTTTGTAGGAGGATTACACGCAGATTTGGGACAGCGGCATATGAAAATTTTGCTGCCACATTAAGCAAGATAGTTCAAAGGACTACCGTATTAGAGTACCAAGCTAAGTTTGAAAGAGTTAGTAGTCGTTGTGAGCCACCGTGGCCCGAACGTACATTGATGAGTACATTTATTTTAGGGCTGCGAGAGGAGATACAAGCGGATGTTCGTGCTCTATATCCTACTACTCTTGAGAAGGCATTTGAGAAGGCCGTGAGGATAGAACAAAAGCATAGAGCTCTAAAGATGGCAGTGAAAGATGGGCGGTTGAGTTCATCTGCCAAGCCCATGTTCACACCCATGGATGTTAGTTGACTCGGTCCTACCATGGCCGCACCAAAGGAATCGGCCTCTCGGTTAGGGTTTTCGTGGGCTGAGTCTTCCATTGTTGGTGTGCCCTCCATTGATCTCCTTGATGATGCCATCTTCCTTGTCTCCACCATTAATGGAGGTTCGAGGTTCGCTGGGCTCTAATACCAATGATAGGTACGGAACATCCTCTTTCATATCTAGATCGGTTGCGGAAAAGTAGTCCACGCAATTGAGGGAAAATATTCACTACATATTCTCTCGTAGTTAGAAAATTACGAAACCAAGAGTGATCAATCTGTAGCTTTCTGATCTACGTTTTTTAGTATTCATGCCCTTTACAGATTCAGACTAGAAATATGACAAAAATATGCAAGAGTGGGGGTGATGGTGGTGGTGACGGGTGAAGGTGATGATAAGGTCATGGATGATAATGGAGGTGAGGGTGAATGGTTGATGTAGTTTAAGGGATAAGGATGAAAGAGAAGAAGTGGCAGAGATCCCAAGGAGGAGGGAGGACTTAACAAACGAGGGAGATTAAAAGATAGATGAGACCTCGCCAACAATAGAGATGGCTGGTTGGTGAAGAGAAAGAAGAGAGCTTAGGGTAGAGAGACCAGAGAGAGGATAGAGGAAGATAGAAATCAAGATTCATGTATCCACACCTTTAAGAGGCTAAGCAAACAAGCCAAAATGACAATTATTTACTCTAAAAATAGTGGACTCTCACCGATCACATTTGAACGGGGACGACCGCATTCGAATGCACCAAACGCATTCTCTGTCGATGTGAACTGATGCTGGCATTTCCACGCGTTCGAACGCACATTCTGTGTTCTTTATCGATGCGAACTGATGCAGGCGTTCGCAAGAGCGTTCAAATGCACCCCTCCGGTGTTTGAACGCGACCTACAGAAACTTTATTTTTTTAAAAATAAATAACTAATACAATAAGAAAAGACTCTAGCAAAGTGTATAACACACGGCTCCACCACCTCTAGCCTCCCTTGATCGGCCACTCACACTAATCTCTTAGGGGCGGCTTACTCCTCCCCCTCTTCAAATCTCTCTCTACCTTCGCCCTAACCCTAATCCTTCCCCACCACCTTCCTTGCCGGTGCCACCCATTACCTCCGGCCTACCACCTCCATATTCCACCTAGGATCCCGTGCCTCCATCCATAGATCCAAAATCACGTTCTGATCTGAATCTTGCATATCGGACTCCCTAACATTCGTCCACTTATCCAAAGAGATCTCTAGATCTTGTAGTCTGAATTACCTAATATTAGATTTGTTGGAAAGCTCTTTTCTAGAGCTATGACCTATCAATATTTCACATTGATTCGATGATTATATCTTAAAGAATCTCCTTTTAAAGTTCCGTGCAAGTCCTGCCCAGATTTGAAAACAAGATAGATCAAACCTAATCCAGGAGAGATCGTATCATAATGATAAAAATATAGAATGTACCATATATTTTATGTTTGGTAAGAATTATACCAAAGATGGTTGAAAGGAAATAACAAAAGGGTATGTCTAAAGTACCGGCAGGAAATTAAATATTGGACATTTAAAAAATAGATGGAAAACCATCTATGAAACCCACGAAAATTATAAGGCTCTTTTGGAGAGAAGTGGATGGGGTTGGGATCACATCAAATATGTCTCTATTGCACCATTTGAGGAAGATTGGATTATGATGATAGAGGTATAGAATGTACCATATGTTTTATCTTTGGTAAGAGCCATACCAAAGATGGTTCGAAGGAAATAAAAAAGGGTGTGTCCAAAGGACCGGTAGAAAATTAAATGTTGAGCATTTAAAAAATAGATGGAATTCCCTTCGTGAAAGCCACCGAAATTACAAGGCCCTTTTGGAGAGAAATGGATGAGGTTAAGATCACATCAACCATGTCCTGATTGCACCATCTAAGATTAGGATATAATTATAAAGGTATAGAATGTATCGTATATATTATTATTATTATTATTATTATTATTATTATTATTATTATTATATGATTATAATATAAGCTTGTAGCTGATTATATTTTTATCCCAATAATTAGATAAAATCCAAATATAACAAATGTCGAGAGAAGGGCTTTATACACTTTGAAGAAGTTAATTTCCTTGTGGGTACTGATACTACCATAGGCTGTTATGCTTTTGCATCTAATGAACCTATTGCATTGAATAAAAGCACCATGTATTTGGATACACCTTCATTGGATGTTATAAATTTGGAGGGTGATAATAGTCTGCATATTTCCTCTGGCACTAAGAGAAGAAGCACTGGATCAAATAAGGGTAGTAAGAGGAAAAAAAAATTCTCCCATCATCTTCTACAAGACCTAGCCTTCTAAATGCAATAGATAGGACTTATATTTCTATGATTGTCCCTAAGGGATTTTAGGCTAGTGCACATTGTCGAGAGAGTTATGTTGCCCAAAATATCATGGCTGCCATCAATTTCGATATAAAGTTCACATTTGTGCTACCTACATGGGAATGAAGTGCAGCTGACTAGCACATATTGAATGAAACTCAGTTATGAAATTATTTTACCATCCCTTCTAGTACATTATTAGAAATTACATACAAGTTGATAGAACAAATATACTATTGAGTAAAACTAATATTTCTAGGGAAATGTTGTCCGGTTGATGTTGGATATGCAAATACAACCCAATTTTTGGTACCATATAGGGAAATAAGATATCATCTAAGAGAGTATAATAATGCATGAAGTGCACTCTAACATCCCTTATAAAAATAAAATAAAAATAAACTAGAGCGCACGTGACTTGCACATGCTTAGCACATGCGCACCCCTTCTCTCTCCCTTTACTACCATCCCTTTTTTCTTTTATCTTCTCTCTTCCTTCTTCTTTTCTTCCTTCTCCCTACCAGCTACCTTCTTTCCTTTTTTGGGATGCCGTCACACCAGAGCACCATTGAGCTTGTCAACCCCTAGGATCAAAGCGTTGAAGCTCCCTCCCTTGTTAGGTAAATCTAATTTAAAAATATGTTATTTGATTTGGGTTTTTCCTCTAGAGTTTTCCTCTTTTGGTCTTGCTAGGGATTCGGCCGACCGGTGGCCTTGTACCTCATCGCATCGGCTACTCGGTAGTACCCTTATTAGGTAGTTTCTCCACTCAGTTAAGGCTACACCTAGTAGCCTCTCCTTATCTTCTTGTGAGCCTTTATTCAGCAATCTCAATCGGCATCACCCTTCCTTAAGTGGTGGAAAAGCTTCCCCTCTTTGCCTTGGCTGATGGTTGTGGCGAGATGGGTTCTAGTAGTCAATTGCCTTTAGCGATTGGACTCCCCCTCAACTAGCTTCTACTTGTCAAGGGGAGCGTGTCAGTAGGGTAGGCTAGGATTGCCAGCAGTTGGGTTTGCCGGCAGCTCCCCCCCTCCCCCACCACCAATTAGGTTCTTGCTCATCTGTGGGTACTCGCTAGTTTTCTCATCGATCGGGTTAGGATCCTGGGTGCTTTCCTCCGTCGGTGAGGCATCGGGCAACGTGTTGGCCCCGACTACTAGCGATAGTGATCATTGGTAGCCATCATCCCTTCCTTCCTCTTAGTTGAAGTGTAAAAGGATGGAAGAGGGGTGGGCTACTATCAACCCTGCCCATGGCCTAGCACTTGGGCTGAATGTAGCCAAGCCAAGCTTGGGCTCAAGCAAGGTGTAGCCCAACCCAAGGTTTCGAGGTTGGGCGACTATCAGCCTAGCCTATGGTCTATTGCTTGGGCTAAGTGTAGCCTAGCCCAGGTTGGGCTTGGGCCAGGTGCAGCCTAACCGAAGGTTTTAAGGCTGGGCTACTGTTAGCCCAACCCATGGTCTTGTAGGTTGGGCTGTGGCCTAGTCTAAGTGGTTTGCTTAGCATTCTTTGTAGGTTGGGGGCTTTGTAACCATCTTTGGTGGGTTTGTAGTCTTTAGGTTAGTGGCGGCTCAACCTATTTTGCTTTGTTGCTTTAGGCTAGCTTAGATAGAATAATTACCGTTTAAGTTTTTTAACCTTTTATTTAGTTAATCTTGTCAAACATGAGCCTTAATTAATCATTTTTAGTAGATAGCTGTGTTTGCTATATTAATTATTATAAATAAATTTTAATGACTTAGATTGTAGCTTGAGACTGTCATTATAAATAACTCATAATAAGGAATTATCTCTAATTAGGATTTAGTATGGTCAATCATAATTTAGTTAATTTAATTTTAGCAAATGGGTTATTGATATAGGGATATCTGTATAAATTGCCCATGTCGGATAATTAATACAGATTACCATATAGAAATTATGTTAAGTAGATTACCTTATTTAACGAAGCAGATTATCTTATCTATTGGAGAAGATTAATTAATGTTGCATTTGTTATTTATCTTAAATTGATAATAATTAGTGGAGCAATAATTCAAGGTAAATTATTTTAAATTACTTTTAATGTCATGTTAGGTGTTGGTACAGCTATGCTAGCTCTACCTAATTAATAAATATAAGAATTCGTAGATGTTCCTACCTAAGCCTTTTGCAGACGTTAGTGGGATTATTTAATTAATTAGTGTTAGGAATGTAGCGCTCATATTTTATTATCTATAACAACCTATCCTTAAAAAAAATTGCATGGCATGACGTGTGGCCAGCCTTGTGCCACGCTGGGGTGGCGTAAGCTAAGGGTGCCACGCACCCTAAGCTGCTGGCTCGGCCAACTAGGCCAGGCAAGCTAACTTCGATGGGCCCATTGGTGCCGTAGCTGCAGCGCCGACGTCCCCCCACTACCTCTCTCTCTCTCCCTTTAACTCTCTCTCTCTCTTTCTCTATCCTTCCCCCCACTCTTGCTGGCGTCGGCCTACCATCGTCGTTGCTGTCGTGATATATTTAGTTAGGGTCTTTTCTTATTGCATTATTGTTTATTTTTATTAAAATAAAATTTTGTTAGGTCGCATTCGAATGTGGAAGGAGTTGCCTTCGAACGCCCTTGCGAACGCCTGCATTAGGTTTGCAAAAATAGAGAATGCAAAATGTGCGTTCAAATACAATCGGGCGCGTTCGAACGCCTGCATCGCGTTCGCGCATATAGAGAACGCCTTTTGTGTGTTCGAATCCGATCGGGCGCGTCCGAACACGATCGGTGGGAATCTTCTAGAATTAGGGTTAATAATTGTATTTTGGCTTATTGGCTAGCCTCTATAAAGGTGTAGATGGTAGCCAAATTTATTTATGCTATTGGATTATTGATTTCTTGCCTCCTATCTTCTCTCTAGTCCCTCTACCCTAATCTCTCTTCTCCCTCTTCACCAACCTACCATCTCTACCATTGGCAAGGTCTCTCCTAACTTCTAATCTGAGTCCTCCCTTTTCTTTGGAATCTCGACCACTTTTTCCCCTTCGTCTTTATCCTTAACAACGTCCACCATCCACTTTCATCTCCATTGTCATCCATAACCCTAACATCCGCTCCACTCGTCACCACCACCATCACCCACAATATATTGTAGTTTTATCCCAGTTGTAGTTCAAATATGCAAAGGGCGTAAATATGAAAAACGTAGACTAGGGAGCTACGGATCGATTCCACTTAGTTTCATAATTTTATGACTACGATAGGATATATGGTGAATATATTCCATCGGTTGCACAGACTGCTTTCTACAATAAATTCAAATCTTAAAAAAATTGTTCTGTACGCTTATCATTGGTATCAGAGCCAAGCGAACCTCAGACCCTCATTAATGGTTGAAACAAAGAAGATGACGTCGACAAGAAGACCAATGGAGAGCACACCGACAAGGGAAGACTTAATCCACGATAACCCTAACCGTGAGGTCGATTCTTTTGGAGCGACCATGGCAGGACTGTGATACAATTCGGACTTCACCGATGTCGTCTTGAGCTTGGATTCACTTTAGGAGTGTTTTTCGTTTCATGTTTTAGTGTTTAATTTCCATTATGCGTTCGAATGCGGGTGGAGTGAGTTCGAACGCGTTTGTCAATGGGGTTGTGAACGTGGGTGAAGAGAGTGCACTATGCGTTCGCACGCCCCGTTCAAATGCACTGTGAACGCCTGCATCGCGTTCGCAAATCCAGAGAGGAGTGAACTCGGTGCGTTCGAATGCGGTTGGGTGCGTTCGAACATGATCGGCGAAAATTGTATTGTTAGGGTTAATTTTGAGTTGTGGTTAGCCTATAAAAGGATGTGGATGGCAACCAAAGTCATTATTGATTATTGAGAATTGAGTTTTGCCTTGCCTCCTTCGTCTTCTTCGCTCCCGTTCTCTCAATCCCCGGTGACGCCGCTTTTAACCTCCCTCGACCGGCCAATCACCCTAGTCCCTTAGGGGCGGCCCTCTCCTTCCTCTTCTTCCAATCTATCAAACACTTGCCCTAACCTTTCCATCAACCATAACCCCTCCACCACTACTTTTCACCGGTGCCACCCTATTAACGCCGGTCCACCTCCAATCACCATTACCTAGGATCTCGTGCCTCCATCCACGGATCCTAAACAGATCATCCTAATGTTCATCCACTAAATGGACGATATCTCAAGATCCCCATATCCGATTCGCCTGAAACTAGATTTGTTGGAAAGCTATTTTCTGGGGCTACAACATATCCAAATTTCACATCGATCCGACATCAGTATATTTTGGGACCTTATTTCAAAGTTCCGTGTCAGATCTAGTCCAGATCAGGAAATTAGAAAAGATCGAACCTTAGCCTAAAGGGGAGATCGTATCAGACTGAGCCAACCAACGTCCATGGGTGTGAATATGGGCTTGGCGGATGAACTTAGGGGCATGTTCCAAATGTTGTTGCATAGAGTTAACGCATGTAGAACGATCATAATGCTTTAAAAGAATATGTCATGAATCGATCGACTTCGTCATCTCCTCGACAACGATCGATGCCTCAAGAAGGATCAACGATGGGACCACACCGAACCAATACCCCATAGGTCCACGTACCACATGTTAGTCTCAATAATCCTCTTTTACCTATGCCTACACATCATCCCCCACCTCCATTATAAAACCCAAGACCGGCGGTGGTGGAACCCGAGAAGCGAGCGAGTGCGCTTCATCGAAGAGGAGGATTTGCATTTTTAGGATAAGGTTAATCCTTTCAGAGATGGTGATGGATGTGCTCGAGGATTTAGAGAAAGAGATCAACATGCACAAAGGTTCAAACCTAAACCAAGGATCTTTTGCGAACCCGACAATACTATTTGGGGGAGAACCGCACGCTTGGACTTTCCAAAATTCAAAGGCGGTGATCCAACGGACTAGGTGTTTCAAGTGGAACAATACTTTGATTGTGAAGGGACAGTGGAGGACGCAAAGGTCCAAATGGCAAGCTTTCACCTCCATGGAATGGCATTATATTGGTATATATCGGTTATTCATGGTGGAGAATTTACCGATTGAGCTGACTTTTGTAGGAGGATTACACGCAGATTTGGGACAGCGGTATATGAAGATTTTGCTGCCACATTAAGCAAGATGGTTCAGAGAACGACCGTATTGGAGTACCAAGCTAAATTTAAAAGAGTTAGTAGTCGTTGTGAGCCACCTTGGCCCGAACCGACATTGATGAGCACATTCATTTTAGGGCTACGGGATGAAATACAGGTGGATGTTCGTGCTCTTTGTCCTACCACTCTTGAAGGGGCCTTTGAGAAGGTGTGAGGATGGAGAAAAATCATAAGGCTTTCAAGATGGCAGCAAAAATAAGTTGGGGCAACTGAGATGGGCGATTTGCACATAAAACGCCAACTGGAAAGTCTACGGGTTCAAAAACAGGGGCCGTGAGTACTAGACTACGATCACCTTTAAGACCTTCTTCCGATGTTAGATAAGGCACAAAAACCCCCATCGAACTCTCACACCTGCCCAGGTGGAGGAGCGAAGAGCGAAAGGCCTTTGCTTTCGATGCGATGAATGTTTCACCCCCGGTTATCGGTGTTCCAAATTGATTGGGAGTGTGATGCTCATCGACGGTCTCAAGGAGGATGATGAGGTTGTTGATGATGGAGAGTGTTCAGAGGAGGTCCATGAGGAGGTTGTTGAGGAGGGCGCAGAGAAAGATATCCAAACGAAAATATCGATGCATGCATATTCTGGTACTTCCGCGCTAAGGACGTTATGGGTAGACGGACTTGTTAGAAAGTATTGTGTGCACATCCTCGTCGATTCCGGGAGTACACACAACATTCTAGACGAGAGATTAGTGAGGAGATTGGGCTTGGATGCTGAACCGACCACGGGGTTTGACATTGCTATTAGAGATGGCACAAAGCTCAAGGCGGAGAGCTTATGTCGCCGGGTCGATATACGGGTTCAAGGACATGTCATCATTTTGGACTTACATCCATTGGCGCTGCGAGGAGCAGACATTGTCCTAGGCACACAATGGTTACAAAGCTTGAGACCCGTCACTTTTGATTTTCGGAGCATGTGGATAAAATTTAAGCAAGAAAATAAAGATATGCGGCTTGATGGTGTTCGATCTCCATCGATTCCTACGATGCAGCCAATGGTGGGGCTGCCATGTGCGAGTGATTTGGCCTATTTTCTACAGTTAGGACCAACAAGAGATGAGCCTCAAATGAGTCTAGACACTATTATCGAGTTCTTTAATTTATTAAACAAATTTGCTGGACTGTTTGAAGAACCAAAGGAGTTGCTACCAAGGAGAACGGCGGACCATCGCATAGAGATTGTGCTCGGAGCAGCAACGGCGAATGTAAGTCCATATTGATACCCACATGTGCAAAAGGAAGTTATCTCCAAGATGGTAGCTGAGATGTTGGAATAAGGCCTCATTCAACTAAGTCATAGCTCATACTCATCGCCCGTACTATTGGTGCGAAAAAAGGACGGGGCATGGTGTTTTTGTGTCGACTATCGGGCACTAAATACTATTACGATCAAGGACCAGTATCCTATTTTGGTTATAAAGGAGCTTCTAGACAAGCTTGTAGGGGAAATTATATTTAGTAAGCTAAACTTGAGGGTCGGGTATCATCAAATTAGAGTTCACCCGACAAATATGCATAAGGCTGCCTTTCGGACTCCGGATTGGGCATTACGAGTTCCGAGTGATGCCTTTTGGTCTTACCAATGCTCCACCTACTTTTCAAGGTCTCATGAATGATATATTTCGATCTCTATTGCGAAAGTATGTTTTGGTATTCTTTGATAACATTTGGTATTCTTTGATGACATTTTGGTGTATAATAGGACTGAATTGGAGCATTGACAGTATTTGGAGGATGTGCTGAATTTGTTTGAGCAAAACCAACTAAAGATTAAGAAATTCAAATGCCTATGGGGAGTATCACAAGTGGAGTATTTGGGCCACAGCATGCATGATTGCTTGGCCTATTCCTACTATCACCATAGGATTGTGAGGATTTTTGGGGCTAACCGGATAGTATCGCCGCTTCATCGCCGGGTACGGTAAGATCGCTACTCCTCTCACTTCTTTGTTGAAGGACTCTTTTAGATGGACAGATGAAGCCACTATAGCCTTTAAAAAATTAAAAACAGCAATGGCAATGCTCCCATTCTAGTGCTACTGGACTTCACCAAAGAGTTCATTATGGAATGTGATGCGTCGGGAGTTGGCATTGGAGTTGTACTAATGCAAGTAGGACGTCCCATAGCCTTTCTTAGTAAGGTTTTATCACAAAAATCTCAGCAATTATCGACTTACGAGAGAGAGATATTGGTAATTCTACATGCGGTGACAAAGTGGAGGACTTATTTGATCGGTAGGCGATTCATAATCTGAATCGATCAAAAGAGCCTTCCATACTTTATGAGATAGCGTATATATATTCCGGCACAACAGAGATGTGTCACAAAATTGCTAGGGTATAATTATGAAATTCAATATAAGAAAGGAATGGAAAATAGAGCGACGGATGCACTGTCATGCCAACCCGACCTAGATGAGGTATGCATGTACATCTGACCTAGAAGTTTTGAGATTGTTACAGGAGTTGATGAATGATCCGGAGCGCCATCTAGAGTTAGAGAATAAAGGTAGTTTGTTGCTGGACCGCGGATGCATTCGGGTCCCCGCAAATGATCGATTACAGTAGAAATTATTGGAGCACTTCCACGAAATTCTAGAGGCTGGTCATAAGAGTATCTTAAGGACTTATAGGAGGATATCTCAGAGTTGCTGATACAAATCGGATCACATCAAAAGGAAATTAGGCTCAATGGATTGAGTCTAATTATCTTATTTGGTTATTTGGTTTAGTTAGAGTTTTAATAGGTTAGGATTTTATCTAATTAGCTAAATCCAACTATGCACAATTTTGGAAAAATATTCGTATAATATTCTACACATATCTAAATAATATGAAACTAGTTGTATAAGGTCACCAACCTTGAGATCTACAACTTTGATATTCATGACATCTCCAGATTCGGAATCTATCTATGACAAAATCAAAGCTTAATCCAAGAGGTAATCGGAGAAGATAAGGAATACTGGTTTAGTTGGTTTGTTAGGGTTTCATATTGTTTTAAGACTTATTGGCTAGCCTCTATAAATATGTGAATAGCAACCATTTTTATTATGGAATTGGATTATTGATTTCTTACCTCCTATCTTCTCTCTAAACTTCTCCCTCCTCCCTCTTCACCATTCTTCCACCTCTACCGTTGGCAAGGTTTCTTCTAACCTCTAATCTCCCTCGACTATCGAGCCACCCCTCTTCTTTAGGATCTCAACCACTTCATTTTCTTTGTCTACTTTCGTTAATCACTTCCACAATCCACCCTCATCTCTATACCTATCCATAACCCTAACATCCACTTCACCTGCCACCACCACTATCACCCACGTTATTCCGTATTTTCGTCCCTACTATAGTTTGAATCTGTGAAGGAAATAAATATGAAAGTTGTAGATCATGAAGTTACAGATCTAACTCAATTAGTTTCGTAATTTTTTGACTACTAGAGAATATCTGACAAATATTTCCCATGGTTTCATGGACTGCTTTTTACAATAAATTCATATCTTAAGGAATTATTCCGTAGTCGATCTTTTGGTTCCAGATCTCATCAATTGGTATCAGAGCCTATTAAATTGATATCAGAGCTTATTAATTTGATATCAGTGCCTATCAATTGGTATCAGAGCCTATCAATTAGTATCAGAGCCTATCATTGGTATCAGAGCAGGCGAACCTTAGACCTCCATTAATGATTGAAACAAGGAAGATGACATCAACAAGGAGACCTATGGAGAGCACATCGACCAGTAGAAAAACGCCTCGATTTTTTAACTCTAGATGGCGCTCCGGATCATCTATCACTTCCTGCAACAATATTAAAATATCTGGATCAGATGTACATACATACCTCAGCTTGTCAAGGACGGAAAAGGTCGGAGAAGAATAGACTAAAAACTCGGTGGTATCGGGTTGGCGCGATAGTGCATCTGCCGCTCTATTTTCCGTTCCCTTCTTATATTGGATTTCATAATCATACCCCAGCAATTTTGTGACCCATCTTTGATGTGCCGGAGTGTGTATACGCTGTCCCATAAAGTATGGAAGGCTCTTTTGATCAGTTTAGATAATGAATCATCTACCGATCAAATAAGGCCTCCACTTTGTCACCGCATACAGAATTGCCAATATCTCTCTCTCTCTCATAAGTCGATAATTACTAAGATTTTTGAGATAAAGCCTTACTAAGATAGGTAATTGGACGTCCTTCTTGTATTAGTACAGCTCCTATGCCAACACCAGA
The DNA here is from genome assembly GCF_048772165.1 of Typha angustifolia. Classification (NCBI taxonomy): domain Eukaryota; kingdom Viridiplantae; phylum Streptophyta; class Magnoliopsida; order Poales; family Typhaceae; genus Typha; species Typha angustifolia. Next base: position 9,024,776 of record NC_133245.1, read on the forward strand.
CGTTTCACATTCCACAATGAATTCTTTGGTGAAGTTCGGTAGCGCTAAAATGGGTGCCGTTGTCATTGTTGTTTTTAATTTTTCAAAGGCTATATATAGTGGCTTCATCCGTCCATCTAAAAGAGTCATTTTTTAACAAAAAAGTAAGAGGAGCAGCGATCTTGCCATATCCGGCGATGAATCGACGATAATAACTAGTCAGTCCTAAAAATCCTCTCAATCCTATAGTGCTAGTAAGAATAGGCCAAGCGGTCATGCATGCAACCTTTAGTAGATCCGTCACTACACCATCCGCTGAAATGATGTGGCATAAATACTCCACTTTTGGTACTTCCCATAGGCACTTGGACTTTTGCATCTTCCGTTGTATCTTGACAATCAAAATATTGTTCAACTTGAAACACACAATTCGTTGGATCACCGCCTTAAAATTTTGGAAAGTCAAAGCGTGTAGTTCTCCCCTGAATAGTGTTGTCGGGTTCGCAAAAGATCTTTGGTTCAGGTCTAAACCTTTGTGCATGTTGATCACCTTCTCTAAATCCTTGAGCACGTCCATCACTATCTCCATAGGGATCAACCTCATCCTCATAGTGTCAATCCTCCTCATCGACGAAGCGCACCGGTGCCGCACGCCACTCGGGTTCCACAACTGCCAGTCTTGGGTTTTATAACGGAGGTAGAGGATGATGTATAGGCATAGGTAAGAGGGGATCATTAACACTCATATTACGCACCTGGACTTGTGGGGTATCGGTTCGATGAGGTCCCACTGTTGGTTCTTCTTGAAACTCTGTTCGTCATCAAGGAAATAACGAACCCAATCGATTCATGACATATTCCTTGAATTCATTGTGATCATTTTACATGTTGTCAACTCTATGCAACAATATTTGGAACATGCCCTTATATTCATCCATATTCGAATCTATGGATGTTGGTTGACTTGGTTCTGTCGTGGTCGCTCCAAAGGAATTAGCCTCACAGTTAGGATCATCGTGCATTGAGTCCTCCCTTATCGGTGTGCTCTCTATAGGTCTCCTTGTTGATGTCATCTTCCTTGTTTCAACCATTAATGGTGGTCTGAGGTTTGCCTGCTCTGATAGCAATGATAAGCTCCGATACCACTTGTTAAGATCTAGAACCAAAGATAGGCTACGCTAAGATTCCTTCAAGATCTGAATGTATCACAGAAATTAGTCCGTGCAATTGTGAGAAAATATTTATCAAATATTCTCCAGTAGTTATAAAATTATGAAACCAATTGGGTTATAACTTCCTAATCTACAACTTTTGTATTTATGCCCTTCGCAGATTCGAACTATAGCAGGGACGAAAACACGAAATAACATGAGTGATGGTGGTGGTGACGGGTGAAGTAGATGTTAGGGTTATCAATGGATATGGAGATGAAGGTGGATTGTAGATGTGATTAAGGGAAGTAGACGAAGGGAATGAAGTAGTCGAGATCCCAAAGAAGAAGGGTGGCTCAACAGTCGAGGAAGATTAGAAGCGAAGAGAAACCTTACCAATGGTAGATGTGGAAGGATGGTGAAGAGAGAGGAGAGAGAAGTCTAGAGAGAAGATAGGAGGCAAAAAATTAATAATCCAATTCCATAATAAAGTTGGCTGCCATCCACATATTTATAGAAGTTAGCCAACAAGTCCTAAAATAATATGAAACCCTAATTCTAGAACTTTCCTGTCGATCGCATTCAAATGCGCCCAAACGCATTCGAACGCACTCAAAAAGTTCCATCTCTGGATGTACGAACGCGATACAGGCGTCCGAACTCGCTCGATCGCGTTCGAATGCACAATATGCGTTCTCTGTATTTGCTCGAGCCCAATCTTCCTAAGGAGCCTCTTGTCAATGAAGTTGTGGGTGGACCCGGTGTCAATCAAGATTCTCACTGTGGAACCTGATGTAGGCGATACAATGGTTGCGGATTACAAGGGCATGGATTCGAACGCAATCCTTCCTCGGCTATAGGCTCCCCTCAGATCCCGAAATATCCCGCCGTTGGATCGCTGTGAAATTTTGATATGTTGTAGGCCCGGAAAAGAGCTTTCCAACGGATCTAGTTTCAGGCGAATTCGTTGCCGGGGAGATTGAGGGAACGAGAGCGAAGAAGATGAAGGAGGCAAGGCAAACTCAATTCTCAATATTCAATAATAATTTTGGTTGCCCTACACATACTTTTATTAAGGTAAATCCAAACTCGAGACGATGTCGGTGAAGTCCGAATCGTATCAGAAGTCTAGAGAGAAGATAGGAGGCAAAAAATTAATAATCCAATTCCATAATAAAATCCACATATTTATAGAAGTTAGCCAACAAGTCCTAAAATAATATGAAACCCTAATTCTAGAACTTTCCTGTCGATCGCATTCAAATGCGCCCAAACGCATTCGAACGCACTCAAAAAGTTCCATCTCTGGATGTACGAACGCGATACAGGCGTCCGAACTCGCTCGATCGCGTTCGAATGCACAATATGCGTTCTCTGTATTTGCGAACCTGATGTAGGCATTTACAAGGGCGTTCGAACGCAACCCCTCTTGCGTTCAAATGTGACCTACAGAAATTTTATTTTAATAAAAATAAATAACTAATGCAATAAGAAAAGATTCTAACTAAGTGTATCATATGGTTCCACCAGTCGACCAAGGAAGGCAAGGCCGACCTTCTCGACGAGCACAGTTTATATACGAAAATGATGATGATCTATGAATTGAGAGGAATGAAGAGAAAGATTGAGAAGTTGATAGAGGATATCGTAGGAATCTCAGCGGCTCAAATGATAGAAGAAAAGATAAGGGAATTAAAGGCTACTCACCGCCCCAATTGGAGCATTGCAGACCCACGTGTTAACACCAGACCGTCGGGTTCAGGAGTGGCACATTCGGGGTAGGCTTGGCCAAACCTTAATCGACAAAATCCTCCACGTACAAGCCCTGACTCTCAGGGACAGCCAAGGGTGACAGGGCGACGCCTCACACCAGCAGAGGTTGAAGATCGGCGTTCTAAGGGCTTATGCTTCTATTGTGATGAGCGCTTCACACCAGGCCACAAATGTGCCAAACAACCTATAGCCATCATGCTCATGGAAGAGATGATTGAGGAAGATCCTATTGAAGATCTTGAAGGGTAGCAAGTGGATGAAATGAATCACATCGAGGAAGACAACTCACTAGAAGTTCAAGCCGAACTCTCCCTCCATTCGTTTGCCGACGAGTCGACTCCGAAAACCCTTCAAGTCGAAGGTATGATTAAGAAGAAAAAGGCACTAATTCTTATTGACTCGGGAAGCACCCACAATTTTATGGATCTACGGATGGTTAGGCGATTGGGTTTAGAATTGAAGCCTTATAATGGCTTTGATGTGATCATCAGGGACGACACCGTGTTGAGGACTGAGGGAATATGCCGCATGGTACAGCTACAAATTCAAGGCCACACCTTCCGAATTGACTTCTACCCGTTGGCTCTTCGAGGGGCCGACATAGTGCCTGGGGTGCATTGGCTACAGAATCTTGGATAAGTCACCTTCAATTTCACCACCATGGCGATGGAGTTTAGATATGAAGGCAATACAATCCAATTAATGGCCACATCAAACAAGGAACCTTTTGGAGTCCTACAATCCCTAGAAAGGTTGCCGAAACCAAGGTGCTGCGAGTTCCTCATGCAACTCATTGAGGGGACCCAAATTATGGAGGACTCAACACCCATTCATCCAAAAAGAGGCTATATCAAAGATGGTCCAGGAGATCTTGTCCAGCGGGGTGATACGGCCAAGTAGAAGCTCTTATTCTTCACCTGTCTTACTTGTGCGGAAGAAGGACGGGTCATGGAGGTTCTGTGTGGACTATCGAGCTCTCAATTCCATCACCGTCAAGGATCGGTACCCTATTCCGGTGATTGAAGAGTTGTTGGATGAACTAGGTGGTGCATGTTATTTTTCGAAGTTGGATTTGAGGGTTGGATACCATCAAATCAAAGTCGAACCATTCGACATGCATAAGACGGCATTTAGAATTCATGATGGACATTATGAGTTCTTTGGTCATGCTTTTCGGTCTTACCAACGCCCCAGCCACTTTCCAGAGCTTGATGAATGATATATTTAGGCCTCACCTAAGGCAATATGTGCTGATATTCTTTGATGATATATTAGTATACAGCCGCACATGGGAGAAACATTTGGGACATCTTAGGACGGTTCTTGAACTACTTCAGCAGCACGAGCTAAAAGCAAAGGACTCCAAGTGTTCATGGGGACAGCAAAGGGTTGACTACCTAGGTCACATCATATCAAAAGATGGAGTGGAAGCAGACCCTAAGAAGATTCAAAGCATGGTGGATTGGCCGTTGCCAAAGACTACCAAGGAACTACGCAGTTTCCTTGGTTTAACCGGCTACTATCATCAGTTTATAGCGAATTACGGCAAGGTGGTAGCTCCCCTCACGGCCTTTCTACAAAAAGATGCATTCTTATGGACTGACAAAGCTAGGGAAGCATTTGAAGCCTTGAATAAGGCAATGGTCTCAGCCCCGATCCTTGCCTTAGCAGATTTTACCAAACCGTTCACCATCGAGTGTGATGCATCTGGAGTCAGTATAGGGGTAGTTTTAATGCAAGAAGGAAGGCCTATAGCCTACATGAGAAAGGCTCTTTTCGAGCGTTCACAGCTGCTATCAACCTATGAAAAAGAGATGTTCGCCATCATCCATGCTATCACCAAATGGAGGCCTTATCTCATCAGGCGACGCTTCACGATTCACACGGATCAAAGGAGTTTACCATATTTTCTTGGGCAGCGCATTCACACACCAACCCAACAAAGGTGGGTGCCTAAGCTACTCGGATATAACTTACGAGATTGTATACAAAAGGGGGACTGAAAATAGCATTGCCAACGCCTTATCCAAATGCCCAAACCCAGCCGAGTTAGCAGCCATTGCAGCACCGATTTTCCCTTTTTCCAGCAGCTGCAAGAGGCCTACTAGAATTATCCGAAAGCCAAGAAGATGATGGACGACCTTGCTGCAGATCCTAATTGTAAACAAGGGGTGTTGTTGAGGGATGGACTCTTGATAGACAAGGGGAAGATCATTATTCCAGATGACCGTCAATTGCGCTTGGAGTTGATGCGCCACTTCCATAACTCTCCTATGGCTAGACATGAAGGGGTGTTATGCACCTACAAAAGGTTGAGTCAGAGTTGCATATGGGTTGGGATGAAAAAGGATGTGCTGGCCTATGTCAAAGCTTGTGAAGTGTGCCAAAGGACAAAGACGGAGTCGGCCGGTCGGCTAAACCTGCTGGATTATTTCAACCACTTCCCATTCTGATCAAGGTTTAGGAGGATGTCGCTATGGATTTCATTGATGACCTACCCAAAGCCAAAGGACATTCTATTATATTGGTGGTGGTTGATCGCCTTAGCAAATATGCGTATTTTTCAACCGTAGCGCATCCTTACATGGCGAAAAGAGTGGCTGAGGTCTATGTGCGCGACGTGGCTAAGATGCATGGTATGCCAAAATCAGTTGTTTTAGATCGTGATCCTATATTTGTGAGTCAATTTTGGTAGGAATTCTTTGCACTCCAAGGGACAACCTTTCGGATGAGTTCAGCCTATCATCCTCAAATGGACGAGCAATCCGAAGTGCTGAACCGTTGCTTAGAGCAATATTTGAGGTGTTTTGTGGGCGAGCGACCACGACGGTGGATATCTTATTTGCCATGGGCGGAATGGTCGTACAATACAGCTTTTCATTCGGCTATTGGCATGACTCCGTTTGAGGCCGTTTATGGACAACCCCCTCCTACCTTGCAAACATACTTGCCATCAGCCCGAACGGAGCAAACCAAAGTAGATGCTGTTCTGAGAGACCGTGATGAGGTGTTGAGGAGACTCAAAATATATTTAGCGGCTGCCCAAAATAGGATGAAGCAAGTTTATGACCAGAGGCACCAAGAAAGGTCCTTCTCAATTGGGGATTGGGTCTACATCAAGCTCCAACCATATCGGCAAAGCTCGATTAGACCAATTCCCAATCAGAAGTTAGCTCCAAAATTTTATGGACCATATCAGGTGATTGAGAGGATTGGACCGGTAGCCTATCGCTTTGACTTACTGGAAGAGGCGCAGATACACCTAGTATTTCATGTTTCGAATCTCAAGGCTCGAGTTCCGCATACCGAGCCCATCGAAGGTGTTCCACCTGAACCAACGACGACAAAAGCCAAAGAGTCTAAATCCGAACCAAGTAACCCTACTCTAGTTCAAATCCTAGCTCGCCAACGCACTCGAGTTCAGGACGAGTAGATGACTAAGATTTTGGTGGAGTGGTAAGGACGCCTAGTGGACGAGATGACATGGATGCCTGAAGCTGACTTCATGGACCATTACCCGGAGCTGACACCTTGAGGTCAAGGTGCGTGGAAGCATGGTGGAGTGATACGATTCAATCCATATTGGCTCCACACGGGACATTGGGTTCATGGAAATGAGCCTATTTATCTAGTTGAGTAAGTAGAATCAATAAAATCTATTTTTTGCTAGGGTGCATTCGAACGCAAAAACCGCGTTCGAACGGGGCTGTTCGAACGCCTGCATCACATTCTCATCGACAGAGAATGGAATTGGCGCATTTGAACGCAATCGAGCGCGTTTGAACGCGACCATTCGAACGTCTGCATCACATTCGCATCGATAGAGAACAGAATTGGCGTGTTCGAACGCAATCGGACGCATTCGAACGCGGCCATTCGAATGGGGCCATTCGAACGCCTGCATCACGTTCGCATCGACAGAGAATGGAATTGGCGCATTTGAACACAATCGAGCGCGTTTGAACGCGACCATTCGAACGTCTGCATCACGTTCGCATCGATAGAGAACAGAATTGGCGTGTTCGAACGCAATCGGGCGCGTTCGAACGCACTATGGCAAAAGTATGGCTTAAGTTAGGGATGTTAGGGTTGTTGGGTGAGCCTCTATATATATGTGGTGGAAACCCTAATTGAGATTATTATCTGGATTTGAATTGGCTTTAGCCTCATCTTCTTCTCTCTTGACTCTAGCCATTGGCGCCCTCTCCCACCTCCTTCCTTCCACCACCCAAGTCTTTGGTCGGCCTCTTCCAACCTCTAATCTCTCTCCTCTACAACAACTTCTCCCCCTTCACACCAAGAACTAATCCTAGCATCTATCTAGCCATTAAAGGGCTATCAAGCTAGGACCTAAGTTTTGAAACCGTTGCGGATCATATCGATAAGTTCATAACATTGAGGCGGTCGCCAAAGGGTGGCGGACGGCCAAGGGTGGTAGTGGACGACCATAAGATAGGGTGGCTGCTGGAGGTGATGTTGTTATGGGTTGGAGGTAGAATTAGGGTTTTTAACTTAGATCTACTCCTAGAAAGATAACGACAATCTAACGACTACGGTAAAAGATAAAGATGATAAATAATGCAAGGTAAATAAACTTAACTTAACTTAAAATGAATATTCCTCCCATTCAATTCTATGCCTAAACAAAGAAGCCCAGCCTTTTTATATATAAAGGTCAGGTACAATGAGTTATACTTGGACTGGTTCTAAAGGCTTATATGACTCGAACTAGGACTTACCTTAGACTAACACTAAAAGCTTATATGATTCGAATTAGGACTTGCCTTAGAGGCTTACATGACTTAATTAAACATGTCTTAGTGGCTTACATGATTTAACTAAACTCGCCTTAAGTGCTTACATAAGAGATAAACATGATCTAGAGATAAACATGACTTAGCTAAATCAGTCTTCCTTATCTTTCTTGGAATGAATTTTCGTTCTACCATATATAGAGTTCAAATCTGTAGATCAAAACGTCTTCGATGTTCTCCAAGTGATTTCATAATATTTGGTTCTCTTTGGAATATCCTCAAATATTTTCCCAAATCTGTGCAAAGCTAAATAAGTTTACTAACAAATTCTAACCTAATAAGACTCTAATTAAAGCAAATAAGCAGATAAGATAACTAGACTCAATCCACTGAGCCCAATCTCCTTTTGATTTGATTCGATTTGACCCGGTTTGCATCATAGATATGTAATGCAATGGTATAAGGGTTATTTACACTGAAAACTGATACATTTAGTTAGGATCTTTTCTTACTATATTAGTTATTTATTTTTATTAAAATAAAATTTCTATAGGTCACATTCGAACGCGGAAAGGGTCACGTTCAAACGCCCTTGCGAACGCCTACATCAGGTTCACAAATACAGAAGACGCGAAAAGCACGTTCGAACATGGTCGGGCGCGTTTCTAACGCCGCATTCGAACACCTACATTGCATTCACACATACAGTAAATATTTTTTATGCTTTCGAACGCGATTGGCAGGATTGCTGTAATGCCCCTACCCGACACGGGCACATGCACGCCCACGCGTCCCCACGGCACGCGTAGAGGTCGGGCGGGGCCCGTCACGCAAAGATACACTACCGTGCACAAGTAATTATGACATAATCAAATAATACCTGCTGACATATCCATACTCACATAATCCAACACCAAATAAATTATATTATCAACCAAATAAATCTGTTAACATCTAAATATCCACGTCCACAATAATATACACCAGGCCACTATCTAATTTGGCAGGACCCACACAGGCCACAACAAACCATCAAGATACAACTAAAACAACTCATACAAGACTACAATATGATTCGACCTGTATTATACAAATCATCATCTAATACAAAAGAGTATAAATATCAAATACTGGTACAACTCAATATCTAGTTAAATTATCTTCTATACCATCTCACATCTATAGCTCATCTCATCCTCACTCTATAATATCTTATCAGGATATCTCAAGTTGCCACGTACCACATATCTTAGGGGGTTAGAAAAGAAATAAAGAGAGTCATGAGCAAAAGGCTCAGTGAACAAACCTTACCCCGAATCAGTGATGTCAAATAGAGAGTAAATCATATACTAGATAATATGAATCAGAAAGAGCATCATGTCATGAATGAGTATATGAATGTATTCTCAATAATACATAAATGAAAAGTAGATAACATGTCATAACTGATAAAAGTATATAATCCTCGATGATGAATAAACAAATCTCTATGTCATATGATCATCATAACTCTCTCTCAAATATGACACATGATGCATGCCGACCATGACCATGCTATGATATCAAATGCAATCATATATAATGTAGATTAACCACTCGATAATCAGGCAATCAAATGATAATAAAATCATATGCATTTCTCAGTATCTCAATCATCAATGTCAGCTCTATATGTCATCATCATACTAGACCACTGTGCACAGTCAACACCTGGTACCCGATCTCAACATCATGTCTGAAAACTCAGAGCATACTCCGCCACCCACAAGAGTATCTCAAATATAACCATACCCCGCCACCCGCTAGGATATCCATCCAGACCGGGCACCCACATAGTTGATAGAAACCTCGTGAGGATAACTCGCCACATATGCCCTAGCGAACGGCATGTGTCCGAATGTCTGCTGCGCACACAGACTAACGACCTCAGACATAAGGCCAATAGGATCGCGACTATATCGAGCGATTAATCATCTCTAGGCACGCCCTAACCCTCGCGCCCACTCGGGTATCCTCATGCTTTCTATCAACTATCCTATCAATCACATTTCATGCTTTCCTTCTAAATGACAGATCATATGCATATATCCAGTACGATAACAAGTCAATGCATAACAGAAATTTAGGTGGAATAGGAATCAAGAGAAAAATGATGCAATGTAGACTCCAACCATGTATCTAACACATGCATACTCCTGCTAGTCTATCACATGCACACTTATGTTAGAGATCATCCCGACATAAAACCATAACAGTATAATCATCTCCAATCATCTTTATTTGTCATCATCATACTCATATCCAAGATTAGCCTAATTACATGCATGATAAAAATATGCTCGACTGTAATCATTTCTAGATAAAGTCATATAATCATACCGGAGACCAAAACATGCATGTACATAATATATAATATAACCAAATTTGAGAAAGGGATCTAGGGGATAAGACTACTCACACTGATTAGAAGATACAAACCACGTATCCCTTACATCCGCCCATCAACCATGTGACACTTCTCACTAGCAAGGTCCACGGGGTCTCAAATAAGGGGTTTGGGATCTAAAAATGTTTAAGTAACATAAAGTTAGTTGTTTATCCCATTATAATCCGTTCGAGTAAAATATGATGATTTATATGATTTTAGAATTTCTACTTATTTTTATAATTGGCTAAATTTTTAATTATAAATAAAATATAAATAATAGATAAAAACCTAATTATAATTAAATTATATCTTGATTAATTAGGGACTATGTAGTCATTACTTTATAAAATAATAAATAAATACATAAGCTGATTATCTTATTTGTTACAAAATAATAATGTATAATAAATTATTAGAATTATTTAAAATGTATCTCATAAAAATATTAGTATATAAATTTGATAATTATAATTTACAAATCTATATATTAATCTAATAGAGATATAAATAAATAAATATGAGTATTACTTATATTTATACCTAATTAATCATTGATTATACAAATTACAATTAATACAAATCATATTGAAGAATATATATTATTATTAAAATAATTAATGTCTAAATAATCTATTTGCATTAATTAAGAAGGAAAAACCTAAATAAATAACATCAAATAAATAATTAAAACACTACCATCAGAGCCCAGCACTGTGCAGAAAAAGAAGAAGTAGAAGCCGAGGAAGGAAGAAAGAAAGAAAGAAAGAAAGAAAGAAAGAAAGAAGAAGAAGAAGGAGAAAAAGAAGAAGAAGAAGGGAGGAGGGGAGGGAGGTGCGGACCCGGCCGACGGGGAGGGCACCGGCAGCTGGTGGCCAGCCAGCTGTTGGCCTCTCACTGGCGGCTCGGCTCCGATGAGCCCGAGCCCAAAGCAAGAAAAAGAGAAAGAGAGAGAGAGATAGTGATAGAGAGAGAGAAGAAGGAAGAGGAAGAAGGAGGAGGAGGCTCACCTACGGCAGCACGACGACAGCGGCGACGGTTCGGCAGTGGGAGAGAGAGAGAAAGAGAGTCTGAGAGAAGAAGGAAAGAGAGAGAGAGATAGAGAACGAACGAGAGAGAGAGAGAGAGGAGAATAAAAGGATAAAGAGAGAGGCGGTGGGGGGGGGGGGGTTGACGGCGGCTGTGGCAGAGACGATGGCGGTAAACCATCTTGAGGAGGTTGCGTGCCCATCTTAAACTTGCTCAAAACCGCATGAAGCAAGTTTATGATCACAGCCATAGGGAGCAGGAGTTCGACATCGGCAATTGGGTGTTTGTGAAGGTGCAACCGTATCGACAAGTGACCTTACATCCAATGCGAAACCAGAAGTTAGCACATCGCTACTTCAGTCTATTTTGGGTATTAGAGCATATTGGTCTGGTTGCATATCGTTTGGAGCTACCGAGGGGTCGAGAGTGCATCCTGTCTTCCATGTTTCATTGTTGAGGGAGTGGATTTGAGATCATGAGGTCGTTGGATCAGTTTTACCGGAGCTATTGGAGGAGATAGAACTCGTAGAGCCAGTTCGTGTACTTGCTAGGCACCGACGACGACATGGTACCAGATTAGAGATGGAGATTCTAGTCGAGTGGCTTGACAAGCTATCCGATGAGGCGACATGGGAGTTGGAGACTGACATTTTGGAGCGTTTACTTGACTTTATAACTTGAGGGCAAGATGGGGGAAGCGTGGTGAGCTGATACATTTAGTTAAGATCTTTTCCTACTGCATTAGTTATTTATTTTTATTAAAATAAAATTCATGTAGATCGCGTTCGAATGCGGAAGAGGTTGCATTCAAACGCCCTTGCGAACGCCTGCATTAGGTTCGCAAATACAGAGGACGCGAAAAGTGTGTTCGAACACGATCAGACGCGTTCCTACATCGTGTTCACACATATAGAGAACGTCTTTTATGCGTTCGAATGTGATCGGGCGCATTTGAAAGCGATCGACGAGATTGCACTAGGATTAGAGTTAGTTATTATTATTAGGGCTTGTTAGTTAGCCTCTATAAAGGTGTGGATGGCAGCCAAATTTATTATATTATTGAATTATTAATTTCTTGCCTCATATCTTCTCTCTATTCTTTCTCCCTCCTCCCTCTTCACCAACCTTCCACCTCAACCATTGGCAAGGTCTCTCCTAACTTCTAATCTCCCTCGTCTATCGAGTCCTCCCTGTTCTTTGGGATCTCGACCACTTCTTTCCCTTCGTCTATATCCCTTAACCACAACCACTATCCACCTTCATCTCCATACCCATCCATAACCCTAACCCTAACATCCACTTCACGCATCACCACCATCATCACCCACATTCTTTCATATTTTTGTCCTAGTTGTGTTTTGAATTTGTGAATGGTGTAAATACAAAAACTGTAGATTAGAGAGTTACGAATCTAATCCAGTGCGTTTCGTAATTTTCTGACTACCAGAGAATATTTGGTGAATATTTTTCATGGTTATGCAGACTGATTCCTATAATAAATCCACATCACGAAAGAATCATTCCGTATCCTATCTTTTGGTACCGTGACCCATCAAAAACCCATTTGGTTTTTTATTTGATAAACTAGAGTTACTTTCAGTTTCCCTTGCATTTGAGGCTTTTTTTCTTACTTTTTTTCCAACTCTATCATTTATGACATTTAATATCTCATTAAATATTGACGGGACACTATAAGAGAGAGAAATGACCCGTACTCATCTTCTTATTCTTTTTCTTCATCTTCTTCATCTTCTACTTCATATGCTGTTGATAATTATTATTATTCTTCTTCCTCTACTTCTTCTTCTTCATCATCTTCTTTTTCTACTGCTCCTTTTTTTATTTCTTAATCATTTTTTTATACAAGTCTCTATCATTCTCTAATATCTAATATTCTTCTTATATAAGTCTTTAATCGCTCTTTCTACTTCACCATTGAAGTTGTTAAAAGACAATGAAATATATATGGAAAAAAAATAAAAGTTGTTAAAAGACAATAAAATATAAATTCATACCACTATCTCTAATTAATCTCTTATTTTATTAATTAAAGAGTGATTATAGAGACTTGTATAAAAAAAACAGATAATGATTAATAGAGATTTGTATAGATAGCGTATAGAAAAAACAGCGAAAATTGTTATTACATTTACGAAAGTTGTTAATATGTTTCTTCTTTTTCTTATTTTCTGTTGTTGCTCCTTCTTAATCTACTTCACCATTGAAGTTGTTAAAAGATAAAGAAATGCGTATAGAAGAAAAAAAATGAAAGTTGTTAAAAGATAATGAAATATAAATTCTCACCACTATCTCTAATTAATCTCTTACTTTATTAATTAAAAAGTGATTAAATAGACTTGTATAGAAGAAAAAACGAATGATTAATAAGACTTGTATAGAAAAAACAATGAAAGTTATTATATTTGCGAAAATTGTTATTATATTTGTGACAGTTGTTATTATATTTGTAAAAGTTGTTATTATATTTATGAAAGTTGTTATTATATTTATGATAATTGTTATTATATTTACGAAAGTTGTTAATATGTTTCTTCTTATTATTATTTTCTATTGTTGCTTCTTCTTCCCAATCTACTCCACCACTGAAGTTGTTAAAAGACGACGAAATCTCTATAAAAGAAAAAAAATGAAAGTTGTTAAAAGACAATGAAATATAAATTTTCACCACTATCTCTCATTAATCACTTACTTTATTAATTAAAGAGCGACTAAAGAGACTTGTATAGAAAGAAAAATAATAATTAAGGAATTAAAGAAGAAGAAGAAGAAGAAGAAGAAGAAGAAAGAAGAAGACTTATACAAAAAGCATATAGAAAAAACAACGAAGTTTTTATTATATTTGTCAAAGTTGTTATTATATTTTCGAAAGAATGTTTTTTCTTCTTCTTATTTTATATTGTTGCTTCTTTTTTTTAATCTACTTTACCACTGAAGTTTTTAAAGACAACGAAATGTGTATAGAAAAAAAATGAAAGTTATTAGAAGATAATGAAATATAAATTCTGATCACTATCTCTAACTAATCTCTTGCTTTATTATTTAAAGAGCGATTACAGAGACTTATATAGAAAGAAAAAAAATTATTAATAGAGACTTTAATAAAAAAAACAACAAAAATTGTTATTATAATACGAAAGTTATTATTATATTTATAAAAGTTGTTAATATGTTTCTTTTCTTCTTATTTTCTATTATTGCTTCTTCTTAATTTATTTCACCACTGAAGTTATTAAAAGATGACAAAATGTGTATAGAAGAAAAAAAAAGTTGTTAAAAGACAACAAAACGTTTATAGAAATAGATTAAAAAAAAAGAGCAACAATCGAAAATAATAGCAATAATAGAAAATAAGAAGAAGAAGAAATATATCAACAACTTTCGTAAATGTAATAACAACTTTTACAAATATAATAACAATTCGTTGTTTCTTCTATACGCTTTCTATACAAGTCTTCTTCTTATTTCTTCTTTTTCTTTTCTTTTTTGGATTAAAAAATAAAAAAGAAACAGTAAAAGAAGATGATGAAGAAAAAGAAGAAAAGGAAGAAGAAACTCTCTCTCTCTTATAATGTCCCTTCAATATTTAATGAGGTACTAAATGACAAAAAGGGCAAAGTTAGAAGAAAAGTTAGAAAAAAGTCTCAAGTGCAAAAGAAACCTAAAATGACCCTTGCTTGCCAAATCGAAAACCAAATGGGTTTTTGGTGCAAATAACCCATGTTATAAAGATAAATATGTAGTTTATTAATATTTATCTTTTTTTACATTTAATCCTACATATTTTATAGTAGAATAATCTTTATAATTTATAGTATTTTAAATATTATTATGTTTTATAATATTTTAAATATTATTATATTTTGTAGTTGAAAATAAGAAACTTTATTTTAGATGGAACATATATTTTTAATAATCTTTCGAAAATGCGATTATTAATAATATTAAAATATTTACACTTTCATATATTTTATTTTAGCTTAAAACATTAGATTACTAATAATATTATATTATTTTTTTCCAAAATTTCTTATGTTATCATTTTAAAGAAAGAAAGATTTAAATAGGTTAATACGTAGTTTAAATAGTAAATATATTATTTTATCTATGACTTAATATTTAATTTGATAAAAAATATTAGTTTATCTATTTAACCATTTTTATAAAATATTATAAAATATTAGGTTTAAAAAATATTTTATAAAATATTGGTTTATTAATATTTATCCATTTTTACATTTAATCATACATATGTTATAGTCAAAATTAATATTTATTATTATAAATATTTATAATATTTATACAATTATAAAATTTTATAAAATTTTATTATATTATAAAATATAATTATAATTTATAATATTTTAAACCTTGTTATATTTTATAATATTTTAAATATTACCATATTTTGAAGTCAAAAAATAATATAATTTTACTTTTTCATGGAACATATACTTTTAATAATTATTCTAAAATGAAAGTATTAATTATATTAAACTATTTACACTTTCATATTTTTTATTTTAGCTTAAATCATGAGATTACTAATAATATTATATTTTTCCTTAATTTCTTATTTTATTATTTTCCATAAAATTCAATTATGTTAATATAGTTTACATAGTAAAATATAATTTTGATAAATAGTATTTTTATTCTGGAATATGTCTATTATAGTGTTTAGCTGTTATTCTAGAATAAGTAGTTATATTCTGGAATAAGGACTTTTGTTATTCTTGAAGCCCCGTTCACTGCGACGTTGCTAACATCTAGAATAAGGAGGAATAATAAAACCTAATTTGTTATTCCTATGTTTACTTGTATTCTGGAATAAGAGTGTAATAATTATATTTGATGCGGTCACTATATATGCAATGCATTGGAATGTAATGTTAGAGAGATAGATATGCAATGGTTGAATATAATGATACAGAGATAAATATACAATGTAATGCAATTTAAATATTATTTAATTTTATAAAATATTAGTTTATTGATAATTATATTTTTTTTACATTTAATCCTACATATTTTATAGTCAAAAATAATATTTGATTACTAGTAATATTTTAAATATATTATATTTTGTAGCCAAAATAATAAAATTTTATTTTCATGGAACGTATATTTATTAATAATATTTATAAAATGACATTATTAATAATATTAAAATATTTACACTTTCATATGTTTTATTTTAGCTTAAAACATGAGATTACTAATAATAATATATTAATTTTTTCTCAAATTTATAATTTTATTATTTAAAAATTTTTAATTCAATTAATACGCAGTTGAAGTAGTAAGTATATTATTTAATTCAATAAAACAGTAGTTTATTAATCTTATATTTTTAATATTAATAGTACATTTAAAAATTATTTTAATAATAATATAATTTAGGAAATATCATTAAAATATTATATTATTTAGAATTTTATAATATTTATATTTAATATTTAAGTATATACGGTTAAAAATAATATTTAATAATTTATTAATATGCAATTCAATTTTAGAAAAGAAATATGCAATGCATTACAATGCTAGAAAATAAATATGTAATGTAATGCAATATGATACATTTAGTTAGAGTCTTTTCTTATTGCATTAGTTATTTGTTTTCATTAAAATAAATTTTTTGTAGGTCGCTTTTGAATGCGGTTGGGGGCGCGTTCGAACGTATTTGTGAACGCATGTATCAGGTTCGCAAATACAGAAACACGAAATGTGCATTCGAACGCGATCGAACACGTTCAAACGCGATCAGCGGGAATCTTCTAGAGTTATTGTTATTAGGGCTTGTTGGCTAGCCTCTATAAAGGTGTGGATAGCAATCAAAATTATTGTGCTATTAGATTATTGATTTCTTATTTCCTATCTTGTCTTTATTTTCTCTATCCTAATCTTCCTTCTCCCTTTTCACCAATCTACTACCTCTACCGTTGACAAGGTCTCTCTTAACTTCTAATTTTCCTAGTATATCGAGTCCTCCCTCTTCCTTGGGATCTCGACCACTTCTTCCCCTTCATTTTTATCCCTTGGCAACATCCACCATCCACCCTCATTTTAATTATCATCCATAACCCTAACATCCAGTCCACCCGTCACAACAACCATCACCCGCATTATATCATATTTTCGTCCTAGTTGCAATTTGAATCTGTGAAAGACATAAATACGTAAATTGTAGATTAGGGAGTTACGGATCGAATCCACTTAGTTTTGTAATTGTGAAAGAATATTTGGTAAATATGTTCCCTTAGTTGCGCGGACTGCTTCCTATAATAAATCTAGATCTTGAAGGAATCATTCTATACCCTACCATTGGTATGAGAGCCTATCATTTTAGTACCGTAGAACCCATCATAATGTTAGAGAAATAAATATGCAATGCAATGTTATAAAGATAAATATCTAATACAATGTAATTTGAATATATTTTAATTTTATAAAATAGTAATTTATTAATAATTATCTTTTTTTACATGTAATCCTACATATTTTATAATAAAAAATAATCTTTATAATTTATACTATTTTAAATATTATTATATTTTGTAGTCGAAAATAATAAATTTTATTTGAGATGGAACATATATTTTTAATAATCTTTCCAAAATGAGATTATTAATAGTATTAAAATATTTACACTTTTATGTATTTTATTTTAGCTTAAAACATGAGATTACTAATAATATTATATTATTTTTTTCCAAAATTTCTTATTTTATCATTTTAAAGAAAGAAAGATATAATTATGTTAATACACTAGTATAAATAGTAAATATATTATTTTATCTATGAGTTAATATTTAATTTGATAGAATATTAGTTTATTAGTATTATATTTTTGATGTTACTAGTACATACAAAAATTATTTTAACAATAATATAATTTTAAATTTATTATATCAATTAAATACTATTTTATTGAATTTTATAATATTTATATTTATATTTACTTATATAAAATTAAATAATATTTAATAATAATATTAATATATACTAGAGAAATAAATATGCAATGCAATACAATACGAGAAAATAGATATGTAATACAATGCAATGTTATGGAGATAGATATACAATGCAATATTATGCTATGAAGATAAATATGCAATGCTTAAATCCAATGCTAAAGAGGTAAATATGCAATGAAATGCAATGCTAGGGAAATAGATATGCTTGAATGCAGTACTTGAATGTAATGCTAGAGAGATAAATATATAATATAATGTCATACTAAAGAAATAATTATGCAATACTTGAATGCAATTTAACTATATTTTAATTTTATAAAATATTGGTTTATTAATATTTATCCTTATTTACATTTAATCATATATGTTATAGTTGAAAATTATACTTTATTATTATAAATTTTTATAAAATTATAAAATTTTATAATATTATAAAATATAAATAATTTATAGTATTTTAAATCTTATTATATTTTATAATATTTTAAATATTACCATATTTTTGCATGGAACATATACTTTTCATAATTATTTCAAAATGAAATTATTAATTATACTAAACTATATACACTTTCATATTTTTTATTTTAGCTTAAATCATGAGATTACCAATACTATTATATTTTTTCCAAAATTTCTTATTTTATTATTTTCCAAAAAAATTCAATTAGGTTAATATAGTTTACATAGTAAATATATTATTTATCATGATTTAATATTTAATTCGATACAATATTAGTTTAATTAATATTATATTTTTGATGTCATTTGTACATAGAAAAATTATTTTAATAATAAGATAATTTATAAAAAAAAAGCTATTTTATCAATTAAATACTATATTGTGAAGAATTTTATAATATTTATATTTATATAAAATTAAGATAATATTTAATAATAATAATACCTTTAAAAACGTGCTTAAGTTTATAAAATATTAAATTATTCATATTTTATGCTGTTTAAGTTAAATTTTATTTATTTAGTATAAAATAAAAGAATATAATAAGAGATAGAGAGAGTAGAGAGGAGTGATAAATTATGATAAGATATTTGAGAGAGAATAGAGAGGAGTGATAAATTATGATAAGATATTTGAGAGAGATAACATATGGGTGATAAATTATACTAAGATATTTAAGAGAGGTTGTAGTCAAATCAAGGGTAAAATGGTAATTGGGTTAGTATGTGGTATAAAATATAATTTTGATAAATAGTGTTTATATTCTGTAATATGTCTATTATAGTGTTTAGCTATTATTCTGGAATAAGTAGTTGTATTCTAGAATAGAGACTTTTATTATTTGCTTCCCCCTATTCACTTCAGAAATAAAAAAAAATCCTTATTTTGGAATATAACTTCTTATTTGAGAATAACAGCTAAACATCGCAATAGCCATATTCTAGAATATAAACACTATTTATCAAAATTACATCTTATACCACACACAAACCCAATTACGAATTTACCCTTGATTTGACTACAACCTCTCTTAAAAATCTTATTATAATTTATCATTTATCTTTTCTCTATTTCAAACATTTTATCATAATTTATTGCTCCTCTTTTCTCTCTCTTAAATATCATATCAACAACCGATCATAATTTATCACTCCTATCTGCTCTCTCTCCTCTCTTATCATATTTTTCTATTTTATACTAAATAAATAAAATTTAATTTAAACAGCATAAATGTCAATAATTTAATATTTCATAAAAATAAACACATTTTAAAAGTATTACTATTATTAAATATTATTTTTGTAAATATAAATATTATAAAATTCTTAATAATATAGTATTTAATTGATATAAAAATTATTTTATAAATTATCTTATTATGAAAATAATTTTTATATGTACTAATAACATAAAGAATATAATATTAATAAACTAATATTATATCGAATTAAGTATTAACCCATAGATAAAATAATATATTTTCTATTTAAACTATGTATTAATCTAATTAAATCTTTAAAAAAAATAAAATAGAAAATTTGGAAAAAAATTGATACATTATTATTAATCATCTCATGTTTTAAGCTAAAATAAAACATATGAAAGTATAAATATTTTAATATTAATACATTTTGCAAAAATTATTAAAAAAATATATGTTCCATGTAAAATAAATTTTAATATTTTTTACTATTAAATATAATCATATATAAAATATCACATATTATTTTCGACTAGAAATATATAGGATTAAATATAGCAAAAGAGTAATATAAATAAACTAATGTTTTAATACATTACATACGTATTAGCACATAATACATATGTACGTTCTCACCATAGTAATGAGTGTTAGTAGATAGGTAAAGCATGGTAATGATTGATATTATTTGCCAAAAAATAATGTATTATATACGTATCAGCATATAATGAATATGTACGGTCACACCATAGTAATAGGCATTGGTAGATAGGTAAAACATGCTAATAGTTGATATTGCTTGTCAAAATATAATGCATTACATATACATACGTACTAGCATGCAATGCAGAGGTATGCTCTCACCATAGTAATAGGCGATGGTAGATAAGTAAAGCATGATAATGATTGATATTGCTTGCTAAAAAGTAATGCATTACATATATACTAGCACACAATGCATAGGTATGCTTCTAGCATTGTAATAGACGTTAGTAAATAAGTAAAGCATGGTAAAAATTAATATTGCTTGCCAAGAGATAATGCATACATACGTACCGGCACACAATGCATATGTATACTCCCACTATAGTAATACGCGCCGGTAGGTGCGTAAAACATGATAATGTAATATTTCATATATGCATTACATACTTATAATATTATAAGCTTCTCTCCCTCTATCCCATCAATCTATTTTAAATCAAATCGAAAGGTATTATAGTAATTTTTCTCATCATTTCATTCACTTTATATCATATCAGAAATAATTATTATACATTATTCTAGAATACAGATAAACATAGGAATAGCTATTTTTAGAATACAACCATCATTTTAGGAATAACAAATTAGGTTTTGCTATTTCTATATCTCCCTATTCTAGATGTGAATAGGGCTTTAGGGATAAGGGTAGTGGAGGTTGTGGCTTCGGTGGTGGAGCTAAGGGAGGCTAATAGAAGTGGAGTTAAAGTTAGTTTCGGGCTAGTGACAAGTAGGGTGTGTGAGGAGGAAAAACGAAGAAGAGGGAGAGGTGAGGTCTTTCCCTAGAGAAGAGGGAGGCTTACCTGGGCGACCTTTATTTAGCCTAGAGCATTGGCCATAAGAGAGAAAGAGATGTTTGAAAGGAGAAGATAGAGAGGAATAGCGGAGGAAAAATTAGATTAGCAGAATAATAATCCAATCATGCCCATGGGCGACCCTTATTTATAAGTTGGCCACGACATAATGTGGTTTGGCTAACCGAAATACATCAAGCTAGGTTAATTAAAAAGAGTTCAAAAGCAACATGTATAAAGCAAATTCTGTCATATTATGCAAAATAACTATAAGATGCAAAAGCAAAACTAAGTGCAATTCGACCAAAAGGATTTGGGCCCCAATGGTCCAGCCACCATCTAACCCGAGGCAACTAGGTCCAGCCCTAGTTATATCAAGACCAAGAGGAGTTGGTAGTGCAAATTTTAAGTGTTTTGTTCTATTTCATACCTACAAATTTAGTTAATTAGCATGCTCGTTTGAAAGGGAAACAAAATGCCAAGAAGTATTTTCATACTATTATTTTTATTTTTTAGAATATAATCTCTTTTTTATTTAAATAAAAATCTAATTTATATATCAAACCTATATCAGTATCCATTTAAAATTTTGTCTGTATCTGATCTATATCCGCATCCATTTAATTAGGATGTAATCTTAAATTTTATTATCTGTCTAATATTTGTATCTAAATTTGTATCTGGAGTAAATATATGAATCCAAATATAAATTGACATATATCTGATCCGATTTTACTGCTAATTGTAAGCCCACAATATCATACTAAGTTGGATGTGGCATAAAAAAGCAAAAAGAATCTTTCTTTTAGAGAGAAATTAAAGATATGTCGTGTAAATGCTTCAAAAAGAAAACTCATAGTATTAGATGTTAGTGTCATAATAATAAAAATAAGTACAAGTTCTTTTAGGAGATAAATTTATAATTTGAGAATAATTTAAACTTATACCTAATTTATTTTCCTCTCTTTTCTCACCTTTTGAAATGTTAGAGATAAACTACTACTTAGTCACTAAATATGTTAGACCAAGTTCAAGAAAAATTCTTGGATCAAACGAACCACCACATAAATACACTATAATTTTAGAGTTCATTCTCTCATTTCCCAACGAGTGGTTTAGATTAAAGTAATGTGTAAATTTTCAAACTAGAAGTACTTTAGCTTGTGTTTTTACTTCCCCGTTTTCTCTTTTTTTCTTTTTCTTTATAGATGTAAGCTGATTGAACTACTTCTCTCATACTTGGAATTTACTCTTTATCCTATAATTGTTTTCTCTCTGAAGAACGGAAAAATAGAATAATTTATTATTTTCTCTTGGAAAAAAAATTGAGTTCCCCTACGGAAGGTTTCACAAATTTTTGTATTAGTGTTTTCAGAAGAGAAGAGAAGGGAAAATAATTTTCACTAATCTTATTAAGATATTATTGGGAGAAGAGAAGGGAAATTAAATTTACTCTATTTGATTTAAGGAGAAAAATAGCATATTTAATATTATATTATTTATATAAATCTGCACAAACTATAATACTCGTAAGAGGACTTTTTAAAATATATAAAAATAATATATACATAATACCAAGGGGTGAAAATGGGTCAGATTAACTCTGACTTGACTTGCTATACGACCTAATTTAGATCGGATTCAGATTAGATTCGGATAAAAATTTTCTATTCAATTATAATGCAGATAGAATTTTTGAAAAAAAACTAGGATGCTGATTCGAATATGGGTCCGATATAATTTTCAGATTCAAATACAGATATCGTCTAACCGCATATTTCTAAATAATTATAGGTTTTAGTTGCTTATTTAAAGAGTGAATAATGATATTATTACTAATAATGTATTATATCTTATTTGCAGAGATTAATTTTTCTAATTTTATATATATTTGATATACAAAAAAATGTCATAATTTGTTTAAAACTCGATCATCCTTAAGATTTGATCTTCTATTCAAAAATTATCTATATCTTTTTAGTTAAAATATGATTTTAAGTTATGATTTTAAGTTTTGATATTCGTTTTAGTCAGGATGTAGGTTGAGTATTATCCAAATATTAGAATATAAAAAGAGTAAATTTTATCTTTCCTTTCTCCGGAGCCTCTTCCTCTCTCTATTTCTCTCCTGAAAATTCAATCCGAATATGAGAAAATTGTTCTCTCCTGACTTTCTCTTCTCTCCAATTCTCTCTATCCAAGAGTGCAAAACTAGGTAATATTTCCTATTCCAATATTCTTTTATTTGGCTTGTTTCCTTGGTGCATCTAAAAGAGAAATCTTTTCTAAGAGAGAACCGAAAATAACCATTGTGATTATTAAAGTATTTTATGTATGCCCAATATATAGATTAGAGAAACACACGAATAACTCCTTCCTAGGCCTCGTTCATAGAGGGTTTCCTCATCTCCCATGATTTCAACTTTGAGACTTATATTCTCTACTCCATTGTTGAAGACAAAATGATGAGCATCTGATCCAATTGCCAAACTTGGATAAACTCTTGAAGTAATACAAGTCTTGCCTTTCTCCCCAAAGCTCTCTACCACAGAGTTATCAATCTACAAAACAGCCCAGGAGAATATCTCTATTAGAACAACAATAAAAATAAAGAGAACTATATATATATATATATATATATATATTAGGAAATAAAATAAAGTAGTTTAAGATTCACACCAAGCTACTTAGAGATATCTTTCCGGTCTTCTTTATATCAACATCTACAAACCCAGCAAAGGTTGGCTTGTAGAGGTCTGGACTAAGAGAGGACCTGTTTCCGTGCACACAGAAAAAAGAGTGTGATAGTTCCCTAGTACTTGTAAATGATTATTACTGGATTCGTCAATATGAGTGAGGTAATTACAAACCTAGTAGGGTCTTGGCACATGAGGACCACATGCTTCTTTCCAGCTTTAAAAATCCTAAAGAAGACAGCAGTTTTTTCTTGCATATTAGAGGAAGCTAAAACCCAAAGCCCAAAGGGTCCAACCCCGCCCTCCTTTTATTTTGCAGAGAGCGTGTGCATCATTGCTAAACATAATCGAATATAATCGAATGGTTCAACTTTCTCCAAGTTTAAGTTTGACACATCAAATTCCACCTTCACGTCAGCCTGCACAGAATCAAATCAATGAAAATTGTGAACAATGAAGAAGAGAAATGGAATAATGGTACAAGATAATTAAACTAACAATAGTTAATTATAAAGACTAACTTGTGCAGTTTGTATTCCTTTTACTTCAAAGTAGTCTCCACTTTTAACAGTCTTATCTCGGATATGAACCTGCTTTCCTCTGAGAGTCCTAAGCTCCTCGATGGGCCATTGCAACAATTGCCGGCCACTTGGATTAAGCCAGATAGTTCTTGGAATGGCCTAATTATGAAGAACCAAAAGAATTAATAAAAAATAACAAGTGCTACGAGTTATGGTACTTCACGTGGAAATTTATAGTCATTAACCTGAATACCAGCCCAACGCTTAGCCTTATCAGCATCCACGCTATCCGACTCATTGGCCCAACCTCACAAGATCCTACGCTTCTTCTCCGGATCGTAGAACGTCTTGGACGCATAGAAATTGCCATAATCGTACCTCAACCCTGAACTATTATCCATTGCTGTGGCATCTAGCAAATATCTATCCGTTGTATGGTCGTACGTCCCAATTGTATAGTACTCAAATCTCGACAAATCCAAGCTAACCTTAAGAACATGCTTCATGCCACGGCCATGCATGGACGTGTCCAACCCAACCTTCCCCTTCTCAGCCACAGGATAAAAATCCGGGAACTCCCACATGCCGGTATTAACCGCGGAGTGGAATGGGTGCTTCACCGTTGTCCAGTTCTTGAAATCCCTACTGCGATAAAGGATAGCCTTCCCCCTCTTATTCCACTTGCTGCCCACCAACACTCTCCAATGCTTGTCTAGGCCCAGCCACGCAGTTGTCGGGTCTCTGAACGCGCTAGCGTTAAGTCTGACGGTTGGGGCAATGATCGGGTTGTAGTCAGGCTTCACCCATTCCTGAAGATAAGGGTCAGATAAGTTCTTTGGGAATGCGATGTTTTGGACTTGGTGCTCTTTTGGATCGATGCCGATGTACAATATTGTCGGCGTGCCATCCTGAAGGATTGTGGCAGAGCCAGACCAGCAGCCATTGATGTCAAATGACTTCGTCGGATAGATCGCCGGCTCAAGAGGGATCCAATTAATTAAATCCTTTGAGATGGAGTGAGCCCAAACTATGTTGCCCCACACTGCACCCTTAGGGTTGTACTGGTAGAAGAGGTGGTAGATTCCTTTGTAGTATAGAGGACCTAATCCATTTTGCAATTTACATGCATATCAATATTAATTACTCTTGTTTTACTTATTAGATATATAAGATAAGATTGAGTCAATTCAGCATACCATTTGGATCTATTTGTTGCAACATCCGTACGTAAGTGCATCAATAGCCATGCATGAGAACATATATATAAGTTAGAATCCAAGTCTTTTATAAAATACAACAACAAGAAGAGCATTAATATGGCAAGAAAGCTGTCATCAGCAATTTGAGAAAGATATCTACTAAGATACAGGATGTATAATTACGGAGGTCCATCGATCCATAAACATCCTGCTTAAGTATGCCTCCATATATATCAATAGCTAGACAAAATAGAATCCATCAAACGTGATGATATCATTTGGAGAAGGTGAGGAGAATTATATGAAACTTTTGAAAGGATTAGGGTAGAAAAATATACCATTAATCCAATGTTTAGGGGGCTGGAAGTGATACTCTGTCCTTAGTTAGGTATCCACAACGGCGGGCAAAACAGATTGGAGCTCTGTGAACACCTGATGAGATGCCTCCCCTAATCCACACCAGTGCAATAAAAGAATAACTACCCATGTCCCTAATACTCCATGGGGAGTGCCCATCTATTTAGTAGAGAGAGAGAGAGGCCAGACGTAGAGAGAGAGAGAGAGAGAAAATGTTACGTTTGAGATGGACAAAGAGAGTCCTAGAGGGGTTTATATTGAGAAGAAATAGAAAGGGGCGTGGCGTAAGTTTACTCAACTTAGTTTCTTTTTTTTTTTATAGAGTTTTCCAAACGTGGTTATCGAAATGAGAGTATCTATCACTATCCGGTCGTTATCTAATACTATAACTGACAACTCTCTAAGATCACGGCTGTCTTCTCTTTATTTGAGAAATTTCTTGTTGGCAATTTCATTCTATATAAAAGTAACGGATTTTATCTCCATTTAAAACGTCGTTTCAAGAGCTGAGAGGATAAGATTAATATTAGCCAAATACTTCAATACCCCCTCTAAAATTTATAATTCTAATATAATAGCTATAATAGCCAGTTTTCATATCCGATTTTTAATTCCAAAATCACATTATATAAAAAAACAAGGTATATTGGTCAAGAAAATTGGTGCACCTAACTTTCGGGTTATATGTTCTTTTTTTGCGCTAAGATTTCTTTCTCTTAGATATGATTGTTATAGATAACTAGACATTAACTATAAGAGATATTATTTAATACTAGACACTTTAACTTTCATTCTTTTGCCTTTATAGGAGATAAATTTAAATTTAAATTTGATTCTCTATCCCATCTACTATTCCTATCTATTATTAAATTTTAGTTTAAATCAATTTAAACTAATAAAAGATATATGTAAATAACTAAAAAATAAATTGAA
Organism: Typha angustifolia; assembly: GCF_048772165.1. NCBI lineage: Eukaryota > Viridiplantae > Streptophyta > Magnoliopsida > Poales > Typhaceae > Typha > Typha angustifolia. The sequence goes on from NC_133245.1 coordinate 9,051,814, forward strand.
GAGATAGAATTTAATTGAACTATCATCAAGTTAATTATAGAAAGATATTAATATCCTTATATATATATATATATATATATATTCATACAACTCTGTTTATATTATCTCTACTTGTGATATTAAGTTGATTGGGATGAGTCTATTTATCTAGTTGATTTTTATTTAAAGAAATAAAAGGATTTTTGTCGAGGGGCATTTGAACGTAGAGACCATGTTCGAACGAGTTATACGAACGGCTGCACACGTCCACAAAAACAGAGAACACAAATTATGTGTTCATATAGAATCAGGCCATTCGAATGCGATCGGACCATGTGAACGCGATCGTTCGAACACCTGCACATGCTCACAATGACAGAGAATTGTAATTCCACGTTTGAACACGATCGGGCACATTCGAATGCACCACGGCGAAAATTGTTGGTTTGTTAGGGTTTGCTAACTTAGTTGATGGTTCCTAGAGTGAGCTTCTATAAATATGTGGAGGAAATCCTAATTGGAGTGGATTTGATAATTGAAAATGGCATTATGTCTTTATCTCCTTCTCTGTTTGTTCTAGCTATTGGCGCCCTCTCCCACCTCCTTTCTTCCACCGCCCAAGTCTTTGGTTAGTTTTCTCTAACTCCTAATACCCCTCTTCTTTAACAACTTCTCCCCTTTCACACCAAAGAATTAACTAGTATCTATCTAGTCATTGAAGGGCTATCAAGCTAGGGTTTATCTGACCTTTGGTCAATATCTCAAGATTAAGCCATCCAAATCCTACGATTTTAGATTCGTTAGAAAGTTCTTTTTAAGGGCGCCAACATATCCAAAAATTTAGGAAGATCCAACGATTAAATTATCCGTAGCTTTTTTCAAAAGTCATGTCTTCAATCTAGTCCAAAATTATTTCAGATCGGATCAAGTCGGTTTGTAACAACTGGTATTAGAGTCAACATTCCTTGGACTATAATGGCCACCACTAGATCAAAGGCAGCAAAGCAAACAAGCGATCAAGGCTTGGAGAAGGACCACATGGCTTCGTCAAGATTCCTATCCCTAGAGAGCTTGCGAGGACGGACTGAGGGCCCTCCCGATCTCGCGCAAACTATGGCGCTCATGGCACAAAGAATGTTGGAGATCAAGGCAATCCTTGCTAACATGAACCAAAACCGGTTGTGTGGCCTACCCCTGAGCATCATCTAAGACAAAATGATCGTCCCTTACCACAAGATAGGATCCTATGAGGACCGATCCTGGAAGCACCATGGCAACAACGCGATGAACCGCAAAGGCGCCGCACCGATTTACCACTCTTGCACCCAAGGGCACCTATAGGCCCCACATTTAGAGGTGGAACCTTGGGGTGAGTGGGAGGAGCCCCCATATCAACCAAGAGTCCAGCAACATGAGCTGCTTCACCAAGGATGCGAGAATAGACGCGACTAAATGCTACAACATCGCACCGTTTGAGTCAATTTTTCTAAATTCAGCGGGTGTGATTTGTTAGATTGGATTTATAGGGTGGAGCGATTCTTCACCTATCAAGGGACACCTACATATAGCGATTTTGCGTGGACTATCGTGCACTTAGTGCCATCACGGTGAAGGATAGGTATTCTATTTCTGTCATTGAAAAACTCTTGGATGAGCTTTTGGGAGCCTCTTACTTTAGTAGGTTAGACTTGCATGGTGGCTACTACCAATTTCGAGTGAGACTCGAGGATGTGCACAAGACTATATTCTACAACATCACAGGCATTATGAGTTCACGGTCATGCCTTTTGGACTAACTAATGCCCCCTCCACCTTCCAAGGGTTGATAAACGATGTCTTTAGGATGTTATTGAGGCGATATGTGCTTGTCTTCTTTGATGACATTCTTGCTCATGGAAGGATCATCTCATCCACCATCACGAAGTGTTACAGATTTTGAAAGATAGTGGGCTGAAGGTGAAGGAGTCCCAAGTGTTTATGGGGCTAGCCGAGAGTGGAGTATCTCTGCCACCTCATATTGACGATGAGAGTGGAAGCTGATCCCTCTAAGGTGCAGAACATAGTGCAATGGCAGATTCCAAATACACTGAAAGAATTACAGGGTTTTCTTGGATTTACGGGCTATTACCACTGGTTTGTTGCCAACTATGGCAATATGACCACCCCCTTGACATTAATATTGAAGAAGGGGGAGTTCTAGTGTATCGAGGTAGCAACAAAGGCATTTAAAGAATTAAAGAAGGCAATGACCACGGCGTTGGTCTTGGCTCTACCCGATTTCACCAAGCCCTTTGTGGTGGAATGCGACGTGTCAGGGGCTATAATTGGGGTGATCTGTTATGGATTGTACGTCCGTTCTGGATCAAGCTCGGATGTAGGAAAGTAATCTATGCAGCTGGAGGAGAATAATCTCGAAATATTCTTCTATTGTCAGAAAATTATGAAACCAGCGGTGGTCATTTTGTATCTTCCTGATCTACATTTTTGCAAATTTATGCTCTTTGCAGATTTTGACTGAAATTAGGCCAAAAATACGTAAAATTCGGGTGAAGGTGGAGATGACGGATAATGGTGATGATGGTGAAAGAGGAGTGATAATGGTGATGGATCAAGTGGCACGTGGTGTTGATGGGATAAGGATGAGGGGGGAGAAGTTGGTCAAGATCCTAAGAAAGAGGGAGGACTCGACAGTCGAGGAGGGTTTAGAGGTAATCAGCGACAAGATGGCACACAGCTAGGGAAAGAAAATCAATACTCATTCTAATGCATTCTCCCTATGGCTAAGGTTTTGATCTATCCTATTTTCATATCTGAACAAGATTTGGCATGGAACTTTGAAAAAGGATTCTAGAAGTTACAGCTGTCAGATCAATGTGACATTTTGATATGTTATAGCCCTGAGAGAAAGCTTTCCAAAAAATCTAATTTCATGAAATCGGATAGTGGAATCTCGAGATATCATCCGAGAAGTAGACAAACATCAGAGAGTCCGTCTATAGATCCGTGGATGGAGGCACGAGATACTAGGTGATGATGGATGGTGGTAGACCGATGGTAATGAGGTGGCACCGGTGAGTAAGTGGTGATGGAAGGATTATGGATGATGAAAAGGGTTAGGGCAAGGTAATAGAGAGATTGGAAGAAAGGGGAGGAGTGGGCCGCCGCCCCTAAGGGACTAGGGTGAGCGACTGATCGGGGGAGGCTAGAAGTAGCAACGCCGGGGAATGAGAGAACGAGAGAGAAGAAGAAGAAGAAGACTAGGGCAAAACTCAATTTATTCAATAATGACTCCTTGGTTGCCATCCATACCTTTAGAGGCTAACCAAACAATTCAAAAATGGCAATTGAACCCTAGAAACAGTGGATTTTCACTAACCGCATTTGAATTGGATCAAACGCTTTCGAACACACAAAAAACATTCTCTGTCGATGTGAACCTAATGTAGGGTTTGAACGCGATCGAGCATTCGAATGCCCATTTTGTGTTCTCTGTATTTGTAAACCTGATGTAGGCATTCGCAAGCGCGTTCGAACGCACTCCACCTGCGTTCAAACGCAACATACAAAAAACTTATTTTTCTATGAAATAAACACTAAAACAAGAATAAAAGACACCCTTAAAGTGTATCCATGCTCGAGATGACATCGGTGAAGTCCGAATCATATCAATCCACAACGCTTCCGCAACCTTGTCCTCAAGGTGTGAAATTGGGGAAGCGATCATGAAACTCTGACTCAAGCTCCTCTATGACTCGATCCTCTGCACTGGTTTCCCATATATCTAAAAATAAAGGAAGGGTTGGTGCTGAAACGGAAGCTAGCTCACTTGTGTTCGGTTGGCGCGAAAGGGCATCGACATCTCGGTTCTCGATTCCCAATTTGTAGACTAGCTCGTAGTCATACCTAAGGAGTTTCGTGACCCACCATTGTTGTGCTGAGGTGTGCACATGTTGCCCCATGAAGTAGGGTAAGCTAAGCTGGTCCGTGCGGATAGTAAACCGTTGGCCAATCAAGTAGGGTTACCATTTGGTGACGGTGTGCAGAATTGCTAGCATTTCGTGCTCGTAGGTGGATAGCTGTCATGACTGGTTCGACAATGCCTTGCTCATATATGCCACAGGCCTGCCCTCTTGCATCAAAACAGCTCCAATGCCCTCACCCGAGGCATCGCATTCCACAGCGAAGGGCTTGCTGAAATCTGGTAGAGACAAAACCGGTGCGATAGACATGCCTGTCTTCAATGCTTTGAAAGCCTCCGTCGCCTTGTTCGTCCATTGAAATCCTCCTTTTCTAAGTAAGGAGATTAGCGGGGCAGCAATCTTGTCGTAGTTGGTAACGAATCGCCGATAGTACTCCGTCAACCTAAGGAATCCCCTCAATTCCCACTAATTAGTGGGATCGGCCAGTCCACCATGTTTTTGATTTTACTTGGATTAGCTTCCACTCCTCTTGTTGAGATTATATGACCCAAGTACTCCACTCATGGCTCACCCTAAAGGCACTTGCTTATCTTGATTTTTAACTGGTTTTATCGCAATATATTCAACACCTCACGCACATGCCGTAAGTGTCCGCTCTAATTCCTGCTATATACTAGAATATCATCAAAGAAGACGAGAATATACCGATGCAAGTGATATGATTTGGGCTTCACCGATGACGTCTCGAGCATGGATACACTTTAGGGGTGTCTTTGTTTCTTATTTTAGTGTTTAATTCATAGAAAAATAAGATTTTGGTATGTCGCGTTCGAACGCAGGTAGAGTGCGTTCAAACGCACTTGTGAATGCCTACATCAAGTTTGCACATACAGAGAGTGCAAAATGTGCGTTCGAACGTGCCTACAAACGTCTGCATCACGTTCACACATATAGAGAATGCAAAATATGCGTTCGAACGCGATCGGGCGCGTTCGAATGCGGTTGGCAAAAATCTACTATTTTAGGGTTATGATACACTTCGTTATGATTTTATCTAATTAGCTAAATCTAGCTCTGTGCAGTTTCGGAAAAATATTTGTAGAATATTCGACACATATCCAAATAATATCAAATTAGTTTGATAAGGTCAATAACCTCTAAATCTACAACTTTGATATTCATGAATTCTCCAGATTCGGAATATATCTATGACAAAACGAAAGCTTAATCCAAAAGGTATTCGGAGAAGATACAGAATACTGGTTTAGTTGGTTTGTTAGGATTTCATATTGTTTTAGGACTTGTTGGCTAGCCTCTATAAATATGTAGATGGCACCCAACTTTATATTGCTATTGGATTCTTGATTTCTTACCTCCTATCTTCGCTCTAGACTTCTCCCTCCTCCCTTTTCACCATCCTTCCACCTCTACCGTTGGTAAGGATTCTCCTCGCTTCTAATCTCCCTCGACTGTCGAGCCACATCTCTTCTTTGGGATCTCGACTACTTCGTTCCCTTCGTCTACTTTCCTTAATCACTTCCACAATCCACCCTCATCTCCATACCCATCCATAACCCTAACATCCACTCCACCCGTCACCACCACTATTACTCACGTTATTCTATATTTTCGTCCTTGCTAAAGTTTGAATCTGTGAAGGGCGTAAATACGAAAGTTGTAAATTAGGAAAATACAGATCTAACCCAATTAGTTTCGTAATTTTCTAACTACCAAAGAATATCTGACGAATAGTTTCTCACAGTTGCGTGGACTGCTTCCTACAATAAATTCAGATCTTAAGGAATTATTCCATAGCTGATCTTTTGATTCTAGATCCCATCAATTTAGTATCCGAGCATTAACAAATTAGTGTCAGAGCCTATCAATTCGAATCAGAGCAGGCAAACCTCATACCTCCATTAATGGTTGAAACAAGAAAGATGACATGAATAAGGAGACCTATAGAGAGCACACCGATAAGGGAGGACTCAATGCACGATGATTCTAACCGTGAGGCCGATTCACTTGGAGCAATCACCATAGGACCAAGTCAACCAACGTCTATGGGTTCAAATATGGATGAACTAAGGGGCATGTTCCAAACATTATTGCATAGAGTTGACAACATACAAAAGGATCACAGTGAATTCAAGGAATATGTTGTGAATCGATTGGGTTCGTCATCTTCTCGACGACAAACAGAGCTTCAAGAAGGACCAGCGATGGGACCCCATCGAACCGATACCCCACAGGTCCAGGTGCGTCATATGAGTGTTAATGATCTTCTCCTACCTATGCCTTCACATCATCCCCCACCTTCGTTACAAAACCCAAAATCGGCGGTGGTGGAACCCGAGAGGCGTGTAGCACTGATGCGCTTTATCGATGAGGAAGATTGGCACTATGAGGATGAGGTTGATCCCTATAGAGATGGTGATGGACGTGCTCGAAGATTTACAGAAGGTGATCAACATGCACAAAGGTTAAGACCTGAACCAAGGATCTTTCGCAAACTTGGACTTTTCAAAATTCCAAGGCGGTGATCCAACGGATTGGGTATTTCAAGTTGAACAATATTTTGATTGTCAAGGTACAGCGAAAGATGCAAAAGTCCAGATGGCAAGCTTTCACCTCCAAGGAACGGCATTGCATTAGTATAGATCGATTATTTGTGGTGGTAGATTTATCGGATGGGTTGATTTTTGTAGGAGAATTACACGCAGATTTGGACAGCGGCATATGAAGATTTTGCTGCTACATTAAGCAAGATGGTTCAAAGGACTACCGTATTAGAGTACCAAGCTGAGTTTGAAAGAGTTACTAGTCGTTGTGAGCCACCGTGGCGTGAATGTACATTGATGTGTACATTTATTTCAGGGCTACGAGAGGAGATACAAGCGAATGTTCATGCTGTATGTCCTACTACTCTTGAGGAGGCCTTTGAGAAGGCCGTGAAGATGGAACAAAAACATAGGGCTCTAAAGATGGTAGCGAAAACCAATTGGGGCAACCGAGATGGGCGGTTTGCACCTAGAACACCGGCTACAAATTCTGCGGTTTCAAAAACAGCGGCTATTCGAATCGAAAAAAGAATTTTTAGGGTTGAGAGAGGAGGGTGCACGTGCTGTGCACGTGCAGCCCCTCCCTTCTCCCTCTCCAGCATGCAACGAGGCGTAGAGAGAGAGAAATCACGCCTGATCTGGATCGGATTAGGTCTAGATTTCTCTTCTAATCTATAAATTAAAATCCTAATATCTGCTTAACCATCTTAGCCCTCTTCTCTCTTTTTTTCCTCCCCTCTTTCGCTTTCTTCTTCCTCACCGTCGGAGTCGTCGCCGTGGAATTGGCCTACCGGAGCGTCGTTAAAGCCAGTGGAGACCACCACGCAACTCGTTTGTAAGCCCTCTCCCACCCATAAAATTTAATTAAAGTTTAATAGGGTAGATCGAAAGTACCTAATTTGGGGATTCTTCGGCTTTATCGGCAAATCTGGCCGGACGGTGGGTTCGAGTCGCAGCCGCTACCTCTGGAAGCACCTTTTGGTTGGCCTCGTGCTGTGGGCAGTCACTGTTGGAGCCTTCGTGGCTTCGGTCACCGTCGATCATGGGATCGACCATTGTTCGCGGGTTCTCCTCCACCTTGCGAGGACAGCGACACTATATGGGTGTTGGGGAGCTGAGGGTGCGGCCGGCGAACCTTCATCGCGGCGGCCGCCAGCGTCTTCCTCTTCTTCTTTTTCTTTTTCTCTCTCTTTTCCTCTCTTTTTCTCTCTCTCTGTTCGGCTTAGAGAAAATAGACTCGAGGTCTGATCTTCTCCCTTTTAGTATTTGGATTCGGGTAGGGTTGGATTAGAATTCAAGGAACCCGACCCGGTTCCATTAGCTAATTGGATTAGGCCTTGGCCCAATCCATTTAAATAATAGTTGGGTGGGCTGCGGGCCAACTGCAGCCCAGCCCAACTGATTTGGGCTTATTTTAGCCCAAATTAATTATTCTTGGGTTAAATTGTAGAAAGATTTTTAATAATTGTTTTAATTAAAAATATTATTGTTATTTATTATTTAAGATGGTGATTTTTAGTACGTGAGCTAGAGATTTGAGATTTGGGTTGTCTTGCCTAGACTCAGATGAGTGGGTTCACTCACATGTTTATTTTATTGTATTTCGTATTTTTATCAGACCATGTAAATTTTCTGTGTGCAAATTATTTATTTCACCCTTATATGTAAAAATTAAATTGTTGCAATTTCTGTGTGCAAATATATTTATTTCATCCGTACGTGCGAAAATTTAATTATTTTATTTTCTGTGTGTATTTAATTATTATATTCAGTGTGTCACCATACTTCGTGCTAATATTGAAATTTGTAAAAAGGAAAATGAGACTAGTATTGATACGACTTAGAGAACAGTCACGGTATAAATTGTTTGCGATTTTTCATGGTGACTCAAGTCTATCTGGAAGTCTAGGGGAAAGTCCTAAATTAGATCACTGCGATGACTTTCTTAGGTGACTCTGGTAGGGTTAGAGAACAGTCCTAGGAAGAATGAGAAAATTTCCTAGGTGACTCTAACTTCTCTCAACGGTTAGAGAAAAATTCAGAGTGTGTTGATTACAGGGTGATACCCTCTAATGACCCTAACCGAATCAGCTATGAAGAAAAGTCCCGAGCGTCATCTCGAGGTGATTTCTAGTTGATGTGGATCCACAGGGTTTAGACCCATTGAGACATATGACAGTATAAATATCAAAAAGATGTTAATATGTTGAAAACGTGCAAGGTTACAAGTTGTGATATCTCTCTATTGTTATCATTGTTATTATTTAGAGAGCATACCTATTGCATATTATGATGGATATTGTTGCTTTTAGTTTAATTTATTCAGCATTAATATGATTTAAAATTTATTTGGTTTTCGAGTGGATTCCACTCACTGAGCTATAGTTGTTGGCTCATGAGTTCTATTGTTTTTGTATTTGTTTATTTATTTCAGGTAATAGTCAGCGGGGCGACTGAGCGAGATGTACCCGGATTCCACCTCCACTTAGGATTCACCTATTTACCTTTCCGCTCTTTTAGATTTTGTGCTTTAGATTAGAAGTTTTTATTTTTTTATTTTTTAGTTTAGAGACTCAAAAATATTAACATTGTTTTTATTTTAAGTGTAATTAGTAATAAAATTTTAATAAAGCATATTCTCATTTTATTTATTTATCTTGTCATCGTATACGTAGAGAGTATTAATAAGGCTTCGTGCATTTCAAGCATATTGAAACGCATGGCCTGTCATGATTCCTATTTTGGGTTGTGACAATATTGGTATCAGAGCCTAAAAAAAAAATTATGTTATCCTAAATTACCCTTAGAGTTGTGTGGAGGTCCGGTGGCATCAGCTCAGGTTCGTTATGAAATTTTTATTATATTCAGTAAAATTTTTCTTATCTCAATTAAAAATCTTAAAGGGACAATATGTATACGAGTCGTCGTCGACAAGGAGCTGCGACCCAGAGTTTATCTCCTGACCGGAGTAGGGAGCAAGAGCCGGCTCCTACTCAAGCACCAGCTCTTGCACCTACTGCTATTCCTGGTTCAGGATCGGAAACTGCTCCTACCCCTGCCCAGATCCCCACTCCTGCCCCAGTTCCTGCTACTCATACCTTGGTATCGGTGCTACAGACCCTTCTTCAGGCCGTTGGAGGACAGTCATCGCAGACTCCGGCTACATCAAAGTCAAGGCCCCTTAGCCTAGATAGGGGTACAGTGTTTGAAATTTTTTTAAAAGCATCTCCGCCTGCCTTTCGAGGGACTACTGATCCGATCGAAGCAGAGGCATGGCTACTGCGAATCGAGAAGATATTGCGAGTATTGGATTGTTCAGAGGATCAAAAGGTTACTTTGACGACCTATATGTTTGAGGATCGGGTAGAGTATTGGTGGCAGATGATTGAGCGCCAGGACATTGGACGAGAGAAGGAGCTGACTTGGGGAAACTTTAAAAGGATTTTCTTCGAGAAATACTATCCTCGGCATTAAAGAAGAAGAAGCATGATGAGTTCTTTGAGCTGAGACAGGGAGGCATGTCAGTGGTGGATTTTGAGGCGAGGTTCACCGAGCTGTTGCGATTTGTTCCACATATAGCAGCGAGCGAGGAAGAGAAAGTTAGCTTTTTCGAGGGTAAGTTGTGGCCAGCCATCAGAGATAGGATATCACTATTCCAGTGTCAGACACTTCCAGAAATGGTGTCTAAGGCACTCCTCGCCGAAAGAAACATTGGGGAGCTTCGCCAAGAACGAGAACAGCAGCATCCACAGAAGAAGCCGAGGAGGTACCAGGAGCAAAATAGAGGAGGTGGTCATTCGTTTGGACAGCCCTTGAGGGCAGGAGTGGACCAAACCCTTCTGGGGGAGCTCCCAAACAGAGTCAGCCTAAAAATTATATGAGGTGTGGACGCTCACATTCGTCTAGTGTTGGGTGCAATGGAGCACCACAAAGCTACTACAACTGTGGGAGACCTAGCCACTTAGCGAGAGATTGCAGAGCACCACGTGGGGGATGGCGTCCGACTTCTCAGTAGGATCAACAGCATCGACCGTCCCAGTCTGGCACAGCGAACAATAGGCCTCCAGCAAGTAGCGGAAACCCAGGAGCGAGGCCAGAGAATAAAGTGGTAATTTATACCTTGACCCAGGAAGAAGCTGAGCACTCACCATCCGTAGTGCAAGGTACATTATCTATTTCTTCCATACCAGCAAAAGTCCTTTCTGACTCTGGAGCCTCTCATTCTTTTGGTTCACCTGATTTTCTTTCCTTATTACCTATTGCACCTGAGATTATGGAATCATATTTAGTAGTGACTACACCCATAGGGAGGACCATACTTTTAAATTTTATCTGTAGATCTTGTTTAGTAGAGATAGACAGTCAGAAACTTCCAGTAGATCTTATTTGTCTAGACATGCATGATTTTGATGTTATACTGGGTATGGATTGGTTATCTGCACATCTTGCTATAGTGGATTGTAGAATAAAAAGGGTCACATTTTCTATCCCGGAGAAGCCAGAATTTTTCTTCCAGGGTGAGCGAAAGATTCCTACGACCATTATTATCTCAGCACTTCAAGCAAATCGATTAATGAAGAAAGGATGCCCAGGCTTTTTGGCATCGGTAGTGGGTGTGGAGCGTGCAGAGCAGGAGATTCATGAACTTCAAGTGGTAAATGAATTTTCAGATGTTTTTCCTGAAGATCTACTTGGTCTTCCACCCGATAGAGATCTACTTCACCATAGATCTGCTCTCTGGCACTGAACCAATATCAAAGGCACCCTACAGGATGGCACCAGCAGAACTTAGAGAGTTGCAGACCCAACTTCAAGAGTTGCTGGATTTGGGTTTTATTCGTCCGAGTGTATCACCTTGGGGAGCACCAGTTTTATTTGTAAAGAAGAAAGATGAATCGATGCGTCTTTGCATTGATTATCGAGAGTTAAATAAAGTCACTGTGAAGAATAGGTATCTACTATCCCAGATTGATGATCTTTTTGATCAACTACAAGGCTCTCAGGTCTTCTCAAAATTCGATTTGAGGTTTGGCTATCACCAATTGAATATCAAGAATGAAGATATTGCAAAGACAACTTAAGATTCATGAGAAGAACTATCCTACTCATGATCTTGAGTTGGCTGTGGTGGTTTTTGCACTAAAGATTTGGCGTCACTATCTTTATGGAGAATCTTGTGAAATTTTCACTCAAAAAGAACTTAATTTGAGGCAGCGTAGGTGGCTAGAATTAATCAAGGATTATGATGTTAGTATCAATTACCATCCTGGGAAGGCAAATGTGGTAGCCGATGCTTTGAGCAGGAAATCATCAGAGGGGCACTTATCAGCACTTACTTGTCAGCAGTGTATTATTGAAGAATTTAGACGCTTGAAGATTGAAGTAACATCAAATCCAAAGAGAGTAGCTATTTGCAACCGGCTAGTGGTCAAACCTACACTTTTAGATCGTATCCAGGCTGCTCAATTAGAGGATGCCAACCTCAAGAAGATCTTGGAAGGATTAGAAAAAGGAGAAGCTCTTGGCTATTCGAGATCAGATGAAGGACTAGTCAAGTACCAGAATCGAGTCTGCGTCCCGGCTAGTGAGGAGTTAAAGAATGAAATTATGTCAGAGGCTCACAGTTCAGGATTCAGTATTCACCCAGGCAGCACAAAAATGTATAGAGATTTGCGAGAAAACTTTTGGTGGAATGGCATGAAAAAGGACATAGCAAACTTTGTGGCCAGATGTCTCACTTGTCAGCAAGTCAAAGTTGAGCACCAAAAGCCTGCAAGGATGTTACAGCCTTTGCCTTTATTGGAATGGAAGTGGGAGGATGTGACTATGAACTTTGTCTCGGGACTCCCCCGCACTAAATCGAATCATGATGCAATTTGGGTGATCGTGGACAGACTAACTAAGTCTGCTCACTTTTTGGCTATTCATATGACTTACTCTTTAGATCGTCTTGCACAGCTTTATATTAGAGAGATTATTCGACTCCATGGTGCACCTTTGTCTATCGTATCTGATCGAGATCCTCGTTTTATTTCTAAATTCTAGCGGAGTCTTTATTCAGCTATGGGCACACGATTGAGATTCAGTTCAGCTTATCACCCGCAAACTGATGGACAATCCGAGAGGACTATTCAAACCCTTGAGGATATGTTGCGAGCATGTTCTTTGGAATGGAAAGGAAATTGGGATGATCATCTTCCACTCATGGAGTTCTCATATAATAATAGCTACCATTGGAGTTTGGGGTTAGCACCTTACGAGGCATTGTATGGTAGAAAATGTAGATCTCCACTTTGTTGGTTTGAGGTTGGTGAAAGACAGTTATTGGGACCTGATATAGTACAAGATGCTGCGTAGAAAATTGTTAAAATCAAGGAAAAACTTCTTGCAGCTCAAAGCCGTCAAAAGAGCTATGCTGATAACCGAAGAAGAAACCTTGAGTTTCAAGTGGGTGACATGGTTTTCCTAAAGGTGTCACCTTGGAAAGGATTGATCAGGTTTGGTAAGAAAGGCAAGTTAAGTCCTCACTTTATTGGATCTTTTGAGGTATTAGAGCGCATTGGAGAGGTGGCATACCAGATAGCACTGCCACCTAGGTTATCTAAAGTGCATAATGTCTTCCATGTATCTATGTTGAGAAAGTATGTGCCTAGTGCAGACCATATGATCGACTTCGAGCCTTTGGAAATCCGAGAAAATTTATCTTATGAGGAAAAACCAGTGGAAATTCTAGAGACTCAGCAAAGAACTCTTCGAAATAGGGTAATCTCCTTCGTGAAGATTTTATGGCAAAACCATAAGTTAGAAGAAGCAACTTGGGAGCGTGAAGATGAAACGTGAGAAAAGCATCCAGAGCTATTTCCTCAATCTTCGTAGCAACTATTACGGTATTACCTTATCCTTGTATTACACTAATCTTAATTTCGAGGATGAAATTTCTTTTTGTTGGGAATAGTTGTCAGAATCGAAAAAAAAAATTTGGGGTTGAGAGAGGAGGGTGCACGTGCTCTACACGTGCAGCCCCTCCCCTCTCCCTCTCCAGCACGCAACGAGGCGTAGAGAGAGAGAAATCACGCCTAATCTGGATTGGATTAGGTCTAGATTTCTCTTCTAATCTATAAATTAAAACCCTAATATCTGCTTAACCATATTAGCCCTCTTCTCTCTCTTTCGCTTTCTTCTTCCTCACCGTCAGAGTCGTCGCCGTGGAATCGGCCTGCCGGAGCGTCATCGGAGCCAGCGGAGACCACCATGCAACTCGTTTGTAAGCCCTCTCCCACCCATAAAATTTAATTAAAGTTTAATAGGGTAGATCGAAAGTACCTAATTTGGGGGTTCTTCGGCTTCATCGACAAATCTGGGCGGACAGCGGCTTCGAGTCGTAGCCGCTACCTCTGGAAGCACCTTGCCGTTGGCCTCATGTCGTGGGCAGTCACCGTTGGAGCCCTCGTGGCTCTAGTTGCCGTCGGTCATGGGATCGACCACCGTTCGCGAGGATGGCGGCACCATATGGGTGTTGGGGAGCTGAGGGTGCGGTCGGCGAACCTTCGCCGCAGTGGCCGCCAGCGTCTTCCTCTTCTTCTTTTTCTTTTTCTCTCTCTTTCCTCTCTTTTTCTCTCTCTCTCTCTGTTCGGCTTGGAGAAGACAGACTCGGGGTCTGATCTTCTCCTTTTTAGTATTTGGATTCGGGTTGGGTTGGATCCGAATCCAAGGAACCCGACCCGGTTCCATTAGCTAATTGGATTGGGCCTTGGCCCAATCCATTTAAGTAATAGTTGGGTATGCTACGGGCCAACTGCAGCCCAGCCCAACTGATTTGGGCTTATTTTAGCCCAAATTAATTATTCTTGGGTTAAATTGTAGAAAGATTTTTAATAATTGTTTTAATTAAAAATGTTATTGTTATTTATTATTTAAGGTGGTGATTTTTAGTACGTGAGCTAGAGATTTGATATTTGGGTTGTCTTGCCTAGACTCAGGTGAGTGGGTTCACTCACATGTTTATTTTATTGTATTTCGTATTTTTATCAGACCATGTAAATTTTCTGTGTGTAAATTATTTATTTCACCCTTATATGTAAAAATTAAATTGTTACAATTTCTTTGTGCAAATATATTTATTTTATCCGTACGTGCGAAAATTTAACTGTTTTATTTTTTGTGTGAATTTAATTATTATATTCAGTGTATCACCATACTTCGTTCTAATATTGAAATTTGTGAAAAGAAAAATGAGACTAGTATTGATACGACTTAGAGAATAGTCCCGGTATAAATCGTTTGCGATTTTTCATGGTGACTCAAGTCTATCTGGAAGTCCAGGGGAAAGTCCTAAATTAGATCACTGCGGTGACTTTCTTAGGTGACTCTGGCGGGGTTAGGGAACAGTCCTAGGAAGAATGAGAAAATTTCCTGGCTGACTCTAACTTCTCTCAACGGTTAGAGGAAAAGACAGAGTGTGTTGATTACAGGGTGATACCCTCTGATGACCCTAACCGGATCAGCTATGAATAAAAGTCCTGAGCGTCATCTCGAGGTGATTTCTAGTTGATGTGGATCCACAGGGTTTAGACCCATTGAGACATATGATAGTATAAATATCAAAAAGATGTTAATATGTTGAAAACGTGCAAGTTTACAAGTTGTGACATCTCTCTATTATTATCATTGTTATTATTTAGAGAGCATGCCTATTGCATATTGTGATGGATATTGTTGCTTTTAGTTTAATTTATTCAGCATTAATATGATTTAAAATTTATTTGGTTTTCGAGTGGATTCCACTCACTGAGCTATAGTTGTTGGCTCATGAGTTCTATTGTTTTTGTATTTGTTTATTTATTTCAGGTAATAGTCAACGGGGCGACAGAGCGAGATGTACCCGGATTCCACCTCCACTTAGGATTCACCTATTTACCTTTCCGCTTTTTTAGATTTTGTGCTTTAGATTAGAAGTTTTTATTTTTTTATTTTTTAGTTTAGAGACTCAAAAACATTAACATTGTTTTTATTTTAATTGCAATTAGTAATAAAATTTTAATAAAGCACATTCTTATTTTATTTATTTATTTTGTCATCGTATATGTAAAGAGTATTAATAAGGTTTCGTGCATCTCAAGCATATTGAGATGCATGGCCGGTCATGATTCCTATTTTGGGTCATGACAGCGGCTGCGACTACTACACCACGACCACCTTTGGGACCTTCTTCCGATGTTAGAGAAGGCACTAGACCACCCGTTCGAACTCTCATACCTACCTAGGTGGAGGAGCAAAGAGCGAAGGTCCTTTGCTTTCGATGTGATGAGCATTTTACCCCCGGTCATCGGTGTTCTAAACCGATCGGGAGTGTGATGCTTATCGATGGTCTTGAGGAGGATGATGAGATTGATGATGATGGAGAGTGTCCAGAGGAGACCCATGAGGAGACCATTGAGGAGGGCGTTGAGGAAGATATCCAAGTTGAAATATCGATGCATGCATATTCGGGTACTTTTACGCCGAGGACGTTACGAGTAGATGGACTCGTTAGAAAGCATTGTGTGCACATCCTCATTAATTCAGGGAGTACACACAACTTTCTAGATGAGAGGTTAGTGCGGAGATTGGGTTTGGATGCCGAACCGACTACCCTCCTCATCGATGAAGCGCATCGGGCACGCATGCCTCTCGGGTTCCACTACTGCCAATCTTGGGTTTTGTAACGGAGGTGGGGGATGATATGTGGGCATAGGTAAGAGGGAATCATTGACACTCCTATGACGCACCTAAACCTGTGGGGTATCGGTTCGATGAGGTCCCACCGTTGGTCCTTCTTGAAAATCTGATTATCATCGAGGAGATGACGAACCCTATCGGTTCACGACATATACCTTGAATTCATTGTGATCCTTTTGCATTATGTTAACTCTATACAACAATGTTTGGAACATGCCCCTAAGTTCAGCCATCTTCGCACCCATAGACGTCGGTTAACTTGGTCCTGCCATGGTCGCTCCAAATGAATCGGCCTCACGGTTAGGGTCATCGTGGATTGAGTCTTCCCTTGTCGGTGTACTTTCCATAGGTCTTCTTGTTGATGTCATCTTCCTTGTTTCAATCATTAATGGAGGTCTGATGTTCGCCTGCTCTAATACCAAATATTAAGTGTTGATACCAAATTGATAAGCTCTGATACTAATTTGATAAGCTTTGATACCAATTGATGAGATTCTAGTTCCAAAGATAGGCTATGCAACGATTTCTTCAAAATTTGAATGTATTACAGGAATTAGTCTGCGCAACTATGGGAAAATATTCATCAGATATTCATTAGTAGTCAAAAAATTACTAAACTAATTGTGTTAAATTCATAACTTTCCTGATCTACAACTTTCGTATTTACGCCCTTACCGTTGGCCAATCAAGGAGGGTAGCCATTTGGTGACGGCAGGTAGAATCGCTAGCATTTCGCGCTCGTAGATGGATTGCTGTCGCAACTAGTTTGACAATGTCTTGGTCATATATGCTATGGGTCTGCCCTCTTGTATCAAAACTGCTCCAATGCCTTCACCCAAAGCGTCGCATTCTACTGCAAAGGGCTTGCTGAAATCCGGTAGTGCTAGAACCGGAGCAGTAGACATAGCTATCTTCAACGCTTCGAAGGCCTCCGTCACCTTGCCCATCCATTGAAACCCACCTTTTTTGAGTAAGGAGGTCAGCGGGGCAGCAATTTTGCCGTAGTTGGTAACGAATTGCCGGTAGTACCTCGTCAACCTAAGGAATCACCTCAATTCCCACTGATTAGTAGGAATCGGCCAGTCCACCATATTATTGATCTTGCTTAGATCGGCTTCCACTCTTGCTGAGATTATATGCCCCAAGTACTCCACTCATGGCTCTCCCCAAATACATTTACTCATCTTGACTTTTTAATTGGTTTTGTCACAAGATATTTAACACCTCACGCACATGTCGCAACTGCTCACTCTAATTCCTGCTATACACTAGAATATCGTCAAAGAAGATGAGCACATACCAACGCAAGAGTGGGTGGAAAAGGTCATTCATCAACCCTTGGAAGGTGGCCGGTGCATTGGTGAGCCCAAACAGCATGACTCGGAACTCATAGTGGCCATCGTGAGTTTGGAACACCATTTTGTGCACATCTTTCAGGTCGACAGGATTTGATGGTACCCCGCTCTTAAGTCTAGTTTGTTGAAGTAAGCCGACCCGGTGAGTTCATCTAGCATCTCCTTGATCACCGGTATTGGATACCGATCTTTGATGGTAATCGCATTCAAGGCTCTATAGTCGATGCAAAATCGCCAACTCCCATCTTTCTTCTGAACCAGCAGCACCAGTGACGAGTAGGCACTTCTACTCGATTGAATAATCCCTTGCTCGAGCATTTCCACCACCAATTTACTGATCTCTTCCTTCTAGATATGCGGGTACCGATAGGGCTGGACATTTGCTGGTTCAGCCCCTGGAATGATTTGGATGCAATGGTTGTGCCAACGGGTCATTGGTAGTCCTCGTGGTTCCTCGAAGAGATCCTTGAACTCCTACAGTAGCTCTTGTATGTCAGCGGCTATTTTCCTTAGTGGTGGATGTTCTGGTTCAGAAACAGTCATTTGCAATAGTAGAGCTCGGTCCCCTGTACAATGAAGGCCCACAAGTGGTTGCAATGTCGGCCCTTACCATGGTTGATTTTCATTCAGCAGCATCCTTCGACCATTCCTCCGAAATATCAGTGTGAGGTTTGAGAAATCAAATGTTACGGGCCCCCAGCTTTGAAGCCATTGGGTCCTCAAAACAATGTCGGCACCTCGCAAGGCCAACGGATAAAGGTCCAATGTGAAAGTTTGGCGTTGCACATTCAATTCCACACCTCCATAGATAAAATCTGCTCGCAATGTGATGGTAAATGAAAAATGAGATAAGAGATGTTAGCATTAGCGGAAGATTGATCCTATAGCCTTACCCACTATCAAGCAGTTGAGGATCTACCACTTAAGAGATGATATGATTACCCTTTCAGACGAAAGTTTACCGTGTTGGCAAATCCGGTCCCAAAAGCCGCCCAATTATCGTATTTTCAGGCAGCCAAACGTTTTGCCCCAGAGGACCCAGGAAAGTCTTGTTTTTCTTGAGAAAGATGGCGCCTCTAAAAGGATGTCTTCAATTTAATCAGTAGCCAAGGCCAAGACCTGAAGAGAGAGTCCTACCATCACGAGGGATTCGAGATAAAGAGATGGCAAGCCGGAAGGACGACGGGAGATGCTCGTTCGGACAGGAGATATGGACGAGTTTGAGCCTAGCTCCAAGAAGAAGGTACCGGGACCTCATTGAGCACAAGATGATCTGCCATCTCCAATCATCACATCAAACCCTTCCGTGGGTTTCGACTCGAGCCCAATCTTCCTAAGGAGTCTCTTGTCAATGACCCAGTGTCGACAAGATTCTCACTGTGGTTTTTTTGACTACACCGTTCACTCGCAAAGTTTTTGGCGCAGGTGTCCCCGAATAGACATGGAGGGAGATTTCAGCTATCATGTCCTCCACGGGTTGCTCCTCAGCTACTTCTCCTTGATGTCCAGCCACACCTTCATTTTCATCTACAATCTCTTCCTCAGCCTTCTCTAGAAACCGTCGATTAGCATCACCGATCCTATCGGTTTAGTGCAGCGATGCCAGGTACAAACTTCTCATCACAACGAAAGCATAGGCCTTTGGCCCTTCGTTCCTCCACTTGAGTAGGTGTGAGTGCTCGTCCCTGACCTCTAGGTGCATACTTCACATCTTGGGATGGCTTTAGGGGTGTTCGAGGAGGCACCATTGCAGTAGCGATTCTTGGTACTATAGTAATATTTCCTGTCGCTATGGTTGGTTGAATCGAATTGTGACTTCCTTGGCTCGTCCAACTTTGTTTTAGTAACTTCATGGCCTTGTGTTTGTCTTCCATGAGCACCGCATCTTTGAAGGCCTCCTTTAAGGTTCTAGGCCTTAAAGCTCTCACGTCGGCTTGTATGTCTCCCCGCAGCCCGGAGATGAAGGTGGTGCGAAGTTGCTGATCTGTCCATAGGGAATGACATCTGCTACTTATCCTCCCAAATTCTTCTTGGTATGCCCCAATCGTGGTCTTTTGCACCGTCTTTGAGAAGAGGGCATCGATGTCTTCATACCCCGATGCTTCAAATCGCCGCGTGATATCAGCACAAAATTCAGCCCAAGTTTCGATAGCCTCATTGGCATTGACTGCTCGAAACCAATGAAGCGCCGCATCTTCAAGGTGAAAGCTCGTAAGTGTCACCTTGTATTCTTCTGCCATACCTTGGTATGCGAAGAATTGCTCTGCCCTATACAACCAATCGATCGGATCGTCACCTTTGAACTTGGGGAATTCGAGACGCACGATTTGTCCACAAATGCCATTGTCTCATTCCAGATCATGTCCAAATCCTTGTCTAATCAGAGGAGGATGCACCATGAATGGTTGATGATCCCTCATTCGATTTTGATTAACTCGCCATGGTTCCAGGTCATATTGATCCGGCCACAGATCTTGATCTCCAAGGTGATATCCATAGTGGTTCGCTCGTAGGATGGGTTCACCTACAACTAGGCTTTGTGGAACCATCCTTGCTTGCCTTGCCCATAGGGTAGTGGCAGCAGCGGCTCTTGTGATTGTAAATTCTAAACTGGTGGCGGTGGGTTAATGGAAGTGGACTCACGTCGTGGAGTCGATGGTGCGTTCCCGTTTGCTATGGCCTCCCTCGTCGCCCATAATTCCCACATCATCTCTATCATCATCTAGTTGTTGATGGCCATTTGTTCGGAAAGGGACCCCAACACGCCTTGAACACTAGGTTCTTCCCTATTCCAATTAGATCTGGTGGTTCCGCGGGTGGAAGTCCCCGCAACCGTTTCCCCCTCCTCTATTGGGAGAATCTCTTCTTCATCGTCTCCCTGTGCAGCCTTGGCTTTATCGTCATAGGGAGCACATGTCCGAGGCATGGTGGTTCTGATACTAGCTTGATACGATCTCCCCTTTAGGCTAAGGTTCGATCTCTTCCAATTCTCAGATCTGGATTAGATCTGGCACAAAACTTTATAAATAGATCCCAAAAGATGCCACTATCGAATCATTGTGAAATTTGGATATGTTGTAGCCCCAAAAAAGAGCTTTCGAACAAATCAACTTTTAGGCGAATCAGATCTGGGGATCTTGAGATATCGTCCGATTAGAGGATAAACATCAGGGGGTCTGATCAGGATCCGTGGATGGAGGCATGAGATCCTAGATGATGGTGGTTGGAGGTGGACCGGCGTTAATGGGGTGGCACCGGTGAAAAATGGTGGTGGAAGGGTTATGGTTGATGGAAGGGTTAGGGCAAGTATTGGATAGATTGGAAGAAGCGGGAGGAAAGGGCCACCCCTAAGAGACTAGGGTGATTGGCCGATGGAGGGAGGATAGAACCGGCGTCGCCGGGGATCGAGAGAACGAGAGCAAAGAAGACGAAGGAGGCAAGGCAAAATCTCAATTCATCAATAATCACTCTATGGTTGCCATCCATATCCTTTAGAAGCTAACCAAACAATTGAAAATTAACCCTAAACAGTACATTTTTGCCGACTGCATTCGAACGCGCCCGTTCATATTCGAACGCACCTATTTCTCTCTTCTCTGGATTTGCGAACATGATGCAGACGTTCGAACGCGTGTCAGAACGCACCTGTTTCCTACTTCTCTGGATTTGCAAACACGATGCAAGCGTTCACAACGTGTTTGAACGCACAATTCACACTCTCTAGATGTGCGAACGTGATGCATGCGTTCACAACCGCGTTCGAACGCGACATACAGAAAACTTATTTTCTTAGGAATTAACAATTAAAACAAGAAACAAAGACACCCCTAAAGTGTATCCGTGCTCAAGACGACATCGGTGAAGTTCGAATCATATCACTCTAACAAAAATTTTAGCCATCGACCGACTTGGCTAAAAACGGTGTGATAGTGTCAAAAAATGCACATACTAGCTCAATCTGTCAACCACCACAAAGATAACGGAATAACCACGTACCAGCGGAAGATCCTCTATGAAATCCATAGAAATGTCCTCTTAAACACGGTACGGTATAGATAAAGGCTGTAGTAACCCGACCGATTTCAATGTGGTTGCTTTAGCCCTTTGACAGACTTCGCAAGCACAGACAAAACTCCACACATCCCGCCTCAATCCTGGCCACATGCAACTCTGAGATATACTCCTATAAGTCCTCAAGACACCCTCATGACCAGTCTCTCGAGTTTGGTAGAAGTGCTCCAACAATTTTTATCGCAATCCATCATTAGCAGGCACTCGAATGTATTCGCGGTCCAGCAACAAACTACCTCAATTTTCCAACTCTGGATGGTACTCCAGATCATCCATCACCTCCTGTAACAATCTCAAAATATCTGGGTCAGATGTACATGCATTTCTCAGCTCGTTAAGGAAGGGAAAGGTAGGAAATGAATAGGCTACAAGCTCGGTGGTATTAGGTTGGCGAGATAGCGCATTCGCCGCTTTATTTTTTGTTCCCTTCTTGTATTAGATTTCATAATCATACCCCAGTAATTTTGTGACCTATCTCTGCTGTGCTAGAGTGTGCATACGCTGTCCCATAAAGTATGGAAGGCTCATTTGATCGGTTCGAAAAATGAATCGCCTACCGATCAAATATGGCCTCCACTTTGTCACCGCATGCAGAATTGTCAATATCTCTCTCATAAATCGATAATTGTTGAGATTTTTGTGATAAAGCCTTGCTAAGATAGGCAATGGGACGTCCATCTTGCATTAGTACAGCTTCTATGCTAACACCCGATGTATCACATTCTATAATGAACTCTTTGGTAAAGTCCGGTAGCGCTAAAATGGGTGCCGTCGTCATTGCTGTCTTTAGTTTTTCAAAGGCTATAGTGGCTTCATCCGTCCATCTAAAATAGTCCTTCTTCAACAAAGAAGTGAGAGGAGCAGCGATCTTGTCATATCCAGCAATGAATTGGCGATAATATCCGGTCAGCCCCAAAAATCCTCTCAATTTGGTGGTAGTAGTAGGAATAGGCCAAGCGGTCATGCATGAAACCTTTTGTGGATTCGCCGCTATACCATCCACTGAAATGATGTGACCTAAATACTCCACCTCTGGTACTTCCCATAGGCACTTGGACTTCTTCTTCTTTAATTGGTTTTGCTTCAACAAATTCAGCACGTCCTCTAAATGTCGCCAATGCTCCAATTGAGTCATACTATACACCAAAATATCATCAAAAAATACCAAGACATATCTTCGCAATAGAGGCCAAAATATATCATTCATGAGGCCTTGAAAAGTAGCTGGAGCATTGGTGAGACCAAAAGGCATCACCCGAAACTCGTAATGCCCGTCTAGAGTCTAAAATGTGGTTTTGTGCACATCCGTCGGGTGAACTCTAATTTGATGATACCTAGCCCTCAAGTCAAGATTACTAAATATAGTTGCCCCTTCAAGCTCGTCCAGCAACTCCTCGATAACCGGAATGGGTTACCGGTCCTTGACAGTAATAGCGTTTAGTGCCCGATAGTATACACAAAAACGTCATGTCCCGTCCTTTTTCGCACCAATAGCACAGGGGAGGTGTATGAGCTATGACTTGGTTGAATGAGGCCTTGCTCCAACATCTTTGAGATAAACTTCTTTTTGCACATATGGATACTGATATGGCCTCACATTCACCGGTGCAGCCCCGGGTACAATCTCTATGCGATGGTCTGCCGCTCTCCTCGGTGGCAACTCCTGTAACTCCTCAAACATTCCAGAAAAGTTATCCAATAAATTAGACATTTCAATAGTAGTACCTAAACTCGTTTGAGGCTCATCTCCAACTGGTCCTAACTAAAAAAGATAGGCCAAATCATACTTACAAGGCAGCCCCACCATAGGCTGCATCGCAAGAATCGGCGAAGATCGAACACCATCAAGCCGCGGATCTTTGTTTCCTTGTTTATATTTCATCCACATACTCCGAAAATCAAATATGACGGGTCCCAAACTCTGTAACTACTGAGCACCAAGGATAATGTCAGCTCCATGTAGCGCCAATGAATACAAGTCCATAATGATGTCGTGTCTTTGCACCCGTATACTGACCTGGCGACATAAGTTCTTCGCCTTAAACTTTGTGCCATCTCCAATAGCAACGTCAAATCCCATGGTCGATTCGGCATCGAAACCCAATCTTCTCACTAACCTCTCGTCTAGAAAGTTGTGTGTACTCCCCAAATCATTGAGGATGTGCACACAATGCTTTCTAACGAGTCCATCTACTCATAACGTTCTTAGCGCGAAAGTACCCAAATATGCATGCATCGATATTTCAGTTTGGATATCTTCCTTCACGCCCTCCTCAACGGTCTCTTCATGAACTTCCTCTGGATACTCTCCATCATCAACAATCTCATCATCCTCCTCAAGACCGTCGATAAGCATCACACTCCTGATCGGTTTAGAACACCGATGACTGGGGGTGAAACGCTCATCACATCGAAAGCAAAGGCCCTTTTGCTTTTCAATCCTCCCCCTGGGCAAGTGTGCGAGTTCGAACAAGGGTCTTGTGTCTCCTCTAACATCAGGAGGTCTCAAAGGTGGTCGTGGTCTAGTATTCGTAGCTGCTATTTTTGCAGCCGCAGAATTTTCAGCCGCCATTCAAGGTGCAAATCGCCGATCTCAATTGCCCCAATTGGTTTTCGTTGCCATCTTTAGAGTCCTATGCTTTTGTTCCATCCTCACAGCCTTCTCAAATGCCTCCTTAAGAGTATTAGGACATAGAGCACAAACATCTGCTTGTATTTCATCCCGCAACCCTAAAATAAATGTACTCATCAATGTCCATTCAGACCATGATGGCTCACAACGACTACTAACTCTTTTAAACTCAGCTTGGTATTTCAATATGGTCATCATTTGAATCATCTTGCTTAATGTGGCAGCAAAATCTTTATATACCGCTGTCCCAAATCTGCGTGTAATCTTCCTACAAAAATCAGCCCATTCGGTAAATCCACCACCACGAATAACTGATCTATACCAATGCAATACTGTTCCTTGGAGGTGAAAGCTTGCCATCTAGACCTTTTCATCTTCTGTTGTACCTTGATAATCAAATATTGTTCAACTTGAAACACCCAATCCATTGGATCATCGCCTTAGAATTTTGGGAAGTCCAAGTATACGGTTCTCCCCCGAATAGCATTGTCGGGTTTGCGAAAGATGATTGGTTCAAGTATAAACCTTTGTGTAGGTTGATCACCTACTCTAAATCCTCGAGCATGTCTATTACTATCTCTATAGGGATCAACCTCATCCTCATAGTGCCAATCGTCCTCATCGACGAAGCACACCGGTGCTGCACGCCTCGCGAGTTCCACCACTACCGGTCTTAGATTTTGTAACGAAGGTGGGAGATGATGTGAAGCCAAAGGTAAAAGGGGATCATTGACACTCATAGGATGCACCTGGACCTATGGGGTATCAATTCGATGTGGTCCCACCGTTGGTCTTTCTTGAAACTCTGATCGTCGTCAAGAAGATGATGAACCTAATCGATTCACGATATATTCCTTGAATTCGTTGTGATCTTTTTGCATGTTGTCAACTTTATGGAACAATGTTTGGAGCATGCCCCTAAGTTCATCCATATTCAAACCCATAGACGTTGGTTGACTCGGTCCTACCGTGGTCGCTCCAAAGGAATCAGCCTCATGGTTAGGATCATCGTGCATTAAGTCTTACCTTGTCGGTGTGCTCTCCATAGATCTCCTTGTTGATGTCATCTTCCTTGTTTCAACTATTAATGAAGATCTGAGGTTCGCCTGACTCTGATACCAAATTGATAAGCTCTGATACCAAATTGATAAGTTTTGTTACCAATTGACGGGTACTTGTACCAAAAGATCGGCTACGCAATAATTCCTTCAAGATTTGAATGTATTATAGGAGTCAGTCCGCGCAATCGTGAAAAAATAATTCATCAGATATTCTCTAATAGTCAGAAAATTACTAAACTAATTGAGTTACATCCATAACTTCCTGATCTACAACTTTTATATTTACACCCTTCTTAGATTCGAACTGTTGTAGGGACAAAAACATAAAATAACGTGGGTGATAGTGGTGGTGATGGGTGGAGTGGATGTTAGGGTTATGGATGGGTATGGAGGTGAAGGTGGATGGTGGATATGATTAAGGGAAGTAGACAAAGGGAACGAAGTGGTCGAGATCTTAAAGAAGAGGGGTAGCTCGACAGCCGAGCGAGATTAGAAGTTAGAAGAATCCTTGCCAACGGTAGATGTGGAAGGATGGTGAAGTGGGAGGAGGGAGAAGTCTAGAGAGAAAATAGGAGGTAAAAAATCAATAATCCAATTCCATAATAAAGTTGGCTGCCATCCACATATTTATAGAGGCTAGTCAACAAGTTCTAAAATAATATGAAACCCTAATTCTAGAAGATTCCCGTCGATCACGTTCGAATGCGCCCGATCGCGTTCGAATACACTCAAAAAACTCCATCTCTGGATGTGCAAATGCGATACAGGCGTTCGAACGCCAACGCGGACGTTCGAACTCATCTGACCGTATTCGAACGCATAATATACGTTCTTTGTATTTGCGAATCTGATATAGGCGTTCACAAGAGCGTTCGAACGCGACCCCTCCTACGTTCGAACGCGACATATAGGAATTTTATTTTAGTGAAAATAAACAACTAGTGCAATAAGAAAAGATCATAATTAAGTGTATCACAGTATCACCATCATTCATCACCAGCACCACCACCATAACTCCACCATATTTTGTCCTAGCTACGGTCCAAATCAGTAAAGGACGTAAATATTTAAAATATAGATCAGAAAGTTACAAAACTAGCAAATACCTAGAGAATATTTTTCTCCAACTATGCGAATTGTTTTCCTACACCCAAAATTGGGTCAAAACAAGTGGTATCAGAGCAGGTCAAGCCTGGGCCACCATTAATGGCAACCTTAAGGTCAAGGACATTGACTTATCCAAATGGCTTGAGATACGCATCAATCGATTCGAACTTGCCAAAGCCTTAGAAGGCCTTGATCAACAATTAGATCGGGTACCTCTTTTTCTTGAATACCAAGACTCAAGTTACACAATGGTAGGAGCCCAATGTCTATGTTAAATTATCATGGTAGTCTCAGCACCGTGGGTGCCTTTGTCGACCAATAGGGTGTATAGGGTGTCAGCCGGTTATCGGCAGCGACAATGCTCGCCGATATCCCCTTCCCTCCTCACCTAGGCTAGGTTGAGGAAGGAGGGCATGGGGGTTGTCTAGGCCTTTGGGTTGCTTGGGGGTGGGTTGTAGCCTAGTCCTTGTGGAGCTTAGGTTTGGGTTGAGCCCAATCCAAGTTGGCTTGGGCTAAGTGTAGCCCAGCCCAAGGTGGGGGTGGGTTGGACTGTGGCTCAACACAAGTTGGTAGGGCCCATGTTAAGTTTGGGCTTGGTGCAATCCAACCTTTATTGTTGCTTCTTTTCGTTTTTCTTCTATATCTTAGTTATTTCTTTTTCTTTAGTCTCTCAAATCACTTTGTAGTCAATATAGTAAGAGACTAATTAGAGATAATGATGAGATAATCAAAATAAATCAAATAAGCAAAAACTTTTTAAATCAATATTTTATAAAAAAGAACTTAATTTATGTTGCAAATAAATTACAGTATCAACTTAAAAAAAATTATGAACTAATAGAATTTTGTATATAAACGTATATTTCGTACTTAAACTATGAATTATTCGTTCTACCGTAGATAAATTCCCAATTTGAAGAAACTCTAAATACAAAATGTGTAGATCATAATGTCATCGATTTTATCCAATTAGTTTTATAAATTTATAGTTTAAGTACGAAATATATACTTTTTATATCCCTTTCTTTTTTCTCTTCTTCTTTTTATGCTACTTCCTCTATTTCTTCTCATTCTTTTTTATTGTTGCTTATTCTTGTTCTTCTATCTTTTAATCATTCTCTTATTTTTCTTCTATGCAATTCTTTTTAGTCGCTCCTTAATTAATATAACAAAAAAATAATTATAGATGCTTGTGAGATAATTACGGTAAATTAAATAAACAAATACTCTTTCATCAATGTTTTAGAAAGAGAACTTAATAAATGTTATAAATAAATTACAACATCTACTTAAAAAAACTTATGAATTACGGTTAGAGTTTCATACTTAAACTAGTAATTATCATTTTGCCGCAAACACATTCCTAATATGAAGAAATTTTGAATACAAAAGTTATATATCCTAATATCACCAATTTTACCCAATTAGGTTCATAATATTTGGACGTTATGATTATCTTTAGAAAATCTTTTCAAAATTTCGCTAAATTAGAATTTTATAATTTAAGTATGAAAACTATGTGATCTGTACTATTTTCTTCTTTTTTCTTATTATTTTTCTTCTTCTTTTTATGCTGCTTTTTCTTCTTCTTCTTTTTAATTAATACAATAACAGACTAATAAGAGACGGTTGTGAGATAATTAGGATAAATTAAATAAATAAAAACTCTTTAATCAATGTTTCAAAAAGAGAACTTAATCTATGTTGCAAATAAATCAAAGTTTTATTTAAAAAGTATTATAAATTTTAGTTAGAATTTTATACTTAAACATAGAATTTCATACTTAAACTAGAAATTATTCATTTTGCCGTAGAAAAATTCATTTAGAATGAAAATTTGAATACAAAATTTCTAGATTATGATATCGCAAATTTTATCCAATTAATTTTATAATATTTGAATTTCAGTATGATTATCTTTAGAATATTTTTTGAAACTGTGCTTAACTGCAATTTCGTAGTTTAATTATAAAAACTATCTGACCCATGTCCTTTTATTCTTTTTCTTATTCTTGTTCTTTTGGTACCCTTTCGCTAGATTCCTAATCTTAAGAAACACTAAATAATAAAATTATAGATTATGATGTCACCAATTTTATTTAATTGATTTCATATTATTTAACGTCAAATAAATATCTTTTGAATATTTTTTCAAAACAATACATAATTAGAATTTTATAGTTTAAGTATAATTTTCATACTTAAATTATGAAATTTTAATTCTATACAGTTTCAAAAAAAATATTTAAAAGTTAATAATCTGACGTTCAAAAATTATGAAACAATTGGATAAATTTTTGACACTATGATTTAGAACTTTTATATTCAAATTTTTTCAGATCCAAAATATATTTGCTTCGGAACAAATAATTCATATTTTAAATACAAAATTTATAATTTAATTATGAAATACTAACAATAATTTATACTTTTTAGATAGATACTGTAATTTACTTGAAAAACAGATTAAATTATTTTTTTGAAATATATGATTAAAAAAGTTTTATTATTTAAATTATATTTAATTAGTTTTTTACTATAATTAAATAAAGACTAGAGAGACTTTAATAAAGAATAGCAGCAATAAAAGAAGAAAAAAGAACAAAAAAAAGAGGAAGAAAAAATAAACCCAACAATAGCATAAGAAAAGGAATTAGAAAAGAAAAGATGGTACAAATTATTTTCTATTAAATTGTCTCGTTAATATTTAATGAACACTACAAAAAGATAAATTTGAAAGAAAACAAGTTTGACTCAAAAAACGAAAACCAAATAATATTTTGGTAAGAAAAAAACCCATTTAGGATATAAGATTTTCTATTTTATTCCATGAGGTGGTTGTTAAGATTAAAATCTAACTGTGGTTTGACATTTTGGTTAATAAACAAGAGGCCTAATTAATAAATTAAAAAAAGAAATTTGCTCAAACTATAGTCAACATATTAGGTGTTATTCATAATTTTCTTTAAATAAAACAATTTGAGACCGAGCTGTGTAACGAACGAACCTTTTTGCAAACATGTGGTATATATAGGGCTATCGTATGATTCAGATAAATAAAAGTCATAGAAAGCCAGAATAACGAGAAAGAGAAAAAAAGAAATGCATGGGGGATCCCCACCAAACAAATCATCACATCGAAAGATCTTAAGCTAGCTTTGAACTGCAGCAAAGTGATTGCAAATACCAAACTCATTCTTATCAATCATCGTACTATTCCTTAAAAGCAAGAAAACACTGCCTTCTCTCGTGTATTAAACTTTTCTGCTAATCTAAAGTTAACTAAAGTAACAGCGATGAGGCGGTTGGTCAACTTTGCTTACTCCTTGGGAAGGGTGAAAGAATTACTGACCGTTGGAAATCCCACCACAGCATCCTTCATTCTTCTTGGGGCTGAGGTGGCCACTTTGTCCTTTTCTATCGAAGTAAAGTGGGCGAGCAATCAAAGTCATGACTCATGAATGGATTAATAACACTACAATAATAGGACAAGGGAAGAAGTACTGGCGAGCATGAGTGATAGCTGGTGAAGGAAAGGGACCCTTTCTTTGGTTGAGATTGCATCCGAGGCAAGATTTGCAAGCCAATAATTATCCGCTAAGCTTACCGCATCTGTTGCTGGTTTAGGAATAGGAGGAGGATCACTGTCGAACGATTTCTGATGACTGGTTTGGTAGTTGATAGAAGATGAAGAAAAACGATGGTTAGTTCTACTTTTTAATTAAATCAAAGACTATCCCAAGAGACCCTAATTAAATCAACTTGGGATTGATCAAGTAAACGCCAAACTAGAGTTGAAGACTACTCTATCGATACCTTTGGCTTGGCGATAGCGTCGGGCAGAAGATAATGCTATAATCCGCCCCACCGCTGCAAGTGAAAGTACTGGTGGGATCATCAAACGCATAGCTATACGATTTTGGGCAAGCCGACTTGAACAGTTGCGAGTAAGTCGACGGCTTGCATGTTGTTGGATTCGCATATGCTCCACTGCAGCAAAACTCCGGCTTCCCGAACGCCTCGCACGCGCTTTTGCACCCGTCTCCGGCCCTCAACTCCGCCGGACACCTCGCCTTTAGATCCACCAAGCAACCCGTCGTCGGGCAATTACCAGCGCCGCCATTGGCCTGCACAATTAGTGGTAGGTTGTATCCATCTACTAAGCTCACATCGTAGAAATCTTGGGAGGAAGGAGACGAAGGCGAAGCGAGGGTGAATTCCGCGAGCGTCGCGGGCGGCGTCGCACCCGAGCCTTTGCACTCAACCTGGTAAAAGACGGCGACGGTAACGGTGAGTTATTTTAATATGGTTAAAATGTATTAGTTTTTGAAGTCCGTAGAGTTGGAGCACTACCTGACCCGATCCACAGTCTCCGGAAGCGCAGGAGAGGCGATTGTCTGCCTCAGTGACGCAGCCGGTGCGCGCCCAGAAGCGGCCGGACCAGCCGGAGGGGGCTTGGAAGGATTGTGAAGCTCCCGGGGAAAGCTCAAAACCCGTGGTCGGTAGTTGGGAGCTGCCCGCGTTGGAGAGGACTCCGGGCCACACGGTGCTGCTGCAATGGTTGATGAACGTGAATTTTGAGCACTCCACACCTTTCTCTGCGCGTGCGTAAATGAAGAGATGTTGTGATGTTTAATCACCACTTTTGGCGACATATGAATGTAAGAAAGGTGTTTGATATATTACCTCTGAGAAGGAAGAAGAACAAGAACTGAAGCCAAAGTTTGAGAAGGGAAGAGCAAAATGTAACCATTGGAGTGAATAGTTGGAGCAAAGAAGAGAAGGGGTGAGCTGGGTGATGATGGTGATGGAGTGCAGGAGGGAATGTAGACACCACCACTACCTGAAGATTATCTTTTTGAGGTGCGGAGGAAATGGGGGAAATCTAAGCTAGTGCGTCCTGCCTCTATAATATTATAGAATTTGGACCATTACAGGATGGGAATAGAATTGCACGCTGAACTAGGCGACTACTCGGTGTCTTTGTAGCTTTCTGCCGCTTAAGGCTGCTGACGGATCTATGAAAGGTACAGACTAACCAACTTTGAGAGAATACGATAGCATTCCAACTTATGGATTCCTTCATTTTTCTTACTGTTGGTGATTGCTCTGATATCAAAGTTAGCCCTTTTAAAGTTGTCATCGTAGATACATCTTATAACAATACAGTTTGATACAGTAGAATTGCTGATGCGGACATCACTGATAGGACGCGATGGCGTGTGTACCAGCGCAGGAGGCGCCGACAGTTGATGATCCCTTCTATAGGGATCTGGTTCTGATTTTTATTTATTTATGGTGTCTTTTGTTTATTTTCTATATAGGATGTTTTTTGCTTAATTCCATTGTAGGTCTATATATAGACCCGTTATATTTCTTTTGAAGCTTAAGGAAAATTTATATGATTTATTCTCCATAGGATTTTGGTGTGAAACCATTTTTTTAGGGTGGAGATGTGAAACCCCATTCCTTCTCTTCTTATTTCTCTATTTTATTTTCCTCCACTACGTTTTGCATCAATTCCATAATATGGATGATGTGCTTTTCTCTCGACACTTTTACGGTATATTCAGACCTCCATGTACAAATACTCTGTCATAGAGTCAACCATAATCCTATTTGATGAAACCTTGAGAGTACTTACAACTCCTTTTACAGAGTCGGCACTTCACTATGTATTTAATTACTTATTATTATTTTTCTTGGGACAAACACCTCTGCCTAATTATTCATTGAGAATAAATTATATAATTAAGAATAATTAATTGTATGCCTCTACTGATTTGTATTATTTGTCGTTCCTGTATATCTTATGCTAGCTAGGCTTACCTTGAGACTGGAATCATTATTGTCGACAATATAATCAACCTATACCAATGATTCCTATGCCGACAGTGGCAGTTTTACAGTGCCAGTCCCACATTAACGACTTAACACAGTAATTTACAGTGGCAATCATACAGTATGATAGAAGCCATTTTATTCAAGTGCTTGCAGTCCCACAATAACCACTCAAAACACAGTATTTTGATCTGAACAAGTCTTAATGATCTTGCACACAAGATGGACCTTGTTTTGGAGAACAAAATGGTTTTGATTTTCATTTTAAACATTACTAACTAAATCTAGAGTACACCAATAGATGTTGAAGTCTATAAAAGTCAGAAAATTTTGAAAATTAATGCTTCACATTCTAATATTTTGTTATGATATTCCTCTTATTTGATGTTTTACTACAAAGGTAATTTTTGGTATTTCCCATGCTTATTAAAGGCACGTTAGGAAGAGCTTCTATATTCTTAATAGTAGACATGTTTACTCATGTCTAACTAATCAATTGCAAAGTCACTCTTGAATGCAAACACCTTAAGTTTTCTACTTCATTGTTCTGGACCAAAATTGAAAGTGAGAGAAGAAAAGAGAATTCAATCTTAGAGTTTTGTTATATAGAAGGTGGGTGGCTTTCTATTCTAGCTCTTGCCTATCTTATTATCTTGCTTTGTATATTTGAATCCTTAATTTGAAAACTTGGTAGTTTGATTTATATTTTGGATGTTGTTTCTGTTTCAGTACTGTGGATTAACTTTTTTGTTTTTGTTTTTATTTTGTAGTTCTATAATTTCAAGCATTTAAAACATTTTGGGATTTCACACGAGAAAAATAGGTGCTTGAGTTTCATATCGCCGGTTGTCTTTAGAAAATAAAAACATCCAAATACGATACAACTTTTATGAATAATATTAAAGAGACTAAAACTAAGGAATCAAATTATGCAAGGAGCTATATTTGTATTTTTAAGGATGTTTTTGATGTTATCTTTATTGTTTCACAATTTGGATTACATTTGGAATGATAAAGTCATGCATTGCACAAGAAAATATGTGATGAATCTACTAAAGGGTTATATGGTTTTCGATAATATTATTTGTGCATGACAAAAGATGTATCAGAACCATGCCTAAATTTTCGAAGAATTTGCTCAATGTTGTTTTATATATACAAACTTACATATAAGTTTTTTTTTTATCATTTTTACTTTTTATAATATATTTGAACTTTACAATATTTTTTAAAGAGGTCTTTGAGCATGAAGTTAGATTCAATGATTGAATTTTGTTTATGTGGTGCTCTTGAAAATGGAAGAGTATAAAAGTATGCGTATTGGATGATTCCATTGAATACATCCTTACATTGGCGCCTTCTTATTGTTGATTTAGAAAATAGTGTTCAAAAACATTATTTTTCAATAGAAGTAGAAGACTATTTGGAGGAGACGAAAATAGTGGTACGACATATATTGCGGATGTTCATGGTTCATGTAGTACTATTTGCAATAAAATAACTTATATAAATCTATTTTAAAATAAAAAATAGGAAATAGACAATTTAATTTTTTGATAAGAATTCATCTCAATCTTCCTCAGTTTGAAGTGTTTGAGTGTAAGAGATAATATAAAGAACAGATGTTCAAAAGGAGATTAAATGACATCAAAAAAATCAATAGAGACTCTTAAATTTTGGCTTTATCACAAGGTAAAATATATTTGCGGTACTTTTAGGAGGATTTTCCTTGAGATGAATTTTATTGAATTTCTCTTATTCAATAAATTTCTTTTTTTAAAGTTACCGCAAGGTTTCAATTTAAATAACCACTAAAATTAGAATAATTTAAACAAAAAAGACCAAAATATTTTTATTCTAGTTTTAAATATTTCTCTCAATTAATTGTATTTTTTATCTTTCTTCAAGTAAATTATTGATACTTAATTGAAAAATAACGGAGGAAGGGAGTGTATATATATATGCAAATAAACATATATTATGATGGTATACAGGTAATATATTAATTTAAGATTTCTAAAGGCATACGTGCAAAAATATTGCAAATAAACCAGTGGTGGAAAATAGAGATTTTGGCTCGTTTACTTTCTTTCTTTTTTTTTTTTTTTTGTGCATTTTCTGTCAAATAGAAAAGATTGCAAGCGGAGAATTTTAGAGTTAAACTAGATTTTTCTCGTTGTATAAAAGTAAAACATAATGAAAATCAAAAAGCTCCAAATTAATCTAGGAGATGCTTCAAGAGCTGGACTCACAGTTTTTGACCAAACTAGTCCTTTTTCCAACTTTGTTTACAGAAATGGATTAAACCCAAATATGGTTTACGGTAGACATTGATGAAACACTAAATTTATCAATGTTTTACATTTAGATGGGAACTCCAAAAAAATTTATTTTAGAAAACTTTGAATTGTTCAACATTTTAGTTTTTATAAAATTCTAAAAAGTTCAGTGATTTATCATAAAAAAATTAGATAAAATTTAAAATTAAAATTTGGAGGAGCTATTATCTTTTTTTGTGTGATTCTTAGCATAGTTTGCTGTGAGAAATATCAACGCCTTTTCAACCCATAAATCTTTTCTATATCTTTACAACAATATATTGTACCACCAAAACTAATAACTAAGCAAAAAGTTACAATCCTTTAAATATTTTTTATGTACTTTTATATATATATATATATATTCTCGTTTGAGATTTGACAGTGTCAATCAAAATTATTACATTTGTTTCTCTTTTATCTTCGAAATGACATATTATATGTATAAAATAGGCTTTGGTTTAGAAAGTTGTAACTTTTGAAATTGAGTAGTTCAACTTCTTAATAAGACACTCAAAAGTTTTTTTTTTTTTTCAAAGTAAGACGCTTAGCCGTTTAGCATTTTATATGAAATAGATAGAATCATCTTTGTCGGGTTAAAGTGCTAATTTTTTAGGATTTTTTTAGTTAATAAAAATGTCAGATAAAATTCGGATTTATGTTACGAACCAGATATCGACCAATATGAACGTAAGAAAATTATAATAATAGCCTCATGAAATAAGATTCTAATGGCTTTTGTTTTACATGATTCTAAGGTTAGGGTAAAAAGCTAAACTTAAAATAGTGAACAAAAGTCAAAATTGGACAAATTGATAATTATTCAATGTTGTGGTGGTCGTCGAAGGGTGACGGACAACTAAGGGTAGTAGTGGATGGCTATAAAGGTAATGTGGCTCGTGGATGAAGATGGTGGCTACGATTTGGAAGGGATCTAAGATTAAGAATCTACTCCTACGAAGATAGATACAATCTAACGACTATAATAAAACGGTAAATGTTCAAATATAAAATAGCTAAACTCAATATTTATTTCACAATAATAATCAACTCATGATCATTTCTATTTATAGAAGTAAAATCCTAGCGGATGGGATCCACATGCGAATTACCCGCTTTAGTTCAAAATTAAACATAATAATCAAATTAGATTAACTAGACTTAACTCGATTGACTCGACTCACATGGTTAGGTCATATCAATTCACCACACTTCCAATACCTTGTCCTTAATGTAACTAGTCTCTCACATCCTTGTACTTGGAATAGGACCGAGCTCGACTTGGAACTTGCTGATCGAGATGAAACCTTGAGACGGCTCAAGATTCACTTAGCAACAGTCCAAAATTGCATGAAGCAAACTCACGACAAAGACCGACGTGAGCAAGAGTTTGAGCATGGATACGATTTCACACCTTGAGGACAAAGTTGCGGAAGCATGGTGGATTGATACGATTCGGGCTTCATCGATATTGTCTCAAGCATGGATACACTTTAGGGATGACATTTATTCTTGTTTTAGTGTTTAATTCAGAGAAAAATAAGTTCTCTGTATATCGCGTTCGAACGTGGGTGGAGTGCGTTCGAACGCGCTTGTGAACGTCTGCATCAGGTTCGCACATACAAAGAGTGTGAAATGTGCGTTCGAAAGCCGCATTCAAACGTGCCTACGAACGTCTGCATCACGTTCGCACATATAGAGAACATAAAATGTGCCGTGTGGGCGCGTGGGCGTGCGCGCGCCCATGCTGGGCGAGGGCGTTACACATTGGCCTTATGCTTTGGTTTGGTAGTAGTATTTGTTTATTTGCTAAAGAAAAGAATTCTAGCTGAGACGTTTGAATGCCTACAAGCGTTCGCAAATTCTAAGAGTATGTTTTGGCCGTTCGAATAGCTTTGTGATGGCATTTGAACTCCTACCCACGGTGTTCTTGCCATCTCCAACAAATCTCGACGGAAGAAGACTCGCGTGAAGTGTTTATTTTCAAATCTTCTATTATGTTATTTGCTTATGAGTCATTAGTTAGTGGAGCTGGACCAAATGGCCTGTGTTAAGCTGATCGAGTCACAGGTAGCCACTTATAAATAGTTGCAGGTGTGTGGTACAATCTCCCCTTTAGACTAAGGTTCGATCTCTCCCGATTTTCAAATCTAGACTAGATCTGGCATGGAACTTTGAAAATAGATCCCTAAAGATTCCGTCATCGGATCGATATGAGATTTTGATATGTTGTAACTCTGAAAAAGAGCTTTCTAACAAATCAAGTTTTAGGCAAATCGGACGTAGGGATCTCATGATATCGTCCGATTAGTGGATGAACATCGGGGGGTCTATCTTAGGATCCGTGGATGGAGGCACGAGATCCTAGATGTTGGTGGATGGTGGTGGACTGACATTAATGAAGTGGCACCAGTGAATAAGTGGTGGTGGAAGGGTTACGGGTGATGGAAGGGTTAAGGCTACTGTTGGATAGATTGGAAGAAAAGGGAGGAGTGGGCCGCCCCTAAGGGACTAGGGTGATTGGCCGGTCGAGGGAGGCTAGAAGCGGCGTCGCCGGGGATTGAGAGAATGGAAGAGAAGAAGATGAAGGAGATAAGGCAAAAACTCAATTAATCAATAATGACTCCATAGTTGCCATCCACACCTTTAAAGGCTAACCAAACAATACAAAAATAACCCTAAATAGTACATTTTCGTCGACTGCGTTTGAACGTGCCCAATCGTGTTCAAATGCACATTTTTCGCATTTCTCTAGATTTGCAAACGTGATGCAAGCGTTCGCAGGCACGCTCGAACGCATAATTCACCCTCTCTGGATGTGCGAACCTGATATAGGCGTTCCCAACCGCGTTCGAACGCACTCCACCCGCATTCGAACGCGACATATAGAAAACTTATTTTTTTTAGAATTAAACACTAAGACAAAAGACATCCCTAAAGTGTATCCATGCTCGAGATGACATCGGTGAAGTTCGAATCGTATCAATCCACCACACTTCCGCAACCTTGTCCTCAAGGTTTGAAATTAGGGAAGCGATCTTTGAACTCTGACTCAAGCTCCTCAATGATTTGATCCTTTGCATTGGTTCCCCACATATCTGAAAATAGAGGAAAGGTTGGTGCTGAAAAAGAGGCGAGCTCAATTATGTTCGGTTGACGCGAAAGGGCATCGGCCCATCGAATTGCGCCTTTCTTGGCTCGTCCAATTCTGTTTCAGGTGTAACTTCATGGCCCTGTGTTTATCTTCCATGAGCACCGCATCTTCGAAGGCCTCCTTTAAAGTTCTAGGCCTTAAAGCCCTCATGTCGGCTTGTATGTCTCCTCACAGCTCAGAGATGAAGGTGCTGCGAAGTTGTTGATCCGTCCATGGGGGTTGACATCAGGTATTTATCCTCTCAAATTCTTCTTGG
This sequence comes from Typha angustifolia, assembly GCF_048772165.1. Classification (NCBI taxonomy): domain Eukaryota; kingdom Viridiplantae; phylum Streptophyta; class Magnoliopsida; order Poales; family Typhaceae; genus Typha; species Typha angustifolia. The sequence goes on from NC_133245.1 coordinate 9,089,786, forward strand.
TATGCCCCAACCGTGGTCTTTTGCACCGTCTTTGAGAGGAGAGCATCGAAGTCTTCATACTGCGACGCCTCCAAATCGCCGCGTGTTATCGGTGCAAAGGTCAGCCAAAGTTTCAATAGCCTCATTGGCATTGGCTGCTCGAAACCAATGAAGCACCACATCTTCAAGGTGGAAGCTCACAAGTGTCATCTTGTATTCTTCCGCCATACCTTGGTATGCGAAGAATTGCTCCGCCCTATATAACCAATCAATTGGATCGCCACCTTTGAACTTAGGGAATTCAAGACGCACGATTTGCCCGCAGATGCCGTTGTCTCGATCCGGATCATGTCCAAGTCCTTGTCTAACCAAAGGAGGATATACTATGAATGGTTGATGATCCTTCTTTCAATTTTGATTAACTCGACATGGTTCCGGTTCATATTGCATTGCCCATGGATCTAGATCTCCAAGGTGATCTCCATAGTGGTTCGCTCATCGAATTGGCTCACCTGCAATTGGGCCTGGTGGAACCATCCTTGCTTGTCTCTGCCCATAGGGTGGTGGCAACAACGGCTCTTGTGGTTGCAAATTCTGAAGTGGTGGTGGCAGGTTCATGGGTGTGGACTCGCGTCATGGGGTTAATGGTTCGTTCTCATTCATCATGGCTTCCCTTGTCGCCCGTAATCCCGCATCATTTCCATCATCATCTAGTTGTTGATGGCCATTTGTTCGGAAAGAGACCCCAACCCGGCTTGAACACTAGGTTCTTCCGTATTCCGATTTGATCGGGCAGTTCCGTAGGTGGAAGTCCCCGCAACCATTTTTCCCTCCTCTATTGGGAGAATCTCTTCTTCCTCATCTCGACGTGCAGCCATGGCTCTGGTTGTCGTAATAGGAAGCGCGTGTTTGAGGAACAGTGGCTCTGATACCAGCTTGGTGCGATCTCCTCTTTAGGCTAAGGTTCGATCTCTCTTGATTTCTAGATCTGGACCAAATCTGATATGAAACATTAAAAATAGATCCCTAAAGATTTCTCCATTGGATGGACGTGAGATTTTGATATGTTGTAGTCTCGGAAAAGAGATTATTAGTTTGTGCATTCGGGTTTGGATTTCAGATCCAAAAACCCGACTCGAACTAAATTAACAAATGGTGGGCTACAGGCTAACCCACAGCCCAGTTCATTCTCTATTATTTGGTTGGGCCTTGGCCTAACCCGTTTAATCGAATTGAGTGGGCTACGGGCTAGTCGCAACCCAATCTAATTCAATGGGTTTATATCAATCCATTTTAGCCATTAATTTTAGTTTTAAAAATTCAAAAACTATATTAGGAATTAAATTAAAATTTATGTTTATCTCTTTATTATTTAAAGGTGATGATTTTTAGCACGTGAACTAGATATTAGAGATTTCAGTTATTTATCTAGACTCAAATGAGTGGGTTTACTCATATATTTATTTATTATATTTTGTGCTTTTTATCAGACCACGTATTTCTTTGTATGCAAATTTATTATTATATTTCTATGTGCATATATTTTTGTGTGCAAAATATATGATTCGGTGCATTGTTATACTTCGTATAAATAGAAATTTTTAATAAACAAGAATATTAGTAGAAAAACATAACTGATATTTAATATGACTGAGAGAATAGTCTCGATATAAATCGCTTATGACTATCCGTGCTAACTCAAGTCTACCTAAAAATCTTGAGGAAAATCCTATTTTAGACTAAGGTGACTTTCTTAAGTTACTCTGGCAAAGTTAGAGAACATTCCCAGGTTAGATCGAAAGACTTATTTAGGTGGCTCTAATCTCTCTCAACAGTTAGTGGAAGAGACAAGATAGTGATACCTCCCGGTAACCCTAACCGAATCAGCTATGAAAAACTGACTTGAGCATCATCTTAAGGTGACTTCTAATTAATATAAATCCATAGGACATTAACACAATTAAGACAAATAGCATTATTATTATTGTGAAAAATTCAATATATTAGAACTAAACATATTATGAGATGACTTACTCTATTATTATTTGTGCAATTATTATTGTTCCTATACTCATGCTTAGTGAAATTATCATTTTATATCGTTGGAGTTGGATTTAGTTTAAGTTATGTTTATAAATTTAGATTTATTTGGCTTTTAAGTGGATTCTGCTCACTGAGCTATAGTTGTTGGCTCATGCGATTCCCCTTCTAATATTTTAGGTACTAATCAGCATGGCGATTAAGCGAAATACACTAAGACTCCATCTCCACTTAAAATTTATCTCTTTTTACTTTTCAGTTTTTTTGGTCTTTATGTTTTAAATTATCTTTTAATTCAATTTTGATTAGAGGCACATTAGTAATGACATTGATCATTTTCATTATTATTGAATTGGGTTTATCGAAGTCAGATTTTTACATTAATTTTTATTATTGTGAACTATGAAAATATTAGTTAAAGCTTCGTATACCTCAAGCGTATGGATATACATGGCCGATCATGATTTCGATTTCAGGTTGTGACATACCTCGTCAATCCTATATCTACACTTACCTTCTCAAATATTCCATTTCAAACATGTATGAAATAATGGAATTCCCTTCTAAGTCAAAGTCATCTGATCTACAAAGAATTTTAAAGCACCATTTCCTAAAGCTTCAATATATCTGAACAAAGACAAACAACCTTTGCACTAGTGAAACATTCAAAAGCAATACATTGCAGTGGTTCAAAAGCAATACATTGCAGTGGGCATCCGCAAGAGAAAACAAGTTGCTCAATCAGTCAAGAACTTCCAACAAATCAAGTCGGCGAATTGGATGTAGAGATCTTGAGATATTGTCTAATTAGTAGACGAACGTCAGAGGGTCTATCTTAGGATCCGTGGATGGAGGCACGAGACCCTAGATGTTGGTAGATGGTGGTGGACAGGCGTTAATGGGGTGGAAAGGTTATGGGTGATGGAAGGGTTAGAGCTAGTGTTGGATAAATTGGAAGAAAGGGGAGGAGTAGGTTGCCCCTAAGGGCCAGTCGAGGGAGGTTAGAAGCGACGTCACCGGGAATCGAAAGAATGGGAGAGAAGAAGACGAAGGAGACAAGGCAAAAACTCAATTCATCAATAATGACTTCATGGTTGCCATCCACACCTTTAGAGGCTAACCAAACAATTAAAAAATAACCCTAAATAGTACATTTTCGCCGACCGCGTTTGAACACACATGTTTCGCACTTCTTTAGATTTGCGAACGCGATACAGGCATTCGTATGCGCGTTTGAACTCGCACTCTCTAGATGTACGAACCTGATGCAGACGTTCACAATCGCGTTTAAACGCACTCCACCCGCGTTCGAACGCGACATACAGGAAACTTATTTTTTTTAAAGAATTAAACACTAAAATAAAAGATAAAGACTTCCCTAAAGTGTATCCATGCTCGAGACGACATCGGTGAAGTCCGAATCATATCAATCCACCACGCTTCCGCAACCTTGTCCTCAACGTTTGAAATTAGGGAAGCGATCTTGACTCAAGCTCCTCCATGATTTGATCCTCTGCATTGGTTGCCAACATATCTAAAAATAGAGGAAAAGTTGGTGCTGAAAAAGAGGCAAGCTCACTTTGTGTTCGGTTGGCACAAAAGGGCATCGACCCACCAAATTGCGGCTTCTTTGGCTCGTCCAATTCTGTTTCAGGTGTAATTTCATGGCCCTGTGTTTGTCTTCCATGAGCACCGCATCTTTGAAGGCCTCGTTTAAAGTTCTAGGCCTTAAAGCCCTCATGTTGGCTTGTATGCTCCTCGCAGCCCAGAGATGAAGATGCTGCGAAGTTATTGATCCGTCCATGGGGGTTGACATCGGGTACTTATCCTCTCAAATTTTTCTTAGTATGCCTCAACCGTGGTCTTTTGCACCGTCTTTGAGAGGAGAGCATTGAAGTCTTCATACCCCGATGCTCCAAATCGCCGCATGATATCGGCACAAAAGTCAGCCCAAATTTCAATAGCCTCATTGGCGTTGGTTGCTCAAAACCAATGAAACGCCGCATCTTCAAGGTGGAAGCTCACAAGCGTCACCTTGTATTCTTCCGCCATACCATGGTATGTGAAGAATTGCTCTGCCCTATACAACCAATCGATTGGATCGCCACCTTTGAACTTAGAGAATTCAAGACGCACAATTTGCCCACGGATGTCGTTGTCTCGATCCGGATCATGTCCAAGTCCTTGTCTAATCGGAGAAGGATGTACCATGAATGGTTGATGATCCCTCCTTCGATTTTGATTAACTCAGCGTGGTTCTGATTCGTATTGCCTCGCCCATGGATCTAGATCTCTAAAGTGATCTCCATAATGGTTCGCTCGTCGAATGGGCTCACCTGCAACTAGGCTTGGTGGAACCATCCTGATAGGCTCTGATATCAATTGATAGGCTCTAATACGAAATGATGAGCTCTGATACTAAATTGATGGGATCTGGAACCAAAGATAGGCTACGCTAAGATTTCTTCAAGATTTGAATTTATTATAGGAATCAGTCCGTACAACCGTGGAAAAATATTTGTCAGATATTTTTCAGTAGTTAGAAAATTACGAAACCAATTGGGTTGGATTTGTAACTTCCTAATCTACAACTTTCATATTTATGCACTTTACAGATTAGAAATGTAGCAGAGACAAAAATACAGAATAACGTGGGTGATGGTGGTGGTGATGGGTGAAGTGGATGTTAGGGTTAGGGATGGGTATGGAGATGATGGTGGATTGTGGAAGTGATTAATGAAAATAGACGAGGGGAACGAAGTGGTCGAAATTCCAAAGAAGAGGGGTGGCTCAACAAACCAGGAAGATTAGAAACGAGGAGAAACCTTGCTAATAGTAGAGGTGGAAGGATGGTGAAGAGGGAGGAGGGAGGAGTCTAGAGAAAAGATAGGAGGCAAGAAATTAAGAATTCAATAGCATAATGAAGTTGGCTACCATCCACATATTTATAGAGGCTAGCTAACAAGTCCTAAAATGATATGAAACCCTAATTCTAGAGGATTCCCGTCGATTGCGTTCGAACGCACCCAATCGCTTTCGAACGCACTCAAAAAAGTCCCTTCTCTGGATTTGCGAACACGACACAGGTGTTCGAATGCGAGCGTTTGAACTCGCCCGACCGCGTTTGAACACAGGCGTTCATAAGGGCGTTCGAACGCGACCTACAGGAATTTTATTTTAATAAAAATAAACACCTAATGCAATAAGACAAGATCCTAACTAAGTGTATCACATCCTTGCTTGTCTCTGCCTATAGGGTGGTGGCAGTAGTAGCTCTTGTGGTTGTAAATTCTGAACCAGTGGCGGCGGGTTCATGGGAGTGGACTCGCGTCGTGGGGTCGATGGTGCGATCCCATTCATCATGGCTTCCCTTGTTGCTTGTAATTCCTGTATCATCTCCATGATCATCTAGTTGTTGATGGCAATTTATTGAAAAAGAGATCCCAACACGGCTTGAACACTAGGTTCTTTTGTATTTCGATTTGATCGGACGGTTCCACGGTTGGAAGTCCCCGCAACCGCCTCCCCCTCCTCTATTGGGAGAATCTCTTCTTCCTTATCTCGACGTGCAGCCATGGCTCTGGTTGTCGTCATAGGAAGCGCGTGTTCGAGAAACGGTGGCTCTAATACCAGCTTGGTACGATCTCCCCTTTAGGCTAAGGTTCGATCTCTTCTGATTTCTAGATCTGAACTAGATCTATACGGAACTTTGAAAATAGATCTCTAAATATTTCGTCATCGGATGGGCGTGAGATTTGGATATATTGTAGCCCCAAAAAAGAGTTTTCCAACAAATTAAATTTCAAGCGAATCAGATATAGGGATCTCGAGATATCGTTCGATTAGTGGACGAACATCCGGAGGTCTGTCTTAGGATCCGTGGATGGAGGCACAAGATCCTAGATGTTGGTGGATGGTAGTGGACAGGCGTTCTTTGGGTAGCACTGGTGAATAAGTGGTGGTGGAAGTGTTATGAGTGATGGAAGGGTTAGGGCTAGTGTTGGATAGATTGGAAGAAGGGGGAGGAATAGGCCGTCCCCAAGGGACTAGGGTGATTGGCCGGTCGAGGGAGGCTAGAAGCAGCGTCGTTGGGGATCGAGAGAATGGGAGAGAAGAAGACGAAGGAGACAAGGCAAAAACTCAATTCATTAATAATGACTCCATGGTTGCCATCCACACCTTTAGAGGCTAACCAAACAATTCAAAAATAACCCTAAACAGTATATTTTTGCTGACTGCATTCGAACTCACATTTTTGGCAGTTTTCTTGATTTACAAACGCGATGCAGGCGTTCATAGGTGCATTCGAAAGTGGTGTTCGAACGCACAATTTGTACTCTCTGGATGTGCGAACCTGATGCAGGCATTCACAACTGTGTTCGAACGCACTCCACCCGCGTTCGAATGCGTTCGAACACGACATACAGAAGACTTATCTTTTTAAGAATTAAATACTAAAACAAAAGACAAAGACATCCCTAAAGTATATCCATGCTCGAAACGACATTGGTGAAGTCCGAATCGTATCAGTGTGTACCTGATTAGTCACTTTGGTGATTGATCAGACCTTCTTCTTATCTCAACTATCTTCTCCCTTAATCTCCCTCAACCTAGCCAACCACTATTATTAGCCAAGCTCCTCCCCATTCCATTTGGTTGCCCTTGCTAGTTCTTGAGAAACGACCCACTTTTCCCTCTTCTTCTCTGCCTTACGCAGCACCCTGATCTACCTTACGCCCCCATTAATTCACCTTCACCAATCCTAGCCGAGTTTCAGCACCACAACTACTTGGCCACCCTTTTGCCTATCCATTCAGATAGATTTGATCCTCCATCTTGAATCTATTAAAATCCAAAATATCATTATGATCCAACTGTTGAATCTTAAGGACCCTCCTAACCTTGAAGATTCATAATAGACCTAACTTCCAAAATGGAGGTCAGATCGTGAATCAGAGATTGGGTTCAAACTTGCATCGATCGTAGAGTAAGAAGACACCTCTAGATTTCCTATGAAGGCCAGATCATATCTATTTGATTTTATAGCATAGTCATGATATATATGCATAATATTTGCTCTATTTGAGAGTATTATAATGATGATCTAACTAGAGATTTACTTATACATTATTGAGAGTTATATACTTGTTTAGATGACATGATATATACTATATATTTTCTTATTATTGAGGATATATTTATATGCTCATTCATAGCATGTTACTTCTTTCTAATTCATATTATTCAATACATGATTTACTTTCTATTTGACATCACTAATTTAGGGTATGGTCTATTCACTAAGCTTTTAGCTCATAACTCTATTTCTTTTTTAACCCCTTAGATATGTAGTATTGAATAGCAACTTGAGATATTCTAAAAAGATATTTTCAAACGAAGATGAGACGAGCTACACATGAGATGGTATAAAAGATAGCTTATATAGAAATTGAGTTATACCGATGGTGTATATTTTTGTATTCTACTATATTAGATTGTGTTTTGTATAATAAGGAATGTTGTATAGATTGGACGATATTGTATTTATTGTATTTTAATGGTTTGCCATGACATGTATAGGTCATGCTAGATTATGTAGTTGTCTAGTATAGTTGTTGTGGATTTAAATATGGACATGTTAATAAGTTTAACTTAATGATGACATGATTTATTTTGTGATATATTATGTAAAGTACAGGCGTATTTGCGCATGGCAGTCCTATCCATCTTATCACGTGTGAACATGTGCCGTGGAATTGTCAAATCTATGGCCTCCAGCTACAGGTTTGCTATAGTAATAATCACCATTGATGGCAATCTTTTAGTTGGTGCTGGCATGAACGATGGTCATGGCTCGAGTGCGGGTGGTCGAAGGAAGAGAGTGGACGTGAAGAACTGAGCTAGAGCGCTTGGATTGTCGTCGGTGGAAAATTAGGGTTTTCGGTCCTAATTTCCACTTGGGGTGGTAAAGACAACCCCAAACCTGCCTCCAATGTTGCTATGGCAGCGACCTAGGTCCATAGTGGAGGGGGGCCTCTATTGCAACCGAAGGAGGGTCAAGTCTACAGTTTAGGCCAGCACCTCTCCTCCCACATGGGTTGGGTTTTCTTGCCGTTGGAGGGCTTATTCTACTGTGATCTACGGTGTTGGTGATGTTGAGCAGTGGTGGGCAAGTAGAGCCTTTTCCAATGCTTAGAGCGAGTCATTTGGGGTGGGGGGTGGGGAGAGGGGGATGTTTGCATCTCTTTTAACTCATTTGAAAATTCTTTACATAATGTTTTGGTCCATGTTGGTGGCTCATTGCCAATGAGTGCTAGTGGTGGTGGTGGCACCGAAGAAACTCCCATAGGAATAGAGATGAGTTCCTAGTCCTTTATAGCCGCGATCTCCTCTAGGTTAATCTTGGATTGCGTGTTCACCATCATCTGGGATATTGGCTTTGGTACCACTGTTATGAACCAGATCTGGGCTAATTTGGATGTAAGAAAATTATGATATTTTAATGGGTGGTAGCTTCATGAGTTACAGTTTTAATGGCTTTTGTTTCACGTGATTTCAAAATCTAAGTGAAAATTTTAAATGGAAATAGTGAAGGAATGTTGAAATTGGATAGGTTGGTAGTTATCCGAAGTTGCGGTAGTCATCGAAAGGTGGCGGACGACTAAGGGTGGTGGTGGATGATCATAAGGTAGGGTGACTTGTGGAAGAAGATGATGGCTAAGGTTTGGAAGTTTAGAAAGGATCTAAAGTTAAGATCTACTGTTACGAAATTAAATATGATCTAACAACTATGATAAAACGATAAATGTTCATATATAAAATAGTTAAACTCAATACTTATTCCACAATAATAATCAACCCATGACCACTCATATTTATAGGAGTAAAGTCCTAGCAGATGGAATCCCCAAATTGGGATCCACTTGGGTTGGGTTTTCTTGCCGTGGGAGGGCTTATTCTATTGTGTCGACGGTATTGGCGATGTTGGGAGGTGGTGAGCAGCTAATAGAGCCTTTGTCAATGCTTAGAGTGAGTCATTGGGTCCATGCTGGTGGCTCATTACCAACGAGTGCTAGTGGTGGTGGTGGTGTCGAAGAAACTCCCATAGGAACAAAGATGAGTTCTTAGTCTTCCATAGCCGCGATCTCCCGTAGGTTAACCTTGGATTATGTGTTCACCATCATCCGGGATATTGGCTTTGGTACCACTATTATGAACTAGATCTAGGCCAATCTAGATGTATGAAAATTATGATATTTTAATGAGTGGTAGCTTCATGAGTTACAGTTTTATTAGCTTTTGTTTCACATGATTTCAAAGTCTAAGTGAAAATTTTAAATGGAAATAGTGAAAGAAGATCGAAATTGGACAGATTGGTAGTTATCCGAAGTTACGGTAGTCATCAAAAGGTGGCCGACGACCAAGGGTGATGGTAGACGAGATCATAAGGTAAGATGGCTTGTGGAGGAAAATGATGGCTAAGGTTTAAAAGTTTAGAAGTTTGGAAGGATCTAGGTTTAAGATCTGCTACGAAGATAAATATGATCTAACAACAATGATAAAACGATAAATGTTCATATATAAAATAGTTAAACTCAATACTTATTCCAAAATAATGATCAACCCATGACCACTTCTATTTCATAGGAGTAAATTCCTAGCGAATGGGATCCACATACGGATTATCCACTTTAATTCAAAATTAAAGACAACAAGCAAATTAGACTAACTAGATTCGTTTAACTCACTCGACTCACGTGGTCGGATGATATCAAGATAAGATATTATACTCATATAAAGGTAAAATGGTAAGCTCAACATTTTACTAGCAGCTATAATAAGACAAACTACCTTTGGTATTAAGATTGAGGTGTAATTTATTTCTATAATAAAATTTGGAAGACAACTAGTTTGGTCATAAACTCCTAACACACGGATATTGTCTTCATTGAGGATGCCTAAATCGTAAGAAGATACTTTAGAACTTTAGGCTTGTACTCAACAATATCACATATCAATATATCCAAATTCCAAATAAGTCCACAGTAGTCTAGTATCTCTTAGTCTATGCAGACCAGGCTTTGAATTGGTCCTCTTGATCCTCCTATATTAGAGCTTACTTAGTCCTTGCTGTTCCTAAACACGTGTATAGTCATTCCTCACCTATGCAAATACCTTTCCAAATTTCTTATGCTAAAGTATCTAATAACATGATAGAGTTGCAAGAGAGTTTTGGACTGAAATATCACCTCAGCTCATAGCTTTGGCACGAGGCACTTGTATTATATTTGTACGAGTTTACTACGAGACAACATAAACGAGCAATAATAAATTACATAGCACTAGGAAAAATTATGAGATGATAATCATGTAGGGAAGTATTCGCAAAATTGATTGAATGGTGCTTTCCATCTTTACTCGTCCTACAGTTAAGCAATTGTAGAAGAATATTTATTCATACCTTAGAATATTCTTTCCTTCAACAATATAAAACTTAATAAAAGTGTTTTCATACTCAAATTTGAATGTTAATTTGCTTGGTCTCTATCCCACGATCCAAAGAAAATGTTGTCTCCATAGATATATTTCGATAACCTATAAATACCTTGTACTCGCCTAAGAATCCATTGAAGCTATATGATCCATGGTCATCTGTTACTCCCAATTCTTGTAAGAGCCTATCCACCACGTCTCCTGCAGGAAGATTGTGAAAATCTCCGTCTGTGAGGCACATTTGATAGCACCCATTTGCATCGAGTGCACTCCAAATCATTATCCCATTCACAGATGGGTGGGAAAATCCTTCTCTCAGCACCTCCTCCAGATATTTAGCCTAAAGAAAGATTGAAATATTATGAAGTTCAGAGACTTTCAATTATAGACAAGATATCAAAAAATTTGACCTGTGTTTGCTGATCAAAATTCTTGCTTATGGGAAGCTCCAGAGTTGCTAACTTATCTAGCACTGCTCTCATCAATGGGATGTTTGGTTTGCTGAAATGCCCCTCTAGTCCAATCCCTTCTAACATACCCCAACCTTCTGTGAGTTCCTTTAATCTCGATGCATAAGAATCGACATTCGAACTCACGTCGTCGCACGACTCCACCACGTTGAAGTCATTCATGAACAAAGTGGCAAGTGGGTCAGATCTCTGGGCAGTGTTGAAGAATACTAAAGAAGCATTAGTCCCCAGGCGTTCCTCATAGAAGTCGAAATGGAGCATCTCGTTGCTTACGTCCCAATGCGCGAAATCTCCCTTGTACCTCGTCAAGAGGCTATCAATACGCGAGTTAACTGCTGCTCGTAGCTCGTCGCCCGTGAGATTGCGAACCCAAGACGGTGTATACCTGGGATCCTCCCAGAAGATGTTGTGGCCTCGGGCCATGATCTGGTTGGCCCGGATGAATTCCAGCATCTCATCAGGTATGCTGTAATTTAGAATTCCAGGCTTAGGTTCTGTTGCATACCACTTGAGCTCGTTCTCAAACACTGCTGCATTGAATCGCTCTCTGAACCATGCCTGCAGTGGAGTACGCAAAGTTTAGTTTTAGCACAATCATATGAAATAGAAGTGAGAAGAGTTGGCTACAAGAGACTACAAAACCTGATAAGTCTTGTTTCCTAGGATGGTTTTGCTTATTGCAGAACCAAATGGAAAATTCTTTGAGAGCTGGAAGACTGAGACGTTTGCTCCCGTGATGCGGCTCCCTCGAGTGTCGGACACGTGAACTGTGACAGATCGCTTTCTGTTCTGTGAAGGAAGCACAAATAGTATTAGATGTATTGATTTGTAAGAAGAAGAAGTAGATTCTGTAGATGCTAGTTTAAATTCTAGGGAGTATGTGAGGACAACAAGATGGATACTGTTTTCCTGCTGTAGATTCCATTGTTCTGCTGAAAATGGCTGCAGATTAGCACTTTTCACTGAGATTATGGTCGCATTTTGGTTGTCACTCTGCATGAAATTTAACATACACGGTTAATATATAGTTTGTGCTCAACCTTTATTACATAGTGGATTTATTTGAGGCTTCTTTTGCTAAGTTCTGATATAATTTTGGCTACTGAGGTGCAATGAGTATCAATAATAGATTGAGAATTGCAAATTCAAATGAATTACTATTTTATAACAACTAAGGCTTTAACTGAGTATATATTATTGTAAGCATTGTAGACCGTTGATCCTTTATGGTAGGAAGCATGTCTGTTATACCTGACAGACTAGAGTATGACAACTGGAAAAAAGGAAAAAGACCTGAGAGAGAGAGAGAGAGAGAGAGAGAGAGAGAGAGAGAGAGAGAGCGAGCGAGAGAGAGCATAGGTTTTAGAAGGTTTTGTTCTCGGTAAAAAGATGCAATTAATGTTTAATTAATTTTGAAGCACCTGAAAGTATATGACAGAGGTCCTCGAAGATGAGTCAAGGACAAAACCTCCCTTGAGAAAGGACCAGCAGCCACTTCTGGCCAATGATGTTCCTATGCATGTCAATGTTGTTATGTCAGTAGATAGCCTCGCCTTCAGAACAGCTGACTTTGTTCCTTTAATTTTCACCCAACCTGTCAAATACGGCTCAAATTAGGCTAATAAAAGTTAAATGACTAATTGTCAAAAAATTACTCTTGATTCCACTCACTCAAACATTACATCCCTGATTTTCATCAAAGATCTTCATGTTTCCTCTTTGTAAATTGGACTTTGAAATTTTGATTTTTGTTCATTTTAATCCTCGGTTCTAGAAGTAATTTAATATGCCTACTTTTCAGAACACCCACAAGGAAACAATCTTGGCATGTAATTCTTTAGTGATCCTTAAGGTTCAGGCATGCATCTCTTGCTCTCCCTTTCTTTGTATAAGAATAAATCATAAACAAGTGTAACAAACTGAGCATCAATAAGCTTTAAGGAAGAAGGAAAGGCTTAAAACGAAGGAGTTACAGGAAAAACTGTATCTAGTTGTCTCTGTGAGGTTGTATAGTACAAATGCTGGCGAGTAAACTCCTGTCTCTGTCTTATGGTATGTCAGTTGAGTATCTTCAGAATTCCTCGTTAGAATTCCCCCACCATTGAGAGGTGCTTCAGGTTGAGATTTACACTGAAGTTAAGAAGGTATCAGTGCATTGACAGCATGAAATCTAATATATATATATATCTTAACCAAAAATGCTATTTATTATAAGATCCAAACAAGGTAGAAAATACTAACAGCACGTTCACTGACAAGCAGTGGAAAGAAAAGAAAAGAAAAGAAAAGAAAAGAAAAAAAGTACCTCTGTGTAAGCAGTATAGTCGTAGTGGGGTCCCTCTGCAACTACAAATACTTAGTCCGACAACAATACAAACTCTATTAAGTGAAACAAATTGATAGCTATAGAGATGAGCATGAAGGGCATACCATAAGAATATGATGAATAGACAATAGGGTGCAAGACGATTTGCACCCAAAGCAGCAGTACCAACCACAACATAAGAACCTCAAGGGGTGGGCCTCTCATCCCTCAAGAACTTACAAGCAATGTTGTGTCCAAGAACAGTAACTAATGGGTTTGTAGATCTGGAAACTAAGAATAGGGATTTTCAAGTGCGGCAGCTCGTACTTAATTGGTTGTGCTTCTAGGACTGGTGAGCATTTAAACTTTGTCAGATTTTTCCACTGGGAAAGATGGGCTGCTTTGGAACTTGGATGTGCATGGGGAATAACTATATCCATTCTCTTGAAAACAAATAGGCCTTGCTGTGTGGGGATTGGAAGTTTGAACCATCGCTTAAATGCTACCTTACGTTACGCTGGTTGGGCTTACTATATTATTGACCACGCTTTCAGAAATTGAGTGCCGTGTGCACAAGAGCACCATGGCCTATTTCCTCGTGAATTCTAAGCAATATCTTAGTGGTAGGAAGGAGCCTTTCTCAACTAGAAGGAGATACAAACAACTTCCTCTTCTTTGTGTGAGTAGAATAACATGGAAACAAGAATTAACCATACAAAATGAACCATAATCAAGAGACGAAAGTATATATTAATTTGGAAATTAAACCATACATTGAAGAAAATTAACTAGCTTAATAAATTTCTTCCCTAGGCAAAGCTAGAGAAGATGAGAAAATAATGAGAAACCTAATTGCGAATGAACTGATTTGATAAGATTTCTTCTTTTTCTTGAGATAGCCTGCATAATATCTTTATTTGCTTCTTGAGATCGGTCCGCATAAGCTCTTCTACAAAGAGGCTTATTTAATCCGCAAAAACTCTCTATTGCAGTGAAGCTCACCCAACAATTCTCTACCTAACCACTCTTGGCACGCCCCAAACACTTAACAATGGTCGCATACTGTATAATAGTAACTGTACGAGTATGTTAGGCCTATAATTGTGGATCACTTCAAAAATGGATCGCAGCAAGAGCTTGCTAATTAAGGATCTTTATAATAACGTTGATGCGTCAAGAATGAGTAAGCATAAATGCTGCCAAGTAGAAGATCTATTAGATACTTGATGATCTTAGAAATCATAATTATGAGGTAGAGATTATACCTCTAATGAATGTGGTTTGTGTAGGGTCCAAGTAGGGTTATCTGTATGCTGTTGACAGTTAGACTTGAGTTATTCTTAGTTCAGATGTTGTGGATAAAATTATGATATTGCTACAGGTTTATTTGATTGTCAATAACTAACCAAATGGTCAGGTGCTATGCACGTGCCGTGTGGGCTCGTGCCATGTACGTGTTTAGGGTTTGGGTGTTATATTTTAGAGTGGTATCAGAGCTTAGGTTTGTTAAGTATCCGACATATCAACAAGAGCTTTTGTACCTGTCACCTGGAGTCTAGGGAAATGCTATGGTCTTAGGGTTACGCAAGAGATAAATTTTAGAATTTTGCTTGATCACTAATCAGTTGATGAATTTGACTATTTTCACAGAAAGATTGGGCTCACTTCCAAACTGATGGTAGGATTGGATGTCACCACTAGAGATAGGACGACGCTCCGAGCTAACAATATTTGTAGTGATATTCAGCTGCAAATCCAAGGGCATTCCCTTGTCATGGACTTGTATCCAATTGCATTTTCAAGAGCAAACATTATCTTGGGAACACAATGGTTGTAGCACTTGGGGCTAGCCACTTTTGATTTTGGTGAGATGTGCCTTACCTTCAAGCACAACAGTAGGAGAGTGTGGCTTGATGGCATTTGACCGCATTAGGGAGCAGCCTTACAACCACTTCAAGGCTTATTGAGCATCACTGACTAGGCCTATTTGATGCAATTGGATCCTACCAAGTTTGAGGAGACACACTAGGCAAGTGTAGCTGATGATTTGGTTCATCTATTGCAAGAGCTTTCGGTCCTCTTTGAGGAGCCAAAGGGATTACCATCGGAGCATCAAAAAGTAGGTTCTAGTGGAGTAGCTTGGGTGGATCACCGATGAGGCAACATGGGAGATGAAAGATAACTTGATGGATCATTTTTCTTACTTTACACCTTGAGAACAAGGTGAGGGAAGCATGATGGGTTATTGCGGTTTTTGATTAAGATACAGATTTGACATGTCCAAATTGCTTCGAATTATATCATTTTCTATCTTTATTTTAAAAATAATAAGATGACTTCTGGCGGGCACATTCGAACATCTAAATCGCTTTCGCATATCTAGAGCCTTGTTTTTAGCCGTTCGAATGCGGTAGAGGGCGTAACTCCACATCCTCAAGGTGGAAGGATGAAAGGAGAACCTTTTGGTCTTCATCCATGACTTGGAAGATGAAAAGTTGTTCAATCGAATCTCCACCTCAGAATTTGGGAAACCTCAACCGAACGGTACGCCAGTAGATGTATTAGCGAGGCCCACCTAGCCTCTACCCGGGAGTGGTCTCTCTCTCTCTCTTTCTCTTGTCCTTTGCTGACTGATGAGACCATCATTGGAGGTTTAGGTGCGAAAGATCGAGGTACCTTTTGTCCTCAAATGGGACCTTCTTGGATTGCCTATAATAAACCAATGTTTTGTTGTGGGATCATTTGACTCAAGGTTTTGATGGTTTCGGCAAGGATATTGGAGAAAGTCTGTCCCAAAACATCAATGGACCTTGATAGTATCTCCATGTTTTGGTCTGTGATGGAGAGTAGAGGAGGTAGCGGTGTGTGTGCATAGTCCTCTTGCCCTTGGGTGTCTAAGGGTGGAGATGTAGAGTTCCTCCCCTACACGTGGATGTCTCTTATTCTTTTTCTCTCCTTCATGCTACTATGGGTCTAGTGGTTTGTGTCATCAGGTGGTGCACAAGGAAAGTTGGCTCTGATAGTGTTATGGTTGACCTCAAGGATGATGATTATCTATCCAAGTTGCTAACCTAGACAGATCTCAATATAAAAATTTCGAAGGAAATAGTGATTAATTCAATCGTTGGAATGATCTGAGGTTCGGATATGTTGCTCCTCTAGAAGTTAGGAATCCAACACAACTAGAATCTCATCAATTAGGTAGGTAGATCAAAAGTTATGATGGAAATATTAACCAAAGGTCAAGGGATGGTGGGATGGGCATGGCTGATGTGATTAGGGTTTTGGAAGGTGATAATGGCTATAGTGAATGAATTAGTATCTTGAACAAGATAAAGTGGGAGAAGGGAGCTTCTAAGTATGGCTAGTCACTAAAGTGAGGAAAGAGAAGCGATAAAGGATTACTTCGACTATAGACGAAAACTCGAGTTGGATACCGAGAGGGAGGCATGAAGAGGGAGAAGACTGACTCAAGCCTAGATGTAAAACAAGTTCAATAATCAAAAGATGATTGCTTTTCCACATATTGCAAATGATTCACATAACTTTCGAAGTCATGCCATATATCATATCATATACTCACAAAGCTTCAAGATTGCATGCACTCCTAGAGCATCACAAATCAGAGAATGGACAAATAATTAGTAGTAATGTTGCTGACACATGCTTGATGATGTTGCATGACCGACTATCTGCAATTATTAGATTAAAGACCTAATCATAAGCCCAATACTCATATCTCATATATCACTACACACCTTTCTAGTTAGCGCACATAGCATAAAATGACATCTTGCATCATCGATGGTTTGGTATTTGCAGTGGAGTGAGTAGTCTTATCCCCTGGACGCCTTTCTCAAATTAGGATATATTATGTATTATGTACATGCATGTTTTGGCCTCCAATATGATTATATGACTTTATCTAGAGATGATTATAATCAAGCATATTTTATCATGCAATTGATTAGGCTAATCTTCGATATGAGTATGATGATGATAAATAGAGATGATTAGAGATGATTATACTGTTATGATTTTTATATGAAGATGATCTTCTAGTATGAGTGTGTATGTGATAGACTAGCAGGAATATCCATGTGTTAGATACATGGTTGGAGTCTACATTACATCATTTTTCTCTTGATTCCTATTCCACCTAAATTTCTGTTATGCATTGACTTATTATCGTACTGGATATATATAAATGTGATCTGACATTTAGAAGGAAAGCATGAAATGTAATTGATAGGATAGTTGATAGAAAGCGTGAGGATACCCGAGTAGGTGCCAGGGTTAGGGGTGCCTGGAGTGATGATTATGGTCGTTGATATGCGATATCTCGTGGCCCATGTCTAAGGTCAGTTGAGTCTATGCGCACAGAGAATCGGACACATGCCGATCGCCAGAAAATATATGTGGCGAGTTATCCTTACGAGGTTTCTATCAACTATATGTGTGCCCGGTCTGGATGGATGTTGATACCCTAGTGAGTGGTGGGGTATGATAATATTTGAGATACTCTTGCGGGTCGCAAAGTATGCTCTGAGCCTTCGAACATAATGTTGAGACCGGGTACCGGGTGTTGACTATGCATAGTGGTCTAGTGTGATGATGGTATACCGAAATGCCGGTACTGATTGTGATACAGAGAATTTCATTTGATTATTGAGTAATTATCATAATTTATACACCATTGTATTTGACATCATGACATAGTTGGCTTGCATCATGTGTCATATTTGAGAGAGAGTTATGATGGTAGTATGATATAGAGATCTATTTATTTATTGTTGAGGATTATATACTTCTATCAGTTATGACATGTTATATACTTTTCAATTATGTATTATTGAGAAACATTCATATACTCATTCATGACAAAATACTCTTTCTGATTTATATTATCTAGTACTTGATTTATTCTCTGTTTGGCTTCACTGATTCGAGGTAAGGTCTATTCACTAGGTCTTTAGCTCATGACTCTCTTTGCTTTCTCCTTTCCAAAAACCCAGGTGAACAAAAGGAGCAAGATACTCCCTTAGAGGTTTTGTTGGTGAGTGAGGAGTAAAGTGTGGTTAGTGCTATATGCCAGATGAGTTATCTTATGATGTATTAGTGGACATCCTCCAAAATTTATCTATATCCTTATCTTATATTTTAGCAGGTGACTTTGTACTTATATAATTATGTATATACCACCGTTGTGTATATGTAGTTGTGAAAAGCTCTTGATGATGTGATGCTACTACGATAACGATCAAGCCTCGATAGCTAAGTTCGTAGGGTCTTGAATAGGGGGGTCGGGATCTGAAATTATTTATAACAAATATGTCAGTCTTTCTATTAATTAAAATTAACCCGATAGAAAGATAGTTTCTTATTGTAATTATGTACTCTTTATTTCTATATTTGTTTTTTTATTTATTAACCATAATTATATTATTTAATAGTGTATTTAAAACATAATTATCTGCCTATTATTCTCCTTGATACTGAAGAAAATAAGAATTAAGTTACTGCAAATAATTACGTAAGAATATACGTACATAACCCTAATAATTACTATTACCTACCTAGGATTAAAATAGTAATTTATATTGCAGGTGTTTTGCTAAACATGATATAATTAGAATTATTTAATAACTATGATATAATTATATTTAATTTATACAAATTAATTACATTAAATTAACTAAACTAATTGAATAATTAATAACATAATCAAATATAATTAGAAATAAAAAATATGCATATATATATATTTATATTTATATTTATATAAACTATACATAGTGCTGGGCTTAGCCCAGCGCCATGCATAGCAGGGCGCTAGGCCGAGCCCAGTGCCATGTGCTACAAGGGCATTGGGCCGAGCCCAACACCACTTGCAGGGTGCAGTCTAAGATGAAAGAAGGGAAGAAGGAGGAGTAGAAGAAGAAGAAGAAGAAGAAGAAGAAGAAGAAGAAGAAGAAGAAGAAGAAGAAGAAGGAGGAGGAGGAGAAAGAGGAAGGAAGAACAGGGTTGGGCTGTGGGGGAGGGGTGTGGCCACTGGTGTTCACTCAGCGGCTAGCCTCTCCTCGACGGCTCAATCCTTCGGCGGTCACGAGAGGAAGACGACAAAGAGAGAAAGAGAGAGATAAAGAGAGAGAGAGAGAGAGAGAAAGAAAGAGAAAGAGAAGTAGGGAGGCTCACCGGTGTTAGTGGAGGTGGCGGCGGCAGCAGCAGCGGCAGGCCGATGGAGTGATGACGGTAGCGGGTAGAGAGAGAGAGAAGGGTGTTTGAGAGAGAGAGAAAGAGAGAATGGTGAGAGAGAGAGCCCGAAAGAGAAAGAGAGAGAGAGAGGAAGAAAAGGGAGAGAGGTGGTGGGGAGGGAAGCTGCGGCGGCGGCGGGGGGGGGGGCCACCGCGCCAGCTGGCCTAGCTAGGTTCGTCGGGCTAGCACTTCGGGTGAGTGGCGCCCTTCCTAGCTGCCACAGCATGGCACAAAGCTGTTGTGCCATGTAGTGAAGAATTATTTTTATTTTTATTTTTTATATTTTTTTGGTTGTTACAGCTGCTATGCCAGAGTGTGTATGCGCTGTCCCATAAAGTATGGAAGAGTCCTTTGATCAATTCGGATAATAAATCGTGTACCGATCAAATAAGGCCTCCACTTTGTCACCGCATGTAGAATTGCCAATCTCTCTCTCTCATAAGTCGATAATTGCTGAGATTTTTGCGATAAAACCTTGCTAAGATAGACAATGGGACGTCCTTCTTGCATTAGTACAGCTTCTATGCCAACACCCGATGCATCACATTCAACAATGAATTCTTTGGTGAAGTCTGGTAGCATTAGAATAGGTGCTGTCGTCATTGTTGTTTTCAATTTTTCAAAGGCTGAAGTGGCTTCATCTGTCCATCTAAAAGAAGCATTCTTCAACAAAGAAGTGAGAGAAGCAGCAATCTTGCCATATCCAGCGATGAATCGATGATAATAACTAGTCAGCCCCAAAAATCCTCTCAATCCGATAGTAGTAGTAGGAATAGGCCAAGTGGTCATACGTGTAACCTTTTGAGGATCCACCGCTACACCATCCACTGAAATGATGTGGCCTAAATACTCCACCTTTGGTACTCCCCATAGACACTTGGACTTCTTGATCTTTAATTAGTTTTGCTCCAACAAATTCAACATATCCTCCAAATGTCACCAATGCTCCAATTCAGTCTTGCTATACATCAAAATATCGCCAAAAAATATCAAGATATACCTTCGCAATAAAGGCCGAAATATATCATTCATGAGGCTTAAGAAAGGTAGCTGGAGCATTGGTGAGATCAAAAGGCATCACGCAGAATTCGTAATGCCCGTCCAGAGTAAGAAATGCAGTTTTGTGCACATCCGCCGGGTGAATTCTAATTTGATGATACCCAGCCCTCAAGTCAAGCTTTCTAAATATAGTCACCCTTACAAGCTCATCCAGCAACTCCTCGATAACCGGAATAGGATACCAGTCCTTGATAGTAATAGCGTTTAGTACTCAATAGTCGACACAAAAATGACATGTTGTAACGCCCCCGCCCGGCACGGGCACGTGTACGCACACGCGCCCACACGGCGCAAGCGACAAGTCGGGCGGGGCCCGTCACGTACAGATACACTCCTGTGCACATACAATCATGACATCATCAAATAACACCTGCTAACATATCCATGATCACATAATCCGTCGCCAAATAAATCATACCACCAACCAAATAAATTTGTTAACATATGAATATCCACGTCCATAATAATATACAATAGACCACTATATAATCTGGCAGGGCCCACACAGACCACAACAAACCATCAAGATACAACTAAACAACTGATACACGAGTGCTACAAAATCTGACATATACTATAAAAATCATCATCTGATACAATAAGGTACAAATATAACAAACAACGATACAACTCAATGTCTGGTTAAACTATCTTCTATACCGTCTCGCATCAATAGCTCACCTCATCATTACTCTAGAATATCTTCTCAAGATATCTCAGGTTGCTATCACGTACCATATATCTAGGGGGTTAGAAAAGAAATAAAGAGAGTCATGAGCAAAAGGCTCAGTGAATAGACCTTACCCCGAATCAGTGATGCCAAACAGAGAATAAATCATGTACTAGATAATATGAATCAGAAAGAATATCATGTCATGAATGAGTATATGAATGTATCCTCAATAATATATAAATGAAAAGTAGATAACATGTCATAACTGATAAAAGTATATAATCCTCGACCATGAGTAAACAAAACTCCATATCATACTATTATCATAACTCTCTCTCAAATATGACACATGATGCATGCCGACCATGACCACGTTATGATATCAAATGCAATTATATATGATGTATATTGACCACTCGTTAATCAGGTAACCAAATGATAATGAAATCATATGCATTTCTCAACATCATAATCATCACCGACATCTTGGTATAATATCATCATACTAGACCACTGTGCATAGTCAACACCCGGTACCTGGTCTCAACATCATACCAAAAGGCTCCGAGCATACTCTGCCATCCGCAAGGAGTATCTCAAATATAATCATACCCTACCATCCGCTAAGGGTATCAACATTCATCCAGACCGGGCACCCCACATAGTTGATAGAAACCTCGAGAGGATAACTCGCCACATATGCCCTCGTGAATGACATGTGTCCGATTGTCTGTGCGCACAGACTCAACTGACATCGGACATGGGCCACGACATATCGCATATCAGCGACCATAATCATCACTCCAAGCACCCCTAACCCTGGCGCCTACTCGGGTATCCTCACACTTTCTATCAACTATCCTATCAATCATATTTCATGCTTTCCTTCTAAATGACAGATCATATGCATATATCCAGTACGATAACAAGTCAATGCATAACAGAAATTTAGGTGGAATAGGAATCAAGAGAAAAATAATGCAATGTAGTGTCCAACTATATAGTCAACACATGCATACTCCTGCTATTCTATCACATGCACACTCATGCTAGAGATCATCTCGGTATAAAATCAGAACAGTATAATCATCTCCAATCATCTCTATATATCACCAATGTATTCATAGCCCAGATCAGCCTAATTCTATGCATGATAAAAATATGCTCGATTGTAATCATCCCTAGATAAAGTCATATAATCATGCTAGAGGCCAAAACATGCATGTACATAACATATAATATAACCTAATTTGAGAAAGACGTCTAGAGGATAAGACTACTCACAATCTGATCAGAAGACAGAAACCACGCATCTCTCACGCCTGTCAGTTAACCGAGTGACATTCATCGCTAGCAAAGTCCACGGGGTCTCAAATAAGGGGTTCGGGATTTACGGCAGCACGACGATAGCGGCGGCGGTTCGGTAATGGGGGAGAGAGAGAGAGAGAGAGAAAGAGAGAGTCCGAGGGAAGAAGAAAAGAGAGAGACCGAACGAGAGAGAGAAAGAGAGATTTAAAGAAAGAGAGAGAAGGCGGTGGGTGGGGGTGTTGGCGGTGGCTGCGGCGGGCGTTGGGGGGTTGGCGGTGGCTGCGGCGGGCCCAACGCCCGTCGCAGCCAGCTGGCCGCCGCCGATTGGCTGCGGCAACGCAAGAGGGGGTTGCGTGGCTCCTCCCCCACGCTGCCCCACTGCATGGGCACGAGGCCGGCCACACTATGGCCGGCTACGTCGTGCCCATGTAAATTTTTTCTTTTTTTTTGGGATTGGGTTGTTACACATGTCCTATCCTTTTTTCGCACCAAAAGCACGGGGGATGTGTAACGCCCCTGCCTGGCATAAGCACATGCACGCCCACGCGCCCACACGGCACGCGCGGCGCCCGCGACAGGTCGGGCGGGGCCCGTCATGCACAGATACACTCTTGTGCATATATAATCATCAAATAATACCTGTTAACATATTTATACTCACATAATCCAACACCAAATAGATCATATTATCAACCAAATAAATCTGTTAACATATAAATATCCAAGTCTATAATAATATACACTATATCACTACCTAATCTGGCAGGACCCACATAGGCCACAACAAACCACTAAGATACAACTAAACAACTAATACCCGAGTGCACTATAATCTCACATGTACTATACAAATCATCGTCTAATACAATAAAGTACAAATATAACAAACAACGATACAACTCAATTTCTATACAACTATCATCTATACCGTCTCGCACTTATAGCTCACCTCATCCAACTAACATATCTTCTCGGGATATCTCAAGTTGCTATCACGTACCACAAATCTGAGAGGGTTAGAAAAGAAATAAAGAGAGTTATAAGCAAAATGCTAGGTGAATAGACCTTACCCCGAATCAGTGATGATAAACAGAGAGTAAATCATGTACTGGATAATACGAATCAGAAAGAGCATCATGTTATGAATGAGTATATGAATGTATCCTCAATAATATATAAATGAAAAGTAGATAACATGTCATAACAGATAAAAGTATATAATCCTCGACAATGAGTAAACAAATCTCTATATCATACTATCATCATAACTTTCTCTCAAATATGACACATGATGTATGCCAACCATGACTATGTTATGATATCAAATGCAACCATATATGATGTATATTGACCACTCGATAATCAGGTAATCAGATGATAATGAAATCATATGTATTTCTCAACATCTTAGTTATCAATGTCATTTATATATGTTATCATCATACTAGACCACTGTGTACAGTCAACACCCGGTACCCGGTCTCAACATCATGTTCGAATACTCAGAGCATACTCTGCCACCCGCAAGAGTACCTCAAATATAACCATACCCTACCACCCACTAGAGTATCAACATTTATCTAGACCGGGCACCCACATAGTTGATAGAAACCTCGTGAGGATAACTCGCCATATATGCTCTGACGAATGGCATGTGTCTGAATTTCTGTTGCGCACACAGACTAACGATCTTAGATGTAAGGACAACAGGATCACGACTATGTCGAGCGATCAATCATCTCCAAGCACGCCCTAACCCTGGCACCTATTCGGGTATCCTCACGCTTTCTATCAACTATCCTATCAATCACATTTTATACTTTCCTTCTAAATGACAGATCATATGCATATATCCAGTATGATAACAAGTCAATGCATAATAGGAATTTAGGTGGAATAAGAATCAAGAGAAAAATGATGCAATGTAGTTTCCAACTATATAGTCAGCACATGCATACTCATGCCAATCTATTATATGCATACCCATGCTACAGATCAACTGGACATAATCTTACCATAGTATAATCATCTCTCATCATCTTTATTTATCATCATCATACTCATATCCAAGATTAGCCTAATTATATGCATGATAAAAATATGCTCGACTGTAATCATCTCTAGATAAAGTTATATAATCATGCTGGAGGCCAAAACATATATGTACATAATATATAATATAACCTAATTTGATAAAGGGATCTAGGGGATAAGACTACTCACCCTTGATCAGAAGATACGAATCACACAACTCTCACGTCGGTTAGTTAGACATCAACTCAACGTCAGGGTCCACGGGGTTTCACATAAGGGGTTCGGGGTTTGAAAATATTTAAATAGCATGAAGTTAGCGGTTCATCTAATTAAAATCCATTCATGTAATATAAGATGATTTAGTAGGTTTTAGAATTTTTACTTATCTTTATAACTAGCTAGATTTTAAAAATAAAACTATAAATATAGATAAAAAAACCTAATTATAATTATATCTTGATTAATTAGAACTATATAATCATTACTTTATAAAATAATAAATAAATACATAAATATAAGTATTACCTATATTCATGTGTAATAGTTTATAACCTAATTAATCATTAATTAATTATAATTAACAATAATCATATTGTTGAATATATATTATTATTAAAATAAATAATGTCTAAATTTATTTGTATTAATTAACATAGAAATACCTAAACAAATAAATAATAAAATAAAAATAAGGATAACTAGTACTAGTGCTGAGCTCGGTCCAGCACTAACCTGCTACAACTAGAAGAGAAGAAGCAGCTGAGGAAGAAGTAGAAGAAAGGAAGAAGAAAGGAAGAAGAAAGAAGATGGAAGAAGAAGAAGAGAAGAGAAGAGAAGAGAAGAGAAGAAAAAAGAGAGGAGGGGTTTGCGGACCCAGGCCGGCGGGGAGGGCACCGACCGTTGGTCGCCCTCCAGCGGTCGGCCTCTCGTCGACGGCACAGCTTCGGCGAGTCTGAGCCCAAGAGAAAGGGAGAGAGAGAGAGAGAGAGAGAGAGAGAGAGAGAGAGAGAGAGAGAGGCTTACCCCGGTGGTGGCAGGCCGACGGTGGCACGAAGGAAAAGAGAGAGAGTTAGAGAGAGCGAGAGAGAGAAAAGAAGAGAGAAGAAGAGAGAAGAAGAGAGAGAAGGAGAAAGAGCTCACTAGCGCTCGCGGAGATGGCGACAGCGGTTTCCAAGGACGGTGGCGACGACGATAGACCGGCCTCGACGAGAGAGAGAGAGAGAGAACCGAGAGAGAGGGAGAGCGAGAGAGAGAAAGATATAGAGGGAGAAAGAGAGGCGGTGGGAGGGAGGTTGCAGCGGCTGTGCGGGGCCCACCGCACCAGCTGGCCCGGCTAGGTTAGCCGGGCCGGCGCCTGGGGTGCGTGGCGCGCTCCCCTCCTGCCACTACATGGCACGAGGCCGGCTACACTATGGTCGGCCACGTCGTGCCATGTAATTAGTTTTTTTTTGTTTGGGATTGGGTTGTTGCAGGATAAGTATAAGCTATAATTTGGTTGTATGAAGCCTTGTTCCAACATCTCAGCTACCATTTTTGAGATAACTTCTTTTTGCACATGTGGATACCGATATGGCCTCAAGTTCGCTGGTGCAGTCTCAGGTACAATCTCTATATGATGGTCCGCTGCTCTCCTCCGTGGTAACTCCTGTTGCTCCTCAAACAGTCTAGAAAAGTTATCTAATAAATTAGACAATTCGCTGGTAGTACCTGAACTCGTTTGTGGCTCATCTCCTGCTGGTCCTAACTGAAGAAGATAGGCCAAGTCATACGCACCAAGCAGCCCCGCCATAGGTTGCATCACAGGAATCGGCGAAGTCCGAACACCATCAAGCCGCACATCTTTGTTTCCCTATTTATATTTCATCCACATGCTCCAGAAATCAAATGTGACGAGTCCCAAACTTTGTAATCACTGAGCACCAAAGACAATGTCTACTTCTCACAACGCCAACGGATACAAGTCCACAATGATGTCGTATACCGACTCGACGATACAAGCTCTCTGTCCTAAGCTTCATGCCGTCTCTAATAGCAACGTCAAACCTCGTAGCCGATTCGGCATCCAAACCCAATCTCCTCATTAGCCTCTCATTTAGAAAGTTATGTGTACTCCCCGAATCGATGAGTATATGCACACAATGCTTTCTAACGAGTCCATCTACCCGTAATGTCCTCGGCGCGGAAGTACCCGAATATGCATGCATCGATATTTCAGCTTGGATATCTTCCTCCAGGCCTTTCTCAACGATCTCCTCATGGATCTCCTCTAGACACTCTCCATCATCAACAACCTCATCAATCTCCTCAAGACCATCGATAAGCATCACACTCCCGATCGGTTTAGAACACCGATGATTGGGAGTGAAACGCTCATCACATCGAAAGCAAAGGCCCTTCGCTCTTCGCTCCTTCACCTAGGCAGGTGTGAGAGTTCGAACGGGGGGTCCAGTGCCTCCTCTAACGTCAGAAGGTCTCAAAGGTGGTCGTGGTCTAGTAGTCGTAGCCGCTGTTTTTGAAACTGCAGAATTTCTAGCCAACGTTCTAGGTGCAAACCGCCCATCTCGGTTGCCCCAATTGGTTTTCGCTGCCATCTTTAGAGCCCTATTCTTTGTTTCATCCTCATGGCTTTCTCAAAGGCCTTCTCAAGTGTAGTAGGACATAGAGCATGAACATCCACTTGTGTCTCCTCTCGCAGCCCTGAAATAAATGTACTCATGAATGTACATTTAGGCCACGGTGGCTCACAACGACTACTAACACTTTCAAACTTAGCTTGGTACTCTAATACGGTAGTCCTTTGAACCATCTTGCTTAATGTGGCAACAAAATCTTCATAGGCCGCTGTCTCAAATCTACGTGTAATCCTCCTACAAAAATTAGCCCATCCGATAAATCTACCACCATGAATTATCGATCTATACCAATGCAATGCCGTTCCTTGGAGGTGAAAGCTTACCATCTGGACTTTTGCATCTTCCGCTGTACCTTGACAATCAAAATATTATTCAAGTTGAAACACCCAATCCGTTGGATTACCACCTTGGAATTTTAGAATGTCCAAACGTGCGATTCTCCCCCATTGTTAGGTTTGCGAAAGATTCTTGGCTCAGGTCTAAACCTTTGTGCATGTTAATCTCCTTCTCTAATGGGGTCCCACTGCTGGTCCTTCTTGAAACTCCGTTTGTCATCGAGAAGATGACGAACATAATAGATTCACGACATATTCCTTGAATTCATTGTGATCCTTTTGTATGTTGTCAACTCTATGCAACAATATTTGGAACATGCCCCTTAGTTCATCCATATTCGAACCCATGGATGTTGGTTGACTCGGTCCTATCGTGGTCGCTCCAAAGGAATCGGCCTTACAGTTAGGATCATCGTGTATTGAGTCCTCCCTTATCGATGTGCTCTCTATAGGTCTCCTTGTTGATATCATCTTCCTTGTTTCAACTATTAATAGAGGTCTGAAGTTCACCTGCTCTGATACCACTTGATGGGCTCTGATATGAAATTGATAGGCTCTGATACCAATTGATAGACTTTGATACCAATGATAGGCTCTGATACCAATTTTGATGGGATCTGGAACCAAAAGATCGGGTACGGAACAATTCCTTAAGATCTCAATTTATTGTAGGAAGTAGTCCATGCAACCGTGGGAAAATATTTGTTAGATATTATTCGAAAGTCATAAAATTACAAAACCAATTGGGTTGGATCCATAACGTTCTATTCTACAACTTTCGTATTTACGCCCTTCACAGATGCGAACTGTACCAGGGACAAAAATACAGAATAACGTGGGTGATGGTGGTGGTGACGTGTGGAGTGGATGTTAGGGTTATGGATGGGTATGGAGATGAGGGTGGATTGTGGAAGTGATTAAGAGAAGTAGACGAAAGGAACAAAGTGGTCGAGATCCCCAAGAAGAGGGCGTTCGAACGCGACTCCACCTGCGTTTGAACGCGACCTATAGGAATTTTATTTTAATGAAAATAAACACCTAATGCAATAAGAAAAGATCCTAACTAAGTGTATCAGTCAACCACTTTGGCCTAAAAATATAATAGTAATTTATTTTACAAAGTATAGTTCTAGCTATTTTTTCAAGAGTCATATTTTTTCTCGCAACTAGACCATTTGGTTAAGGGGTTCTAGTAGTCGCAAAGTGATAATCTATCCATATTCATTTTCTAATTTTAGAAATGAGAAATCATTTTGATTTTTTATTTTTTCTACAAAGTTTTGTAGAAGGATTGAAACCTTCATCTTTATAAGAAAGAAAAAGAACCCAAATAAATCTAGAAAACTTATCAATAATAAGAGGCCCGTATCTACCTCCAAGGCTAAGAGTCCTTGTAGGGCCAAATACGTCCACATGCAATAATTGTAAAAGTTTTAAGTAGAACAATAAATTTAGTTTTGAAAGATAATCTTATTTGTTTTCTTTTTTGTCATGCATCACAAAACTTATTTTTTTAAAGTTTAATTTTTGGAAGACC
The DNA here is from genome assembly GCF_048772165.1 of Typha angustifolia. Lineage (NCBI taxonomy): Eukaryota > Viridiplantae > Streptophyta > Magnoliopsida > Poales > Typhaceae > Typha > Typha angustifolia. The sequence continues at coordinate 9,118,907 of NC_133245.1, forward strand.
AATAACTAACACTTATTTTAAAATTTTTGTAATCAAATCCATACTAGCGTGACCAAATCTTTTATGATATTTGAAACCATTATCATCTATAGTCAAAAAATATTTAACATTAAAAGAAGAAATATCTTTAAGAACAACAATGTAAATAATTTCATGTTTATATGCAACACATATAGTCTCATTATATTTAATACTTTCTAATGTATAATAAGATTTCTCAAATATAATTTTATTTTTTTTATCACATAATTGACTAATACTCAAAAGATTATGATTCAATCCTTCAACAAGTAAGATATTATTAATGATAAGAGAAGGAATTTTAATGAAACTACTAATACCAATAATTTTTCTCATCTTTGGGTGCTAATGTTACGAACTTTGATTTATCTCTAGTCATATTTCTTGAACAAGCAAGATCTAAGAACCATCTATTATATATGTCTTTAGATTTTAAACATACCTATAAAAATTAAAAATACACATTGAAATTTGGTACCCAATCTCTCTTGAGTCCAATTAGGTTAGCTTAAACAAAAGCTACACAAGTTTTCTATTTTGGAAACCAAACCATTTTGGTTCCAACATAAATAAGGTTCTTAAGAACTTAGTACATAACTATCACTTCTAATAGGATATGAATAAGATATATAACCATTATTCGTATAATAATGATAAATAGAATTATGATAGCTTGAAGACGTTGCCTTAATAAAGAAATGTTTATAAAACTTTTGCTTTTGGGAATAATCATAACTAATGCCAATTTTATGATGTTATTTGAACCACACTGAATTATCTCATGCTTGGATATGACATATGGGCCCTCTTCTTATTTTGATTTCTTAGTTTTCTTCAAAAAAGAATGTTAGGTTTTTTATTTGTTGGCAATTTTGTACAAAATATTCTAAGTGTATTTTTTCATGTATTTGAGCTTTACACAAGTCTAGAATATCACTGGTGTGAAGAATTGCAAGATCATTGGAGAAAAGCCGTCGCGTTCTCACCGCGTTCACAAACGCGTTCGAACGCGAAATCTGCGTTCACACAGACAGAGAGCCGCGTTCACAAGCGCGTTCGAACGCGGGCACTGCGTTCACACAGACAGAGAGCCGCGTTCACAAGCGCATTCGAACGCGGGCACTGCGTTCACACAGACAGAGAGTCGCGTTCACAAACGCGTTCGAACGCGGGTACTGCGTTCACACAGACTGAGAGCAGCGTTCACAAACGCGTTCGAACACAACCTGAAGAATTCAAGCTGTCGCGTTCGAACGCACTTGGGCCCGTTCGAACGCACCTGAGATTAAGTTAGGCCGTTCGAACGCACTCGGGCCGCGTTCGAACGCACCTATGAAGTTTGCAATTTATTGGATTTTCATGAGTACGGATAAGACTCGGATTTGTCTCTATCTTGAAGATCATATATAAGGATTGTGAAACCCTATCTCAAGGGAGTTGAAGAAATATGATTGAAGGAGACTTCTTGAGGCTACATCGATTCTTCAACTAACAATGTTCCGCTCATCTACAAGAATTTAATCTTTCGCCTTAAGGGTGATCTAGACGAAAGATCAATCTCGAGGGCTACTGAGATTGGACTTCAATCACAAGAAGCAGTGAATCGTGGGTTCTAGCGATCAAGACTGAGAGGAACAAAGTCGTTTAGATCGACGGGTTGTTTTGTGAGTCAGTCTTGTAACTGCTACTATCATAGTGATTGGTTTTGATCCGAGTTTGGATCTGTGGTTTTTTTCCCGTTTGGGTTTTCCACATTAAAATCTTGGCGTTCATCTCTACTTTCGTTTTTAATATTTCTTCCGACTTTTACTTAAGTGAACGAGAAATATCATTGCCTAGAGGTTAGATACATACGTGTGTCTAGGGGTTTTTCAAAGAAGAATTAGAGTTGTTCCGTTCAAACACGGGGAGGTCACATTCAAACCCTCGTTCGAACATCTATATACATTCGTGCATACTAAGAACGCAAATTGTCTATTCAAACAAGTGGAGGTCGCATTCGAACGCCCCCATTTGAATGCCTACATACGTTCACACATACAAAGAATGAGCATTGCGCGTTCAAACACGCTTAGTGAGAATGTACAATTTTTAGGTTTATTATTTATTAGTTTTGCTTGTTAGGTTAGTCTCTTAATATGTGGAAGACAACCTATTTGGGATAATCAATAAATATTATGTTTTCCTTCTTTCTTCCTTTATTCTAAATCTTCTCCTTCCCTGCTCAAGCCCTAGCCACATGCCACCTTGACGCTAGTTACTCCGAACCCCCTTAAACTATCGAGTCCTCCCTCCTCTTTGGGATCTCAACCACCTTCTCCCCCTTCTTCCTTTACCCAACAGCATGTACAACCAATTTATCACCACCATCACCACCATCATCACCATCACACATCATCTCCACCTCCATAGTAACATTTTCTATTTTTGCTGTAGCTGCAATTAGAATCTACAAAAGGCGTGAACACCAAAAATGTAGACTAAGAAGACATAGAATGATCCCACTAGTTTTGTAATTTTCTAACTACAAAAGAATAATTCATCCGACTGCTTGGACCACCTCCTTACATCTGAGCTTGATCAGGTAGCTGAGACTTGATCCATAGCAAGTGGCATCAAAGCCACTGTTCCTTGGACACCATATCAACAACTAGATCCATGGTGTCAAGACCCAATGAAGGTACCTCTATCGAAGGAGAGGCCACGAATATGGTCAAATCTGAGACGAACCCAAACTCAGCATTCGGGACTTCTCCAATGACTTCTTCCATCAACTCAGATCTAATTAAGATGTTTGCCGACATGATGGAGATGCAGCAAGCCATGTTTATCCATAAGATTGATAACTCAGGTCCCCTTGGGCGCACCAAGGAGTATGGAATGAAGCTTCCCGCTCGCACCAGGATTGCACCACCGATAGAATCACCCTTCGTCAAAGGACACCACCTCCACCATTTCATGCTAGACAGGAGGAAGACCATGAGGAATTCATGGGTGGCCAAGCCAGGGAGCCTATACTACTAGAAAGGCATAATGTACCACCGCTGACTTTTCACCACAACCGAGCATTTGATCCGCCTCATCATGAGGATGATGATGAATGGGCAGATTATGAAAAACCGACTTCTCAATATCATCCTAGGAATGCTAAACTCAATCCAAGAGAAGGAAGGCCAACCGACATAAAGAAGAAGAATGTGAAGTCTATGCAGGGATCGTTTGTCTCAACTTTTCACCCTTCAACGGAGGTGATCTACTCGATTGGGTCTATCGAGTGGAGCAATTCTTCGAGTACCAACGAACACCCAATGCACAAAAGGTGTTGCTAGTATCCTTCCATCTCAAAGACACTGCCATCCGATGGTACCAATGATACGATTCAGACTTCACCGATGTCGTCTTGAGCTTGGATTCACTTTAGGAGTATTTTTGTTTCATGTTTTAGTGTTCAATTTCCTTTAAAATAAGTTTTCTGTAAGTCACGCTCGAACGCGGGTGGAGTGAGTTCGAATGCAGTTTGTGAACGGGGTTGTGAACATGGGTGAAGAGAGTGCACTATGTGTTCGAACGCCTCGTTCGAACGCACTGTGAACGCCTGGATCGTGTTCGCAAATCCAGAGAGGAGCAAACTCGGTGCGTTTGAACGCGGTCGGTGAAAATTGTATTGTTAGGGTTAATTTTGAGTTGTGGTTAGCCTCTAAAAGGATGTTGATGCCAACCAAAGTCATTATTGAATTGAGAATTGAGTTTTGCCTTGCCTCCTTCGTCTTCGTCGCTCCCGTTCTTTCAATCCCTAGCGACGCCACTTCTAACCTCCCTCGACGGCCAATCACCTTAGACCCTTAGGGGTGGCCCTCTCCTCCCCTTCTTCCAATCTATCCGACACTTGCTCTAACCCTTCCATCAACCATAACCCCTCCACCACCACTTTTCACCGGTGCCACCCCATTAATGCCGGTCCACCTCCAACCACCATCACCTAGGATCACGTGCCTCCATCCACGAATTCAAAACAGACCACCCTGACCATCGTCTAGTAATTAGACGATATCTCAAGATTCCCACATTTGATTCGCCTGAAACTAGATTCGTTGGAAAGCTCTTTTCTGGGGCTACAACATATCAAAATTTTATGTTGATCCGACAGCGGAATATTTTGGGATCTTATTTCAAAGTTCCATGCCAAATCTAGTCCAGATCAGGAAATTGGAAGATATCGAACCTTAGCCTAAAGGGGAGATCGTATCAAGCTTGGTATTAGAGCCACCATTTCTAGATCATATCAAGCTGGTATTAGAGCCACCATTTCTAGATTGTATCAAGCTTGGTATCGGAGCTCCATAGCCCGAGGTGAGATCGTATCAACCAAGCAACGAACTGAGCTCAACCCTATTTGCGTTCGGTTTGGACCCTCCAATTATGAAGATTTCTAAGCTACTCTCACCAAGCTAACCCAAAAGACTACGGTGAGAGCATATCAAGAGGAGTTTGAGCATGTTAGCATCGAGTTCGGGATCGGTCAGATTTCTAACTCAAAATCGCATTCATTAGCAGCCTTCAGTGGGACATTTAAGCCGAAATGACGGCTACTCAGCTAACCACATTGCTTGAGGCTTTTGCCACAGCTCAATTGATGGAAGAGAAGCCTAGGGAGCCTCTGTTGGCAACAGAAGGGGGTTGGAGCACCACAGAGTTAGAGGAGTGCCTTGGCAAACTATGGCTAAAATCATGTGCTGACGGCTCCACCGATGACAACATATAAAAGACTGCTTCCATAGCAACAACTAGAGGTGAGGGGACCTCTTCGAGCTACCATGAGAAGACTTACTCAATCCCAAGTTGAAGAAAGAAGACCTAAAGGGCTATGCTTTTATTGTGATGAATGATTCACTCTCGGGGATAATTATGCCTGACCTACGATCGCGGTGATGGTGTTGAACGAAGTAGACGATGTGTTACGAACTGGCTTGACCCGATTCGTAGAGATTTTGCACGGGATTTGGGATTCGCGAGTGAGTGCACAAATTCCTAGGTATAGGATGGAGGTGATGATGGAGTGAAGGCTGAGTAGTTGATGGAGGTGGCTTGGCAATAAATGATGGTGGTAATGGTTTGCGGATACAGATACAATAGATAGTTGAAGGCTATGATTGGCCTACAACTGTGGTTAAAATCGTACAGGAGGTAGAGACAGTTAAGATAAAGAGATGAAGGGGGAGAGGTAGACCTGCCCTATGGGACTGGGGGGATCGATGGTAGAGGGAGATTAGAAGGTAGATGAGATCGTGTTAACGAAAGAGGTGGCGCTGGTTGGTGAAAAGGGAGGAGGGAGATGTAGAGGCCTGCGGCCTAGTTGAGAGAGATGCCAGGGAAAAAGCCAATTAATCTTTCATTCTAAGCATATCTATGATACAAGCTATAAGGCCCTGTTTATAGAGATTAAATCAAAATGTCAAACAAATTTAACTAAACCAGTCTTCCTTATCTTCTCGGAATAACCCTTCATATTTCCGCAGATAGATTTGAAATCTGGAGAAGTTATGAATACCAAAGTTGCAGATCTGAAGATTAGTGATCTTATCCAACTAGTTTGATATTATTTAGATATATGAAGAATATTCTGCGAATATTTTCACAAAATAGCGTAGAGTTGGATTTAACTAATTAAATAAAATCCTCACATACTATGACTTTGACTAAACCACATAAAAATAATAAATAAGATATCTAGACTTAATCTATCAAGCCCAATGTCTTTTGAGGTGATCCAATCTAGTCCAAATCACATCATTCCACTACACTTCTATTCACTTTGTCCTCAAGGTGAGAAGTAATCCCCGTCTATGAAAAGACACATCTCTTTAGTAACCTTGAAATTGCCTTCATGATGTTTGGGTGTGGTCTTTCTTATGGTCAGCATTTGGTCCGAGTGTGGTCTTTCATGTGGTCAGCATCTGGTCCGAGAAAGACATGCTCTGATACCAATTGTTATGGAACGATTCCTTTAAGATCTAGATTTATTATAGGAAGCAATCCGCGCAACCGAGGAAAAATATTCACCAAATATTCTCCCATAGTTAGAAAATTACGAACCAAGTGGAATCGATTCGTAACTCCCTAATCTACGATTTTCATATTATGCCTTTCGTAGATTCAAACTGCAACTAGGACAAAAATATGATATTGTGTGAATGATAATAGAGATGAGGGTGGATTGTCGATGTAGATTAAGGGATAAAGACGAAGGGGAATAAGTGGCCAAGATCCCAAGGAAGAGAGAGGACTTAAGAGACGAGAGAGATTAGAAGTTAGGAAAGATCTTGTCAACGGTAGAGGTGGTAGGTTGGTGAAGAGGGACGAGGGAGATTAGGGTAGAGAGAATAAAGTGAAAATAGGAGGCAAGAAACTAATAATCCAATAGCATTATGATTTTGGCTACCGTCCACACATTTATAGAGACTACCCAACAAGCCAAAATAATAATTACTAACCCTAATTCTAGAAGATTCCCACCAATCGTGTTCAAACGTACCCAATCGCATTTGAACGCGCCCGACAGCGTTTGAACGCGTGCTTCACGTTCTCTGTTTTTGCGAACCTGATGTAGGCATTCAAAAAGCTGTTCGAACGCAACCCCTTTTCGCGTTCGAATAAGATATACAGGAAATTTATTTTAATGAAAATAAGAAACTAATGCAATAGGAAAAAAACTCTAACTAAGTGTATCAGCCCAGCCCACCACTCTTCCCCTACCTTCTCCTCAAGGTGAAAAGTCACGGAAACATGATATGATCCGGGTGAGCTGGGTCCATTTAGAAGATGGGCTTCAGGCCAATTGGTCCACTCAAAGGGTATTGGCCTGGGCTCAATACAGTTATCCACTCTATTTGCTTATTTACTTAATGCATTTGCTTTAGTTTAGTCCCATATTGGGTAATGGGCTAAGCCCACTTGTATCTCCCTCTTATAAATAAAAGGGTTGATCTTCACTTGAGAATCCTAGATGAATTATTATGAAACTTCTAGCTTGAGTCCACTTCTCCCCCTTCTATCAGTCTAGGACGTGACTCATCATGGTTATGTCCCTCTCCCCCATATTTGGCTAGTCGTTCCCTCTCGACCCTAAGAGACAACTCCCTTCTCCCTCATATTCTCTACCTTGTGTAGCACTCCAATCTAGCCCACACCATCTCATTTATCTCCTCCACATCCTAAGGTCTTCGCCACGCCCATAGGCCTTCCACCATCCATTGACGATCTCCATCTCATTGATCTGTAGATTCCACCTTTCACGTCCATCTCGCAACTATCTGATCTTTGGTCAATATTTTCACCATAACTCTTGATCTACTCATCCAATTGACCTGATTTCAATTTCGTTGGATCCCTGACTTCCAGGGGAACAACTTACTAGAATATCAAGTCTTTTTGATGGTTAGATCGATCAAAATTTATCTCAAAATATACACCTCTAGATCTATTTTGATCCAGCGGAGTATTTGGTAAAACTTTGATATCTAGAAATCCACATATCACCCCAGATCTCACGACCCCATTTCGGAAAGCTGACTTAGAGATCTATCTTCCAACAACTGGATCATCGGTAAATCAGCTTGGAAGATACGGCTATCTTTAGATCCTAATTAGACCTCAATCATCATCTATTTCGAATTCTTTCCTATATTTTCTTAAATATCCTTCCATATCTTTCCTATTCCCTTCCATCATATTTCATCTACTATTCATAGCCATTCCACCTCCATCATTCATCCTTAATCCTCCACAATCTGCCTAGGATCTTGTGCCTCCATCTACGGATTTATTGACGGACTCCTCTGACGTTCGTCTACTTATCTAACGATATCTATAGGTCCCACCGTCAGATTTCCCTAAAACTAGATTCATTGGAAAGCTCTTTTTCAAGTCTACAAAGCATCAAAATTTCATATCAATCTGACAGTTGCATCTTTTGAGATCTATTTCCAAAGTTCTGTGCCATATCTTGTCTAGATCTGAAAAAGGGGATAGATCAAACCTTAGCCCAAGGGGAGATCATATCAAAACGCTCCAAAATATCTGTCTCCAACTCCCATGTTGCCTTATCAGATAGCTTGCCAAGCCACTTGACTAGAATCTCCATATCTAATCTAGTACTATGATGTCATCGGCACCTAGCAAGTACACGAACTGTCTCTACGATCTTTGTCTCCTCCAATGGCTTTGGTAGAACTAATCCAATGACCTTATGATCTCCAATCTACTTCCTTAGCAATAAAACATGAAAGATAAGATACACTCTTGGCTCCTCCGGTAGCTCCAAATGATATGCAACCGAACCAATCTGCTTTAACACCTGAAACAGACCAAAGTAGCAATGTGCTAATTTCTGATTTCGCATCGAACGCAAGGTCACCTATTGATACGGTTGTACTCTCACAAACACCCAACTACCGATGTCGAACTCCTGCTTCCTATGGCTGCGATCATAAACTTGCTTCATGTGGTTTTGAGCAAGTTTAAGATGGGCACGCAACCTCCTCAATATGGCGTCTCTATCCATCAAAGCTAAGTCCACTCCGTCTGATCTACAGATGCCACTGGGTCATAAGCACGTAATGTCGAAGCCGTGCGCTCATACACTACCTCGAATAGAGTCATGTCAATGCTACTGTGGTAGGCGGTGTTGTAAGACCACTCCGCTCACGGTAAGAACTTTGTCCATCATTAAGGGATCTCTTCCACAAAACACCTCAAGTACTACTCAATGCCTGGATTGACCACCTCAATTTGGCCGTTCGCCTGTGGATGGTAGGTCGAACTAAAGTTCAATCGAGTCTCCTACAATCTGAAAAACACCGTCCAAAAATCGCTCAGAAATACACGATCATGATTCGAGACAATCGTGTGTGGCATGCCATGTAATCGAGCAACATCTCTCATAAAAATTTCAGCCACTGACTTGGTTGAAAATGGATGTGATAATGCCGAAAAGTGCGCATACTTACTCAACCTATCAACAACCACAAAAATAATTGAATATCCATGTACCAGCGGAAGACCCTCTATAAAATCCATAGAAATGTCTTCCCAAACATGATTCGATATAGGTAAAGGTTGTAGTAATCAGACTGGTTTCAATGTGGTTGCCTTAGCCCTTTAATAGACTTCGCAAGCACAGACAAAACTCCTCACATCCTGCCTCAATCCTGGCCACGTGCAACTCTGAGATATCCTCCCATAAGTCCTTAAGACACATTCATGACCAGCCTCTAGAGTTTGGTAGAAATGCTCCAATAATTTCTATCGCAATCCATCATTTGCAGGCACCTAAATGCATCCACGGTCCAGTAGCAAACTGCCTCGATTCTCCAACTCTGGATGATGCTACAGATTATTTATCACCTCTTATAATAATCTTAAAACATCTGGATCAGATGTACATGCATATCTTAGGTCATCAAGAAAAGGAAAAGTAGGAGAAGAATAGACTGCAAGCTCGGCAGTATTGAGTTGGCGTGATAGTGCATCTGCCGCTCTATTTTTCGTTCCCTTCTTGTATTGAATTTCATAATCATATCCCAGTAATTTTGTGACCCATCTCTACTATGCCGGAGTGTGAATACGCTGTACCATAAAGTATGGAAGGCTCCTTTGATCGGTTCGGATAATGAATCGCCTACCGGTCAAATAAGGTCTCCACTTTGTCACTGCATGCATAATTACCAACATCTCTCTCTTGTAAGTCAATATTTGTTGAGAGTTTTGCGATAAAGCCTTACTAAAAAAAGCTATGGGACGTCCTCCTTGCATTAGTATAGCTCCTGTGTCAACTCCCAACACATCACATTCCATAATAAACTCTTTGGTAAAGTCCGGTAGCGCTAGAACGGGCGTCGCCGTCATTGCCACTTTTAGTTTTTCAAAGGCTGTAGTGGCTTCATCCGTCCATCTAAAAGAGTCCTTCAACAAAGAAATGAGAGTAGCAGCGATCTTGCCATACTCAGCGATGAAGCGGCTATAATATCCAATCAGCCCCAAAAATCCTCGCAATCCTATGGTGCTACCTTTTGAGGGTCCGCCACTACACTTTCTGCTGAGATGATGTGGTCTAAATACTCCACTTGTGGTACTCTCCATAGGCACTTGGACTCCTTGATCTTCATCTGGTTTTGCTTCAACAAATTCAGCTCATCTTTCAAATGTCGCCAATGCTCCAATTAAGTCCTGCTATACACCAAGATGTCATCAAAAAATACTAAGACATACCCTCAAAGCCAAAAAATATTATTCATGAGGCCTTGAAAAGTAGCTAGAGCATTGATGAGACCAAAAGGCATCCTCCGGAACTCGTAATGCCCTTCCAGAGTCCGCAATACAGTTTTGTGCACATACGCCGGATGAACTCTAATTTGATAACACTCGGCCCTCAAGTCAAGCTTGTTGAATATGGTCGCCCCTACAAGCTCGTTGAGTAGCTTCTCTATAACCAGAATGGGATACTGGTCATTGATGGTAATGGCATTTAGTGCCCGATAATCGATACAAAAATGCCATGTCCCGTCCTTCTTTCTCACCAATAGAACGGACGATGAATAAGAGCTATGACTTGGTTGAATGAGGTCTTGCTCCAACATCTTGGCTACTATCTTAGAGATAACTTCCTTTTGCCTATGTGGATACCGATATGGCCTCACATTCGCCGGTGCAAACCCGAACACAATCTCTATGCGATGGTCTACCGTTCTCCTTGGTTGCAACTCTTTTGGTTTCTCAAACAGTCCAGCAAATTTGTCTAATAAATTAGACAACTCAATGGTAGTATTTAGACTCATTTGAGGCTCGTCTCCTACTAGTCCTAATTGAAAAAGATAGGCCAAATCACTCACACATGGTAGCCCCACCATCGACTGCATCGCAAGAATCGACGGAAATCGAACGCCATCAAGCTGCACATCTTTGTTTCCTTGCTTAAATTTCATCCACATGCTCCAAAAATCAAAAGTGACAGGTCCCAAGCTTTGTAACCGCTGAGTGCCAAGGACAATGTCTGCTCCTCGCAGCGCCAATGGATACAAGTCCATATTGATGTTGTGTCCTTGCGCCCGTATATCGACCTAGTAACACAAGCTCTCTACCTTATGCTTCGTGCCATCTCCAATAGCAACGTTAAACCCCATGGTCAGTTTAGCATCCAAGCCCAATCTCCTCACTAACCTCTCATCTAGAAAGTTGTGTGTACTTCCTAAATCGATAAGGATGTGCATACAATGCTTTCTAAAGAGTTCGTCTACCCATAATGTCTTTGGCGCGGAAATACCCGAATATACATGCATTGATATTTTAGCTTGGATATCTTTCTCCGCGCTCTTTTCAATGGGCCTCCTCTGAATACTCTCCATCATCAACAACCTCATCATCCTACTCGAGATCATCGATAAGCATCACACTCCCGATCGGTTTGGAACACTGATGACCGGGACTAAAACGTTCATCACATCGAAAGCAAAGGCCCTTTGCTCTTCACTACTCTACTTGGGCAGGTATGAGAGTTTGAACGGGGAGTCTTGTGCCTCCTTTAATATCGGAAGAAGGTCTCAAAGGTGGTCATAGTCTAGTACTAGCAGTCGCTGTCTTTGAACCTACAGAATTTCTAGCCAGTGTTCTAGGTGCAAACTGCCCATCTTGGTTGCCCCAACTTGTTTTTGCTGCCATCTTGAGAGCCTTATACTTTTGCTCCATCCTTACGGCCTTCTCAAAGGTTTCCTCAAGAGTGGTAGGACAAAGTGCATGAAAATCTGCTTGTATCTCAACCCGCGGCACTTAAATGAATGTGCTCATCAATGTCGGTTCGGGTCAAAGTGGCTCACAACGACTACAACTCTTTCAAATTCAGCTTGATACTCCAAAATGGTCATCTTCTGAACCATCTTGCTTAAAGTGGCAACAAAATCTTCGTATGTCGCTGTCCTAAATCTGCATGTAATCCTCCTATAAAAATCAGCCCAATCGGTAAATTCTCCACCACGAATAACCGATTGATACCAATGCAATGCCGTTCCTTGGAGGTGAAAATTTACCATCTGAATCTTTACGTCCTCCGCTGTCCCTTAACAATCAAAGTATTGTTCCACTTGAAACACCCAATCCATCGGATCACCGCCTTGGAGTTTTGGGAAGTTTAAGCATACGGTTCTCCCTCGGATAGCATTGTCGGGTTCGCGAAGGATCCTTGGTTCAAGTGTGAACCTTTGTGCTTGTTGATCTCCTTCTCTAAATCTTTGAGCATGTCCATCACCATCTCCAAAGGGATCAACATCATCCTCTATGTCCCAATCCTCTTCATCAGTGAAACACACCGATTTTGTACACCTCTGGGGTTCCACCATCGTCGGTCTTGGGTTGTGTATCAGAGGTAGGGGATGATGTGTAGGAATGGATTCATGGTCTCCAATCTGCTCACTCATAAATGAAACATGGAAGACAAGATACACTCTCAACCCCTTCGGTAGCTCCAAACGATATGCAACTGCTCTAATACGCTCCAACACCCGAAACAGACCAAAATAGCGATAAGCTAACTTTTGGTTACGCATCGGACGCAAGGTCACCTGTCGATACGGTTGCACCCTCACAAACACCCAACAACTGATGTCGAATTTCTGCTCCCTATGGCTGCATTAAAAAACTTGCTTCATGCAATTTTGAGCAAGTTTAAGATGAGCATACAACCTCCTCAATGTGGGTCTCTATCAATCAAAGCTAAGTCCACCTCCGTCGGATCTATAGATGCCATTGGATCATAAGCGCGTAATGTCAAAACCGTGCGTCCATACACCACCTCAAATGGAGTCATGCCAATACTACTATAGTAGGCGGTGTTGTAAGACCACTCCACCCACGGTAAGAACTCCAACCAGCGTCGCGACATCTCTTCAACAAAGTACCTCAAGTACTGCTCAATGTATCGATTGACCACCTCGGTTTGACCGTCCGTTTATAGATGGTAGGCCGAACTAAAGTTCAATCGAGTCCCCTACAATCTTAAAAACTCCATCCAAAAGTTGCTTATAAATATATAATCACAATATGAGACAATCGTGCATGGCATGCCATGTAATTGAGCAACATCTCTAACAAAAATTTCAACCACTGACTTGGCTGAAAATGGATGTGAAAATACTAAAAAGTGCACATACTTGCTCAATCTATTAACCACCACAAAGATAACAGAATAACCACGTACCGGTAGAAGGCCATCTATGAAATCCATAGAAATGTCTTCCCAAACACAGTCCGGTATAGGTAAAGGCTGTAGTAATCTGGTTAGTTTCAATATAGTTGCCTTAGCCCTTTGACAGACTTCGCAAGTATGGACAAAACTTCTCACAACCCGATGAAGCAAGTTTATGATCTGGACTCATTTGAGGCTCGTCTCCTACTGGTCCTAACTGAAGAAGATAGGCCAAATCACTCGCACATGGCAGCCCAACTATCGACTACAACATAGGAATCGGTGGAGATCGAATGCCATCAAGCTGCACATCTTTTTTTTCTTGCTTAAATTTCATCCACATGCTTCGAAAATCAAAAGTGACGGGTTCCAAGCTTTATAACCACTAAATGCCAAGAACAATGTCCGCTCCTCGTAGCGTATGGGCGCACCACATCTATTTATAGGTGGCCCCCTGACTTGATTAGCTAGATCGAACATAATCAAGTCCAATTATCCCACGTCTAATTAACTCACTTAACAAAAGACTAAAAAGATAATTACTCAAATCATGGTTTCTCCCTTGGGCGTTCAAATGCCAAATCCCTTTCCTACTCTCGGGTATTTGTGTTTGAATGCCAAAGCCCAAGATTAGATCTGTTGACTGATAGGAAATCTTATTCTTTAGCAAACAAGCAAATAACTACCTCAACCCAAAAGTAAGAGAAATGATTAATTGAGGAACTATTTCATACTCGAATAGTGCTCAGTGTAACAGAATCGTATCATATTTACTAATTGATTCAAATACCTCATTATTTTCTGTAACTATGAAACAAATATTTGCAAGCTCTTTGTCATTTTCTTCATTGGAGCTACTTTAATCACTTTAACCCAATGCTGCTACCATGGCCTTTTTCTTGTCCTGCTTACTTGACTTCTTTAGTTGAGATCAATTGTATTTGATGTGTGATAGGTTCCAGAACGATCCCTTCAAGATCTAAATTTATTATAGGAAACAATCCATGCAATCGAGGAAAAATATTCACTAAAATTCTCTCGTAGTCAGAAAATTACTAAACCAAGTTTGATCGATCCATAACTCTCCAATCCACATTTTTTATATTTATGCCCTTCACGGATTTGAACTACAACTGGGAAGAAATCATGATATAGTGGAGATGAAGGTGGTGGTGACGGGTAGAGTGGATGTTAGGGTTATGGATGATGATGGAGATGAGGGTGGATTGTTGAAGTAGGTGAAAGGAAAAAGACAAAGAAGAAGAAGTGGTCGAGATCCGAAGGAGGAGGGAGGACTTGATAGATGATGGAGATTAAAAGTTAGAAGAGACCTTGCCAACGGTAGAGGTGACTGGTTGGTGAAGAGGGAGGAGGGAGATTAGGGTAGAGAGACTAGAGAGAGGATAGAGGAGGGTAGAAACTAATATTCATTAAGCATAATGATTTTGGCTGCCATCCACACCTTTATAGAGGCTAGCCAACAAACCAAAATAATAATTTGAATCTAGGAGTGCATCAATTTTTTTTATTTTTTTATTTTTTTATATGACAAAAACTCTCGACAAAACTGAAACTAAAACCAAAGAAAATTTCAGACTAAAAGAGAACCTAAAAAAAAAACGAAAGAAACTCGCAAACTAAAAGGAACACAAATCCCAATAAAATCAGTCCAAAGCACAAATACCTAAAGAAGTACGAAGATACTCAAATCTCTGTAAATCCAAAGGTTTTGTAAACAAGTCACCCAACTGTTTCTCGGTCTCAACATGTTCTAGTGCTATTGTTTTGTCTTCAACTAACTCGCGTATAAAATGATGTCGGATATCAATATGTTTTGTACGCGAGTGTTGAACAGGATTTTTCGATATATTAATAGCACTCATGTTATCACAATAAAGCACTATAGTATCTTGTTCAATGCCATAATCCTTGACCATTTGTTTCATCCATAGTAACTGAGAACAACAACTCCCTACTGCAATGTACTCGGCCTCCGTAGTAGATAAAGATATCGAGTTTTGTTTCTTACTGTGCCAAGCAACCAGATTGTTTCCAACATAAAAACATCCACCTGAAGTACTTTTTCTATCATCACATGAACCTGCCCAATCAGAATCCGTGTATGTCGATATGATAGCACCCGAGTCATAAGTAAACCAGATACCTAAATCAACTGTGCCACTGACATATTTTATGATACGTTTCACAGCAAACAAATGTGACTCCTTAGGTTCAGACTGAAACCTAGCACACACACCGACACTAAATGAAATGTTAGGTCTACTAGCAGTTAAGTACAAAAGGCTACCAATCATTCTCCTATACACTGTCTGATCAACACTTTTTCCTGACATGTCCTTACCTAGTTTGGTAGTTGTACTCATAGGAGTTCTAGCATGTTTTGCATTTTCTAAACCAAATTTAGTCACAAGATCCTTAGCATACTTGGTTTGAGCGATAAAAATCCCTTTCTCCAATTGAGTAATTTGAAGCCCTAAAAAGAACTTCAACTCACCCATCATACTCATCTCAAAATGACTGTGCATGAGATCTGCAAACTCCTTAGCTAATAATTGACTCGTCGCCCCGAAGACAATGTCATCCACATATATTTGTGTCACAACTAAACTCTTGTTTTCACGTCTAATGAATAATGTCTTGTCCACTCCCCCTCGAGTGAACCTCGCATCCACTAAAAAGGTGGTCAACTTCTCATACCAAGCTCTTGGAGCTTGTTTTAGCCCATAAAAAGCCTTTTTCAATTTAAAAACATGAGAAGGAAATTTTTGATCTTCGAAACCCTTAGGTTGTTCCACATAAACATCTTCATTCAGGATACCATTCAAGAAAGCACTTTTAACATCCATTTGAAACAGTTTAAATTTTAAATGACAAGCAATGACAAGCAGTATACGAATAGACTATAATCTAGCAACAGGAGCAAATGTCTCATCAAAATCTATACCCTCAACCTGAGTGTATCCCTGTGCTACTAGTCTGGCTTTATTTCGAACTATATTGCCATGTTCATCACTTTTATTCTTGTAAATCCATTTTGTTCCAATAACGTTCACATTCTTAGGTCTAGGAACTAAATACCAAACATCATTCCTAGAAAATTACTCTAATTTCTTATGCATAGCATTAACCCAAGAATCGTCTAACAATGCTTCCTTCACATTTTTAGATTCAAAAGAAGATGTATAACAAGTAAATGATACCTCACTTTGGATTTGTCGTCTTGTCTTAATTGGTCCATTCATGTCTCCGATCACTTGTGATAGTGGATGATTTGATTTCACTCTAGCAGATGGTTCCGGTACGTTGCAGTCAATTTTGTTCATTTCAACTTTGTCCTCGTCCTGATTCTCAATTTCCAGATTAAGCTCCTTTCCTATTTCTTTGTAATATGTATCTACCGAAACAGAAATAGAAGTAGCTTTAGTTAAGTCAATCGAGGATTCATCTATCATAACATTAGCAGATTCCATAACAGTAGAAGTTTCAAGATTAAATACTCTATAGGCTCTACTATTATTCGAGTACCCCAAGAAGATGCCTTCGCTACTTCTAGTGTCAAATTTAGTCAAATATTCTCGATCACGCAAGATATAACATTTACTACCAAAAACTCGAAAATATTTAACACTAGGTTTCTTACCTTTTCAGATTTCATAAGAAGTCATATTTGTACCTGGTCTTAGATAAATACGATTTATCACATGTACCGCTGTATTGACCGCCTCTGCCCAAAACCTTTGAGTAACCTTTTTAGCATGAAGCATAACCCTAGCCATTTCCTGCACAACTCGATTTTTTCTTTCAACAATCCCGTTCTGTTGTGGAGTTATAGGAGCTGAAAACTCATGTTGAATACCAAGAGAATCGCAAAATATAGAAAAATTTTCATATTTCAAATTCTCTACCATGATCAGAACGAATCCTAACTAGGGTTGTAGATTTTTCATTCTGCAATTTTAAGCATAGTGATTTAAAAACTTCAAAGGTTTCAGACTTCTCACGTAGAAAGGCAACCCAGGTATATCTGGAGTAATCATCGACCATTAAGAATATATAGCATTTACCTCCAAGACTTTCGGTTTTTGTTGGACCCATCAAGTCTATGTGAACTAATTGTAGCACACGGTCAGTGGTAGCTGTATTTACCTTCTTGTGTGAGATACGAATTTGTTTTCCAATTTGACACGAACCGCACACTCTTTTTGACATTTCTTTTATCTTAGGTATTCCTCTTACCACTTCATATTTGGACAGAGTAAATAATTCCTTGTGATTCACATGTCCAAGACGTTGATGCCAAAGATCTGCAATGTCGAAAAACGCACTGTTACATTTCAGTTTATGTGAAGTTCCAACGATATAGCAATTATTAGATGTTCTAGATCTATAACATATAACATTACTATCATGATCTACAATAGTACAATTATTTTTGGAGAATTTTACCTTATAATCTTCATCACAAAATTGACTGATGCTCAGTAGATTAGCTTTCAAGCCCTTAACATAAAGAACATTTTCGAGACTAGGAATCCCTAGAGTACTTGCCTTTCCTTTACCTATTACCTTTGATGAATTACCATCTCCGAATGTCACAACTCCCCCTTCATGTTTTTCAAGATTAGAAAATAACGACTTGTCACCCGACATATGTCTTGAACAGCCACTGTCTAAATACCATAAATCAGAATTTAAAGCTTTCAAGGCTGTATGCACAACATAACATTTCAAATCACTTTTCTTGACCCATATGGTTTTTGTTTTCATCCCATAAATGAAAGCAGTTCTAGGTTTTTGTAAAAATTTACAATGAGGTCGAATATGCCCTAGAATGCCGCAATGATAGCATGTCGGAACAAACCCTTTTCTACTCACCTTTTGTCCAGGAGTGTGACTAAAGTTTACCTTTGGTGCCGTCAAAGATTCACCAGTTTGTAGATTCAACTTCAATTTTGAAGGATACATCCAGGATTGCTTTGAAAATACGATTGATGGCTTCAGGTATTCTACATTTTGTATACCTGCAGAAACAAAAATAGTTTTATTATTATTTGAATTACCAGTATATCCAACACCATACCTGTCTTTTCTAGAGATCTGACCTTTTAGAATCTCGTCCAGTTTGTTCTTTCCTTTTAGAAATGTAAGTTCCTTATGCAATCGCTCTAGTTCAATTTCATCAGCCTTCATTTTATTTTTCGCATTGTCAAGTTGTTTCAGAAAGGTCTTTAACACGTTCAAGCTCCAATTTGTACTTCTCCTCAAATTGAATTCTTTCTGGTTCAATTTCCTTGAGTCGTTGAAGTAGTCTAAGATTGATTTTCTTGAGTTTAAACGACTCCAGATACAAGTCATTATATGCCTTTTGAATTTCATATTAATCTTCGTCAGCTGGTAGCATATCAAGATCATCTGTACTATCAGTATCATCAACAGAGTCAGTATTAAGCAGAGAAGAGGCAAAGGCTACAAAGTTTTCTTCATCTTTTTCAGAATCATCATTAGATTCATCTGAATCATCCCAAGTAACTTTCATAGCTTTGCTCTTTCTCTTAAGACGATTAGGGCATTCTTGTGCGATGTGTCCAAAACCAGAACATTCAAAACATTGAACTTTATTCTCAGAATTATTATTTTTCTGTTTGACATTGTTGTTGCTACCACCTGTATTCGAAGTCACAGTATTTTTCTTTTTCACAAAAGCTTTGCTTTTTTCAAACTTTTCAGTATTCAATTTGTTTGGCTTTCGAAAGAATTTATTGAACTTTTTGACAAACATAGCCAACATCTCAACATCTAAATCACCTTCATCTCCATACTCTTCTAAATTTTGTTTAACAGTGGATAGAGCTATCCCTTTGGACTTCCTCGGTTTTGAAAGACTGGACTCAAATGTTTGTAGATTTCCTACCAATTGTTCAACTTTCATAGAGTCGATGTCCTTACTTTCCTCAATAGCTGTAACTTTCGCCTGAAACCTTTCTGGAAGAGACTTAAGGATCTTACGGACAATTCTATTTTTAGGAATTTTCTCTCCTAAGTTGAAACTGAAGTTGACTATATCACTCAACTTTGCATAGAACTCATCAAATGTTTCATTCTCCTCCATACGTAGGGTTTCAAAATTAGTAGTCAACCTCTGAAGTTTCGAAAGTTTTACAGCCATAGTACCTTCATGAGTTGTTTCTAAGATCATCCAAGCTTCTTTTGCTATTTCACAAGTAGATATTCTTCTAAATTCTTCTGAGGAAACACAACTAAAAATTGCATTTATTGCTTTGCTATTCCAGCCAACTTTTTCATAATCTGTTTTATCCCATGACTCAATCGGTTTCTCAACTAACTCATCATTCACCATGTACATTGGTGGACTCCAATTGTTCATAATGGCCATCCATACTTTCTCATCTATAGACTTAAAATAAGCTCTCATCCTAGCTTTCCAATATCCATAATTTGATCCATCTAGAATAGGAGGTCTAATAGATGAGGGTCCATCTCTATAAAATTCCATGCCTATTTGATCTCTCTCAAAGGGTGAGAGAACCTACTCTGATACCAATTGAAAAAACCCCTAGACACACGTATGTATCTAACCTTTAGGCAATGATATCGTTCGTTCACTTAAGTACAAGTCGGAAGAAATATTAAAAACGAAAGTAGAGATGAACGCCAAGATTTTAACGTGGAAAATCCAAACGGAAAAAAACCACGGATCCAAACTCGGATCAAAACCAATCACTATGATAGTAGCAGTTACAAGACTGACTCACAAAACAACCCATCGATCCAAACGACTTTGTTCCTCTCAGTCTTGATCGCTAGAACCCACAATTCACTGCTTCTTGTGATTGAAGTCCAATCTCAGTAACCCTCGAGATTGATTTTTCGTCTAGATAGCCCTTAAGACGAAAGATTAAGATTTGTATATGCGAAGGGCCTTGTTTGTTGAAGAACCGATATAGCCTCCAAAAAGTCTCTTTGAATAATCTTCTTCAACATAAGGATAGGTTAGGGCAACACTATCCTTATATATGATCTCCAAGATAGAGTCAAATCCAAGTCATATTCGTACTCACGAAAATCTAATAAATTGCAAACTTCATAGGTGCGTTCGAACACAGCCCGAGTGCGTTCGAACGGCCTAACTTAATCTCAGGTGCGTTCGAACGGGCCCAAGTGCGTTCGAACGCGACATCTTGAATTCTTCAGGTTGCGTTCGAACGCGTTTGTGAACGCTACTCTCGGTCTGTGTGAACGCAGTACCCGCGTTCGAACGCGTTTGTGAACGTGGCTCTCTGTCTGTGTGAACGCAGTGCCCGCATTCGAACGTGCTTGTGAACGCGGTTCTCTGTCTGTGTGAACGCAGATTTCGCGTTCGAACGCGTTTGCGAACGCGGTGAGAACTCGACGGCTTTTCTCCAATGATCTTGCAATTCTTCACACCAGTGATATTCTAGACTTGTGTAAAGCTTATATATATGAAAAAATACACTTAGAATATTTTGTACAAAATTGCCAACAAATAAAAAACCTAACATTCTCGATCTCAAGCTTCCTCCACTCATCCGATGGCTGTAACACCACAGACGATGGAGGAATAGATAATGATATTGGCATGACCGGTTCAATACGTGGCAGATTGAGTGGCAAAGTCATGCAATCTTTTAAGCTTGTAATCTCCTTGTCGATGGTTTGAAGTTGTAAATTGATAGTTTGAAGATTGCAGTTTTCCTCCAGGATGTCTTCCACGTTTCGAGCGAGAATGCCGAAATCATTGATCACACCCTTCTCCCATCTCGTTGCTCTTAGTAAGACGTCTTCAACAACCCGGACGTTTTTCTCAATTGCCTGAAACAATGGATTGATCTCACAGAAGGCAGCATCGTCCTTGAAATGGAGAGCCAGGTCCTTTGCTTTTGTTAACTGCTTCATGAATGGAGAAACAACGTCAGCTATGCCTTCCTCTGCCATTCTCGTTGGTACGCTGACTCCGGTAACGAGATCGAGGATGCAATGATTTAGCTGGAGAATGGCTAGATTCCCAGTAGAATATGTAGGACAAGTTTTGGTGTTCTGTTTTAGCAAGTTGCCTTTGTTGTGCTGGAAATCTCCTAGAAAGGCAGCCATTTGTTTTTAGCAAGACAGCTTTTGGAAGGTAATCACCGTCAGTCTTAATTTTGAGGACAAAATACACCATATCTTAAATGGCTTGTTCACTAACGTCAAGGAAGTCACTTTCGGTTTACTTTTTTGGGCTCACTGATCACTCAGGGAGCGCGTAGTCTACGTGGCGTAGAAGACTCCAAGTCGTCCAATTGATCTTTCGTCTTCCTATTGAAGCCGCTTTCTTGGTGGCGTTCACACTCTGACTCTGTTTCTCAGCAACTTTCCTCTTCTCTTCCTTCTCCTTTCGTCTTTTTCTCTTTATTTTTTTTCCCTCTTCTATGAAGCAATCAAACTAATTATGTGTTATTGCCATCCCAGTCAAATTCCGCTGAAGTTTCAAATGCCAAGAATCTGCATGCGACAAAGTCCCTCTGTCCATCAATTCGACAAATGCTCCTTCGTCGTTCCTTCAATAAGATGATGGATGATGACCAACCTGATTTAAGTTCTTATGCCATGTGTAGTACTGCAGAAGAAAGACGCAACAAAAAGCGCAAAAGAGAAAAATGGAACTCTTTCCTTATAGAATAAGGAAAGTATGGAGTGATTGGGATATCCGAGCATTCATTTTGTGCAGCTTATTCTTGCAGATCATCCTCATCTTCTCCGGGAACCTTAGGAAGCGCAACACTTCTCGGTGGGTTAGCCTGACACTTTGGTCGGCCTACTTACTCGCCGACTGGGTCGCCACATTTGCGCTCGGCATCCTCTCAAATAACCAAGACAATACTTCCTCTGGTCCTCACAAAGAAAATGGCGATCTCCAAGCTTTTTGGGCACCGTTTCTTCTCTTACATCTCGGCGGCCCCGACACCATCACTGCCTTCTCTCTAGAGGACAATGAGCTATGGATGAGGCACCTACTTGGGCTAGTTTTTCAGGTTGCAGTAGCCTTCTATGTCTTCGTTGGATCTTTGCCCAACACTAAGCTCCTGGCCCCTGCACTTCTGATGTTTGTCGCTGGCATTACTAAGTATGCTGAAAAGTCTTGGGCTCTCATGTCTGCAAGCATGGACTTCTTGAGAAACTCCATGGTCACTCCTCCCGACCCTGGTCCCAACTATGCCAAATTCATGGAGGAGTATGCGTCGATGTCGACTGCAGGACTACAAGCAGAGATAGAAGTGGAGAAGGAACCTGAATCCCAACCACGCTCTCTGGACACAGTCGTGGAGGATGTTAGTATGGTGACAGTCCTGACGAAATCTCATCAATTCTTTCAGACCTTCAAGCGCCTTATCGTGGATCTCATCCTTAGCTTCCACGACCGCAACGAGAGCCAGTCCTTCTTCCTCAAGTGCTCTGCTTTCCAAGCTTTCAAGGTTATCGAGATAGAACTTTCTTTTGTTTATGAAATGCTTTACACTAAATCGACCGCTATTCACACCACTCTAGGACCTTTTCTTCGCTGCATCACTTTCTCTTCGACCCTGTCTTCCCTCATTCTCTTCTGGATCACCAGGAAACATAGCTACGTGGAGCTCGATGTAGTCATTACGTATCTGTTGTTGGGAGGGGCTCTTTCTCTTGAGGCCTACTCTGTTGGTCTACTTGTCTTCTCTGACTGGACCTTTCTCCGGCTTAAAGATCTCAAAACATTCCGGCTATCGAACATGATATTCTCAATAATGTCTTTCTTCCATCCACAGAATAGACCAAGATGGTCTAATTCCATGGCACAATACAATTTGATAACCTTTTGCCTTGAAGATCAACCGTCTGCGTACAAAAGTTTCATGGACTTAATTTCTATCAAAGATCTCTGGGATAAATTTTGGCACACCAAGAGTTCTCCTGTCACTGATGAGCTGAAAGAATTCATCTTTGAGGACCTCAAGGGCAAGTCTAGCAGTGCAGACGATTCCAAAGGTTATAAGCGTTTTAGCTCTTGCAGAGGGAAGTGGTCTCTTCAGAAGAAGGGATACCTTAAGGAACTTGGCTGGAGTGTCGAGGTGGAGTTTGATGAAAGCATTCTTCTCTGGCATATCGCATCCGATCTGTGTTACTACTATGATTGCACAAATCATCCGGAGAGCAACACTTTGGATCGTAGGATTAGCAAAGTAGTGTCAAATTACATGTTGTATCTTCTTGTAGTTCACCCATTTATGCTTACTGCTGGGATTGGACAGATTCGATACGGAGACACCTGCGCAGAGACTAAGAACTTCTTTCAACGTGTGGAAACAAATCCAGATGAGACGCAGGCATGTGAGATGCTTCTCTGGGTTGAGACTAAAGTTCCACCAATTCAAGTTAAAGGGGATAGAAGCAAATCAGTGTTATTTGATGCATGCATACTTGCAAAAGATTTGCTAGAGTTAAAGGTAGAGAA
The DNA here is from genome assembly GCF_048772165.1 of Typha angustifolia. NCBI lineage: Eukaryota > Viridiplantae > Streptophyta > Magnoliopsida > Poales > Typhaceae > Typha > Typha angustifolia. The sequence goes on from NC_133245.1 coordinate 9,142,684, forward strand.
GAGATGGAAGGTAATGAGTGCTGTTTGGGTAGAGATGTTATGTTATGCTGCAACTCATTGCAGAGGATACTACCATGCAAAACAACTCACTGCTGGAGGAGAGCTACTTACATTGGTATGGTTCCTGATGGCTCATCTTGGAATAGGGGAGCAATACAGGATAGAAGAAGGCCATGCTAGAGCTAAATTAATTGTAGAGAAGTAAATATGGAACCATTAATTAAATTAGTTTATATGCCACTTCACATGTTCTTATGCTGGACAGAAAATGTCATTCATCTCATTTAAGGGTTATAATGCAATCAATCTTCATTACCTTCTTAAAGGTTTAGTTTATCTTTCTTTTTCCGATTCCGAGATTGTTACCGACTTCCTCAGGGCAGCAAATTTGCCTCAATTTGTTTATCTAGTTATCATCAACAAATTAAGTCGAGATATTTTTATTTTTTATTTTTAAGTGTTGTCAAGGTTACTCTTAGTATAATCGGAATAATCGGACTCTATGCTAGTGTGATTTGATCCAAGAAAACATTATCGTCACGTGTATGAGTACATCTAAATTCAAAATAAGGACAATAATGGTAAGACGTAGTACTCATCCTTGGACTATTCAAAGCTAATATGACAAGGATAAACTAAATACTTATTGATTCTTATTGTCTTGTGGCTTTTAATTAAGCCTTTTTTGCTGCTTATAGAAATGCTTCAAGTGCATTTGCAGTGAACCAGTAACTAACTTTCTACTCAAATTTAAACTTAGACTTTCGTAGAGCCTCCCCTCAACACTTTGCCTACACCACTAATATGCAAGTTGAACTGCTTTTCACTTTCGGTTCTTGTAACTTACTATTGAGCTCAAAAGAGATGAAGATATATATACATATATATATATAGAGAGAGAGAGAGAGAGAGAGTGGAAATTAACTTTTTATTTTATCGAGCTCATCTTGCAACAACAAATGAGTAGATATACAGCTTCGAGAGTTTGTTACAACTAACTTGGATCTGACGTCTAACTAACTAAGCTTAATTAATTGAAAACTCACTTAATACATTTTAATACTCCCCCTCAAGGTGGCTTGTAAATATCTTTAACAATCATCTTGGACAAGAAAGGAAAGAACATATTAGGGGAAGAGGTTTAGTAAAGATATCATTAAGTTGATTTTGAGACCGAATTGGCAAGAGTTTTATGAAACTAGAAGAAACTTTATCACAAATAAAATGACAATCAATCTCTATTCTCTTTGTCGTCTCATGGAATATGGGATTAGAAGCAATATGAATGGCAGCCTGATTATCACAAAATAAAAAAGTTGGGGAAGGCACTTTCACTTCAAAATCGTTAATTAACTGTTGAAGCCAAATATTTCACTAGCAGTGGAAGACAAAGATCTATACTCAACTTTTGTTGAAGAGCAAGATAACACTGTTTGCTACTTAGCCTTCTAGGAAATTAAAGAATCTCTAATGAATATAACAAAACCGGTGACAAATCTTCAAGTATCAAGATAGGAGCCCTAATTAGTATCATAAAATGCTCGAAGTTGTGATGACGAGGAAGATGAGAAGAAAAGCCCTTGACTAGGATTGTTCTTCAAGTATCGGAGGAGATGATGAACAACTTGAAGATGATGTAATCTAGGCTAAAATATGAATTGAGTCAATTTGTGAACAACAAAATTTATATTTGTTCTGGACAAGGTCAAATAGAGAAAACGACCAACTTGTCTTCTGTAGTGAGATATGTCAGTGAGTGGATCTCCATCAGTGGCACTTAGCTGCACTTTAGAATCTATAGGAACAACAGTAGGTTTACAAGCTAAGTACTTAGTATTTTCAAGTAATTGCAAAGTGTAGTGGTGCTAAGATAGCACAGTGCCTTGCTGAGATGCTGCAATTCCAAGACCTAGAAAGTTCTTAAGACAACCTAAGTCCTTCAGCATGAGCTTAGTGTGAAGAAATTACTTTAGAGCAAAAAATAGCATGAGTATTAGGACTAGTGATGATTATATCATACACATATACAAGGAGAGCAATAAATGAAAAACCATTATCTTTGGTAAATAGAGAATAGTTTGACTTGAATTGCACAAAACCAAAAGTTAGCAAAACTTGAGAAAATTTAGAGTACCATTGTCTTGAAGCTTGTTTAAGACCATATATAATTTTATAAAGCTTGCAAACTAGCTTCTCCCTCTATTTAGAAGACTCCCCCTACTAGTATAACTAAGAGGAAGATCCATATAAACTTTCTTAAAGAGATCACCATTGAGAAAGTATTATTGATATGGAGTTGAGCAAGCTATAAATTTTGAGAAGCAGCAACAAGTAAAACTTGAATAGTTACTAGTTTTGCAACTCGAGAAAAATTCTCAACAAAATCCAATCCTTCTCATTGTGAATAGCCTTTAGCCACTAATCGAGCCTTATGCCTTTCAAGTGATTAATTAGATTTGTATTTTAGTTTGTAAATCCATTTGCAACCAATAGTATGTTTCCCAATAGGTAAAGAAAATACAGTCCAAGTCTAATTATCCTCCATAGTGTCCAATGCAGTCTTCATAGAAGATCTCCATTGAGGATATTTCACTGCCTGATGATTAAACTATGGTTCAAATTGAGATGACATATTCATAACCAAATTTCGATGAGAGTTGGAAAGCCATTATACGAGATATAGTTAGAGAGTGGATATTTGATACTAGAAGTAGAAGTTGCTGAACTAGTAAGAAGATTATAATAGTAATCTCTTAAATAAGAAGATGGCTTAGCAACTCTAATTTTTGGACAAGAGGTTCCAGATCAATGAGATTATGATGTTGATCATTTAGAGAAGGATCATCAATTGGAGAAGGATTTGAAAAATTAGAAAGATGTACAGTAGCAGAATCATGAGCCACTACATATTTTTAGTATCATGAGAATGCAAAGAGGAATGTGGCAATACTAAATGCGAAAAAGGATCAATAAGTTGATATGAAGTTGGCACTATGTAAAAGGAAAAAACTTCTTCATGAAAGATAACATCTCGAGAGACGAATACTTATTTAGAAACCACATCATATAATTTATATACTTTCATACTAGGTTGATAACCAACGAATACACAAACTTTAGCTCGAGGTTGGAATTTAGTTTTGTGTGCATTTATTGAACTCATCTTGCAGCAATAGATGAGCTATATATATAACTTTGAGAGTTTGTTATAACTATTTTGGGTTTGACGACTAACTAACTAGGTTTAACTAACTTAGTAAACTCACCTAATACATCTTAATACTTAACAAATCCATGTCAACTCTTCTACCTAAACCTCCTAATTTAAATTAAAATTTTCAAATTCCCAACACAAACCTTCATTGTTTATATTTACTAAGGAAAAGAGGGAAAGCCTTTTTTTCTCATGTGAACCATCTCTCTCCCCTCCATTAGGATTTCTTTGTGGCCCTTATTCTGTCCTCGTTTTCTACATCTTTCCTCCTTGCTCATATTACCTTAATAAATCTATCACCACTCCTCTCATTCTTACTCACAGGATTAGACGATGTGCTGGTTAAGTGCTTCTCCTCCCTCCTCTCAGAGAATAGCATGGAGGTGGTCATTCCTTTGCTAGAGGAAAATAGATTAAACCTAAGCTCTGATTGGATGGAAAGTTTGTCACTGAAAAGCCCTTTAGCTGTGCTAGTCTCAAATCTAACCTTTTAAAAGCATGGAGTCCTGCGAGTTCTCTTGACATCGTTGAAGAAAGCAAGTATGTTTTTCTCCTCTCCTTTGAGAAGGAGAGCAATAAGAATAGGGTGTAGTTTAGCTCTCCATGGTCTTTCAACTATCATTTTGGGCTTGTCCACTTCCAACTGAAAGCACCATTTGATAAATCGTCCCTTCAACATTTGTGAGTTTTGGGTGTAAATCCATGGCTTGCTATTGGAATACCTATTTCAAAGAATAGCCCTTTAGCTGGCTACTCATATTGGTGAACTGATAATGTTTGACGATCATGAGGTGGCCAAATGGACTAGATTCATGTGTGTTAGGGTCAAAGTCAACCTCTTTAAACTGCTCGTTGGTTCACTCTTAATGTCCTTTATTAATGGAGCTATGGTTGATGTCTCTATCAAGAATAATAAGGTTCTCACATATGCTTCTTTAGCAAAATAGGCTATAACTTTACGAAGTGTGCGATGAAGAGCGAATTAGAAACTAAGATTAAAAGTAAGTTTCCCCTTCACATCTGTCACAAAGTAGGAGAACTCCAACTAAGGTACTTAAATGTAGTAGCCATCCACTCCTTGTTAGAGCAGTCATCATGAGATAAAGAAGGGAGCCTCTTGGTAGCTAGAAGATAGTTGACGCAATTGGTAGATCTTTCCCTGTTATAGCCCAACTTCTGCCACGTATTGCCCTCGATAGATTTTTCTTTACAATAGCCTCTATACATGTCACACTCAACTGTACCATCCCTATCGTGGCCCTAAATGTGTCGCCCTTAGTTATCCTTGTGTATTTCACCCATATTGTTTCATTCAATGTCATTAATGCAACCCCTCCCATTGTCAATCACTCAAACTTCAATGGGTCAAAAGTCCTATCAGTCCGTAAACCTAACATGCCATCCTTCACTTCTTATGTTTATTTCTCTCGAACTCTAAATCTAACAAAAAGTATGGCGCTAACCAATAGCCTTGTCAATGTTCCACCCAATTGTCCTCTAAGGATAACTTTTGACATCTCACACACCAAAGTAAAAAATTCTAAATTACCTCCTTACCCCCTCCACTTTGCATGAGAATAACCCCCTCCATGTACCAACGTCCCTAAACACTTCCCATGCAAGAAGCTACATCCCTCCCATCTTTCCCAATCACTCTCTTATCTTTCCCAGTCACCTAGATCCCCCCTCCTTGAGCTCCCTCTCCTTGTTTGATAGTCTAGCTCTTAAAGCTTCCCCTAATCCTCTCCTTTCTGACATCATCTCGCCAGGCAAAAGAAAGGCCACCAATACACTTACTCCAATACCAAAATGCCTTACTCCCCCATTTGGTTCCTCAAAGTCTAAGGATGTTCACTCCTCTTCGACGTTTGCAATAGCTAAGCCAAATGCATAATGTAGGCTCCAATAAAAATCTTGTCTTGGAACCATCGAAGATGTGAAGGTTCCTTGATAGTCTAAAATCTCGCTAGCTTCCTCCACAACACTAGAGGCAAAATAATCTTCTATGCCAAAACCAAATATAGTGAGGTGAAGGTAAGAAGCATAATCTCTTCTTTCTCCATCAAGAACTATTTTTGGTTCCCTTCTCTAGTCTTGGATGCAGGTTTTAGTTACTTAACATCTTGGAAAAAAGAAATTTAAAATCAAGCGAATATGCTAGGCACATGCATTGCCTTATCTATTTTTCCTTCTTCTTTTCTCTCTTTGCTTCCCTCCCTCACCCCACAGCCCTCTGTTTTCCCATTTTACTTTTCACTGTGCCAGAGCAACCCAGAGCATGTCATCACTGCGAAATGGTTCGCCAATTATCTCTCTTTTAAGTTAATTAGTCTTTAGTTCGTATTTAGTATGTTCTTCTTTCCCTTTCTTATTTTGGCCTCAATGGAAAATAGCCAATCGACGACCTTGTATCGATGTCGTGTCGGTCCAAGGAGCATCCTTCGATGTCCTATCTCCCTGGATACCCTTCATGGGTATTCTAGGCTCTCGGTGGAGGCCACACCTCGTAGCCTCTTGTTGTTGGCCGTGGTCGTTATCTTCCCTGCCCTCTCTGGCCAGTCACTTTCCTTTCCTCTTGTAGAAGATGTAGTCACCAACTATTAGGGCTCTCATGGCTAAGTGAGTGATTATGGGAACCTCTATAGTCGTTAGCTATGGAGGAGGCCTCACTATAGTGATATGATTCGAACTTCACCGACGTCGTCTCGAGCATGGATTCACTTTAGGAGTGTTTTTATTTCATGTTTGAGTGTTTAATTTCCATTAAAATAAGTTTTCTGTAGGTCGCGTTCGAACGCGAGTGGAGTGAGTTCGAACGCGGTTTGTGAACGGGGATGTGAACGCGGGTGAATAGAATACACTATGCGTTCTAACACGGTGCGTTCAAATGCACTGTGAACGCCTGCATCGCGTTCGCAAATACCGACAGGCGCGTTCAATCGCGCGTTCGAACACCTACATCGCGTTCGCAAATCCAGAGGATCGAACTCAGTGCGTTCAAACGCGGTCGGCGAAAATTATATTGTTAAGGTTAATTTGAGTTGTTGGTTAGCCTCTAAAAGGATGTGGATGGCAACCAAAGTCATTATTGATTATTGAGATTGAGTTTTGCTTTGCCTCCTTCGTCTTCTTCGCTCCCATTCTCTCAATCCTCGGCGATGCCGCTTCTAACCTCTCTCGACCGGCCAATCACCATGGTCCCTTAGGGGTGGCCCTCTCCTCCCCTTTCTTCCAATCTATCCAACACTTGCCCTAACCCTTCCATCCACCATAACTCTTCCACCACCACTTTTCACCAGTGCCACCCCATTAACGCCGGTCCACCTTCAACCACCATTACCTAGGATCACGTGCCTCCATCCACGGATCCAAAACAGACCACCTGACCTTCGTCCACTAATCGGACGATATCTAGAGATCCCCACATCCGATTTGCCTGAAACTAGCTCTTTTCTGGGGCTACAACATATCAAAATTTCATGTCGATCCGACGGTGACATATTTCGAGATCTTATTTCAAAGTTCCGTGCCAGATCTAGTCCAGATCAGGAAATTAGAAGAGATCGAACCTTAGCCTAAGTGGAGATCGTATCAAGCTGGTATTAGAGCTCCATAGTCAGAGGCGAGATCGTATCAATTTGGTATCAGAGCTCTATAGCCATAGGCAAGATCGTATCAAGCTGGTATTAGAGCTTTAGCCCAAAAGGGGAGATCGTATCAAGCTGGTATCAGAGCCTTCACGTAAAAGGGAGATCGTATCAATCTAGTATCAGAGCCACCGTTCCTCGGACAAGCGCTTCCTATGACGACTATCAGATCCATGGCTGCACGGCGAGATGAAGAAGAAGAGATTCTCCCAATAGAGGAGGGGGAAACAGTTGCAGGGACTTCCACCCGCGAAACTGCTCGATCAAATCAGAATACGGAAGAACCTAATGTTCCAGCTGTGTTGGGGTCTCTTTCCAAATAGATGGCCATCAATAATCAAATGATGATGGAGATGATGCGGGAAATACGGGCGTGGCCGAAACCTTCTTCAACAAGCAGGGCAATCGCAATGCAGCATGGGAAACCCTCCACAGCATACCCAACATCCTCCACGACTTCCCCGTTCATCACAAAAGTTGGGGAGAATTCGGCTATCCAGCAAGATCGAGCTTCTACACCTCGACCCATGGTCAACCGCAACGAACTGCTGTCGGTTATAATGGGATCCTCAACCATTGTAGTAACCCTTGGAACCTCCAAATCTTCCTATGCACCAGAGACCTCGTCGACAAACCGTGAAAGGCTAGTCGTTCCTTTCCCTATCCCTGCAGAAACGGCGAAGAGTCCAGCTTCAAGGCAGTAATTTCCTTCGGCGATTCTTTCGATGTCAAAACAGAGTTCTTTAATGAATTGACAACCGTGTGAACCACTGTTGAATGGAGGAAGACCACGCATGGCCGCTGGATATCCCTCATCTGGAATTCTCATCAGTGGTGAGGGAGATGCTATAGAGCCACAAGTTTCAGCACTTGGGCCGCCTTACACCACCTTCATTTGCAACCACAGCGAGTCAGCAACTAGGAAGAAATCATGTATGGCCTCTAGTGACCTTCGACCATTCTCCTCGGTCAATCGACAGTCGATCACGACAGCACCATCACTGGCGATAACGGTGCAGCTTTCCGCCGAGCAACAACTCGAAGGAGAAGGCCACAATCTTCCAACCACGGCAGCACCAGCCTGTGATAGCCTCGTAAAGACCTTGGGGGTTGCTGCTTTTCTCACCCAGACGGCCGAAAGTTCCTTGCCATGGCTACGACAAAATGAAGAAGGAAGAGATGAAGATTTTGTTTTTGTCAAGCTTAGCCTTCCACGGGAGTCAATCCCCGGCACCCCAAGAGGGACCTCACTAGCAACTATTTTAGTATTCCAGATGACCGAAAGCTCCTTGCCATGGTTGCAACGGGACAGAGAAGAAGGACCTGAAGATTTTATTTTTTGGGCCAACTTTGGCCTTCCTTCGTCGTCGACCGCCACCACACCGTCGAGAACCTTGCCAGAGCAATTGCCGGAGGTGATCACTACTCAACCATGGCTGCCACATACTAAGGCAACTCCTATGGCAATGGCTGATGGAGATGGAATTATGGGAAAAATATTAGGGATTTCAAATTTTTTTGAAGACCCTAAGTTGTTGGAATTTCAAGAAGGCTTCATTGTTGGGCTTGACCAGGTGGAATTGCTGGACATGAACTGGGTTGGACCTAAGAGCCAAAGGGGTCAAGTCGAGCGTGAGCCATCTCTGGACTTCAGGACTCAGTTAAGTCAAATGAGGGACATGATCAGAAACCCTCTATTTGACTTAAGACGAGTTTGCTTATACCAAGATACATTTGACTTGGATCCTAATCCATGGAGTGGGTAGAATGATTATGAACACAACCAACAGTCAGTTCAGCTGGTTGAACTTAACTCGAGTCACCTGGAGGAACTAATTTGGATCCACCAACTACATCTAACTTGACCTCCCGAGCGCAATTGGATGCACCAGATTGCGAGAATGATTCCGTGATGTAGATAAAGCTAGTTATTAATCAAGCAAGTGAATTCTCTATAGTCTAGAAGTAGTGTGATATGATCTTCCCTCGAAGTGACTTGTTCTGATCCGCAACTGATTCTAGATAGAAATTAGGACGAAACTTTCTAGTGACACTCTAGATGATCTACTCATTGAAATGTAAAATTTGGGTATGTTGTAACTTTGGTAAAAAGCTTTCCAACGAATCTAATATCTCGAGTTTTGAATGGCTAGATTGGAAGTCACCATCAGATCAATGGTTAGGGTTCAGGATAGACAGACTTGCGGGATAAAATTTTGACCTGATTTTGTGGATCCGTGGATGGAGGCACAGACTTCTAAGTGTGGGATAGTGGTGGTAGGCTGATAGAGATAGGGGTAGCACTAGATATTCTCCCGTAGTTAGAAAATTACGAAACCAAGGTTGATCGATCCATAACTTCTTGATCTACGTTTTTTGTATTTATGCACTTCGTAGATTCGGACTGCAACTAAGGCGAAAATACAAAAGAGTGGAGGTGATGGTGGTGGAGACGGGTGTAGATGATGATAGGGTTAGAGATGATAATGGAGATGAGGGTGGATGGTTGATATAGTTTAAGGGATAAGGATGAAGGGGGAGAAGTGGCCAAGATCCCAAGGAGGAGGGAGGACTCAATAGAAGAGGGAGATTAGAAAATAGATAAGACCTTGCCAACGGTAGATGTGGCTAGTTGGTGAAGAGGGAGGAAGGAGATTAGCGTAGAGAGACTAGAGAGAGGATAGAAATCAAGTTTCATTCATCATAATGATTTTGGTTGTCATCTACACCTTTTAAAAGGCTAACCAACTAGCTAAAATAATAATTATTAACCCTAATAATAGTAGACTCTCGTCGATCGCATTCGAACGGGGATGCCCGCGTTTGAACGCACAAAATACATTTTCTGTGGATGCGAACTATCGTTAGCGTTCGCACGTGGGCGTTCGAACACGACTGACCACATTTGAAAGCACATTTTGCGTTATCTATCGATGTGAACTGATGTAGGCGTTCGCAAGGGGGTCTGAATGTGCCCCCTGTCCCGTTCAAACGCGACCTACAGAAACTTTATATTTTTTGAAAATAAGCAACTACTGTAATAAGAAAAATACTCTAACAAGGTGTATCAGCCACCATGCTTCTCCCACCTTGTCCTCAAGGTGCAAAGTTGAGGAAACGCTCCAAGATGTTTGTCTCCAGCTTCCATGTCGTCTCGTCGGATGGTTTGCCAAGCCACTCGACTAGGACCTCCATCTCCAATCTAGTACCATGACGTCATCGGCGCCTCACAAGTACATGAGCTGGCTCCACAATCTGTCTCCTGCAATGGCTCTGGTAGAACTGATCCAACGACCTGGTGATCTCCAATCCGCTCCCTTAATAATAAAATATGGAAGACTGAATTTACTCTCGACCCCTCAGGCAGCTCCAAGCGATACGCAACCGGACCGATACACTCTATCACCCGAAATGGACCGAAGTAGCGATGTGCTACCTTCTGGATTCACATCAGATGCATGGTCACCTATCAGTATGGTTGTATGATACGATCTCCCCTTAGGCTAAGGTTCGATCTCTTCCAATTTTCTGATCTGAACTAGATCTGACACAAAACTTTGAAATAAGATCACAAAATATGGTGGCATCAGATCGACGTGAAATTTTGATATGTTGTAGCCCCAGAAAAAGTCTTTCCAACAAATCTAGTTTCAGGCAAATCGGATGTGGGGATCTTAACATATCGTTCAATTAGTGGACAAAGGTTAGGGTGGTCTGTTTTGGATCCATGGATGGAGGCACGTGATCCTAGGTGATGGTGGTTGAAGGTGGACTAGTGTTAATGTGGTGGCACTGGTGAAAAGTGGTGGTATAAGGGTTATGGTTGATGGAAGGGTTAGGGCAAGTGTTAGATAGATTGGAAGAAGGGGGAGGAGAGGGCCACCCCTAAGAGACTAGGGTGATTGGACGGTCAAGGGAGGTTAGAAGCGGTGTTGCCAGGGATTGAGAGAATGAGAACGAAGAAGACGAAGGAGGCAAGGCAAAACTCAATTCTCAATAATCAATAATGACCTTTGGTTGCCATTCACATCCTTTTAGAGGCTAACCAACAACTCAAAATTAACCCTAAACAATACAATTTTCGCTGACCGCGTTTGAACGCGCCCGATCGCGTTCGAACGCACCGAGTTCGCTCTTCTCTAGATTTGCGAATGCGATGCAGGCGTTCGAACGTGCGATCAAACGCGCCTATTTGCCACTTCTCTGGATTTGTGAACACTATGCAGGCGTTCACAATGCGTTCGAACGGGGCGTTCGAACGCACAGTGCACACTTTTCACCCACGTTCACAACCGCGTTTGAACTCACTCCACCCGTGTTCGAACGTGACTTATAGAAAACTTATTTTCATAGAAATTAAATACTAAAACAAGAAACAAAAACACTCCTAAAGTGAATCCATGCTCAAGACGACAACGGTGAAGTCCGAATCATATCAATTCACCATGCTTCTGCAACCTTATCCTCAAGGTTTGAAATTTGGGAAGCTATCTTTGAACTCTAACTCAAATTCCTCCATGGTATGATCTTCTACATTGGTTCCCCACATATCTAAAGATATAGAAAATGCTAGTGCTGAAAAAGAGGCAAACTCACTTGTGTCCGGTTGGCATGAAAGAGCATCGGCCGCTCGATTCTCAATCCCCTTTTTGTAGACTAATTCGTAGTCATACCCAGGGAGTTTCGTGATCCACCGTTGTTGGGCTGAGGTGTGCACACGTTGCTCCATGAAGTAGGGTAAGCTACGCTGGTCCGTGTGGAAGTAAACCGTTGGCCAATCAAGTAGGGTCGCCATTTGGTGACGGCGTGTAGAATCGCTAGCATTTTGCACTCGTAGGTGGATAGCTGTCGCGACTGATTGGACAATGCTTTGCTCATATATGCCACGGGTCTGCCCTCTTGCATCAAAACTGCTCCAATGCCCTCACCCAAAGCGTCGCATTCCACCACAAAGGGCTTGCTGAAATCCGGTAGTGCTAGAACCGGAGCGGTAGATATAGCTGTCTTCAAGGCTTCGAAGGCTTCTATTGCTTTGCCCGTCCATTAGACCCCACCTTTTCTGAGTAAGGAGGTCAGCGGGGCAGCAAATTTGCCGTAGTTGGCAACGAATCGCTAGTAGTACCCCGTCAACCCAAGGAATCCCCTCAATTCCCGCTGATTAGTAGGAATCGGCCAATCCACCATATTCTTGAACTTGCTTGGATCGGCTTCCACTCCTTTTGCAGAGATTATATGCCCCAAGTACTCCACTCATGGCTCTCTCCAAAGACACTTGCTCATCTTGACTTTTAACTGGTTTTGTCGCAAGATATTTAATACCTCCTGCACGTGCCGCAAGTGCTCACTCCAATTCCTACTATATACTAGAATATCATCAAAGAAGACGAGCACGTACCGATGCAAGAGTGGGTTGAAGAGGTCATTCATCAGCCCTTGGAAGGTGGCCGGTGCATTGGTGAGCCCAAACGGTATGACTCGGAACTCATAGTGGCCATCGTGAGTTCGGAACGCCGTTTTGTGCACATCTTCAGGGTCGACTCGGATTTGATGGTACCCAGCTCTTAAGTCAAGTTTGTTGAAGTAGGCCGACCCTATGAGCTCATCCAGCAACTCCTCGATCACTGGTATTGGATACCGGTCCTTGACAGTAATTGTATTCAAGGCTCGGTAGTCTACGCAAAACCGCTAACTATCGTCTTTCTTCCGAACCAGCTGCACCGGCGACGAGTAGGCACTTCTACTTGGTTGAATAATCCCTTGCTCGAGCATTTCCACCACCAATTTACTGATCTCTTCCTTCTGGACATGCGGGTACCGATAGAGCCAGACATTTGCTAGTTCAGCCCGTAGAATGATCTAGATGCGATGGTCATGCCGAAGGGTTGGCGGCAGTCCTCAGGGTTACTCGAAGAGATCCTAGAACTCCTGTAGCAGTTCTTACATGTCAGCGGCTATTTTCCTTGGTGGTAGATTTTCTGGTTCAGCGACAGCCATTTGCAATAGTAAAGCTCGGTCCCCTGCACAAGGAAAGCCCACAAGTGGTTGCAATGTCGGCCCTTGCCGCGGTTGATTTCCATCCAGCAGCACCCTTCGTCCATTCCTCTAAAATGTCAGTGTGAGGTTTGAGAACTCAAATGTTATAGGTCCCAAGCTTTGAAGCCATTGAGTCCCCAAAACAATGTCGGCACCTCGCAAAGCCAACGGATAAAGGTCCAATGTGAAAGTTTGGCTTTGCACCTTCAATTCCACACCTCTACAAATAAAATCCGCTCGCAATGTGGTTCCGGATCGTATTGACCCACCCATGGATCTTGATCTCCAAGGTAGTCTCCATAGTGGTTCGCTCGTCGGACGGGTTCACTTGCAACTGGACCTGGTGTAACCATCCTTGCTTGCCTCTGCCCATAGGGTGGTGGTAGTAGCGGCTCTTGTGGTTGCAAAGGCTGAACCGGTGGCGGTGGGTTCAAGGGGGTGGACTCGCGTTGTGGGGTCGATGGTGCATTCCCGTTCGCCATTTCTTCCCTTGTCGCCCGTAGTTCCCGCATCATCTCCATCATCATCTGGTTGTTGATGGCCATTTGTTCGGAAAGAGACCCCATCATGGCTTGAACGCTAGGTTCTTCTGTATTCTGATTAGATCGGGCGGTTCCGTGGGTGGAAGTCCCCGTAACCATTTCCCCCTCCTCTATTGGGAGAATCTCTTCTTCATCATCTCGCCATGCAGCCGTGGCTCTGGTGGTCGTCATAGGAAGCACTTGTCCGAGGAACGGTGGCTCTGTTACCAAAACTGATACAATATCCTCTTAGGCTAAGGTTCAATCTCTTCCAATTTTCTGATTTGAACTAGATTTGGTACAGAAATTTGAAATAAGATCCCAAAATATGCTAGCGTCAGATCGATGTGAAATTTTGATATGTTGTAGTCCTAGAAAAGAGGTTTCCAAAAAATCTAGGTGAATCAGATGTAGGAATCTCAAGATATCGTCTGATTAGTAGACAAAGGTCACGGTGGTCTGTTTTGGATCCGTGGATGGAGGCACGTGATCCTCGGTGATGGTGGTTGAAGGTGGACCGGTGTTAATGGGGTGACACCGGTGAAAAGTTATGGTGGAAGGGTTATGGTTGATAGAAGGGTTAGGGAAAGTGTTGGATAGATTGAAAGAAGGGGGAGGACAGGGCCACCCCTAATGGACTAGGGTGATTGGCCTGTCGAGGGAGGTTAGAAGCGGCGTCCCTAGGGATTGAGAGAACGGGAACGAAAAAGATGAAAGAGACAAGGCAAAACTCAATTCTCAATAATCAATAATGACCTCTGGTTTCCATCCACATCCTTTTAGAGGTTAACCAACAACTCAAAATTAACCCTAAACAATACAATTTTCACCGACCGCGTTCGAACGTGCCCGATCGCGTTCGAACGCACCGAGTTTGCTCTTCTCTGGATTTGTGAACGCGATGCAGGCGTTCGAACACACAATCGAATGCGCCTGCTTCCCACTTTTCTGGATTTGCGAACGCAATGCAGACGTTCACAGTGCGTTCGAATGCACAGTGCACACTCTTCACCCACGTTCACAACCCCGTTCACAACCGCGTTCGAACTCACTCCACCCGCATTCGAACGCGACTTACAGAAAACTTATTTTCATAGAAATTAAACACTGAAACAAGATATAAAAACACTCCTAAAGTGAATCCATGCTCCAGACGACACCGGTGAAGTCCGAATCGTATCATTGTATCCTCACGAACACACAACTGTCGACGTCGAACTCTTACTCCCGGTGGCTGCGATCATAAACTTGCTTCATGCAGTTTTGAGCAAGTTTAAGATAGGCATGCAACCTCCTCAATGTGGTGTCTCTATCCATCAATGCCAAGTCCACCTCCATCGATCCGCAGATACCACAGGGTCATAGGTGCGTAATGTCGGAGTCGTGCGCCCATATACCACCTCGAATGAAGTCATGCCAATACTACTATGGTGGACGGTGTTATAAGACCACTCCACGCACGGTAAAAACTCCAACCATCGTCTCGATATCTCTCCCATAAAGCACCACAAATACTGCTCAATGCCTCGATTGACTACCTCGGTTTGGCTGTCCGTCTATGGATGGTAGGCCAAACTGAAGTTCAGTCGAGTCCCCTGCAATCTAAAAAACTCTATCCAAAAGTCACTCACAAATACACGATCACGATCGGAGACAATCATGTGTGGCATGCCATGCAACCTAGCAATATCTCTCACAAAAATTTCAACCACCGACTTGGCTAAACATAGATGTGATAATGCGGACAAATGCGCATACTTGCTTAATCTGTCAACCACCACAGAAAAAAATATAGTAGCCACGTGCTAGCAGAAGACCTTCTATGAAATCCATAGAAATGTCTTCCCAAACACTATTCGGTATTGATAAAGGTTAAAGTAATCCGGTCGGTTTCAATATGGTTGCCTTCGTCCTTTGACAGACTTCGTCAGCACGGACAAAACTCTACACATCTCGCCTCAGTCCTGTGATACAATTTGGACTTCACCGATGTCGTCTCGAGCATGGATTCACTTTAGGAGGTTTTTGTTTCATGTTTGAGTGTTTAATTTCTATTAAAATAAGTTTCTATAAGTTGCGTTCAAATGCGGGTGGAGTGAGTTCGAACGCGGTTTGTGAATAGGGTTGTGAACGTGGGTGAAGAGAGTGCACTATGCGTTCGGACGCGGTGCGTTCGAACGCACTATGAACGCCTGCATCGCATTCACAAATACCGACAGGCGTGTTCGATCGCTCGTTCGAACGCCTGCATCGCGTTCGCAAATCCAGAGGAGCGAACTCGATGCGTTCGAACGCGGTCGGGCGAGTTCGAACTCAATGCGTTCGAACGCGGTCGGGCGAGTTCAAACGCGATCGGAGAAAATTATATTGTTATGGTTAATTTGAGTTGTTGGTTAGCCTCTTAAAGGATGTGGATGGCAACCAAAGTCATTATTGATTATTGAGATTGAGTTTTGCCTTGCCTCCTTCGTCTTTTTCACTCTCGTTCTCTTAATCCTCGGCGACACCGCTTGTAACCTCCCTCGACCGGCCAATCACCCTAGTCCCTTAGGGGTGGCCCTCTCCTCCCCCTTCTTCCAATCTATCCAACATTTGCCCTAACCCTTCTCAACCATAACACTTCCACCACCACTTTTCACCGGTGCCACCCCATTAACGCCGGTCCACCTTCAACCACATTACCTAGGATCACGTGCCTCCATCCACGGATCCAAAACAGACCACCTGACCTTTGTCCCCTAATCGGACGATATCTCGAGATCCCCACATCCGATTCGCCTGAAACTAGATTTGTTGAAAAGATCTTTTCGGGATCTACAACATATCAAAATTTCACATTGACCCGACGACAGAATATTTCGAGATCTTATTTTAAAGTTCCGTGCCAGATCTAGTCCAGATCACGAAATTGGAAGAGATCGAACCTTAACCTAAGGGGAGATCGTATCAAGTTGGTATCAGAGCTCCATAGCCAGAAGCGAGATCGTATCATCCTGACCACGTGTAGCTCTGTGATAGCCTCCTGTAAGTCCTCAAGACACCCTCATGACGAGCCTCCGGAGTTTGGTAGAAGTGCTACAATAATTTCTATCGCAATCCATCATTTGCGAGCATCCGGATGCACCCGCAATCTAGTAGTAAATCGCCTCGGTTATTTACCTCTTGTAACAACCTTATAACATCTGGGTCAGAAGAAAAGGCTGCAAGCTTGGCGGTATCGGGTTGGCACGATATTGCATCCACCGTTCTATTTTTCGTTCCTTTCTTGTACTGAATTTTATAATCATACCCCAGCAATTTTATGACCCATCTCTACTATGCTGGAGTGTGAATACATTGTCCCATAAAGTATGGAAGACTTCTTTGATCGACTCGAATAATGAATCGCCTACTAATCAAATAAGACCTCCATTTGTCACCGCATGTAGGATTGCCAACATCTCCCTCTCGTAGGTTGATAATTTCTGGAATTTTTGTGATAAAGCCTTGTTGAGAAAGGCTATGGGACGTCCTCCTTGCATTAGTACAGCTCCTATGCAAACCCTCGACGCATCGCATTCCACAATAAACTCTTTGGTGAAATCCAGTAGAGCTAGAATGGGCGTCATTGTCATTGTTGTTTTTAATTTTTCAAAGACTGCAGTGGCTTCCTCCGTCCATATTGAAGTGTCTTTCCTCAGCAATGAAGTGAGAGAAGTTGTGATCTTGCCATACCTGGCGATGAAGCGACGATAATATCCGGTCAGCCCCAAGAAGCCGTGCAATTGATACACTTAGTTAGGATTTTATCTAATTAGCTCTTTTATCGAGCCACCCCTCTTCTATGGGATCTCGACCACTTCATTCCTTTCGTCTACAACTTAATCACTTCCACAATCCACCCTCATCTCCATACCCATCTATAACCCTAACATCCACTCCACCCATCACCACCACCATCACCCACGTTATTACGTATTTTCATCGCTGCTGCAGTTCGAATCTGTGAAGGGCGTAAATATAAAAGTTGTAGATTGGGAAGATACGGATCCAACCCAATTGCGAAAAAAGGACGGAACATGACATTTTTGTGTCGACTATCGAGCACTAAACGCTATTACTGTCAATGATCGGTATCCTATTCCGATTATCGAGGAGTTGCTGGATGAGCTTGCAGGGGCGACTATATTTAGTAAGCTTGACTTGAGGGTCGGGTATCATAAAACTGCATTTCGGACTCCGGACGGGCATTACGAGTTCCGAGTGATGCCATTTGGTCTCACTAATGCTCCAGCTACCTTCCAAGGCCTCATGAATGATATATTTCAGTCTCTCTTGTGAAGGTATGTCTTATTATTTTTTGACGATATTTTGGTGTATAACAGGACTGAATTGGAGCATTGGCGGCATTTGGAGGACATGCTGAATTTGTTGGAGCAAAACCAATTGAAGATCAAGAAGTCCAAGTGCTTATGGGGAGTACCAAAAGTGGAGTATTTAGGCCACATCATTTCAGCAGATGGTGTAGCGGCGGATCCTCAAAAGGTTGCATGTATGACCGCTTGGCCTATTCCTACTACTACCACTGAATTGAGAGGATTTTTGGGGCTGATTGGTTATTATCATCAATTCATCTCCGGATATGGCAAGATCGCTGCTCCTCTCACTTCTTTGTTGAAAAAGGACTCTTTTAGATGGACAGATGAAGTCACTTTAGCCTTTGAAAAATTAAAAACAGCAATGATGACGGCACCCGTTCTAGCGCTACCGGACTTCACCAAAGAATTCATTGTTGAATGTGATGCGTTAGGTGTTGGCATAGGAGATGTACTAATGCAAGAAGGACATCCCATTGCCTATCTTAGTAAGGCTTTATCACAAAAATTTCAGCAATTATCGACTTATGAGAGAGAGATGCTAGCAATTCTACATGCGGTGACAAGGTGGAGGTCTTATTTGATCAGTAGTTGATTCATTATCCGAACCGATCAGAGGAGCCTTTCATACTTTATGGGACAGCGCATATACACTCCGGCATAGCAGCGATGGGTCACAAAATTGCTGGGGTATGATTATGAAATTCAATACAAGAAGGGAATAGAAAATAGAGCGGTGGATACACTATCGCGCTAACCCGATACCGCCGAGCTTGCAGCCTATTCATCTTCTACCTTTCCCTTCCTTGATGAGATGAGGTATGCATATACATCTTATCTAGATATTTTGAGATTGTTGTAGGAGGTGATGGATGATCAGGAGCGCCATCTAGAGTTGGAGAATTGAGGCACTTTGCTACTAAACCGCAGATACATTCGGGTGTTGGATTGTGTTGGTCCGGTTGCATATTATTTGGAGCTACTAGAAGGGTCGAGAGTGCACCCTGTCTTTCATGTTTCATTATTGAGAGAGCGCATTAGAGATCATGAGATTGTTGGATTGGTTCTACCGGAGCCATTGGAGGAGATAGAGATCATAGAGCCAATTCGAGTACTTGCTAGACGCTGACGACGACATGGTACCAGATTGGAGATGGATATTCTAGTTGAATGGCTTGGCAAGCCATCTGATGAGGCGACATGTGAGTTGGAGACTGATATCTTGGAGCGTTTCCCCAACTTTTCACCTTGAGGGCAAGGTGGGGGAAGCGTGGTGGGCTGATATGATACGATTCGGTCTTCACCGACGTCGTCTCGAGCATGAATTCACTTTAGGAGTATTTTTGTTTCAAGTTTTAGTGTTTAATTTTCATAAAAATAAGTTTTCTGTAAGTCGCGTTTGAACGCGGGTGGAGTGAGTTCGAACGCGGTTTGTGAACGGGGTCCTGAACGTGGATAAAGAGAATGTGAACGCCTGCATCACGTTCGTAAATACCGACAAGCGCGTTCGATCACGCGTTCGAACGTCTGCATCGTGTTTGCAAATCCAGAAGAGTGAACTCGGTGCGTTCGAACGCGGTCGGGCGAGTTCGAACACGGTCGGCGAAAATTGTGTTTTTAGGGTTAATTTGAGTTGTTGGTTAGCCTATAAAAGGATGTGGAAGGCAACCAAATGAGGAGGGATTATTGATTATTGAGATTGAGTTTTGCCTTGCCTCCTTCGTCTTCTTCACTCCCATTCTCTCAATCCCCGGCGACGCCGCTTCTAACCTCCCTCGACCGGCCAATCACCTTAGTCCCTTAGGGGTGGCCCTCTTCTCCCCCTTCTTCCAATCTATCCAACACTTGCCTTAATCCTTCCATCAACCACAACCCTTCTACCATCACTTTTCACCGGTGCCACCACATTAACATCAGTCCACCTTCAACCACCATTACCTAGGATCAGATGCCTCCATCCACGGATCCAAAACAAACCATCGAGACCATCGTCCACTAATCGGACGATATCTCGAGATCCCCACATCCGATTCACCTGAACTAGATTTGTTGGAAAGCTCTTTTCTGGGGCTATAACATATCAAAGTTTCACATCGATCCGACGGTGACATATTTCGGGATCTTATTTCAAAGCTCCGTGCCAGATCTAGTCCAGATCACGAAATTGGAAAAGATCGAACTTTAGCCTAAGGCGAGATTGTATCAAGCTGGTATAAGAGCCACCGTTGCTCGGACAAGCGCTTCCAATGACGACAACCAGATCCATGGCTGCACGGCGAGATGATGAAGAAAGATTCTCCCAATAGAGGAGGGAGAAACGATTGCAGGGACTTCCACCCGTGGAACCGCCCGATCTAATCAGAATACGGAAGAACCTAGCGTTCAAGTTGTGTTGGGATCTCTTTCCGAGCAAATGGCCATCAACAACCAGATGATGATGGAGATGATGCGGGAACTACGGGTGACAAGAGAAGCAATGGCGAACGGGAAAGCACCATCGACCCCACGACGCGAGTCCACCCCCTTGAACCCACCGCCACCGGTTCAGCCTTTGCAACCATAAGAGCCGCTGCTACCACCACCCTATGGGCAAAGGCAAGCAAGGATGGTTACACCAGATCTAGTTGCAGGTGAACCCATCCGACGGGCGAACCACTATGGAGACCACCTTGGGGATAAAGATCCGTGGGCGGGTCAATACGATCCGGAACCACGGCAAGTTAATCAAAACCGAAGGAGGGATCATCCACCCTTCGTGGTGCATCCTCCCCCGGTTAGACAAAGACCTGGACATGATCCGGAATGGACAATGGCATCTGTGGACAAATCGTGCGTCTCGAATTCCCCAAGTTAAAAGGTGGTGATCCGATCGATTGGTTGTATAGGACAGAGCAATTCTTTGCATACCAAGGTACGGCGGAAGAATACAAGGTGACGCTTGCGAGCTTCCACGTTGAGGATGCAGCGCTTCATTGGTTTCGAGCAGCCAATGCCATTGAGGCTATCGAAACTTGGGCTGAATTTTGCGTCAATATCACACGGCGATTTGGAGCATCGGGATATGAAGACTTTGATGCTCTCCTCTCAAAGACGGTGCAAAAGACCACGGTTGAGTCATACCAAGAAGAATTTGAGAGGATTAGTAGCCGATGTCACCCATCATGGACGGATCAGCAACTTCGCAACACCTTCATCTTCGGGCTGCGGGGTGACATACAAGCCGATGTGAGGGCTTTAAGGCCTAGAACCTTAAAGGAGGCCTTCAAAGATGCGGTGCTTATGGAAGACAAACATAGGGCCATGAAGATACACCTGAAGCAGAGTTGGATAAGCCAAGGAAGCCGCAATCAAACTCAATCAAACATAGCAGCGGGAAATACTATCGGAGTACCAAGGGTTGCTACTACAGTGGTACCTCCTCGAGCACCCTTGAAGCCATCCCAAGATGTGAAGTATGCACCTAGAGGTCCGGGACGAGCACTCACACCTGCCCAAGTAGAAGAAAGAAGAGCCAAGGGCCTATGCTTCCGTTGTGATGAGAAGTTTGTACCCGGGCATCGCTGCGCTAAACCGATGGGATCGGTGATGCTCATTGATGGATTGGAGGAAGCGGAGGATGAGTTTGCAGCTGAAAGTGCAAATGTGGCTGGACATCAACGAGAAGAAGCTGAGGAGCAACCCGTGGAGGACATGATAGCCGAAATCTCCCTCCACGCCTATTCTGGGATAGCTATGCCAAAGACCTTGCGGGTGAACGGTGTAGTCAAGAAAACCACAGTGAGAATCTTGATTGACACCGGGTCTACCCACAACTTCATTGACAAGAGGCTCCTTAAGAAGATTGGGCTTGAGTCGGAACCCACGGAAGGGTTCGATGTGATGATCGGAGATGGCACCACATTGCGAGCAGATTTTATTTGTGGAGGTGTGGAATTGAAGGTGCAAGGACAAACTTTCACATTGGACCTTTATCCGTTGGCCTTGCAAGGTGCCGATATTGTTTTAGGGACCCAATGGCTTCGAAGCTTGGGGCCCGTGACATTTGATTTTACAAGCCTCACATTGACGTTTTGGAGAAATGACAAGAGAGTGCTGTTAGATGGAAGCCAACCGCTGCTTGAACTTCCAAATGAAGGGGTCGCAAGGGAGCTCGCCTCTTTCTCGGTGCCCACCTTTCCTTTCTTCTCAGATCTGCGAAGAGCCAGTGTAGAGGATAGTGAGCTGGTCCAACTCATGGAGGAGTTGAGAGAGAACCTCTCAAGCCACCCCGAGCACGAGGAGCGCGATGGGTTAGTACTAGAGTGCGGGCAAATCAAGGTACCCCGGGACGAAGAGCTACGGAGACTATTAATGGCACACTTCCATGATACTCCTATAGCAGGTCATGAAGGGGTATTACTCCTCATTTCATAACATTGTCTCACCCGTTTTCAGCGAAAAGGGTTGCTGAAAATTTTGTTCGGGAAGTGGCACGCTTGCATGGGATGCCTAGGACGATCGTGTCAGACCGGGATCGCATCTTCATTAGTGAGTTCTAGTCCGAGTTCTTCAGATTGCAAGGGACTCAAATCAACCTGAGTTCAGCTTATCAGCCCGAGACGGATGGCCAAACCGAAGTGGTGAATCGCGGACTAGAGCAATACTTGCGATGCTTTGTGGCGGACTGACCAAAGGATTGGGTCAAATTCCTACCATGGGCTGAGTGGTCATACAATACTGCTCATCACTCTAGCATCGACATGACCCCCTTTGAGGCGGTTTATGGGCGCACTCCCCCTGTCTTGCGTGCCTATGATAGACTCGCGACGGTGGATAGGACCGAGCTTGACTTGGAGCTTGCTGATCGAGATGAAACATTGAGACAGCTCAAGACTCACCTAGCCACAGCCCAAAACCGCATAAAGCAAACTCATGACAAAGGCCGACGTGAGCGAGAATTTGAGGTGGATCAATTGGTGTTCGTTCGAGCTCAACCGTATCGGCAATCCATATTAAGACCAATTTTGAACCAAAAGTTGGGTTACAAGTACTACGGTCCGTACCGACTGCTACAACGAATCGGTCCAGTAGCTTACCGGTTGGACCTACCTGAAGGAACCAGGATACATTCGGTCTTCCATGTATCAGCATTGAAGGCCTAGATCGGGCCTAACCATGTGGTGGGTTCGGCCTTACCCGAACTAATGGAGGAGGATGGCCCCACTGAACCGGTCCAAGTATTAGGCCGTAGGAGAAAACGCCATGGGACCAGATTAGAGACTGAAGTGCTAATTGAGTGGCTGGGCAAACCTACTAACGAGGCTACCATATCATGGATCGCTTTTCAAACTTCAAACCTTGAGGACAAGGTTGCGAAAGCATGGTGGATTGATACGATTCGGACTTCACCGACGTCGTCTCGAGTATGGATTCACTTTAGGAGTATTTTTGTTTCATGTTTTAGTGTTTAATTTCCATTAAAATAAGTTTTCTGTAAGTCGCGTTCGAACGCGGGTGGAGTGAGTTCGAACGCGGTTTGTGAACGGGGTTGTGAACGTGGATAAAGAGAATGCATTGTGCGTTCGAACGCACTGTGAATGCCTGCATCGCATTCGCAAATCCAGAAGAGCGAACTCGGTGCGTTCGAACGCGGTCGGGCGAGTTCGAACGCGGTCGGCAAAAATTGTGTTTTTAGGGTTAATTTGAGTTGTTGGTTAGCCTATAAAAGGATGTGGAAAGGCAACCAAATGAGGAGGGATTATTGATTATTGAGATTGAGTTTTGCCTTGCCTCCTTCGTCTTCTTCGCTCTCGTTCTCTCAATCCCTGGCGACGCCGCTTCTAACCTCCCTCGACCGACCAATCACCCTAGTCCCTTACGGGTGGCCCTCTTCTCCCCCTTCTTCCAATCTATCCAACACTTGCCCTAATCCTTCCATCAACCACAACCCTTCCACCATCACTTTTCACCGGTGCCACCACATTAACGCCGGTCCACCTTCAACCACCATTACCTAGGATCACGTGCCTTCATCCACAGATCCAAAACAAACCATTCAAACCATTGTCCACTAATCGGACGATATCTCGATATCCCTACATTCGATTTGCTTGAAGCTAGTTTGTTGGAAAGCTCTTTACTGGGGCTATAACATATCAAAGTTTCACATCGATCCGACGGTGACATATTTTGGGATCTTATTTCAAAGTTCCGTGCCAGATCTAGTCCAGATCACGAAATTGGAAGAGATCGAACCTTAGCCTAGGGTGAGATCGTATCATGATACACTTGGTTAGGATTTTATCTAATTAGATAAATTTAACTCTGCGCAGTTTTGGAAAAATATTTATAGAATATTCAACACATATCCAAATAATATCAAACTAGTTGGATAAGGTCGATGACCTATAGATCTACAACTTTGATATTCATGACTTCTCCAGATTCGGAATATATCTATAACAAAATGAAAGCTTAATCCAAAAGGAATTCGGAGAAGATAAGGAATACTGGTTTAGTTGGTTTGTTAGGGTTTCATATTGTTTTAGGACTTGTTGGCTAGCCTATATAAATATGTGGATGGCACCCAACTTTATATTGCTATTCGATTCTTAATTTCTTGCCTCCTATCTTCTCTTTAGACTCCTCCTTCCTCCCTCTTCACCATCCTTCCACCTCTACCGTTGGCAATGTTTCTCCTCGCTTCTAATCTCCCTCGACTATTGAGCCACCCCTCTTCTTTGGGATCTTGACCACTTTATTTCCTTCATCTACTCCCCTTAATCACTTCTACAATCACCCTCATCTTCATACCCATCCATAACCCTAACATCCACTCCACCCGTCACCACCACCATCATCCACGTTATTCCATATTTTTGTCCTTACTACAGTTTGAATCTGTGAAGGTCATAAATGTAAAAGTTGTAGATTAGGAAGATATGGATCCAACCCAATTGATTTCGTAATGTTCTAACTATCAGAGAATATCTAACAAATATTTTCTCACGGTTGCGCGGACTACTTCCTACAATAAATTCAGATCTTAATGAATTATTTCGTAGTCGATCTTTTGGTTCTAGATCCCATCAATTTGGTATCTGAGCCTTAAAAAATTGGTATCAGAGCCCTATCAATTAGTATCAGAGCCTATCAGTAATCCTGTGGTGAAAGTAGGGATCAGCCAAGATGTCATGCACGCCACCTTTTGAGGATCCGCCGCCACTCCTGTTGTTATGATGTGACATAAATACTCCACTTGTGGTACTCCCCATAGGCACTTGGACTTCTTAATCTTCAGCTGGTTTTGCTTTAACAAATTCAGCACATCCTCTAAATGCCGCCAATGCTCCATTTCAGTCCTGTTGTACACCAAAATATCGTCGAAGAATATCAAGACATACCGTGGCAGCAGAGGCCAAAAAATATCATTCATAAGGCCTTAAAAAATTACTGGAGCATTAGTGAAGCTAAATGGCATCACCCAGAACTCGTAATGGCTGTTCGGAGTTCGAAATACAATTTTGTGTACATCCATCGGGTGAACTCTAATTTGATGAAACCTAGCCCTCAAGCCAAGTTTGCTAAATATGGTCGCCCCTGCAAGCTTGTCCAGCAGCTCCTCTATGGCCGGAACGGGATACCGATTCTTGACGGTGATAGCGTTTAGTGCTTGGTAGTCGACATAAAAATGCCACGACCCATCTTTTTTCGCACCAATAACACGAGCGATAAGTAAGAGCTATGACTTGATTGTATGAGGCCTTGCTCCAACATCTCGACCACCATCTTGGAGATAACTTCTTTCTGCACATGTGGATACCGATATGGTCTCACATTCGCCGGTGCAACCCCGGGCATAATCTTTATGCAATGGTCTGTCGTTCGCTTCGGTGGCAACTCCTTTGGCCCCTCAAATAGCCCATTAAATTTATCTAATAAATTAGACAAATCAATTGTAGTACCTAGACTCATTTGAGGCTCATCTCCTGCTGGTTCTAACTGAAGAAGATATGCCCAATCACTCGCACAAGGCAGCCCCACCATTGGCTGCATCACTGGAATCGGTAGGGATCGAACGCCACCAAGCCGCACCTTTTTGTTTCCTTGCTGAAATTTCATCCACATACTTCGAAAATCAAATGTGACGAGTCTCAAGCTCTGCAACCATTGAGTGCCAAGGACAATGTCCGCTCCTCGCAGTGCCAATGGATACAAGTCCATAATGATGTCGTGTCCTTGCACCTATATACTGACCCAGCAGCATAAGCTCTCCGCCCGAAGCTTCATGCCGTCTCCAATAGTGACCTCAAACCCCATTGTCAGTTCAGTGTCCAAGCCCATCTTCCTCACCAACCTCTCGTTTAGAAAGTTGTGTGTACTCTCAAAATTGATAAGGATGTGCACACAATGCTTTCTAATGAGTCCATCTACTTGTAATGTCCTCGGTGCGGAAGTACCCAAATATGCATGCATCGATATCTCAGCTTGAATATCTTCCTTCCCGCCTTCCTCCATGGCCTCCCCATGGACTTCCTCTACATACTCTCCATCACCATCAACCTCATCGTCCCCCTCGAGACCATCGATGAGCATCACACTCCAAATTAGTTTGGAATACCGATGACCGGGGGTGAAACGTTCATCACATCGAAAGCAAAACCCCTTCACTCTTCGCTCCTCCACCTGGGCAGGTGTGAGAGTTCGAATGAGGGGTCTTGTGCCTCCTCTAACATTGGAAAAGGGTCTCAAGGGTGGTCGTGCTCCAATACTAGCAGCCGTTGCCTTTGAACCCGTAGAATTTCCAACCGGCGTTCTCGACGCAAACCGCCCATCTCGATTGCCCTAACTTGCCTTCACTGTCATTTTAAGAGCCTTGTGCTTTTGCTCCATCCTCACGGCCTTCTCAAAAGCCTCCTCAATAGTGGTAGGACAAAGAGCACGAACATCCGTCTGAATCTCCTCCCGCAACCCTAAAATAAATGTGCTCATCAATATCAGTTAAGGTCAATGTGGCTGGCAATGACTACTAACTCTTTTAAATTCTGCTTGGTACTCCAACACGGTTGTCGTCTGAACCATCTTGCTTAATATGGCAGCAAAATCTTTATACACCGCTGTCCCAAATCTGCGTGTAATCTTCATACAAAATTTTGCCCAACCGGTAAATCCTCCACCTCGAATGGCCGATCGACACCAATGCAATGTCGTTCCTTGGAGGTGAAAGCTTGCCATCATCACTTTTGTGTCTTTCGCTGTCCCTTGACAATCAAAATACTACTCCACTTGAAACACTCAATCCGTCGAATCCCCGCCTTGGAATTTTAGAAAGTCCAAGCCTACGGTTCTCCCCTGAATAGTACTGTTGGGCTTGCGAAAGATCGTTGGTTCAGGTCTGAACCGGTGTGCTTGTTGCTCTCCTTCTCTAAATGCTCGAACATGCCCAACACCATCTCCGAAGGGATTGACATCATCATCAAAGTGTCAATCTTCTTCATCGATGAAGCGCACCGGTGCAACGCGCCTCTTGGGTTGCACCACCGCCGGTCTCGAGTTGTGTATCAGAGGTGGGGGATGTTGTATAGGAATAGGTAAAAGAGGCTTATTAACATTAACATGTCATATCTGGACCTATGAGGCGTCGGTTCAGTGTGGTTCCACTGCTCGTCCTTCTTGAGGCACTGATCTTCGTCGAGGATATGACGAAGCTGATCGGTTCATAACATATTCCCTTAAGGCATTATGATCATTCTGCATTGCGTCCACCCAATGTAGTAATGTTTAGAGCATGCCTCTAAGTTGATCCACCAAGCCCGTGTTCAGACCCATGGATGTTGGTTGACTCGGTCCTACTGTGGTCGCACCAAGAGAATCGGCCTCTCAATTAGGGTTTTCATGAGTTGAGTCCTCCCTTATCAGTGTGCCCTCCATTGATCTCCTTGATGATACCATCTTCCTTATCTCCACCATTAATGGAGATTCGAGGTTCGCCGGGCTCTAATACCAATGATATGTACAGAACATCCTCTTCAATAACTAGATCGGTTGTAGGAAAGCAGTCCGAACAACCAAGGAAAACTATTCACCAGATATTCTCTCATAGTCAGAAAATTATAAAAGTAAAGTTGATCGATCCGTAACTTCTTGATCTATATTTTTGGTATTTATGCCCTTTATAGATTCAGACTACAACTAGGGCTAAAATATGAAAGAGTGGGGGTGATGGTGGTGGAGACGGGTGGAGGTGATGATAAGGTTAGGGATGATAATGGAGATGAGGGTGGATGGTTGATGTAGTTTAAGAGATAAGGATAAAGGGGGAGAAGTGGCTGAGATCCTAAGGAGGAGGGAGGCCTTGATAGACGAGGGAGATTAGAAGATAGATGAGACCTTGCCAATGGTAGAGGTGGCTGGTTGGTGAAGAGGGAGTAGGGAAATTAGGATAGAGAGACTAGAGAGAGGATAGAGGAAGATAGAAATCAAGTTTCATTCATCATAATGATTTTGGTTGCCATCCATACTTTTTAAGAGGCTAACCAACAAGCCAAAATAATAATTATTAACCCTAATAATAGTGGACTCTCATTGATCGTGTTCGAATGGGGACGCCCGTGTTCGAACGCACAAAATACGTTCTCTGTGGATGCGAACTGATACAGGCATTCGCATGTAAGTGTTCAAACGTGGTCGACCGCGTTCGAATACACATTTTGCGTTCTTTGTCGATGCAAACTGATGTTGGCGTTCGCAAGGGCGTTCGAACGCGCTCCCTCCCGCGTTCGAAAGCGACCTACATAAACTTTATTTTTTTTTTGAAAATAAACAACTAATGCAATAAGAAAAGACTCTAGCAAGATGTATCAACTTGACTCGGTCAGCCGGATTAAACAAGCTCGAGTTTGACTAATCCATCTAAGTAACAACTAATCCACATAAGCAAGATACATATAATCAAAGGACTAGATAGCAAATATGCCAAACGTAGGGTCTAAAAGCAAATGCAAGGATAATTACAAATAGATAACTAGCTTGGAGAAAAGATGTAAATACCCTTAACCACCTCTAGGCACCGTACTCAATGGGATTGAGTTCATCCTCTAACAATCCACACATGCTTCCCTCACTTTGTCCTGAAGGTGATAAGGTGATTAGTCGGGAAACACTCCAATTGGGTTTGAATCCAGCTTGACTCATGCCCCCATTATGTCACCTCCATCGTAATATTGGGGTGAGTTGCTGGCGGTCGAGTCTTTCTCCACATGTGTACCCCTATCCAAGGGGGTTGAGGTAACCTCTCCATCAAGTGCAACATCGAGCTCGCCTACGCTTTCACCTCTTCTAGCCATACCACCCTATCATTCTATCAGAACGTCATCCATATGCTGTTGAACTCGAATGTCACTGGTCCTAGGCTCTATAGCTACTGTGTTCCTAGGATCACATCAACACCCCCATAAGTCTAGCGGATGCATGTCCACCTCAAAGTGGTAGCCTTACACCTGAATCCCAACCTCACGGCACAAACAATTTGCCCAGAGCATAGTATCGCCATCGATCACGATATCAAATCCTGTAGTTAGCTCCGTATCTAATCCGATCCTCTAAACTAACCACTTATCAAGAAGTTATGTGTACTTTCTGAGTTAATTAGGATGTGTACACTACTTCTTGATCAGTTTGTTCACCCGAAAAGTCTTCGGTGCGGTAGTTCCCTAGTATGCATGCAATGAAATCTCCACATAGCCGTCCTCCCCTACATACTCTCCAACAGCCTCGCCTTAAGCTCAACCCTTCTCTCCCCCTCAGCAACCTAAAATTCTATGTCCTCAAGGCCATCTATGAGCATAACATTCCCTATCGATTTGACACATCAATTGTCAGGTGTGCATCATTTGTCTTATCAGAAGGACAAGCCTTTAGTCCTTCGTTCCTCCACTTAAGCTAGTGTGAAGGAACGAATAGTGGTTTGCATGCCTTCCTTCACAGAAGTACTGCTGTTAATAATGGATCGATACTAATAGAGCGCCATCTCTTGAAAGTGGAAAGTTGCCATCTGAACCTTCATCTCCTCCGCTATCTCTTGGCAATCAAACTATTAGTCCGTAGCATCGCCTCCCTTAAACTTTGGGAAGTCAAAATGCATAGTTTGACCCCGAATCCCATCATCAGCACTTGGAGCAGCTCGTTGTTTAGGTCTGAAACCTTTGCTGTTGTGGTTCAAACCTATGGTAGCCTCTCACACATTCAAACTTGTCTCCAAATGGATCAAGGTCCTCTAGCAAATCATCATCACCCACAAACTGCTCCACTTGGGCTTGTCGATTTGGTTCCTCTACAGTCAGCTCATGAGTAGACGTTGACACATGTCAAAACTCAGTGGGAAGGGGCAGCAAGAGTTCTTCATTGATATGGTGCTGAACCTAGATCGAACGAGCCACAATAGGTGGAGGAGCGGTCGGTGGAGGGATCTTCGATTCCAGCCATCGGTGAGGTGTAGACGTAGCTAATCGATTCAACATAGTCGCCTTTAACTCGGTTTGCTCATTTTGTAGGTTGTCTATCCATTAAATCGTCATCTCGAGCATCACATTAGTGCGCCTTAGGGCCACTGCAAGGACACCTACAGTCGGTTCTAGCTGGCTAAGGCTAACTGTAGCCTCCCAAATTGCTTGGTGTCTTTGGTTGGTGATAGCATGGCAGTTCCTCCTTCGAGGTAGGGTTATCTTTAGTTCTTCTCCTCATGGCCATGGACCTTGTATCCACCATTATTGGAGGTCCAAGGTGCAACCTCGCTCTGATACCAAATGACACGATCTTTCCTCGAGTGACTAACCAATTTTGGATAGAAATTAGGGCAAAATTTTTCAGAGATATTTTGGATGATCTACATAATATGTTGTAGCTCTAGAAAACAACTTTCCAACAAATCAAATATCTCGACATTTGGATGGCTAGATTGCGAGATACTATCGGATCTCTAATTAGAGGTTGAGATGAATAGACCTATGAGATAATGTTTCGAACTGGGTTTGGGGATCCATGGATGGAGACACGAACTCCTAAGTATGGGATGGTGGTGGTAGGCCAACGGTGACAGGATGGCACCAGTAGGGTAGGTGGTGGTGGTATGTTAGGGACGATGGTGGTGTAGGGCTGTAGGGAATAGTTTAGGGAAGAAAGGAGGATGAAGAAGGTGGACCATTCCTTAGGGTCAAGGAGGGGCGATTGGATAAGGAGGTAGGCAACTTGGTCGGCCAAGCTTGGTGATGGTCAAACAATAGAGGAGAAGGGAGAGAGTGAGGATAAGTAATGTGAACCGGATTAGATCAAATCACATCAAGAGGATATTAGGCTCGATAGATCGAGTCTATTTATCTTATCTGCATATATAATTTAGTTAGAGTCTTAGTAGGTTAAGATTTGTTTAATTAGCTAAAGCTAGTTCTATGTAGTTTTGAGAAAATATTAAAAGAATATTCATTAGACGTCCAAATAATATGAAACTAATTTGATAAGATTAGTGACGTCATGACCTAGAACTTTCATATTCAAAGTTTTCTTGGATTTAGAATCTATCTATGATGGAATGAAGAAATAATTTGAGAAGAATAAGGAAGACTATTTTAGCTTTTAAGTTTATTAGTTTGTTTATAACTCTTTTGATTTAATCCCTATGGGCCTTATGGGTCGTATCTTAGGCATGCATGAAGAATTAATTGGCTTTTGCCCTTGCCCCTACTATCTCCCCTCTCAACTTGGTTGTTGGCCTCAATCTCCCTCCTCCCTCTTCGTCCACTGCCGCCGCCTGTCGTATTGAGATGATCTCATCCTGCTTCTAATCTCCCTTGTCCATCGATCCCCCTAGTCCAATAATGCCAGTCTACTTCTCCCCTCTTCACCTCTAAAGTATCAATCTACATATTCATTACCACCATCATCAACCATCTATGCCATCTCCATTACCATCTTCCCCTAACCACCTCCTCCCATCATCACCACTGCCACCACTGCACCACCACCACCCCCCCCCCCCCCCCCCCCCCCCCCTTCCTCCTCTTCTACCTATCCTTGCTTCGACGGAAGGGTTCACCGAAGAAGATGGAGTGAGCCAAGTATTTTGTCCAACTCTGATTTGGGGATTAAAACCTCTAGTTTAGGCATGATGAGGTGGTAAAGCTGACGGGGAAAATAAGAAATAAGAGAGAAGGATAGAATGAAGAAACTAAGATAGTATATATAATAATAGAATATTACTTTGTTGGTACCGTACAAATTAATATAGGGTGTTAAATGAGAAATATAGAGAAAAATGAGGGATCTGGTTTCAAAATTCTCAAATATAGAGTGTGAATCATAAAATAGGTAAAATATAAGGTGTGATTTATAAAATTTAATACAAATTAAAATAATAAAATAATATTAATAATTTTCTTTAAATTACTAATTTATGGGCTTATGTGCTTGTAAGCAGTCTTACAAGTATATAAGTCCAGTTGCGGGCTTTAATGCATATATATAAACTCGCAAACTTCAGGGAATCATAAGATAGTCTCCTCCAAATTCATCTACTATCTGCTT
The DNA here is from genome assembly GCF_048772165.1 of Typha angustifolia. Lineage (NCBI taxonomy): Eukaryota > Viridiplantae > Streptophyta > Magnoliopsida > Poales > Typhaceae > Typha > Typha angustifolia. The sequence continues at coordinate 9,175,010 of NC_133245.1, forward strand.
AGCATTTACTAGTCAAGCTAGCTAACAAAGTATATATATATATATACAAATGCATAGTGACATTGCTTTCAGGGAACATAGAGGGCTACGCCAAGGCTGCCCTCTCTCACCTTATTTATTCTCGACTCAAATGTCCCCTCCTTCATGTTGGAAGATGGGATAACAAGCAAAACCTTGGCTAGCATAAGAATCTCTAGAGCAACTCCTCCTCTCACCCATTTGATGTTTGCTGATGACCTATTACTCCTTAGAAAAGCAAATTCAAGTGAAGCCTCACATCTCAAAAGAATTATAGACAAATACTGCTCCTACTCAGGTCAAGCTTTAAATTTCAACAAATCTACTATCCTCTTCAGTAGAGGCATTAAAAGTACTAACTACAAGGAGGTTATGGAAAGACTGCAAGTAAGGCAGCTTGAGATAGGTGATTTATATTTGGGCAACTCGCTCATCAGCACTAGGTCAAGAGTTGCTATCCTAAATTTTATCAAGGAGAAGTTTCAGAGCAAGCTCTCGGGTCGGAAAGCTAGATGTCTATCTCATGCCGGAAGACTAGTTCTCATTAAATCAACTTCGAGTTCAATACCTATATATTTCATGGCCAAACCATCATCAAGCCACTCACCTCTCTGGTGAGGAACTTCTGGTGGGGGTTCAAAGAGCCTAAGAGACATCTATCTAAGAAGTTGGGATGTCATTTGCAGGCTTACTAACAATGGTGGGCTTGGAATTAGATAGTTGGATTTGGTTAATCAAATTCTGGTGCTCAAACTAGCATGGAGACTAATTCAGGACAAGAATAGCATCTAATCTATAATTATGAAAGCGAGGTACTTCTCTCACAATAGCTTTTAGGATGCTACTCCTTACTAGGGAGCATCGTAGACTTGGCACTCTATTATCTAGGTGCACAGCTCTCTCTGGTGCAACTCAAGATGGCTGGTTAGTGATAGGGCAGATATTCACATCACAAATGACAACTAGATCCCAATGCATGATGTAACAACCTAATCCCAAAAAAAAAAAAAAAAAAATCATGGGCACGACGCGACCGGCCACACTGTGGCTGGCCTCGTGCCCATGCCAGCTGCTCATGCAGCTTGGTGGGGCGCCACGCGCCTACGGCCAGCTGGCCGCGGTGGGCCCCGGCGCCGCCACTACTCCTCCTCCACCGCCTTCCCTCTCTCTCTCTTTAAATCTCTCTCTCTATCTCTCTCTCTCTCTCGAGGCTCTCTCTCTATCTCTCTCTCTCTCGCCGAGGCCGGTCGTCGCCGTCGCCACCTCCACGAGCGCCGGTGAGCTCTCTCTCTCTCTCTCTCTCTCTCTCTCTCTCTCTCTCTCTCTCTCTCTTTCTTGCCCGCGGGTGGGCTTGTCGAAGCCGAGCCACCGGCGAGAGGCCGGCCGCTGGCTGGCCAGCAGCGGCCGGTGCCCTCCCCGCTGGCCCGGGTCCGCAATCGCCTCCCTCACCTCCCCTCTTTCTTCTCTTTCTCTTCTTCTTCTTCTTCTTCTTCTTCTTCCTCTTCTTCTTCTTCTTCTTTCTTTCCTTCTTTCTTTCTTTTTCTCCTTCTTCCTCAGCTCCTCTTTTCTCTTTCTGCACAGTGTTAGGCTAACAGTGCTGGGCCGAGCCCAGCACTGATGGCAGTTGTAATTAATTTATTAATTAATTAGTTTATTTATGTTATTTATTTAAGTATTTTGCTTCTTAATTAATGCAAATAGATTATTTAGACATTAACTATTTTAATAATATTATATATCCTTCAATGTATTTTTATTAATGATAATTTTTATAATTAATGATTAATTAGGCATAAATATAGGTAATACTTATATTTATTTATTTACTTACTTATATGTATATTAGATTAATAGATAAATTTGTAAATTATAATTATTAGATTTATATTCTAATATTCTTATAATATACATTTTTAAGTAACTCTATTAATTTATTATACATTATTATTTTGTAGCAAATAAGATAATGATTACATAGTCCCTAATTAATCAAGATATAATTTAATTATAATTAGATTTTTATCTATATTTTATTTATAATTAAAATCTAGCCAATCATAAAAACAAGTAGAAATTCTAAAATCTAATAAATCATCATATTTTACTCGAACTGATTATAATGGGATAAACAACTAACTTTATGTTACTTAAACATTTTCAGATCCCGAACCCCCTTATTTGAGACCCCGTGGACCTTGCTAGCGATGAGTGTCACTTGGTTACCTGACGGACGTGAGAGATGCGTGGTTTGTATCTTCTGATCAGACTGTGAGTAGTCTTATCCCCTAGATCCCTTTCTCAAATTAGGATTTATTATATATTATGTACATGCATGTTTTGGCCTCCAGCATGATTATATGACTTTATATAGAGATGATTTCAGTCGAGCATATATTTTATCATGCATTTGATTAGACTGATCTGGGATATGAGTACATTGGTGATATATAGAGATGATTGGAGATGATTATGCTATTAAGGTTTTATGTCGGGATGATCTCTATCATGAGTATGCATATGATAGATTAGCATGAGTATGCATGTGTTAGATACATGGTTGGAGTTTGCATTACATCATTTTTCTCTCGGCTTCTTTACCACCTAAATTCCTGAGTTGTATGATCTGTTGTCGTACTGGATATATGCATATGATTTATCATGTATAGGAAATCATAAAAGTACATGTGTATGTGATGTGATGTGATGTGATGTGATGGCTGGAACGGTATCTGGTCCGGACTGGTACTGGGCATACTCTTAGCGTATGGCAGAGTATGGTGATGGCTGATAATTGTACTCTTAGCGTATGACAGGGTACAACTATCATTGATATACCCTTAGCGTATGACAGGGTATGATTACTTTCTTCAGAGATACCCTTAGCGTATGGCATGGTATGATTTATCTACAGAGATACTTTTAGCGTATGACAGGGTATGCTCTGAGCTTGTGACATGATGTGTATCGAGTTTGGGGCCGGGTACCATAGTCCAGCATGGTGGATGATATTCAGAGTTGAGACGGATGATTGTGATAGTGAGAGATATGTGAATTATATCTGGCTCTGACATATATGATTATCTAGTAGTTGGCATGCATCATACATCATCATTGTTGTGACTAGTATCATTGGATCATAATTGTTATACATGATATGGTGTTATATTCGGTGATGTTATATGATAATTTCATCATGTTATATAATTTCGGTTGAGGATATAATATGGTCATTCATGAGAACTGATTTCATTCATATATATGTCATTGAGGATACATATATATATATATATATATATGTTCATACATGACATCATACTGCTTTCTGATTCATATTATCCAGTACATGATTTACTCTCTGTTTGGCTTCACTGATTCGGGGTAAGGTCTATTCACTGAGCCTTTTGCTCATGACTCTCTTTATTTCTTTTCTAACCCCCTCAGATATGTGGTACGTGATAGCGACTTGAGAAGATATTTTAGAGCGATGATGAGGTGAGCTATAGATGCGAGATGGTATAGATGATAGTTTATATAGAAATCGAGTTGTACCAATATTTGATATTTGTACTCTTTTGTATTAGACAATGATTTGTATAATACAGGTCGAATCATAGAGTAACCTTGTATTAGTTATTTTAGTTATATCTTGATAGTTTGTTGTGGCCTGTGTGGGTCCTACCAGATTATGTGGCGGTCTAGTGTATATTATTGTGGACTTTGATATTCATATACTAACAGGTTTATTTGGTTAAGAGTATGATTTATTTGGTGATGGATTATGTAATCATGGATATGTTAGTAGGTGTTATTTGATGATGTCATGATTGTATGTGCACAGGAAAGTATCTGTGCGTGACGGGCCCCGCCCGATCTGTCTTGTGCGCCGCGCGTGCTGTGTGAGCACGTGGGCGTGCACGTGCCGTGCCGGGCGGGGGCGTTACACATGATCTATCAAACCTTACTCTACCTATGGGGATAACTCATGTTAAGGATCTCATCAAAGAAGGCCAATGGGATGTCCCGCTAATTACTAGTATCTTCTCCAACGAAGTTGCAAATACCATCCTTAACACTTATGTAGGGATAGAGGTTCCACCCCCGCTAGATAGGCTAATTTGGATGTTGTCCACTAGGGGACTTCTCAACAAAGCCAGCATTCAAAATCATCTCTACTGGCTGCTAGACTGCTTCAACTTCAAACCCTGCAGGCAAATCGCTCTAGAAACTTATATGGAAGAATAATCTGATCATCCCAAGGGTTGAAACCTTCTTATAACACTACATTATAAGGGCTCTTCTAGTTAAAGAGGTTCTCGCTTGAAGGATTCTAGCTCTTAATGACAAGGTCTATAAGTTTTGCAAGAAAGAGTTTGAATCGATGGACCATCTATTCCTAAAGTGCAAATATGCTAGGGTAGAGTCGTTCAAGGTGCTGGGTCTCCACCTCAGCCAGGCTTCTCAGACCCTGCATGGATGGATTATGGATTCAAGTGCCAGCCTTTCCATGAAGAACATGGTGCTTCTTCTCACTATTCTTTGGGCCATTTGGAAAATCAAAAATAATTTAATATTCAGGAACACCTTTGCCCTCTCAGAAGATGTGGCTTCCATCACTGCCATGGTAGTGACTCAACCTCTTACGTCAAAAGATAATGCAAAGCTAAAACTTTTTAGCTACGCACTCTCGACTTGGTAGGTGCATTGATATGTGTAATAGTAGGAACCTTCTCTACTAGGTGGATGCAGCGTGGAAGGGTGACTCATGTGGCGATCTCGGACTTCTACTCTGCTGCTACCCTAAGGTTTTCTGCATGGCAAAATGTGTTTCCCTCCGGCATTATAGTAGTAATTTGTGTGGTGAAGCCATGGTAGTCTTAGAGGGGCTTAAAGAGTTCCTTAGAAGATGCCCTAATAGGACGGCCTGGTTATTCAACGACTCAAGTGTGATGGTCAAAGCAGTCAACAAGCTCCAGCTCAAGGTTGATTGGACGATCTCCAATCTGATCTAGGATTGCATCAGCATCCTCTAAGCTCACCCTAACTTTAGGGTTTCTCACTAGTAGGGTTAACAACTTTTCGACGCACAACCTTGCAAATATAGCTTCAGTGATAGACTTTGCAATGTATGGTTTGATCCGCCTCAGGATCATGATGTAACAACGAGCATTTAATGTATTCGGTCCATAGACCTTTTTCAAAAAAGGAAAAGAAAAGAAAAGCAAATAAATTATTGAACAAGTTCACTTAGATTAGCTAAGCCAAGACTAGAAAGCAGATACACACCAATCTGTAATGAAAATTCATTTGCAAAATCGTAAGATGATCCATAAGAAATTCCTCGCTTAAGTTGGACGAGGTCAAGCTACTGTCAAAGTTTTCTTATTTGCTAGCTCGAATCACCCGACGACGAGGAAGAAGCACATAAAATCTCCCCAATAGTCTTTGCAGCCAATGGCAGGCCACTACAGCAGTCCAATATTTCCATCTTCATGGCCCCTAGAGAAGGGTCATCAAACGTATGACCATTTCTCGAGGATGCATCCATGAATATTGCCCAACAACTTTCTCTATCTAATGTAGGTTGTAGTTGGTACAAGTGTTCTCTTCCCACCATGTTCACCACTACCTCTTCCAATCTGCTTGTGACGATGACTCCTCCACCGCTCCCCTTTGGCAATCCAAAGGCGAGACGGTCAGACCACTCGTCATCTCTTGGCAGCCCGAGGCCCAAATCCTCATACCATTCGTCAATGTTCCACAGATCGTCGAACACAATGAGGTATTTCTTACCTTTTAATTCTTGGTGGAGGATAAACATCAACTCCGTGAGGTCATCGCCGATCGTCTTATTCCTAGAAATTGATGAGATGACCTCCTCGTCAACCCCAAGGGACAATAGCATCCTCTCCACAATCTCTTTTCTTAGACCCTTCTCTTTGCTGCTGCTCGTCTGGGAGATGCACACCCAGAGCCTTGGACAAAAGTGTCTCCTCACAAACTGGCTATTAAAGATCAATTGTGCTAAGGCCGTTTTTCCAACTCCGCCCATCCCCACAATTCCAATGCCTTTGAACAATCCATTTGTGTTCTGCTCCAAGAGAATCCTCTCCATCTCCACCAAATGATCTCCAAGACCATGGACCCTGCATCCCTCCACTGCATGAGAAGTCCAACGATCGAACTCCGCTGCCTCCCATCTGCCAATGTCACGACGCAACGGACCGCTACTATTAACTGGATTTGGTTCCACTCTTGCATCAGTTATTCTTCGGATCTTTCGTTTGATAGTTAGTAATCTCTTCTTAGTTTTGAAAAGAAACAACTTATCAGGCAAAGAATTGCCATCTCTGTGCTTCTTGGACAGCAGTTGACACGCGAGCAGCATGTCGTTGAGGTCGTAGAGAGATTCTCGGAGCAAGTCAGTGGTACCTAGAGATGTGGAGGAACTCACTTTCTTCTCCAGTTCATCCTTTATCTCTTGGAAATGGAGAGTAAAAGGAATTGCCTTGTTGTCCTCCTCTGCAAGAGCATCCACAAACTTCCCCATGAGGAACTGTACAATTTCCACAGCCATTTGTTTTCTCTTTCCCTTTTATTCTTCCTCCTAGGTCAGCTCTCTTCAAGTAAATCTGGAGAATAAGATGGCAAAGAGGGTTAGAGGGAGATAATAGAAGCCGATGAAGCAATCTGAGAAGAAGAGGAATGCATCCATGGGAAGGAGACACTCAGGACCCCAGAAGAGCCCAGGAAACAAACAGGAAGGAAAGAGACGACAACACGACGGAGAAAGCACACATGGGACGGTGGCACTTAAGTCTCATATAGAAAATTCTGTCCTTTGATCAGATGGCTTTATTTGCAACAAAGTGCCAAGGGATTTCAATTGATTTCATTTGTGGGCCCTGTGGATGAAAAAAATCAGCCCAAGGACTAATTGAGGTTCTTGCTTGATTCGCAAGACTATATCCTGGGTTCGATGAATCCAGTGATTTATCTGCAATTCAATTATTCATCTACATCCTCGTGTATACCTTCGATTCTTGGAAGGTTCCTCATTTTTAATTTTCCAATCTGTTTCCAGTGTTATTTCTGATTGGTACTCTTCAATTCTGGGAAGGCTCCTCATTGTTCCCACCACTGTTTCCTTTCCTCTTCTTATCTCTTTCGGATCCCTGAATACCCTCCGTCTTGTTCCTATTCCCGCAACTATTCCATTACAACTTACAACAACCTCCTTTTGCTTCCTTAGAATCTTGTCCTTTTTTTTCCCTAATAACAGAGGGCGATGGACAACATCGAAGTAGGCCATGATCGGGACATGTTACCCGGAGAGAAACTCCAAGCCATCCAACAACTCCAGAGAGCACTAGTGAACCCAGAAGTTGGTACGGTGGTCATATATGGCATTGGTGGTTCAGGCAAGACATGGACTGCGAAGAAGGCATACAATACAGCCGTGACATCTCATTTATTTGATACATATATCTGGATCCCTCTATCTAGCAGTTGCAGTGTCAGACGTGCCATGGAGAAGATTTCCACACGCCTATCGATTGCCGTCGGAGCTGACCTCAGCGAAGAAAGCATGAGGGCAAAGATCAGTGAAAGTCTGGAAGGGCGAAATTTCTTTTTGGTGCTTGATAATGCTTGGTTTAAAGAGGACGGTGTGTTGGACCGCATGGGAGTTCCGCGCCGTAATAGATTGAATGCTTCAAAGGTCGTTGCAACAACGAGAACTAGTAGATCATTGAATGTAATGGAGCCGGATATAGTTATCACACCAACTAGTCTTGGACGGAAGGACTCATGGGACTTGTTCCGTGAGATGACCGGGGAAAGCATCAGTTCCAAGGTTGGGCCGGCTGTGGTCGAAGGTTGCAACGGGATGCCATTGCCGATCATCTTGTTGGCGGGGGCCTTTCGGAACGTGCCATCTGGTCCAGCAATGACGAAGGCGCAGGAGAGCGCTATGATATCGATAGTGGCTGCGGGTCCGTTTCATGGGATGTACCGGGCTGTGAGATTTGGTTATTCTATGCTCCCCAGTGACAGGGTAAGGGACTGTTTCTCCTTTTGCTTGCTCTTTCCTGAGGATATAGGAATCCCCAGTAACGATTTGATCCACTACTGGATAATGGATGGCCTAATCGATGGAGGCAATGATATGGAAAAGGCTAAGATGGGTCGGGACATCCTTCTTGTGCTCTTAGATCACGGTATGCTGTATTGGGAGGATGACGATCATGTCCGGGTGCATGATGTCGTCAGAGAGGTGGCATTAGACATGAGAATTGCCTGCAAATTGCATATGTTTGAATTTTCTGCAAGAGATGATCTCCACGGGGAAGTGGCTTTGGAGCTGCATAACTTGTCGATTGCTGTAGGGGGTTCGTGTAGCAGAAGATCGTTGATGGAGAGCACAATCAAGGAACTTTGTGGAAGTCCCAAATGCCTTTTTATATCGACCTTGCTTCTCAGGGGAAACCATTATCTGAAGGTTATCCAAGACAGTTACTTTCAGCACATGCAAATGCTCAGTGTGCTCGACCTCTCATTTACCCGAATCAGATTGCTGCCATCGTCAATCTCCAATTTGGTTCGTCTACGGTTGTTGATTCTCAAATGTTGTGATTGCTTACAGGAGGTCCGGCATATCAGGCCGCTAGTCAAGCTTGAGATCCTCGACGCCTCAAGCTCAGCTTCCCTTAAGAAGATAGAATCTGGATCATTCGACCTTCTGAAGATGCTTAAAACCCTCGACTTGTCTGGCACTTCCATTGAGTATTTACCATCTACCAATGGACTTCGTGACTTGCGTCGCCTTTTACTAAACGGATGTCGATCCCTGAAGTCAGACTGGCGTCTACATGTACCTCCCAAACTCAAGATTCTTGATCTATCCAATACGACTTTCGCCAACTTCGCCTATGGAATTAACACAGCGGGTGCTTTTCAAAATTTGCAATTAGGTAACAACGATGAAGCAATTAATTGGGAGGCCATGCAATGGATACAGGTTGGATTGACCTGGGACCAACGGGCTTCATCTAGCTTCACATTTAACCAAGATGAGAATGATGCAACAGCACGCATATCCGTGAGTAATGCCAGCTTTTTCAAATCCTTGAATAAAGATTCTCCACTGTGGAAAAATGGCCTTCAGAAGTTCCATTTCTTCATATGCCCCTTAGAGGAAGAAAGCATGGACCTCGATATTCTAGTGCACAGCATGCAATATGTGTTCAGAGATACGTACTTGAAGACAAAGCATTTCTCTCACTCTACCAGTCATAGTCGCTTCTTGGAGATTCACAGTTCAGATAGTTATCCTGCCGGAGTTGAGGGAATCCTTGCTCGCGCTGAAGTCATATCTTTGAAGAACCTTGCGTTTCTAACCCGACTGTCAGATTTGAATCTCCAGGAGATGAGACCAATGAGGGAGTGCTGGATAGATAGATGTAACAGAATGGAGAATGTTTTCAGTGGGAACGAGATAGAGCTCATTGCTGCAATGGGTAGCTTGCAGAACCTATGGATCTCCAATCTAGAAAAATTGACGTCTTTCTGTGGTGGGGCGATGGAGAGACTGTCGAACCTGAGTTGCCTCAGACACTTGCATCTGGATTGCTGTCCAAACCTCACCTGCCTCTTTCCTCCAACTCTGCGTCTTCAAGAACTCGAAACGCTACAGATCAAGTTCTGTGATAATCTGCAGTGCGTGTTTGACAACTCGATCTTGGGAAAAGATGCCCTACCAAGGTTACAGACGGTGCGCCTGTGGGAATTGCCGGAGCTGACTAGTGTTTGTGGAGGAGTGTTGCCATCTATCAAGAATCTCGAAGTGAAGAACTGCTTGAAACTGAAGAAAATTCCAGTGGGTGTAGATAACAAGAGCCCACTCGCCGTGATCAGAGGAGAAAGGGTATGGTGGAACAACGTTACCTGGGAAGATGAAAGGATCAAGTCTCTTTTAATCTTCAGGAATTGGGGGCGGCGCTTCTAACAGTATTCAATCTAGTGAAGAAGAATGGAGGACAGAGACCCCATCTTTACCTGTGATACGTTTGTTTATTGTCTATATGTTTCTTTTCTTTTTGTCGTTTTCTTGACAAAATATTTATCTAATCAATTGTGTCTTTGATAATCGGTAGAAATTTTGTCTCAAGCTTAATTGGACTTTATTCGTCTCAGATGAAGTAAAGTTGGGATGAGATTAAGCTATTCTTTTTGGAATATATGATTTTTGATTTAGAAAATCGTCCTCCTTTTAAGGAAATATGCCTCTTTAATATTTCTAACCGCAAATCATATCAAAAAACATTTTCCCTTTTGCATGCAAACCCAATTTAAATTTCTCCTTGCACAACGGCCTAATAATTTTCCAAAATGATAGGATTACCCTAAGCTTGAATATTTGATAAAGAAAGGTCTTGAACTTGTTGATAAAAGAAAGATCATTACGTGCTCAAAAAACAAATAAGACAGAAGATAATTCTGAGAGCCAATTTCGAGATTTTTGCTTGAGGCTAAATAGTAATTTTTGAAAGCGACGAACTCTGGTCTCCCCATCAGAAAAGTGAGACGACCAACATTGAACCATGAAGGTTATTGTGTATAATAATACTTACACAATATCTTTCTATAGTCACGATGTTAGTACTAAAACGTTTACTTCTAGTTAAAATTCATATATTACTTATTCCTGCTCATTTAATTAATACGAGTGTTCTCCTGATGCATCAAATAACCTTCCATATATAATAACTAAATATATCATGACAATTTATGATTCAGCCGTAGATGTACAAAACATGAAAACTTCCAACTCTCTTTAAACAAAGATTTAACTTTAATCCTAGTACTCTTAATTAATCTTTGCTTTCTTGATGGAGATATTATGTATCATAGATTTAATATCCATTTATCACATTTTTTTAATCACTCATCTTGCACCATAACTATATTGCAAGTTATAGAATTTGCTTTATAATTGACTTCTATTGATTAATCAATAGGTAGGGAAGCCGAAGCAATCCCTAACCCAACACAAGAACAAGTAGAATAGTAATGGATGGTATTAACTAAATATTAACAAGGCTAATAGTAACACTAATTTGAGAAAAACTCAATTACAATATTAGAAGTAGAGAGCAATAAGCATCCAAGATAATCACAGACAAGAATTTCAAATATGCAAACCACAAATCTTCAATATGTCTACATCCACGGGCGATACAAATCTTCAATCCATTAGTAGAGATGTAAAATATAATTATTTTTAAGCCTCCAATCTCCTCCAAATATAATAGGTGCATTCTCTTCCAAAAGCTCCTTGATTAGTATACCCTAAACCCATCTTAATGGTATTTATAGGAGTGACTTACGAAAGAAAAATTCCATGAGGCACTCGAACAGCTGCCCAAATGAGTTTGAATACCCTTTTGCAAGTCTCTATAAATGCGATTGATTTCCAAGCATTCAAACGCCCCTATCGAACTCCATAGAATTGAGCCAAAAAACCAACAATTCTCCACCTTTGTGAAAATTCCAAGACTTCAACCAAAATTTATTTTTACTACTACAAAGAGATTGAAGAAACTCCAAAAAAAATGCATGGCATACAAATTTGCATCCTAAAATGCCAAATCCAAGCAATCAATCAAATATGATACTAATCAAGTCCAAACACTATTGGAACTTGATCTTTGTCACCATTTTTGTCAATATATCTGCAGTCCTAATCTTATAAAGAGAAATATCATATTCCTCTAAAATTTCCCTCAAAAAGTGAAATTGGACGTCCATGTACTTCGTCCTAGCATGATGAGCTTAGTTCTTTGCCAAACAAATTGCACTTTTGACTATCACAATGCACCTCCATCTACTCCTAGTAAACACCCAAATCATCGGTCAAACCAATAAACCAAATAGCCTCATTTATAGGCTCTGTCACTGCTATATATTTTGCATTTGTAGTTGATAGAGCATCAATTAATTGTAAGGTAGATTTTTCAGCATTTTACTAGGAAATACATCCTATTATCGATCTAAAGTTTTAGGACTGTCCTTAAACTCCACCAAACTGATCGTCATATTCGATCATCATATTATTAATGTGAACATACTATATAATAACAAAGACTAAAACTTTATATTCAGCTTATCTTTAAAATTTTATTTTTAATCTTATGTAAGTAATTAAGTTTCTCATAAAATCTTTTTCCATAGTAAGAGTAATATCAAATTGTAGAATTTTCTACTAAGACCTTCTGATATAATATATTTCTTAATGATAAACATAACCTTATAATTTACATTAAATCATTCTAAATTATCTATTAGTATTTTACATACACATGTATTGTTATTTACTAAATATATCTACACTCATATGCATAGAGACAATATGTACTACATTTTCAATATCCTCTTTTCGATCTTACTTTACATATTAATATTTATCATAATAAGTAATAATATTTTAAGATATAAAGATTCTAGTTAGTCCTACTATTTTGCACTACAGATAAAAGATATAACTTATGAAATAGAAATGTGGTGCACTAAAGATCAAACAAGTTGAAACACTGATATAAACCAAATTTAATTATTCAACATTCTCTATAAAAACTTGCCCTCAAAAGTTGTATATGATTTAAAGATATGAATTTTCACATTCTTACACTATAATTTGCAAAGTGTATAAACCATATAATATAAAACTTCCCTATACAATTTGGCCTTATGTGCTTTAGTTGAGACTAAAAGACTTTTGTGTATATATAAAACATAAAAATAAATTATCATACTAGAGTTAAATTTCTTCTCTTTTCCTTTTGTATTGAGATGAGAACATGCGTATATATTTTAATTATCTCATTATAATAATAAGATAATTAGTCATAAGAGAATCAATTTTACTAATCTCTTTAATTCAATTTCATTCTCTTTTGAGATAAACTATTCATCCTCATTTATACATAATACAAAGTAAAATAGGTTATACCAACAGTCATAAAATACATTAAAAGTGGTCATATATCCACCAAAGCTCAACACTGGTGTTTTATAAAATTTTTCTTAAAGTCATGTCGGTGTTGAACAACACCGATATTTTTGTCATATTCAGCGGCATATAATATATAGCACAAGTTATAAATAGCAGAATTTATGGGGCTTTAAGTGGCACTTTCGATTGCCAATCAAGGTTTTGCTGACAATTAGCAAAAATACCGATAAATGCCATAATATTTAGTGATTCAGCAATTACCGGTAAATATATATTGGTATTTTGTAAATACTAGTGTAGAAATAATTTGTGGCATTTGATCAATCGCTGATAAAATAATAATTAGTGGTATTTCTCTAAGTGCCAATAACTCTTTTGCTAAAATGTTGGTGGAGGTCTTGTTTGGCTTTTACAAGAGCAGTATTTGCGAAAATGCTGCTAAAACTAATTACTTAATTTTATTATTTTTTTAAAATTTTTGACACTATAATTGTACTAAATTCAAATATCATTTGATATAGTGCAATCAAACAAAGTATTATTTTCTACTACATATCAACAAAATTATATATATAACAAAGACAACCCTACAAACAATAAGTTCACAAAATATACATATTGACTTTTGAAAAAAAATATAAGTTTCTATGGAGTATAGACACATCAACAACCATCCAAATGTGGTCATACCAAAATAAAGTTGTTATTAGATATTCTAAAACCTTTCATATAAAAATAAAACATCTAACACATTCAAAATTTGAGGTATCGATATTGTATTTCACCTTCATCATGGTTTGACCTGAAAAAATAAAATAAAATTCATAGATTAAGTAAAAAAAATTGTATAATAAACTTATAGTTAATATATAAAATTTTATAAGTAAGAAGGCCAAGCTATCATTGTCTTTGCAATGGCATCTCCAATTGACCTCATAATGATATGGTATCTTACTAAGGGCTCATTTGGTGCGACAATTACTTCAATATAAACTTCCCAAAATTATTATTCTAGTCTCTCCCCTCCAACTAATGTTGAGGGACCACTCCATATGTCATCGTCCGATAAGGTCTTCTAATTGATATTAAAACAACTTCTTCACCACCCTATATATTATTTATATTATTATTACACATAAATGGTATAAATAAAATCAAGAACTTAAACACTAATATTTATAGATTTACCTCGTTTGATGCTTTATGATCCTTTTTGCTTTCTTAACTGGAAATACCTATCAAAATTAAAAATTTACATAATTTAATTGAACAACAATTTGCTATATGAAGAAAATAAAAATAAAAAGGTATCAACACATAGATATAAGATAAAACATATGTCAATTAGACAAACAATAAGCAATAAATTATTGAAAGATATCTAAATCTATAAAATGTACAATTAAAATAGAAAAAGAGTAATAACTCATTAATCTTACCACGTGATATGAAGAATTAGTATAGCTAGACTTCAATGATGCAATTCTTGTATGCCCGTTGCATTATACATAGCATTAAACTCATGAAAAGCCTGCCATTATCGAAATATCTAATAAGTGTCATTTTAAAAGAAATATAAATTATAAAAAAATAATGGTATAATAACAATGATTCGTTATTGAAGCAGATAGCAACAACCATTTCATCAGACATGCGTATTTTTGATTATCCGATGGATTTACATGGTTTCATTAATGGAAATTGTTTGATGTAGTGAATACTCTGGTTGTTCGCCGTTCAAGAATTCTTGTTTAGGCACTTCATATCATCCATACATAGTGTTTTGATCTAAGATTTCAATATATGTTCACCATTAGATGTATTCCTCGGCTCTTCATTCATAATTATTTATAGTTCTTTTGAATTCACTTGCATTATTCTTACTACATGCTATTCTTACAGATAGTGCATGCCACAGTCATAAAAGAAATTAAGATGTCAAAAACATATCACATTAGCATTGACTAATAATTTTGCGTTCTAATATATGTTTGACTTTTCTGAATATGTTAACACTTGCATCCAAAGAATCAAATCTGGAAGTATTTTTTTCTTTGATGGTTACTACCAACACAAGAACATTTAAGTGAATTAAATCACCATAATCAGTTCATGTTGAAAGTCTTTAGCTGATTAGTTTCATCTGTTTTTGTGACTTGTGCTCTCAATGATGTTGAGATTCTTCCATCTATGTGTTATATTCTAGATGACTAATGAATCTTATTCTTAATAACTTTCCATATAATTCTAAAAGACTATATGCTATGTTTTGCATAAATTGGTCACTAACTAGCTTTCTTCTGTTTATTTGTTGCGGAGAAGGAAGTTGTTTTCATAGTTATAGAGAATGAGAAGTTGTACATGAATGAGATGCAAAGGGTTATGTTACGGTCCGCCCAAGTCAAGCCGGAGCAAGAAACATGGGAATGCTGGTTTCAAACTGAGAAGATCCGAAATTGCAAATGTTTGCACCTCGTTGCATATAGCACCCTTCATGTTAAGCCAAAGATTTTGCAAGAAAATACGTGTTTGTACCATCCAGACTTAGGGTTCGGTCCAGGCCCAAGCTATTGAGGATCTATAGATCTCCTCCTCAATAGGAGGAGCGACAAGAGAGCTGTGATCTTGACAACAAACCCTAGGGACCGAACAAAACTTAGGGCCGAAGTGCCTTAGAAGAGAAGGAGGGAGGGTTACAGCTAGTGAAGGTGTGTTTGAAGTAATCAAAACTCCATTCTAATCTTAGGAAGGTCTTGAGTCCATTCAGCTGAGAATGGGACTAGAGATCTAAAATCTCATCCTCAACAGCCTTGTGCTTAACACGGGGATTCCCTACCTACTAGTAAGACCACTTCTTAATTTCGTGAGTAAGGGTAGTGAGGTCTTGTGTGAGAGGGGCCTATTATAGGAGCTCTCTTGGGAGTCCTTATAGAATGGGATGAAGGATGGCCCATCAGTTCTCCATGCGAAAATGCTTTCACCTATCCCACCAATAGCATTGGTGTTTGAGCAGGATGGGGTCGTGATCACAAGAAATAGTTGAGAGATGAAGCACTTTCACATTGGGGAAACAGTTGCACCAAGTGGAGCTAGCTAGGCCCTTATCGAGGCTGTCTCGAATAAGGTGCTTAGGCGAGCACTAGTTGGACCAAGTATGCACTGGCCCAACAGATCCATGGTCGATTAGGCTCATAGAGTTGATCCACACTATATGTGGTTCAAATGGGATTGCAGATCTTCATAAAATCTATTACTCCTAAAATTTATTTGGAGATCTTTTTGTCTTATTTCTAAGAGATACTTACTTTATCTCTAATAAAATTTATGAAGAATTTTTGAAGAGATATTTATCTTATCTCTAAGATATTTTATAAATTTTTTGAAAAGATATTATATTGTATCTCTAAGAGGTATATAAAGAGGTTTAAATATAACCCTAGAAAGTCAGCTATCATTATCTTGAGATCATCGTTTGGAGGTTATTGGAGATCATTTCTCATATTGAATCGCTCTCAACTCAACACATATTTATTAGATCTAGAAGAACTACATCTCGAGAGTTACTGAGATGGAAGAATCAACCTCAAGGGTCACTAAGATTTGAAAACCTATCACGAAAAATAGTGTATCACGGGGTCTAGTAAGAAAGTTGTGATACATATTGAGTCATGATCGGTGAGTGATTTGTAAGCCTTTTTGTTAATTGCTATAGGTTTTAATCATTAATTTCGATTCGAGTTGGATTTGTAAGTTTTTTACCCAGTTTGAAAAAAATTCGCGTAAAAATCTATGCTTGAGTTTTTTTTTCATATTTTTATTAAAGTATGTGATAAATCTCATCTCTTATGGCGTTTATTACATTTTTCACAGTGGAAGTAGGATTTTTGATATGGATAGAGAAAGACTCAATCATGAAATTATGATCAAGTAGATGTGTAGATGATTTACTCCAAAGTTGATGTCGAACCATATCACATCAAATAAGAATGACACATTGATTTACCCATTTAGACCCTAACCCTTGGTGGCCTAAATGTAGCTTTGAAAGGAGAGAAAGAACTAGGATAGAGAGATGATCAATATATCTAGTATATCATTAGATCTAGTATATAATAGAGATAAATGTTTTATCCTTATAAGATAAGGATTAGAAGAGATGACCCTTTAGGGGCATCCTAATCTGATAAGAATTAGACCTACCCTACTCTGCTTAAAATAACAGCTTCGCCTTCGTTCCCATCTCTACCAAGCCCAATCACTTCTATGTCCACTCCGCTACTTCCAATGGCGCCTCCTCCAACATCCACAAGGACCTTATCCACGGCTTCCCTCAGAATACAGTGTGGTCTTTCTTTATCGAGCTATCGAGTCGAGCTTGATAAAACTTTCTTGAGCCTAAGACGAGCATACAAGAGCCAATCTTATCAAGCTTATTTCAAGCTCGAGCTAAAATTGACTTTAGAAAAAATCCTCATCGAGTTGAGCCGAGATGAGCTAGGCCTAGATCACTCGAGTCGCTCATTTACCTCAAATATGAGCTAAGAGTGTTAAGATCTAGTGTAAATAATCCAAAATCACCGTTCTAGACTTGTAAGCTTAAGCTTTTAAAGTAATATTGTTGAGATAACAACTAACAACTGGTTAACTCAAATTATCCACCTCATTTTTTATGCATAGAGATGAAATTGAGGTGATAAATAAAAGTCGCACATCAAATATTATGCAAGACATTAATCCTCAATCATATCGCTAATTACCTTTAGCTTTTGTACATCAAATAGCTCATCAAACACTCCAAATCCGAGCTCTACCTGGTAACTCGACAATTCGTGCACCATTCAACCATCATATTCATATATAATTTAATATTTGAAACCATGACGAGCATAGAAAGTACGTAATTCTAGCCTCTTAAACCTTGAATAATTGATTTGATACTTGCGAACCACTGTACTAAATTGTAAGAACAATGTATTACTAATTTGCAGAAAATATAGTTTACCTCTTATATTTTGTTCAAATCCAAAGTCTCTTGAACTTTTATTTGTGTCATGACCCCCATAACCTCCTTGCAATTGTAATCTATGTACAATCATTATTATTTTTCCATCTAAAACTAATGGTGAAAATAGTTGAAAACTGTCAAACTTTTGATCAGTTTATCTGTTATATATAAATTGTTAACGGTAACAATCTGATTCTAAAGAGTTACAAAAAATCCGATCAAAATAAATAAATTAAATAAACTTACAGAATATAAAATTCTGAATAGTCAAGTCTAGTATTTGACACTATTTCCTTAAGACCAATTCGCCCTCCACCGATTACTTCTTAAACAGTGGACGTCGGTCTCCCAGGATACAACGACTGCCTTGCACTAGAAAGGAAGCAGCTTTCTAATGCCTTGATTGAACTTGAACCATGCTGTACTCTCTCTCAAATGCAGACTCATGAACTAAATTTCTATATGAAATTATGCAGACTGACAGCCCGAATTGATGCACCATTCGGGTCTGAAACCAATTAACAGTTACACTGTGAAGGGATGCATCATTTCGGGTCCGAACCAAACCAGATTTGAACCCGTATCAGGCAAAAAATTAAAATTGGACTTGACCCGTGCGTGCGAACCGAACCAAGCTGACCCGGGCCGGACGGCGCACGCGTGTGAGTTAAGTTGCATAGTAATCTTTACCCACAAAATAAATACCCCTTTTGGGGCCCAAAGGCCATAAAAAGTTTGTTATTTATATACCATACTAACATTTCTCAAATATCCAATATGGTACTAAACTCACTTTTCTTTATTTTTCCATTGCCTCCCAATTTAGAACCAATTTTCATTCACTTCTCTTCATGGATTTGACTAAGTGAATATATGACAATAAAGTATTATTTGGGCTAAATTAATTCCACCATTAAACCATCATTAATAATGTGTGAGCCCCACTTAAAACTTAGCTCAAAGTTAATAAAAATTTATGTCAAATACATGAAATTACCAACAATCCCCCACATGAATGAATTGGCTGAAAATGCATATGAAATGCAGACTTGATCAAGAGTACAATGAAAAGTTACTACATCAGGATAGGTAGCTTTTGGCTTTGAACCTTCCATAGTGAAGTATTATCGGATTTATTCGCTAACCAGTGAACATGATGTCTTGAACTGTTCAGCTTTTGTATAAATCAAGACAATAATACGCACACGGCTCTTTTCAACACAGTCGGTTCTATATGTTGTGTACATTTCGGCCCTGGACGCGTCTAGTAATTCTTTGAGTGCTCTAGAGATTTAGCCTAATCATCTCATAGAAGCGGGCCAATTCACACTCACATAGGTGACTTCTTATTAAGAGTATCCTACCATACTCCACTTAGATTTCCAAAGTATATGAGTCATTAAAAGCATTGCTTACTCTAACACTTAGTACATGTTTATCACTATGTCATCATAGGAAAGGTGTAGAAAATTTAATTCCTTAGTGATTTCAAAGAATGCCCCCACAACTCGGTTGTCCCTTTGAATCTAGTTCTTGGGATCTCCAGTCAACTATGTTGGGTTGCCGTTGTGTCATTACTCTAGGTGGTAGGCTTCAAACCCATTCCCCTCGATGAACAATATACTTGATCTCTTATTAAACCCTTAATGGATCCGCGATGTTATCTTTTGATTTCACATAATCAATGAATATTATACCATTTGAGATCAATTGTCGTACTGTATTATGCCTACGATGTATATGTCGTGACTTACCATTATACATCTGACTCTGTGCTCTTCCTATAGCCGATTGACTATCGCAATGTATGCAAATTGCGGACACAGGTTTTGGCCACAGGAATATCTTCTAAAAAATTTTAGAGCCATTCTGCTTCTTCTCCGACCTTATCTAATGCTATGAATTCATATTCCATAGTAGATCTAGCTATACATGTTTGTTTAGAAGATTTCCATGAAATAAATGCACCTCCAAGTGTAAAGACATATCCGCTCATGGATTTGGTATCTTTTGTATTAGAAATCCAGTTTGCATCACTATACCCTTCAAGTACTGCTGGATATCTTGAATAGTGCAATCCATAGTTAGTGGTGTATCTCAAATATCTGAGTACCCTAACTATCGCCTTCCAGTGATCACTGTTTGGATTACTTGCATATCTACTCAGTTTACTCTCGGAGTACGCAATATCCGGACGAGTGCAATTCATGACGTACATCAAACTGCCTATTATCCTAGAATATTCTAACTGAAATATACATTCATCTGTATTCTTTATGAGATGAAGATTCACATCCACAAGTGTTATGGCTATATTGCTATTATCCTTATCAAATTTATCGAGTAATTTCTCAATATAATATGATTGAGATATAACATACCCTTCAATTACCTTAGTGATCTTTATACCAAGAATCACATCTGCAACTCCCATATCTTTCATATCGAACTTGTTAGCCAACATGTTCTTGGTAGCTTTAATAACATTAATATTGCTACTAGTTATTATCATGTCATCCACATATAGACATACAATGACATAATTATCTGAAGTGCATTTCACATAAACGCATTTATCACATTCATTAATGTGAAAACCATTTGACATCAGAACTAAGTCAGAATTTTCATGCCATTGTTTAGGTGCTTGTTTAAGCCCATAAAGAGACTTAACTAATTTGCACACCTTTCTCTCTTGTCCTAGAGCTACAAATCCTTCGGGTTGTTCCATATAGATTTCTTCATTTAATTCACTATTCAAGAATGCAGTTTTTACATTCATCTAATGTATTTCCAGATTATATAATGCTACAAGAGCAATTATTAATTGGATAGACGTTATTCTTGTTACAGGTGAATATGCATCAAAGTAATCTATTCCCTCTGTCTGTCTATATCCTTTGACTACAAGTCTCGCATTGTATTTGTCAATTGAACCATCTGCTTTCATCTTCCTTTTGAATATCCATTTGTAACCCTGGTGGAAGATCCACTAATTCCCAAGTATGATTTTGCAAAATGGATTCAACTTCACTATCAATGGCTTCTTTCCATAAAGGAGCTTCAGGAGTAGACATTGCTTCCTTATAACTTCGATGTTCTTTTTCTAACAAATATGTTAGAAAATCAGGACCAAAAGACGTAGAAGTCCTTACCCTCTTACTTCGTCTAGATTCATTATCATTTCGTTCTTGCATAGACTCTTGGTCTTGCTTATTTTCATAAGTTCTTTTGAGAGAACTTACTTTTGATGTAGATTTATATGGAAATATATTCTCAAAAAATGATGCATTCCTAGACTCAATAATTGTATTCTCATATACCTCAGAATTATCTGATTTGTGAACCAGGAATTAATATGCACTACTATTATGAGCATAATCAATGAATATACAATCAATAGTTTTAGGTCCAATTTTTGTTCTTTTATGAACTGGAATTGCAACTTTTGCTAGGCACCTCCACACTCTTAATAATTTATAGCTAAGTTCTTGACCTTTCCATAACTCATAAGGTGTTTTATCCAATTTCTTATGGGGTAACCGGTTGAGAATGTGATTTGCAGAAAGCAAAGCTTCCCCCCGCAAATTCTGGGGTAAATTAGAACTTATTAGCATGGCATTCATCATCTCTTTCAGAGTTCTATTCTTACGTTCAGCAATACCATTTTGCTGTGAAGCACAAGGAGCTGTTGTTTGATGAATTATTCCATTTTCTGTACATATTTGTGCAAATGGTGACTCATATTCACCACCTCTATCACTTCTTAGCATTTTAATCTTTCTACTAAGTTGGTTCTCAACCTCAATTTTGAAATGTATAAACATTTCTAATGCCTCATCTTTGCTTCTTAGCAAATATACATAATAGTATCTTGTGTAATCGTCAATAAAAGTAATAAAATATTTTTTCCACCTCTAGTTTGAATAAATTTCAAATCACATACATCGGTATGTATAAGTTCTAGAGGTTTTGTACTTCGTTTAATGGAATGAAACGAAGTCTTAGCCAATTTGGCTTCAACACATATTTCACATTTTTTATTTAAATCAATTTGGAAATTAGGCAACATATTAAGATTAATTAATCTACGAAATGTACTATAATTAACATGTCCTAATCTACCATGCCAAGTTTTACAAGACTCAAGCAAGTAAAAAGAAGATTCCTCTTTATTTATTTTTGGAGTTACGGTCATTACATTCATCTTAAAGAGGCCATTTGACAAGTAGCCCCTTCCTGCATACATGCCATTTTTTATAAGTACAAACTTATATGTCGGGCACATGAATTATATCATTAAGAGTAAGTTCTTTTCCTAAAGTCAATTTTAACATGACCTTCTCTATTCCTTCCACCTTGGAAGTTGCTGAATTGCCCATGTAAAGTTTTTCATCTGTTGCAGTTTGATAAGACGAAAACATCCACCTATTGGCACAAATGTGTCGAGTAGCTCTAGTGTTTACATACCATTCTTTAGGATTACCACCAATTAGGTTTACTTCTGAGACAATAGCGGAGAGGTGGTTTTCCACTTCAATTACATTGGCTTGTGGCTTCTTCTTTTCTTCAGTTATATTGGCTTGTGGCTTCTTCTTTTCAGAGTTCTCCTTCTTTGAGTTCTCCTTCTTTTTTCTCAAGTGGCAGTTCTGAGCACGATGCCCTTGCTTGTTACAGACGTAACATTTGCCCTGAACTTCTTTGCATTGCCACTTTTAGAGCCTTCGGCAAAAGAAGTCGGCATGTTTCCATGCAACACATATTTATGTAAGAATTTAGCCAAATTCAAGGTGGTAAGATTATGCAGACTGACAGCCTATTAAATATGCGCGTGTGAGTCAAGTTGCATAGTAATCTTTACCCACAAAATAGGTACCCCTTTTGGGGCCCAAAGCCCATATGAAATTTGTTACTTATATACGATGCTAATATTTTTTAAATATCTAATATGGTACTAAACTCACTTTTCTTTATTTTTCCATTGCCATGATACCCACTTTAGAACCAATTTTCATTTATTTATCTTCATGGATTTGACTAAATGAATATATGACAATAAAGTACTCTTTGAGCTAAATTAATTTCACCATTAAACCATCATTAATAATATGTGGGCTCCACTTAAAACTTAGCTCAAAGTTAATAAAAATTTATATTAAATACATGAAATTACCAACATATATATATATATATATATATATATATATATATATATATATTTGTTGAAATATTTGCAAAGATTAAAACTAAAATAAGAAAGATCGAGATGAAGAAATGCCAGAGAAAGAAGGATTTTCACAAAATAATATTTTTCTAATTAGTTGTTGTAAAATAAAAAGGTTACTTTTGGCTTTTTATATTGAAGTTAAAGTACTTCCAACTATTTTCGTTCTCCACAGCTCGTCTGTAGGGCTGATGGCCACGACCTTCTCAATGCTAGTGTCAGAAAGATAACAAATAATTCTTATGTATGTAAATTCCACTGAAACTTGAAGTTGTCCCAACGGGATTTTTGTTTTCTTTCCTAAAGGCTATGTATTATTGCATTGTGGTTGATGTCAAAAATTGACTAACCCTATAATTCCGTACGATAATTTAGTTTTTAAATAAATTTGAGTTTAGTTTAATTAAGTTCGGATCATAAATGAATTAATTCGTCTAACTTAATTATTAAATGAGTCGTGTTCATATTTATTATCTCAACCCAATTAATCTGTTTATGATTTAACTAATCCATTTATAATTTTACTAACATGTTTATAATCTGATTAATTTGTTTATAACACGAAAATATTTATTATAACACAAATAAACTTGTTTACAACTTGAATAAATCTGTTTATAACATGATTAATTTATAAAATATTAAATATTTTGTGTCACCTGATGACCTATTTATAACCCATGTAAGCAATTTAATAAATATGTTGTGTTAGTATTTAGAAATTCTGATTTGTTTAATAAATGAATCGCATTCATATTTGTATTATCATAACTCGATCGGAACCTAACACTTCTTGAAAATATATGATTCATTATCAGAAACTTATATATACCCTACCATTTAGTTAAGGAAACAAAAAATTAGCAATAATAGGAGTAAAAGATTAAACTAATTTTTATGTAATTTTCTCAAGATAAATATACGATCATACATAAATTAATAGTCATAAGATTAAATAACAACTAATTGCAATAATTTTAAAAAAAAGGCTTCAATCCACATAAAAATTTCACCTATGAGTAAATAGTTAAATGACTGCTGATCCAGTTGATAGATTTTATCAAACCAACTACGTACGTACCTTCCTCATGGACCCGTTTAAGAAATAAAATTTAAATTTAGTATTTAGATCCCACTCAATTGGATTGGATTGAAGGGAGAAAGAACACTTGCATCGATCAAGTGAGTTATTAGGGATGCACACTGATTGAAAATAAGTAAATGAGTAAAATAATAGGAAACAAATTAATTACAGTGGGCTCAGAAGAGATAGAGGTTGGTCCCTCGCTTCGCCATTGGACGGAGGTACCCTAAATTTTGGTTAAACCACATATGGGTGCAAATTGTATTTTCTGAAGCTAATTTTGAACTATAATTTAAAGGTACGTTTCATTATTTTGAACAATAATCCAAAGGTGTGTATAACAAAACTAAAGAATATGATAAAGTAGAGAAGAGAGAGAAGCAGATATCTAGCTAGGTCAAAGACAATGTCAAATTAATTTAAACATAATAAAACCAAGATCAAAACAGAAGATTTATGGACTGGACTACGTACCTCTCCACTAGCTCATGAAACTCCATGCCGGTGCCCTTGACCCGTGTAGAGTAATCGCGTGATAAGCTCGATAGCTCGGCAGTATCGAGTTGGTGTGATAGTGCATCCGTCGTTCTATTTTCTGTTTTTTTCTTGTATTGAATTTCATAATCAAACCCCTAGCAACTTTGTGACCCATCTCTACTACACCGAAGTGTGAACACGCTGTCCCATAAAGTATGGAAGACTCCTTAGATCGGTTTAGAAAATGAATTGCCTACCGATTAAATAAGGCCTCCACTTTGTCACCGCATGCAGAATTGCCAACATCTCTCTTTCGTAAGTTGATAATTGCTAGGATTTTTGTGATAAGGCCTTGCTAAGAAAGGCTATGGGATGTCCTCCTTGCATTAGTACAGCTCCTATGCCAACTCCCGATGTATCACATTCCACAATGAACTCTTTGGTGAAGTTCGGTAGAGCTAGAACGGGCGCTGTTATCATTGCTGTTTTTAGTTTTTCAAAAGTTGTAGTGGCTTCATCAATCCATCTAAAAGAGTCCTTCCTCAACAAAGAAGCGAGAGGAGCAGCGATCTTGCCATACTCAGCGATGAAGCAGCAATAATATCCGGTCAACCCCAAGAATCCTCGCAATCCTATGGTGGGAGTAGGGATCGGCCAAGCGTCATGCATGCTACCTTTTGAGAATCCGCCGCTACACCTTCCACTATGATGTTGTGGCCTAAATGCTCCACTTGTGGTATTCCCCATAGGCACTTGGACTTCTTAATCTTCAACCAGTTTTGCTTCAACAAATTTAGCATATCCTCCAAATGCCAACAATGCTCCATTTCAGTCCTACTGTGCACCAAAATATCGTAAAAACATATCAAGATATACCTTCGTAGTAGAGGCCGAAATATATCATTCATGAGGCCTTGAAAAGTAGGTAGAGCATTGGTGAGACCAAAGGGCATCACCCGGAACTCGTAGTGCTCGTTTGGAGTCTAAAATGCAGTTTTGTGCACATCAGCCGAGTGAACTCAAATTTGATGATACTCGACCCTCAAGTCAAGCTTGCTGAATATGGTCGCCCCTGCAAGCTCGTCCAACAACTCCTCTATGACCGGAATGGGATATCGATCTTTGACGGTAATAGCGTTTAGTGCCCGGTAGTCGACACAAATACGCCATGTCCCGTCTTTCTTTCGCACCAATAACACGGGCGATGAGTAAAAGCTATGACTTGGTTGTATGAGGCCTTGCTCCAACATCTCGGCTACCATCTTGGAGATAACTTCTTTTTACACATGTAGATATCGATATGGCCTCACGTTCGTCGGTACAGCCCTGGGTACAATCCCTATGCGATGGTCTGCCGTTCACCTTGGTGGCATCTCCTTTAGTTCCTCACACAGTCTAGCAAATTTATCTAATAAATTAGACAACTCGATGGTAGTATCTAGAATCATATGAGGCTCGTCTCCTGCTGGTCCTAACTAAAGAAGATAGGCCAAATCACTCGCACAAGGCAACCCCACCATCGGCCGCATCGCTGGAATCAGCGGAGACTGAACGCCATCAAGCCGAACATCTTTGTTTTCTTGCTTAAATTTTATCCACATACTCTAAAAATCAAAAGTGACGGGGCCTAAGCTCTGCAACCACTAAGTGCTGAGGACAATGTCCGCTCCTAGTAGTGCCAATGGATATAGGTCCATAATAATATCGTATTCTTGCACTCTTATACCAACCCGGCGACACAAGCTCTCCACACAAAGCTTCATGTCGTCTCCTTATAGCAACATCAAACTCCCAAGTCGGTTCAGCATCCAAGCCCAACTTCCTTACTAACCACTTGTCTAGAAAGTTGTGTGTACTCTCAGAATCGATGAAGATGTGCACACAATGCTTTTTAACAAGTCCATCCACCCGTAATATCCTCGGCGTGGAAGTACTTGAATATGCTTGTATCGATATTTCAACTTGAATATCTTTCTCTGTGCCCTCCTCTACGGCCTCCTCATGAACCTCCTCTGAACACTTTCCATCACCAACAACCTCCTCGTCCTCCTTGAGACCGTCAATGAGCATCACACTCCTGATTGGTTTGGAACACCGATGAACAGGAGTGAAATGTTCATCGCATCAAAAGCAAAGGTCTTTCACTCTTCGCTCCTCCACCTGGGCAGGTGTGAGAGTTCAAACGAGAGGTCTTATGCCTCCTCTAACATTAGAAGAAGGTCTCAAAAGTGATCGTGGTCTAGTACTGGTAGCCGCTGTCTTTGAACCCACAGAATTTCTAGCTCGCATTCTAGGCTCAAACCGCCCATTTCAGTTGCCCCAACTTGTTTTCGCTGCCATCTTAAGAGCCTTATGCTTTTGCTCCATCCTCACAACCTTCTCAAAAGCCTCAACAATATCTTGTTTAATATGGCAGCAAAATCTTCATATGCCGTTGTCCCAAATTTACGTGTAATCCTCCTACAGAAGTCAGCCCAACCGGTAAATCCTCCACCACGAATAACCGATCTATACTAATGCAATGCCGTTCCTTGGAGGTGAAAGCTTGCCATCTAGACCTTTGCATCCTCCATTGTCCCTTGACAATCAAAGTATCGTTCCACTTGAAATACCCAATCCATCGGATCACCTCGTTGGAATTTTGGGAAGTATAAGTGCGCGATTCTCCCTTGGATAGCATTGTCCGGTTCGTGAAAGATCCTTGGTTCAGGTCTGAACCTATGTGCTTGTTGATCTCCTTCTCTAAATCCTCAAGCTCGCCCATCACCATCTCTGAAGGGATCAACATCATTCTCTAAGTGCCAATCCTCTTCATCGACGAAGCGCACTAATGCCGCACGCCTCTCGGGTTCCACCACCACCGGTCTTGGGTTGTGTATCGAAGGTGGAGGAGGATGTGTAGGAATAGGTAAAAGAGGATCATTGACACTAACATGTTGCACCTGGACCTATGGGGTATCGGTTCGCTGTAGTCCCATCGCTGGTCCTTCTTGAGGCACCGATCTTCATCGAGGAGATGACGAAGCTGATCGGTTCATGACATATTCTTTTAAAGCATTATGATCATTCTGCATTGCGTCAACCCTATGCAGCAATATTTGAAAAATGCCCCTAAGTTCATCCGCCAAGCTCATGTTCACACCCATGGACGTTGGTTGACTTGATCCTACCGTCGTCACTCCAAAGGAATCGGCCTCACGATTAGGGTTATCGTGGATTGAGTCTTCTCTTGTCAGTATATTCTCCATTAATCTCTTTGTTGATACCATCTTCCTTGTTTTCACCATTAATGGAGGTCTAAGGTTCACCTGGCTCTGATACCAATGATAGGTTACGGAATGATTCCTTCAAGATCTGGATTTATTGCAACAAACAGTCCGCGCTACTAAGGAAAAATATTCTCCCATGTTAGAAAATTATGAAACAAAGTGAGATCGATCTGTAACTCCTTGATCTATGTTTTTTGTATTTACGCCCTTTGTAGATTTGAACTACAACTGGGACGAAAACACGATATAGTGCAGATGATGGTGGTGGTGACGGTGGAGTGGATATTAGGGTTATGGATGATAATGGTGATGAGTTTCGGTACCAAAAGATAGGCTCTGATACCAATTTGATAACTCTGATACCAATTTGATAAGCTCCGATACCAAATGATAAGCTCTGATACCAAATTGATAGGCTCTGATACCAATGATAAGTTCTAATACCAAATGATAAGCTCTGATACCAAATTGATAGGCTTTAATACCAATGATAAGCTCTAATACCAAATTGATAGGCTCTGATACCAATGATAAGGTCTGATTCCAATTTGTTAGGTTTTTGTACCAAAGATAGGCTACGCAACGATTCCTTTAAGAGACTTTAATAGCCTTACCTTTCCTCGTGAGCCGATTTGGGCATTCTTGTGCAGTATGACCAAAACCAAAACATTCATAGCATCATACTTTGCTTTCTTGAATTTTTTTTTTGTTTGGAGTTATTATTACCACTTCCTAAATTTGCAATCAAAGGATTTTTCTTTCTTTCAAGGTTTTTATTTTTCTCAAACTTCTCACTATTAAACTTATTAGGCTTCTTAAAAAATTTAGTAACTTTTTAACAAGCATAGCTAACATCTCAGGATCTAATTCACTCTCTTCATCTGACTCTTCTAAATCTTCTCTAATAGTAGTTAAGGTCATACCTTTAGACTTTTTAGGTTTAGAAAGAGTGGATTCAAACGTTTGAAGATTCCTTACTAATTGTTCAATCTTTATAAAATCAATGTCTTTACTTTCCTCAATGGCGGTGACTTTAGCTTGAAACTTTCTAGGGAAAGACCTAAGAATTTTGTGAACAATTCTGTGTTCAAGAATTTTCTCTCCTAAGTTAAAACTAGAGTTGACTATGTCACTAAGTTTTGTATAGAAGTAATCAAAAGTTTCATTTTCCTCCTTTCGAAGAGTTTCAAAATTTGTTGTCAACCTTTGAAGCTTTGAGAGCTTAACAGCAGTGATTCCCTCGTGTAGTCTCTAAGATTATCCAAGCATCTTTAGCAATTTCACATGTAAAAATTCTTCGAAGTTCATCCAAAGAAACACAACTAAAAATAGCATTTATTGCTTTGCTATTTCAGCCGACATTTTCATAATCTGACTCATCCCAAGTCTTAGTGGGTTTTTTAACTAACCTATCATTCACCACGTGCATAGGAACACTCCAGCCGTCTAAAACACTAAGCCAAACATGCTCATCTATCAATTTCATGTAAGCTCTCATTCTAGCTTTCCAATAAGCATAATTCGCTCCATCAAAAATAGGTCTAATAGAAGATTGTCCATCTCTGTGGAAATCCATACCTAGTGGTTCTTTCTAAAGTAAGAGAGCATGCTCTGATACTAATTGAAAAATACTTAGATACGCATGTATATCTAAACCCTAGGCAATAATTCTAACTCTTTGCTTATGTATATATGCAGGATAAAAATTAAAATAATAAAGCAATGATGAACACTAAGATTTTTACGTGAAAATATCCAAATGGAAAAAAAAATGGATCCAAACTCGGATCAAAACCAATCACTAATAACTGTAGCAGTTTACAAAACCGACTTACAAAACAACCTGTCGATCCCCACGACTTTATTTTAATCAATCTTGATTGCTAGTGACCGCAATTCACTACTTCTCATGATTGATCTCTAATCTTAGTAACCCTTGAGATTGATATATCATCTAGAGGACCCTTAAGACGAAAATCTTGATGTGTAAACGATAAGATGGACCTTGTTAGTGAAGATGCATATTTATCTCCAAGAACTTCCTTTTTAAAGCAATCACCAACTCTACTAGGGTTAGGGCATCCCTACCATTACATAGATTAATAAGATAATGTCAAATTCAAGTCTAAACAGAACTCTCGTAACTCTAGAAATTGTATGTTAAGTGGGTGCATTCGAACACAACCCATGTGCATTTGAACACAATCACTTAATTGCCAAGCGCATTTGAACATGCAAATTCATCTCTCTATATGTGCGAATGCAGTTGCGAACTTTCCAAGGTGCGTTTGAACAACCAAAACACCTCCTCTGTATGTGCGAACACGGTCGCGAACTTTTCAGAGTGTGTTCGAACATGGTGCAAACGCCTTCTAAACGCGATGAGTTATCTTCTCCAAATCTAGCCCCTCTAGAGGGCTCATATCTAATCAATGGTAATCGCATCCAGTGAGGTTGGTAAAAGGGAGGAAGCTTAGTAATTCCTAGCGCGTGGAGATACAAGACGTTGAGACGATTACTTTCAAATAAAGAATTAGTGTGGATCAACATCCTATCTACTATATCAATAGGTAAGTCTTGGATCCTGATTGAAGTATTTTATCTAACACATCCATTACGCTCTCATCAATGTAAACAAGTTCAGCAAGAGTAATCTTTCTCACACCTCCAATCCCAAGCAGAGGTAGTACAGACAAAGCTTTCTCAAAACCATCATCTCATGATGGCAGTCAGAGTTTGATCACTTCCGCTCTTTCTTTCTCTGCCAAATACTCTTCTTATTCCATAATAAATGATACAAATTCGATGAACATCATCTACGCCATCTACTTTTTGATATAAATCAATGTAGAAATTTCAAATGTTATCAATTATATCTTTTCATCAAAATCTTATATAATATATTTTGGCTTCTTATAGATATATCAAAATTTTCGAAGGCCAGTAAAGCTTCACAAACCTCCCACGCTGTGGCTTCCAAAGTGCATATGAACTTGCACAAAATCTGTAAATGCAATAAGAGGGATCAATTAGGGTGCCGGGCAACAAAGCTCACGCCACCATAATAGATTATTTTTGTTACTTCATTTTGGTATTCAAACCGGTTTTGGAAGTTTGAAACTCTTGAATTCAAATATAGAGTTTCAGTCAATTACTCTAGTAATTCTTAAGTTACTAAACACTTTGTTACATTTTGTTTTATTTTCTTACACTTTTTAAATTATAATCTATACTACCTTCAGTTCTGGATTTTCTTCAATTGCTGAAATTACAAATTTTATGTTTGTAAGCGCAATCTTTTTATAAGGGCAAATTATGGATAAAATCATATATCATCAAGTTGTACAAATTATATTCAATTGTATAGTCAGTCAAGTCATGTAGTTTATGGAAATAAGATTATACAAAGAAATTAAGGAAATTCACATAGAAATTAGACTTCAGCATTGCAATTTCAGGACCCATCTGGGCGAGGTCATTAGCATCCGGGCATTGAAATGCAATCATTTAAGAAGATTTAAATAGTATCCGGACAACATCCGTAAATTTGAGAAGAAAAATTCTTATTCATATTCAGACTTAAAATTTCTTTTGGTAGATTCTCCTACTAGTACAAAGTAAAGTCCTTCCCTACTTGTATTTAGATAAATTAATGGTAGAGGGTAGCATCCATTCATGTGAGAACTTAATATAATTCTATTCTCATCTTAGAAGAGTTCTATAGGGTTTCTCATGGAGTTATTGTTGGTAATTTCATATATTTGACATAAATTTTTTATTAACATTGAGCTAAGTTTTAAGTGGAGCCCACACATTATTAATGATGATTTAATGGTGGAATTAATTTAACTTAAAGAGTACTTTATTATCATATATTCACTTAGTCAAATCCATGAAGAGAAGTGAATGAAAATTGGCTCTAAAGTGGATATCATGGCAATGGAAAAAATAAAGAAAAGTGAGTTTAGTACCATATTGGATATTTGAGAAATGTTAGTATAGTATATAAGTAATAAATTTCTTATGGGCTTTGGACTCCAAAAGGGGTACCTATTTTGTGAGTAAATGTTACTATACAACTTAACTTGCGCGTGCTGCCCGGCCCGGCTCGGTTCGGTTCAGTTCGCACGGGTAAAGTTCAATATTAATTTTTTGCCTAATTTGGGTTCATTCCTTCTAAAGTCGAGTCTTAAGTTTGAGTCTACATTTGAGAGAGAGCATAGCACGATTCAGGTTCAACAAGGTATTAGAAAGCTGCTTCCTTTCCAGTGCAAGACAGTCATTGTATCCTGCGAGACCGACGTCCACTGTTCTAGAACGCAATCGGTGGAGGGCGAATTGGTCTTAAGAAAATAGTGTCCAACACTAGACTCGCCTATTCAGAATTTTATATTCTGTAATCTATAAATTTATTTAATTTATTTATTTTGATCGAACTTTTTGTAACTCTTTGGAATCAGATTATTACCGCCAACTGTTAGATTTCCATTTGTTGCGAAAAGAGCCACAACATATGTTTAAGTGCTATTCTTTATCAGAAATTGATTATGGAGCATCAGAGGAGCCAAATAGAGTATATATCGACTAGCATCACTCACCGCCGAAGTGTTTGAATGTACTGCAGACTAGATGCAGAGGCAATCTTATTATGGAATAATTAATTGAGATGAATTTTGAGCAAGAGACAA
The DNA here is from genome assembly GCF_048772165.1 of Typha angustifolia. Taxonomy (NCBI): domain Eukaryota; kingdom Viridiplantae; phylum Streptophyta; class Magnoliopsida; order Poales; family Typhaceae; genus Typha; species Typha angustifolia. Next base: position 9,207,784 of record NC_133245.1, read on the forward strand.
TGACTTCAACACTATAATAACTGACTGTTTAGGGGGTTGTAAGTACTTTTTGTACGAATGCTTTAATATAGATCGATTCTATTTTGATTTAATTTTTCTTTCAACAAACTGAGAGATATTTTACGTTAAAAAAAATCATGGTCGTGAATTTGACATGTTTATTGTTTTTATTCTTTCTTAACTTTTCATTTTATACTCTTATATAATTTTCACTTTTCGACTAAAGTTTAGTTTTTCTCAATTTGAGTATACTTCGAATTTTCATTTTCTATTTGATTTTGATTTTTAAAATATGTTTCTTAAGCAGTTTCTTTAAACATAGTTCAATATGGTTTTCCTAAACCAAATCATTTTAATTTTTAACTTAGGTTATTTACACCGAAAACCCACTTGGTTTTCAATTTGGCGAGCTAGGGTCTTTTTCGGTTTCCCTTGCAATTAAGGCTTTTTTCTTATTTTTCTTTTAATTTTACCATTTCTGTCATTTAGTGCATCAAATATCTTCAACCGGACTCCAAAACTCTAAATTTGGAGCCCGTTGAAGCTCCAATCGGGCTCCAAATAGGGCTCCAAATTTGGAGCTAGCTATAGTGGAGCTCCAAATTTGGAGCCCCATCTAAAAATTTGGAGCTCAGCTCCAATACTATTTAACTTTTGGAAGAAATGCCAATTTTGCCCTACAAAAGCTTAATTCGAAAATTTAAATTTTGTCTATATCCTTTATTAAATAATCTAATTAATTAAACTGAATATATAATTAGTTTGCTAATCAATTTTTAATAAAAAATAATACCATTAGAATGCTCTTATCGAGATCTTTAAAATGAGTCTAATATTAAATTATTTAAGTTATTTTAAATATTTTATTTTTATTTTGTGTAATATAATTTCAATATTTTTAATTAAAAATCGTAATTTAAAATTATTTTTGAAACTATTGAATATTAGTCTTATTATAAAGATATCAATGAGAGTTTTCTTACCATATATTTTTTATTAAAAAATAATAACATTAAGAGGACTTATTAAGTAATTTAAAATATAATATATAAATATATATATTATATTAATTAAATAATAAATATTGAGCCCATGTACTGGAGTGCACCAAGCTCTTGGCTATATATTTGGAGCTTTTGAGCTCCAATTATAGAGCCCTCCCTTGGAGATGCTGTGGTGATGGGACACTATAGAGAGAGAAATATGGCACCGTACTCATCTTCTTCTTTATCAACATCTTCTACTTCATATGCTAGTATTAATTCTTCTTCTTCTTCTTATTTTGCTGCTGCTCTTTTTTCTATCTTCTTCTTTTCATTCTTAAACTATAAACTTCTAATTTGCACAGTTTTAAAAAAATATTTAGAAGATAATCATTTCATGTCCAAATATTATGAAATCAATTTGAGAAAATCGAAGACATCATGATCTACAACTTTTGTATTCAAATTTCTTCAGATTATGAATCTATCTATGGTGAAAATAATAATTCCTAATTTAAATATAAAATTATGAATTATAGTTAGAATTTCATATTTAAACGTAGAATTTCATACTTAAACACAGAATTTTAATTCTGCACGGTTTCAAAAAATTATTCAAAATATAATTATATGAGTCCAACAATTATGAAATTAATTGGATAAAATTGGTGACATAATGATTTACAATTTTTGTATTCAGAGTTTTTTTACATTATGAATTTATTTATGTCGGAATAAATAATTCTTAGTTTAATTATGAAATTCTATGTTTATGTGTGAAATTCTATTTAAGTACGAAATTCTATGTTATAATTTACATAGAAACAAATGAAAATCATGTTGAGTCGTGCTTTTTGTTATTTAACTAATCCTAATTATTTCACCACTATCTCAAAATAATTTTTACTTTATTAATTAAAGAGCAATAATAAAGACTTATATAGAAAAAAAAGAGAGTGATTAAGGAATTGAAAAAGAAGAAACAATAACAGAAATGAAGAAGTAGACTAAGAAGAATAAAATATATTAAAAATTTTCGCATCTATAATAATAATTTTTATTGATTTTTAACAACTTTCGTTGTTCTCACTACTATAAATTACAGAATTTACATACTTTACAATTACAATTTACATAAAAAAAAATAATAATCATGTAATATCATGCTTTTGGTTATTTAACTAATCATAATTATCTTTTGCTCTTTCTGTTAGTTAAATAACAAAAAATATGACTCTATAATGGTGAAATATGTAATTTCTGTAGTGTATAGAAAATGTATAGAAAAAATAACAAAAGTTGTTATTATATTAACGAAAGTTGTTAATATATTTATTCTTCTTATTTTTTGTTGTTCCTTCTTCATTTTAATCTACTTTACCACTAGAGTCGTTAAAAGATAATAAATGTGTATTAAAAAAACGAAAGCTGTTAAAAGATAATGAAATGTAAATTCTCACTACTATCTCTGATTAATCTCTTACTTTATTAATTAAAGAGTGATTAGAGAGATTTATATAGATAAAAAAAAATTAAGGCATAGAAGAAGAAGGAAAAAAGAAGAAAAAAAAGAAAGAGAAGAAAAAGAAGCAATAGCAGAAAAGAAGTAGTTGAAGAAGGAAAAAAATATATTAACAACTTTCGTTATTTTTTCTATACACTGTAGAATTGACATACTTCACCATTATAATTTTCATAGAAATAAATAATAATCATACAGAGTCATACTTTTATTATTTAACTAATTATAATTATCTCACAAGTATCTCCGATTAATCTCTTATTGTATTGATTAAAGAGCGATTAGATAAACTTATACAGAAAAAAAGAATGATTAAGAGATAGAAGAAGAAGAAGAAATAATAGAAAAAAAAGAAGTAGAAGAAAATATATTAACAACTTTCACAAATATAAATTTATATATTTTACAATTATAATTTACATAAAAATAAATAATAATCATGTAGTCATGCTTTTGGTTATTTAACTAATCATAATTAAACTAAGAATTATTCATTTTGACCCAGATAGATTCATAGTCTGAAGAAACTCTGAATAAAAAGTTGTGGATCATGATGTCACTAATTTTATCCAATTAGTTTCATAATTTTTAGGCGTTAGATAATTATCTTTTGAATAGTTTTTCGAAACTATGCAGAATTAAAATTCTGTGTTTAAGAATGAAATTCTGATTGTAATTCATAATTTCATATTTAGACTAGGAATTATTCAGTTCACCATAAATATATTCATAATCTGAAGAAACTCTGAATACAAAAGTTGTAGTTCATGATATCACTGATTTTATCCAATTTAATTCATAATATTTGGACGTCAAATGATTATCTTCTGAATATTTTTCTAAAACTATGCTAAATTAGGATTTTGTAGTTTAAGTATGAAATTTTGCATGACGAAATTATAGCTGTAATTCATAATTTCATATTTAAACTTGGAATTATTCGTTTATCCACAGATAGATTTATAATCTAATACAAAAGTTGTAAATCATGATATCACCAATTTTATTTAATTGATTTTATAATATTTTGACACCAAATAATTATTTTCTGAATTCTAAAACCGCACTAAACTGAAATTTTGTAGTTTAAGTATTAAAAGGAGAAGACGAAGATGGAAAAAAGAGCAGCAATAGTAAAAGAAGAAGAAAAAGAATTAACACCATCATATAAAGTAGAAGATGAAAAAGAAGAAAAAGAATTAACACCATCATATAAAGTAGAAGATGAAAAAGAAGAAAAGTACGAGGTCATTTTTCTCTCTTACAGTGTCCCGTCAATATTTAATGATGTATTAAATTATAGTAATAGCAAAGTTAAAAGAAAAATAAGAAAAAAACCTAAAAGTGTATGAAAAATCGAAAAAGACTTGGCTCACCAAATCGAAAATCGAGTGAGTTTTCTATGCAAATAACCCTTTTAACTTTGAATTTGACTTAAGATTTTATTTTTCATATCTCTCTGATATTTCAATTGATATCAGAATATTTGATTTCACATTTCTTCAATGTTAATTAATTAGTATTTCTTAGGTTGAACATATACTGCCTGATGCTCAACTAGATAAATTCTCAGCTCTTACCAAATCATATGCTCTTATGCATCAACTAAAAAAGAATAGACCGATAAAGGAGGAAAAGAAAAGGAGTCTAGGAGAACTTTGAAATAAATGGATCAAGTGGTAGCTCCGGCTGCTGGAACTTGGGACCTTTCTCTTTCAGTATTCATCCACACCCCATCCTTGTCGCAAGGTAAGGATGTTAGCTTTTCGCAATTGTGTACCTCTAAGTAAGTCAGATGTGGAAATATTGCTTGTATTTCCGGCCATCCAACTTCCAAATCACACAAGAACTTGAGACGCAGCACCTCCACATTCCATATCTGCGAGTGTAGTCCTCCATGTTTTCCAAGGCTAGTCAGCATTCCCCCCCTGATGTATAACTTCTTTAGTCTCCCCAGTTTAGCAGGGACCAGCCAATTTGGCACCATTTTACTCGGGAAGCATCGGACGTCAAGCTTTTCGAGACTTGGGGGAAGGGAGAGGGACGTTATCGTCATCGATGCCATCCTGGTTAGCCTTGAAATTACTTTTTTAGATGGTAACATTGCCCATGTAATCGTCAGAGAGCGAAGGGCTCCACAATTTCCCAGCTCATTCAGCTCGCCTTCCGTCACCGTCACCTGGCTTCCAATACTTATGCTCAGTTTCCTCAGCTTCTCCAGTTTCGCTAACTCGGTAAGTCGGCATGCTTTCTTGCTTGTAGAATCGCCAAGGACAAATCCTTTTAGCACTTGGAGTTCCAAGAGCGAGCCAATTCCCTTTGGCATGCCTTCTAGCAAGTAACACCCTGATACATCCAAGTGGGTCAACTTCTTAAACGAAGTGATTTTCTCCGTCAATCTCTCCAAATTGTGACATGCTCGGAGGTCCAAGATCCTGAGATTTGAGATCTCACCAATCGATGTAGGAAGCTTGGTAATTCTGGAAATTCCTTGAAAGCAGAGGTACCTTAAGTGCTTGAACATTTGCAGTCCTTCCAAGAATTGGGTGCTCTCGACTTCGATATGATGCTTCGCCGAGTTCTGCCACCGGCCTAGATGGAGCACATTGATCTTCCTCATTCCGGAGAACCAGCTCTTCTCGAATTTCAGGTACTGCTCATTAATATTGAAGAGCGTCAGCAAATCAGCAGGGTTGTTGCGGCCTTTCATTAGCATTTCTTGCGAAGCACCTTCTCTGGTGAGAGCTAAGCAAGCACGACGAGTTGCTGAGAAATCCGATGTTGGGTTGCCTTCCGCATCAAAATCAAAGAACTGCCCTCTCTTCGCTACGAAGATCACCATTCGTCGCGTCCAAGGATGCATTCTGTAGTAGTTGGTCGTAGGACGCCGCTTTTGGTAGATGGGTTCGATCAGGCCATTGGCGATCAGCCTATTAAAGCAAGTCTCTCCGGTCTCCTCCGCCGTTTGGCTTCTTGTCGGCGTTAGTAGGCCCTCGCCGATCCACCAGTAGATCAATGTCCTCTTATTGATGATTGAGTTTTCTGGGAAGATAGAGAAGCAAAGCAAGCATAGTTTCAACTGGAGATCAAGGTTCTCGTAGCTCACCTGAAGATTGGACATGCTCGAGCTCACCAAAATTTTCTTCTCGATCTCAAGCTTCCTCCACTCATCCGATGGCTGTAACACCACCGACGATGGAGGATTAGATAATGATGTTGGCATGACCGGTTCAATACGTGGCAGATTGAGTGGCAAAGTCATGCGATCTTTTAAGCTTGTAATCTCCTTGTCGATGGTTTGAAGTTGTAAATTGATAGTTTGAAGATTGCAGTTTTCCTCCAGGATGTCTTCCACGTTTCGAGCGAGAATGCCGAAATCATTGATCACACCCTTCTCCCATCTCGTTGCTCTTAGTAAGACGTCTTCAACAACCCGGACGTTTTTCTCAATTGCCTGAAACAATGGATTGATCTCACAGAAGGCAGCATCGTCCTTGAAATGGAGAGCCAGGTCCTTTGCTTTTGTTAACTGCTTCATGAATGGAGAAACAACGTCAGCTATGCCTTCCTCTGCCATTCTCGTTGGTACGCTGACTCCGGTAACGAGATCGAGGATGCAATGATTTAGCTGGAGAATGGCTAGATTCCCAGTAGAATATGTAGGACAAGTTTTGGTGTTCTGTTTTAGCAAGTTGCCTTTGTCGTGCTGGAAATCTCCTAGAAAGGCAGCCATTTGTTTTTAGCAAGACAGCTTTTGGAAGGTAATCACCGTCAGTCTTAATTTTGAGGACAAAATACACCATATCTTAAATGGCTTGTTCACTAACGTCAAGGAAGTCACTTTCGGTTTACTTTTTTGGGCTCACTGATCACTCAGGGAGCGCGTAGTCTACGTGGCGTAGAAGACTCCAAGTCGTCCAATTGATCTTTCGTCTTCCTATTGAAGCCGCTTTCTTGGTGGCGTTCACACTCTGACTCTGTTTCTCAGCAACTTTCCTCTTCTCTTCCTTCTCCTTTCGTCTTTTTCTCTTTATTTTTTTTCCCTCTTCTATGAAGCAATCAAACTAATTATGTGTTATTGCCATCCCAGTCAAATTCCGCTGAAGTTTCAAATGCCAAGAATCTGCATGCGACAAAGTCCCTCCTCTGTCCATCAATTCGACAAATGCTCCTTCGTCGTTCCTTCAATAAGATGATGGATGATGACCAACCTGATTTAAGTTCATATGCCATGTGTAGTACTGCAGAAGAAAGACGCAACAAAAAGCGCAAAAGAGAAAAATGCAACTCTTTCCTTATAGAATAAGGAAAGTATGGAGTGATTGGGATATCCGAGCATTCATTTTGTGCAGCTTATTCTTGCAGATCATCCTCATCTTCTCCGGGAACCTTAGGAAGCGCAACACTTCTCGGTGGGTTAGCCTGACACTTTGGTCGGCCTACTTACTCGCCGACTGGGTCGCCACATTTGCGCTCGGCATCCTCTCAAATAACCAAGACAATACTTCCTCTGGTCCTCACAAAGAAAATGGCGATCTCCAAGCTTTTTGGGCACCGTTTCTTCTCTTACATCTCGGCGGCCCCGACACCATCACTGCCTTCTCTCTAGAGGACAATGAGCTATGGATGAGGCACCTACTTGGGCTAGTTTTTCAGGTTGCAGTAGCCTTCTATGTCTTCGTTGGATCTTTGCCCAACACTAAGCTCCTGGCCCCTGCACTTCTGATGTTTGTCGCTGGCATTACTAAGTATGCTGAAAAGTCTTGGGCTCTCATGTCTGCAAGCATGGACTTCTTGAGAAACTCCATGGTCACTCCTCCCGACCCTGGTCCCAACTATGCCAAATTCATGGAGGAGTATGCGTCGATGTCGACTGCAGGACTACAAGCAGAGATAGAAGTGGAGAAGGAACCTGAATCCCAACCACGCTCTCTGGACACAGTCGTGGAGGATGTTAGTATGGTGACAGTCCTGACGAAATCTCATCAATTCTTTCAGACCTTCAAGCGCCTTATCGTGGATCTCATCCTTAGCTTCCACGACCGCAACGAGAGCCAGTCCTTCTTCCTCAAGTGCTCTGCTTTCCAAGCTTTCAAGGTTATCGAGATAGAACTTTCTTTTGTTTATGAAATGCTTTACACTAAATCGACCGCTATTCACACCACTCTAGGACCTTTTCTTCGCTGCATCACTTTCTCTTCGACCCTGTCTTCCCTCATTCTCTTCTGGATCACCAGGAAACATAGCTACGTGGAGCTCGATGTAGTCATTACGTATCTGTTGTTGGGAGGGGCTCTTTCTCTTGAGGCCTACTCTGTTGGTCTACTTGTCTTCTCTGACTGGACCTTTCTCCGGCTTAAAGATCTCAAAACATTCCGGCTATCGAACATGATATTCTCAATAATGTCTTTCTTCCATCCACAGAATAGACCAAGATGGTCTAATTCCATGGCACAATACAATTTGATAACCTTTTGCCTTGAAGATCAACCGTCTGCGTACAAAAGTTTCATGGACTTAATTTCTATCAAAGATCTCTGGGATAAATTTTGGCACACCAAGAGTTCTCCTGTCACTGATGAGCTGAAAGAATTCATCTTTGAGGACCTCAAGGGCAAGTCTAGCAGTGCAGACGATTCCAAAGGTTATAAGCGTTTTAGCTCTTGCAGAGGGAAGTGGTCTCTTCAGAAGAAGGGATACCTTAAGGAACTTGGCTGGAGTGTCGAGGTGGAGTTTGATGAAAGCATTCTTCTCTGGCATATCGCATCCGATCTGTGTTACTACTATGATTGCACAAATCATCCGGAGAGCAACACTTTGGATCGTAGGATTAGCAAAGTAGTGTCAAATTACATGTTGTATCTTCTTGTAGTTCACCCATTTATGCTTACTGCTGGGATTGGACAGATTCGATACGGAGACACCTGCGCAGAGACTAAGAACTTCTTTCAACGTGTGGAAACAAATCCAGATGAGACGCAGGCATGTGAGATGCTTCTCTGGGTTGAGACTAAAGTTCCACCAATTCAAGTTAAAGGGGATAGAAGCAAATCAGTGTTATTTGATGCATGCATACTTGCAAAAGATTTGCTAGAGTTAAAGGTAGAGAAGAGATGGAAGGTAATGAGTGCTGTTTGGGTAGAGATGTTATGTTATGCTGCAACTCATTGCAGAGGATACTACCATGCAAAACAACTCACTGCTGGAGGAGAGCTACTTACATTGGTATGGTTCCTGATGGCTCATCTTGGAATAGGGGAGCAATACAGGATAGAAGAAGGCCATGCTAGAGCTAAATTAATTGTAGAGAAGTAAATATGGAACCATTAATTAAATTAGTTTATATGCCACTTCACATGTTCTTATGCTGGACAGAAAATGTCATTCATCTCATTTAAGGGTTATAATGCAATCAATCTTCATTACCTTCTTAAAGGTTTAGTTTATCTTTCTTTTTCCGATTCCGAGATTGTTACCGACTTCCTCAGGGCAGCAAATTTGCCTCAATTTGTTTATCTAGTTATCATCAACAAATTAAGTCGAGATATTTTTATTTTTTATTTTTAAGTGTTGTCAAGGTTACTCTTAGTATAATCGGAATAATCGGACTCTATGCTAGTGTGATTTGATCCAAGAAAACATTATCGTCACGTGTATGAGTACATCTAAATTCAAAATAAGGACAATAATGGTAAGACGTAGTACTCATCCTTGGACTATTCAAAGCTAATATGACAAGGATAAACTAAATACTTATTGATTCTTATTGTCTTGTGGCTTTTAATTAAGCCTTTTTTGCTGCTTATAGAAATGCTTCAAGTGCATTTGCAGTGAACCAGTAACTAACTTTCTACTCAAATTTAAACTTAGACTTTCGTAGAGCCTCCCCTCAACACTTTGCCTACACCACTAATATGCAAGTTGAACTGCTTTTCACTTTCGGTTCTTGTAACTTACTATTGAGCTCAAAAGAGATGAAGATATATATATATATATATATATAGAGAGAGAGAGAGAGAGAGAGAGAGAGAGAGAGAGAGAGAGAGAGAGAGAGAGAGAGAGAGAGAGAGAGAGAGAGAGAGAGAGAGAGAGAGAGAGTGGAAATTAACTTTTTATTTTATCGAGCTCATCTTGCAACAACAAATGAGTAGATATACAGCTTCGAGAGTTTGTTACAACTAACTTGGATCTGACGTCTAACTAACTAAGCTTAATTAATTGAGTAAACTCACTTAATACACTTTAATACTCCCCCTCAAGGTGGCTTGTAAATATCTTTAACAATCATCTTGGACAAGAAAGGAAAGAACATATTAGGGGAAGAGGTTTAGTAAAGATATCAGTAAGTTGATTTTGAGACCGAATTGGCAAGAGTTTTATGAAGCTAGAAGAAACTTTATCACAAATAAAATGACAATCAATCTCTATTCTCTTTGTCGTCTCATGGAATATGGGATTAGAAGCAATATGAATGGCAGCCTGATTATCACAAAATAAAAAAGTTGGGGAAGGCACTTTCACTTCAAAATCGTTAATTAACTGTTGAAGCCAAATATTTCACTAGCAGTGGAAGACAAAGATCTATACTCAACTTTTGTTGAAGAGCAAGATAACACTGTTTGCTACTTAGCCTTCTAGGAAATTAAAGAATCTCTAATGAATATAACAAAACCGGTGACAAATCTTCAAGTATCAAGATAGGAGCCCTAATTAGTATCATAAAATGCTTGAAGTTGTGATGACGAGGAAGATGAGAAGAAAAGCCCTTGACTAGGATTGTTCTTCAAGTATCGGAGGAGATGATGAACAACTTGAAGATGATGTAATCTAGGCTAAAATATGAATTGAGTCAATTTGTGAACAACAAAATTTATATTTGTTCTGGACAAGGTCAAATAGAGAAAACGACCAACTTGTCTTCTGTAGTGAGATATGTCAGTGAGTGGATCTCCATCAGTGGCACTTAGCTGCACTTTAGAATCTATAGGAACAACAGTAGGTTTACAAGCTAAGTACTTAGTATTTTCAAGTAATTGCAAAGTGTAGTGGTGCTAAGATAGCACAGTGCCTTGCTGAGATGCTGCAATTCCAAGACCTAGAAAGTTCTTAAGACAACCTAAGTCCTTCAGCATGAGCTTAGTGTGAAGAAATTACTTTAGAGCAAAAAATAGCATGAGTATTAGGACTAGTGATGATTATATCATACACATATACAAGGAGAGCAATAAATGAAAAACCATTATCTTTGGTAAATAGAGAATAGTTTGACTTGAATTGCACAAAACCAAAAGTTAGCAAAACTTGAGAAAATTTAGAGTACCATTGTCTTGAAGCTTGTTTAAGACCATATATAATTTTATAAAGCTTGCAAACTAGCTTCTCCCTCTATTTAGAAGACTCCCCCTACTAGTATAACTAAGAGGAAGATCCATATAAACTTTCTTAAAGAGATCACCATTGAGAAAGTATTATTGATATGGAGTTGAGCAAGCTATAAATTTTGAGAAGCAGCAACAAGTAAAACTTGAATAATTACTAGTTTTGCAACTCGAGAAAAATTCTCAACAAAATCCAATCCTTCTCATTGTGAATAGCCTTTAGCCACTAATCGAGCCTTATGCCTTTCAAGTGATTAATTAGATTTGTATTTTAGTTTGTAAATCCATTTGCAACCAATAGTATGTTTCCCAATAGGTAAAGAAAATACAGTCCAAGTCTAATTATCCTCCATAGTGTCCAATTCAGTCTTCATAGAAGATCTCCATTGAGGATATTTCACTGCCTGATGATTAAACTATGGTTCAAATTGAGATGACATATTCATAACCAAATTTCGATGAGAGTTGGAAAGCCATTATACGAGATATAGTTAGAGAGTGGATATTTGATACTAGAAGTAGAAGTTGCTGAACTAGTAAGAAGATTATAATAGTAATCTCTTAAATAAGAAGATGGCTTAGCAACTCTAATTTTTGGACAAGAGGTTCCAGATCAATGAGATTATGATGTTGATCATTTAGAGAAGGATCATCAATTGGAGAAGGATTTGAAAAATTAGAAAGATGTACAGTAGCAGAATCATGAGCCACTACATATTTTTAGTATCATGAGAATGCAAAGAGGAATGTGGCAATACTAAATGCGAAAAAGGATCAATAAGTTGATATGAAGTTGGCACTATGTAAAAGGAAAAAACTTCTTCATGAAAGATAACATCTCGAGAGACGAATACTTATTTAGAAACCACATCATATAATTTATATACTTTCATACTAGGTTGATAACCAATGAATACACAAACTTTAGCTCGAGGTTGGAATTTAGTTTTGTGTGCATTTATTGAACTCATCTTGCAGCAATAGATGAGCTATATATATAACTTTGAGAATTTGTTATAACTATTTTGGGTTTGACGACTAACTAACTAGGTTTAACTAACTTAGTAAACTCACCTAATACATCTTAATACTTAACAAATCCATGTCAACTCTTCTACCTAAACCTCCTAATTTAAATTAAAATTTTCAAATTCCCAACACAAACCTTCATTGTTTATATTTACTAAGGAAAAGAGGGAAAGCCTTTTTTTCTCATGTGAACCATCTCTCTCCCCTACATTAGGATTTCTTTGTGGCCCTTATTCTGTCCTCGTTTTCTACATCTTTCCTCCTTGCTCATATTACCTTAATAAATCTATCACCACTCCTCTCATTCTTACTCACAGGATTAGACGATGTGCTGGTTAAGTGCTTCTCCTCCCTCCTCTCAGAGAATAGCATGGAGGTGGTCATTCCTTTGCTAGAGGAAAATAGATTAAATCTAAGCTCTGATTGGATGGAAAGTTTGTCACTGAAAAGCCCTTTAGCGGTGCTAGTCTCAAATCTGACCTTTCAAAAGCATGGAGTCCTGCGGGTTCTCTTGACATCGTTGAAGAAAGCAAGTATGTTTTTCTCCTCTCCTTTGAGAAGGAGAGCAATAAGAATAGGGTGTAGTTTAGCTCTCCATGGTCTTTCAACTATCATTTTGGGCTTGTCCACTTCCAACTGAAAGCACCATTTGATAAATCGTCCCTTCAACATTTGTGAGTTTTGGGTGTAAATCCATGGCTTGCTATTGGAATACCTATTTCAAAGAATAGCCCTTTAGCTGGCTACTCATATTGGTGAACTGATAATGTTTGACGATCATGAGGTGGCCAAATGGACTAGATTCATGTGTGTTAGGGTCAAAGTCAACCTCTTTAAACTGCTCGTTGGTTCACTCTTAATGTCCTTTATTAATGGAGCTATGGTTGATGTCTCTATCAAGAATAATAAGGTTCTCACATATGCTTCTTTAGCAAAATAGGCTATAACTTTACGAAGTGTGCGATGAAGAGCGAATTAGAAACTAAGATTAAAAGTAAGTTTCCCCTTCACATCTATCACAAAGTAGGAGAACTCCAACTAAGGTACTTAAATGTAGTAGCCATCCACTCCTTGTTAGAGCAGTCATCATGAGATAAAGAAGGGAGCCTCTTGGTAGCTAGAAGATAGTTGACGCAATTGGTAGATCTTTCCCTGTTATAGCCCAACTTCTGCCACGTATTGCCCTCGATAGATTTTTCTTTACAATAGCCTCTAGACATGTCACACTCAACTGTACCATCCCTATCGTGGCCCTAAATATGTCGCCCTCAGTTATCCTTGTGTATTTCACCCATATTGTTTCATTCAATATCATTAATGCAACCCCTCCCATTGTCAATCACTCAAACTTCAATGGGTCAAAAGTCCTATCAGTCCGTAAACCTAACATGCCATCCTTCACTTCTTATGTTTATTTCTCTCGAACTCTAAATCTAACAAAAAGTATGGCGCTAACCAATAGCCTTGTCAATGTTCCACCCAACTGTCCTCTAAGGATAACTTTTGACATCTCACACACCAAAGTAAAAAATTCTAAATTACCTCCTTACCCCCTCCACTTTGCATGAGAATAACCCCCTCCATGTACCAACGTCCCTAAACACTTCCCATGCAAGAAGCTACATCCCTCCCATCTTTCCCAATCACTCTCTTATCTTTCCCAGTCACCTAGATCCCCCCTCCTTGAGCTCCCTCTCCTTGTTTGATAGTCTAGCTCTTAAAGCTTCCCCTAATCCTCTCCTTTCTAACATCATCTCGCCAGGCAAAAGAAAGGCCACCAATACACTTACTCCAATACCAAAATGCCTTACTCCCCCATTTGGTTCCCCAAAGTCTAAGGATGTTCACTCCTCTTCGACGTTTGCAATAGCTAAGCCAAATGCATAATGTAGGCTCCAATAAAAATCTTGTCTTGGAACCATCGAAGATGTGAAGGTTCCTTGATAGTCTAAAATCTCGCTAGCTTCCTCCACAACACTAGAGGCAAAATAATCTTCTATGCCAAAACCAAATATAGTGAGGTGAAGGTAAGAAGCATAATCTCTTCTTTCTCCATCAAGAACTATTTTTGGTTCCCTTCTCTAGTCTTGGATGCAGGTTTTAGTTACTTAACATCTTGGAAAAAAGAAATTTAAAATCAAGCGAATATGCTAGGCACATGCATTGCCTTATCTATTTTTCCTTCTTCTTTTCTCTCTTTGCTTCCCTCCCTCACCTCACAGCCCTCTGTTTTCCCATTTTACTTTTCACTGTGCCAGAGCAACCCAGAGCATGTCATCACTGCGAAATGGTTCGCCAATTATCTCTCTTTTAAGTTAATTAGTCTTTAGTTCGTATTTAGTATGTTCTTCTTTCCCTTTCTTATTTTGGCCTCAATGGAAAATAGCCAGTCGACGACCTTGTATCGATGTCGTGTCGGTCCAAGGAGCATCCTTCGATGTCCTATCTCCCTGGATACCCTTCATGGGTATTCTAGGCTCTCGGTGGAGGCCACACCTCGTAGCCTCTTGTTGTTGGCCGTGGTCGTTATCTTCCCTGCCCTCTCTGGCCAGTCACTTTCCTTTCCTCTTGTAGAAGATGTAGTCACCAACTATTAGGGCTCTCTTGGCTAAGTGAGTGATTATGGGAACCTCTATAGTCGTCAGCTATGGAGGAGGCCTCACTATAGTGATATGATTCGAACTTCACCGACGTCGTCTCGAGCATGGATTCACTTTAGGAGTATTTTTATTTCATGTTTGAGTGTTTAATTTCCATTAAAATAAGTTTTCTGTAGGTCGCGTTCGAACGCGAGTGGAGTGAGTTCGAACGCGCTTTGTGAACGGGGATGTGAACGCGGGTGAACAGAATACACTATGCATTCTAACACGGTGCGTTCAAACGCACTGTGAACGCCTGCATCGCGTTCGCAAATACCGACAGGTGCGTTCAATTGCGCGTTCGAACACCTACATCGCGTTCGCAAATCCAGAGGATCGAACTCGGTGCGTTCAAACGCGGTCGGCGAAAATTATATTGTTAAGGTTAATTTGAGTTGTTGGTTAGCCTCTAAAAGGATGTGGATGACAACCAAAGTCATTATTGATTATTGAGATTGAGTTTTGCTTTGCTTCCTTCGTCTTCTTCGCTCCCATTCTCTCAATCCCCGGCGATGCCGCTTCTAACCTCTCTCGACCGGCCAATCATCCTAGTCCCTTAGGGGTGGCCCTCTCCTCCCCTTTCTTCCAATCTATCCAACACTTGCCCTAACCCTTCTATCCACCATAACTCTTCCACCACCACTTTTCACCAGTGCCACCCCATTAACGCCGGTCCACCTTCAACCACCATTACCTAGGATCACGTGCCTCCATCTACGGATCCAAAACAGACCACCTGACCTTCGTCCACTAATCGGACGATATCTAGAGATCCCCACATCCGATTTGCCTGAAACTAGCTCTTTTCTGGGGCTACAACATATCAAAATTTCATGTCGATCCGACGGTGACATATTTTGAGATCTTATTTCAAAGTTCCGTGCCAGATCTAATCTGTAACGCCCCCGCCCGGCACAGGCACGTGCACGCACACGCACCCACACGGCATGCGCAGCGCACGCGACAGGTCGGGCGGGGCCCGTCACGCACAGATACACTCCTGTGCACATACGTTCATGACATCATCAAATAACACCTGCTAACATATCCATGATCACATAATCCATCACCAAATAAATCATACTCTTAACCAAATAAACATGTTAACATATGAATATCAAAGTCCACAATAATATACACTAGATCGCTACATAATCTGGCAGGACCCACACAGGCCACAACAAACCATCAAGATACAACTAAAATAACTAATACAAGGGTACACTATGATTCGACCTGTGTTATACAAATCATTGTCTAATACAAAAGAGTACAAATATCAAATATTGGTACAACTCGATTTCTATATAAACTATCATCTATACCATCTCGTATCTATAGCTCACTTCATCATCGCTCTAAAATATCTTCTCAAGTCGCTATCACGTACCACATATCTGAGGGGGTTAGAAAAGAAATAAAGAGAGTCATGAGCAAAAGGCTCAGTGAATAGACCTTACCCCGAATCAGTGATGCCAAACAGAGAGTAAATCATGTACTGGATAATATGAATCAGAAAGAGTATCATGTCATGAATGAGTATATGAATGTATCCTCAATAATATATAAATGAAAAGTAGATAACACGTCATAACTGATAAAAGTATATAATCCTCGACCATGAGTAAACAAATCTCCATGTCATCTATCATCATAACTCTCTCTCAAATATGACACATGATGCATACCGATCATGACTATGCTATGATATCAAATGCAACCATATATGATGCATATTGACCACTTGATAATCGGGTAACCGAATGATAATGAAATCATATGCATTTCTCAACATCACGATCATCACCGACATCTCGGTATAATATCATCATACTAGACCACTGTGCACAGTCAACACCCGGTACCCGGTCTCAACATCATGCCCGAAGGCTCAGAGCATACTCTACCATCCGCAAGGAGTATCTCAAATATAACCATACCCTGCCATCCGCTAGGGTATCAACATCCATCCAGACCGGGCACCCTTCTAGCTGATAGAAATCTCGTGAGGATAACTCGCCACATATGCCCTGGCAAACGGCATGTGTCCGAATATCTGCAGCGCACACAGACTAACGACCTCGGACGTAAGGCCAACAGGATCGCGACCATGTCGAGCGATCAATCATCCACCAAGCGCGTCCTAACCCTCGCGCCCACTCGGGTATCCTCACGCTTTCTATCAACTATCCTATCAATCACATTTCATGCTTTCCTTTTTAAATGACAAATCATATGCATATATCCAGTACAATAACAAGTCAATGCATAACCGGAATTTAGGTGGAATAGGAATCAAGAGCAAAATGATGTAATGCAAACTCCAACCATGTATCTAACACATGCATACTCATGCTAATCTACCACATGCATACTCATGATAGAAATCATCCCGACATAAAATCATAACAGCATAATCATCTCCAATCATCTCTATATATCACCAATGTACTCATATCCCAGATCAGTCTAATCAAATGCATGATAAAATATGCTTGACTGAAATCATCTCTATATAAAGTCATATAATCATGCTGGAAGCCAAAATTATGCATGTACATAATATGTAATATATCCTAATTTGAGAAAGGGATCTAGGGGATAAGACTACTCACCGTCTGATCAGAAGATACAAACCACGCATCTCTCACGTCCGTCAGGTAACCGAGTGACACTCATCGCTAGCAAGGTCCATGGGGTCTCAAATAAGGGGTTCGGGATCGTCTGAAAATGTTTAAGTAACATAAAGTTAGTTGTTTATCCTATTATAATCCGTTCAAGTAAAATATGATGATTTATTAGATTTTAGAATTTCTACTTATTTTTATAATTGGCTAGATTTTTATTATAAATAAAATATAAATATAGATAAAAACCTAATTATAATTAAATTATATCTTGATTAATTAGGGACTATGTAGCCATTATCTTCTTTGTTACAAAATAATAATGTATAATAAATTAATAGAATTACTTAAAAAATGTATATCATAAGAATATTAGAATATAAATCTAATAATTATAATTTACAAATTTATCTATTAATCTAATATACATATAAGTAAGTAAATAAATAAATATAAGTATTACCTATATTTATGCCTAATTAATCATTAATTATAAAAATTATCATTAATAAAATTACATTGAAGGATATATAATATTATTAAAATAGTTAATGTCTAAATAATCTATTTGCATTAATTAAGAAGCAAAATACTTAAATAAATAACATAAATAAACTAATTAATTAATAATTTAATTACAACTACCATCAGTGCTGGGCCGAGCCCAACACTTTGCAGAAAGAGAAAAGAGGAGCTGAGGAAGAAGGAGAAAAAGAAAGAAAGAAAGAAAGAAAGAAGAAAGAAGAAGAAGAAGAAGAAGAGAAGAGGAAGAGAAGAAAGAGAGGAGGTGAGGGAGGAGGTTGCGGACCCGGGCCGGCGGGGAGGGCACCGGCCGCTGCTGGCCAGCCAGCGGCCGGCCTCTCGCCGGTGGCTCGGCTCCGACGAGCCCACCCTTGGGCAAGAGAGAGAGAGAGAGAGAGGGAGAGAGAGAGAGAGGAGAGAGAGAGAGAGAGAGAGAGAGAGAGGAGCTCACCGGCACTCGAGGAGGTGGCGACGACGACGACCGGCCTCGGCGAGAGAGAGAGAGAGATAGAGAGAGAGCATCCAGAGAGAGAGAGAGAGAGAGATTTAAAGAGAGAGAGGGAAGGTGGTGGGAGGTTGGCGGTGGCTGCGGCGGCGCTGGGGCCCGCCGCTGCCAGATGGCTGCAGCCAGTTGGCTACGGTGACGCGAGGGGGGGGGTGCGTGGCACCTCCCCCACGCAGCCCCACTGCATGGGCACGAGGCCGGTCACACTGTGGCCGGCCACGTTGTGCCCATGCAAAATTAATTTTTTTTTTTTTTGTTTGGGTTGTTATATAGTCTAGATCAGGAAATTAGAAGAGATCGAACCTTAGCCTAAGTGGAGATCGTATCAAGCTGGTATTAGAGCTCCATAGTCAGAGGCGAGATCGTATCAATTTGGTATCAGAGCTCTATAGCCATAGGCAAGATCGTATCAAGCTGGTATCAGAGCTTTAGCCCAAAAGGGGAGATCGTATCAAACTGGTATCAGAGCCTTCACCTAAAAGGGAGATCGTATCAATCTAGTATCAGAGCCACCGTTCCTCGGACAAGCACTTTCAATGACGACTATCAGATCCATGGCTGCACGGCGAGATGAAGAAGAAGAGATTCTCCCAATAGAGGAGGGGGAAACAGTTGCAGGGACTTCCACCCGCGAAACTGCTCGATCAAATCGGAATACGGAAGAACCTAATGTTCTAGCTGTGTTGGGGTCTCTTTCCAAATAGATGGCCATCAATAATCAAATGATGATGGAGATGATGCGGGAAATACGGGCGTGGCCGAAACCTTCTTCAACAAGCAGGGCAATCGCAATGCAGCATGGGAAACCCTCCACAGCATACCCAACATCCTCCACAACTTCCCCGTTCATCACAAAAGTTGGGGAGAATTCGGCTATCCAGCAAGATCGAGCTTCTACACCTCGACCCATGGTCAACCGCAACGAACTGCTGTCGGTTACAATGGGATCCTCAACCATTGTAGTAACCCTTGGAACCTCCAAATCTTCCTATGCACCGGAGACCTCGCCGACAAACCGTGAAATGCTAGTCGTTCCTTTCCCTATCCCTGCAGAAACGGCGAAGAGTCCAGCTTCAAGGCAGTAATTTCCTTCGGCGATTCTTTCGATGTCAAAACAGAGTTCTTTAATGAATCGACAACCGTGCGAACCACTGTTGAATGGAGGAAGACCACGCATGGCCGCTGGATATCCCTCATCTGGAATTCTCATCAGTGGTGAGGGAGATGCTATAGAGCCACAAGTTTCAGCACTTGGGCCGCCTTACACCACCTTCATTTGCAACCACAGCGAGTCAGCAACTAGGAAGAAATCATGTATGGCCTCTAGTGACCTTCCACCATTCTCCTCGGTCAATCGACAGTCGATCACGACAGCACCATCACTGGCGATAACGGTGCAGCTTTCCGCCGAGCGACAACTCGAAGGAGAAGGCCACAATCTTCCAACCACGGCAGCACCAGCCTGTGATAGCCTCGTAAAGACCTTGGGGGTTGCTGCTTTTCTCACCCAGACGGCCGAAAGTTCCCTGCCATGGCTGCGACAAAATGAAGAAGGAAGAGATGAAGATTTTGTTTTTGTCAAGCTTAGCCTTCCACGGGAGTCAATCCCCGGCACCCCAAGAGGGACCTCACTAGCAACTATTTTAGTATTCCAGATGACCGAAAGCTCCTTGCCATGGTTGCAACGGGACAGAGAAGAAGGACCTGAAGATTTTATTTTTTGGGCCAACTTTGGCCTTCCTTCGTCATCGACCGCCACCACACCGTCGAGAACCCTGCTAGAGCAATTGCCGGAGGTGATCACTACTCAACCATGGCTGCCACGTACTAAGGCAACTCCTATGGCAATGGCTGATGGAGATGGAATTATGGGAAAAATATTAGGGATTTCAAATTTTTTTGAAGACCCTAAGTTGTTGGAATTTCAAGAAGGCTTCATTGTTGGGCTTGACCAGGTGGAATTGCTGGACATGAGCTGGGTTGGACCTAAGAGCCAAAGGGGTCAAGTCGAGCGTGAGCCATCTCTGGACTTCAGGACTCAGTTAAGTCAAATGAGGGACATGATCAGAAACCCTCTATTTGACTTAAGACGAGTTTGCTTATACCAAGATACATTTGACTTGGATCCTAATCCATGGAGTGGGTAGAATGATTATGAGCACAACCAATAGTCAGTTCAGTTGGTTGAACTTAACTCGAGTCACCTGGAGGAACTAATTTGGATCCACCAACTACATCTAACTTGACCTCCCGAGCGCAATTGGATGCACCAGATTGCGAGAATGATTCCGTGATGTAGATAAAGCTAGTTATTAATCAAGCAAGTGAATTCTCTATAGTCTAGAAGTAGTGTGATATGATCTTCCCTCGAAGTGACTTGTTCTGATCCGCAACTGATTCTAGATAGAAATTAGGACGAAACTTTCTAGTGACACTCTAGATGATCTCCTCATTGAAATGTAAAATTTGGGTATGTTGTAACTTTGGTAAAAAGCTTTCCAACGAATCTAATATCTCGAGTTTTGAATGGCTAGATTGGAAGTCACCATCAGATCAATGGTTAGGGTTCCGGATAGACAGACTTGCGGGATAAAATTTTGACCTGATTTTGTGGATCCGTGGATGGAGGCACAGACTTCTAAGTGTGGGATAGTGGTGGTAGGTTGATAGAGATAGGGGTAGCACTAGATATTCTCCCGTAGTTAGAAAATTATGAAACCAAGGTTGATCGATCCATAACTTCTTGATCTACGTTTTTTGTATTTATGCACTTCGTAGATTCGGACTGCAACTAAGGCGAAAATACAAAAGAGTGGAGGTGATGGTGGTGGAGACGGGTGTAGATGATGATAGGGTTAGAGATGATAATGGAGATGAGGGTGGATGGTTGATGTAGTTTAAGGGATAAGGATGAAGGGGGAGAAGTGGCCAAGATCCCAAGGAGGAGGGAGGACTCAATAGAAGAGGGAGATTAGAAAATAGATAAGACCTTGCCAACGGTAGATGTGGCTAGTTGGTGAAGAGGGAGGAGGGAGATTAGTGTAGAGAGACTAGAGAGAGGATAGAAATCAAGTTTCATTCATCATAATGATTTTGGTTGTCATCTACACCTTTTAAAAGGCTAACCAACTAGCTAAAATAATAATTATTAACCCTAATAATAGTAGACTCTCGTCGATCGCATTCGAACGGGGATGCCCGCGTTTGAACGCATAAAATACATTTTCTGTGGATGCGAACTATCGTTAGCGTTCGCACGTGGGCGTTCGAACACGGCTGACCACATTTGAAAGCACATTTTGCGTTCTCTATCGATGTGAACTGATGTAGGCGTTCGCAAGGGGGTCTGAACGTGCCCCCTGTCCCGTTCAAACGCGACCTACAGAAACTTTATATTTTTTGAAAATAAGCAACTACTGTAATAAGAAAAATACTCTAATAAGGTGTATCAGCCACCATGCTTCTCCCACCTTGTCCTCAAGGTGCAAAGTTGAGGAAACGCTCCAAGATTTTTGTCTCCAGCTTCCATGTCGTCTCGTCAGATGGTTTGCCAAGCCACTTGACTAGGACCTCTATCTCCAATCTAGTACCATGACGTCATCGGTGCCTCACAAGTACATGAGCTGGCTCCACAATCTATCTCCTACAATGGCTCTGGTAGAACTGATCCAACGACCTGGTGATCTCCAATCCGCTCCCTTAATAATAAAATATGGAAGACTGAATTTACTCTCGACCCCTCAGGCAGCTCCAAGCGATACGCAACCGGACGGATACACTCTATCACCCGAAATGGACCGAAGTAGCGATGTGCTACCTTCTGGATTCACATCAGATGTATGGTCACCTATCAGTATGGTTGTATGATACGATCTCCCCTTAGGCTAAGGTTCGATCTCTTCCAATTTTCTGATCTGAACTAGATCTGACACAAAACTTTGAAATAAGATCACGAAATATGGTGGCATCAGATCGACGTAAAATTTTGATATGTTGTAGCCCCAGAAAAAGTCTTTCCAATAAATCTAGTTTCAGGCAAATCGGATGTGGGGATCTTAACATATCGTTCAATTAGTGGACAAAGGTTAGGGTGGTCTGTTTTGGATCCATGGATGGAGGCACGTGATCCTAGGTGATGGTGGTTGAAGGTGGACTAGTGTTAATGTGGTGGCACTGGTGAAAAGTGGTGGTATAAGGGTTATGGTTGATGGAAGGGTCAGGGCAAGTGTTACATAGATTGGAAGAAGGGGGAGGAGAGGGCCACCCGTAAGAGACTAGGGTGATTGGACGGTCAAGGGAGGTTAGAAGCGGTGTTGCCAGGGATTGAGAGAATGGGAACGAAGAAGACGAAGGAGGCAAGGCAAAACTCAATTCTCAATAATCAATAATGACCTTTGGTTGCCATTCACATCCTTTTAGAGGCTAACCAACAACTCAAAATTAACCCTAAACAATACAATTTTCGCTGACCGCGTTTGAACGCGCCCGATCGCGTTCGAACGCACCGAGTTCGCTCTTCTCTAGATTTGCGAATGCGATGCAGGCGTTCGAACGTGCGATCAAACGTGCCTATTTGCCACTTCTCTGGATTTGCGAACACTATGCAGGCGTTCACAGTGCATTCGAACGGGGCGTTCGAACGCACAGTGCACACTCTTCACCCATGTTCACAACTGCGTTTGAACTCACTCCACCCGTGTTCGAACGTGACTTATAGAAAACTTATTTTCATAGAAATTAAATACTGAAACAAGAAACAAAAACACTCCTAAAGTGAATCCATGCTCAAGACGACAACGGTGAAGTCCGAATCATATCAACTCACCACGCTTCTACAACCTTGTCCTCAAGGTTTAAAATTTGGGAAGCTATCTTTGAACTCTGACTCAAGTTCCTCCATGGTATGATCTTCTACATTGGTTCCCCACATATCTAAAGATATAGAAAATGCTAGTGCTGAAAAAGAGGCAAGCTCACTTGTGTCCGGTTGGCGCGAAAGAGCATCGGCCGCTCGATTCTCAATCCCCTTTTTGTAGACTAATTCGTAGTCATACCCAGGGAATTTCGTGATCCACCATTGTTGGGCTGAGGTGTGCACACGTTGCTCCATGAAGTAGGGTAAGCTACGCTGGTCCGTGTGGAAGTAAACCGTTGGCCAATCAAGTAGGGTCGCCATTTGGTGACGGCGTGTAGAATCGCTAGCATTTTGCACTCGTAGGTGGATAGCTGTCGCGACTGATTGGACAATGCTTTGCTCATATATGCCACGGGTCTGCCCTCTTGCATCAAAACTGCTCCAATGCCCTCACCCGAAGCGTCGCATTCCACCACAAAGGGCTTGCTGAAATCCGATAGTGCTAGAACCGGAGCGGTAGATATAGCTGTCTTCAAGGCTTCGAAGGCTTCTATTGCTTTGCCCGTCCATTAGACCCCACCTTTTCTGAGTAAGGAGGTCAGCGGGGCAGCAAATTTGCCGTAGTTGGCAACGAATCGCTGGTAGTACCCCGTCAACCCAAGGAATCCCCTCAATTCCCGCTGATTAGTACGAATCGGCCAATCCACCATATTCTTGAACTTGCTTGGATCGGCTTCCACTCCTTTTGCAGAGATTATATGCCCCAAGTACTCCACTCGTGGCTCTCTCCAAAGACACTTGCTCATCTTGACTTTTAACTGGTTTTGTCGCAAGATATTTAATACCTCTCGCACGTGCCGCAAGTGCTCACTCCAATTCCTACTATATACTAGAATATCATCAAAGAAGACGAGCACGTACCGACGCAAGAGTGGGTTGAAGAGGTCATTCATCAGCCCTTGGAAGGTGGCCGGTGCATTGGTGAGCCCAAACGACATGACTCGGAACTCATAGTGGCCATCGTGAGTTCGGAACGCCGTTTTGTGCACATCTTCAGGGTCGACTCGGATTTGATGGTACCCAGCTCTTAAGTCAAGTTTGTTGAAGTAGGCCGACCCTGCGAGCTCATCCAGCAACTCCTTGATCACCGGTATTGGATACCGGTCCTTGACAGTAATTGTATTCAAGGCTCGGTAGTCTACGCAAAACCGCTAACTCTCATCTTTCTTCCGAACCAGCTGCACCGACGACGAGTAGGCACTTCTACTTGGTTGAATAATCCCTTGCTCGAGCATTTCCACCACCAATTTACTGATCTCTTCCTTCTAGACATGCGGGTACCGATAGAGCCAAACATTTGCTGGTTCAGCCCGTAGAATGATCTGGATGCGATGGTCATGCCGAAGGGTTGGCGGCAGTCCTCAGGGTTACTCGAAGAGATCCTAGAACTCCTGTAGTAGTTCTTGCATGTCAGCGGCTATTTTCCTTGGTGGTAGATTTTCTAGTTCAGTGACAGCCATTTGCAATAGTAAAGCTCGGTCCCCTGTACAAGGAAAGCCCACAAGTGGTTGCAATGTCGGCCCTTGCCACGGTTGATTTCCATCCAGCAGCACCCTTCGTCCATTCCTCTGAAATGTCAGTGTGAGGTTTGAGAACTCAAATGTTATAGGTCCTAAGCTTTGAAGCCATTGAGTCCCCAAAACAATGTCGGCACCTCGCAAAGCCAACAAATAAAGGTCCAATGTGAAAGTTTGGCTTTGCACCTTCAATTCCACACCTCTACAAATAAAATCCACTCGCAATGTGGTTCCGGATTGTATTGATCCACCCATGGATCTTGATCTCCAAGGTAGTCTCCATAGTGGTTCGCTCGTCGGACGGATTCACTTGCAACTGGACCTGGTGTAACCATCCTTGCTTGCCTCTGCCCATAGGGTGGTGGCAGTAGCGGCTCTTGTGGTTGCAAAGGCTGAACCGGTGGCGGTGGGTTCAAGGGGGTGGACTCGCGTTGTGGGGTCGATGGTGCATTCCCGTTCGCCATTTCTTCCCTTGTCGCCCGTAGTTCCCGCATCATCTCCATCATCATCTGGTTGTTGATGGCCATTTGTTCGGAAAGAGACCCCATCATGGCTTGAACGCTAGGTTCTTCTGTATTCTGATTAGATCGGGCGGTTCCGTGGGTGGAAGTCCCCGCAACCGTTTCCCCCTCCTCTATTGGGAGAATCTCTTCTTCATCATCTCGCCACGCAGCCATGGCTCTGGTGGTCGTCATAGGAAGCACTTGTCTGAGGAACGGTGGCTCTGTTACCAAAACTGATACAATATCCTCTTAGGCTAAGGTTCAATCTCTTCCAATTTTCTGATTTGAACTAGATTTGGTACAAAAATTTGAAATAAGATCCCAAAATATGCTGGCGTCAGATCGATGTGAAATTTTGATATGTTGTAGTCCCAGAAAAGAGGTTTCCAAAAAATCTAGTTTCAGGTGAATCAGATGTAGGAATCTCAAGATATCATCTGATTAGTAGACAAAGGTCACGGTGGTCTGTTTTGGATCCGTGGATGGAGGCACCTGATCCTCGGTGATGGTGGTTGAAGGTGGACCGGTGTTAATGGGGTGGCACCGGTGAAAAGTTATGGTGGAAGGGTTATGGTTGATAGAAGGGTTAGGGAAAGTGTTGGATAGATTGAAAGAAGGGGGAGGACAGGGCCACCCCTAATGGACTAGGGTGATTGGCCTGTCGAGGGAGGTTAGAAGCGGCGTCCCTGGGGATTGAGAGAACGGGAACGAAAAAGATGAAAGAGGCAAGGCAAAACTCAATTCTCAATAATCAATAATGACCTCTGGTTTCCATCCACATCCTTTTAGAGGTTAACCAACAACTCAAAATTAACCCTAAACAATACAATTTTCGCCGACCGCGTTCGAACGTGCCCGATCGCGTTCGAACACACCGAGTTTGCTCTTCTCTGGATTTGTGAACGCGATGCAGGCGTTCGAACGCGCTGCAGGCGTTCGAACGCGCAATCGAATGCGCCTGCTTCCCACTTTTCTGGATTTGCAAACGCAATGCAGACGTTCACAGTGCGTTCGAACGCACAGTGCACACTCTTCACCCACGTTCACAACCCCGTTCACAACCGTGTTCGAACTCACTCCACCCGCGTTCGAACGCGACTTACAGAAAACTTATTTTCATAGAAATTAAACACTGAAACAAGAAATAAAAACACTCCTAAAGTGAATCCATGCTCCAGACGACACCGGTGAAGTCCGAATCGTATCATTGTATCCTCACGAACACCCAACTGTCGACGTCGAACTCTTACTCCCGGTGGCTGCGATCATAAACTTGCTTCATGCAGTTTTGAGCAAGTTTAAGATAGGCATGCAACCTCCTCAATGTGGTGTCTCTATCCATCAATGCCAAGTCCACCTCCATCGATCCGCAGATACCACAGGGTCATAGGTGCGTAATGTCGGAGTCGTGCGCCCATATACCACCTCGAATGAAGTCATGCCAATACTACTATGGTGGGCGGTGTTATAAGACCACTCCACGCACGGTAAAAACTCCAACCATCGTCTCGATATCTCTCCCATAAAGCACCACAAATACTGCTCAATGCCTCGATTGACTACCTCGGTTTGGTCGTCCGTCTATGGATGGTAGGCCAAACTGAAGTTCAGTCGAGTCCCCTGCAATCTAAAAAACTCTATCCAAAAGTTACTCACAAATACACGATCACGATCGGAGACAATCATGTGTGGCATGCCATGCAACCTAGCAATATCTCTCACAAAAATTTCAACCACTGACTTGGCTAAAAATAGATGTGATAATGCGGACAAATGCGCATACTTGCTTAATCTGTCAACCACCACAGAAAAAAAATATAGTAGCCACGTGCTAGCAGAAGACCTTCTATGAAATCCATAGAAATGTCTTCTCAAACACTATTCGGTATTGATAAAGGCTAAAGTAATCCGGTCGGTTTCAATATGGTTGCCTTCGTCCTTTGACAGACTTCGTAAGCACGGACAAAACTCTACACATCTCGCCTCAGTCCTGTGATACGATTTGGACTTCACCGACGTCGTCTCGAGCATGGATTCACTTTAGGAGGTTTTTGTTTCATGTTTGAGTGTTTAATTTCTATTAAAATAAGTTTCTATAAGTCGCGTTCAAATGCGGGTGGAGTGAGTTCGAACGCGGTTTGTGAACAGGGTTGTGAACGTGGGTGAAGAGAGTGCACTATGCGTTCGGACGCGGTGCGTTCGAACGCACTATGAACGCCTGCATCGCATTCACAAATACCGACAGGCGTGTTCGATCGCTCGTTCGAACGCCTGCAGCTCGTTCGAACGCCTGCATCGCGTTCGCAAATCCAGAGGAGCGAACTCGATGCGTTCGAACGCGGTTGGGCGAGTTCGAACTCGATGCGTTCGAACGCGGTCGGGCGAGTTCAAACGCGATCGGGGAAAATTATATTGTTAGGGTTAATTTGAGTTGTTGGTTAGCCTCTTAAAGGATGTGGATGGCAACCAAAGTCATTATTGATTATTGAGATTGAGTTTTGCCTTGCCTCCTTCGTCTTTTTCACTCTCGTTCTCTTAATCCTCGGCGACACCGCTTGTAACCTTCCTCGACCGGCCAATCACCCTAGTCCCTTAGGGGTGGCCCTCTCCTCCCCCTTCTTCCAATCTATCCAACACTTGCCCTAACCCTTCCATCAACCATAACACTTCCACCACCACTTTTCACCGGTGCCACCCTATTAACGCCGGTCCACCTTCAACCACATTACCTAGGATCACGTGCCTCCATCCACGGATCCAAAACAGACCACCTGACCTTTGTCCCCTAATCGGATGATATCTCGAGATCCCCACATCCGATTCGCCTGAAACTAGATTTGTTGGAAAGATCTTTTCGGGGTCTACAACATATCAAAATTTCACATTGACTCGACGACAGAATATTTCAAGATCTTATTTTAAAGTTCCGTGCCAGATCTAGTCCAAATCACGAAATTGGAAGAGATCGAACCTTAACCTAAGGGGAGATCGTATCAAGTTGGTATCAGAGCTCCATAGCCAGAAGCGAGATCGTATCATCCTGACCACGTGTAGCTCTGTGATAGCCTCCTGTAAGTCCTTAAGACACCCTCATGACGAGCCTCCGGAGTTTGGTAGAAGTGCTACAATAATTTCTGTCGCAATCCGTCATTTGCGAGCACCCGGATGCACCCGCAATCTAGTAGTAAATCGCCTTGGTTATTTACCTCTTGTAACAACCTTATAACATCTGGGTCAGAAGAAAAGGCTGCGAGCTTGGCGGTATCGGGTTGGCACGATATTGCATCCACCGTTCTATTTTTCGTTCCTTTCTTGTATTGAATTTTATAATCATACCCCAGCAATTTTATGACGCATCTTTACTATGCTGGAGTGTGAATACATTGTCCCATAAAGTATGGAAGACTTCTTTGATCGACTCGAATAATGAATCGCCTACTAATCAAATAAGACCTCCATTTGTCACCGCATGTAGGATTGCCAACATCTCCCTCTCGTAGGTTGATAATTTCTGGAATTTTTGTGATAAAGCCTTGTTGAGAAAGGCTATGGGACGTCCGCCTTGCATTAGTACAGCTCCTATGCAAACCCTCGACGCATCGCATTCCACAATAAACTCTTTGGTGAAATCCGGTAGAGCTAGAATGGGCGTCGTTGTCATTGTTGTTTTTAATTTTTCAAAGACTGCAGTGGCTTCCTCCGTCCATATTGAAGTGTCTTTCCTCAGCAATGAAGTGAGAGAAGTTGTGATCTTGCCATACCTGTCGATGAAGCGACGATAATATCCGATCAGCCCCAAGAAGCCGTGCAATTGATACACTTAGTTAGGATTTTATCTAATTAGCTCTTCTATCGAGCCACCCCTCTTCTATGGGATCTCGACCACTT
Source organism: Typha angustifolia (assembly GCF_048772165.1). NCBI lineage: Eukaryota > Viridiplantae > Streptophyta > Magnoliopsida > Poales > Typhaceae > Typha > Typha angustifolia. The sequence continues at coordinate 9,236,812 of NC_133245.1, forward strand.
CATTCCTTTCGTCTACAACTTAATCACTTCCACAATCCACCCTCATCTCCATACCCATCCATAACCCTAACATCCACTCCACCCATCACCACCACCATCACCATCACCCACGTTATTACGTATTTTCATCGCTGCTGCAGTTCGAATCTGTGAAGGGCGTAAATATAAAAGTTGTAGATTGGGAAGATACGGATCCAACCCAATTGCGAAAAAAGGACGGAACATGACATTTTTGTGTCGACTATCGAGCACTAAACGCTATTACTGTCAATGATCGGTATCCTATTCTGATTATCGAGGAGTTGCTGGATGAGCTTGCAGGGGCGACTATATTTAGTAAGCTTGACTTGAGGGCCGGGTATCATAAAATTGCATTTCGGACTCCGGACGGGCATTACGAGTTCCGAGTGATGCCATTTGGTCTCACTAATGCTCCAGCTACCTTCCAAGGCCTCATGAATGATATATTTCAGCCTCTCTTGTGAAGGTATGTCTTATTATTTTTTGACGATATTTTGGTGTATAACAGGACTGAATTGGAGCATTGGCGGCATTTGGAGGACATGCTGAATTTGTTGGAGCAAAACCAATTGAAGATCAAGAAGTCCAAGTGCTTATGGGGAGTACCAAAAGTGGAGTATTTAGGCCACATCATTTCAGCAGATGGTGTAGCGGCGGATCCTCAAAGGGTTGCATGTATGACCGCTTGGCCTATTCCTACTACTACCACTGAATTGAGAGGATTTTTGGGGCTGATTGGTTATTATCATCAATTCATCTCCGGATATGGCAAGATCGCTGCTCCTCTCACTTCTTTGTTGAAAAAGGACTCTTTTAGATGGACGGATGAAGCCACTTTAGCCTTTGAAAAATTAAAAACAGCAATGATGACGGCACCCGTTCTAGCGCTACCGGACTTCACCAAAGAATTCATTGTTGAATGTGATGCATTACGTGTTGGCATAGGAGATGTACTAATGCAAGAAGGACATCCCATTGCCTATCTTAGTAAGGCTTTATCACAAAAATTTCAGCAATTATCGACTTATGAGAGAGAGATGCTAGCAATTCTACATGCGGTGACAAGGTGGAGGTCTTATTTGATCAGTAGTTGATTCATTATCCGAACCGATCAGAGGAGCCTTTCATACTTTATGGGACAGCGCATATACACTCCGGCATAGCAGCGATGGGTCACAAAATTGCTGGGGTATGATTATGAAATTCAATACAAGAAGGGAATGGAAAATAGAGCGGTGGATACACTATCGCGCTAACCCGATACCGCCGAGCTTGCAGCCTATTCATCTTCTACCTTTCCCTTCCTTGATGAGATGAGGTATGCATGTACATCTTATCTAGATATTTTGAGATTGTTGTAGGAGGTGATGGATGATCAGAAGCGCCATCTAGAGTTGGAGAATTGAGGCACATTGCTACTAAACCGCAGATACATTCGGGTGTTGGATCGCGTTGGTCCAGTTGCATATTATTTGGAGCTACTAGAAGGGTCGAGAGTGCACCCTATCTTTCATGTTTCATTATTGAGAGAGCGCATTAGAGATCATGAGATTGTTGGATTGGTTCTACCAGAGCCATTGGAGGAGATAGAGATCATAGAGCCAATTCGAGTACTTGCTAGACGCTGACGATGACATGGTACCAGATTGGAGATGGATATTCTAGTTGAGTGGCTTGGCAAGCCATCTGATGAGGCGACATGTGAGTTGGAGACTGATATCTTGGAGCGTTTCCCCAACTTTTCACCTTGAGGGCAAGGTGGGGGAAGCGTGGTGGGTTGATATGATACGATTCGGTCTTCACCGACGTCGTCTCGAGCATGAATTCACTTTAGGAGTATTTTTGTTTCATATTTTAGTGTTTAATTTTCATAAAAATAAGTTTTCTGTAAGTCGCGTTTGAACACGGGTGGAGTGAGTTCGAACGCGGTTTGTGAACGGGGTTCTGAACGTGGATAAAGAGAATGCACTGTGCGTTCGAACGCGGTGCGTTCGAACGCACTGTGAACGCCTGCATCACGTTCGTAAATACCGACAAGCGCGTTCGATCACGTGTTCGAACGTCTGCATCGTGTTTGCAAATCCAGAAGAGTGAACTTGATGCGTTCGAACGCTGTCGGGCGAGTTCGAACGCGGTCGGCGAAAATTGTGTTTTTAGGGTTAATTTGAGTTGTTGGTTAGCCTATAAAAGGATGTGGAAGGCAACCAAATGAGGAGGGATTATTGATTATTGAGATTGAGTTTTGCCTTGCCTCCTTCGTCTTCTACGCTCCCATTCTCTCAATCCCCGGGGACGCCGCTTCTAACCTCCCTCGACCGGCCAATCACCTTAGTCCCTTAGGGGTGGCCCTCTTCTCCCCCTTCTTCCAATCTATCCAACACTTGCCCTAATCCTTCCATCAACCACAACCCTTCTACCATCACTTTTCATCGGTGCCACCACATTAACATCAGTCCACCTTCAACCACCATTACCTAGGATCACGTGCCTCCATCTACGGATCCAAAACAAACCATCGAGACCATCGTCCACTAATCGGACGATATCTCGAGATCCCCACATCTGATTCACCTGAACTAGATTTGTTGGAAAGCTCTTTTCTGGGGCTATAACATATCAAAGTTTCACATCGATCCGACGGTGACATATTTCGGGATCTTATTTCAAAGCTCCGTGCCAGATCTAGTCCAGATCACGAAATTAGAAAAGATCGAACTTTAGCCTAAGGCGAGATCGTATCAAGCTGGTATAAGAGCCACCGTTGCTCGGACAAGCGCTTCCAATGACGACAACCAGATCCATGGCTGCACGGCGAGATGATGAAGAAAGATTCTCCCAATAGAGGAGGGAGAAACGATTGCAGGGACTTCCACCCGTGGAACCGCCCGATCTAATCAGAATACGGAAGAACCTAGCGTTCAAGTTGTGTTGGGATCTCTGTTAGGTTTTTATTTGTTGGCAATTGTGTACAAAATATTCTAAGTGTATTTTTTACATGTATATGAGCTTTACACAAGTCTAGAATATCTCTGGTCTGAAGAATTGCAAGGTTATTGGAGAAAAGTTGTTGAGTTCACACCGCGTTCACAAACGCGTTCGAACGCGGTGCGTTCACAAACGAGTTCGAACGCGGTGCGTTCACAAACGAGTTCGAACGCGAAATCTGCGTTCACACAGACAGAGAGCCGCGTTCACAAACGCGTTCGAACGCGGGCACTGCGTTCACACAGACAGAGAGCCGTGTTCACAGACGCATTCGATCGCAACCTGAAGAATTCAAGCTGTCGCGTTCGAACGCACTCGAGCCCGTTCGAACGCACCAACAAAGTTTAAAAATATTGGACTTTCATGAGTACGGATAAGATTCAGATTTGGCTCTATCTTGAAGATCATGAGTACGGATAAGATTCAGATTTGGCTCTATCTTGAAGATCATGAGTACGGATAAGATTCGGATTTGGCTCTATCTTGAAGAACATGAGTACGGATAAGACTCAGAGTTGGCTCTATCTTGAAGATCATGAGTACGGATAAGACTCGGATTTGGCTCTATCTTGAATATCATATATAAGGATTATGAAACCCTAACTCTAGGGTAGTGGAAGAAACATTATTGAGGGTGACTTCTTGAAGCTACATTGGTTCTTCTACCAACAAGGTTCCACTCATCTACAAGAATTTAATCTTTCGTCTTAAGGGTGATCTAGATGAAAGATCAATCTCGAGGGCTACTGAGATTGGACTTCAATCACAAGAAGCAGTGAATCGTGGATTCTAGCGATCAAGACTGAGAGAAACAAAGTCGTTTGGATCGACGGGGTGTTTTGTGAGTCAGTCTTGTAACTGCTACTGTCATAGTGATTGGTTTTGATCCGAGTTTGGATCCGTGGTTTTTTTTTTCCCGTTTGGGTTTTCCACGTTAAAATCTTAGCGTTCATCTCTACTTTCGTTTTTAATATTTCTTCAGACTTTTACTTAAGCGAACGAGAAATATCATTGCCTAGAGGTTAGATACATACGTGTGTCTAGGGATTTATTTTTTTTTCAATTGGTATCAGAGCAGGTTCTCTCACTCTTTGAGAGAGATCAAATAGGCATGGATTTTCATAGAGATGGACAATCATCTATTAGACCTCCTATTCTAGATGGATCAAATTATGGATATTGGAAAGCTAGGATGAGAGCTTATTTGAAATCTATAGATGAGCGAGTATGGATGGCCATTGTGAACGGTTGGAGTCCCCCAATGTACATGGTGAATGAAAAACTTATTGAGAAACCGATTGACTCATGGGATAGGTCAGACTATGACAAAGTCGACTGGAATAGCAAAGCAATAAATGCTATTTTTAGTTGTGTTTCCACGGAAGAATTTAGAAGAATTTCTACGTGTGAGATAGCAAAAGAAGCCTGGACGATCTTAGAAACTACTCACGAAGGAACCATGGCTGTAAAACTTTCGAAACTTCAGAGGTTGACTACTAGTTTTGAAACCCTATGTATGGAGGAGAATGAGACATTTGATGAGTTCTATACAAAGCTGAGTGATATAGTCAACTTTAGTTTAAACCTAGGAGAGAAACTTCCTGAAAACAGAATTGTCCGTAAGATCCTTAGGTCCCTTCCAGAAAGGTTTCAGGCAAAAGTTACAGCTATTGAGGAAAGTAAGGATATCGATTCAATGAAAGTTGAACAATTGGTAGGAAATCTACAAACATTTGAGTCCAGTCTTTCAAAACCAAGGAAGTCCAAATGGATGGCCCTATCTACAGTTAAACAAAATTTAGAGGAATCGGATAATGAAGGTGATTTAGATGTTGAGATGTTGACCATGTTTGTCAAAAAGTTCAATAAATTCTTTCGGAAGCCAAACAAGTTAAATGCTGAAAAATTTGAGAAAAGCAAAGCCTTTGTAAAAAGGAAGAATACTGTGAGTTCAAATACAGGTGGTACCAACAACAATGTCAAACAGAAAAATAAGAATTTTAAGAATAAAGTTCAATGTTTTGAATGTTCTGGTTTTGGACACATCGTACAAGAATGCCCTAATCGTCTTAAGAGGAAGGGCAAAGCTATGAAAGTTACTTGGGATGACTCAGATGAATCTATTGATGATTCTGAAAAGGACGAAGAAAACTTTGTAGCTTTTACCTCTTCTCTACTTTATACTGACTCTATTGTTGATACTGATAGTACAAATGATCAAGATATGTTACCTGCTGAGGAAGATGAATCTGAAATCCAAAAGGCATATAATGACTTATACCTAGAGTCGTTTAAACTCAAGAAAAGCAATCTTAGACTACTTCAACGACTCAAGGTAATCGAACCAGAAAGAATTCAATTTGAAGAGATGTACAAATTGGAGCTTGAACGTGTCAAAGACCTTTCTGAACAACTTGATAATGCAAAAAATAAAATGAAGGCTGATGAAATTGAACTAGAGCGATTGCATAAGGAAGTTACATTTCTGAAAGAGAAGAACAAACTTGACGAAATTCTAAAAGCTCAGATCTCTGGAAAAGACAGGTATGGTGTTGGATACACTGGTAATTCAAATAATAATAAAACTGTATTTGTTTCTGCAGGTATACAAAAGGAAGAATACCTGAAGCCATCAACCGCATTTACAAAGCAATCGTGGATGAACCCTTCTAAACAGAACTTGAATATACAAACTGGTGAATCTTCGACGGTACCAAAGGTAAACTCTAATCACTCTCCTCGACGGTACCAAAGATTTATTTTTTTTTCAATCTCTTTCCGAGCAAATGGCCATCAACAACCAGATGATGATGGAGATGATGCGGGAACTACGGGTGACAAGAGAAGCAATGGCGAACGGGAAAGCACCATCGACCCCACGACGCGAGTCCACCCCCTTGAACCCATCGCCACCGGTTCAGCCTTTGCAACCATAAGAGCCGCTGCTACCACCACCCTATGGGCAGAGGCAAGCAAGGATAGTTACACCAGATCCAGTTGCAGGTGAACCCATCCGACGGGCGAACCACTATGGAGACCACCTTAGGGATAAAGATCCGTGGGCGGGTCAATACGATCCGGAACCACGGCAAGTTAATCAAAACCGAAGGAGGGATCATCAACCCTTCGTGGTGCATCCTCCCCCGGTTAGACAAGGACCTGGACATGATCCGGAATGAGACAATGGCATCTGTGGACAAGTCGTGCGTCTCGAATTCCCCAAGTTAAAAGGTGGTGATCCGATCAATTGGTTGTATAGGACAGAGCAATTCTTTGCATACCAAGGTACGGCGGAAGAATACAAGGTGACGCTTGCGAGCTTCCACGTTGAGGATGCAGCGCTTCATTGGTTTCGAGCAGCCAATGCCATTGAGGCTATCGAAACTTGGGCTGAATTTTGCGCCAATATCACACGGCGATTTGGAGCATCGGGATATGAAGACTTTGATGCTCTCCTCTCAAAGACGGTGCAAAAGACCACGGTTGAGTCATACCAAGAAGAATTTGAGAGGATTAGTAGCCGATGTCACCCACCATGGACGGATCAGCAACTTCGCAACACCTTCATCTTCGGGCTGCGGGGTGACATACAAGCCGATGTGAGGGCTTTAAGCCCTAGAACCTTAAAGGAGGCCTTCAAAGATGCGATGCTTATGGAAGACAAACATAGGGCCATGAAGATACACCTGAAGCAGAGTTGGATAAGCCAAGGAAGCCGCAATCAAGCTCAATCAAACATAGCAGCGGGAAATACTATCGGAGTACCAAGGGTTGCTACTACAGTGGTACCTCCTCGAGCACCCTTGAAGCCATCCCAAGATGTGAAGTATGCACCTAGAGGTCCGGGACGAGCACTCACACCTGCCCAAGTAGAAGAAAGAAGAGCCAAGGGCCTATGCTTCCGTTGTGATGAGAAGTTTGTATCCGGGCATCGCTGCGCTAAACCGATGGGATCGGTGATGATCATTGATGGATTGGAGGAAGCGGAGGATGAGTTTGCAGCTGAAAGTGCAAATGTGGCTGGACATCAAGGAGAAGAAGCTGAGGAGCAACCCGTGGAGGACATGATAGCCGAAATCTCCCTCCACGCCTATTCTGGGATAGCTGTGCCAAAGACCTTGCGGGTGAACGGTGTAGTCAAGAAAACCACAGTGAGAATCTTGATTGACACCGGGTCCACCCACAACTTCATTGACAAGAGGCTCCTTAAGAAGATTGGGCTTGAGTCGGAACCCACGGAAGGGTTCGATGTGATGATCGGAGATGGCACCACATTGCGAGCAGATTTTATTTGTGGAGGTGTGGAATTGAAGGTGCAAGGCCAAACTTTCACATTGGACCTTTATCTGTTGGCCTTGCAAGGTGCCGATATTGTTTTAGGGACCCAATGGCTTCGAAGCTTGGGGCCCGTGACATTTGATTTTACAAGCCTCACATTGACGTTTTGGAGAAATGACAAGAGAGTGCTGTTAGATGGAAGCCAACCGCTGCTTGAACTTCCAAATGAAGGGGTCGCAAGGGAGCTCGCTTCTTTCTCGGTGCCCACCTTTCCTTTCTTCTCAGATCTGCGAAGAGCCAGTGCAGAGGATAGTGAGCTGGTCCAACTCATGGAGGAGTTGAGAGAGAACCTCTCAAGCCACCTCGAGCACGAGGAGCGCGATGGGTTAGTACTAGAGTGCGGGCAAATCAAGGTACCCCGGGACGAAGAGCTACGGAGACTATTGATGGCACACTTCCATGATACTCCTATAGCAGGTCATGAAGGGGTATTACTCCTCATTTCATAACATTGTCTCACCCGTTTTCAGCAAAAAGGGTTGCTGAAAATTTTGTTCGGGAAGTGGCACGCTTGCATGGGATGCCTAGGACGATCGTGTCAGACCGGGATCGCATCTTCATTAGTGAGTTCTAGTCCGAGTTCTTCAGATTGCAAGGGACTCAAATCAACCTGAGTTCAGCTTATCAGCCCGAGACGGATGGCCAAACCGAAGTGGTGAATCGCAGAATAGAGCAATACTTGCGATGCTTTGTGGCGGACTGACCAAAGGATTGGGTCAAATTCCTACCATGGGCTGAGTGGTCATACAATACTGCTCATCACTCTGGCATCGGCATGACCCCCTTTGAGGCGGTTTATGGGCGCACTCCCCCTGTCTTGCGTGCCTATGATAGACTCACGACGGCGGATAGGACCGAGCTTGACTTGGAGCTTGCTGATCGAGATGAAACATTGAGATAGCTCAAGACTCACCTAGCCACAGCCCAAAACCGCATAAAGCAAACTCATGACAAAGGCCGACGTGAGCGAGAATTTGAGGTGGATCAATTGGTGTTCGTTCGAGCTCAACCGTATCGGCAATCCACATTAAGACCAATTTTGAACCAAAAGTTGGGTTACAAGTACTACGGTCCGTACCGACTGCTACAACGAATCGGTCCAGTAGCTTACCGGTTGGACCTACCTGAAGGAACCAGGATACATTCGGTCTTCCATGTATCAGCATTGAAGGCCTAGATCGGAACTAACCATGTGGTGGGTTCGGCCTTACCCGAACTAATGGAGGAGGATGGCCCCACCGAACCGGTCCAAGTATTAGGCCGCAGGAGAAAACGCCATGGGACCAGATTAGAGACTGAAGTGCTAATTGAGTGGCTGGGCAAACCTACTAACGAGGCTACCATATCATGGATCGCTTTTCAAACTTCAAACCTTGAGGACAAGGTTGCGGAAGCATGGTGGATTGATACGATTCGGACTTCACCGACGTCGTCTCGAGCATGGATTCACTTTAGGAGTATTTTTGTTTCATGTTTTAGTGTTTAATTTCCATTAAAATAAATTTTCTGTAAGTCGCGTTCGAACGCGGGTGGAGTGAGTTCGAACGCGGTTTGTGAACAGGGTTGTGAACGTGGATAAAGAGAATGCATTGTGCGTTCGAACGCACTGTGAATGCCTGCATCGCATTCGCAAATACCGACAGACGCGTTCGAACGCCTACATCGCATTCGTAAATCCAGAAGAGCGAACTCGGTGCGTTCGAACGCGGTCGGGCGAGTTCGAACGCGGTCGGCGAAAATTGTGTTTTTAGGGTTAATTTGAGTTGTTGGTTAGCCTATAAAAGGATGTGGAAAGGCAACCAAATGAGGAGGGATTATTGATTATTGAGATTGAGTTTTGCCTTGCCTCCTTCGTCTTCTTCGCTCTTGTTCTCTCAATCCCTGGCGACGCCGCTTCTAACCTCCCTCGACCGGCCAATCACCCTAGTCCCTTACGGGTGGCCCTCTTCTCCCCCTTCTTCCAATCTATCCAACACTTGCCCTAATCCTTCCATCAACCATAACCCTTCCACCATCACTTTTCACCGGTGCCACCACATTAACGCCGGTCCACCTTCAACCACCATTACCTAGGATCACGTGCCTTCATCCACAGATCCAAAACAAACCATTCAAACCATCGTCCACTAATCGGACGATATCTCGATATCCCCATCGTTCGTTTAGTGGACGAACGTCAGGATACTCTGTTTTTGGATTCCGTGGATGAAGGCACGAAATCCTAGGTAATGGTGGATTGTGGAGGGCCGGTGTTGATGGGGTGGCACCGGTGTAAAAGTGATGGTGGAAGGGTTATGGATGATGGAAAGGTTAGGGATAGCGATGGATAAATTGGAAGAAGGGGGAGAAGAGGGCCACTCCTAAGGGACTAGGGTGATTGGCCTGTCGAGGGAGATTAGAAGCGGCGTCGCCGGGGAGATTGAGGGAACGGGAGCACGAAGGAGGCAAGGCAAACTCAATTCTCAATAATCAATAATAATTTTGGTTGCCCTACACATACTTTTATAGGCTAACCAACAACTCAATCTTATCCTAAAACACAATCTTATCCTAAAACACAATCTTATCCTAAAACTCAATCTTATCCTAAAACTCAATCTTATCCTAAAACTCAATCCAAACTCGAGACGACGTCGGTGAAGTCCGAATCGTATCATAGGGTTAATTTTCGCTTCTAACCTCCCTCGACCGGCCAATCACCCTAGTCCCTTACGGGTGGCCCTCTTCTCCCCCTTCTTCCAATCTATCCAACACTTGCCCTAATCCTTCCATCAACCATAACCCTTCCACCATCATTTGCCTGAAACTAGATTTGTTGGAAAGCTCTTTACTGGGGCTATAACATACCAAAGTTTCACATCGATCCGACGGTGACATATTTTGGGATCTTATTTCAAAGTTCCGTGCTAGATCTAGTCTAGATCACGAAATTGGAAGAGATCGAACCTTAGCCTAAGGCGAGATCGTATCATGATACACTTGGTTAGGATTTTATCTAATTAGATAAATTTAACTCTGTGCAGTTTTGGAAAAATATTTGTAGAATATTCAACACATATCCAAATAATATCAAACTAGTTGAATAAGGTCGATAACCTATAGATCTACAACTTTGATATTCATGACTTCTCCAGATTCGGAATATATCTATAACAAAATGAAAGCTTAATCCAAAAGGAATTCGGAGAAGATAAGGAATATTGGTTTAGTTGGTTTGTTAGGGTTTCATATTGTTTTAGGACTTGTTGGCTAGCCTATATAAATATGTGGATGGCACCCAACTTTATATTGCTATTCGATTCTTAATTTCTTGCCTCCTATCTTCTCTTTAGACTCCTCCTTCCTCCCTCTTCACCATCCTTCCACCTCTACCGTTGGCAATGTTTCTCCTCGCTTCTAATCTCCCTCGACTATTGAGCCACCCCTCTTCTTTAGGATCTTGACCACTTTATTTCCTTCATCTACTCCCCTTAATCACTTCTACAATCACCCTCATCTTCATACCCATCCATAACCCTAACATCCACTCCACCCGTCACCACCACCATCATCCACGTTATTCCGTATTTTTGTCCTTACTGCAGTTTGAATCTGTGAAGGTCATAAATGTAAAAGTTGTAGATTAGGAAGATATGGATCCAACCCAATTGATTTCGTAATTTTCTAACTATCAGAGAATATCTAACAAATATTTTCTCACGGTTGCGCGGACTACTTCCTACAATAAATTCAGATCTTAATGAATTATTTCGTAGTCGATCTTTTGGTTCTAGATCCCATCAATTTGGTATCTGAGCCTTAAAAAATTGGTATCAGAGCCCTATCAATTGGTATCAGAGCCTATCAGTAATCCTGTGGTGAAAGTAGGGATCAGCCAAGATGTCATGCACGCCACCTTTTGAGGATCCGCCGCCACTCCTGTTGTTATGATGTGGCATAAATACTCCACTTGTGGTACTCCCCATAGGCACTTGGATTTCTTAATCTTCAGCTGGTTTTGCTTTAACAAATTCAGCACATCCTCTAAATGCCGCCAATGCTCCATTTCAGTCCTGTTGTACACCAAAATATCATCGAAGAATATCAAGACATACCGTGGCAACAGAGGCCAAAAAATATCATTCATAAAGCCTTAAAAAATTACTGGAGCATTAGTGAAGCCAAATGGCATCACCCAGAACTCGTAATGGCTGTTCGGAGTTCGAAATACAATTTTGTGTACATCCATCGGGTGAACTCTAATTTGATGATACCTAGCCCTCAAGCCAAGTTTGCTAAATATGGTCGCCTCTGCAAGCTTGTCCAGCAGCTCCTCTATGGCCGGAACGGGATACCGATTCTTGACGGTGATAGCGTTTAGTGCTCGGTAGTCGACATAAAAATGCCACGACCCATCTTTTTTCGCACCAATAACACGAGCGATAAGTAAGAGCTATGACTTGATTGTATGAGGCCTTGCTCCAACATCTCGACCACCATCTTGGAGATAACTTCTTTCTGCACATGTGGATACCGATATGGTTTCACATTCGCCGGTGCAACCCCGAGCATAATCTTTATGCGATGGTCTGTCGTTTGCTTCAGTGGCAACTCCTTTGGCCCCTCAAATAGCCCATTAAATTTATCCAATAAATTAGACAAATCAATTGTAGTACCTAGACTCATTTGAGGCTCATCTCCTGCTGGTTCTAACTGATGAAGATATGCCCAATCACTCTGTAACACCCCAAATTATATAAAAAAAAAAAAAAAATTTCCCTGACCGACGCACGTGCCGAGCACGTGCGTCGGCCTGCCACCCTGCCACCCTCCCTCTTTTCTTTCTTCTTCTCTTCCCTTCCTTGCCGTGCACGCCACCCTCCCCCCCTATCTCCCTTATCTCTTCCTTCCCTCACCGCAGCCTCCCTTCTTCTCTCTCTCTCCCTCGTGGTTGCCGACAGCCGCCGAAGCCGCCGACTCGCCGACCCCTCCCCCCTCCGGTAAACCTCCTTCCTTTCTCCCCTTTCTCCTTCCCCTCGGCCTCGCACCGTGCCGTCGCCGTCCCCGCGCTGCGCCGCCGGCCTCGTGCCGCGCCGCCGCAGCCCATCAGCCTCTCCACCTCCCCTTCGTCTCCTCCCTCGGTTGGGGAATACCGAGGGAGGGTAGGTGGGTGGGAGGGGGGTTTGTTTAACCCCCCGTGCCCTTCCCCTTCCCTTTGTGGGCTGCGGTCATACCGCAGCCCACTGATCCCTGGGTGGGCTGCGGTCAGACGCAGCCCACCGAGCCCTTGGGTGGGCTGCGGTCAGACGCAGCCCACCGAGCCCTTGGGTGGGCTGCGGTCAGACGCAGCCCACCGAGCCCTTGGGTGGGCTGCGGTCAGACGCAGCCCACCGAGCCCTTGGTGGGCTGCGGTCAGATGCAGCCCACCGAGCCCCTTGGTGGGCTGCGGTCCAGACCCCAGCCCACTAGGCTTGGGTTGGGTGGGCTGCAGACCGCAGCCCACCAACCAAGCCTTTGGTGGGCTGTGGTTGGACCCAGCCCACTTTGGCCAAACTTGTGGGCTGCAGTCCAATTGCAGCCCACCTTGGCCCCTTGCCTATTAGGTTAGGGTTGAGCCTACCTATTGCCTCTAGCCTAGCCCATTTGGACCCTATAACCCTGTTTACCATTTCCACCTAATTTGATTAGCCCGATCCTTAATTTTGGGATAATATAGGATTCCTAGGATACCCTTGACTCGTACCAAACATAAATGTGCTAATAAGATAATTAATTCTATTAGTTCGCTAATGACTTTACTTACGTGAATTAATAGGATTGACACCGCGTGAGGAAGATTTTGGGATCCCGGACTAGCGGACGAGTTTTACCTTACCGTGGAGACCCCCCCCCCAGGCGAGTAGAGTTATACAAATCTAGAATAACATGATACAGTAGGAAATGTCAGTATTAATGCATGCAGTCGGTACTCCCTGTTATATCTTTTGCATATGTAGTTATTTATAACCTGTTCATCATAGTATCATGAGAATGTTAATGTGTATGATAATGCTTTACATGTGTCCTGTATGATATACCGTTGCATAGATGTATGATTGCTGTGAATATGGACTGTAATGATCATGATGACTATAACATGCTTTATACACGCATAAACACTGCACCACTTCCACCTATCATTAGTAGTCGAATTCTGACTAGGCAGTACCCCTACTCATTCAGCCCAGGGTTAAGGGCAGAGTGTATCATATATGTCTATACTATTAGCGGCCTACACCTGAGGTCGGGAAGCCTGTGTGGCATTCAGGTAGTTATACTGCATAGTTAGGACTAGATTATGATGATAGAAGAACATGATTGTGAGGCGGGGATATAACTCTAGCGGTACCCGACGACGCAGGGTTAGGGCGTCTGTTGATGAGCCGAGGGCTCCCGATTCTCCCGCCGAGGGCGGTGATGATTTAGAGAGAGTGAGATATGGGCTTACGACCGGGGTCCTGAGTCTGATGGCCACAGACAACCGGTCACATGTAGTGTCGCCATACACGTGTAGGTGACATTACCGCTAGATGTGTATATATCCCCCCTCGATGTATGTGATGATGGATGATTATTTCGTAAGAGTATTTACCCTGTGTGGTGAATAGCTCGGTGAGCGATGATAAGTATGATTATTGTTTTGGTAGACATGAGATGACTGAACTGCTATTTTATTGCTGTGCATAACACGTAAACCTATGATTGAGATGTGTACGAATAAGAGATTGTCTCAAACTTTATATCTGTGTGAACTGATCATAATATGTTTGGTAAACTAGCATGTTCCAAGATAGTGATTGGTAATCTTTATCAACTGCATTGACTTAGTAAATTGTGGTAAGTCATTTTTAATAAGCATGTCATTATCGTTAGTAAATTTAGGCATACATTGGATATACACCTGTGATGTCATTATTTTAGATTGTATGGATCCTACTCGCTGGGCTGTAAGCTCACCTCTCGTGGCGTATTATTTCAGAGCTAGAGGACGCAGGTGCGGGTAGCGAGGAGTAGCCGTTTTCTTTCTTTCTAGTACGTATGTTAGTTGTATTAAGCCCCTGCGAGGGTATGATGATGATGATGTATCTTTTTGGACTTTAACTTAGTATTTTGGATGTATATTTGGAAGGCTTGTTGTGGCCTATGGACTTGAATCCGGACTCTTATAATTGAGTTTATTTATGGTGAAATTGTGCTGTTGTGTGCCTTGTGAAATCCTTGTACTGACAGGTCATGTGATACACCGCGTGGGGGGATTTACCCACGCGGTTTCCACATGTATTTGGAGGTCTGGGTGTTTCACACTCGCACAAGGCAGCCCCACCATTGGCTGCATCACTAGAATCGGTAGGGATCGAACGCCACCAAGCCGCACCTTTTTGTTTCCTTGCTGAAATTTCATCCACATACTTCGAAAATCAAATGTGACGAGTCTCAAGCTCTGCAACCATTGAGTGCCAAGGACAATGTCCGCTCCTCGCAGTGCCAATGGATACAAGTCCATAATGATATCGTGTCCTTGCACCTATATACTGACCCAGCAGCATAAGCTCTCCGCCCGAAGCTTCATGCCGTCTCCAATAGTGACCTCAAACCCCATTGTCAGTTCAATGTCCAAGCCCATCTTCCTCACCAACCTCTCGTTTAGAAAATTGTGTGTACTCTCAAAATTGATAAGGATGTGCACACAATGCTTTCTAATGAGTCCATCCACTTGTAATGTCCTCGGTGCGGAAGTACCCAAATATGCATGCATCGATATCTCAGCTTGAATATCTTCCTTCCCGCCTTCCTCCATGGCCTCCCCATGGACTTCCTCTACATACTCTCCATCACCATCAACCTCATCGTCCCCCTCGAGACCATCGATGAGCATCACACTCCAGATTAGTTTGGAATACCGATGACCGGGGGTGAAACGTTCATCACATCGAAAGCAAAACCCCTTCACTCTTCGCTCCTCCACCTGGGCAGGTGTGAGAGTTCGAATGAGGGGTCTTGTGCCTCCTCTAACATTGGAAGAGGGTCTCAAGGGTGGTCGTGCTCCAATACTAGCAGCCGTTGCCTTTGAACCCGTAGAATTTCCAACCGGCGTTCTCGATGCAAACCGCCCATCTCGATTGCCCTAACTTGCCTTCACTGTCATTTTAAGAGCCTTGTGCTTTTGCTCCATCCTCACGGCCTTTTTAAAAGCCTCCTCAATAGTGGTAGGACAAAGAGCACGAACATCCGTCTGAATCTCCTCCCGCAACCCTAAAATAAATGTGCTCATCAATATCAGTTAAGGTCAATGTGGCTGGCAATGACTACTAACTCTTTTAAATTCTGCTTGGTACTCCAACACGGTTGTCGTCTGAACCATCTTGCTTAATATGGCAGCAAAATCTTTATACACCGCTGTCCCAAATCTGCGTGTAATCTTCATACAAAATTTTGCCCAACCGGTAAATCCTCCACCTCGAATGGCCGATCGACACCAATGCAATGCCGTTCCTTGGAGGTGAAAGCTTGCCATCATCACTTTTGTGTCTTTCGCTGTCCCTTGACAATCAAAATACTACTCCACTTGAAACACTCAATCTGTCGAATCCCCGCCTTGGAATTTTAGAAAGTCCAAGCCTACGGTTCTCCCCTGAATAGTACTGTCGGGCTTGCGAAAGATCGTTGGTTCAGGTCTGAACCGGTGTGCTTGTTGCTCTCCTTCTCTAAATCCTCGAACATGCCCAACACCATCTCCGAAAGGATTGACATCATCATCAAAGTGTCAATCTTCTTCATCGATGAAGCGCACCGATGCAACGCGCCTCTTGGGTTGCACCACCGCCGGTCTCGAGTTGTGTATCGGAGGTAGGGGATGTTGTATAGGAATAGGTAAAAGAGGCTTATTAATATTAACATGTCATATCTGGACCTATGAGGCGTCGGTTCAGTGTGGTTCCACTGCTCGTCCTTCTTGAGGCACTGATCTTCGTCGAGGATATGACGAAGCTGATCGGTTCATAACATATTCCCTTAAGGCATTATGATCATTCTGCATTGCGTCCACCCAATGTAGTAATGTTTAGAGCATGCCTCTAAGTTGATCCACCAAGCCCGTGTTCAGACCCATGGATGTTGGTTGACTCGGTCCTACTGTGGCCGCACCAAGAGAATCGGCCTCTCAATTAGGGTTTTCATGAGTTGAGTCCTCCCTTATCAGTGTGCCCTCCATTGATCTCCTTGATGATACCATCTTCCTTATCTCCACCATTAATGGAGATTCGAGGTTCGCCGGGCTCTAATACCAATGATATGTACAGAACATCCTCTTCAATAACTAGATCGGTTGTAGGAAAGCAGTCCGAACAACCAAGGGAAACTATTCACCAGATATTCTCTCATAGTCAGAAAATTATGAAAGTAAAGTTGATCGATCCATAACTTCTTGATCTATATTTTTGGTATTTATGCCCTTTATAGATTCAGACTGCAACTAGGGCTAAAATATGAAAGAGTGGGGGTGATGGTGGTGGAGACGGGTGGAGGTGATGATAAGGTTAGGGATGATAATGGAGATGAGGGTGGATGGTTGATGTAGTTTAAGAGATAAGGATAAAGGGGGAGAAGTGGCTGAGATCCTAAGGAGGAGAGAGGCCTTGATAGACGAGGGAGATTAGAAGATAGATAAGACCTTGCCAATGGTAGAGGTGGCTGGTTGGTGAAGAGGGAGTAGGGAAATTAGGGTAGAGAGACTAGAGAGAGGATAGAGGAAGATAGAAATCAAGTTTCATTCATCATAATGATTTTGGTTGCCATCCATACTTTTTAAGAGGCTAACCAACAAGCCAAAATAATAATTATTAATCCTAATAATAGTGGACTCTCATCGATCGTGTTCGAATGGGGACGCCCGTGTTCGAACGCACAAAATACGTTCTCTGTGGATGCGAACTGATACAGGCATTCACATGTAAGTGTTCAAACGCGGTCGACCGCGTTCGAATACACATTTTGCGTTCTTTGTCGATGCGAACTGATGTAGGCGTTCGCAAGGGCGTTCGAACGCGCTCCCTCCCGCGTTCGAAAGCAACCTACATAAACTTTATTTTTTTTTTGAAAATAAACAACTAATGCAATAAGAAAAGACTCTAGCAAGATGTATCAACTTGACTCGGTCAGCCGGATTAAACAAGCTCGAGTTTGACTAATCCATCTAAGTAACAACTAATCCACATAAGCAAGATACATATAATCAAAGGACTAGATAGCAATTATGCCAAACGTAGGGTCTAAAAGCAAATGCAAGGATAATTACAAATAGATAACTAGCTTGGAGAAAAGATGTAAATACCATTAACCACCTCTAGGCACCGTACTCAATGGGATTGAGTTCATCCTCTAACAATCCACACATGCTTCCCTCACTTTGTCCTGAAGGTGATAAGGTGATTAGTCGGGAAACACTCCAATTGGGTTTGAATCCAGCTTGACTCATGCCCCCATTATGTCACCTCCATCGTAATATTGGGGTGAGTTGCTGGCGGTCGAGTCTTTCTCCACATGTGTACCCCTATCCAAGGGGGTTGAGGTAACCTCTCCATCAAGTGCAACATCGAGCTCGCCTACGCTTTCACCTCTTCTAGCCGTACCACCCTATCATTCTATCAAAACGTCATCCATATGCTGTTGAACTCGAATGTCACTGGTCCTAGGCTCTATAGCTACTGTGTTCCTAGGATCACATCAACACCCCCATAAGCCTAGCGGATGCATGTCCACCTCAAAGTGGTAGCCTTACACCTGAATCCCAACCTCACGGCACAAACAATTTGCCCAGAGCATAGTATCGCCATCGATCACGATATCAAATCCTGTAGTTAGCTCCGTATCTAATCCGATCCTCTAAACTAACCACTTATCAAGAAGTTATGTGTACTTTCTGAGTTAATTAGGATGTGTACACTACTTCTTGATCAGTTTGTTCACCCGAAAAGTCTTCGGTGCAGTAGTTCCCTAGTATGCATGCAATGAAATCTCCACATAGCCGTCCTCCCCTACATACTCTCCAAGGGCCTCGCCTTAAGCTCAACCCTTCTCTCCCCCTCAGCAACCTAAAATTCTATGTCCTCAAGGCCATCTATGAGCATAACATTCCCTATCGATTTGACACATCAATTGTCAGGTGTGCATCATTTGTCTTATCAGAAGGACAAGCCTTTAGTTCTTCGTTCCTCCACTTAAGCTAGTGTGAAGGAACGAATAGTGGTTTGCATGCCTTCCTTCACAGAAGTACTGCTGTTAATAATGGATCGATACTAATAGAGCGCCATCTCTTGAAAGTGGAAAGTTGCCATCTGAACCTTCATCTCCTCCGCTATCTCTTGGCAATCAAACTATTAGTCCATAGCATCGCCTCCCTTAAACTTTGGGAAGTCAAAATGCATAGTTTGACCCCGAATCCCATCATCAGCACTTGGAGCAGCTCGTTGTTTAGGTCTGAAACCTTTGCTGTTGTGGTTCAAACCTATGGTAGCCTCTCACACATTCAAACTTGTCTCCAAATGGATCAAGGTCCTCTAGCAAATCATCATCACCCACAAACTGCTCCACTTGGGCTTGTCGATTTGGTTCCTCTACAGTCAGCTCATGAGTAGACGTTGACACATGTCAAAACTCAGTGGGAAGGGGCAGCAAGAGTTCTTCATTGATATGGTGCTGAACCTAGATCGAACGAGCCACAATAGGTGGAGGAGCGGTCGGTGGAGGGATCTTCGATTCCAGCCATCGGTGAGGTGTAGACGTAGCTAATCGATTCAACATAGTCGCCTTTAACTCGGTTTGCTCATTTTGTAGGTTGTCTATCCATTAAATCGTCATCTCGAGCATCACATTAGTGCGCCTTAGGGCCACTACAAGGACACCTACAGTCGGTTCTAGCTGGCTAAGGCTAACTGTAGCCTCCCAAATTGCTTGGTGTCTTTGGTTGGTGATAGCATGGCAGTTCCTCCTTCGAGGTAGGGTTATCTTTAGTTCTTCTCCTCATGGCCATGGACCTTGTATCCACCATTATTGGAGGTCCAAGGTGCAACCTCGCTCTGATACCAAATGACACGATCTTTCCTCGAGTGACTAACCAATTTTGGATAGAAATTAGGGCAAAATTTTTCAGAGATATTTTGGATGATCTACATAATATGTTGTAGCTCTAGAAAACAACTTTCCAACAAATCAAATATCTCGACATTTGGATGGCTAGATTGCGAGATACTATCGGATCTCTAATTAGAGGTTGAGATGAATAGACCTATGAGATAATGTTTCGAACTGGGTTTGGGGATCCATGGATGGAGACACGAACTCCTAAGTATGGGATGGTGGTGGTAGGCCAACGGTGACAGGATGGCACCAGTAGGGTAGGTGGTGGTGGTATGTTAGGGACGATGGTGGTGTAGGGCTGTAGGGAATAGTTTAGGGAAGAAAGGAGGATGAAGAAGGTGGACCATTCCTGAGGATCAAGGAGGGGCGATTGGATAAGGAGGTAGGCAACTTGGTCGGCCAAGCTTGGTGATGGTCAAACAATAGAGGAGAAGGGAGAGAGTGAGGATAAGTAATGTGAACCGGATTAGATCAGATCACATCAAGAGGATATTAGGCTCGATAGATCGAGTCTATTTATCTTATCTGCATATATAATTTAGTTAGAGTCCTAGTAGGTTAAGATTTGTTTAATTAGCTAAAGCTAGTTCTATGTAGTTTTGAGAAAATATTAAAAGAATATTCATTAGACGTCCAAATAATATGAAACTAATTTGATAAGATTAGTGACGTCATGACCTAGAACTTTCATATTCAAAGTTTTCTTGGATTTAGAATCTATCTATGATGGAATGAAGAAATAATTTGAGAAGAATAAGGAAGACTATTTTAGCTTTTAAGTTTGTTTATAACTCTTTTGATTTAATCCCTATGGGCCTTATGGGTCGTATCTTAGGCATGCATGAAGAATTAATTGGCTTTTGCCCTTGCCCCTACTATCTCCCCTCTCAACTTGGTTGTTGGCCTCAATCTCCCTCCTCCCTCTTCGTCCACTGCCGCCGCCTGTCGTATTGAGACGATCTCATCCTGCTTCTAATCTTCCTTGTCCATCGATCCCCCTAGTCCAATAATGCCAGTCTACTTCTCCCCTCTTCACCTCTAAAGTATCAATCTACATATTCATTACCACCATCATCAACCATCTATGCCATCTCCATTACCATCTTCCCCTAACCACCTCCTCCCATCATCACCACTGCCACCACTGCACCACCACCACCCCCCCTCCTCTTCTACCTATCCTTGCTTCGACGGAAGGGTTCACCGAAGAAGATGGAGTGAGCCAAGTATTTTGTCCAACTCTGATTTGGGGATTAAAACCTCTAGTTTAGGCATGATGAGGTGGTAAAGCTGACGGGGAAAATAAGAAATAAGAGAGAAGGATAGAATGAAGAAACTGAGATAGTATATATAATAATAGAATATTACTTTGTTGGTACCGTACAAATTAATATAGGGTGTTAAATGAGAAATATAGAGAAAAATGAGGGATCTGGTTTCAAAATTCTCAAATATAGAGTGTGAATCATAAAATAGGTAAAATATAAGGTGTGATTTATAAAATTTAATACAAATTAAAATAATAAAATAATATTAATAATTTTCTTTAAATTACTAATTTATGGGCTTATGTGCTTGTAAGCAGTCTTACAAGTATATAAGTCCAGTTGCGGGCTTTAATGCATATATATAAACTCGCAAACTTCAGGGAATCATAAGATAGTCTCCTCCAAATTCATCTACTATCTGCTTAACATTTACTAGTCAAGCTAGCTAACAAAGTATATATATATATATATACAAATGCATAGTGACATTGCTTTCAGGGAACATAGGGGGCTACGCCAAGGCTGCCCTCTCTCACCTTATTTATTCTCGACTCAAATGTCCCCTCCTTCATGTTGGAAGATGGGATAACAAGCAAAACCTTGGCTAGCATAAGAATCTCTAGAGCAACTCCTCCTCTCACCCATTTGATGTTTGCTGATGACCTATTACTCCTTAGAAAAGCAAATTCAAGTGAAGCCTCACATCTCAAAAGAATTATAGACAAATACTGCTCCTACTCAGGTCAAGCTTTAAATTTCAACAAATCTACTATCCTCTTCAGTAAAGGCATTAAAAGTACTAACTACAAGGAGGTTATGGAAAGACTGCAAGTAAGGCAGCTTGAGATAGGTGATTTATATTTGGGCAACTCGCTCATCAGCACTAGGTCAAGAGTTGCTATCCTAAATTTTATCAAGGAGAAGTTTCAGAGCAAGCTCTCGGGTCGGAAAGCTAGATGTCTATCTCATGCCGGAAGACTAGTTCTCATTAAATCAACTTCGAGTTCAATACCTATATATTTCATGGCCAAACCATCATCAAGCCACTCACCTCTCTGGTGAGGAACTTCTGGTGGGGGTTCAAAGAGCCTAAGAGACATCTATCTAAGAAGTTGGGATGTCATTTGCAGGCTTACTAACAATGGTGGGCTTGGAATTAGATAGTTGGAATTGGTTAATCAAATTCTGGTGCTCAAACTAGCATGGAGACTAATTCAGGACAAGAATAGCATCTAATCTATAATTATGAAAGCGAGGTACTTCTCTCACAATAGCTTTTAGGATGCTACTCCTTACTAGGGAGCATCGTAGACTTGGCACTCTATTATCTAGGTGCACAGCTCTCTCTGGTGCAACTCAAGATGGCTGGTTAGCGATAGGGCAGATATTCACATCACAAATGACAACTAGATCCCAATGCATGATCTATCAAACCTTACTCTACCTATGGGGATAACTCATGTTAAGGATCTCATCAAAGAAGGCCAATGGGATGTCCCGCTAATTACTAGTATCTTCTCCAACGAAGTTGCAAATACCATCCTTAACACTTATGTAGGGATAGAGGTTCCACCCCCGCTAGATAGGCTAATTTGGATGTTGTCCACTAGGGGACTTCTCAACAAAGCCAGCATTCAAAATCATCTCTACTGGCTGCTGGACTGCTTCAACTTCAAACCCTGCAGGCAAATCGCTCTAGAAACTTATATGGAAGAATAATCTGATCATCCCAAGGGTTGAAACCTTCTTATAACACTACATTGTAAGGGCTCTTCTAGTTAAAGAGGTTCTCGCTTGAAGGATTCTAGCTCTTAATGACAAGGTCTATAAGTTTTGCAAGAAAGAGTTTGAATCGATGGACCATCTATTCCTAAAGTGCAAATATGCTAGGGTAGAGTCGTTCAAGGTGCTGGGTCTCCACCTCAGCCAGGCTTCTCAGACCCTGCATGGATGGATTATGGATTCAAGTGCCAGCCTTTCCATGAAGAACATGGCGCTTCTTCTCACTATTCTTTAGGCCATTTGGAAAATCAAAAATAATTTAATATTCAGGAACACCTTTGCCCTCTCAGAAGATGTGGCTTCCATCACTGCCATGGTAGTGACTCAACCTCTTACGTCAAAAGATAATGCAAAGCTAAAACTTTTTAGCTACGCACTCTTGACTTGGTAGGTGCATTGATATGTGTAATAGTAGGAACCTTCTCTACTAGGTGGATGCAGCGTGGAAGGGTGACTCATGTGGCGATCTCGGACTTCTACTCTGCTGCTACCCTAAGGTTTTCTGCATGGCAAAATGTGTTTCCCTCCGGCATTATAGTAGTAATTTGTGTGGTGAAGCCATGGTAGTCTTAGAGGGGCTTAAAGAGTTCCTTAGAAGATGCCCTAATAGGACGGCCTGGTTATTCAACGACTCAAGTGTGATGGTCAAAGCAGTCAACAAGCTCCAGCTCAAGGTTGATTGGACGATCTCTAATCTGATCTAGGATTGCATCAGCATCCTCTCAGCTCACCCTAACTTTAGGGTTTCTCACTAGTAGGGTTAACAACTTTTCGACGCACAACCTTGCAAATATAGCTTCAGTGATAGACTTTGCAATGTATGGTTTGATCCGCCTCAGGATCATGATGTAACAATGAGCATTTAATGTATTCGGTCCATAGACCTTTTTCAAAAAAAGGAAAAGAAAAGAAAAGCATATAAATTATTGAACAAGTTCACTTAGATTAGCTAAGCCAAGACTAGAAAGCAGATACACACCAATCTGTAATGAAAATTCATTTGCAAAATCTTAAGATGATCCATAAGAAATTCCTCGCTTAAGTTGGACGAGGTCAAGCTACTGTCAAAGTTTTCTTATTTGCTAGCTCGAATCACCCGACGACGAGGAAGAAGCACATAAAATCTCCCCAATAGTCTTTGCAGCCAATGGCAGGCCACTACAGCAGTCCAATATTTCCATCTTCATGGCCCCTAGAGAAGGGTCATCAAACGTATGACCATTTCTCGAGGATGCATCCATGAATATTGCCCAACAACTTTCTCTATCTAATGTAGGTTGTAGTTGGTACAAGTGTTCTCTTCCCACCATGTTCACCACTACCTCTTCCAATCTGCTTGTGACGATGACTCCTCCACCGCTCCCCTTTGGCAATCCAAAGGCGAGACGGTCAGACCACTCGTCATCTCTTGGCAGCCCGAGGCCCAAATCCTCATACCATTCGTCAATGTTCCACAGATCGTCGAACACAATGAGGTATTTCTTACCTTTTAATTCTTGGTGGAGGATAAACATCAACTCCGTGAGGTCATCGCCGATCGTCTTATTCCTAGAAATTGATGAGATGACCTCCTCGTCAACCCCAAGGGACAATAGCATCCTCTCCACAATCTCTTTTCTTAGACCCTTCTCTTTGCTGCTGCTCGTCTGGGAGATGCACACCCAGAGCCTTGGACAAAAGTGTCTCCTCACAAACTGGCTATTAAAGATCAATTGTGCTAAGGCCGTTTTTCCAACTCCGCCCATCCCCACAATTCCAATGCCTTTGAACAATCCATTTGTGTTCTGCTCCAAGAGAATCCTCTCCATCTCCACCAAATGATCTCCAAGACCATGGACCCTGCATCCCTCCACTGCATGAGAAGTCCAACGATCGAACTCCGCTGCCTCCCATCTGCCAATGTCACGACGCAACGGACCGCTACTATTAACTGGATTTGGTTCCACTCTTGCATCAGTTATTCTTCGGATCTTTCGTTTGATAGTTAGTAATCTCTTCTTAGTTTTGAAAAGAAACAACTTATCAGGCAAAGAATTGCCATCTCTGTGCTTCTTGGATAGCAGTTGACACGCGAGCAGCATGTCGTTGAGGTCGTAGAGAGATTCTCGGAGCAAGTCAGTGGTACCTAGAGATGTGGAGGAACTCACTTTCTTCTCCAGTTCATCCTTTATCTCTTGGAAATGGAGAGTAAAAGGAATTGCCTTGTTGTCCTCCTCTGCAAGAGCATCCACAAACTTCCCCATGAGGAACTGTACAATTTCCACAGCCATTTGTTTTCTCTTTCCCTTTTATTCTTCCTCCTAGGTCAGCTCTCTTCAAGTAAATCTGGAGAATAAGATGGCAAAGAGGGTTAGAGGGAGATAATAGAAGCCGATGAAGCAATCTGAGAAGAAGAGGAATGCATCCATGGGAAGGAGACACTCAGGACCCCAGAAGAGCCCAGGAAACAAACAGGAAGGAAAGAGACGACAACACGACGGAGAAAGCACACATGGGACGGTGGCACTTAAGTCTCATATAGAAAATTCTGTCCTTTGATCAGATGGCTTTATTTGCAACAAAGTGCCAAGGGATTTCAATTGATTTCATTTGTGGGCCCTGTGGATGAAAAAAATCAGCCCAAGGACTAATTGAGGTTCTTGCTTGATTCGCAAGACTATATCCTGGGTTCGATGAATCCAGTGATTTATCTGCAATTCAATTATTCATCTACATCCTCGTGTATACCTTCGATTCTTGGAAGGTTCCTCATTTTTAATTTTCCAATCTGTTTCCAGTGTTATTTCTGATTGGTACTCTTCAATTCTGGGAAGGCTCCTCATTGTTCCCACCACTGTTTCCTTTCCTCTTCTTATCTCTTTCGGATCCCTGAATACCCTCCGTCTTGTTCCTATTCCCGCAACTATTCCATTACAACTTACAACAACCTCCTTTTGCTTCCTTAGAATCTTGTCCTTTTTTTTCCCTAATAACAGAGGGCGATGGACAACATCGAAGTAGGCCATGATCGGGACATGTTACCCGGAGAGAAACTCCAAGCCATCCAACAACTCCAGAGAGCACTAGTGAACCCAGAAGTTGGTACGGTGGTCATATATGGCATTGGTGGTTCAGGCAAGACATGGACTGCGAAGAAGGCATACAATACAGCCGTGACATCTCATTTATTTGATACATATATCTGGATCCCTCTATCTAGCAGTTGCAGTGTCAGACGTGCCATGGAGAAGATTTCCACACGCCTATCGATTGCCGTCGGAGCTGACCTCAGCGAAGAAAGCATGAGGGCAAAGATCAGTGAAAGTCTGGAAGGGCGAAATTTCTTTTTGGTGCTTGATAATGCTTGGTTTAAAGAGGACGGTGTGTTGGACCGCATGGGAGTTCCGCGCCGTAATAGATTGAATGCTTCAAAGGTCGTTGCAACAACGAGAACTAGTAGATCATTGAATGTAATGGAGCCGGATATAGTTATCACACCAACTAGTCTTGGACGGAAGGACTCATGGGACTTGTTCCGTGAGATGACCGGGGAAAGCATCAGTTCCAAGGTTGGGCCGGCTGTGGTCGAAGGTTGCAACGGGATGCCATTGCCGATCATCTTGTTGGCGGGGGCCTTTCGGAACGTGCCATCTGGTCCAGCAATGACGAAGGCGCAGGAGAGCGCTATGATATCGATAGTGGCTGCGGGTCCGTTTCATGGGATGTACCGGGCTGTGAGATTTGGTTATTCTATGCTCCCCAGTGACAGGGTAAGGGACTGTTTCTCCTTTTGCTTGCTCTTTCCTGAGGATATAGGAATCCCCAGTAACGATTTGATCCACTACTGGATAATGGATGGCCTAATCGATGGAGGCAATGATATGGAAAAGGCTAAGATGGGTCGGGACATCCTTCTTGTGCTCTTAGATCACGGTATGCTGTATTGGGAGGATGACGATCATGTCCGGGTGCATGATGTCGTCAGAGAGGTGGCATTAGACATGAGAATTGCCTGCAAATTGCATATGTTTGAATTTTCTGCAAGAGATGATCTCCACGGGGAAGTGGCTTTGGAGCTGCATAACTTGTCGATTGCTGTAGGGGGTTCGTGTAGCAGAAGATCGTTGATGGAGAGCACAATCAAGGAACTTTGTGGAAGTCCCAAATGCCTTTTTATATCGACCTTGCTTCTCAGGGGAAACCATTATCTGAAGGTTATCCAAGACAGTTACTTTCAGCACATGCAAATGCTCAGTGTGCTCGACCTCTCATTTACCCGAATCAGATTGCTGCCATCGTCAATCTCCAATTTGGTTCGTCTACGGTTGTTGATTCTCAAATGTTGTGATTGCTTACAGGAGGTCCGGCATATCAGGCCGCTAGTCAAGCTTGAGATCCTCGACGCCTCAAGCTCAGCTTCCCTTAAGAAGATAGAATCTGGATCATTCGACCTTCTGAAGATGCTTAAAACCCTCGACTTGTCTGGCACTTCCATTGAGTATTTACCATCTACCAATGGACTTCGTGACTTGCGTCGCCTTTTACTAAACGGATGTCGATCCCTGAAGTCAGACTGGCGTCTACATGTACCTCCCAAACTCAAGATTCTTGATCTATCCAATACGACTTTCGCCAACTTCGCCTATGGAATTAACACAGCGGGTGCTTTTCAAAATTTGCAATTAGGTAACAACGATGAAGCAATTAATTGGGAGGCCATGCAATGGATACAGGTTGGATTGACCTGGGACCAACGGGCTTCATCTAGCTTCACATTTAACCAAGATGAGAATGATGCAACAGCACGCATATCCGTGAGTAATGCCAGCTTTTTCAAATCCTTGAATAAAGATTCTCCACTGTGGAAAAATGGCCTTCAGAAGTTCCATTTCTTCATATGCCCCTTAGAGGAAGAAAGCATGGACCTCGATATTCTAGTGCACAGCATGCAATATGTGTTCAGAGATACGTACTTGAAGACAAAGCATTTCTCTCACTCTACCAGTCATAGTCGCTTCTTGGAGATTCACAGTTCAGATAGTTATCCTGCCGGAGTTGAGGGAATCCTTGCTCGCGCTGAAGTCATATCTTTGAAGAACCTTGCGTTTCTAACCCGACTGTCAGATTTGAATCTCCAGGAGATGAGACCAATGAGGGAGTGCTGGATAGATAGATGTAACAGAATGGAGAATGTTTTCAGTGGGAACGAGATAGAGCTCATTGCTGCAATGGGTAGCTTGCAGAACCTATGGATCTCCAATCTAGAAAAATTGACGTCTTTCTGTGGTGGGGCGATGGAGAGACTGTCGAACCTGAGTTGCCTCAGACACTTGCATCTGGATTGCTGTCCAAACCTCACCTGCCTCTTTCCTCCAACTCTGCGTCTTCAAGAACTCGAAACGCTACAGATCAAGTTCTGTGATAATCTGCAGTGCGTGTTTGACAACTCGATCTTGGGAAAAGATGCCCTACCAAGGTTACAGACGGTGCGCCTGTGGGAATTGCCGGAGCTGACTAGTGTTTGTGGAGGAGTGTTGCCATCTATCAAGAATCTCGAAGTGAAGAACTGCTTGAAACTGAAGAAAATTCCAGTGGGTGTAGATAACAAGAGCCCACTCGCCGTGATCAGAGGAGAAAGGGTATGGTGGAACAACGTTACCTGGGAAGATGAAAGGATCAAGTCTCTTTTAATCTTCAGGAATTGGGGGCGGCGCTTCTAACAGTATTCAATCTAGTGAAGAAGAATGGAGGACAGAGACCCCATCTTTACCTGTGATACGTTTGTTTATTGTCTATATGTTTCTTTTCTTTTTGTCGTTTTCTTGACAAAATATTTATCTAATCAATTGTATCTTTGATAATCGGTAGAAATTTTGTCTCAAGCTTAATTGGACTTTATTCGTCTCAGATGAAGTAAAGTTGGGATGAGATTAAGCTATTCTTTTTGGAATATATGATTTTTGATTTAGAAAATCGTCCTCTTTTTAAGGAAATATGCCTCTTTAATATTTCTAACCGCAAATCATATCAAAAAACATTTTCCCTTTTGCATGCAAACCCAATTTAAATTTCTCCTTGCACAACGGCCTAATAATTTTCCAAAATGATAGGATTACCCTAAGCTTGAATATTTGATAAAGAAAGGTCTTGAACTTGTTGATAAAAGAAAGATCATTACGTGCTCAAAAAACAAATAAGACAGAAGATAATTCTGAGAGCCAATTTCGAGATTTTTGCTTGAGGCTAAATAGTAATTTTTGAAAGCGACGAACTCTGGTCTCCCCATCAGAAAAGTGAGACGACCAACATTGAACCATGAAGGTTATTGTGTATAATAATACTTACACAATATCTTTCTATAGTCACGATGTTAGTACTAAAACGTTTACTTCTAGTTAAAATTCATATATTACTTATTCCTGCTCATTTAATTAATACGAGTGTTCTCCTGATGCATCAAATAACCTTCCATATATAATAACTAAATATATCATGACAATTTATGATTCAGCCGTAGATGTACAAAACATGAAAACTTCCAACTCTCTTTAAACAAAGATTTAACTTTAATCCTAGTACTCTTAATTAATCTTTGCTTTCTTGATGGAGATATTATGTATCATAGATTTAATATCCATTTATCACATTTTTTTAATCACTCATCTTGCACCATAACTATATTGCAAGTTATAGAATTTGCTTTATAATTGACTTCTATTGATTAATCAATAGGTAGGGAAGCCGAAGCAATCCCTAACCCAACACAAGAACAAGTAGAATAGTAATGGATGGTATTAACTAAATATTAACAAGGCTAATAGTAACACTAATTTGAGAAAAACTCAATTACAATATTAGAAGTAGAGAGCAATAAGCATCCAAGATAATCACAGACAAGAATTTCAAATATGCAAACCACAAATCTTCAATATGTCTACATCCACGGGCGATACAAATCTTCAATCCATTAGTAGAGATGTAAAATATAATTATTTTTAAGCCTCCAATCTCCTCCAAATATAATAGGTGCATTCTCTTCCAAAAGCTCCTTGATTAGTATACCCTAAACCCATCTTAATGGTATTTATAGGAGTGACTTACGAAAGAAAAATTCCATGAGGCACTCGAACAGCTGCCCAAATGAGTTTGAATGCCCTTTTGCAAGTCTCTATAAATGCGATTGATTTCCAAGCATTCAAACGCCCCTATCGAACTCCATAGAATTGAGCCAAAAAACCAACAATTCTCCACCTTTGTGAAAATTCCAAGACTTCAACCAAAATTTATTTTTACTACTACAAAGAGATTGAAGAAACTCCAAAAAAAATGCATGGCATACAAATTTGCATCCTAAAATGCCAAATCCAAGCAATCAATCAAATATGATACTAATCAAGTCCAAACACTATTGGAACTTGATCTTTGTCACCATTTTTGTCAATATATCTGCAGTCCTAATCTTATAAAGAGAAATATCATATTCCTCTAAAATTTCCCTCAAAAAGTGAAATTGGACGTCCATGTACTTCGTCCTAGCATGATGAGCTTAGTTCTTTGCCAAACAAATTGCACTTTTGACTATCACAATGCACCTCCATCTACTCCTAGTAAACACCCAAATCATCGGTCAAACCAATAAACCAAATAGCCTCATTTATAGGCTCTGTCACTGCTATATATTTTGCATTTGTAGTTGATAGAGCATCAATTAATTGTAAGGTAGATTTTTCAGCATTTTACTAGGAAATACATCCTATTATCGATCTAAAGTTTTAGGACTGTCCTTAAACTCCACCAAACTGATCGTCATATTCGATCATCATATTATTAATGTGAACATACTATATAATAACAAAGACTAAAACTTTATATTCAGCTTATCTTTAAAATTTTATTTTTAATCTTATGTAAGTAATTAAGTTTCTCATAAAATCTTTTTCCATAGTAAGAGTAATATCAAATTGTAGAATTTTCTACTAAGACCTTCTGATATAATATATTTCTTAATGATAAACATAACCTTATAATTTACATTAAATCATTCTAAATTATCTATTAGTATTTTACATACACATGTATTGTTATTTACTAAATATATCTACACTCATATGCATAGAGACAATATGTACTACATTTTCAATATTCTCTTTTCGATCTTACTTTACATATTAATATTTATCATAATAAGTAATAATATTTTAGGATATAAAGATTCTAGTTAGTCCTACTATTTTGCACTACAGATAAAAGATATAACTTATGAAATAGAAATGTGGTGCACTAAAGATCAAACAAGTTGAAACACTGATATAAACCAAATTTAATTATTTAACATTCTCTATAAAAACTTGCCCTCAAAAGTTGTATATGATTTAAAGATATGAATTTTCACATTCTTACACTATAATTTGCAAAGTGTATAAACCATGTAATATAAAACTTCCCTATACAATTTGGCCTTATGTGCTTTAGTTGAGACTAAAAGACTTTTGTGTATATATAAAACATAAAAATAAATTATCATACTAGAGTTAAATTTCTTCTCTTTTCCTTTTGTATTGAGATGAGAACATGCGTATATATTTTAATTATCTCATTATAATAATAAGATAATTAGTCATAAGAGAATCAATTTTACTAATCTCTTTAATTCAATTTCATTCTCTTTTGAGATAAACTATTCATCCTCATTTATACACAATACAAAGTAAAATAGGTTATACCAACAGTCATAAAATACATTAAAAGTGGTCATATATCCACCAAAGCTCAACACTGGTGTTTTATAAAATTTTTCTTAAAGTCATGTCGGTGTTGAACAACACCGATATTTTTGTCATATTCAGCGGCATATAATATATAGCACAAGTTATAAATAGCAGAATTTATGGGGCTTTAAGTGGCACTTTCGATTGCCAATCAAGGTTTTGCTGACAATTAGCAAAAATACCGATAAATGCCATAATATTTAGTGATTCAGCAATTACCGGTAAATATATATTGGTATTTTGTAAATACTAGTGTAGAAATAATTTGTGGCATTTGATCAATCGCTGATAAAATAATAATTAGTGGTATTTCTCTAAGTGCCAATAACTCTTTTGCTAAAATGTTGGTGGAGGTCTTGTTTGGCTTTTACAAGAGCAGTATTTGCGAAAATGCTGCTAAAACTAATTACTTAATTTTATTATTTTTTTAAAATTTTTGACACTATAATTGTACTAAATTCAAATATCATTTGATATAGTGCAATCAAACAAAGTATTATTTTCTACTACATATCAACAAAATTATATATATAACAAAGACAACCCTACAAACAATAAGTTCACAAAATATACATATTGACTTTTGAAAAAAAATATAAGTTTCTATGGAGTATAGACACATCAACAACCATCCAAATGTGGTCATACCAAAATAAAGTTGTTATTAGATATTCTAAAACCTTTCATATAAAAATAAAACATCTAACACATTCAAAATTTGAGGTATCGATATTGTATTTCACCTTCATCATGGTTTGACCTGAAAAAATAAAATAAAATTCATAGATTAAGTAAAAAAAATTGTATAATAAACTTATAGTTAATATATAAAATTTTATAAGTAAGAAGGCCAAGCTATCATTGTCTTTGCAATGGCATCTCCAATTGACCTCATAATGATATGGTATCTTACTAAGGGCTCATTTGGTGCGACAATTACTTCAATATAAACTTCCCAAAATTATTATTCTAGTCTCTCCCCTCCAACTAATGTTGAGGGACCACTCCATATGTCATCGTCTGATAAGGTCTTCTAATTGATATTAAAACAACTTCTTCACCACCCTATATATTATTTATATTATTATTACACATAAATGGTATAAATAAAATCAAGAACTTAAACACTAATATTTATAGATTTACCTCGTTTGATGCTATATGATCCTTTTTGCTTTCTTAACTGGAAATACCTATCAAAATTAAAAATTTACATAATTTAATTGAACAACAATTTGCTATATGAAGAAAATAAAAATAAAAAGGTATCAACACATAGATATAAGATAAAACATATGTCAATTAGACAAACAATAAGCAATAAATTATTGAAAGATATCTAAATCTATAAAATGTACAATTAAAATAGAAAAAGAGTAATAACTCATTAATCTTACCACGTGATATGAAGAATTAGTATAGCTAGACTTCAATGATGCAATTCTTGTATGCCCGTTGCATTATACATAGCATTAAACTCATGAAAAGCCTGCCATTATCGAAATATCTAATAAGTGTCATTTTAAAAGAAATATAAATTATAAAAAAATAATGGTATAATAACAATGATTCGTTATTGAAGCAGATAGCAACAACCATTTCATCAGACATGCGTATTTTTGATTATCCGATGGATTTACATGGTTTCATTAATGGAAATTGTTTGATGTAGTGAATACTCTGGTTGTTCGCCGTTCAAGAATTCTTATTTAGGCACTTCATATCATCCATACATAGTGTTTTGATCTAAGATTTCAATATATGTTCACCATTAGATGTATTCCTCGGCTCTTCATTCATAATTATTTATAGTTCTTTTGAATTCACTTGCATTATTCTTACTACATGCTATTCTTACAGATAGTGCATGCCACAGTCATAAAAGAAATCAAGATGTCAAAAACATATCACATTAGCATTGACTAATAATTTTGCGTTCTAATATATGTTTGACTTTTCTGAATATGTTAACACTTGCATCCAAAGAATCAAATCTGGAAGTATTTTTTTCTTTGATGGTTACTACCAACACAAGAACATTTAAGTGAATTAAATCACCATAATCAGTTCATGTTGAAAGTCTTTAGCTGATTAGTTTCATCTGTTTTTGTGACTTGTGCTCTCAATGATGTTGAGATTCTTCCATCTATGTGTTATATTCTAGATGACTAATGAATCTTATTCTTAATAACTTTCCATATAATTCTAAAAGACTATATGCTATGTTTTGCATAAATTGGTCACTAACTAGCTTTCTTCTGTTTATTTGTTGCGGAGAAGGAAGTTGTTTTCATAGTTATAGAGAATGAGAAGTTGTACATGAATGAGATGCAAAGGGTTATGTTACGGTCCGCCCAAGTCAAGCCGGAGCAAGAAACATGGGAATGCTGGTTTCAAACCGAGAAGATCCGAAATTGCAAATGTTTGCACCTCGTTGCATATAGCACCCTTCATGTTAAGCCAAAGATTTTGCAAGAAAATACGTGTTTGTACCATCCAGACTTAGGGTTCGGTCCAGGCCCAAGCTATTGAGGACCTATAGATCTCCTCCTCAATAGGAGGAGCGACAAGAGAGCTGTGATCTTGACAACAAACCCTAGGGACCGAACAAAACTTAGGGCCGAAGTGCCTTAGAAGAGAAGGAGGGAGGGTTACAGCTAGTGAAGGTGTGTTTGAAGTAATCAAAACTCCATTCTAATCTTAGGAAGGTCTTGAGTCCATTCAGCTAAGAATGGGACTAGAGATCTAAAATCTCATCCTCAACAGCCTTGTGCTTAACACGGGGATTCCCTACCTACTAGTAAGACCACTTCTTAATTTCGTGAGTAAGGGTAGTGAGGTCTTGTGTGAGAGGGGCCTATTATAGGAGCTCTCCTGGGAGTCCTTATAGAATGGGATGAAGGATGGCCCATCAGTTCTCCATGCGAAAATGCTTTCACCTATCCCACCAATAGCATTGGTGTTTGAGCAGGATGGGGTCGTGATCACAAGAAATAGTTGAGAGATGAAGCACTTTCACATTGGGGAAACAGTTGCACCAAGTGGAGCTAGCTAGGCCCTTATCGAGGCTGTCTCGAATAAGGTGCTTAGGCGAGCACTAGTTGGACCAAGTATGCACTGGCCCAACAGATCCATGGTCGATTAGGCTCATAGAGTTGATCCACACTATATGTGGTTCAAATGGGATTGCAGATCTTCATAAAATCTATTACTCCTAAAATTTATTTGGAGATCTTTTTGTCTTATTTCTAAGAGATACTTACTTTATCTCTAATAAAATTTATGAAGAATTTTTGAAGAGATATTTATCTTATCTCTAAGATATTTTATAAATTTTTTGAAAAGATATTATATTGTATCTCTAAGAGGTATATAAAGAGGTTTAAATATAACCCTAGAAAGTCAGCTATCATTATCTTGAGATCATCGTTTGGAGGTTATTGGAGATCATTTCTCATATTGAATCGCTCTCAACTCAACACATATTTATTAGATCTAGAAGAACTACATCTCGAGAGTTACTGAGATGGAAGAATCAACCTCAAGGGTCACTAAGATTTGAAAACCTATCACGAAAAATAGTGTATCACGGGGTCTAGTAAGAAAGTTGTGATACATATTGAGTCATGATCGGTGAGTGATTTGTAAGCCTTTTTGTTAATTGCTATAGGTTTTAATCATTAATTTCGATTCGAGTTGGATTTGTAAGTTTTTTACCCAGTTTGAAAAAAATTCGCGTAAAAATCTATGCTTGAGTTTTTTTTTTCATATTTTTATTAAAGTATGTGATAAATCTCATCTCTTATGGCGTTTATTACATTTTTCACAGTGGAAGTAGGATTTTTGATATGGATAGAGAAAGACTCAATCATGAAATTATGATCAAGTAGATGTGTAGATGATTTACTCCAAAGTTGATGTCGAACCATATCACATCAAATAAGAATGACACATTGATTTACCCATTTAGACCCTAACCCTTGGTGGCCTAAATGTAGCTTTGAAAGGAGAGAAAGAACTAGGATAGAGAGATGATCAATATATCTAGTATATCATTAGATCTAGTATATAATAGAGATAAATGTTTTATCCTTATAAGATAAGGATTAGAAGAGATGACCCTTTAGGGGCATCCTAATCTGATAAGAATTAGACCTACCCTACTCTGCTTAAAATAACAGCTTCGCCTTCGTTCCCATCTCTACCAAGCCCAATCACTTCTATGTCCACTCCGCTACTTCCAATGGCGCCTCCTCCAACATCCACAAGGACCTTATCCACGGCTTCCCTCAGAATACAGTGTGGTCTTTCTTTATCGAGCTATCGAGTCGAGCTTGATAAAACTTTCTTGAGCCTAAGACGAGCATACAAGAGCCAATCTTATCAAGCTTATTTCAAGCTCGAGCTAAAATTGACTTTAGAAAAAATCCTCATCGAGTTGAGCCGAGATGAGCTAGGCCTAGATCACTCGAGTCGCTCATTTACCTCAAATATGAGCTAAGAGTGTTAAGATCTAGTGTAAATAATCCAAAATCACCGTTCTAGACTTGTAAGCTTAAGCTTTTAAAGTAATATTGTTGAGATAACAACTAACAACTGGTTAACTCAAATTATCCACCTCATTTTTTATGCATAGAGATGAAATTGAGGTGATAAATAAAAGTCGCACATCAAATATTATGCAAGACATTAATCCTCAATCATATCGCTAATTACCTTTAGCTTTTGTACATCAAATAGCTCATCAAACACTCCAAATCCGAGCTCTACCTGGTAACTCGACAATTCGTGCACCATTCAACCATCATATTCATATATAATTTAATATTTGAAACCATGACGAGCATAGAAAGTACGTAATTCTAGCCTCTTAAACCTTGAATAATTGATTTGATACTTGCGAATCACTGTACTAAATTGTAAGAACAATGTATTACTAATTTGCAGAAAATATAGTTTACCTCTTATATTTTGTTCAAATCCAAAGTCTCTTGAACTTTTATTTGTGTCATGACCCCCATAACCTCCTTGCAATTGTAATCTATGTACAATCATTATTATTTTTCCATCTAAAACTAATGGTGAAAATAGTTGAAAACTGTCAAACTTTTGATCAGTTTATCTGTTATATATAAATTGTTAACGGTAACAATCTGATTCTAAAGAGTTACAAAAAATCCGATCAAAATAAATAAATTAAATAAACTTACAGAATATAAAATTCTAAATAGTCAAGTCTAGTATTTGACACT
Source organism: Typha angustifolia (assembly GCF_048772165.1). Lineage (NCBI taxonomy): Eukaryota > Viridiplantae > Streptophyta > Magnoliopsida > Poales > Typhaceae > Typha > Typha angustifolia. The sequence continues at coordinate 9,273,358 of NC_133245.1, forward strand.
ATTTCCTTAAGACCAATTCGCCCTCCACCGATTACTTCTTAAACAGTGGACGTCGGTCTCCCAGGATACAACGACTGCCTTGCACTAGAAAGGAAGCAGCTTTCTAATGCCTTGATTGAACTTAAACCATGCTGTACTCTCTCTCAAATGCATACTCATGAACTAAATTTCTATATGAAATTATGTAGACTGACAGCCCGAATTGATGCACCATTCGGGTCTGAAACCAATTAACAGTTACACTGTGAAGGGATGCATCATTTCGGGTCCGAACCAAACCAGATTTGAATCCGTATCAGGCAAAAAATTAAAATTGGACTTGACCCGTGCGTGCGAACCGAACCAAGCCGACCTGGGCCGGACGGCGCACGCGTGTGAGTTAAGTTACATAGTAATCTTTACCCACAAAATAAATACCCCTTTTGGGGCCCAAAGGCCATAAGAAGTTTGTTATTTATATACCATACTAACATTTCTCAAATATCCAATATGGTATTAAACTCACTTTTCTTTATTTTTCCATTGCCTCCCAATTTAGAACCAATTTTCATTCACTTCTCTTCATGGATTTGACTAAGTGAATATATGACAATAAAGTATTATTTGGGCTAAATTAATTCCACCATTAAACCATCATTAATAATGTGTGAGCCCCACTTAAAACTTAGCTCAAAGTTAATAAAAATTTATGTCAAATACATGAAATTACCAACAATCCCCCACATGAATGAATTGGCTGAAAATGCATATGAAATGCAGACTTGATCAAGAGTACAATGAAAAGTTACTACATCAGGATAGGTAGCTTTTGGCTTTGAACCTTCCATAGTGAAGTATTATCAAATTTATTCGCTAACCAGTGAACATGATGTCTTGAACTGTTCAGCTTTTGTATAAATCAAGACAATAATACGCACACGGCTCTTTTCAACACAGTCGGTTCTATATGTTGTGTACATTTCGGCCCTGGACGCGCCTAGTAATTCTTTGAGTGCTCTAGAGATTTAGCCTAATCATCTCATAGAAACGGGCCAATTCACACTCACATAGGTGACTTCTTATTAAGAGTATCCTGCCATACTCCACTTAGATTTCCAAAGTATAAGAGTCATTAAAAGCATTGCTTACTCTAACACTTAGTACATGTTTATCACTATGTCATCATAGGAAAGGTGTAGAAAATTTAATTCCTTAGTGATTTCAAAGAATGCCCCCACAACTCGGTTGTCCCTTTGAATCTAGTTCTTGGGATCTCCAGTCAACTATGTTGGGTTGCCGTTGTGTCGTTACTCTAGGTGGTAGGCTTCAAACCCATTCCCCTCGATGAACAATATACTTGATCTCTTATTAAACCCTTAATGGATCCGCGATGTTATCTTTTGATTTCACATAATCAATGGATATTATACCATTTGAGATCAATTGTCACACTGTATTATGCCTACGACGTATATGTCGTGACTTACCATTATACATCTGACTCTGTGCTCTTCCTATAGCCGATTGACTATCGCAATGTATGCAAATTGCGGACACAGGTTTTGGCCACAGGAATATCTTCTAAAAAATTTTGGAGCCATTCTGCTTCTTCTCCGACCTTATCTAATGCTATGAATTCATATTCCATAGTAGATCTAGCTATACATGTTTGTTTAGAAGATTTCCATGAAATAAATGCACCTCCAAGTGTAAAGACATATCCGCTCATGGATTTGGTATCTTTTGTATTAGAAATCCAGTTTGCATCACTATACCCTTCAAGTACTGCTGGATATCTTGAATAGTGCAATCCATAGTTAGTGGTGTATCTCAAATATCTGAGTACCCTAACTATCGCCTTCCAGTGATCACTGTTTGGATTACTTGCATATCTACTCAGTTTACTCTCGGAGTACGCAATATCCGGACGAGTGCAATTCATGACGTACATCAAACTGCCTATTATCCTAGAATATTCTAACTGAAATATACATTCATCTGTATTCTTTATGAGATGAAGATTCACATCCACAAGTGTTATGGCTATATTGCTATTATCCTTATCAAATTTATCGAGTAATTTCTCAATATAATATGATTGAGATATAACATACCCTTCAATTACCTTAGTGATCTTTATACCAAGAATCACATCTGCAACTCCCATATCTTTCATATCGAACTTGTTAGCCAACATGTTCTTGGTAGCTTTAATAACATTAATATTGTTACTAGTTATTATCATGTCATCCACATATAGACATACAATGACATAATTATCTGAAGTGCATTTCACATAAACGCATTTATCACATTCATTAATGTGAAAACCATTTGACATCAGAACTAAGTCAGAATTTTCATGCCATTGTTTAGGTGCTTGTTTAAGCCCATAAAGAGACTTAACTAATTTGCACACCTTTCTCTCTTGTCCTAGAGCTACAAATCCTTCGGGTTGTTCCATATAGATTTCTTCATTTAATTCACTATTCAAGAATGCAGTTTTTACATCCATCTAATGTATTTCCAGATTATATAATGCTACAAGAGCAATTATTAATTGGATAGACGTTATTCTTGTTATAGGTGAATATGTATCAAAGTAATCTATTCTCTCTGTCTGTCTATATCCTTTGACTACAAATCTCGCATTGTATTTGTCAATTGAACCATCTGCTTTCATCTTCCTTTTGAATATCCATTTGTAACCCTGGTGGAAGATCCACTAATTCCCAAGTATGATTTTGCAAAATGGATTCAACTTCACTATCAATGGCTTCTTTCCATAAAGGAGCTGCAGGAGTAGACATTGCTTTCTTATAACTTCGATGTTCTTTTTCTAACAAATATGTTAGAAAATCAGGACCAAAAGACGTAGAAGTCCTTACCCTCTTACTTCGTCTAGATTCATTATCATTTCCTTCTTGCATAGACTCTTGGTCTTGCTTATTTTCATAAGTTCTTTTGAGAGAACTTACTTCTGATGTAGATTTATATGGAAATATATTCTCAAAAAATGATGCATTCCTAGACTCAATAATTGTATTCTCATATACCTCAGAATTATCTGATTTGTGAACCAGGAATTAATATGCACTACTATTATGAGCATAATCAATGAATATACAATCAATAGTTTTAGGTCCAATTTTTGTTCTTTTATGAACTGGAATTGCAACTTTTGCTAGGCACCTCCACACTCTTAATAATTTATAGCTAAGTTCTTGCCCTTTCCATAACTCATAAGGTGTTTTATCCAATTTCTTATGGGGTAACCGGTTGAGAATGTGATTTGCAGAAAGCAAAGCTTCCCCCCGCAAATTCTAGGGTAAATTAGAACTTATTAGTATGGCATTCATCATCTCTTTCAGAGTTCTATTCTTACGTTCAGCAATACCATTTTGCTGTGAAGCGCAAGGAGCTGTTGTTTGATGAATTATTCCATTTTCTGCACATATTTGTACAAATGGTGACTCATATTCACCACCTCTATCACTTCTTAGCATTTTAATCCTTCTACTAAGTTGGTTCTCAACCTCAATTTTGAAATGTATAAACATTTCTAATGCCTCATCTTTGCTTCTTAGCAAATATACATAATAGTATCTTGTGTAATCGTCAATAAAAGTAATAAAATATTTTTTTCACCTCTAGTTTGAATAAATTTCAAATCACATACATCGGTATGTATAAGTTCTAGAGGTTTTGTACTTCGTTTAATGGAATGAAACGAAGTCTTAGCCAATTTGGCTTCAACACATATTTCACATTTTTTATTTAAATCAATTTGGAAATTAGGCAACATATTAAGATTAATTAATCTACGAAATGTACTATAATTAACATGTCCTAATCTACCATGCCAAGTTTTACAAGACTCAAGCAAGTAAAAAGAAGATTCCTCTTTATTTATTTTTGGAGTTACGGTCATTACTGGTATCAGAGCTTTAGCCCAAAAGGGGAGATCGTATCAAGCTGGTATCAGAGCCTTCACCTAAAAGGAAAAACGTATCAATCTAGTATCAGAGTCACCATTCCTAGGACAAGCGCTTCCTATGACGACCATCAAATTCATGGCTGCACGGCGAGATGAAGAAGAAGAGATTCTCCTAATAGAGGAGGGGGAAACGGTTGCAGGGACTTCCACCCGCGGAACTGCTCGATCAAATCAGAATACGGAAGAACCTATTGTTCAAGCCGTGTTGGGGTCTCTTTCCAAATAGATGGCCATCAATAATCAAATGATGATGGAGATGATGCGGAAAATACGGGCGTGGCCGAAACCTTCTTCAACAAGCAGGGCAATCGCAAGGCAGCATGGGAAACCCTCCACAGCATACCCAACATCCTCCAAAACTTCCCCGTTCATCACAAAAGTTAGGGAGAGTTCGGTTATCCAGCAAGATCGAGCTTCTACACCTCGACCCATGGTCAACCGCAACGAACTACTGTCGGTTACAATGGGATCCTCAACCATTGTAGTAACCCTTGGAACCTCCAAATCTTCCTATGCATCGGAGACCTCGCCGACAAACCGTGAAAGGCTAGTTGTTCCTTTCCCTATCCCTGTAGAAACGGCGAAGAGTCCAGCTTCAAGGCAGTAATTTCCTTCGGCGAGCCCGATGGTGGGAAAGATTCTTTCGATGTCAAAACAGAGTTCTTTAATGAGTCAACAACCATGCGAACCACTATTGAATGGAGGAAGACCACGCATGGCCGCTGGATATCCCTCATCTGGAATTCTCATCAGTGGTGAGGGAGATGATATAGAGCCACAAGTTTCAGCACTTGGGCCGCCTTACACCACCTTCATTTGCAACCACAGCGAGTCAGCAACTAGGAAGAAATCATGTATGGCCTCTAGTGACCTTCCACCATTCTCCTCGATCAATCGACAGTCGATCGCGACAGCGCCATCACTGGCGATAACGTTGCAGCTTTCTGCCGAGCGACAACTCGAAGGAGAAGGCCACAATCTTCCAACCATAGCAGCACCAGCCTGTGATAGCCTCGTAAAGACCTTGGGGGTTGCTGCTTTTCTCACCCAGACGGCCGAAAGTTCCCTGCCATGGCTGTGACAAAATGAAGAAGGAAGAGATAAAGATTTTGTTTTTGTCAACCTTAGCCTTCCACAGGAGTTAATCACCGGCACCCTAAGAGGAACCTCACTAGCAACTATTTTAGTATTCCAGATGACTGAAAGCTCCTTGCCATGGTTGCAACGGGACAGAGAAGAAGGACCTGAAGATTTTATTTTTTGGGCCAATTTTGGCCTTCCTTCGTCGTCGACCGCCACCACACCGCCGAGAACCCTACCAGAGCAATTGTCGGAGGTGATCACTACTCAACCATGGCTGCCACGTACTAAGGCAACTCCTATGGCAATGGCTGATGGAGATGGAATTATGGGAAAAGTATTAGGGATTTCAAATTTTTTTGAAGACCCTAAGTTGTTGGAATTTCAAGAAGGCTTCATTGTTGGGCTTGACCAGGTGGAATTGCTGGACATGAGCTGGGTTGGACCTAAGAGCCAAAGGGGTCAAGTCGAGCATGAGCCATCTCTGGACTTCAGGACTCAGTTAAGTCAAATGAGGGACATGATCAGAAACCCTCTATTTGACTTAAGACGAGTTTGCTTATACCAAGATACATTTGACTTGGATCCTAATCCATGGAGTGGGTAGAATGATTATGAGCACAACCAACAGTCAGTTCAGCTGGTTGAACTTAACTCGAGTCACTTGGAGGAAATAATTTGGATCCACCAACTACATCTAACTTGACCTCCCGAGCGCAATTGGATGCACCAGATTTCTATTACCGAACTAACATTGAGTCAATTGGTTCGACCACCCGAGACCAAGTGGACACAATGTAGACAGACTCGAATTCCACCATGGGCCAATAGGAGTACAAGTATCCAAGCTCAATTGAGGATGACCCCCTTTGAGGCGGTTTATGGTCGCACTCTCCCTGTCTTGCGTGCTTACGATAGACTTGCGGCAGAGGATAGGACCGAGCTTGACTTGGAACTTGCTGATAGAGATGAAACCTTGAGATGGCTCAAGATGCACTTAGCAACAGCCCAACAACGGTGGGCCACGAAATTCCTTGGGTATGACTACGAATTAGTCTACAAAAAGGGGATCGAGAATCGAGCGGCTGATGCCCTTTCGCGCCAACCGGACACAAGTGAGCTTACCTCTTCTTCAGCACCAATATTTCATCTATTTTTAGATATGTGGGGAACCAATGCAGAAGATCATACCATGGAGGAACTTGAGTTAGAGTTCAAAGATCGCTTCACAAACTTCAAACCTTGAGGACAAGGTTACAGAAGCGTGGTGGATTGATACGATTCGGACTTCACCGATGTCGTCTCGAGCATGGATTCACTTTAGGAGTATTTTTATTTCATGTTTGAGTGTTTAATTTCCATTAAAATAAGTTTTCTGTAAGTCGCGTTCAAACGCGGGTGGAGTGAGTTCGAACGCGGTTTGTGAACAGGGTTGTGAACGTGGGTGAAGAGAATGCACTGTGCGTTCTAATGCGGTGCGTTCGAACGCACTGTGAACGCCTGCATCGCGTTCGCAAATATCGACAGGCGCGTTCGATCGTGCGTTCAAACACCTGCATCGTGTTCGCAAATCCAGAGGATCGAACTCGGTGCGTTCGAACGCGGTCAGGTGCGTTCGAACGCGGTTGGGTGCGTTCGAACGCGGTCGGTGAAAATTGTATTATTAGGGTTAATTTGAGTTGTTGGTTAGCCTCTAAAAGGATGTGGATGGCAACCAAAGTCATTATTGATTATTGAGATTGAGTTTTGCCTTGCCTCCTTCGTCTTTTTCCCTCTCATTCTCTCAATCCCCGGTGACGCCACTTCTAACCTCCCTCGACCAACCAATCACCCTAGTCCCTTAGGGGTGGCCATCTCCTCCCCCTTCTTCCAATCTATTCAACACTTGCCCTAACCCTCCTATCAACCATAACCCTTCCACCACCACTTTTCACCGGTGCCACCCCATTAACGCCGGTCCACCTTCAACCACCATTACCTAGGATCACGTGCCTCCATCCACGGATCCAAAATAGACCACCTGACCTTCATCTACTAATCGGATGATATCTAGAGATCCCTACATCCGATTCACTAAACCTAGATTTTTTGGAAAGCTCTTTTCTGGGGCTACAACATATCAAATTTTCACGTCGATCCGACGGTGACATATTTCGGGATCATATTTCAAAGTTTCATGCCAAATCTAGTCCAGATCAGGAAATTGGAAGAGATCGAACCTTAGCCTAAGGGGAGATCATATCAAGCTGGTATCAGAGCTCCATAGCCAGAGGCGAGATCGTATCAATTTTGGTATCAGAGCTTTATAGCCATAGGCGAGATCGTATCAAGCTGGTATCAGAGCCTTAGCCCAAAAGGGGAGATCATATCAAGCTGGTATCAGAGCCTTCACTTAAAAGGGAGATCGTATCACATAGGCCACTCTAGCCGGCCAATTCTTGGCTTTCCGCACTACCCTCAACCTCCCCATTTATTTGGCTTGGTTCTTTAGCCATCTGCCTCGGGATTTCTCTAGTTTCTCTTCACTTTGTCGTCGGGATCTTTCCCGTCGAGATAGGCTCTCTACTCCATCTCCAGCTAGGTCCACAAGTTGTGTGCTCTTCCCTAGCTTGTTGTTGTTGTCCAGCTTGTCGACCTCGGCTATCGTTGGGGTGTCTATCGATAGTCACCTCCTCCTTCTCTTGCTATCTTTGGTTGAGGGAAAGGGGATAAGAGATTGTGGACTTGGGTTGGGTGTGGTCCAACCTAAGGTGGTAGTGGGTTGGGTTGTGGCCTAGCCCATGTTAGTCGTGGATTGGGTGTGGCCCAACCAAAGTGGGGTGAGCTTGGTTGAGCTAAGCTTTTGGACCAATATTGTTGCGAGATGTTGTAGTTTCTGGGTTAGTTGTAACCTAGCCCATTGCTTTGGGCCTTAGGTTGGCCCAACTAGATTGTGGTTCTTTAATTTATTTTAGTCATGTTATTTAATTATCCTTGTCAACTTGTACCACAAAATATTAATTATCTTTAGAGGGTAGCTCTATTGTTCATAATATTTGTTATAAATTGATATTAATAAATAGACTGGTATTAGAGTACCTTTACTGATTGCTCCTAATAAAAAATTAGTTCTAATTGGAGTGTGGTAATCATATTAAGTATGCTTTAAATTGGCAATAATTAATAGAACGATAATTTGGTGATAATTATATTAATTACTCTTAATAACATGTCAAACTATTATTATTGCTGCAAGAAGTCTGCCAAAGTAATAAATGTAAGAATTATTAGGTAAACTTACCCAAACCTATAGCAGTTGTCCACAGGATTATTTAGTATCAAATAAGTTTGTGCTTATATTTTTATTACTTTTATTATCAAGATAGATTCAAACCCATGCGAGAATGATTCCGTGATGTAGATAAAGCTAGTTATTAATCAAGCAAGTGAATTCTCTATAGTCTAGAAGTAGTGTGATATGATCTTCCCTCGAAGTGACTTGTTCTAATCCGCAACTGATTCTAGATAGAAATTAGGACTGAACTTTCTAGTGACACTCTAGATGATCTACTCATTGAAATGTAAAATTTGGGTATGTTGTAACTTTGGTAAAAAGCTTTCCAACGAATCTAATATCTCGAGTTTTGAATGGCTAGATTGGAAGTCACCATCAGATCAATGGTCAGGGTTCGGGATAGACAGACTTGCGGGATAAAATTTTGACCTGATTTTGTGGATCCGTGGATGGAGGCACGAACTTCTAAGTGTGGGATAGTGGTGGTAGGCCGATAGATTACAAAACCAAGGTTGATCGATCCATAACTTCTTGATCTATGATTTTTGTATTTATGCCCTTCGTAGATTCGGACTGCAACTAGGGCGAAAATACAAAAGAGTGGGGGTGATGGTGGTGGAGACGGGTGTAGATGATGATAGGGTTAGAGATGATAATGGAGAAGAGGGTGGATGGTTGATGTAGTTTAAGGGATAAGGATGAAGGGGGAGAAGTGGCCAAGATCCCAAGGAGGAGGGAGGACTCAATAGACGAGGGAGATTAGAAAATAGATAAGACCTTGCCAACGGTAGATGTGGCTAGTTGGTGAAGAGGGAGGAGGGAGATTAGCGTAGAGAGACTAGAGAGAGGATAGAAATCAAGTTTCATTCATCATAATGATTTTGGTTGTCATCCACACCTTTCAAAAGGCTAACCAACAAGCTAAAATAATAATTATTAACTCTAATAATAGTGGACTCTCGTCGATCGCATTCGAACGGGGATGCCCGCGTTTGAACGCACAAAATACATTTTCTATGGATGCGAACAAATGTAGGCGTTCGCACGTGGGCGTTCAAACACGGCTGACCACATTTGAAAGCACATTTTGCGTTCTCTATCGATGTGAACTGATGTGGGCGTTCGCAAGGGGGTCTGAATGTGCCTCCTACCGCGTTCTAATGCGGCCTACAGAAACTTTATATTTTTTGAAAATAAACAACTACTGTAATAAGAAAATACTCTAACAAGGTGTATCAGCCACCATGCTTCTCCCACCTTGTCCTCAAGGTGCAAAGTTGAGGAAACGCTCCAAGATGTCTGTCTCCAGCTTCCATGTCGTCTCGTCGGATGGTTTGCCAAGCCACTCGACTAGGACCTCCATCTCCAATCTAGTACCATGACGTCATCGGCGCCTCACAAGTACATGAGCTGGCTCCACAATCTCTGTCTCCTGCAGTGGCTCTGGTAGAACTGGTCCAACAACCTGGTGATCTCCAATCCGCTCCCTTAACAATAAAATATGGAAGACTGAATTTACTCTCGACCCCTCAGGCAGCTCCAAGCGATATGCAATCGGACCGATACGCTCTATCACCTGAAATGGACCGAAGTAGCGATGTGCTAACTTCTGGATTCACATCAGATGCAAGGTCACCTATCAGTACGATTGCATGATACGATCTCCCCTTAGGCTAAGGTTCGATCTCTTCCAATTTTCTGATCTGAACTAGATTTGACACAGAACTTTAAAATAAGATCACGAAATATGCTAGCATCAGATCGATGTGAAACTTTGGTATGTTGTAGCCCCATAAAAAGTCTTTCCAACAAATCTAGTTTCAGGCAAATCGGATGTGGGGATCTCAAGATATCATTCAATTAGTGGGCAAAGGTTAGGGTGGTCTGTTTTGGATCCGTCGATGGAGGCACGTGATCCTAGGTGATGGTGGTTGAAGGTGGACCAGTGTTAATGGGGTGGCACTGGTGAAAAGTGGTGGTGGAACGGTTATGGTTGATGGAAGGGTCAGGGCAAGTGTTGGATAGATTGGAAGAAGGGAGAGGAGAGGGCCACCCATAAGAGACTAGGGTGATTGGACGGTCGAGGGAGGTTAAAAGCGGCGTCGCCAAGGATTGAGAGAATGGAAACGAAGAAGACGAAGGAGGCAAGGCAAAACTCAATTCTCAATAATCAATAATGACCTCTGGTTGCCACTCACATCCTTTTAGAGGCTAACCAATAACTCAAAATTAACCCTAAACAATATAATTTTCGCTGACCGTGTACATACGCGCCCAATCGCGTTCGAACGCACTGAGTTCGCTCTTCTCTAGATTTGCGAACACGATGCAGGTGTTCGAACGTGCGATCAAACGCGCCTATTTTCCACTTCTCTGGATTTGCGAACACTATGCAGGCGTTCACAGTGCGTTCGAACGACGCGTTCGAATGCACAGTGCACACTCTTCACCCATGTTCACAACCATGTTTGAACTCACTCCACCCGCGTTCGAACGCGACTTATAGAAAACTTATTTTCATAGAAATTAAATATTGAAACAAGAAACAAAAACACTCCTAAAGTGAATCCATGCTCAAGACGACATCGGTGAAATCCGAATCGTATCAATCCACCACGCTTCCGCAACCTTGTCCTCAAGTGCTGAATTGCAATTTGGTACCCAGTGACTTAGCAAAATGATGCCACAGCCTAGAGGTGAACCTGAGGTCACGGTCAGAAGTTATAGAAACTGGTGCCCCATGGCGAGCAAAGATCTCATCCCGGAATAAAGTGGCTCGATGATCCATAGAATCAGTGGTATTGACTAGGAGGAAGTGAGCTGACTTGGTCAATCGATCCACAATCACCCATATAGAGTCCTTTTTCTTCAAGGTCTTCGGCAGACCCACTACAAAGTCCATAGTGATATGCTCCCACTTCCACTCAGGAATAGGTAATGGCCTGAGTGTCCCAGCCGGCCTCTGATGTTCAATTTTGACCTGCTGACAAATCTAGCATCGAGTTACAAACTATGCAATGCTCTTCTTCAATCCCGGCCACCAGAAGTATCTACGAACATCATGGTACATCTTCGTCTCCCTAGGGTTTACTCTATAAGATGTCTGGTGAGCTTTCTCTAAAATCTCCCGACGGAGTCCGCCCATGTCAGGTACACAGAATCTATCTCCAAACTTCAGGGTTTCCAATGCATCGAGGCAAAAACCCTTTTTACTTGAGTCTCGAACTTGCCAGAGGACTTATAGTAAATGGGGGTCTTCTGCTTGTGCAACTCTGATCCTCTCCACTAGAGTCGGCCTCACCGTTAACTGGGCCAGCAGTCCAGCACCCACATCTTTGGCTATGATGTGCGCGTCCATCTTCTGTAGATCTCGTAGGATGTCCTGCTGCTGAGTAATCAAACTAGCCAAGTCCCCCATCGACTTCCTGCTCAAGGCATCAGCCACCACATTTGCCTTCTTAGGGTGGTAGTTAATGGTGCAGTCATAATCATTCACCAGCTCAAGCCACCTGCGTTGTCTCATGTTCAACTCCCTCTGGGTGAACAGGTACTTCAAACTCTTATGGTCAGTGAAGATCTCGCAGTTCTCCCCGTAAAGATAATGCCTCCAAATCTTCAGGGCGAACACTACCGCTGCTAGCTCCAAGTCGTGGGTAGGGTAGTTCCGCTCATGGTTCTTGAGCTGCCTGGATGCATGAGCGACAACTCCGCCCTCCTGCATGAGGACACAGCCTAAGCCCGACTATGAAGCATCATAGTAGACCTGGTAGCCTCCTCCACTACGAGGAACTACAAGGACAGGTGCAGATGTAAGTCTCCTCTTCAGCTCTTGGAAGCTCTCCTCACAATCAGTTGTCCATTCAAAACACTGATCCTTTCGAGTTAGCCTAGTGAGGGGACTGGCAATTTTCGAAAATCCTCCCACAAAACGCCGGTAATACCCGGCCAAACCCAAGAAACTATGGACCTTAGAGACGGTACTCGGTTGCCTCCAATTGAGAACAGCGGTGATCTTGGATTGATCAACCCGGATGCCTTCTCCCGAGACCACATGCCCAAGGAACACCACTTCCTCCAGCCAAAATTCACACTTGGAGAACTTAGCAAATAACTTTTCTCTCCTTAGCACCTGTAGTACCAACCGAAGATGCTCTTCATGCTCCAATTCTGAGGCAGAGTAAATCAAGATATCATCAATGAATACCACCATGAACCGATCCAAGAAAGGGCGAAAGACTCAGTTCATCAAGTCCATGAAGATAGCTGGTGCATTGGTCAAGCCGAAAGGCATAACCAGGAACTCATACAACCCGTACCGGGTACGAAAAGCGATTTTTGGGACATCCGCTTCCCTAATCCTCAATTAATGATACCTAAATCTCAGATCAATCTTCGAAAAGATGCGCGCTCCACGCAATTGATCAAACAAGTCCTCAATGCGAGGCAATGGATACTTGTTCTTCACAGTCAGCTGGTTCAGTTGCCGATAATTAATGCAAAGGCAGAGTGTACCATCCTTCTTCTTTACTAACAAGACTGGAGCGCCCCAAGGGGATGAGCTAGGTCGGATGAGTCCCATACTTAGCAGGTCATCAATCTGCTCTCTCAGTTCTTCCATCTTCTTTGAAGCCATACGGTAAGATGCCTTGGAGACTGGTCCCGCCCCCGGAATCAGGTCAATGATGAACTCAACTCCTCTGTCTGGGGGAAGCCCTAGAATGTCCTTAGGAAAAACATCTGGGAACTCCTGCACCACTGGTAAGTCAGTCAGGGTTTGGGTCCCAACTGACTCGATAGATATGATCGCCACCAACTATGAACGGTTCACCTGTCGATCCTTACACAATCGACACTCAATGCCATCATTAAGCTGCAAGATGACCTCCTTGCTGTAGTAGTTAATACTGGCATGGTAGGCGGCTAACCAATCCATTCCCAAGATTAGGTCAAAGTCCTGCATCTCAAGGGGTAGGAGGTCCGCCCTAAAGTCCCACTCGCCAAAAGTCAAGGTGCAAGAACGATAAACATGGCGGACTTCCAAGAAGTATCCAAGTGGGGTGGCTATGACTAAGGGCTCCATAAGAGGTCCTAGTGCCACATCCGCATTTTCCAGGAAGGATGTAGAAATAAAGGAATGGGTGGCCCTAGGGTCAAATAAAATCCTAACGGTGTGTGCAAATAAAGTCATAGTACCTGCCATTACGTATATAAGTCTTAACTAAAATAGAAAACATATTTTCCACAATATATAAATTTGCACATGGTTAGGAAGGAGGATCTAATATTATGTATGAATAGGACATACGCAAACTTAAAACATGATTAATTTACTCGGTTACCTGTGGCCACGTCATTGAGTAGTCAATATACATCATATGTGGTTGCATTTAATATCATAGTATGATCATAGTCAGTATTCATCATATATGTCATATTTGAAAGAGTTACAATAATAGTATGATATAGAGATTTATTTATACATTATCGAGAATTATATACTTTGATCGTTATGACATGATATATATATTTTATTTATATATTATTGATGATACATTCATATACTCATTCATCACATGATACTCCCATGTAATTCATATCTAATACATGATTTACTCTCTGTTTGACATCACTAATTTGGGGTAAGGCCTATTTATTGAGCTTTTTCTTCATGACTCACTTTATTTCTTTTCTAACTCCTTAGATATATGGTACGTGATAGCGATTTGAGATATCATGAGAAGATATTTTAGGATGATGAGGTGAGCTATATGTGCGATACAGCATAGATGATAATTTGTATAGAAATTGAGTTGTATCGTGGTTTGTTATATTTGTACTTTATTATATCAGCGATGATTTGTAGAATATATGTCAGATTATGGTGCATTTATATATTAGTTATTTAGTTCCATCTTGATGGTTTGTCGTAGCCTATATGGACCTTACTAGATTATATAGTGGCCTAGTATATATTATTGTGGACTTGGATATTCATATGTTAATAAGTGTTTATTTGGTTAATAGTATGATTTATTTAGTGATGAATTATGTGAGCATATATATATTAGCAGGTTTTATTTGATGATGTCATTATTATTTGGGCACAGTAGTGTATCTATGTGTGACGGGCCTCACCAGACTTATCGCGTGCGCTGCACATACAGTGTGGGCACATGGGCGTGCACGTGCCCATGCCGGGCGGGGGTGTTACAAAACGTCACCACTATCTTTTATCGGCATTAACAAATATTGGAATACCCTATAGAATTACCGACATTTATAAAATATCAATAAATACTTTAAATAATATATGTGAATTTATATGGAGCCAGTATTAGTCATATGTACCTTGATCTGGATCCGGATCCGGATCAGAAAATAAATCCCTCTAAAAATTTCATTCCTCTTCTCCTCTCCATTATCGCCAATCGGCGCGCCGCCGCAGCTCGCGGCCTCGAGCGAGCTCACATCACTGCGGCTCTTCTTAGCCGCCTGCTCCTCCTCGCGTGGCCAAGGCGAGGTGGGTCACCTAGAACCGGGAGATCGCCTCCAGCGTCCTCCTTGCGTCGGAACCCCCCATCGAGATCACCACCGTCTCCCCCCCCTGCCATCGACTTCAGGCAGAAGACGAAGCCGTAAACATGGAAGAGCGGCACCGCGACGATCAGCACGGTCGCCGGCCTTGTCACCGGCTCTGAGGCTAAGGGCACCACCTGGCTGTCAGGTTGCGGTGGGAGAGCGCCACGCCCTTCACCAGCCCGGTGGTCCCCGACGAGTAGATTATCGCCACGGTATCCGACTGATGGATACCTTTGTCTTCGGGGATGTGGACGCTGGAGTTTGCGGTGAGGAGGGAACATTGTAATGCATATGGTTTTTTGCTTGGGCTAAATCAGGTCAGTAGTTCAAGCAAAGTTTTGATTGGACTAGGTTGTGGTTCGTTTTCTATGGTAATTAGTAGTTCAAGAGAAGTTTTGATCTAAATAGGTTCTGCTTCATTTTCTATGCTAAAATGCATTCAGTCAGTTCTTGAAGCCTTCTCTAATAACCAATCTGACTTTGTCTTGTTATGTTGCAACCCTAGTGTAACATCTTGAGCCAAAACAACCTATAACTCACCCAAATTGGACTCTATACACTATCGAATACTTAGATATGTAGAAATATTTTTTATCAGTGATTCAATTTTATCTGTGTCAGGGATACTCTTTTGAGAATTGCAAAACACTATGAAGCTGATGAATCTCTTCCTGAAGAAATATATCTGAAACTTCTTGCTGCAAAAACCTTTTTGTGCTGGTTCTTTGAGTCTTCGTCAGGTCAGTAAGGTCTTGTACTTCTTTAGCTTATTTGTATAATTATTTTGTTAGAATACCTTTCTTTTTGCCAGTACAAAATTTGGAGTTAATCTTACAATGTAGTAGCATTTTTTGTTTCTTTCCTTTTATTTCTATTTGCATTTATGTACAGTGCCTTGATGATTGGATGCAATAAAGCAGTATAATGTTAAGTGATAAATCTTCACATTCAGGAAAAAAGATATTTCCAAATTGTTGGAAATGTCCGAATCATTTTAGAGAACTTAAAAAGAAGAATAATATTAAAAATAGAGGATATACAATGTTTGTATTTGTATATTTTATCTTCTTTTATTATTCCTACTACCGTTTACATAAGCATAGACCGCTGTGACAATAAAATCTCTGTTTCTGGATGGGCTTGAATGCTGGAATCCTATGATTTTTTTTTTTATCTCTGACAATGTTTTGCTCAGTCTTTATTGTCTTACAGGACAAACTACTAATAATGGCTTATTTCAATCATGTTTCATATGATCAATAAAGAACATCAATGCACTTTCTTCTGCAGATACGATTTGCTAGTGTAGATTTAGAGCTGCACACAAAGTATGTCCCTGTTGAAACTTTATCCATATCAGATATTGATTGAAATTTTGGGGAAAAGACACAAGTTATTCCTCCTCTGCCGGAGGGCAGATTTCTTTGCATTTTTTTTTTGACAAACATTTCTTTGCAGTTTTAATCAAATATTTGCAGATTTGTTCATACTTTATGTTTGAAATATGGTAGATTCACATTGTATTTCTTATCTATTCAGCTGTACAGCAGTAACATGGTTTCATTTCTATGATCTGCCTATAGGTGGGTATGCTGCAGGATACTACAGCTACAAGGACATCATTCTAACTAATTATTATAGCACGAAGATTTAGTGTAACATTTAAGAACCCTTTCTAATGAACCTCTATCTGAGGAATTTCCCCGATAATTTGTACAATGACAGAAATCAAAATACCATAATTGCTAGATATGTAGTATGTGATAGCGACTTAAAATATCTTGAGGAGATATTTTAGAGCGATGATAAGGTGAGCTATAGACGTGAGATGGTATAGGAGATAGTTTAATCAGATATTGAGTTGTATCATTATTTGATATTTATATTTTATTGTATTAGACGGTGATTTGTATAATACATGTCAGATTATAGTGTACTCGTGCATTAATTGTTTAGTTGTATCTTGATGGTTTGTTGTGGCCTGTGTGGGTCCTGTCAGATTTTGTAGTGGTCTAGTGTATATTATTGTGGACTTAGATATTCATATGTTAATAGGTTTATTTGTTTGATAATATGATTTATTTGGTGTTGGATTATATGAGCATGGATATGTTAGCAAGTAGTATTTGATGATGTCATGATTATAAGTGCACATGAGTATATTTGTGCGTGATGGGCTCTATCCATCCTGTCGCGTGCGCCGCACGTACCGTGTGGGCGCGTGGGCGTGCATGTATTCATGCCGAGCGGTGGCGTTACAAGATCACCGTGCACTATCAACACCCTGTACCCAATTTCATCATCCTGCTATAGGCTTATAGCATACTTTATTATTCGTTAAGGGTATCTTAATCATAATCATATCTTGTCATATGCTAAGGGTATATCAACATCCATCCAGATTGGTTACCCCACTAGTTAATAGAAATCATATTAGGGTAACTCTCTCTACGTATGCCCTAGTAAATAGTAGGTATCTGATTGTCTATGCACAGCAAACTCAATTGACCTCGGACATATGCCATAAGATATCGCATATTAGCAACCATAATAATTAAGCACCCCTAACCTTGACGCCAATTCGAGTACTCTCATGTTTTTTCTATCAACTCTATTTGCAATGAGATTTATGTATTTCCTTCTAAATAATATATCATATGCATATATCTAGTACTATAACAAGTTATGCAACTTAGAAATTTAGGTGAAAGAGGAGTCAAAAGAAATATAATACAATGCAGTCTCTAATTATATATCTATTACATGCATACTCATGCTATATATTAACTCGACATAATGTACACATAATCTATTTACCTCTAATTATCTCTATATATTATCAACATATTCATATCTAAGATCAGTCTAACCAAATAAATAATAAAATATGCTCAATCGTAATCATCTTTATATATGATCATATAATCATGCTGGAGGCCAAAGTAGAATGCGTATAGATAATTATATAATATATCCTAATTTGATAAAGACGTCTAAGAGGTAAGATTACTCACTGTAACTGTAATTACTAAACAATCACTCTTTCACATTTGCTACAACAACAATCAGTCCTTGTTAGGAAGGTCCATGTGATTTTGACTAGGGGGATCAGAATTTGAAATTATTTATAACATATAATGTTAGTCTTTTCACTAACTAAAATTAACCCGACTAAAAGATAATTTCTTATTGTAATCATATATTATTAATTTATCCTAAATATTCTATTTGATTATCCTCCTATTACCATTAATTCCTATACTTGTTTTGTTATTTATTAACTACAATTATATAATAATGTCTATTTAAGACAACCATATGCCTATTATTCTCTTTGATAATTAAGAAAAATGAAAATAAATTAATGCAAGTACCTGCATATAAGTATATTACATAACTCCAATAATTATTATACCTGGCTATGATTAATATAGTAATTATATTACATAGTATTTTGCTAATCATGGTATAACTATATTAATTACTAATCATGGTATAATTAAATTAATTCATGGAAATTGGTACTTTAGATTAACTACAATAATTAAATAACTAATAACATAAATTAAATAATTTTAAAAAGATAATATAAGCCTACTGTTAAACAGTGCTAGGCTTGACGCAACACCTCCTTGCTATAGGGTGTTGGGCAAGGAGGTGTTGGGCCCTCCTTGCTATAGTGCTGGGCTAAGCCTAGGGCTATTGTAGTCGAGAAGGAGCAAACCGAGGAGAAAAAATTCGAAGAAGGAGAAGATGAAGGACAAGAAGAGGGAGAGAAAGGAAGAAGAAGAGAAAAGGGGGAAGAGGGGCTATAATGCCCCCACTCGACACGGGTAGGTGCTCGATCATGTGCCCACATGGCATGCACGGCGCACGCGACAGGATGGGTAGGGCCGTCACACACAAATATATTCCTACGCATATAATCACAAAATAAATCATGTCATTACCAAGTTAAACATACTAACATATACATATCTAAATTCACAATAACTATACTAGACGACTACATAATCCAGTAGGACCCACATAGGCCATAATAAACCATCAAGATACAATAAATACAAATAATATAATGATGCTATCAAACTTGTACATCATTTCCTATCATACAAAATACGGTCTAATATAATGTAATATAAAAATATATATCAGTACAACTCAGTTTCTAAATAAACTAGCTTATATACTAACATCTAGCTCACCTCATTTTTTTTTTCTAAATTGTCTCTTCATGATATCGCAAATTACTATCAGGTGCCTCATATCAAGTGAGGGGTTAAAAGATAAAATAAAGTGAGTCATGAATTATTGCGGTTCTTAAAACTAGCGCTGGTAGTGGGTCGAATGCCTTTGAGCGCCTTCACCCATTGGACTTGAACGTGAGCCAAAGCTCATTGAAGTCAAACGTTATGGGTTCTAAACTTTGCAGCCATTGAGTTCCAAGAACAACGTCTGCTCCTTGCAATTCAATAGGGTAGAAATCCAATGTGAACATCTGGCCTTGCACTCGCAATTGGACTCCGCTGTGCACACCTTCCTCTTTGAGCTTCGTTACATCTCCAATGGCCACCTCGATTCCCACAATAGGGTCAGTCACTAAGCCTAGCTTTTGGACCAAATGCTCATCTAAGAAGTTGTGCATGCTCCCGGTGTCAATTAGGATGCGCATAATGGCTTTCTTGATGATTTTGTCCATCCGTAGTGTCTTCGATGCGGTGGCGCCATAATAGGCATGGAATGAGATCTTCGCCTTCATGCCCTCGACCTCTATCTCCTCCTCGACGTCCTCTAGACTCTCTTCACTAGTGGCATCATGCTCTGGTCCATCTAAGTACAGATCCTCTTTAGCACCTTTGAGTCCGTCAATCAACATAATGGTACCCGTCAGTTTTGCACATCGATGCCCCAGGACAAATTTCTCGTCACACTTGAAACATAATCCTTTCGCCTTTCTTTCCTCAATCTGGGCAGGTGTTAGGGCTCTCCTAGGAGTCTTGACAACACCTTTCATATCATTTGATACCCGAAGAGGTGCCCTTGAACCCCGATGACCCAGCTGTGGTCCAGTTGCTCGCCATTGGGTATGCTGTTGTCCGTCCATCTCTACTAGTCCATGAACTCCTTGCTATCCGCCACAACTCCATATATTTCTCTTCCATCAAGAGAGCATCCTTGATAGCTTGCTTCAGTGTGGTCAGATGCAATGCCCCCATATCTGCTCGGATGTCACGCCACAGTCTAGTAATGAAGGTGGATTTCAGTTGTAGGTCTGTCTAACCAAGGAGGAACAAACTTGCCACTTATCCTTTTGACTCATCTCTAAAAGCATCCACCATCGTCTTTTGAACGGTTTTCGTCAGCAAGGCATGATAATCCTCATATTCGGAGGTACTAAAATGTCGATAAATTTTAGTGCTAAAATTTTCCCACCTGTTTACCTCGTGTTGTGTATTTGCTGATCTAAACCAGCGAAGGGCCGATTCCTCCAGATGAATCAAGGCTAGTAGAATCTTCTGGTTCTCAGGGGTACCTTGCCAAGTGAAGTACCTTTCAGCCGTATATCCACTTAGTGGGGTCGTCGCTTTTGAATTTTAGGAATTCCATGTGTGCAGTCCAAGCCTCAAATGACATTCTCTTGGTTTGGGTCCAAGCCCAAACACCCCCTAATGGGTCAAGGGTGTTACTCATGTCTGTAGAAGGGTCTCCTCCGGTCAAGAGCATTGTGTAGGAAGTCGTCATGATCGGAGTTTGTCCAATCCACTAGTTCGTCCCTTTGGTGGCGTCTAAGTGGTGCTGGTTGATGATTCAACCCTACCACCTTTGGACTGTGATATTCTTGATGCCTCTTGGTCTCTGGATGATGCTCCCTAGGGTTGGGCAGCAACCCCTCATGTTGTGGAGGCATATTGATAGGGTCTCATTAACGATTTGGGATCGTTCATCGGGTACAGTGCTCCGGGTTTAACCTTTTAAGTCCCTCCAACAAATAGTCTTGCCTCTCGATCTAGGAGTTTCTTCCACGTGGTCTTCTTCTTCCCTTCTTCTGGCCCTGGATCTTGTTGTAGCCATGGGTGGTCAAGGTTCAACCAGCTCTCTGGTACTAGAAATAATATGAACCAAACTCAGCCTATATCAACCTCGGGTGCAAGAAGACAGACTGCGTAGTCCGAGGAGAATATTCGTCAGATATTGTACTATTGTCTGAAAATTATGAAACTGGTTGGATTTGATTCATAACTTCCTTACTAAGTTTTTGACATTTATGCCTTTTGCATATTCAGATCATTGCTAGGGATTAAATATGGTGGAATCTCAGTAGAAGGTTAAAATACGGTGGTAATGGTGGAGATGAATGGATGTGGGATATGATAGGGATTGTCCAAGGGTTGTAGGGTGAAGGAAGAGGAGGGAGATGTGAGTCGGTGTTCAAACGAGGAGGGAGAGTTCAATTGAAGAGGGAGGCTAGGGGTAACCGGTGTCGATGGTGCACAATTAGGACTTGAGTGAGAGGGGATAAGTTTTCAGTCTAGAGGAGAGAAGAAAGGATAACTTGATAATTTCATTCATAATCCCTAATGAGGCTGCCATCCACATTATGTATTGGTGGCTAAGCTAGCAAAAACAACCTAATAATCTCGTCCTAAACAAGCACTCTTATCGAGTGTGTTTGAACGTACTCGAGAGGCGTTTGAACACACTTTGAGCAGTCTTTGTATTTGCAAATGCACCCAGGAGTTCAAACGCAGTTTGAGTGGTCTTTGATTTTGTGAATGCATCTACTAGAAACTTTATTTTCCAAGGAAAACTAGAAATTAACACAAGAAATAGAACCACAGGTCAAATACTAACAAACACAAATTATTATCATGTTTTACGTGCTAACACATGTTCATGCCCAATAGCTATACGTAGAAATCATGATGTGCGAAATCTTACCGAACATCAAAATAAAATTAACATGTACAATGTGCACTAATAACAGTAAGAAAAGTGTATGCACATGCATGATATGAATGTGATAATATCATAATATAAGTTATTCATTCTCTACACTATTTTTAGATTATAGAAGTTTCACTTGCCTAACGCCGCTTTCCTAATATTAGCTGCAACTATGCCACGAGATCATCCGCATAGAGTATGGAGTCCACCTTGATAAGAAAAATAATAAAAAGCATAAGCACATGTACCTACTACTGCTTAATTAAATAACCCTATTGACGTTCGATATAGGCTCAAGTAGGTCTATTTAAGAATTTTTCTATTTAATTAGTCAGGTAGAACTGACATAGCTGTACTAAGACCTGATGCATTATTAAATATAATTAAAATAATTTACCTCAAATTATCATTCATATCATTATATCAATTTACAGTAAACAATATAGCCAACATTTAAGTAATTAGTTTCATTAAATAAGGCAATTTTCTTACCACCATTTCTCTACACCGATCTATATTAATTCTCTGATAGGATTAATTAATACAAATATACTCGGACCATCAACTCCTGTGATGTTATGATTCGGGCTGAGCTAGGTCGATCTGGAGGATGGGCCATAGGCCAAATTGGTCCACTCAAAGGGTACCGGGTTGGGCTCAATACAATTATCCACTCTATTTGCTTATATACTTATTGCATTTGCTTTAGTTTAGTCTCACATTGGATAATAGACTAAACCCACTTATATCTCTCTCCTATAAATAGGAGGGTTGGTCTTCACTTGTAGGCATCATGGATGAATTACTATGAAACTTCTAGCTTGAGCCCACTTCTCTCCTTGTATCAATCTAGGATTTGACTTATCGTGGTTATGTCCCTCTCCCCAGTATTCGACTAGTCATTCCCTCTCGACCCTAGGAGCCTCCTCCTTCCTCCCTCATCTTTTTTTGCCTTGCGTAGCATCCCGATCTAGCCCACACCATCTCATTCACCTCCTCCACATCGTAAGGTCTTCCCCACGCCCATAGGCCTTCCACCATCTATTGACGACCTCCATCCCGTCGATCCTTCAATTCCACTTTCATGTTCATCTCGCAACCGTCGATCCTTAGGTTCTACCTTCACGTCCATCTTGTAACCATCTAACGTTCGGTCAACATTATATAATAAATCTTGATTTACTCATCTGATCGACCTGATTTGGATTGCGTTGGATCCCTGCCTTCCAAGGAAATAACATATTAGAATATTAGATCTCTTGGACTGTTAGATCGATCCAAATTTATCTCGAAATATCCACCTCCAGATTTGTTCAGATCTAATGTAGTATTCGGTAAAACCTTGAAATTTGGAAATCCACGTATTGCCCGAGAACCCATGACTCCATTCTAGAAAGATGACTCAGAGATCTATCTTTAGTCCCAATCTGATAAGTATCCAACGGTCGGATCATCGATAAATCAGCCTAGAAGGTACGACTATATTGAGATCCAAATCAGATCTCAATCTTCATCTATTTCGAATTATTTTCTAGATTTTTTTAATTATCCTTTCATATCTACCTTATTCCATTCCATCAGATTCTATCTACCATCCATAGCCATTCTATCTCTACTATTCATCCCTATTCCTTTATAATCATCTTCCATCTAGCCACTCATCCACCATATCCCAAGAGCCGACCATTGGATTCAATATGTTTTACAAATGCCCCGAATCGTGATCGTAACATGTGAGAAAATTGATTTAACCCAACATTATACTCAGCCATGATAAACTCCAATTAGAGTTAATTCCCTATTAAATTAAACTATTAAAATTAAATAGTAGTGGTACTCTTATACCGTTGCATCATTTATTAATAATGGTTTATAGTACTTATCGTTACAAATAAAACCACTCTCTATCAATAATTATTATTATTAAGGCTCAAGTTTGATAGTGACAATTAAATAAAAAGATCAAAAAATTTTAAATAAATTAGAGAGTCATTATTCTACTTAGGCTAGCTCAAAGCCCGAACAGTCCAACACAAATTCACTAAGAATGGGCCTAAGGCTTCAAAGCCACAATATTAACCCCCCAAGGTCGGGCTTGAAGCCCACACTACCCAATAAAGCCATTTGGGTTGGCTCAACCCACCACCAATTTGGGTTGGGCTGCATGGCAACTCGACACTTGGGCTGGCCTGCACCCCAAGCCCGAGACACTTCACCCCTCCCTCCTTCCTCACCTTGACTGGAAGAAGGAAGGAAGGAAAGTTGGTTGCCGGTGGTCACTGCCGCTAGCAGCTAGGGCCATCAAGCCGATTGATGCCTCGCTAGTGGAGGAAGAGACCCACGGTGTCAACCCAGCTAGCGGGGAAGCTAAAGACCACCTATATATGGGCAAGGACCTAGTTGATGGGGGTGGGGGAGTTGCTAGCGATCTTGACCGTAGGCAATCTCAACCGATCCCATCGACACCTTCCTCTTGGCCATGGCGAGGGGCCGCCTGACAGCTCCGGCCACAAGGGCCCAAATGCGGGCACCCATAGAGACTCCTTGCGAAGAGGAACGCATTCGGTCAACTGAGGAATGAGACGATGATGATGGCAATCGAAAACCTCCTCGGATCCACTGAAGAAAAGGCTAACAATTATGGCCTTTCCAAGAGGCTAGGAGAGTCCACAAATGGCCACAATTGAGAGAGCTTCATGAGGTGAAGTTCCCCGGACTGCATGTCAACGACATGGATTTGCAGGCCGGCGAACACCTCGAGGAAGGCTGAAGCAAAACAGAGTGGAGAGATTCTACAAACTATTAAAATGCAATTAAATAAAAAAGGTAAAACAAGTACTCACTCCTAGTGTGGTTTACAAGGTCATCGAGCTTTGGCGGTGCTTCGACGTGGCGGGAAGAAGAACGATGAAAAACGAGCCATGGTAGGGAGAAGGAAAGAAAAGACAAAAAAGAAAGGAAGGAGAGGGAGAGAAGAAAAGAGAGGGAAGGAAAAAGAAAAGGAGCGCAAGTGTCCTCCATGTGCATGCCCTGAGACACAACGCACGTGGTGGTCACATATGTAACAACCTGCCGTAAAAAAAATTAATTAAAATTTTTTTGGGCATGACGTGGCTGGCCTTGTGCCCATGCAAGTTGCATGAGCAGCTTGCGTTGAGGGTGCCATGCGCCCCAACTGCCATTGCCGCAGCCAACCGGCTGTGGCCAGCTGGCCGAGGTAGGGCCCCCACCGTTGCTGCCCATTTCTGCCACCGCCTCTATGTATGTATGTATGTATGTATGTATGTATGTATGTATCTCTCTTTCTCTCAAATGCTCTCTCTCTTAAGCTTCCCCATCTTGGTATGTCGATGCCAGCCACTTCGGACCATCGCTGTCGCTTCCATCGCAGTGCTACCGACGCCGGTGAGCCTCCTTCCTCTTCTTTCTTCTTACTCTCCCTCTCTTTTTCTCTGTTTCTCTCTATTTCTCTCCCTCTCTCTTTCTCCCTACTACTGTCGCCTTCGACCACCCGACCCGTCGCCAAGAAGCGACCGATTCTCCCTCATCCCCTTATTTCTCTTCTCTCCCTTTCTCTCCATCTCTCTCTGTGTGTGTGTCTCTCTCTCTCTCTCTCTCTCTTATTCTCTCACTTGGGCACGGACTTGCTAGAGCTGAGCCGTTGGTGAGAGACCGGCCGCTGGTTGGCCAGTAGCGACTGGTACACTCCTTGCCGGCTCAGATCCGACGTTACTTCCTTTCCTCCTCTACTCGTTTTCCTCGCTTTGCTAACTATAGTGTTGGGCCAAGCCTGGCTCTATAGCACTCGTAGTGCTGGACTTGGCCCAACACTATTGTAGAGAGCTCTTTTTTTAAAATTTTTTTCCTTAATGGTTTACTTTATTAGTGTAAAGTAGAGGAATTAGATAAGTAATTATTATTAAATTATATATATGTATATATACTCCTTAACATAGTTATTAGCTAAGTATAATTAGTACAATAATTGATTAATTATAATAATTAGTATCTGTATATATATATAGCTATAGCTTTACATCGTTATTAGATTAATATATATAGATATATTGATAATAATCTAATTTTCATGTTTATATTGTATATAACTATTTTAGCATTTTATTATTATATACTATTTTATATAAAATGAAATACTAAGCTATGATAATTATTTTGATATAAATGGATAATAATTATTTTATGTATAACTAGTGACTAGTTAAGTAAGAGTAGTCATTACAAAATAATTGTATTATACTTAGTTATTGTATTTACATGTATTTTTAATTATATTATTGTATATCTGATTCTTTATGCTTAAAGAAATTATTTGTTATATACATAATATATAATTAGAATAAGGTTATCATAATTATATATATATATATGTATATCGAGTTATTGATGCAAATCTAGTATGAATGCAATATTTTGGAGAACAATCGACCCAAACAAGTATATATTAAGCAATAACTGATAAAAAGTTAATTGATTAAAATGATCACTACTAGATGGAAGGAGAGAAAACCACTCAGATAAGGTAGTAGCTTCCTCAACTCTCAAATAGGTACTTTGATAGTAGAAAGGCTTAAAATATGATGTAAGGAAAGACTTTAGAGTTTCGATTTACCAATAAATGAAATAGTAGTGCGTTTACTTTGAAATCAAGTCCTCCTCTTCATGTCCGGGCACCCAAAGATTCTCTTTCACTACTGGAATCTTCTGGACAGCAGTAGTAACCAACGAAAAAGTAGAGATTGAAGAAGAAGAGAGGTTTAGAAAGGAAGTATAAGAGATTGGAGAAGAATTTTAAGATAGAGTAGGAGAGAGAGAGAGAGAGAGAGAAGAAGAAGAAGAAAAAGAAGAAGAAGAACGCAAGAGAGAAAATGAGAGATTTCAAATAATTCTTATTCTAACTTGTCCTTGTTTCTAATGCAATAACCCTTAAATAGGTTAACAATTTTGATTCTAGCTGATTCTAGTAGGAACTTATTTCCTAATAGGACTCTAATTGATTATTTTATCTAAATTAACTAACCCAATTTAGGAAATAAATCAATGTGAACATCCCCCACATATAAGCTTACCATAACTATCAATTGAGATTCTAATAGGAATTTATTTCCTAATATGATCCTAATTGATTAAGTCTTACCTAAATTGACTAACCCAATTTAGGTAATAACTCAATGCGGATATTCCCCTCATATAGGCTACCTTATCTATCAATTGACTAGTTCAATTGATTATTTGAATTAAAAAACAACAATTAAACCAAAATTGGACTCAAGTAATTCTATTTTGGTCAAATTAAAGATGATGCCCACATCAATTCCCTATGGGTGGGAAAAACTCGACTCCGACGAGATAGCCTCCATATATTTCTGGTATAGATCTTCTCGTAGTCTTCGTAATTCATCTTCTTCGATCCAGCTAGCGTTAGAAATGGAGTGATCTCGCCATCGAACCAGATATCGTCGATGTGTACTCCGTCGTGTTTTGGTCTCACGCACATCAAGTATATTGTTAATCTGGTCAGTATCTGTCGACTGCTCAAAATGTAGTGAGCTAACATCTGTCGGTTGCATTGGGCCTTCATGATATGTGAACAAATCAGCAACATTGAAGATCGGCAAAGTAGACATCTTAGGTGGAAGTTCTAACAAATAAGCATTACTTTCCAACTTCTGCAAAATACGAAAAGGGCCAAACTTTCTCCTACTTAGCTTGTTGTGCATCCCAACTGGAAATCTTTCTTTTCTAAGGTACACCATCACAAAGTCACCTACGGCAAAATCTTTCTCCCTGCGGTGTTGGTTTGCTGCTTCCTTATATTTGTTTGTAGATACCTACAGCTTTTCAAGAATCTCTTGGTGCACTTGGTGAATTCTTTGAACATAGGTTTCAGCATCAGCACTATTTCTTCTATTATATGGTTTTGGGGTTCTATCAAGGTAGTGGAAAATAGGATGGCCATATATGCTCTCAAAGGGTGATTTTCCAATGGATCTATTAATGGAATTATTGTAAACAAATTCAACTTGAGAAAGAACTAGATCCCATTGAGAGGGTTTCTCTCTAGCTAAACACCTCAATAGGTTACCCAATGATCGATTAACTACTTTAGTTTGACCATCTGTTTGAGGATGATATGCACTACTATATTGTAATTTAGTGCCTAGTTTAGACCATAAAGTTCTCCAAAATTGACTCAAAATTTTTGTATCCCTACTGAAGTAAATGATTTTGGAAAACCATGTAGACGAACTGCTTCTTTGAAAAACAAATTTGCTATATGAGATACATCAGATGAATTTTGACATGCAATGAAATGTGCGCCATTTTAGTGAATCTGTCAACAACTACAAGGACTGAACCAACTTTACGTGCAGTGCAAGGTAACCCTAGTATGAAATCCATGGTAATATCTTCCCAAGGCATAGTAGGAATAGGTAAAGGGGTGTATAATTCGGTGTTCTGTGTATGACCCTTAAAAGATTGACATATACTGTAACAACCCAACCAAAAAAAAAAAAATTTAATTTTGCATGGGCACGACGTGGCCGGCCACAGTGTGACCGGCCTCGTGCCCATGCAGTGGGGCTGCGTGGGGGAGGTGCCACGCACCCCCCCCTCGCGTCACCGCAGCCAACCGGCTGTGGCCATCTGGCAGCGGCGGGCCCCAGCGCCGCCGCAGCCACCGCCAACCTCCCACCGCCTTCCCTCTCTCTCTTTAAATCTCTCTCTCTCTCTCTCTCTCTCTCTCTGGATGCTCTCTCTCTATCTCTCTCTCTCTCTCTCGCCGAGGCCGGTCGTCACCGTCGCCACCTCCTCGAGCGCCGGTGAGCTCCTCTCTCTCCCTCTCTCCCTCTCCCTCTCTCTCTCTCTCTCTCTCTCTCTCTCTCTCTCTTTCTTGCCCGAGGGTGGGCTCGTCGGAGCCGAGCCACCGGCGAGAGGCCGGTCGCTGGCTGGCCAGCAGCGGCCGGTGCCCTCCCCGCCGGCCCGGGTCCGCAACCTCCTCCCTCACCTCCTCTCTTTCTTCTCTTCCTCTTCTCTTCTTCTTCTTCTTCTTCTTCTCTCTTCTTTCTTGCTTTATTTCTTTCTTTCTTTTTCTCCTTCTTCCTCAGCTCCTCTTTTCTCTTTTTGCACAGTGTTGGGCTCGGCCCAGCACTGTAGCAAACAGTGCTGGGCCGAGCCCAGCACTGATGGCAGTTGTAATTAAATTATTAATTAATTAGTTTATTTATGTTATTTATTTAAGTATTTTGCTTCTTAATTAATGCAAATAGATTATTTAGACGTTAACTATTTTAATAATATTATATATCCTTCAATGTAATTTTATTAATGATAATTTTTATAATTAATGATTAATTAGGCATAAATATAGGTAATACTTATATTTATTTATTTACTTACTCATATGTATATTAGATTAATAGATAAATTTGTAAATTATAATTATTAGATTTATATTCTAATATTCTTATGATATACATTTTTTAAGTAATTCTATTAATTTATTATATATTATTATTTTGTAACAAAGAAGATAATGGCTACATAGTCCCTAATTAATCAAGATATAATTTAATTATAATTAGGTTTTTATCTATATTTATATTTTATTTATAATAAAAATCTAGCCAATTATAAAAATAAGTAGAAATTCTAAAATCTAATAAATCATCATATTTTACTCGAACGGATTATAATGGGAAAAACAACTAACTTTATGTTACTTAAACATTTTCAGACGATCCCGAACCCCTTATTTGAGACCCTGTGGACTTTGCTAGCGATGAGTGTCACTCGGTTACCTGACGGACGTGAGAGATGCGTGGTTTGTATCTTCTGATCAGACGGTGAGTAGTCTTATCCCTTAGATCCCTTTCTCAAATTAGGATTTATTATATATTATGTACATGCATGTTTTGGTCTCCAACATGATTATATGACTTTATATAGAGATGATTTCAGTCGAGCATATATTTTATCATGCATTTGATTAGACTGATCTGGGATATGAGTACATTGGTGATATATAGAGATGATTGGAGATGATTATGCTGTTATGATTTTATGTCGAGATGATTTCTAGTATGAGTGTGCATGTGATAGACTAGCGAGAGTATGCATGTGTTAGATACATGGTTGGAGACTACATTGCAGCATTTTTCTCTTGATTTCTGTTCCACCTAAATTCCTATTATGCATTGACTCGTTATTGTACTGGATATATGCATATGATTTGTCATTTAAAAAGAAAGCATGAAATATGATTGATAGGATAGTTGATAGAAAGCGTGGGGATACCCGAGTAGGCGCCAGGGTTAGGGGTGCCTGGATTGATGATTATGGTCGCTGATATGCGATATCTCGTGACCCATGTCCGAGGTCAGTTGAGTCTGTGCGCACAGACAATCGGACACATGCCGTTCGCCAGGGCATATGTGGCGAGTTATCCTCACGAGGTTTCTATCAACTATGT
Source organism: Typha angustifolia (assembly GCF_048772165.1). Classification (NCBI taxonomy): domain Eukaryota; kingdom Viridiplantae; phylum Streptophyta; class Magnoliopsida; order Poales; family Typhaceae; genus Typha; species Typha angustifolia. The sequence goes on from NC_133245.1 coordinate 9,303,703, forward strand.
GGGGTGCCCGGTCTGGATGGATGTTGATACCCTTAGCGGATGGCAGGGTATGGTTATATTTGAGATACTCCTTGCGGATGGCAGAGTATGCTCGGAGCCTTTGGGCATGATGTTGAGACCGGGTACCGGGTGTTGACTGTGCACAGTGGTCTAGTATGATGATATTATACCGAGATGTCGGTGATGATCGTGATGTTGAGAAATGCATATGATTTCATTATCATTCGGTTACCTGATTATCGAGTGGTCAATATGCATCATATATGGTTGCATTTGATATCATAGCATAGTCATGATCGGCATGCATCATGTGTCATATTTGAGAGAGAGTTATGATGATAGATGACATGGAGATTTGTTTACTCATGGTCGAGGATTATATACTTTTATCAGTTATGACGTGTTATCTACTTTTCATTCATATATTATTGAGGATATATTCATATACTCATTCATGACATGATACTCTTTCTGATTCATATTATCCAGTACATGATTTACTCTCTGTTTGGCATCACTGATTCGGGGTAAGGTCTATTCACTGAGCCTTTTGCTTATGACTCTCTTTATTTCTTTTCTAACCTCCCTCAGATATGTGGTACGTGATAGCGACTTGAGAAGATATTTTAGAGCGAAGATGAGGTGAGCTATAGATACGAGATGGTATAGATGATAGTTTATATAGAAATCGAGTTGTACCAATATTTGATATTTGTACTCTTTTGTATTAGACAATGATTTGTATAATATAGGTCGAATCATAGTGTACCCTTGTATTAGTTATTTTAGTTGTATCTTGATGGTTTGTTGTGGCCTGTGTGGGTCCTGCCAGATTATGTAGCGGTCTAGTGTATATTATTGTGGACTTTGATATTCATATGTTAACAGGTTTATTTGGTTAAGAGTATGATTTATTTGGTGATGGATTATGTGATCATGGATATGTTAGCAGGTGTTATTTGATGATGTCATGAACGTATGTGCACAGGAGTGTATCTGTGCGTGACGGGCCCCGCCTGACCTGTCGCGTGCGCCGCGCGTGCCGTGTGGGCGCGTGTGCGTGCACGTGCCCGTGCCAGGCGGGGGTGTTACATATACGACAGTTTTTCACATACCTCTCAACATCACTACGCATTTTAGGCCAGAAATATCGCTCTTGTGCTAAAGAAAGGGTTTTATGCTGACCAAAATGTCCACCTAGCCCACCACTATGCAAATCGTGAATTAAACTTTCTCTTAGAGAACCAACAGGAATACATAGTTATGTCCCACGAAATAAATATCCTTCATGCAGTAGAAAATCTGATGTTGAATCAATACCATTTTCTTGGCATGACTGTAGGATAGGTCCAAAGTATGGATCGTCACTATACTGACCTTTAATTGATTCAATGCCTACAACTTGTATTGACATAGTAACCAGTAAATTTGATCTCCTACTCAAGGCATCAGCTACTCGATTGCTCACTCCGGCTTTATGTCTCAGATGAAAAGTATATTCTTGTAAAAATGATGACTACTTAGCATGTCGCGTACTAAGATTTTTTTGTGAATTTAAGTAGTGTAATGCTTCATGGTCTGAATTTAGAATAAATTCTCTTTGAATCAGATAATGTCTCCAATGTTTCAATGCCTGAACAATTGCATAAAACTCTAGGTCATATGTAGAGTAACGAGAACATGTATCATTTAGTTTTTCACTGAAGTATGCGACAAGACGTCCCTCTTGACTAAGGACTGCACCAATACCTATGTGAGAAGCATCACAATCAACCTCAAATACTTTATCAAAATTAGGAAGAGCTAGCAAAGGAGCACTAATCATCTTATTCTTCACAAGTTCAAAACTTTCCTCGGCTACTGCATTCCATTGAAACTTTCCTGCCTTGAGACAATTAGTAATTGGAGCTATTATAGAACTGAAATTGCGAATGAATCATCAATAGAATGAAGCAAGCCCATGAAAACTTTGTATGTCACTAATCGTCCTAGGTGTTGGCCAACTCTTTATGGCTTCTACTTTATCAGGATCAACTTTTATTCCTTCAACTGACACAATATAGCCAAGAAAAATCAAACTATCAGTTAGGAAGGTACATTTCTTAAGGTTGATATACAATTGATGTTCACGCAATGTTTCAAGCACTTTCCTAAGATGGTTTAAATGTGTTTCAGGACAAATACTATATATAAGAATGTCATCAAAATACACCACAACGAATTTACCAATGAATGGACGAAGAACATGATTCATGGTACACATAAATGTGCTTGGAGCATTTGACAATCCAAAGGGCATGACAAGCCATTCATATAATCCTTCTTTAGTCTTAAAAGCAGTTTTCCATTCTTCTCCAAGATGTACTCGTATTTGATGATACCCACTCCTAAGGTCTATTTTAGAGAAGACTTTTGCACCACTCAACATGTCCAACATATCATCAAGTCTAGGGATCGGAAACCTATATTTTATTGTAATTTTGTTGATAGCACAACTATCAACACACATTCTCCAAGAGCCATCTTTCTTTGGTGTCAAAAGTGTGGGTACAGGACTCAAACTTTCCTTAATGTACCCTTTCTTTAAAAGATCACTAACTTGCCTATACAACTCTTCATGTTCAAAAGGACTCATTCGGTAGTGAGACTAGCTCCACGAATTAAGTCTATGCGGTGTTGAATTTCACTTAATGGGGGTAGGCCATTAGGAAGTTCATCAGGTGTGAGATCTGAAAATTCAGAGAGTAGTGGTTGGATTTTAAGAGGGATGTCAGATGTTTCTTTGATCTCTTTACTCATCAAAGCATACACTACAGGTGATTCAATCATGTCATGCTGGAATTTATTCTTTTTAAGAATCATCATGGATTTATTGTCAAGGCTTACATGGCTTTTTGTCTCTTGTTTCCTAGGATATGGTGCATTCCTTTGTGGATGTAAAGTTACTTGTACATTGTCCTTAATAAAAGTGTATGTATTTTTCTCCCCATTATGCATTATCTTTTTATCATATTGCCAAGGTCGACCTAACAAGACATGACATACATCCATAGGTACTACGTCACACCAAACTTTATTCTTATATGATTTACCAATTGAAAATTTAATTAGGCATCTAGTTGTAACAGGAACTTCACCCCCACCTTTAAACCAAGCAATCTTATAAGGTTTATGTAACTTATTAGTTTTCAGATTAAGCTTATCAACCATTTCCTGAGCAACAAAATTTTTTGTACTTCCACTGTCTATTATGATTGAACATAATTTTTCATTCGATGTGCAAGTAGTGCGAAAGAGACTTCGCCTGAGCCACGCATCCTCATGTGGAGCCCTTGGCGTTAGCATTACATGATGCATGACAAGTAATTGGCCTTCAGTATCACCAATTGCTTCATCTTTAGATATGTTATCTTCTAATTCATTCTCATGTTCATTTTGACCTTCATCATTAGTTAACTCATCTTCTTGTTCAATCAAATTAGATTGGTGTGTGAACTTTTTAGAGGACCATTAGATGAATGATGACCAGATTGCCTACATTTGAAACAAGTTAAGGGTGTAGATCCTAATATACCTTTACTCTTAGCAAATACATTAGAATTAGACTGAGGAAGGACTGTTTGTGTTAATTTGGTGGTTCCTTCCCAACAACTTGCATCCTAGTGGTGCCTTTATCTAAATCAATTCTACGAAACCCTTGTGTTCTAAGTTAAGCTTCAGCCTTTGTGGCTTGCTATAGGCTATGTCAATGTGTAAGGTATCACACATGGTTAATTCATGTTGGATTTTAGGTCGCAACCCATTAGTGTAACGGGCAACCTTTTGCTCTTCACTTTCTTGTAGTTCATTTCGTGCAAGTAAAGAATAAAATTCTTCAGTGTATTTTTGTACAGTTTTGGATCCTTGTCGCAAATTTTGAAGTTCTTGAAAAAGTGTTTGTCTATAATCAATAGGCAAAAACTTCCCCTTAAACTTTTCTTTCATATGGGTCCAGGAATTGATTTTATCTTTTCCTTTTTTGATTCGATCATTTTGGATTTGTTTCCACCAAATTAATGCATGACCTTTCAATTTGAGGCTAACAAATTTTACTTTTTTGTCTTTTGGGATTTCTTTCCATTCAAAAAGTTGGTCTATATGGTCGATCCAATCCAAAAATTCATCACGTAATAATCGCCCTTCAAATTTGCTAACGTCAATCTTAATTCCCTGATCCCACCTATCAACAGACCTATGTCTCATGTGATGTGCATAATAATTCCTATCATCATCACTTCCTATATCTTGGATAGAAGTGTTGCCTTGTCTAGATACTCTAGGAATATTCTCTGGTTGTGGATTGACTTGGATGTTACTTAAGTGTTGTAAAATTTGATCCATTCTTTGTTGTAGTTGTAGAATTTGACGGGATTCCAAAATAAGCTAGACAGATAAAGAACATTTTTTTTTAAAAAAAGATGCTGAACTATATCTATATGCAAGACCCAAGAAAAAGAAAACTTGCTTTGATACCAGTTGATGCAAATCTAGTATGAATGCAATGTTTTGGAGAACAATCGACCCAAACAAGTAACTAAAGTAAAATATAGTAAGCAATAACTGATAAGAAGTTAATTGATTAAAAGGATCACTACTAGATGGAAGGAGAGAAAACCACTCATATAAGGCAGTAGCTTCCTCAACTCTCAAATAGGCATATTGATAGTAGAAAGCCCTAAAATATGATGTAAGGAAAGACTTTAGAGTTTCGATTTACCAATAAATGGAATAGTAGTGCGTTTACTTTGAAACCAAGTCCTCTTCACGTCCGAGCACCCAAAAATTCTCTTTCACTATTGGAATCTTCTGGACAGCAGCAGTAACCAACGAAAAAGTAGAGATTAAAGAAAAAGAGAGGTTTAGAGAGGAAGTAGAAGAGATTAGAGAAGAATTTTAAGATAGACTAGGAGAAAGGGAGAGAGAAAGAAAGAGAGAGAGAGAGAAGAACGCAAGAGAGAAAATTAGAGATTTTAAATAATTCTTATTCCAACTTATCCTTGTTTCTGATGCAATAACCCTTAAATAGGTTAACAACTTTAATTTTAGCTAATTCTAATAGGAACTTATTTCCTAATAGGACTCTAATTGATCATCTTATCTAAATTAACTAACCCAATTTAGGTAATAAATCAATGTGAACATCCCCCACATATAAGCTTACATAACTATCAATTGAGATTCTAATAGGAATTTATTTCTTAATGGGATCCTAATTGATTAAGTCTTACCTAAATTGAGTAACCCAATTTAGGTAATAATTCACTGTGGACATCCTCCGTATATAGGTTACCATATCTATCAATTGACTAATTTAATTGATTATTTGAATTAAAAATCAACAATTAGACCAAAATTGGACTCAAGTAATTCTATTTTGGTTAAATTGAAGATGATGCCCACATTAGTTATTTAATAAAATCTAATAATTTATTATATTTTACACTAATGAATTCTAAATGTGATACACGACTAACATCATATTACTTAAATATTTTTAGATCACGAACCCTTTATGTGAGACCCCATGGACTTTATTAATGATGAGTGATGGACGTAGGGATGTATGTGTTAGGTCTTTTGATCTGAGGTGAGTAGTCTTATCCACTAGATGTCTTTCTCAAATTAGGATATATTATATATTTATGTATATACATGGTTTGACCTCCAGCATAATTATATGATTTTATTTAGAGATGATTACAGTCGAGCATATTTTATCATGCATGTAACTAGGCTGATCTTGGATATGAGTATGATGATGATAAATAGAGATGATTAGATATGACTATACCGTTCTACTTAAATTCCTGTTATGCATAGGCTTTTTATCGTACTAGATATGATCTGTCATTTAGAAGGAAAATATGAAATACGATTGGTAGGATAGTTGATAGAAAGTGTGAGGATACCTGAGTTGGCGCGAGGGTTAGGATATGCTTGGAGATGATTGATTGCTCGACATAGTCGCAATCCTGTTGGCCTTACGTCTATGGTCGTTAGTTTGTGTGTGCAGCAGACATTCAGACACATACCATTCGTTAGGGCATATGTGGCGAGTTATCTTCACGAGGTTTCTATTAGCTAGAAGGGTGCCCGGTTTGGATGGATGTTGATACCCTAGCGGGTGGCAGGGTATGGTTATATTTGAGATACTCCTTGCAGGTGGCAGAGTATCTGAGCCTTCGGGCATGATATTGAGATCGGGTATTAGGTATTGACTGTGCACAGTGATCTAGTATGATAACGTATAGAGATGACATTGATGACTAAGATGTTGAGAACTGCATATGATTTCATTATCATTGGATTACCTGATTATCGAGTGGTTAATATACATCATATATGGTTGCATTTGATACGATAGCATGGTCATAGTGGGCATGCATCATGTGTCATATTTGAGAGAGAGTGATGATAATAATATGATATGGTGATCTGTTTATTTATTGTCGAAGATTATATACTTTTATCAATTATGACATGTTATCTATATTTCATTTATGTATTATTGAGGGCACATTCATATACTCAATCATGACATAATACTCTTTCTGATTCATATTATCCAATACATGATTTACTCCTTATTTGGCATCACTGATTCGGGGTAAGGTTTATTCACTGAGCCTTTTGCTCATGATTCTCTTTATTTTTGTTTTCTAATCCCGTTAAATATGTGGTGCGTAATAGCAACTTGAGGTATCATGAGAAAATATTTCCAGAATGATGAGGTGAGTTATAGGTGCGAGATAGTATAGACGATAATTTGTATAGAAATTGAGTTGTATCATTATTTGTTATATTTGTACTCCATTGTATAAATGATAATTTGTAAATAATACTGGTTAGATTATAATGTATTAGTGATTTTAATTGTATCTTGATGGTTTGTCGTGGCCTATGAAAACCCTACTAGATTATGTAGTTGTCTAGTATGGTTGTTGTGGACTTAGACATTCATATGTTAATAGGTTTATTTTGTTGATTGATGGGTTACGGTACCAAAAGGTCGGCTACGGAACGATTTCTTCAAGATCTGGATTTATTATAGGAATCAGTCCGTGCATTCGTGGGAAAATATTCGTCAAATATTCTCCTGTAGTCAGAAAATTATGAAACTAAGTGGATTAGATTTGTAACTCCCTGATCTACAAATTTTGAATTTATGCCCTACGCATATTTTAAACTACAACTGGGACGAAAACATAAAATAACGCGAGTGATGGTGGTGGTGACGCGTGGAGTGGAAGTTATGGTTATGGATGATTATGGAGATAAAGATGGAGGATGGATGTGGTTAAGGGATATAGACGAAGGGGAAGAAGTGGTTGAGATCCCAAAGAAGAGGGATGACTCGATAGACAAGGGAGATTAGAAGTTAGGAGAGACCATGCCAACGATTGAGGTGGAAGGTTGGTGAAGAGGGAGGAGGGAGAGAGAATAGAGAGAAGATAGGTGGCCAGAAATCAATAATCTAATTGCATAATGATTTTGGCTGCCATCTATACATTTATAGAGGCTAGCCAAAAGCCCTAATAATAATAAGTAACCCTAATCCTAGTGCAATCTTGTCGATCGCGTTCGAACGCGCTCGATCACGTTCGAATGCAGAAAAGACGTTCTCTGTATGTGAACACGATGTAGGCTTTCAAACACGACGTTCGAACTCGCCCGCCCGTGTTTGAACGCACTTTTCGCGTCCTCTCTATTTGCGAACCTGATGCAAGCGTTCGCAAGGGCGTTCGAACGTGACCTCTCCTGCGTTTGAACGCGACTTACAAAAATTTTATTTTAATGAAAATAAATAACTAATGCAATAAAAAAAAGATCATAAGTAAATGTATCAGCCTACTATGCTTCTCTCACCTTACCCTCAAGGTGAAAAGTCAGGGAAACACTATAAAATGTTAGTCTCCAACTCTCATGTTGCCTCATCGGATGGCTTGCCAAGCCACTCGACTAGAATCTTCATCTCTAATTTGGTACTATGTCGTTGTCATCGGCACCTAGCAAGTACACGAACTGGCTCTACGATCTCTATCTCCTCCAATGGCTTCGGTAGAACCGATCCAACGACCTCATGATCTCCAATTTGCTCTTTCAGCAATGAAACATGGAAGACAGGATGGACTCTCGACCCCTCTGACAGCTCTAAACGATATGCAATCGGACCAATACGCTCTAACACCTGAAACAGATTGAAGTAACGATATGCTAACTTTTGGTTATGCATCGGACGCAAGGTCACCTGTTGATATGGTTGCACCATCACAAACACCCAACTGCCTATGTCGAACTCCTGCTCCCTGTGGCTGCGATTATAAACTTGCTTCATGTGGTTTTGAGCAAATTTAAGATGGGCACACAACCTCGTCAGTGTGGCATCTCTATCCATTAAGGCTAAGTGATTTGGCCCGACTCATGGAGGAGCTAAGAGAGAACCCATCAAGCCTCCTCGAGTACGAGGAGTGCGATGGGTTGGGACTCGAGCACGGGCGGATTAAGGTACCCATAGACGAAGAGATATGGAGATTATTGATGGCACACTTGCATGATACTCCTATAGCAGGCTATGAAGGGGTCTTACGTACCTACAAGCGACTGACCCAAAATTGTACATGGACAACAATGAAGTCGGACATGAAAAAATATGTGCGTGAATGCCAAATCTACTAATGAGTCAAATCGGAGGTGCTCAAGCCCAGCGGGCTATTGCAACCACAACCTATACTAGAGTATATTTGGGAGGACATCTCTATGGACTTAACCGAGGGTTTGCGAGAGGTTCGAAGACAATCGAGGGTGTTCATTGTGGTAGATAGGCTGAGCAAATATTCTCATTTCATAGCATTTACGCACCCATTTTCAGCGAAAAAGGTTGCAGAAATTTTTGTTTGGGAAGTGGCGTACTTGCATGGGATGCTTAGGACGATCGTGTTAGATCGGGATTTTTAGTTCAGCTTATCTCCCTAAGACGGATGGCCAAACCGAGGTGGTGAATCACGGACTAGAGCAATACTTGGGATGCTTTGTGGCAGACCGATCAAATGATTGGGTCAAATTCTTTCCATGGGCTGAATGGTCATACAATACAGCTCATCACTTTAGCATCTGCACTCTCTGTCTTTCGTGCTTACGATGAACTCGCGACGATAAATCAAACTGAGCTCGACTTGGAACTTGTAGATCGAGATGAAACCTTGAGACGACTCAAGATTCACCTAGCATCAGCCTGAAACTGCATGAAGCAGACTCATGACAAAGGCCGACGTGAGCGAGAGTTTGAGGTGGATCAATTGGTGTTTGTTTGAGCTCAACTGTATCGGCAATCCACATTGAGGCTGATTTTGATCCAGAAGCTAGGTCACAAGTACTACGGGCTATATCGAGTGCTTCAACGAATCAGACCAGTAGCTTATCGGTTGGACCTACCTAAGGGAATCCGGATCTATCCGGTTTTTCATGTATCGACATTGAAGACCGAGATCAGGCCTAACCATGTGGTGGGTTCTACCTTGCCCGAACCAATGGAGGAAGATAGCCTAGCTGAAACGGTTTGAGTCTTAGGCCGTAGGAGAAGACGCCATGGATCCAGGTTGGAGACAGAAGTGTTGATCGAGTGGTTAGGCAAGCCCACTAATGAGTCTACCTAGGAGTTAGAGTCAGATATCATGAATTGCTTCCCTAATTTCACACCTTGAGGACAAGGTTGCAGAAGCGTGGTGGATTGATATGATTCAGGCTTCACCGATGTCGTTTCGAGCATGAATACACTCTAGGGGTATCTTTTATTCTTGTTTTATTGTTTATTTCATAGAAAAATAAGTTTTTTATATGTCGTGTTTGAACGCAGGTAGAGTGCGTTATAACGCGTTTGCGAACGTCTGCATCAGGTTCGCAAATACAGAGAATGCAAAATGTGCGTTCGAATGTGCTTGCGAACGTCTGCATCAGATTAGCACATACAGAGAACGCAAAATGTGCGTTCGAATACAATCGAGCGCATTCGAACGTGGTCGGTGAAAATCTATTGTTTTTAGGATTAATAATTACCATTTTTGAATTGTTTGGTTAGCCTCTAAAGGTGTGGATGGCAACCATGGAATCATTATTGAATGAATTGAGTTTTGCCCTAGTCTCCATCTTCTTCTCTCTCGTTCTCTCGTTCCTCGGCGTCGCCGCTTCTAACCTCCCTTAACCGGCTACTCACTCTGGTCCCTTAGGGGCGGGGCGGCCCACTTCTCCCCTGTCTTCCAATCTATCTATCACCTTGCCTTAACCCCTTCCATCTCCACTTACTCACTGGTGCCACCTCATTATTGCTGGTCCACCACCATCCATCTTCATCTAGGATCTCATGCCTCCATCCACAGATCTATAGATAGATTCATTGACGTTCGTCTACTTCTCAGACAATATCTCGAGATTTTATTGTCCGATTTTTTTGAAACTAGATTTGTTGGAAAGCTCTTTTCCAGGGCTACAACATATCAAAATTTCACGTTGATCTGATGGCTATATATTTCGGGATCCTTTTCCAAAATTCCATGCCAAATCTTGTCCAGATCTAAAAAAATGGGATAGATTGAATCTTAGCCCAAGGGGAGATTGTATCAAAATCATACTATTAACCAAACAAACTTATTAACATATGAATATCCAAATGTACAACAATCATACTAGACAGCTACATAATCTGGCAGGGTTCACACAAGCCACAATAAACTATCAAAATATAATTTATAACCACTAACACACAAGTACAATATAATCCAACATATATTATACAAATAATTGTGTAATATAATGAAGTACAATATCCAATAATCGTACAACTCAATATCTATATAAACTATCTTCTATACTCTCTCGCGTCTATAGCTCCACCTCATCTTTACTCTAAAATATTTTATCAAGATATCTCAAGTGGCTATCACGTACCACGCCATAATGTTTGGGGGGCGGGTTAGAAAAGAAATAAAGATTCATGAGCAAAAGACTTAGTAAATAGATCTTACCCCGAATTAGTGATGCTAAACGAAGAGTAAGTCATGTACTGAATAATATAAATCACATAAGAGCATTATGTTATGAATGAGTATATGAATGTATAAATAAAAGGTAGATATCATATCATAACTGATCAAAGTATATAATTCTCGACAATATGTAAACAAACCTCCATATTATACCATCATTATAACTCTCTCTCAAATATGATACATATGATGCATACCGACTATGATCATACTATGATATCTAATGTAACCACATATGATGCATATGATTACTCGATAATCAGGTATATCAGATGATAATAAAATCATTTGCATTTCTTAACATCTTAGTCATCAATGTCCTCTTTGAATATCATCATATTAGACCACTGTGCACTGTCAACACCCAGTACCCTACCTCAACCTTATGCTCGAAGGCTCAGAGCATACTCTACCATCCACAGAGAGTATCTAAATCATAACCATACCCTGCCATCCGATAAGGGTATCAATATCCATCTAGACCAAGTACCCTTCTAACTAATAGAAACACGTGAGAATAACTCACAACATATGCCCTAGTGAACGGCATGTGTCTGAATGTCTATTGTGCATACAGATTAACGACCTCGGACGTAAGACCATAGGATCGCAACTATGTCGAGCGATTAATCATCCACCAAGCGCGTCCTAACCCTTGTGCTCACTCGAGTATCCTCACGCTTTCTATCAACTATTCTATTAATCAGATTTCATGATTTCCTTCTAAATGACAAATCATATGCATTTTATCTGGTACTTCATGCATATTAGGAATTTAGGTAGAAGAGGAGTCAAAAGAAGTATATGATGCGATAAAATCTCCAATAGTACATGTATCATATGCATACTCATGCTAGTATATGACATGCATACTCATGCTAAAGATCATCTTGAATCATAAACTCATAACAATATAGTCACCTCCGATCATCTCAATATATCACCAATATACTTATATCCTAAATCATTCTAACCAAATGCATAATAAAATATGCTCAACTGAAATCATCTCTAGATAAAGTCATATAATCATGCTGGAGGCCAAAGTAGGTATATACATAATTATATAATATATCCTAATTTGAAAAAGATGTCTAGGGGATAAGACTACTCATCGTTTGATCAGAAGATACAAAACACGTATCCCTTATATCTGCCAACCGAGGGTCAACTCATTGCTAACAGAGTCCACGGGGTCTCATTTAGGTAATATAAAGTCGTTTATTCGATTATAATCCGTTCGAGTAAAATATGATATTTTTTAGGTTTAAAATTAATTAGATTCATATGATAAATTTATTGTGATAATATTAATATGCTATTACCATAATTTATATTTATTTAATAAAAATCCTATTTTTCTAAATAATAAATCATCGTATAATAATCGAGAAATTGTAATAGAAAAGAAAATGGGTATAGAATAAGTAATAAGTATATAGCAATTTATCTCCTTTTTGTAAATAACCAACAACGACTATATATATATGATTTAATAAAAATATAATTATAAGTATAATCTTATTAATAATTATTTTGTGATACTTACTCTTATTTAATTAATCATAAATTATATGAAAAATAGCCATTATCCTATTATACGAAATAATAAGCAAGCTTAGTATTTCATTTTATACAAAGTAGTAGACAATAATAAGATTCTAAAAATAGTTATATAAAATATAAATATAAATATAAGATTATTACTAATAAGGCTACATGTATTAATCTAATAAATAATAACTAAACCATAAATAAAATTTATATGCAAATATTTATTATTATAATTAATAAATTATTATACTAAAAATACTTAGCTAATAATTATACTAGTGAGTGTAAATTATCAAAATAACTAATTATCTAAATGAACCAATTTACCTTAATTTTTGAAAATAAATTATATAATTAAAAAAAAAAGGAGCAACCTTCCCTTGCTATAGTGCTCGGCCGAGCCTAGCACTATTGAAGAAGAGGGAATAACTAAGAAAGAGGAAGAAGAAAGAAAGGAGAAGAAGAAGAGAAGAGAAGAGAAGAGAAGAAGGAGAAGGGAGGAGAGTTTGGACCAGGGATGGTGGGGAGGGTACTGGCCAGCTAGTGGCTTGCCTCTCATCGTCAGCTCGGCTTCGATGAACTCGAGCCCAAGGGCAAGAAAGAGAGGGAGGGAGGGAGGGAGAGGAGCTCACTGATGCTTAGTGGAGGTGGTGATAGTGGGTTTCGGCAGCGACACATCCATGAGAGAGATAGAGAGTAAGAGAGAAAGAAAAGAGAGAGAGAGATCGAATGAGAGAGAGGGGAGAGAAGAAAGAGAAAGAGAGACGGTGGAGGGGGGCTTGGCGGCAGTTGTAGCGGGCCCACTGAGCCAGCTAGCCCGACTAGGTTGGTTGGGCCGACAGCTGGGGGCGCGTGGCGCCCTCGCCCACTCTCCATTGCATGGCACGAGGCTGGCGACGTGGTGCCGTGCACCAATTAATTATTTTTTAAGGATGGTTGTTACACGTGGCCTATATAAGCAAAGCTCTTTCGAAGCATTCTCAGCTGTTATCCACCTATGAAAAGGAGATGCTTGCCATCATCCATGCAATTACTAGTGGAGGTCTTATCTCATACAGCATTTTTTGCCAATTTGCACGATAAAAGGAGTTTGCCATACTTCCTACGACTATGAGTTGGTGTAAATGGGGGATCGTAAATAGCGTTGCCGATGTTTTGTCAAGGTGACCGAAGCTAGCCGAGTTGGCAGTGATTATGGCGACAATTTTTTCTTTTCTCTAGCAATTGCGAGAGGCCTACAAGGAGGACCAAGACACTATGAGAATGATGGATGACCTTGCTGCGGATCCGAACAGCAAACCAGGGGTTGTGGTAAAGGACCACCTCAGCAAGTATGCACATTTCAGCCTTGGCGCATCCTTACAAGGCAAAAAAAGTTGCGGAGATTATGTGCGCGAATTGGCCAAAATGCATGGTATGCCAAAATTGATTTCTTTTCAAATTGTGACCCTATATTTGTGAGTCAATTTTGACAAGAATTCTTCACCCTCCAAGGGATTACCTTTCGTATGAGTTCAACATATCATACTCAAACGAATAGCTAAACTAAAGTGCTAAACCGATGCTTGGAGCAATACTTGTAGTGCTTCGTGGATGAGCAATTGCGACGTGGTTAGCCTATTTGCGATGGGCGGAATAGTCATATAATACAACCTTCCATTCGGCCATTGATACGATCCCATTCGAGGTCATCTATGGCCGATCGCCCCTGACCCTACACACATATTTACCATCAGCTCGAGTCAACTAAACTGAGGTCGATGAGGCTTTGCAAGACTGAGATGAGGTATTAAGGAGATTCAAGTTGCACCTAGTGGTTGCCCAAAATCAAATGAAGTAAATCTACGATCAAAGGCACCAAAAGAGGTCATTTAAGGTTGGGGATTAGGTGGTCGAGCAGATTGAACCTGTGACGTACCAACTAGATCTACCTGAGGAGGCATGGATCTATCCGGTTTTTCATGTCTCGAGCCTTAAGGCTCCGATTCCTCTAATTGAGTCGATTGGAGCTATTCTGCCTGAGCCAGTAGGGGCTGATCTAGAGGAGTTTGCATTCGAGTCGAGTACCCTTACTCTAGCTCACATCCCAGCCAAGCGATGCACTTGAATCCATGGTAGGTTGGTGATAGAGGTTTTGGTGGAGTGGTGTAGATGTGTTGCGGACGAGGCAAGTTGGATGCCTAAATCCGACTCATGGACTGCTATCTAGATTTGAAACCTTGAGGTCAAGATGAATTGAAGCGTGGTGGAGTGATATGACTCGGTCGGATTGGATCCATTCGCAATATTTATCTAGTTTAATTACTTGTATTTCTTTTTGGCAGCTGCTCTATTAGTTGAGCCATGAACTTAAGTACCTATTAAATATGGACTCAACTTGTTAATTGGTTAATTCAGTCTAGACAAGTCAGTAAATTATTTTAGTCGATTCATGAGATGTATGGTGAACCTAAGTTTGACTCGGGCTAGTCGAGTTGTATTGGTTGATCAAGTCTTGATCAAAGTTAGTCTAGGGTGAGCCTATATAAATATGTGGAGAAAACCCTAATTTGAGATTTATTTGATAATTGCATTGGCCTTGCCGCCCTTACCTCCCTCCTTGCTCTAGTCACCAACACCATCTCCCATCTCCTTCTTGCTCTAGTCACCAGTGCCATCTCCTACCTTCTTCCTCCCACCGCCCAAGTCAACACTTAAACACTCTTTTCTACAACAACTTCTCTCCCTTCACTCTAAAAGAAGAGTTCTCTTGTGTAATAACAAAAGTAGTTAAAAAATTATTTGTAGCTGGGCAAGACACGACCGGCTACGTTGTGGTCGGCCTCATCGCTGGCATGCTGTGGCAACGGTGGAGGTGCCACGCACCTCCACTGAGCCTTCCTCGCCTGGCGTCACGGCGATGCGTGGAGGTGGGACTGCGACCACTGGCCGCTCCGCCGCCACCACGCGACCACCTCGGGTCTCTCTCTAATCTTCTCTTTCTCTTCCTCTCATTCTCTCGACTTATCTCTCTCCCTAGCTCTCTCTCTTCCCCTCTAGTCCCATAGCCACCACTGATTGCCGGGAAGAGTCGCCATCAGCCCTTCTACCCGTCGGTGAGCAACTCTCTCTCTCTCTCTCTCCCTTTTAGTACTCTACCTCTCACTATTTCTTCTGAGGGCCGCTAGAGGACTGAGACGCCGACGAGAGATCGGCCTCTGAGTGGCCACCAGGAGCTGCCCCCTCCCTTGTGGCCCGGCCCCTTTCGTCCCTCTTTCTTCTTCTTCTTCTTCTCCTTCTCCTCCTCTTCTTCTCTCTCAGGCACCCTTTGGCTGTAGTGGTGTTGGGCTCAGCCCAACGCTCGTGCTTTGGGTGCTAGGCTCATCCTAGTGCCCCTGGCGCATAGGGTGTTGGGATCAGCCGAACGCCTGCAGGGCTGTGATGCTAGGCTTGGCCCAACACCCTAAGGTTTTGAGGTGCAATTTAAAAAAAAATATTTATTACTATCTAAATTATGTTAAATTATGTTATTAGTTATTTAATTATTGTAGTTACTCTAAAGTATTTAATTTCTATGAATTAAATCTAATTATATCAAGATTAGTAAATAAATCTTATTATACCAGGATTAGCAAAATACATGCAATATAATTTGCTATGTTAATCCTAGCTAGGTATAGTAATTATTAGAGTTATGTACATATATTCATATGTAATTACTTGCATTAATTTAATTCTTATTTTCTTATTGATCAAAGAGAATAACAAGCAAACAATTATGTCTTAAATAAATTATTGGATAATATAATTATGGTGAATAAATAATAAAACAAATATATGAACTAATAGTATATGATTACAACGAGGAAGTATCTTTTAGTTGGGTTAATTTTAAGTAGTGGAAAGACTGACATTATATGTTATAAATAATTTCAGATTCTGACTCCCCTATTCAAGACCCTATGGACCTTGCTATCGAGGACTAATCGTTATTGTAACAAACGGGAAAGAGTGGTCACTTGGTAATTACAGTTGTAGTGAGTAGTCTTATCCTTTAAATTCCTTTATCAAATTATGATATGTTATATAATTATGTATATGCATGTTTTAACCTCCAGCATGATTATATGACCTTATCTAGAGATGATTTTAGTTAAGCATATTTTATCATGCATTTGATTAGACTGATCTGGGATATAAGTATGCTGATGACATATAGAGATGATTTGAAATGACTATACTATTAGGATTTTATATCGAGATAATCTCTAACATGAGTATGCATGCGATAAACTAGTATGAGTATGATTGTGTAGATACATGATTGGAGATTACATTGCATCATTTATCTCTTGACTTCCTTACCACCTAAATCTTCGATATGCATGACTTGTTATATTACTGGATATATACACAATCTATCATATAGAAGGAAATGCATAAATCTCATTAATAGGAAAGTTGATAGAAAAAATATGAGGATAATCGAGGTGCTAGGGTTAGGGGTGCCTGAGGTGATGATTATAGTCGCTGATATGTGATATCTCATAGCCCATGTCTGAGATCAGTTGAGTCTATGCGCACAGACAATTAGACACCTGTCGTTCGTCAGAGCATGTCTATGGTGAGTTCATACACGTTGCTGGAGTCTTTTCTTATTGTACTAGTTGTTTATTTTCAAAAAAATAAAGTTTCTGTAGGTCTCGTTCGAACGCCTGCAAGCATTCACATCGACAAAGAAAGGAAATTATGCGTTCGCACATGCAAACGCTTGCATACATTCACATTCACAAAAAATGTATTTTGTGCGTCCGAATGCAATCGACCCCGTTCAAACGCGATCGACGAGATTCCACTATTTTTAGGGTTAATAATTGTCATTTTGGTTTGTTTGGGCTAGCAGGTGTTGACAGTGCATAATGGTCTAGTATGATGATGTTATTCATAGTCGATATTGATGACTAAGATATTGCCAACAAGTGAAGAGTAAAGTGTGGTTAGTGTTATACGCTAGATGCATTATATTATATGATCTATCAGTTGACATTTCAGAGTGTGTCTTTATTTTTGTCTTTTCTATTAGCATGTGACTTTGTACATGCTGTATTATGTATATACCACTGTTGTGTATAAGTAATAGTGAAATACTCTTGATGATGTATTGTGGCCTGTGTGAGGTTCTATAAGGGTTATCTGTATATTGTTGTCAGTCCGACTTAAGTTATTCTTAGTTTAGATATTGTAAATAAAATTATGATGTTGATACATGTTTATTTGAATGTCGACAACTAACTAAGTTGCCACGTGCCTTGCACATGTTGTGTGGGCTTATGCCAGACACGTGTTTATTTTGTTTTGGCACCTATCTAGCCATTGAAGGGTTAACAAAGTGTAGACTAGCTTAGGTTACGATCTATTAAATTGGGTCGTAACACCTCAATAACCATATCAAATCCTGATTGAACAATTAGTCCCATCTGCCTCAATACCCTCTCGTCTAGAAAATTATATGTACTCATAGAATCAACTAGTATGTGTACTTAATGTTTTCTAGCAAGATCGTTCATTTGTAAAGTCTTCGGTGCGGTGGTGCTCTAGTAAGCATGCATAGAAATATCCACGTGAATGTCCTCCTAGACCTCCTCTGCATGCGAGCATCTCCAACATTGTCCTTAACCTCCTCAAGCTTGTCAATGAACATTACACTCTCGATCAATTTGGAGCACTGATGATTGGGTGTAAAACATTCATCACAACGGAACACAGCCCCTTTACTCTTTGCTCCTCCATCTGGGCTAGTGTGAGAGTTTGAACGGGGTCATGTACCTCCTTTAACATCTGAAGATGGTCTCAAAGGTAGTCTCGGTCTAGGTGTAGTAGCTGCTATCATCGAATCCATTATAGGTCTAGTCGCCGCTCAGTTTGTAAATCAACCATTTTGGCTAGTTTAGCTCACCCTTGTTGCTTGTCTTAAAGTCTTGTGTTTTTGCTCCATTCAAACAACTTTTTCAAAGGCCTCTTCAAGTGTAAGTGGGTTGAGAGCTTGCACATCCGCCTTAATCTCATCCAATATTCTTGATATGAAGGTGCTCCACAACATCGGATTCGGCCAAGGTGGCACATGTTGTCTACTCACCCTTTCAAACTTCGCTTGGTATTCAGACACGTTGTTTGTTGCATCATTTTCCTAACAATGGCACAGAAATCCTCATAGTGGGCAGTCCAAATTGCCTAGATATGCTCAAAAAATCTACCCACTCGTCCATTGTTCGACCATGAATGACAGATTAAGTGCCATTCCGTGGAAGTGGAAGGTCGCCATCTTCACTTTTGGCTTCTTCTGCTGTCCCTGATAGTCAAAATATTGCTCCACCTAAAATATCCGATCCATATGGGGTCTCCTTGAAACTGTGTTAGGATTTGACTTGTGGTTTCATCTCTTATATTAATTTTTAAGTTTTCTTGGAAAATAAGGTTTTCGGCAAGTGTGCTCGAAGGATAGGAAAGGGCGTCCAAACGCCGGAGTGCGATCACAAATATAGAGAGGCGTTCGAACGCACTCAACGAGGGTGCTTGTATTAGGACAATATTATTAGATTGCTTTTGCTAGGTAGCCACCAATATATAATATGGATGGCAGCCTCATTAGGGATTATGAATGAAATTATCAAGTTATCCTTTCTTCTCCATTCTAGACTAACAACTTCTCCCACCTCTCTCAAGCCCTAGCCGTGTAGTCTTGATGCCAGTTACCCCTAACCTCCCTCATCTATCTAACCCTCCCTCCTTGGGATGCCAACTCACTTCTTCCTCCTCTTCCTTCATCCTACAGCCCTCGGGCAATCCCTATCATAACCCACATCCATTCGTTCTCCACCATTACTTTCATTTTCTGTCACCAACCCTTCCATTGAGACTCCACTGTATTTTACCCCTAGAAATGATCTGAATCTGCGAAAGTCCTAAATACCAATAGATAAGGAAGTTAGGGATTAAGTCCATTTAATTTCGTAATTTTCTAACAATGGTATAATATCTGGAATATTCTCCTCGGACTGCATGAACTGTCTTCCTACACTCGAGCTTGATCTGGGCTGAGTTCGGTTCATAACACTTTGGAAAATCCAAGAGCGCGGTTTAGCCTCAACCTCATGGTTTGCTTCCCTAGCAGCTCTCAATCAAGTTTGAACCTTTGTGGCTAAGCTTCAACCCTTCATTACTGTTGTGCTTGTACAAAGTCATCTCTAAATGGATCAAAGTCATCGATGCTTCGCCAATCTTCCTTATTGACATATCGAATTGGGTTGGTGCGCAATTCAGTTCTAGCGCGTTGGTCTTTGGGTTACCACTAGTGCAAGACTGAATTCATTAGGGAATGTCATCAATTGGTCCTTGGGTCCCTGGTTTTGCACTTGGGTAGGAGGTACCTCCGTCGATGGTGGGATCACTGACGAATAATCTTGTGGATCCCATCTCTAATGCGATGTAGATGCAGTCGACTAGTTCAACATCATCTTCTTAAACTCGGTCCACTTATTTTGCATGTTGTCTACCCACTACATCATCATCTCAAGCATGGCACTATTGAATGCCAAGGCCACCGCAAGATCACCTTCGGTCATTGCAAGCCGGTTAGGGCTACACATCATCAAATAAAACCTGCTAACATATCGATATCTAAATCCATAATAATCATACTACACAACTACATAATTTGGCAGGGCTCATATAGGCCATGACAAACAATCAAGATACAACTAAAACAACTGATACATAAGTACACTATAATCCGACCTGTATTATATAAATTATCATCTATATAATAAAGTACAAATATTAAATAATGGTACAACTCAATATCTAGATAAACTATCTTTTATACCATCTCATGTTTATAGCTCAGCTCATTTTTTCTCTAAAATATCTTCTTAGGATATCTCAAGTTGCTATCACGTACCACATATCTACGGAGTGCAGCGGTTAGAAAATAAATAAAGAGAGTCAAGAGCTAAAGGCTGAGTGAATAGACCTTACCCCGAATCAGTGATGCCAAAGAGAGAGTAAATCATGTACTAGATAATATGGATCACATAAGAGTATCATGCCACGAATGAGTACATGAATGTATCCTCAATAATATATAAATGAAAGGTAGATATCATATCATAACTGATAAAATATATAATTCTAGACAATGTATAAATAAATCTCCATGTCATACCATCATCATAACTTTCTCTCAAATATGATACGTATAATGCATGCCGATCATGACCATGCTATGATATTAAATGCAACCACATATGATATATATTGACTACTTGGTAATCAGGTAATTAGATGATAATGTAATCATATGCATTTCTCAATATCTTAGACATCAATGTCATCTTTGAAAATCCTCATCATACTAGACCACTATACATAGTCAACATCCAATACCCCATCTCATAATCTAGCCCGAAAGCTCAGAGCATACCCTACCAACCGTTAAGGGTATCTCAATCATATAATCATACCTTGCCAACCGTTACGGGTATCATCATCATCTAGATACGGGTACCCAACTAACTAATAGAAATCACATGAGAATAACTCGCCACATATGCCCTAGTGAATGTGTACTATGCACACAGACTACTAACCTCAGATGTAAGGCCAACAGGATCGTAACTATATTGAGCGATTAATCATCTCTAGGCATGCCCTAACCCTCATGCCCACTTGGGTATCCTCATGCTTTCTACCAATTATCCTATCAATCAGATATCATGCTTTCCTTCTAAATGACAGATCATATATATTTTATTCAGTACTATAACAAATCATGCATATTAGGAATTTAGATGGAAGAGGAGTCAAAAGAGATATAATGCAATGCAATCTCGAATCATACATCTATCACATGTTTACTCATGCTAGTTTATCACATGCATACTCATCCTAAAGATCATCTGGATATAACATCATAATAGTATAGTCATCTTCAATCATCTCTATATATCACCAGCATACTCATATACAAGATCAGTCTTGTAACAACCTATCCTTAAAAAAAAATCTGTTATGGGCACGACATGTGGCCGGCCTCGTGCCCCAGCGCCGTCGCCAATCCCCGCCACCGCCTCTCTATCTTTTTTGGTCTCTCTCTCTCTCTCATGCCGATGTCAGCCTACAGCCGTCGCCGTAGCCTCCACTAACGCGGTGAGCCTTCTCCCTCTCTCTCTCTCTCTCTCTCTCTCTCTCTCTCGCTTGCACTCTAGGGCTCGGGCTCGCCGGAGTTGAGCTGCCGGTGAGAGGCCGGCCGCTGGTTGGCCACCAGCGGCCGATGCCCTCCCCGCCGGCGCCAAGTCCTCCTTCTCCCTTCCTTTCTTTTCTTCTTCTCTTATCTTATTTTCCTTTCTTCTTCTTCCTTTCTTTTTCTTCTTCCTCGGTTCCACTTTCATTGCTGCTATAGTGTTGGGCTCGGTCTAGCACTGTAGCAGTTCTTTTAATTTTTTTTCTCTTATTTCTTTTCTATTAATTAAGGATTTTATGTTAACTAATGCTTTTAGTTTAATTAGGCAGTTAATTATATATATTCGGTAATATAATTATTATCTAATTATAATTAGTATAATTAATGATTAATTATATTACAAACACTTAAATATACCTATTATTTACATATAAACTTACTTGCATATGATAGATTAATACTTAGCTTCATTAATTATAGTCGTGAGATTTATAAATTAATCCCAATATTCATTACTTATATATATAGCTAATTTGTAATTCTATTGGTTTAGTTATATTAGTTTGTATAGAATAAAATAATAGGCTTGTCTATTTATTTGCTTATCTCTTATATTATATAATTAAGAAACAGTAAGAATGATAAATTAGTTGTAATTACATTTTTGTCTATAGTTATATTCTGATGTATAATTAGACATATGTAGCCTTTTATTTTATAATTATATATTTACACTATTTTAATAAACATAAAAGAGTAACCCTTTTAATCTTATTTCATCACTAGCATTTTAATAGTATATTTGTAACATTAAAACCTAATAAATTATCATATTTTATATGAATTAATTCTAACTGGATGAACGACTAACTTCATACTACTTAAATATTTTCAGACTTTGAACTCCTTATTTGAGACCCCGGGGATCTTACTAGCAATAAGTAATGGCTAATCAATGGTAGTGAGGGATACGTGTATTAGGTCTTCTAATTGGAGGTGAGTAGTCTTATCCCCTAGACGTATTTCTCAAATTATGATATATTATATATTATGTACATATATGTTTTGACCTCCAACATGATTATATGACTTTATCTAAAGATGATTTCAATCAAGCATATTTTATCATGCATTTGATTAGGCTGATCTAGGATATGATATATTAGTTATATATAAAGATGATTGGAGATGATTATACTGTTATAATTTTATATCGAGATGATCTCTAGCATGACATGTGATAGACTAACAAGAGTATGCATATGTTAGATACATGGTTGGAGTCTGCATTACATCAATTTTCTTTTAGCTTCTTTACTACCTAAATTCTTGAGTTGTATGATCTGTTGCAATACTGGATATATGTATATGATCTATCATGTATAGAAAATCATAAAAATACATGTGTATATGATGTGATAGTTGAAAGTATCTGGTCCGGACTAGTACTGGACATACTCTTAGCGTATGGTAGAGTATGGTGATGGCTGATGATTGTACTCTTAGCGTATGATAGGGTATGCTCTAAGCAGCATGATGAGTATCGAGTGTGGAGCCGGGTACCATAGTCAAGCATGGTGGATGATATTTAGAGTTGAGACGAATGATTGTGATAGTGAGAGATATGTGGATTATATCTGGTTTTAAACATATACGATTATCTAGTGGTTGGCATGCATCATACATCATCATTGATGTGATTAGTATCTTGGATCATGATTGTTATACATGATATGTAGTTATATTTTGTGATGTTATATTATAATTTCATCATGCGATATATTTTTGGTTGAAGATATTGAAAAAACCGTTAGACACATGTATGTATCTAAACACTAGGCAATGATATCGCTCATTCGCTTAAGTAAAAGTCCGAGGAAATATTAAGAACGAAAGTAGAGATGAACGCCAAGATTTTAACGTGAAAAAACCCAAAACGGAAAAAAAAAACTACGGATCCAAACTCGGATCAAAACCAATCACTATGATAGTAGCAGTTACAAGACTGACTCACAAAACAACCCGTCGATCCAAACGACTTTGTTCCTCTCAGTCTTGATCGCTAGAACCCACGATTCACTGCTTCTTGTGATTGAAGTCCAATCTCAGTAGCCCTCGAGATTTATCTTTCGTCTAGATAGCACTTAAGACGAAAGATTAAATTCTTGTAGATGAGAAGAATCTTGTTCATTGAAGAACCGATGTAGCTTCAAGAAGTCTCCTTCAATAATCTTTTTCAACCACCCTAGAGATAAGGCATCACAATCCTTATATATGATCTCCAAAATAGAGCCAAATCCAAGTCTTATCCATACTCACGAAAATCCAATAAATTGCAAACTTCATAGGAGCGTTCGAACGCGGCCCGGGTGCGTTCGAACGGCCTGACTTAATCTCAGGTGCGTTCGAACGAGACCAAGTGCGTTCGAACGCGACAGCTTGAATTCTTCAGGTTGCGTTCGAACGCGTTTGTGAACGCTGCTCTCTGTCTGTGTGAACGCACTACCCGCGTTCGAACGCGTTTGTGAACGCGGCTCTCTGTCTATGTGAATGCAGTACCCGCGTTTGTGAACGCGGTGTGAACTCAACATCTTTTCTCCACTAATCTTGCAATTTTTCAAACTAGAGATATTCTAGACTTGTGAAATGCTCATATACATGAAAAAATACACTTAGAATATTTTGTACACAATTGCCAACAAATAAAAATCTAACAATCTCCCCCTTTGGCAATTTGTGACAAAACACTTAGGTTACAAGATATTACAAAGACTTCAAACTGAGCAATCAACAAGTCTAGAATATTTTGCACATCAATCCCTGCAAATCAACATATACCAATCCAAGATCAAGTGAAAATAACTTGAAATGAATAAACAATCCAAACACAAGTTATCAATGGAGCATAAGTTCAAAAGTACTTAAGCAGACAAAATTCACAAACAAAGTTCATAGTTACTTCAAGCAAAGTTATAAATCTAAACTCCGACTCTAATAAACTCCCCCTATGCCCATACTCCCCCTACACACCTAGACACCTAGACATTTCTCTCCCCCTTTTTGACACAAATGCCAAAAACTAGGAACTCGGAGGAAACTGACGATGAAGAATCGTCAACACATAGTCAAGTACAGTCCCCTGACGAGCTTGCTCAGTTCGTAAATCATTCACTGCCGAATGGAGATCCTGCACTTGAGTACTAAGCTAATCGAAACGGTCAGAATACTGTGGTAACTCCCCCTTAGTGGGAGACAAGTCATCATCAGAGCTATCATCAGAACTGTCGAGGTGCGATGAACGACCAGCGGCGGAAGAGGATGGCTTGAGAGGAGACGACTGGTCGTGAGCTTGACTCCGCTTAAGAGTAATCCGATCCAACGGTTTTGACGAAGCAAGGGAAGGTTCCGAAACATCCACACGCACCCCACTTTGAGTGCACAAATTTGTAATAAAGATGCCAAACGATAACCCCTCACGAGGTGCTTCTTTCTGTGCAGCTGTAAGAATCGAATCATAAATCACGGCAGCCAAATCTACAAACATTTGAGTCCAGTCTTTTAAAAACCAAGGAAGTCCAAAAATATGGCCCTATCCACAGTTGAACAAAATTCAGAGGAGTCTGATGATGAAGGTGATTTAGATGTTGAGATGTTGACTATGTTTGCCAAAAAGTTCAATAAATTCTTTTGAAAGTTAAACAAGTTGAATGCTGAAAAATTTGAAAAGAGCAAAGCTTCTGTGAAAAAGAAGAATACTGTGAATTCGAATACAGGTGGTAGCAACAACAATGTCAAATAGAAAAATAAGAATTCTGAGAATAAAGTTCAATGTTTTGAATGTTCTGGTTTTGGACACATCGCACAAGAATGCCCTAATCGTCTTAAGAGAAAGGGTAAAGCTATGAAAGTTACTTGAGATGACTCAGATGAATCTAATGATAATTCTGAAAAGGAAGAAGAAAACTTTGTAGCTTTTACCTCTTCTCTTCTTAATACTGACTCTATTGTTGATACTGATAGTACAGATGATCAGGATATGTTACCTGTTGAGGAAGATAAATCTGAAATCCAAAAGGCATATAATGACTTATACCTAGAGTCGTTTAAACTTAAGAAAATCAATCTTAGACTACTTCAACGACTCAAGGTAATTGAACCAGAAAGGATTCAATTTGAGGAGAAGTACAAATTGGAGCTTGAACGTGTCAAAGACCTTTTTGAACAACTTGACAATGTGAAAAATAAAATGAAAATGTTTCTTTATGTTAAGGGCTTGAAAGCAAATCTACTGAGCATCAGTCAATTTTGTGATGAAGATTTTGAGATAAAATTCTCCAAAAATGATTGTACTATTCTAGATCATGATGGTAATGTTATATGTTATGGATCTAGAACATCTGATAATTGTTATGTTGTTGGAACTTCACATAAACTGAAATGTAACAGTACCTTTTTCAACATTGCAGATCTTTGGCATCAACGTCTTAGACATGTGAATCACAATGAATTATTTACTCTATCTAAACATGAAGTGGTAAGAGGAATACCTAAGATGAAAGAAATGTCAAAAAGAGTGTGCGGTTCGTGTCAAATTGGGAAAACAAATTCGTATCTCACACAAGAAGGTAAATGCAGCTACCACTGACCGTGTGCTACAATTAGTTCACATGGACTTGATGGGTCCAACAAAAACGGAAAGTCTTGGAGGTAAACGCTATATATTCTTAATGGTCGATGATTACTCTAGATATACCTGAGTTGCCTTTCTACGTGAGAAGTCTGAAACCTTTGAAGTTTTTAAATCACTATGCTTAAGATTGCAGAATAAAAAATCTACAACCCTAGTTAGGATTCATTCTGATCATGGTAGAGAATTTGAAAATAAAATTTTTTCTATATTTTGCGATTCTTTTGGTATTCAACATGAGTTTTCAGCTCCTATAACTCCACAACAGAACGGGATTGTTGAAAGAAAAAACTAAGTTGTGTAGGAAATGGCTAGGGTTATGCTTCACGCTAAAAAGGTTACTCAAAGGTTTTGGGCAGAGGCTGTAAATACAGCGGTACATGTGATAAATCGTGTTTATCTAAGACCAGGTACAAAAATGACTGCTTATGAAATCTGGAAAGGTAAGAAACCTAGTGTTAAATATTTTTGAGTTTTTGGTAGTAAATGTTATATTTTGCGTGATCGAGAATATTTGACTAAATTTGATACTAGAGGTAGCGAAGGCATCTTCTTGGGGTATTCGAATAATAGTAGAGCTTACAGAGTATTTAATCTTGACACTTCTACTGTTATGGAATCTACTAATGTTATGATAGATGAATCCACGACTGACTTAACTGAAGCTACTCCTATTTCTGTGTCTGCAGATACATATTACGAAGAAATAGGAAAGGGGCTTGATCTGGAAACTGAGAATCATGACGAGGACAAAGTTGAAATGAACAAAAATGACTGCAACGTACCGGAACCATCTGCCAGAGTGAAATCAAATCATCCACTGTCACAAGTGATCGGAGACGTGAATGAACCAATTAAGACAAAACGACAAATCTAAAGTGAGGTATCATTTACTTGTTATACATCTTCTTTTGAACCTAAAAATATGAAGGAAGTTAGTGTGAAAACCGTCTTGTTTAGAGTCCAGTTTGACTCAGTACATTATTTGCAAATGAATTTCTTCTTGCACATTGTTTGATTTGTACTTTAAGAAAAGGGCTACCTACTCATGTGTGAAAGCCATCATTGTACATATATGTTTCAGTAAAAAAAAAATATAGGAAAAATTCCTGTTATGTTATGGAGAATAAGTCGAAAAGTGCAAAATTTCAATACTAAATCGGTTTAACTACTGTGTTGTATCATTGTTTATATAGGAAAGTTTGTTTAAAAAGATTGGTTCATGTTATCTATGGTCATCTTGTATATGCATATCGTTATGATCAATCAAGATTAATTTAATTTTGAGTGATGCATTCGAATTGATTATAATATGCTTTTGATGATTTGATTGATCTGTGTATGACTTATTTCATTTGATTATCATATTCTATGTCTTGAATATATTTTGAAACTCTAGAAGTGCATCTCCAAAAAGATTTTTGATTTGTTTTAGTTTAAAAAAAAAGAAAAAAAGTGGGCGTTCGAACGTAGATTTTTGAGTTCGAACGCGATGACTAGCGCGTTCGAACGCACAGACTGGTGCGTTCGAACGCATTCGTGGGTTCTTTAAATATTGCGTCCGAACCCAAGGGTTTCATCTTCATTTTTCAAACCCTAAAAACCCTTCATTTTCCCCTTCTCAAATCTTCAAGATCTTGGTGTTTTTCATCGAATTTTTCACTTCAAATCCTTTTAGAGGGTAGTTCTCCTCCGGATCTAGCGTCTTTTGACCAAATCTTTGAGTTTTTCTTCACGTTTGCAAGGTATGATCATCCATCATTTTTCCTATTTTTTATTCTATAAACATGCTTGATCTTGATTGATTTTGTGCGTTTTCACGTTTTGATCACGTTAATGTTAACACCTTGATGTTTCTTGTGAGATTGAACGTGATATCTTTGAGTTTTCAAGAGAAAGATGGGTTTCATTTAGGGTCTTCATGGTTTTTAAAATTTTTTGAAATTCTTGCTATTTTTTTTGGTTGCTTTGGGCATGTATTGAATCTTGCAACTTGTTTCTTTCTCAAGAATGCCTAAAAAAGTGACAGTGACCAAGAAACCAAGGCCGCCTTTGTCACCGTCTTCAGCTCCAAAATTTTCTTCATCAACGACTGCCGGGTGCTACAAACACGATTTTGGCACTTGTCCTGTTATCTATGAAAGACCCGTGGTTATATTTGATTTTTCTGAATTGGGGATTGAACAGATCTTTACTGAGCGTGGATGGTTATCTGTGTGTCGGATGAGTGGGACTGCTTATGTGGAAGTTGTTCGAGAATTTTTTTAGTAATGCCACGGTTTTAGATTGCTATATACATTCTACTGTTCGTGTGTGTTTGTATACTTGGACTCAGATGTTATTCACGCTGAACTTCGTCTTCCTGATGGTGAGTTCCAGTATCCAACGTCTGCTCCACTTCCTGATGTCAATGAATATGTTGGTACTGTACTGATCAAAGGGGAACGTTGGAAGGGAAACACGATGCCGCATGCAAAGCTGACATCCGTGGCTCGCATGCTTCACCTTTTTTCTCTCTACAATGTCACCCCCAAGACTCGACATTCCAGTATTAGTTTGGATCGTGCATTCATTCTTCATACGATGTTATCTGGAGTCTCTATTGATTTGGCTGCCGTGATTTATGATTCGATTCTTACAGCTGCACAGAAAGAAACACCACGTAAGGGGTTACCGTTTGGCATCTTTATTACAAATTTGTGCACTCAAAGTGGGGTGCATGTGGATGTTTCGGAACCTTCCGTTACTTCGCAAAAACCGTTGGATCGGATTACTCTTAAGCGGAGTCAAGCTCACGACTAGTCGTCTCCTCTCAAGCCATCCTCTTCCGCCGCTGGTCGTTCATCGCACCTCGACAATTCTGATGATAGCTCTGACGATGACTCGTCTCCCACTGAGGGGGAGTTACCACAGTATTCTAACCGTTTCGATCAGCTTAGTACTCAAGTGTAGGATCTCCATTTGGTAGTGAATGATTTATGAACTGAGCAAGCTCGTCAGGGGACTGTACTTGACTCTGTGTTGATGATTCTTCATCGTCAGTTTCCTCCGAGTTCCTAGTTTTTGGCATTTGTGTCAAAAAGGGGGAGAGAAGTGTCTAGGTGTCTAGGTGTGTAGGGGGAGTATGGGCATAGGGGAGTTTATTAGAGTTGGAGTTTAGATTTATAACTTTGCTTAGAACTCATCAAATATCTCATTCTCCTCCATACGTAGAATTTTAAAACTAGTAGTCAACCTCTGAAGTTTCGAAAGTTTTACAGCCATAGTTCCTTCATGAGTTGTTTCTAAGATCGTCCAGGCTTCTTTTGCTATCTCACAAGTAGAAATTCTTCTAAATTCTTTCGAGGAAACACAACTGAAAATTACATTTATTGCTTTGCTATTCCGACCAACTTTTTCACAATTTGTCTTATCCCATGACTCAATCGGTTTCTCAATAAACTTATCATTCACCATGTACATTGGTGGACTTCAACCGTTCACAATGGCCATCCATACTCGCTCATCTATAGACTTCAAATAAGCTCTTATCCTAGCTTTCCAATATCCGTAATTTGACCCATCTATGAAAATCCACACCTATCTGATCTCTCTCAAAGAGTGAGAGAACCTGCTCTAATACCAATTGAAAAAACCCCTAGACACATGTATGTATCTAAACATTAGGCAATGATATCGCTCGTTCGCTTAAGTAAAAGTCCGAGGAAATATTAAGAACGAAAGTAGAGATTAACGCCAAGATTTTAATGTGGAAAAACCCAAAACGGGAAAAAAAACCACGGATCCAAACTCGGATCAAAACCAATCACTATGATAGTAGCAGTTACAAGACTAACTCACAAAACAACCCGTCGATCCAAACGACTTTGTTCCTCTCAGTCTTGATCGCTAGAACCCACGATTCACTGCTTCTTGTGATTGAAGTCCAATCTCAATAGCCCTCGAGATTGATCTTTCGTCTAGATAGCCCTTAAGACGAAAGATTAAATTCTTGTAGATGAGAAGAACCTTGTTCGTTGAAGAACCGATGTAGCCTCAAGAAGTCTCCTTCAATAATCTTTTTCAACCACCCTAGAGATAGGGCATCACAATCCTTATATATGATCTCCAAGATAGAGCCAAATCCAAGTCTTATCCGTACTCACGAAAATCCAATAAATTGCAAACTTCATAGGCACGTTCGAACGCGGCCCGGGTGCGTTCGAACGGCTTGACTTAATCTCAGGTGCGTTCGAACGGGACCAAGTGTGTTCGAACGCGACAGCTTGAATTCTTCAGATTGCGTTCGAACGCGTTTGTGAACGCGTTTGTGAACGCGGTGTGAACTCAACAGCTTTTCTCCACTAGTCTTGCAATTCTTCAAACCAGAGATATTCTAGACTTGTGTAAAGCTCATATACATGAAAAAATACACTTAGAATATTTTGTACACAATTGCCAACAAATAAAAACCTAACAGATATAATATGATTATTCATGAGAATTGATTTTATTTATATATATGTCATTGAGGATATATATATATATGCTCATACATAGCATCATGTTGTAAATAGGATTATGTAGTCTTTTCTTTATAAAATAATAAAATAAATAAATAAATAAGCCTAGTATTTCATTTGTTGCAAAAATAATAATATATAATAAATGATTAGAATTACTTAAAATGTATATCATAAGAATATTAGTCTATAAATCTAATAATTATAATTTACAAATCTATATATTAATCTAATAGAAATATAAATAAATAACAAATAAATAAATATAAGTATTACTTATATCTATGAGTATTAGTTTATAACCTAATTAATCATTAATTATACTAATTATAATTAATAATAATCATATTGAAGAATATATATTATTATTAAAATAATCAATATCTAAATAATCTATTTACATTAATTAAGAAAGAAATATAAATAAATGAATAAATAAATAAATGCAATAAGTGGCCCAGCACTGCTTGACTATTGTAGCAAGGGAAAAAAGAAAAAAGGAAAATGGCTGAGTAAGAAGAGAAGAAGAAGAAGAAGAAGAAGAAAAAAAGGGAAGGAAGGAAAGGGAAGTGTAACACCCAAACCCCAAATACGTGTATGGCACGTGCTTACACGACACGTGCAGCGCACTTGGCAACTTGGTTAGTTGCCGACAACTGAATAAACCTATATCAACACCATAATTTTCTCCATAATATCTAAATTAAGAATAATTCAAGTCTGATTATCAACAACATATAGATAACCCTAATAGGGCCCCACATAGGCCACAACATATCATCAAGAGCATTTCACTATTATATATACACGACGGTAATATATACATAATTCAACAAGTACAAAGTCACATTCTAAGATATAAGACAAGGATAAGGACACACTCTGATATGACAACTGATACATCATATAATATAACGCATCTAGCGTATAACACTAACCACACTCTACTCTTTAGCTGCTAGCAAGACTTTCAAAGGAGTATTCTGCTCCACTTGTTCACCTAGGATTTTACAAAGGAGAAAACAAAGAGAGTCATGAGCAAAAAGCTTAGTGAATAGAACTTATCCCGAATCAGTGATACCAAGCAAAGAGTAAATCATGTGTTGAATAATATAAATTAGAAGGAGCATCATATCATGAATGAGTATATTAATGTGTTCTCAATAATATATAAATAAAAGGTAGATATCATATCATAACTGATAAAAGTATATAATTCTCGATAATATATAAACAATCTCCATCTCATACCAGCATTATAACTATCTCTCAAATGTGATACATTTGATTCATGCCGACCATGATTATGCTATTGTAATAACCCCCAAAAAAAATAAAAATAAAATAATAATAATAATAAATAATGTAATAACCTAAAATAAATAATAATAATAATAATAATGTATAAAATAAATAAATAAATAAGAGACTAAAACAAAGAAAAATAAAAATAAAAATTTAAAAGTTTTTGGGCACGACGTGACCGGCCACACTATGGCCTGCCTCGTGCCCATGCAAGCTGCTCAGCTTGCATGGTGGGGCGCCACGTGCCCATTACCACTGGCTGCGGCCAGCTAACCGCGGTGGGCCCAGCGCTGCCGCAGCCATCGCCAACCCCCATCGCCTCTCTCTATCTTTTTCTTCTCCTTCCATTCTCTCTTTCGGTCCTTCTCTCTCTCTCTCTCGCCGAGGTCGGCCTATCGCCGCCGCAACAATCCTTGGGTACCACTACCGCCACCTCCGCCACGCCAGTGAGTTCTTTCTCCTTCTCTCTCTTCTTATTTCTTCTTTTCTCTCTCTTTTTCTTCCTCCTTAGCTCGGGTTCACCGGAACTGAGTTGCCAACGAGAGGCCGGTTGCTGGCTGGCTAGCAGCAGTCGGCGCCCTCCCCACCGGCCCGGGTCCACGCCCTTCCTTCCTTCTCCTTATCTTCTTCTTCTTCTTTCTTCTTCCTTTCTTCTTCTTCTCCATTCTTGGTCCCTCCTCCTCTTGCTGTGTAGCAGACAGTGCTGGAAGAGGACTATTATTATTTTTATATATAATTATTTCCTAATGATGGGTAACATAGTCTATTTAGGTAATTAATTATTTTGATAATTTATACACACTAATATAATTTTACTAAGCATTTTAATATAATAATTTATTAATTACAATTATAAATATTGCCTATAAATTTATTTAGAGTTTTAGTTATTATTTATTAGTTAATATATGTAGTCTTATTGATAATAATCTTATATTTATATTTAATTTATATTTTATATGCCTATTTTTAGTATATTAGTATTGTCTAATAGCTTGTATAAAATGGAATACTAGACTTGCAGATTATTTTTGTATAATAGGATAATGATTATTTTACGTATAATTTAGGATTAGTTAAATAAGAGTAAGTATTACAAAATAACTATTAATAATATTATTTTATAATTATATTTTTATTAAATCATATATATATATATATATAATCGTCTTGCTTATTTACAAAAAGGAGATAAATTACAATATACTTATTTTCTATAATTAGCAAATTAGGATTTTATTAAATAAATATAAATAGCATATTAATATTGTCACAATTAAATTTATCCTATAAATCTAATCAATATTAAACATAATAAAATATCATATTTTACTCGAACAAATTATAATCAGATAAACTACTAACTTTATGTTATTTAAATATTTTCAGACGGTGAACCCCCTTATTCGAGACCCCAGGGATTTCACCAGCGTCGAGTGGCGATTGATTGATGGACCTGACGGATACGTGTGTTGAGTCTTCTGATAAGATGTGAGTAGTCTTATCCCGTAGACGCCTTTCTCAAATTAGGTTATATTATATATTATGTACATGCATGTTTTGGCTTCTAGCATAATTATATGACTTTATCTAGAGATGATTTCAGTCAAGCATATTCTATGCATTTGATTAGGCTGATTTGAGATATGAGTACATTGGTGATATATAGAGATGATTGGAGATGATTCTACTGTTGTAATTGTATACCGAGATGATCTTTAGCATGAGTGTGCATGTGATAGACTAGCGGGAGTATGAATATGTTAAATACATGGTTGGAGACTACATTCCATCATTTTTCTCTTGATTCCTATTCCACCTAAAATTCTTGTAATGCGTTGACTTATTATCGTATTGGATATATGCATATGATCTGGCATTTAGAAGGAAAGCATGAAAGATGATTGATAAGATAGTTCATAGAAAGCGTGAGAATACCTGAGTAGGCGCTAGGGTTAGGGGCGCCTGGAGTGATGATTATGGTTGCTAATATGCGATATCTCGTAGCCCATGTTTGAGGTCATTTAAGTCTGTGTTCACAGACAATCGGACACATGCCATTCGCTACGGCATATGTGGTGAGTTATCCTCACGAGGTTTCTATCAGCTAGGAGGGTGCTCGATCTGGATGGATTTTGATATATCCTTAACGTATGGCAGGGTATGATTATGACTGAGATACTCTTAGCGTATGGCAGGGTATGCTTTGAGCTTACGGGTAGGATATTGAGATCGGGTACCGGGTGTTGACTATGCACAGTGGTCTAGTATGATGATGACATATAGAGATGACATTGGTGACTGAGATGTTGAGAAATGCATGCGATTTCATTATCATCCGAGTACCTGATTATCGAGTGGTCACTATCATCATATATGGTTGCATTTGATATCATAGCATGGTCATGGTTAGCATGTATTATGTGTCATATTTGAGAGAAAATTATGATAATAGTATGACATGGAGATTTGTTTACTCATTGTCGAGGATTATAAAATTTTATCAGTTGTGACATGTTATCTATTTTTCATTTATATATTATTGAGGATACATTCATATACCCATTCATGATATGATATTCTTTCTGATTCATATTATCCAGTACTTGATTTATTCTTTGTTTGACATCACTGATTTGGGGTAAGGTCTATTCATTGAGCCTTTTGCTCATGACTCTCTTTATTTTTTTTTCTAACCCCTCAGATATGTGGTAGCGACCTGAGATATCTTGAGAAGATATTTTAAAGCGATGCTGAGGTGAGCTATAGATGCGAGACGATATAAATGATAGTTTATATATAAATTGAGTTGTACCGGTATTTGATATTTGTATTCTTTTATATTAAACGATGATTTGTATAGTACATGTCAGATTATAGTACACTCATGTATCAATCGTTTAGTTGTATCTTGATGGTTTGTTGTGGCCTGTGTGGGTCTTGCTAGATTAGGTAGTGGTCTAGTGCATATTATTGTGAATTTGGATATTCAAATGTTAACAGATTTATTTGGTTGATTAATATAATTTACTTGGTGTAGGATTATGTGAGTATGCATATGTTAGCAGGTATTATTTGATGATGTTATGATTATATGTGCACAGGAGTGTATCTATGCATCATGGGCCCCGCCCGACCGGTCGCATGCACCGCACGTGCCGTGTGGGTACGTGGGCGTGCACGTGCCTATACCAGGTGAGGGCGTTACAGCTATGATATCAAATGCAACCACATATAATGTATATTAACCACTTGATAATCAAGTATGTTAGATCATAAGAAAATCATATGCATTTCTCAACATCTCAGTCATCAATAACATCTCGGTATAATATCATCATACTAGATCACTATGCATAATCAACACTTGCTACCCGATCTCAACATCCTACCTCCGTAGGCTCAAAGCATACCCTGCTATACGCTAAGGGTATCTCAATCATAATTATACCTTATCATATGCTTGGAGTTATATTTGTTTAATTTTATATAATATTGGTTTAAATATTATTATATTTTATAGTAAAAAATAATAAAATTTTATTTTACATGTAAGATATATTTAATCTTTGCAAAACGAGATTATTAATAATATTAAAATTTTTGCACTTTCATATGTTTTATAGCTTAAAACATGACATTATTAATAATACTATATTAATTTTCATTTACTATTTTATTATTTGAGAAAAGAAATTTTTAATTAGGTTAATATAGAGTTTAAAGAGTAAATATTTTTTTTATCTATGAGTTAATATTTAATTTGATAAAATATTAGTATATTTTGATAGTATATATAAAAATTATTTTAATAATAAGATAATTTATAAAAAATATTAATATCAATTAAATACTATATTATTAAGAACTTTATAATATTTATGTTTATATTAAATTATATAAACTTAAAATAATATTTGGTAATAATAATATGCAATATAATGCTAAATAAATAAATATGCAATGCAATATAATGGTGTGAGATATATATGCAATGCTTGATGGCAATGCTAGAGAGATAGATAAATATGGAATGATTTAATATAGTGCTAGGGAGATAAATATGCAATGCAATGCAATTTGAATATATTTTAAGGTATAAATATTAGTTTATTAATATTAATCTTTTTTATATTTAATCCTACATATTTTATAGTAAAAAATATTATTTTATTATTATAAATATTCATAATATTTTTAATATTATTATTATTTTATAATATTTTTATATCTTACTATATTTAAGAATATTTAAATATTATTATATTTTAGTATTGAAAGTAATAAAATTTTATTTTACATTGAAAATATATTTTTAAATAATAATGAGATTAATAATAATATCAAAATATTTACACTTTCATATGTTTTATTTTAACTTAAAACATAAGATTAATTATATTATTATATTATTACTTTTGTGAGATTTCTTATTTTGTTATTTAAAAAAAAGAAAGATTTAATTAGGTTAATACATAGTTTAAATAGTAAATATTTTATTTTATCTATCAGTTAATATTTAATTCAGTAAAATATTAGTTTATTGATATTATATTTTTGATGTTATTAGTGCATATAAAATTATTTAAAGAATAAGATAATTTATAAAATAATTATTATATCAACTAAATACTGTATTACTACGAATTTTAAATATTTATATTTATATTTAATTATATAAAAGTAAATTAATATTTCATAAAAATACCTTGTAATGCTTAGTTATATGAAATATTAAATTACTAACATTTATGCTATTTAAATTAAAATTTTTTTATTAAGTATTAAATATAACAAATATGATAAGAGAAGAGAGAGAATAGAGATGAGTGATAAATTATGATAAGATATTTAAGAAAGAGAAGAGAAGAGTAATGAATTATGATAAGATATTTGAAAGAAATAAGAGATGAGTAATAAATTATAATAAGATATTTAAGGGAGATTGTAGTCAAATCAAAGGTAAATTGATAATTAGTTAGTGTGTGGTATAACATGTAATTTTGATAAATAGTATTTACATTCTAGAATATGGCTATTATAATATTTAGCTGTTATTCTGCAATAAGAGATTAAATTCTAGAATAAGAATTTTTGTTATTCCTAAAGTGAACAAGGACTTAAATCTCTTGCTTATAACATCTCATATTAATATCTGAGTCTGTCGAAGCATTTGCATATCATATTCATTCATTGCAACATGAGATCATCTAACAAAATACATGCCGACTTGCACGAATGTGCCAAGGAGTTTAATATAAGAGATTATGCTATGATTCATGTCAAACTCGAATAATTCTCTTTAGGATCTATTCAGAAGTTGCATGCTTATAGTGTAGGATGTTTCAAAGTTCTAAAATGTGTAGAGACTAATGCTTATGCCATCAACATTCTAAAAGATTATAATATTAGTTTTACTTTTAATATTGAGAATTTAGTGGCTTACAAAACCGCCTATAAATATTACTGCCATATTCACCACAACTTGGCTGTCCTATCAAAGGCCGCTAACGAACATGCTTTTAAGTGGAAATTTGTCCAACCCCATACTCTATTGCTTACACGTTTGAACTCCTCTTGGTACGCCCTCACTGTAGTCTTTTGGGGCAGCTTGGTGAGGGTAGCTTGAAAGTCTTCATATCCGGAAGGTCCAAAACGAATGCAAATGGTGTCGGTGAATTCTTCGCACATTCGGTAAGGTTGAGCTTGGTTCGTCTCTTGGTACTAACGGATGGCGGTCTCTTCGAGGTGGAATGTTGCCAATAACACCTTTTGTACATTATTTTTGTGCATTAGGTGTTCGCTGGTACTTAAGAAATTGTTTCGCTTGATAAACCCAATTGAGTGGATCGCCTCCATTAAATTGTGGGAAGTTGAGGCAAATAGTCTCGGCATGGACTTTGTGTTCTTCTTCTTTATGTCGGTTGGGCTTTCTTTCCCTTAGGTTTACTCCAGCATCTCTAGGATGATATCGAGAGGTCGTTGGTTCTTCGTAATCTACCCACTTGTCATTGTCATCATGGAGAGATGGATCCGGTGCTCGGTCGCGGTGAAAAGTTGACGGTGGTACATTGCGTCGTTCGGGCGACATAGGCAGCAAGGGCCCTGTAGCGTGACCACCCATGGGGTCTTCATGATCATCCTCCCGCCTGGTACGATATAGTGGAGGAAGTATCCCTTGGCGAAAAGGTGCTTCCATCTGTGGTGCAGCTCGGGCCCGAGTAGGGAACTTGGTTGCCACTCTATGCCTTAGTGTGCCTAGGAGGACTTGAGTCATTGCCTTTATCAATGCTTGCATGGCTCGTTGCGTCTCCATGATGTTCGCGAGTATCTTCATTAGATCTGAGTTGATTGTAGAAGTCATTTGAGAAGTCTCGACCGGTGAATTTGGGTTTGCCTCCAATCTGATAATATCCGTGGCCTCTTGCTCAATGAAGGTTCCTTCATTGGGTCTCGATGCCAAAGATCTAGTTCTTGGCATAGTGTTTGAGGAATGGTAGCTCTGATACCACTTATTATGAATCGTGCGACCGTTCCCAATCAAGCTCAGATATAGAGAAGTAGTCTGTGCAGTCGGAGAAGAATATTATCTAAATATTCTCTTGTAGTCAGAAAATTATGAAACTAGAGGAGTTCATTCCATATCTTCCTGATCTACATTTTTAATATTCATACCCTTCATAGATTCTGATAGTATCTAGGGCAAAAGTAAGTAATATTATGGTGGAGGTGGAGGTGGAGATGATGGGTGATGGATTTGGTGGCACAAGGTACTAAAGGGATAAGGATGAGGAGGGAGAAGTTGGTCGAGATCCCAAGAAGGAGGGAGGACTCGATGGTTGAAGCAGATTAGGGCGTAACTAGCGTCGAGGTGGCACACAGCTAAGGTTTGAGTGAGGAAGGAGAAGAGCTAGAGTAGAGGAAGAAGGAAAACTCAATATTCATTCATAATGTCTAATTAGGTTGCCATCCATATATTAAGATGTGAACCTAACAAGCCAAACTAACAAAATGGTAAACCAAGAAACAATGCATTCTTATGGATCATGTTCGAATGAGATCGAGCACGTTCAAACGCACAATTTACGGCCTCTGTATGTGCGAACGTATGTAAGCATTCGAACGAGGGCGTTCGAACGCAACCTCCACGTGTTTGAACGCGACAACCAAAATTCTTATTTGCTCAAGAAAACTAATAAACCAAAATAAGAAATAGGGTCCCTTGGTTGTATCTATGCACGAGATGACTCAGTGTGGTCCAAATCACATCAAGTTCACTATTTTATAGTTCATTGGCAAAGTCAATCAGAGTTTGATTGTATGTGGATCACTCGTGAGGAGTTATAATAGCTTGATCTTAACATTCTAGAGTTCTATCAGAGCCGCCCATACCCTTACTCGACTAAGTTAAATTTCTTCCATCTTAGGAGAGTTGGTGTTAACACCATTATTGGACAAATTTACTCTCGTATGCACAAAAGAGCTGCACCTGTGGCTCTCTAACTTAATGAGGATCTAGACTAGCCTTGCGGGGTTATTTTTATCATTTTTGCTTATTAGGCTATTTTTATGTTTTGCTTATTAGGGTGTCATTGTTAGTTTGGTTTTTTGTTTTACTTTGCCTATATAAAAGCTTGTAGTCCTCTCTTTTGAGGTGATGAATATCTTGAGAGTTTTGATATATCGAGTGTTCTGTTGGTGGATTCCAACACCTCTATTGGTGGATTTCCTAAGTTTAGTAATTACTTTTGCTACCTTTCTTCTTAAATCTATAATCCAAGAGTTTGTCCTACATCACCCAGTTACCTTCCTCATCTCACGGAATCCCTAAACATTCTTACCCTCTTCATTCCTCTTTCACTACCACCACCTGTCAGCCATTGAGAAGCTCCATCTCTGCCTCCCCTCCTCTATTTCTCTCTCTAGTTGCATGTTTCATTTGTTATTTGTGTTGATTTCTTGGTTGAGATACATGGGTTTTTTTTCTTGGTTTGTTGGGTAGGGAAAGCTATCAATACATGTATCGGTCGGTGGCTATAGGATAAGGTGGTGGATTTTTATTCCTAGTTGGTGCATCATGGAGATTGGGCATCTGCGCTATCGAGCTTGTTAGGTTTTATTTATACTAATATAATTG
This sequence comes from Typha angustifolia, assembly GCF_048772165.1. NCBI lineage: Eukaryota > Viridiplantae > Streptophyta > Magnoliopsida > Poales > Typhaceae > Typha > Typha angustifolia. Next base: position 9,344,183 of record NC_133245.1, read on the forward strand.
GTAAATTGTGTTCCAAAATATAATTTTATTTATGTAATGTGTTTAGATTTTATTTGTGAGCATACCCACAAATTATAACAAGTTATGAAAGATTTGATGAAGAATATTAAAGTGGAAGATTAATTTTGAAGTCAAAATATTCGAAACGATTTTAGAATCGTTATTGAAGTGATTAAATGGTATCATAATAGTTGAAAAAGTATAAAATTTTATCTAAAAGCACAGGAACAAGCACTCTACATTCAACTGTCTAGTTTGTTGTTTGAACAGGGCGTTCGAACACACTCTAGTCCTATTCGAACGCATCTCGTAGCCGTTCACACTGCGTTTGAATGCGAAATTAGGTGTTCGCACATACAGAGAATTTGTTTTGGCCATTCGAATGCACTTGGGCCGTATTCAAACGCACTCACGTAACATACAAGTTTTTGGACTTCCAAGAGTTCTGTTTTGACTTTGATTTGACCTTATTTTATTAATCTATATAAAGGTTGGGATGCCCTAACTCTAGAGAGGTTGTTAATTGCTTTTGCTAAGGAGTTCTTAAAGTTACAACGTTCATCTACTAACAATGTCCGTCTTTTCTACAACGCACCAAGCTTTCGTCTTAAGGGTCATCTAGATGAAGGATCAATCTCGATGATTACTAAGATTGAAGATCAATGATGGAAAGTAGTGAATCGCAGGCTTTAGTGATCAAACTTGAGAAAAACAAAGCAATGGGGATCGATGGGTTGTTTTGTAAGTCAGTCTTGTAACTGCTACAAGTTTAGTGATTAGTTTTGATCCATAGTTTTTTTCTCGTTTGGGTTTTTCCGTGTAAAAATCTTAGTGTTTATTTTTACTTTACTTTTTAATATATATTCCGTATTTATTTAAGCAACGGGTTGATATCATTATCTAGGATTTAAATACATACATGTGTCTAAGTTTATTTTTTCAGAGCTTGCATGCAGATAAGGTGAAAAGGATCTCTAATGGGTTTGATATAGTTTGGTGTCCTTTCAAATCTATGAGTTTGGCATTTCTTTAAACAGGTTATAAGCAATGCTACAACCTTTTGATGGTCTAAGAATATCTTCTTAGTGTAGTTGTTTCCTGTCCCTACATCATTTGAATACTCACTAATATTTTATGACTTCTTAATTCTAGTGAGCATGGGCATACATTCTTATGTTGCCTCTATAGTTAGATTGATTGCTTTTACGCTAATATCAAACAAAAAATTTTCTCCCCGTTGTTGTTCAGAAAATTGTCCTAAGGTCTTCTAAAAATCATAATAATATGGCACTCAAGTTGAATTTGAACTATAACTGCCTCTAAAAAAAATGTGAGAGCTTGAGCGGAAGAAATGGGGGACGAGGGTGAAGACATTCTGAAACGCCAGGCTTCCTCGTCTAAGTTAGGCCGTGCCAGGGCTGAAGCTCCTGGCCGCTCATGGGCGTCAATAGCAACAGGTCGATAGTCTCGCCAAGACCTTTAGTGAGACCTATCCTTGCGAAGGTGTTGGCAAAAATATAGTCACAGCTTGAGGATTCAGTGGTGATCGACCCCGAGACGCTAGAGCGATACAGAGCAAGATAGAAACTCACACTCTTCGAAAGATTCTTGGGGAAGGGTATACCTCTAATGCGGTTGAAGGCCGTCCTAGCAAAGTTATGGAATGGGATCGAGGGATTCTCAATCTCAGACATGCAGGAAGGCTTCTATGCCTTTCAGTTTGAGAGGCAGGAGGACCTCACCAATGCCTTGATGAATGGCCCATGGACCATACTAGGTAAGGTACTGAATTTGATTCCATGGCCAAATAATTTTCAGCCAACAATGGAAGCCTTTGCTAGGCCCCGGTTTGGATACAACTCCATAACCTCCCAAAAGAGTACTGGGAGTTGGAAGCACTGGTTTAGGTAGCTGCCTACTTTGGGAAGCCTCTCTAGATAGATGAAACGACATCAGACCACACTCGTAGTCAGTTCGGCTGAGTGTGCATTGAGGTGGATCTCCGGTAGCCACTGAAGACGACTGTCTGGCTGGGTCCAAAGGAGGATCAGCTAGAGCAAACTGTAGTTTATGAAATTATAGCAGAATTTTGCTACCTATATGGGATGATAGGCCATAAGGTGGAGGGTTACTTGTCAGCCTCGGGTACTAAAAATGAAGCTAGGATCATAGGGGCGGAACAAGTGAAGATGCCGGAACAGGGCGGCAGCCAAGCGGCGCAGGAGCAAGAGCAGATGAAGGTTGGCTTGTGTATGGGCCTTGGTTCATGGTCCAACGCCGAACTAGGAAAGGAAATAGCCCTACGGGTGCTAACCTGAAAGGTAACGTGGGTGCTTCCGAGAGGTGCAATTGAGCAGGGCCATGCATGCAGTGAGGTAGAACGAAGCCCCTACGTAGTACGACCAACCAGGGGGAAAGCTCATTTGGGCATGAGTCAACCTGCATGTCCAACCAAAAGTGTAGGCTTGCCCAAAATTAGAGAGAAAAAGGACCAGAGATCGAGAAGATCTCAGGAATACCAGGTTTCGAAAGTTCCCAAGCAAAGTCAACAACCGACACCTAAGGATGATGGTAGGCGTGGGTTATCGAATACAAATGCAAGTGACAAAGGAAAGGGTAAGATGGACAATAGTGCCTTCACCACTACACAGCCAGGAGGGATACGCCTATGGTCTTGTGCACAGGACAAGACCTTGTTCGATAAGCAACAAAAGAGGATGGAGGATCCCACACCAAATCCTGCCTCATCGAGCACACCGCCCGATCATTTATTGCTCGAGCCACCTATCATAACAGGGTTGCATAGAGAAAGGGCAGGCAATATCCACCCACATAACCTATGGATAGCCAACATTAATAGCATGTCTATCATGCTGGGGTCTAGCTGCTTACGTACCCATCGATCACCTTATGTTAAAACCATACAACAAAAAAGCAATGGAGCCATGCAGGCTGGCGCCTTCCCCAAAGATATCATGCTGGAGGGTATGGCTTCTGTCCAGATCAAACCGGAGGTGGAGAAGATGGAAAGCCTGTCGGACCTCCACACGGTCGTGGTGGCCAACCTGAAGTAGGCCCTCTGCCAAGGTCAAAGTCAGGAGACCCCCGAGGCAATGGAGACGGAGGTGGAAGACTCTCACCTAGCGCTTGTGGAAGTCAGAGCTAGAGGCTTGAGCATACCACCGGGGCCAACCTTGGAGAGTTTGGAGAAAGGTCAGCCCGGGGCGGCCAAACGGGGAGATAGGCTAAGCTAGGACCTCTTCTTCAGCAAACAACAGACCAATGTTTAAAGCCATTACGTGGAATTGCAGAGGTGCTCTTAAAAAAGAAGCATTAGATAGATGTAGGGACATGAACAGAGAGCATAACCTTGATATGCTGATTTTGTTAGAAACCCATACAAGGTAGCCCGAGCCTTAGGGCGCTGCTGGAGCTGGTTCGCAATACCGATGCTAGGAGTGTCTGGGGGCATTATGGTTTTGTGGTAAATGGAGGTTGGCTGGGTGGACGCAGTAGCGATGTCTCGTTATGCGGTCCATCTAGTGATCACCAGTAGAATGTGCCGGATGAGGATGTGGATAGCGATGTATGTGAGCAACAATCTTCAATCTCAAGGTGAACTATGGGAGGAACTGCCAACCTTGAGGGGCATCAATGTGCCTTGGATCATCGGAGGGGACTTTAACGCTTACATTTCGATACATGAGAAGAAAAGTGAAGTAGGAGTGGAGCTTGGCCCTAAATGCAAGGTGTTCAAAGCATTCGTCGAGCGCATCGGTCTATGCGACCTTGGATATGTGGGGTTACCTTTCACTTGGTGCAACAACCAGGTTGGAGCCAACCGGATCTGGGTTCGTCTTGACCAAATGCTAGCAAACTCCTGTTGGGTGGGGAATCACCCATATTGCACGATGTTCCACTTGGATAGATTGGCATCTGATCATGCCCCTTTGTTACTCACTGTGCAGATCACTCGTGAGAAGGTGGTGCGACCTTTTCGTTTTGAGATGTACTGGCTAAAGTATGGAAGCTGTGGAAGGGTAGTCGATCGGATATGGAGGCAAGCGGGTAGAGCCAACCCCATGCACGATTTCATGCATAAGGTTTGTAGGTTGCAAGGAGACCTTCGGAGATGGGCTAAACATGAAGTGGGTAACCTAGAGAAACTTCATCGAAGCATCAGTGACAGAATCACGGAGATGGAGGGGCGAGACATTAATGGCAATTCGAAGAGGAGGATCTTCCCTTGCTGAGGAGTCTATACAACCATAAGGCAACAATTAGTAGACAAATTAACCTAAAGTGGCTGCAGAGGTCGAGACTGCGCTGGGTCAATGAAGGTGATAGAAACTCAAAGTATTTTCATCTCTTGGCAACAATCAGTAGGCAACGCAACCGCATTCCAGGGGTTCTCAACACCAACGACAACTCGGTGCAGAAGACGAAGGGAGTCGGCAGGTTGTTCTCTAACTTCTATAAGAACTTATGGGGACCGGAGGCCAATACCACTCCCCCTAGGGACGAATGGCCAGAGCTTCCCCGCCTATCCTTGGAGGATGCCCAGCAGCTGAAGGCACCAGTGTCCCATGAAGAGATAAAGACTGCCTTGTGGAGCCTTCCACGTGGGAAAGCCCCGGGGCTAGATAGCTTGCACGCGGAGGTTTACATCCAGTATTGGGAATTCATGGGGGGAAGCCTGCTGAAGGCGGTGAATCACTTCTTCACCTCCGCTTCACTCCCTATCCGGTGGGGGAAGACATTCATCACTCTTATCCCCAAAAGAGATCACCCCACCATGGTTCATGATTATCGCTCGATATCTCTCTGTAATGTGGCCTACAAAGTTATCGCCCGCATCCTAGTTGGGTGACTCAAATTGGTGCTACCTTCCTTGGTGGGTCCGAGTAGGCAGCATTTGTGGCAAGGCGGAGCATTATGGACAACACACTGGCTACACAAGAAGTGAAACACTCGATGTGCTCGGATAGGCTATCCCCACCGGTGATGATGGCCAAGTTGGATATGAAAAAGGCCTATGACAGGGTGAGTTGGGAGGCGGTTATGGGCACTCTTTCATGCATGGGCTTCCCGACAACTTGGTGAAAGTGGATCTGGGCATGTATCTCGTCGCCTCGTTACGCCATCCTAATCAACGGCAAGCTGATAGAGTGGATCTGACCTCATAAGGGTCTCAAGCAAGGGAACCCCTTATCTCCCTACCTATTCACCTTGGTGTCTTAGCTCCTAACCGGGTTAATCAACCGGAAGGTGAGTAATGGAGAACTGCAGGGGTTTAGGGTAGGTGAGGTTCAGATCTCACACCTACTTTACGCTGATGATCTCCTAATAACTGCTCAAGCTTCGCTGTGCAACACGAAGTGCATACTAGAATGCCTAGACCGTTATGAGGCTCTTTCCAGCCAGAGAGTGAACTTCCAAAAGTTAGCTCTATACCTATCGAACTGGTTACTGGCAATGTAGCAGGCTGAACTAAGTGGCAGCCTTGGGCTTCAGATTGCGGTGCTACCTTTTGTTTACCTCGGTGTGATCATCTCGGGTAAACGAGTAAAGGTCAGGGAACACCAAGTATTGGTAGATCGGGTGGACAAGAAATTTGTGAGCTGGAAGTGAGGTGTGTTGTCGACGACCGACCGAAGAACTCTTATCAACTCCACTCTCTTGCAATTCCAACGTATTGGCTCGAGAGTACCTGGCTGCCAGACTCGGTTTTGGAGACTATCACCAAGAAGGCTAGGTCTTTTCTATAGGACAAAACAAATGGACGCGGATTGCACTTAGTAAGCTGGGAGACTATTACTTGACAAAAAGCAGAGGGAGGCTTGGCGATCAAAGACCTCTGGAGAGCCAGAATAGCGCATATAGGCAAGCTGGCACTAAAGGTGATGAACAAGGTGGATGTACTGTGGGTCAGCCTGCTTATTGCTAAGTATGGGCCAATGAACCGGTGGGACTGCTTTGATAGTTCGAATGTCTCATGGGTCTAGAGGGCGATCAACGGAGTTGCGAGAATATGGAAGCTTGGTCTCAAGAAGATGATAGGCAACGGGAGTGCAACCAGTGCTGCGGCAGAACCATGGCTCTCATCGGTCCCGTGGAGCAGACAACTAAAGATAATGAATGTTAGTCTCCTAGACGAGGCAGTGCGGGTGGAGAAGCTGCTTGATCGGTAGAGGTGGGATGCTTGTTGGATCGTAAGAGAGGCAGGAGAAGAAATGGTCTTTGATATCTTGACGTTCCAAGCAGGGAGCCCTACCACCTCTGATAAGTGGATCTGGTGGCCGCATCCTCATGGCAAGCCAATGGCGAAATCTATATACTCCTTCCTCATGCTAGCAACGGGGGATAACTGGCTAGGATGGAACTTTCTTTGGAGGCTCCAGATCGCCCCCAGAGTGCGCACTTTTGTGTGGAAGCTCTCGTGGCGGCGTCTTCCCACAAGGGAGCTAGTCCATCACCCATTTGTTCTTCACGTGCAGATATAGTCTAAAGTGCTGAGCCGAGTTAAAGCGCTGCATGGGGAGCTTGGCGCACCAAGTCGATGGGAACTGGCTGACCATTACTTGGCATGCAGATGCAGAGAAGGACATAGTAGTAAAGGCCAACATTGCATCGACCCTTCGGCAGGTTTGGAAGCAAAGAAATACTATGATTTTCAGTGGAAGCAGGTTAAGCCCGAAGGTAATCATCAGGAAGGTGCAAGCAATGGCCAAGGAATATGCTAAGAGAGAGAAGGTTTCAAAGGAGACTACGACAAGGGAGCAGGCCAAATGGGAAGCACCGGACATCGGTTGGGTAAAGCTTAATACAGATGGATGCTATGATGCAAGGAACTACCAAGGAGGTGTTGGTATGGTGCTGCGAGACGAGGATGGCAAGGTGTTGCAAGCTAGCATGGGAGCCTTGCCCTAATATGACTGCCTTATATATGGAAGCATGGGTTGTGAGGTTTTGTCTCAGGCTCGTGGACAAAGAGCGTCAGCTGATCCTAGAGATGGACTCCCAGGAGCTCACAACTATCCTTCGCAGTGAGATGAGTCCTCCTCGGTGCATTAAAAATATGGTAGAAGAATGTAAAGAACTGCTGAAAGAATTTAATGAGTGGAAAGTCTCAAATGTATTTAGAGAAGCTAATCGAGTAGCATATTGGGCAGCCAACTGCGGGAAGGTGGCTATGTCCACTGTGGTTTTGGGTCCGGTGGACCCTATCCCCTCAGACTTATGTACCATCTTGGGTGCGGAAACCTTGGGTTAGCTATCTAACTTGGGGTAATCCAGCTGAATGAAGCTCCTTGATTTAAAAAAGAAGAAGAAGAAGTTGAATTTGAACTTGAAGGTAGTGGAATCATACTAGAGAGTTGATCTTTCCCAATGAATCTTCTATTCTTCCTTAGGATTCCTCCCTTAACTTATGTATCAAAGTTCTCTATTTAGTTAATATAATTTGTTTTGCTCATTTCTCTGCAAAAATGTTATGCTCATGATGAAAACGAATTGACAACTGCCTTCTAAAGGTATAGGAGGGAGATGGGAGAGAGTAAACTTTAAGATTGTTTTATCTTACCACGGTGAGTCCTTTGATAGGTGCAAAGGAGCCTGGTCTGAACCGGGTAAGCCAAGCGTTAGTTTGTATTATAGTAGAATTTTTTTTTCTTTTTTGGTCTAAAGTAGCTCTATCCTTAGCTTGTTTTGTTGATAGAAGAAATTTCCTTTTTCCATATTCTACTGGGCATCTAATTCTTTTTATGTTGTCATCATGGATTTGCAGATAGGTAGAAAAATATCTTGGGAAATGTAGGGGTGAAAATGGATCAGATACGAACCGGATAGTGCTCAACTCATATCCGGATCCATATTTTTAGTCCAGATACAGATTCGGATACGGATATTGGATGGATAGCAAAATTTAAAACCATAAACTAACTAAACAGATACGGATAATTTTTGGATAGAAGATTAGATCTTAAATGGATCTTAATCAAAGTTTAAACGAATTATAACCTTTTAGACATAATTAATACAAAAAAATTAAGAGTTTAAAAAAATAAATTTTTTGTATGTCAAATTCATATAAATTTAGAAGAATTAATCTCTACAAATAATATATAACACATCATTAGTAACAATATCAATATTCACTATTTAAATAACTAAACTAAAAACTGTAAATTATTCAAAAAAATATGCGGGTAAACGGATATCTGATATTCGTATCCAAATCCAAAAATTATATTCGACCTGTACCCAAATCTGTATCCGGGTTTTTTCAAAAATTATATTCGTATCCATATCCATATCTGAATCGGATATGAATTTTTTATCCAAATCCAATTCGAATTGGGTCGGATAGCGGGTTGGGTCAGAGTTAATCCACCCCGTTTTCACTCCGAAAAATATGTTGATAAGAGGAAAGTTAAGCAACTCAAAAAAAGATCTTTGGCTATGGAAGGTTGTTCTTCTATTTCTAGGTGCTGCATTGATAAAGAGGCAACTGCTCTTCAGCAAGTTTGTTCATTTTGTTGGTCAAAAGCAGCATTGATAAAGAGGTGACCGCTCTTCTACAAGTTTGTTCATTTTGTTGGTCAAAAGAGCTCATTTTGTCATTTTTCTGTTGCTTGTTTGCCCTAGTTTGGTTTAGGTAATCGACCTATTAGATGACATGCTAACTATTTTTCTCAGTTGCAACCATAAGGATCATTCCTATTATTTCATCATTGCTTCTTTAAAATCCTTTGGTGCACTATGCTACATAAGGTTTTGAAGGTATACATTATTATTCCTTTTAGGAATAATAGCCTTCCTCAACATGCTTTATTTTAATTTAACATTTTCTGTAACATGTTTTATTTAGCTTTTCTTATACAAATCCAAAAACCCTAGCTTCCCACCAGCGGCCATCTAGACGCTCACGGCGCCTATAGCCACGACCAGTCCCATCCACAGGAACCCCGCACTTGATCCCAGGCCACTTTTCTCACTGGCACCAGCTGGAAGACTACCACCCACGACAGTTCGTGCTGCAGCAATCTTATGGCTGGTGGTCGCGGGTCTGATGCTCTCGCACCTACCAATGACCACAGCTGGCTTCCTCAGGCCGACTGCTGGCTAGTGGTGGCAGCAGCAGCCGTCGATGACTGTCAGGTGGCCAAACCTGACAACCATAGCTGTAGAAACTACCCCTACATCGGGGTGGCTCCGCCATGGCTTCCCGCCGCCGCTGTTCCTTTGCAATTGGGCCACTAGTCCCTTTTGTAGCCGCTGGGAGCCGATGGACTAGCCGAGGATGCACCAGGGTAGCCGCTGCACTAGCTCGAGTTCGAACTTGAGTTTGGCCCTCCACCACCGCTTGCCGTCGTTCCACCGTCGTGAGGACCAGCTAAGGGTCGAAAACTGGCGACCCCTGATCAAACCCAGCTGCCGCCAACCCCCATGCACCTTGTGGCGGCACCCTTAGGCTGAATTCTAAATTTAGCCTTAGGGTTAGGGTTAGGTTATTGGATTGAAGGAGATAAAGTGCACGATTTTTGAAGCAGGCCAATTTTTTGCGAACCGGTTTTACCACCTCGTCTAAACTAGTTTGGAACCCATGAATAAGACCCCGAGCATGAGTACGAGCCTGAGGAAGAATGGTGGAATGAACTGGTGGGCCCGCATCATTACACTAAGCCGGACCCGCGTGTAGCTCGTGTGCGACATGAGCCGAACCCGTGGGCCTATGACCCATGAGTCCAGCCTCAACTCCGAGGTCACTTTGCCCGCGATGACAGACCATATTTTGGAATCCAAGCTCGGACTGTCAAGCTTGATTTTCCAAAATTCTCTAGTGGAGACCCGTTAGACTGGACCTATCTAGCGGAGCAGTTTTTCACGTACCATAGCACGCCCGACCACCAGAAGGTTCAACTAGCTTCATTTCACTTAGAGGGCATGGCGATTAGGTGGTACCAGTTGGCTAAGCGGACTCGACTATTCGAGTCTTAGTAGGACTTTGCGGATGTGATTTGTGCTCGGTTCGGTCTAACCCAGTACGAGGACTTTCATGCCATATTGACTAAGCTGACTCAGTTAACAACAGTTTGAGCTTACTGGGAGGAGTTCGAGCGGATATGCAACCGAGTCACTAACTGGTCTGACTCGGCCTAGAAGAGTACCTTCATTAGTGGGCTTAAGCCTAACATTCAGGTTGAGGTCAAAGCTTTGAGACCCACTATTTCTGACGAGGCATTCTCCTTAGCTGTTTTAATGGAGTCCAAGTTGGATCAGCTGAACCAAATCTACAAGGAGGACAGAAAAAAGGCGGCCCAAGCCCACGGCCCACTAGAGACGACATTTGCCCCGATTCAGCTTGCACCAACGGCTCAGATTAACTGACAGATGATCACGCGCCGCTTTGTACCCAACGACTTGGAAAACACCAAAGAAAAGACTTATGTTTTTACTGTGATAACTGATTTACCCCTGATCATAAATGTATGCACCAGCCAACCCACATCATGTTCCTAGGTGGACTCGAGAAAGATGAACCTGAATCCACTGATTGACACGACAAGTTGTATGAGTACAAGAATGTGAGAGAGTAGTTAGTTAACTTGAGGACAAGTTGTCGGAAGTGTGGTGGATTGTTACAATCCGACAAGCCAAATTAGTTACTTAACTTTATCTTTCTATTTTAAATTTTAAATAAATCGGATAGTCGATATGTAGAACCAATTCAGTAGAGATTTTACTTCTATAAATAGGGGTGGACATACGTTGATAAGAATCATTGAGAAAAATTTGAGTTTAGCCAGTTATTATTTTTGTCCTTATCTTTTTACTTTAGCCGTTAGATTATCTTTATCTTCATAGGAGTAGATCATAATCGTAGATCCCTTTAAGCATCCAAACCCTACTATACGGCCGTCCACCACCATCCTCCGACAACCGCCACAACAACAGAAATTACTATTCTACCCTCTCTGACCTATCTCCACTATTTTAATTTTATCTTTTCATTCCGACCTCCAATTTAGGTAGAACTAAAACTATTAGAACCCTACCTCACAAAAGTACTTCTACATAAATTTTCATAATTATCCTATGGACGGATCATTCCAGATCTGATTCGTAACAATATCTAAAATAGCAGCTAGAGAAGAATTCGAAGTTTGCTTGCTGAAATGAATAGCAGACTTCTCAAAATTGAGGGCCTAACCTAAGTATAAGCAGTAGTCATCAAGAATGAATTTGAGATGCATCGCTTCCCTAGAAGACGCTTTACCGATAAGAACCAGGTCGTCAGCAAATAATAAATGGGTAACGGTAGGGGCCAAACGAGCCAACTTTAGTCCAAGAATATTCGTAGATGCTAATCCCTGATCCAGCAGGAAAAAAAGGAGATTAGCACCTAAGATGAAAGATAGGGTGAGAGGGGACAGTCCTAATGAAGTCCTTGCGAAGGAACAAAGAAACCTCCCTTGCTGTCATTAATATCCACAGTTAATGACGTGGTGGAGATGCACTAGTGGATCAGATGAATAAAATCTACCAAGAAACCATGAAGAGCTAAGACATCATAGAGATAGGCCCATTTTATGCGATCAAAAGCTTTAGAGAGATCTGCTTTCAAAAGAAATGATCTAGACTACTAGGAAACCATGAAAAATTAAGACATCGTAGAGATAGGCCCATTCTATGCGATCAAAAGCTTCAGAGAGATTTGCTTTTAAACGAAATGATCCAGTATTGCTGCCCGAGGACTTCATATGTTTTATATGGTGTCAATAATCTGGTCATCCGAAATAAAGGCATTTTGAGTTCTAAAAATAATATCATTGTGGGGTTTCAGTCTGTTAGCTAATATTATGTGTTGAAAAAAGTAAGGTGGTACCAACATATTGGTTCTTATTTATATCCGATTAATATCCGGTTTATATTTAATCTAAATTCATATTTGTTTAAGATTTGATACATATCCGATCTATATCCATATCCGTTTAAAATCTGATTAATACCTGACTTATATCCAAAAATTATCTATATCCAATTATTTAAAATTTTAATATCTATGTAATATCTATATCTAAATTAAAAAATATAAATCCAAATATGAGTTGAGTGACTCTAATATCAATTTTAGTTCAACCTTTATTACAACACTAACTGGAAAGGGAAATACTACTCCAAATACGAGACGCACAAAGTTATTGAAATCAAAGAACCACGTCACCACTGGCTACTGCCTCTAGGGCTTTGGTTCCTCTTTGGCAGGAGGGAAGATGGGATGCTTCGGCTTCAAGAACTTTTTCCAGGGATGAGGGGAATAAGGAGGAAGTGGAGGCCAGCCATGGACAGGAGGGAACTTGGGATGGTAGAATGGAGGAAGGGGTTTCTTGTATATGGGAGGGAGCTTAAACTTAGGATGTGGCTTCTTGAAGATAGGTGGAATTACGGGATGTTTGTGGTATGGCACAGCTGGAGTTGGGACTGGCCGCTTGTATACAGGAACTGCCGGTGTTGTTGGCGTCGGATTGTACACCGGCACCGGTGGCTTGTAGGCCGGGACTGGTTTCTTGTGAACCGGAGATGGTGGGTTGTAAACAGGCGAGACCGGTGGTTTATATTCTGGCACAGGTGTCGGCGATGGGAGTGGCTTCTTGAAGAAGGGCATGTGCCTCGGAAAGTGCTTGTGAAAGTGGTCCGACTTGGGCTTCGGAGGGAAATTGTGGGGTGGCAATAGGAAGGCCGACGCGCACGTCGCCGACGAGAAGGGAAGCTTCTCGACCGCTGCTGCGAACGTGTGCCTGCCTTTCTCTATAGACATCAAGACTATCTCTGATGGCTTCTCTGGGCAGGGGGTGTTTGATGAACCGTGGAGCTTCGTGAAGCATTCTTGCTTCAGCTTCCCATCTTCTTGGAGGAGATTGCTCGGGAGTTTGACACTGAACTTTCCGGCACTGTCAAGTTTACCAACACCTCTCGTCTCATATTCTCCAGTGTTGGCCTTGCATTTGATTACTACGTAAAGCCCTGCGTTATTAAAAAAAAAGAAAAAAGAAACAGATGCAAAACCGCATTAATAATCTCACTAATATGGTTCTAACTTGGCTAGCCTTGGCGCTGAAAATGGGAGTAGAGTTAATTACCGTTTGACGCATGCTCAGTTTTGATGTTCTTCGCCAAACAATCTAAGCATTCAGTTGCGCCAACCACAACAGCGGTGGTTTCAACTTGAGAGTCAGCATTGGCAAAGTTAATTCCCAAGAGCAGTGCACAAAGTCCAAACAGGAGGTTTCGGGAAAGCGGAAGAGTTCCCATTATGGAACCCGGCCACTTGTAGAACAGGGTGGAAAGGAAGAAGAAAAGGAAGAGAAAAAGCTCTCGACTTCTGATTATTTTGAGTAGGGGTGAGAACCTCCCATGCCAATTTATATGGAGATGTTTGCCGACAGGGCTTTCAAAGGCTTCACATGTATTTTGGTGCCCCATTAGTGAAGGAATATAGATCCATTTTCGACCGGCTTTTGCGGTTTGCCAATTAAATGCATATGCAATCAACTCAACTAACTTCGTTACGCCTACGATAAACGTTCTCCAAATACCATATCAACATTCTTCCACCTTTAGAATGACATTTTCCACTCGGTTAATCGTTCAGTAATTAAAGTGTTTGAATATTGCCCTTGCAAATCGAAACAGAGGAGCACTTTTATCTTACAAGATCCGCACTTGTAATTCTACATTATTCATCAATATATTGACAGAACTATGTTACTCTGTCAGCGGCCGGATTTTTACTTCAGAAAACAATAATTATTGCACATTTACTTCCTTCTCTACCCTATGCACTAACTATATTTGTGCACATATAATTCTGATTGCTTTGTGAAACCCAGCGATTGGGTACCACGTGAAGCCATGGTGACTTAATTGTAGGCAACCGAAGTTGGCAAATAATTGGATCACCTTAACTCACCAAATGACTAGTAGGGCGTCTTGTTCACAACACTATTACTCCGGAATTGCTCCACCGATCAAATATATCACTTTATAGGAATTTTGTCCATTAGTGACATACTAACGGTCAAAATAATGCACATGAAAAAATATTACTAATACTAAGTTTCACTAACATTTTCTGTCACTGTTCGAATAAGTTATGTTTAAACTAACATTTTTGCTACTGATCTCAAATGAAATACTGTAGTATCTTAGTTTTAGTGGCACTCGTAAATATCTGAATATACCCCAAATAATTAGTCAATATTTAATAAATACCAGTAGAAACTTAAAATGAAAGATGCTCGTCTCTATTGTACGGATATAAGTGACATTTTTGTAAATACCACCTATTTCAAATGAAATATCATAGTATCTTAGTTCTTTTGATATTTATAAATATCAAAATATGTGATAAATATGACAAACTAACTAATTGCAGATGATAAGACTCTATTTAACGGAAATAAAACAAAGAGTCATAAAACTAAAATCTTCCTCAGATTGGATCACTAGCCCTCTTATACGATTTTAAAGAAAGTTCAAATATGAAAAACATAGGTAATGATGAAACGACTTAGTCCATATTGGCTCCACTCGCAACGTTAGGTTCATTAGGATGAGCCTATTTATCTAGTTAATTTTTGTTTGAAGAAATAAAACGAATTTTGCTAGGAGGCGTTCGAATGCAAGGACCATGTTCGATCGGGCCATGCGAATGTTTGCACATGTTCACAAAGACAGAGAATCTAAATTGTGTGTTCGAACGGATTCGGACAATTTGAACGTGATTATTCGAACGTCTATACACATTCGCAACAATAGAGAACTTTAATTTTGCTTCGAACGCGATCGGGCACGTTCGAATGCACTGTGGCAAAATTTATTGGTTTATTAGGATTTTAACTTAGTTGTTTTGTTCCCTACGGTAAGCCTCTATAAATATGTGGAGGAAACCCTAATTAGAGTTGAATTTAATAATTAAAAACGACATTGTGTCTTTATCTCCTTCTCTACTTACTTTAGCCATTAGTGCCCTCTCCCACATCCTTCCTTTCACTGCCTAAGTCTTTGGTCGACTTTCTTTAACTCCTAATCCCCTTCTTCTACAACAACCTTTCCCCTTTCATACCAAGGAATTAGCCTAGCACATATCTAGCCATTAAAGGCCTATCAAGCTAGAGTTTATCTAACCTTCGGCCATTATTCGATCGATATCACAAGATCTAACTATCTAAACCTTGCGATCTTAGACTCGTTAGAAAGCTCTTTTCATAGACGACAATATATCCAAATTCTAGGAAGTCACATCCCAAATCTAGTCCAGAACCATTTCGGATTGAATCAAGCCGATTCGTAACACATGATGCTAGCCAATCTTATCTTTTTAGTTTCATATTTTAGACATTGTGTGATATTTATTAATTATTTTATTAAAACTGTAAAAAAATTATAAATTCCAGCAATTTATAAATTTAAGCTAATTTCTAATTCGGATTGAATTAGTCTTGCACCGTATCAGTTGACCATTCTTCTATATGAGAGCTCTCACCATATTGAAGAGTGGAGTTGTTAAGATGAATATGGTAGTGAAAAAGAAAAATTGCAAAAGAAGAAATCAGGAGGAAGAAATGACTGTACGAGCTCACCTCAACCTGGGTTTGGAGAAAGAAAGTAGGAGGCAGTATTTGTACGATCATTGGAAAGCTAAGTGCAAAGTACGAAATCTATGTAGAAAAAAATATATATGAGCTTACCTTAACCTAAAGCTGAAGTGAGGTCGTGGAGGATAGGAGGTGAAAGAAGAGGATGAAAGAATATTAATTCATGCATAATCATATCACAAATTTGATACACTTAGTTAGGATTTTATCTAATTAGCTAAATTCAGCTCTACGCAGTTGTGAAAAAATATTTATAGAATATTCGACACATATCCAAATAATATCAGACCAGTTGGATAAGGTCGACAACCTCTAGATTTACAACTTTTATATTCATGACTTCTCTAGATTCGGAATATATCTATGACAAAATGAAAGCTTAATCCAAAAGGTATTGGGAGAAGATAAGGAATACCGGTTTGGTTGGTTTGTTAGGGTTTCATATTGTTTTAGGACTTGTTGGCTAACCTCTATAAATATGTGGATGACACCCAACTTTATATTGGTATTGGATTCTTGATTTCTTGCCTCCTATCTTCTTTCTAGACTCCTCCCTCTTCCCTCTTCACTATCCTTTCACCTCTACCGTTGGCAAGGTTTCTCCTCGCTTCTAATCTCCCTCAACTGTCGAGCCACCCATTTTTTTTGGGATCTCGACCACTTCGTTCCCTTCGTCTACTTCCCTTAATCACTTCCACAATCCACTCTCATCTCCATACCCATCCATAACCCTAACATCCACTCCACCCATCACCACCACCATCACCCACGTTATACCATATTTTCGTCCCTGCTACAGTTCGAATCTGCGAAGGGCGTAAATACGAAAGTTGTATATTAGGAAGATAATGAATCCAACCTAATTGGTTTCGTAATTTTATAACTATTGGAGAATATCTGACGAATATTTTTTCACGGTTGTGCGGACTGCTTCCTACAATAAATTCAGATCTTAAGGAATTGTTCCGTAGCTGATCTTTTGGTTCTAGATCCCATCAATTTGGTATTCGAGCCTTAACAAATTAGTATTAGAGCTTATCAATTGGTATCAAGTAGGCGAACCTCAAACCTCCATTAATGGTTGAAACAAAGAAGATGACATTAATAAGTAGACCTATGGAGAGCATATCGACAAGGGAGGACGCAATGCACGATGATCCTAACCATGAGGCCGATTCCCTTGGAGCGACCACGGTAGGACCAAGTCAACCAACGTCTATGGGTTCGAATATGGATAAACTAAGGGGCATGTTCCAAAAATTGTTGCATAGAGTTGACAACATACAAAAGGATCACAATGAATTCAAGGAATATGTCGTGAATCGATTGGATTCATCATCTTCTCGACGACGAACAGAATTTCAAGAAAGACCAGCGGTGGGACCCCATCGAACCGATACCTCACAAGTCCAGGTGCGTCATATGAGTGTCAATGATCCCCTCCTACCTATGCTTTCACATCATCCTCCACCTCCGTTACAAAACCCAAGACTGGCAGTAGTGGAACCCGAGAGGCGTGAGGCACCAGTGCGCTTCGTCGATGAGGAGGATTGGCACTATGAGGATGAGCTTGATCCCTATGGAGATGGTGATGGACATGCTCGAGGATTTAGAGAAAGAGATCAATATGCACAAAGGTTTATACCTGAACCAAGAATCTTTCGCGAACTAGACAATGCTATTCGGGGGAGAACCGCACGTTTGGACTTTCTAAAATTCCAAGGCGATGATCCAACGGATTGGCTATTTCAAGTTGAACAATATTTTGATTGTCAAGGTACAACGGAAGATGCAAAAATCCAGATGGCAAGCTTTCACCTCCAAGGAACGGCATTGCATTGGTATAGGTCGATTATTCGTGGTGGTGGATTTACTGGATGAGCTGATTTTTGTATGAAGATTACACGCAAATTTGGGACAGTGGCATATAAAGATTTTACTGCCACATTAAGTAAGATGGTTCAAAGGACTACCGTATTGGAGTACCAAACTGAGTTTGAAAGAGTTAGTAGTCGTTGTGAGCCACCGTGGCCTGAACGTACATTGATGAGTACATTTATTTCAAGGCTACAAGAGGAGATACAAGCGGATGTTCGTGCTCTATGTCTTACTACTCTTGAGGAGGCCTTTTAGAAGGCCATGAGGATGGAACAAAAACATATGGCTCTAAAAATGGCAGCGAAAACCAATTGGGGCAACCGAGATGGGCGGTTTGCACCTAGAATGCCGGCTGTAAATTCTGCGGTTTCAAAAATAATGGCTGCGACTACTAGACCATGACTACCTTTGAGACCTTCTTTCGATGTTAGAGGAGGCACTAGACCCCCCGTTCGAACTCTCACACCTGCCTAGGTGGAGGAGCAAAGAGCTAAGGGTCTTTGCTTTCGATGTGATGAGTGTTTCACCCTCGGTCATCGGTGTTCTAAACCAATCGGGAGTGTGATGCTTATCGATGGTCCTGAGGAGGATGATGAGATTGATGATGATGGAGAGTGTCCAGAGGAGACCCATGAGGAGACCGTTGAGGAAGATATCCAAGCTGAAATATCGATGCATGCATATTCGGGTACTTTTGCGCCGAGGACGTTACGAGTAGATGGACTCATTAGAAAGTATTTTGTGCACATCCTCATTGATTCGGAGAGTACACACAACTTTCTAGATATGAGGTTAGTGAGGAGATTGGGTTTGGATGCCGAACCGACTACGGGGTTTGACGTTGCTATTGAAGACGGCATGAAGCTTAGGGCGGAGAGCTTATGTCGCCGAGTCGGTATACGAGTGCAAGGACACGATATCATTGTGGACTTGTATCCGTTGACGTTACAAGGAGCGGACGTTGTCCTTAGTGCTTAGTGGTTACAAAATTTGGAACCCATCACATTTGATTTCTAGAGCATGTGGATAAAATATAAACAAGAAAACAAAGATATGCGGCTTGATGGTGTATGGACTTCGCTGATTCCTGCAATGCAGCCTATGGTGGGGCTGCATGGTGCGTATGATTTGGCCTATCTTCTTCAGTTAGGACCAGCAGGAGATGAGCCTCAAATGAGTTTGAATTGTCCAATTTATTAGATAACTTTTTTGGACTGTTTGAGGAGCCGCAGGAGTTGCCACCGAGGAGGGCGACAAACCATCGCATGGAGATTGTACCCGGGGCTACACCGGCAAATGTGAGGCCATATCGGTATCCACATGTACAAAAAGAAGTTATCTCAAAGATGGTAGCTGAGATGTTAGAGCAAGACCTCATACAACCAAGTCATATCTCATACTCATCCCCCGTGCTTTTGGTGCGAAAAAAGGATGGGACATAGCGTTTTTGTGTCGACTACTGACCACTAAACATAATTACCGTCAAGGGCCGATATCCTATTCCGGTTATCGAGGAGTTGCTGGACGAGCTTCTAGGGGCGACTATATTTAGTAAGCTTGACTTGAGGGCCAGGTATCATCAAATTAGAGTTCACCCGGCAGATGTACACAAAACGATATTTCGAACTCTGGATGGGCATTACGAGTTTTGAGTGATGCCTTTTGGTCTCACCAATGCTCCAGCTACCTTGCAAGGCCTCATGAATGATATATTTTGGCCTCTCTTGCGAAGGTATGTCTTAGTATTTTTTTGACGATATTTTGGTGTATAGCGGGACTGAATTGGAGCATTGGCGGCATTTGGAGCACATGCTGAATTTGTTGGAGCAAAACCAATTAAAGATCAAGAAGTCCAAGTGCCTATGAGGAGTACCAAAGGTGGAGTATCTGGGCCACATCATTTTAGCGGATGGTGTAGCAGCCGATCCTCAAAAGGTTGCATGTATGACCGCTTGGCCTATTCCTACTACTACCACCGGATTGAGAGGATTTTTGGGGCTGACTGGTTATTATCGTCGATTCATTGCCGGATATGGCAAGATCGCTGCTCCTCTCACTTCTTTGTTAAAGAAAGACTCTTCTAGATGGACGGATGAAGCTACTTCAGCCTTTGAAAAAATGAAAACAGCAATGACGACGGCACCCATTCTAGCACTACCAGACTTCACCAAAGAATTCATTGTTGAATATGATACATCAGGTGCTGGCATAGGAGCTGTACTAATGCAAGATGGACGTCTCATTGCCTATCTTAGTAAGGCTTTATCGCAAATATTTCAGCAATTATCGACTTATAAGAGAAAGATGCTAGCAATTCTACATGCCGTGACAAGGTGGAGACCTTATTTGATCGGTAGACGATTCATTATCTGAACCGATCAGAGGAGCCTTCCATACTTTATGGGACAGCGCATACACTCCGGCACAGTAGCAATGGATCACAAAATTGCTAGGGTATGATTATGAAATTCAATACAAGAAGGGAATGAAAAATAGAGCGGCCGATGCACTATCACGCCAACCTGATACTACCGAGCTTGCAGCCTATTTATCTCCTATCTTATCCTTTCTTGATGAGATGAGGTACGCATGTACATCTGACCCAGATATTTTGAGATTGTTGCAGGAGGTGATGGATGATCCGGAGTGCCATCCCGAGTTGGAGAATCGAGGCGGTTTGCTATTGGACCGCGAATGCATTGTTGGAGCGTATTGGTCCGGTTGCATATCGTTTGGAGCTACCAGAGGGGTCGAGAGTGCACCCTGTCTTTCATGTTTCATTATTGAGAGAGTGCATTGGAGATCATGAGATTGTTAGACCAGTTCTACCAGAGCCATTGGAGGAGATAGAGATTGTAGAGCCAGTTCGAGTACTTGCTAGACGCCGACGCCGACATGGTACCACATTGGAGATGGAGATTCTAGTTGAGTGGCTTGGCAAGCCATCTGATTAGGCGACATGGGAATTGGAGACTGATATCTTGGAACGTTTTCCTGACTTTTCACCTTGAGGGAAAGGTGGGAGAAGCGTGGTGGGATGATACACTTAGTTAGGATTTTATCTAATTAGCTAAATCCAGCTCTGTGTAGTTTTGAAAAATATTTGTAGAATATTCGACACATATCCAAATAATATCAACCTAGTTAGATAAGATCGACAACCTCTAGATTTACAACTTTGATATTCATGACTTCTCCAGATTTAGAATATATCTATGACAAAACGAAAGCTTAATCCAAAAGGTATTCAGAGAAGATAAGGAATACTGGTTTAGTTGGTTTGTTAGGGTTTCATATTGTTTTAGAACTTGTTGGTTAGCCTTTATAAATATGTGGATGGCACCTAACTTTATATTGCTATTAGATTCTTGATTTCTTGCCTCCTATCTTCTTTCTAGACTCTTCCTTCCTCCCTCTTCACCATCCTTCCACCTTTACCGTTGGCAAGATTTCTTCTCGCTTCTAATCTTCCTCAACTATCGAGCCACCCCTCTTCTTTGGGATCTCGACCACTTCATTCCTTTCGTCTACTTCCATTAATCACTTCCACAATCCACTCCACCTGTCACCAACACCATTACCCATGTTATTCAGTATTTTCGTCCCTGCTACAGTTCTAATCTAAGAAGGGCATAAATACGAAAGTTGTTAGGAAGATACGGATCCAACTCAATTGATTTCATAATTTTCTAACTACCAGAGAATATCTGACTAATATTTTCCTATAGTTGTACTGACTGCTTCCTGCAATAAATTCAGATATTAAGGAATTGTTCCATAGCCGATCTTTTGGTTCTAAATCCCATCAATTTGATATCTGAGCCTTAACAAATTGGTATCAGAGCTTATCAAAATCATAAATCCTAGATTTACTATGATCCTCTAGTGAACTTCTAATTTTTGATTCTAAATTACCTTGGCCCATAGCCATAATATTCCAAAAAGACACAATCGCAAGTGATCCCTGGAAGACTTTACTCAACATCAATCTCTATTTATAAGAGAGATAAAGAGATGAAAGTAGAGAGAGAATCAGAATTCAAAGAGATGGAGATAGACCTCTTTCTATTCTGTTTTAATAGGCACCTCTTTAGAAGAGTTCATTTATAGCCTATTTTCCTTATTAGATCCTTAGTGGGTCTAAACTCAGAACTTGCCTATATTATTTTTTATTTACAGAAATTACCATATTTAATTGTGTTACCTAGGGACCAATAGCATAATTACATTACCATCACTAAATCATAAAGTTATTAATACGCGTTCTGCACATTAAAAGCCCCACTCCTCATGACACATATTAAACTCAATAAATAATACTTAATTTGATCACTTCATAACGGGTTTGATTAGATATTTGATGGTCCATTATTCAATATTTATTTATATCACATATAAGCCCATATATATTGTAATTAATTGCAATTAATTATAGCAAAGGAAGTGTAACGCCCCTGCCTGGCACGGGTATGTGCACACTCACGCACCCATATGGCACACACCGCTCACGCGATAGGACGGGCGTGGCCACCATGCATAGATATATTCCTATGCTCAAATAATCGATCATAAAATTAATCATGACATAATCAAATTAAACATGTGAATATATCCATATCTATATCTACAACAACCATACTAGACAACTATATAACCTGGTAGGGCCCACACAGGCCACAACAAACCATCAAAATATAACTAAAATCACTAATACATGAGTACACTATAATTTGACATGTATTATACAATTCATCGTCTGATACAAAAGAGTACAAATATCTAATAATGCTACAACTTAATTTCAATATAAATAATCTTCTATACTGTGTCGCATCTATAGCTCACCTCATCTTTACTCTAAAATATCTTTTTAAGATATCTTAAGTCGCTATACTGGATAATATGAATTAGAAAGAGTATCATGCCATAAATGACTATATAAGTGTATCTTTAATAATATATAAATATATAGTAGATATCATGTCCTAACTGATCAAATATATAATTCTCGACAATGTATAAACAACTCTCAATGTTATACCATCATCATAACTCTCTCAATATGACACATATGATGCATGCCGACCATGACCATATTATAATATTAAATGCAACCACATATGATGCATAATGACCACTAAATAATCAGGTATATCAGATGATAATGAAATCATATGCATTTCTCAATATCCTAGTCATCAATATTGACTTTGAATAACATCATCATATTAGACCATTATGCACAGTTAACACCCGGTACCCGATCTCATCATTCTGCTCATAGGCAGCATACCCTACCATATACTAAGGGTATCTTAATCATAATTATACCCTCCCATATGCTAAGGGTATCTTAGTCATAATTATACTCTACCATACGCTAAGGGTATATCAATATCCATCCAAATCGGGTACTCCACTAGTTGATAGAAATCACATAAGGGTAACTCGCCATATGCATGCCTTTACAAACGACAGATATTTGATTGTCTGTGCGCACAGACTCAACTAACCTCAGACAGAGACCACGAGATATTACATATCAGCAACCATAATCATCACCTCAGGCACCTCTAACCCTCGCGCCTCCTTAGGTACCCTCATGCTTTTTTTATCAACTTTCCTATCAATAAGATTTATGCATTTCCTTCTATTTGATAGATCACGTGTATTTATCCAATACTACAATAAGTCATACATATCAGGGATTTAGGTGGTAAGGAAGTCAAGAAAAAAAATGATACAATGCAATCTCTAATCATATATCTACACATGTATACCCATACTAGTATATCACATGTATACTCATGCTAAAGATCATCTCGACATAAAATCCCAACAGTATAGTCATCTCAAATAATCTCTATATGTCATTAGCATACTCATATCACAAATCAGTCTAATGAAATGTATGATAAAATATGCTCAACTGAAAGCATCTCTAGATAAGATCATGTAATTATGCTAGAGGCCAAAACATGCATATATATAATTATATAATATATCATAATTTAATAAAGGCGTCTAGGGGATAAGATTACTCACATCTAATCAGAAGACATGAATCACGTATCCCTCACATCTATCAACCGAGTATCAACCATCGCTAACAGAATTTATGGGGTCTCACATAAGGGGTTTAGAATCTGAAAATATTTAGGTAACATGAAATTTGTCGTTTATCTAATTAAAATCCATTCATATAAAATATGATGATTTATTAGGTTTTAGAATTTTTACTTATCTTTATAACTATTTAGATTTACATTATAAATAAACGTCTAATATTAAGAATATACTATTATTATAAAAGGGTCGGATATGAAATAAGAATAAAAGGGGTGTTCCTTTTCAGATAAAAATAGTCTAAGAGTGGCATTATACAATAAAATAAAAGGCTAAATATATAATTATAATTATAAATAAACATATAAATATAGATATAAATCTAATTATAATTAAGTTGTGGTTCTCACTCTATCTTTGATTAATTAGGGACTCTGTAGTTTTTACTTTACAAAATAATAAATAAATAAGCCTAGCATTTCATTTGTTACAAAATAATAATATATAATAAATTATTATAATTACTTAAAATGTATATCATAAGAATATTAGTATATAAATCTAATAATTATAATTTACAAATCTATCTATTAATCTAATAGAAATATAAATAATTAAATAAATAAATATAAGTATTACCTATACTTATGTGTAATAGTTTATAACCTAATTAATCATTAATTATACTAATTATAATTAATAATAATCATATTGAAAAATATATATTATTATTAAAATAATTAATATTTAAATAATCTATTTGCATTAATTAAGAAAAAAAATACCTAAATAAATAAATAAACAAAAAAATAAAAATAAAAAATATATATTGCTAGCACTGTTGTAGAAACTGGAGGAGAAGTTGAGAAAGAAGAAAGAAGAAAGAAGAAGATAAGAGGAGAAGAAAGGAAGGGAAAGGAGGGGACTGGGCTGGCGGGGAGAGGGCTCGGCTGTAGCTGGTATTGTTGTAAGAAAATTAACATGTCTAGTTTTACTACCTTTTAATCAGATCGACAATTGTTTAATCTCACTTTTTCAGATCCATAACTCATACTTCCCCCTTACTAATTTACTCATTAACTCCTAATATTACATAACCACAAGTAACTCCCAAATAAAAATAAATTCCTAGATTTGGGTCAGTCAGGTAATCAAACTATATTTATAGACATCAATAATACTACTAGTCTACAAGAAAGAACGTACACTGATTCTACAATATAGAAAGTGTTATTTATTAATTGTATCATGTTCTACTCAAAAGTACCTCAATAGTGAAATGACATAATTTCACTATAATAAAACAATACAACAACGATAAATATATGTTCTACTAACCGTAACCATATAATAGTGAAATGACATAATTTCCTATAATAAAACAATACATTTTATTTAAGTAAATTATCTCCAAGATCTACAGAATGTATACTCTGATCCCAAACATGCTTAAACTATTATCCTTCAATACTATCACTAATACTGGGTAGAACGATAAATATAAGTTATTTCAACAACATCCGAAATCTAGGGGGTTAGAAAAGAAATAAAGAGAGCCATGAGTAAAAGGCTCAGTGAATAAACCTTACCCTAAATCAGTGATGCCATACAAAAAGTAAATTATGCACTGGATAATATGAATCAGAAAGAGTATCATGTCATGAATGAGTATATAAATGTGTCGTCAATAATACATAAATAAAAGGTAGATACAACGCCATAATTGATAAAAGTATATATAAT
Source organism: Typha angustifolia (assembly GCF_048772165.1). Lineage (NCBI taxonomy): Eukaryota > Viridiplantae > Streptophyta > Magnoliopsida > Poales > Typhaceae > Typha > Typha angustifolia. Next base: position 9,369,529 of record NC_133245.1, read on the forward strand.
TCTCGACAATGAATAAATATATCTCTATGTCATACTATTATCATAACTCTCTCAATATGACACATATGATGTCTGACAACCATGACCATGTTATGATACCAAATGCACTCATATATGATGCATAATGACTACTTAAAAATTAGGTATATCAGATGATAATAAAATCATATGCATTTATCAACATCAACATTATCATTGACATCTCGGTATAATAACATCGTACTAGACCACTATGCATAGTCAACACCCGGTACCTGATCTCAATATTCTACCCGTAGGCTTAAAGCATACCCTGCTATACACTAAGAGTATCTCAGTCATAATCATACCCAATCATACGCTAAGGGTATATTAAAATCCATCCAGATCGAGTACCCCACCAATTAATATAAATCACATGAGGGTAACTCGCTATACGCATTCCATAGCGAATGATAGGTGTCTGATTATCTGTGGACACAGACTCAACTGACCTCGGACATAGGCTACAAGATATCATATATCAGCGACCAAAATCATCACTCCAAGCACCCCTAACCCTAGCGCCTACTTGGGTACCTTCATGCTTTTTCTATCAACTTTCTTATCAATGAGATTTATGCATTTTCTTGTATATGATAGATCACTTACCTATATCCAGTACAATAACAAGTCATATATATTAGTAATTTAGGTGGTCAGAAAGTCAAGAAAAAAATAATACAATGCAGTCTCCAACCATATATCGAACACATGTATATCCCTACTAGTCTATTACATGCATACTCATGCTAGAGATCATCCCGATACAAAGTTATAATAGTATAATCATCTCCAATCATCTCTATATGTCATCAATATACTCATATTCTAGATCAATATAATCAAATGCATGATAAAATATGCTCAACTAAAATCATCTATAGATAAGGTCATATAATCATGCTAGAGGCCAAAACATATATATACATAATTATACATATATCCTAATTTGAGAAAGGCGTCTAGAGGATAAGACTACTCATTTCTAATTAGAAGACTCAAACCACGTATTCCTCACATCCGGTAACCGAGTGACTACACATCGCTAACAAGATCCATAAGGTCTCACATAAGGGGTTTGGGATATGAAAATGTTTAGGTAACATAAAGTTAGTTGTTTATCCGATTGTAATCCGTTCGAGTAAAATATGATAGTTTATTATCTTTAAGATTAATTAGGTTCATAGGATAAATTTAATTGTGATAATACATATGCTATTACCAAAATTTATATTTACTTAATAAAAATCCTAGTTTGCTAATTATAGAATAAGTAATAAGTATATAGTAATTTATCTCCTTTTGTAAATAACTAACAACGACCATATACAAGATTTATAAAAATAAAATATAAATATAATCTTATTACTAATTAGTTTGCAATGTGATAAGTTCTGATACCAATTGATAAGCTCTAATATCACTTGATAGGTTTTCGTACCAAAGATAGGCTACGCTACGATTCCTTCAAGATCGGAATGTATTATAGGAATCAATCTCTACATAATCGTGGGAAAATATTTGTCAGATATTCTCTAATAGTCAAAAAATTACAAAACTAATTGGGTTAGATCCGTAACTTGCTGATTCGAACTTTAGCAGGGACGAAAATATGGAATAACATGGGTGATGATGGTGGTGATGGATGGAGTGGATGTTAGGGTTATGGATAGGTATGGAGATGAGGGTGGATTGTGGATGTAATTAAGGGAAGTAGATGAAGGGAACGAAGTGGCCGAGATCCCAAAGAAGAGGGGTGGCTCGACAGTCAAGGGAGATTAGAAGTTAGGAAAAACCTTGCCAACTATAGAGGTGGAAGGATGGTGAAGAGGGAGGAGAGAGAAAGTCTGGAGAGAAGATAAGAGGCAAGAAATCAATGATCTAATAGCATAATGAAGTTGGCTGCCATCTACATATTTATAGAGGCTAGCCAACAAGTCCTAAAATAATATGAAATCCTAATTTTAAAAGATTTTCGTCGATCACGTTCGAACGCGTCTGATCGTAGTCGAACGCACCCAAAAAGCTCCATCTCTGTCTGTGCGAACGTGATGCAAGTGTTCTAACGCGAGCATTCGAACTCGCCCGACCATGTTCAAATGCACAATATATGTTGTTTATATTTGCGAACCTAATGCAGGCGTTCGCAAGGGCATTCGAACGTGACCCATCCTACGTTCGAACACGACCTACATGAATTTTATTTTAATGAAAATAAACACCTAATGCAACAAGAAAAGATTCTAACTAAGTGTATCACAATGCGTACTCTTATTTAATTAATCATAAATTATATGTAACATAATCATTATCCTATTATACAAAAATAATATGCAAACTTAGTATTTCATTTTATACAAAGTAGTAGACAATAATAAAATGCTAAAAATAGTTATTTAAAATATAAATATAAATATAAATATAAATATAAGATTATTATTAATAAGGCTACATGAATTAATCTAATAAATAATAACTAAATCATAAATAAAATTTATATGCAAATATTATAATTATAATTAATTAATTATTATACTAAAAATACTTGGCTAATAATTATACTAGTGAGTGTAAATTATCAACATAATTAATTACTAAATAAACTAATTTACTTTGACATTAGAAAATAAATTAAATAATTAATAGAAAGGAGAAGAAAAGTAATCTTTGCTATAATGCTGGGCTCGGGATGTCTGCTATAGTGATGGGCCGAGCCTAGCACTATAACAGCCATGAAAGAGGAATCGGGGAAGAAGAAAAGAAAGGAAGAAGAAGAAAGAAGAAGGAAGAAAGAGAAAGAAGAGAAGAGAAGAAGAAAGGGAAGGAAAGGAGGAGCCGGACCAACACCGACCATTGGTGGCAAGCCCGAGCCCATGCGCAAGAAAGAAAGAAGGCGAGAGAAAGAGAGAGAAAGAGAGAGAGAGAGAGAGAGAGAGAGAGAGAGAGAGGAAGAGGAGAAGGAGAAGAGCTCACCTCGGCGGCGACAGCAATGGTAGGCCATCGTCGGCAAGAGGGAGAGAGAGAGAGAGAATTAAAGGGAGAGAGAGAGATGGTGGGGATGTCGACGCTACAGCTACGGCGCTAGTGAGCTTAACAGAGCTAGCTGGTCCGGCCTGGTTGGAACCTATATGGGTGGAACCCATATGGTTCCAAGTGACCTGTTGGTCAAGTTTCCACACAATAACAAGATAAAGACCCTACATTTATGTAAATAATACAACAAAAGAAACCCAAAATATCAATAGGCCACAACAAGCCCCAAAATATATATCCATACAACTTAAATAGGGTAAATACCTACGTATTACAGTGAAATAGATAAAAAAGACTATGAGCAACTTTTCACCAACTCCTTGCGAACTCAGGGTCATCAAGTAATCTGAAATATTTCCACCGAAGGTGTTGAGCACAAAGCCCAGCAAGTATACACCTCTAAAGTTTAAAATTAGTGTAAGGAAAGATGTCACAAAAAATGTAGGTATGACAACTTGATCATAAAAGTGCATCCATTCAACATGTCTTTCATGTCCATATCTACAACTCACAAATAATAATAAGGGAATATATGATATGCATTGTTTAAACTATCAAATCTTTGCTCTCATGCTCCTATAGAGCCATAGCCATAAATCATCATTATATACTCATCGAGCTATCTACCACATCATAAACACATGCTCACTAATCATCTCATGCATTGAGGAGGAATAGACATCTAGCGGTATTATCGCCCGTACATGTCTGGCGACGCTACATATGACTGGTTGTTTGTGGCCAACAGATTAAGGACCCGAGTCGTAAGCTGATATTTCCATCTCTACAATCATCACTACCCACAGCGGGATAGTCAAGAATCCTCAGCTCATCAATGGACTCCATGACCGTGCGTCATCGAGTACCGCTAGGTCTAAGACTCCTACCTCTCAATCATACTTTCATATCACTAGTGTCTAGTCTCTGACAGAACAGTGTGATCGCCTAAATGCCATTCATGCTAACAACCTTAGGCGTAAACCATTTATCTCATAGGCACCATAAAATGAACTCTACCCATAACCTCGGATTGAGTTAGTGAGGGGTACTGCCTAGTCAAGACTTAACTACGTTATAATACGTGCAAGTAGTGCAATGATTAATATCATCAATTATATGGCATATACATCAAGATATCATACTTAGGTATGCACTAACAATCCATGAATAAATATGAGGCAATAAAGTAAATATAATTAAGCTAAACAATAACTAAATATTTGCACACGTGTGATTTGCATGTCATGAATTCATAAAGCCAACATCACATCAGAATTATACTATTCCTAAACAACGGAGGATTTACTTGCATGACAAGTTTCCAAGCTAATCAACTTCAACTATGCCACGGATCATCCTTGTATAGCATTGAGTCCAGCTCAAAAATAAAAGTAATAAAATATGAGCATAACAATTCTACCACTAAATAATTAAATAACCGTACTGACATTCAATATAGGTTTGAGTAGGCCCATCCAAAAATTCTTACCTTTATTAATCCAATAGAGTTGGTATATTAATTATGACGGTCTGACGCACCATTAGCGGTTATTAATATAATTCTCATCATATTTCCCGTTTCACTCGTTATTGTCGATTTGAACTAAATAAAATATACCACATTGGGTTGATTTACTTTATTGAATATAGTCGCACATGTAATATAGTTATCAAACTCCAATTATAGATAAATTCCCGTTAAAGAAATTCGTAGTGGTACTCTCATCTATCACCTCATTTATTTATATTAATTTATGGCAATTACTATACCTAACAATACTATTCTTTATCGATAATTAATATTAAGGCTCATGTTTGCCAACAATAATTAAATAACATGACTAAAGTAATTTAAAATAATTAGGGAGTAATTACTCTACTTGGGTTACCTCAAGGCTCAAGAATCCAACAAAAGTCCATCAGATTAGGCCCAAAGCCCTAAAGGAACTAAGCTTGTAATGCCTAAAAGCCTATTGGGCTAGGTCGCAACCCAACCCAAACAACATGGGCTGGGCTGCAGCCCAACCCACCATTTGGGTTGGGTCGCACCAAACCCACCACTTGTGTTGGGCCGCACCCAACCCAAGCCCAAGCCCAAGATAGGCTAGACCACAACCAGCCCAACCTCACAGCCAACCTCCCATCTTCACCCGAGGCATGCCGGGAAGGGAGTGGCTACCGACGATTGCCAACATCGACAGTCGGGCCACTCAGCTGCTCACCCTTCTCTCTGACCAAGGGAAATGGCACACGAGGTGCCGACCGATGAGGAAGCACGGTTGACATGGAGGGAAGAGCTCGATGGCGACGAGGGTAGCGGATCGAGGAGTCACCAAAAAGACCAATGAAAGACCCATGCTAGAGGGATGAGGAGGTCGAGGGGAGTGTGCATAGTGCATGAGTGGCCAGCTAGGGTGGCCAACAGTAAGGGAAAAGGCTCCTCCATGGCCGACGGCCATGGAGTTGGCCCACACTGTCGCCCAGGCTACGAGAACCTTGAAACAAGGTGCCAACTACTCCCTCTTGCGGAGGTGAAACTATCAGGGCTGGCATGGGAAGGCACGAAGCTGCCAACTAGCCAATCACCCGACAAGGCCGACGATGAGGAAGAAGGACGAGAGAAGGCACTAACAAAATTATTAACCTAAATTAATCTCGTAAGCCGAAAGGAGACTTACTGATGAGATGATCCACGGTGATGGCAAAATCCAGCGATGCTTCGACATGCAGGACGGAGAAGAGAAGGGTGGCAGCTGCGGAATGAAGAAGGGAAAGAAACGAAGAAGAAGAGAAGGAGAAGGAAAAAGAAAGTAGCGCATGTGTGCTCGCTTTAGTTATTTTTTTTATTAATTCGTATGAGATGTTACAATACTCTCCACTAAAAAGAATCTCGTCCTCGAAATTAAAAGTTAACTGCTATTGGCACAAGATTGACTGACAAAATCCAAAATCAAAAACTTAATAATCAACAACCCAAGTTCACAAGTTAATCGACTTATCAATATTAAATCATCGATTAGAATGAGTCCCAGCTCCAGATCTCCAAAAGTCAAATTTTCACACGAATACTCACCCTACTATATGCGCCCAGGATACCATATAATAAGACATTATGATAGTAAGAACTTTAGTTGTAAGGTTTTACTCGGATTCTACTGACAAAACAATCTATTCCTTTACCACGGACGAGAATCTAAGGATTAAGGTTATCAGACCAACTAGATAAGGCAAAGAATCACAATCACCCAGTATCACCGAAAATTAATGGTTATAAAGCTTATCCTAATAAAACCAAGATATATACTCCTCTCCAAATTCAACGTAATCCGATTCAATGTAATCCCAACAATTTGCAACATTGAGTCCACTTTTACAACTTAATTATATTTAGTTGTCTACCAACAATATCAATTTTGCAAATTTAAAATCCTTCTTATCTTTTAAATATCAATTAGATTTAAAATATCTAAAGATTTAAAATATCAACATCCTTAATAGTTTAAATCTTTTAAATAACAGTTTACTAGACTTCCTACCAACGAAAGATTTATACTTACTACCCACAAATTAAGGAAAGCGACCACACACTACTAATAAAATGATGACCTCACCCTAAGACAACAACAGCCACCGATTACCACTTTAAGAATTTCATTTCACCTATAATGACTTTCAAATAATTTGCATTGTCTCCACTTCAGAATTTTAGTTAATGTCGAGTAGGATAAATCTGAAATACATATTTTGTCACTATCATACTCATCTTTGGGTGATTAATATTTATATACCTAAATTCTAATTTTTACATCATGGCAACTCTATTCGGTCATTAGCCATCTTCTAATCAAACCAAATAGATAAATACTGGTTAGCTCTTCTCAAGAAGGCATTAAATTCAAATTTCCATGTCTAAAAGTCAAACTAGGTTAACTTCATATTTAATAATTATATACTCGTGACCTTGCTATTGTATCATCAAGACAATGATTCTATCACAACACTCCAAATCTAGCGTGATAGGGAGATTGATTTCCAACACTCCATTAATTGGAAGAATTTAAATATCATTGATTTCCAACATGATTCTGCATGCACCAAAAAATTCTCCAGGATGTGATAGCACAGAGTGGATACTGCTTCGTTTCACTTGAAACAATGTAGTATTATCACTAGGTGTTCTCCCAGTGGAGTTTTGTCTTTTCTTGAGAGAAGTGAGAACTTATTGGTTTCCACTAACACCGTTATCCCGGTAGAGTTCTTCATAAGCATGAGGGTGTCTCAACAAATCCGAGTCAAAATTTATTGCTTTAACGAATGACTGATGAAGAATATCCTTCTTATCTTGTCAGTTGCTTGCTATGCTGAACAAGTGTTATGGTGATTAACATGATTTGCAGAAGCAAGTTGTGTCAATAAGCTTCAGAAATCTAGATACAATAGAGAAAGAAAGAAATTTTTTTTTGTTAACACCTCTACATTGTTGCAATATAATGATTTTAAATATGCATTCACTATTTCCAAATCAAGCCCCACATTTTCTCAACAAAAAAAAAATGGTCACAAAAATGTATGACATTATTGGTTAATTTAATCACAGGCAGCAACTTACCAACTTGCGATTAACAAATTATTTACCCATTAAGGAAGCAAGCCTTTGCCTGCATCACCAAGAGTTTGTTTGGTAGTGTGGGTGAAAGTGCATAAATTCCATGTTTCAATGGAATGCCCTCATCAATTGTTTATTGTCTGCTTCTTTGCACTCTGGTTGCCATGCTGTGGTTTCTATGGAATTCGACCATATCCACTCAACTATAAATAGATTGGCATAGAGATTGCTGCATTTTTTTTCTTTTCTTATAAATTTCAAATCTAATGAAATCTTCATTAACAGTACAATTCCACACATTAAGTTCATCTTCGCTAGTTATTTATCTCTAGATGTATCAGATCTATATAGCATGCAGGCAACAAAATAATCGGGTAGTCTCAAACTATCTACAAGATTTCCATCAGTCTTGCATAAATTTTCTTTCTTTCTTCTACTCCATTCTCTTTTTCTCTCTTTTAGTCATAACACATGCATTGCTCATCATCCTCCTGCTACTATTGATTAATGCCCTATACTAGAAAAGTGAACACCTATGGCTAGTTTCACTCTTCACTGAGCTATCCGAGTCCCATACAATATCAAATATTACGCCATGTTTACCCAATAATTGGATTGAAGAATAAATAAGAAATAACACATTTTAATAATCTCAATACTTCTTCAAATAAACAATAGTTCATCACCTCTTACTTTCATTTTCACAACTTTATTGCAAATAATTATACTAGTATTTATAAAAACAATAAGAGAACTCAAGCATGACATACTCAACTTATTAAGTTGTTCCAAAAATGGCTATGCGCAAGATTAATCATTCATACATTGGTCTGCCGATAGTAAACTTGTTCTTTAGTCATTATAATGCAAAATTGATAATAATTTTAAGTTTAAATTATGCTCCCTCATAACTTATATTTACAAAAGTTCTAACATCTCAATTATTTAAATACAACCAACACCAGCCAATGATTGAATTGTCCTTGTAACCGATCAATGTTTTAGCATCATGATGTAATAACTAAAAGTTCCATTTGAGGTAACAATCAAGAATTCAGGTACTCAATAACAAAAAGTTAATATCATTCACCAGTCTGAATTAACCATGAGTCAGCTCCCACTTGTCGGTAGATTTTAACTTAATACTAGCCATCCAACTCTCCAAGTTCCATGATCTATAAACTGAAGCTTTTCAACATTACTCAAATTATCCAAGCAGGCATCATGAAAATAACTTCTCTAATATTTGTATCAGTAATAAAAGAAAAAACTAATATGATGTCAAGTATCATTTTAGACATTATCAACACTCAACTGAAATTTTAGACAACAAATGTGGTGAACACGCACCCACTAAGGACTAGCTAGTTGGTACTCAGGAAAGGCCCTACACCAGGTGACCTCCAACTAGACATCAATAACTCACCATCAAATCACCTTCCAACCTTAAACACCCTAAATTGACAGCTATTCAAGCTCCGGTAACTTGATGCACACACTTTGTCACTTGTCATAAAAGTTGAACTGAAAGAATATAATACACCCTTTTTTCCTAAGGAAAAGAATGAAAATAAAAATAAAATAAAACAAAATAAAACTGACTAAACTTTAAAAGGCATCATCAAAATAAATATTATGCACCATGAAATATCAAACAAGTGACAACCGTGCTAACAATCAATCCATCGCCTAATGTTCTACTTGGACCAATTCATCTCACAAATAGAATATTCTATTAACTCAATAATCGATTTACTCACTACACATCCAATCAAAACATTGAATGCACCAAGACATAATAAGGGACAAAGGTATGCAGTGATAATTGCAATAACAACTCTATCTTCAAGAACTCATAAATTTGGCTACAAATCTACTCAAGGAACCAACCACTCTCTACACTAATCACGAGGTAATTTATGTCCACTTACTACAGAATTATAATACACGCGATACGGGATAGGGTCTACACTATACCAAGGAAACTCAAAATAGTAGTATACATGAAGATTGGCAAAAGGATTCATCGTTAGCTCACTTTTTTTGGGGGGGGGATTAATATCAAGATCTCAACATATACTTTCATATAATTTTCTATATAAATCACCACACATGAAGGGCAAAAATGTAATCCTTCAACTTTTACTTCCTAACCCGATTATACATATGACTTCACAATGCTAAAGATAATTAGCAAGCGAATTACCCGATTTATATGTGCAACAACGCATTACTTATTTGCGAGCACAATTTCCAAATTCGTATTCATTTAATTTATGAATTTCAAATGTAATACCTAGAAGTCGCTAATTTCAAACACATCCATCCAAACACAATTTCTAAGTTTTCCTACACGTCACTTGTATGGATAGTATTTTGTAAAGCTTGCCGAATTATTTGCTGAATCCTGCCTCTGATACCATGTTGAAACACCCACCACCAAATACACGTGCCTCCCATGTGGTTTTCACGTGACCTGTTGGTTTCTACACAATAACAAGAGAAAGACCCCATATTTCTATAAATAATACAACAAAAGAAACCCAAAATACCATAGGCCATAACAAGTCCCAAAATATATATCCATACAACTTAAATAGGGTAAATACCTGCGTGCCATAGTGAAATAGATAAAAGAGACTATGAACAACTTTTCACTAACTCCTTGCGAACTTGGGGTCATCAATTAATCTAAAAATATTTCCACCGAAGGTGCTAAGCACAAAATCCAACAAGTATACACCTCTACAGTCTAAAATTAGTGTAAGGAAAGATGTCACAAAATATGCAGGTATGACAACATGATCATAATAGTGTATCCATTCAACATATCTATCATGTCCATATCTACAACTCACATATAATAAATAATAAGGGAATACATGATATGCATTGTTCAAACTATCAAATCTTTGCTCTCATGCTCTCAGAGAGCCGTAGCCATAAATCATCATTATATGCTCATCGAGCTATTTACCATATCATAAACACATGCTCACCAATCATCTTATACATCGAGGAGGGATAAACATCTAGCGGTATTATCACCCGTACATGCTTGGCGATACTGCATATGATTGATTGTCTATGACCAACAGACTAAAGACCCTAGTCGTAAACCTATATGTCCCTCTCTACAATCATCACTGCCCACAGCGGGATAGTCAAGAGCCCTCAGCTCATCAATGGACTCCATGACCCTGCATCATAGGGTACCGCTAGGTTTAAGACCCCTATCTCCCAATCATACTTTCATATCTCATAGGCACAATACAATGAACTTTACTTTTAAACCCAAGTTAAGTTAATGAGGGGCACTGTCTAGTCAAGACTTAACTACGTGGTAATATATGCAAGTAGTGCAGTGATCAACATCACCAATCATATGGCATGTACATCAAGTTATCATACTCAGGTATGCACTAACAATTTAGGAATAACTATGAAGCAGTAGAGTAAATATAATTATGCTGAATAATAACTAAATATTTGCACACGTGTGATTTATATGTTATGAATTCATAAAGTTAACATCATATTAGTGTTACACTATTCCTAGACTACGGAGGATTTACTTGCTTGATAAGTTTCTAAGTTAATCAACTTCAACCGCACCACGAATCATCCTTGTATAGCACGGAGTCCACCTCGACAATGAAAGTAATAAAACATGAGCATAACAATTCTACCACTAAATAATTAAATAACCTTACTGATATCTGATATAGGTTAGGTTTGAGTAGGTCCATCCAAGAACTCTTACCTCTATTAATCCAATAGTATTAATTATGACGGTCTAATGCACTATTAACGGTTATTAATATAATTCTCATCATATTTACCGTTTCACTAATTACTGTTGATTCGAACTAAATAAAATATACTACATTGGGTTAATTTACTTTATTGAATATAGCTGCATGTCTAATATAGTTATCAAACTCCAATTAGAGATAAATTCCCATTAAAGCAATTTGTAGTGGTACTCTCATCTATCCCCTCATTTATTAATATTAATTTATGACAATTACTATACCTAACAATACTATTCTTTATCGATAATTAATATTAAGGCTCAAGTTGGCCAACAATAATTAAATAACATGACTAAAGTAATTTAAAATAATTAGGGAGTAATTACTCTACTTGGGATACCTCAAGGCCCAAGAGTCCAATACAAGTCCATCTGATTGGGCCCAAAGCCCTAAAGGAACTAAGCTTGTAATGCCTAAAAGCCTCTTGGGCTATGCCGCACAGCCCAACCCACCAAAATTTGGGCTGGGCAGCCTAGCCCAAGCCCGAGATAGGTTGGGTCGCACCCAGCCCAACCTCAGAGCCAACCTCTCATTGATACGATTCGGACTTCACCGATGTCGTCTCAAGCATAGATACACTTTATGGGTGTCTTTTACTCTTGTTTTATTGTTTAACTCATAGAAAAATAAGTTTTTTGTGTGTGGCGTTCGAATGCGAGTGGAGTGCATTCGAACGTGCTTGCGAATGCCTGCATCAGGTTCGCAAATACAGTGAGTGCAAAATATGTGTTCAAACGTCGTGTTCTCTTGTTCCCCAGCATCGCCACTTCTACCCCCCCTCAACCGGCCACTCACCCTAGTCCCTTAGGGGTGGCCCACTCCTCCCCCTTCTTCCAATCTATCTATCATCTTGCCCTAAACCCCTTCCAACATCTGTAATCTTTCCGCCTCCACTTACTCACCAGCGCCACCCCGTTATTGCTAGTCCATCACCCTCCACCATTATCAAGGATCTCGTGCCTCCATCCAAGGATCCAAAGATGGACTCCCTAATATTTGTCTACTAATCGGACGATATCTTAAGATTCCACCATCCAATTTGTCTAAAACTAGATTTGTTGGAAAACTCTTTTCGAGGACTACAACAATCAAAAGTTCACATCGATCCGACGGCTACATATTTTGCAATTTATTTTCAAAGTTTTATGTCCGATCCTATCCATATTTGAAATTCGGAATAGATCGAGCCTTGGCATAAGAGGAGATCATATCACTCATCCTCACCCGAGGCATGCCGGGAAGGAAGGGAGTGGCTGCCGGTGATTGTCGACACCGATATGAGGGGAGAGCTCAATGGCGACGAGGGGAGTGGATCAGCAAGTCACTAGAAAGACCAATAAAAACCCCATGCTAGAAGGATGAGGAGGTCGAGGGGAGTGTGCATAGTGCACTGTGGCCAGCTAGGGTGGCCGGCGACGAGGGGACAGGCTCCTCCAAGGTCAATGGCCATGGAGTTGGCCCACACCGTCGCCTAGGCTACGAGAGAAGGCACTAACAAAATTATTAACCCAAATTAATCTCATAAGCCGGATGGAGACTTACCGACGAGATGATCCATAGTGATGGAAAGTTTCGATAGCGCTTTGGCACTCGAGAAGGAGAAGAAGGGCGGTGGCTACCAACTGAAGGAGAAGGGAAAGAAAAGAAGAAGAGAAGGAGAAGGAAACAAAAGTAGCGCGGGCACGTGCGCTCGCTTTAGTTTTTTTTATTACTTCGTACGGGATATTATAGCCACGTCGTGCCATGATTATTATTATTTTTGTTAATTTTTTAATTTTTTAATTTTTTTTGCGATAGGTTGTTACACTATCACCCTAATTTCTAAATTATTTTATATTTACAATCCATAATCATCTACAATATCACCTCATATCTTTTTCACCACACAACATCGTCATATGTCTTACTCATCCATCCATAATCAATAATTATAATTCACATGAAGAATCAAAATAGTCTCTCTCCACATATACATTTTTTATATCATCTCCTAATCCCAAGTGTATCCAATAAAAGAATCAAAAATCCAAAATATGCAATATCTCTTCAGAGTAACCTCAAATCAACTGATAATAATCTTTCTGTACAAAATACATATTTCCACATGTTTATAAATTTTTACACTTTATCACATCATATGAACAATCTACATCTCCAATATTTTGTTCCCCAGACAATAACACCTCGACATCGATAACATCAATGCATGATTTAGTAATATTTCTTTCTATTCATTAGTCGCTTAGATAAATTCTTAATATACCAATATCTCAAATTATTTCTATCAATATTGTTAAGTATCAAAACTTAATAATATCAACATCACAACCTAGATCTCTATATGATACAATTCGGATTTCACCGATGTCGTTTTGAGCATGGATACACTTTAGGGGTATCTTTTATTCTTGTTTTAGTATTTATTTCAAGAAAAAAAGGGATTTTCTGTATGTCACGTTCGAATGCGGGTGGGGTGCATTCGAACGCGCTTATGAACGCCTACATCAGGTTCGCAAATATAGAGAATGCAAAATGTGCGTTCGAACACGATCGGCGAAAACCACTATTTTTAGGGTTAATAATTGTAATTTTTGAATTGTTTGGTTAGCCTCTAAAAGTGTGGATGACAACCAAGGAGTCATCATTAAATGAATTGAGGTTTGCCCTAGTCTTCTTCTACTTCATCTTCTCTCTCGTTCTATCGTTCTCCGGCATCGCTCCTTCTAGCCTCCTTCGACCGGCCACTCACCCTAGTCCCTTAGGGGTGACCCACTCCTCCCTCTTCTTCCAATATATCTATTACCTTGCCCTAACCCCTTCCATCATCCATAAATCTTCCACCACCACTCACTTATCGGTGCCACCCTATTACCGTCGGTTTACCACCATCCATAATCACCTAGGATCTCGTGCTTCTATCCACGGATCCATAGACAGACTCCTTGATATTCGTCTACTTCTCGAACGACATCTAAAAATCCCACCGTCCAATTTCCCTAAAATTAGATTTATTAGAACGCTCTTTTCTAGAGTTACAACATATCAAAATTTCACGGTGATACGACGGCTGCAACTTTCCAAATCCTTTTCTAAAGTTCCATGCCAGATCCTATTCAGATCTAAAAACGGGATAGATCAAACCTTAGCCCAAGGGGAGATCGTATTACTATCTCAACCAATTAATATCCAATTGGTAAAGATCGACTACTAGCGTAATCTTAAAATAAACTGACAACTACTATACTTGATAGTTTACCTGATCATCCTTAAATCTAGAATATGATGCCACCTAAATTATAACGCCCTAGTCCAGCATGGGCACGTGAATGCCCATGCGTCCACACAGCACGCACTATTCATGTGATAGGATGGGCGGGGCCACTAGACACACATACACTCCTGTGCTCAAATAATCCATCATAAAATAAATCATGATATCATCAAGTTAAACCTGTTAACATATCATTATCTATATTCACAACAACCCTACTAGACAACTACATAATCTGGTAGGGCCCTCATAAGCCACGACAAACCATCAAGATATAACTAAAATCACTAATACATGGATACACTATAATCTGATATGTATTATACAATTCATCGTCTATTACAAAGGAGTATAAATATCCAATAATGATATAACTCAATATCTATATAAACTATCTTTTATACTGTCTCGCGTCTATAACTCACATAATCTTTACTCTAAAATATCTTCTTTAGATATCTCAAGTCACTATCACATACCACGTCTGAAGGGTTATAAAAGAAATAAAGAGAATCATAAGCTAAAAGCTCAGTGAATAGATCTTACCCCGAATTAGTGATGCCAAATAGAAAATAAATCATGTACTAGATAATATGAATTAGAAAAAGTATCATATCATGAATCGCTATATAAATATATCCTCAATAATATATAAATGTATAGTGGATACCACGTTCTAACTAATCAAATATATATCTTGATAATATATAAATAAATCTTCATGCTATACCATCATCATAACTCTCTCAATATAACACATATGATGCATGCCGACCATGACCATGTTATGATATCAAATGCAACCATATATAATGCATTATGACTACTAGATAATTAGGTATATCAAATGATAATAAAATCATATGCATTTCTTAATATCTCAGTTATCAATATCGACTTTGAATAACATTATCATACTAAACTACTATGCACAGTCAACACCACCCAATACCCGATCTCATCATCGTGCCCATAGGTTTAGAGCATACCCTACCAAATGCTAAGGATATCTCAGTCATAGTTATATCTTACCATACGCTAATGGTATCTGAGTCATAATCATATATTGCCATATGCTAAGAGTATCTCTGTCATAATCATACCCTGCTATACGCTAAATGTATATTAATATCTATCCAAATCGGGTACCTCATTAATTAATAGAAATCACATAAGGGTAACTCACCACATGCATGCCCTAACGAATGATAGATGTTCGATTATCTGTGCGCACAGATTCAATTGACCTTGGACATGGGCCATAAGATATTGCATATCAACAACCATAATCATCACCTCAGGCACCCTAACCTTGGTGTCTCCTCGGATACCCTCATGCTTTTTCTATCAACTTTCTTATCGTTGATGTAACAACCCAATCCAAAAAAAAATAATAATAATTTCATGGGCACGACGCGATCGGCCACACTGTGGCCGGCCTCGTGCCCATGCCAGTTGCTCATGCAGCTTGGTGGGGCGCCACGCGCTTGAGGCCGCTGCCGCAGCCAACCGGCTGCGACCAGCTGGCCGCGGTGGGCCCCGGTGGGCCCTGGCGCCGCCACTACTTCTCCTCTACCGCCTTCCCTCTCTCTCTTTAAATCTCTCTCTCTCTCTCTATGCTCTCTCTTTATCTCTCTCTCTCTCTCTCTCTCTCGCCGAGGCCGGTCGTCGCCGTCACCACCTCCACGAGCGCCAGTGAGCTTCTCTCTCTCTCTCTCTCTCTCTCTCTCTTTCTTGCCCGAGGGTGGGCTCGTCGGAGCCGAGCCACCGGTGAGAGGCCGACCGCTGGCTGGCCAGCAGCGGCCGATGCCCTCCCCGCCGGCCCGGGTCCACAACCGCCTCCCTCACCTCCTCTCTTTCTTCTCTTTCTCTTCTGTTCTGCTTCTTCTTCTTCTTCTTTCTTTCCTTCTTTCTTTCTTTCTTTCTTTTTCTCCTTCTTCCTCAGCTCCTTCTCTTTCTTTCTGCACAGTGTTGGGCTCGGCCTAGCACTGTAGGAGACAGTGCTGGGCTGAGCCCAGCACTGATGGCAGATGTGATTAATTTATTAATTAATTAGTTTATTTATGTTATTTATTTAGGTATTTTTCTTCTTAATTTATGCAAATAGATTATTTAGACATGAACTATTTTAATAATATTATATATCCTTCAATATAATTTTATTAATGATAATTTTTATAATTAATGATTAATTAGGTATAAATATATGTAATACTTATATTTATTTATTTATTTACATATCTATTAGATTAATAGATAGATTTGTAAATTATAATTATTAGATTTATATTCTAATATTCTTATGATCTATATTTTAAGTAATTCTATTAATTTATTATACATTATTATTTTGTAACAAATAAGATAATGACTACATAGTCCCTAATTAATCAAGATATAATTTAATTATAATTAGGTTTTTACCTATTTTTATATTTTATTTATAATTAAAATCTAGCCAATCATAAAAATAAGTAGAAATTCTAAAATCTAATAAATCATCATATTCCCTTATTTGAGACCCCGTTGTCCTTGCTAGCGAGAAGTGTCACACGGTTGATGGGCGGATGTAAGGGATACGTGGTTTGTATCTTCTGATCAGTGTGAGTAGTCTTATCCCCTAGATCCCTTTCTCAAATTAGGTTATATTATATATTACGTACATGCATGTTTTGGCCTCCAGTATGATTATATGATTTTATCTAGAGATGATTACAGTCGAGCATATTTTTATCATGCATATAATTAGGCTGATCTTGGATATGAGTATGATGATGATAAATAGAGATGATGAGATATGATTATACTGTGGTGAGGTTATGTCTAGTTGATCTGTAGCATGGGTATGCATATAATAAATTAGCATGAGTATGCATGTGTTGACTATATAGTTGGAGACTACATTGCATCATTTTTCTCTTGATTCCTATTCCACCTAAATTCCTATTATGCATTGACTTGTTATCGTACTGGATATATATGCATATGATCTGTCATTTAGAAGGAAAGCATGAAATGTGATTGATAGGATAGTTGATAGAAAGCGTGAGGATACCCGAGTGGGCGCGAGGGTTAGGGCGTGCCTGGAGATGACTGATCGCTCGACATAGTCGCAATCCTGTTGGCTTTACGTCTGAGGTCGTTAGTCTATGTGCGCAGCAGACATTCGGACACATGCCGTTCGCTAGGGCATATGTGGCGAGTTATCCTCACGAGGTTTCTATCAACTATGTGGGTGCCCGGTCTGGATGGATGTTGATACCCTAGCGGGTGGCGGGGTATGGTTACTTTAGAGATACTCTTGCGGGTGGCGGAGTATGCTCTGAGTCTTTGAACATGATGTTGAGACCGGGTACCGGGTGTTGACTGTGCATAGTGGTCTAGTATGATGATATTATACCGAGATGTCGGTGATGATCGTGATGTTGAGAAATGCATATGATTTCATTATTATCTGACATACCTGATTATCGAGTGGTCAATATGCATCATATATGGTTGCATTTGATATCATAGTATGGTCATGGTCGGCATGCATCATGTGTTATGATGATAGTATGACATGGTTCTCATGGTCGAGGATTATATACTTTTATCAGTTATGACATGTTATCTACTTTTCATTTATATATTATTAAGGATACATTCATATATTCATTCATGACATGATACTCTTTCTGATTCATATTATCCAGTACATGATTTATTCTCTGTTTGACATCACTGATTCGGGGTAAGGTCTATTCACTGAGCCTTTTGCTCATGACTCTCTTTATTTTTTTTCTAACCCCTCAGATTTGTGGTACGTGATAGCGACCTGAGATATCTTGGGAAGATATTTTAGAGTGATGATGATGTGAGCTATTGATGCGAGACGGTATAGAAGATAGTTTAACCAGACATTGAGTTGTATCGTTGTTTGTTATATTTGTACCTTATTGTATCAGACGATGATTTGTATAATATAGGTCGAATCATAGTGTACTCTTGTATTAGTTATTTTAGTTGTATCTTGATGGTTTGTTGTGGCCTGTGTGGGTCTTGCCAGATTATGTAGCGGTCTAGTGTATATTATTGTGGACTTTGATATTCATATGTTAATAGGTTTATTTGGTTAAGAGTATGATTTATTTGGTGATGGATTATATGATCATGGATAGGTTAGCAGGTTTTATTTGATGATGTCATGATTATATGTGCACAGGAGAGTATCCGTGCATGACGGGCCCCGCCCGACTTGTCGCGTGCGTCGCGCGTGCCGTGCGGCCGCGTGGGCGTTCACGTGCCGTGCCGGGCGGGGGCATTACAGTTCAGATTTATGCATTTCCTTCTATATGATAGATCACGTGTATATATCAAATACTATAGCAAGTCATGCATATTAGGGATTTAGATGGTAAAGAAGTCAAGAGAAAAATGATGCAATGCAATCTCCAATCATGTATCTACACATGCATACCCATATTAGTCTATCACATACATACTTATGCTAGAGATCATTTCGACATAAAATTCCAATAGTATAGTCATCTCAAATCATCTCTATATGTCATCAGCACACTCATATCCTAGATTAATTGGGGACTATCTAGTCTTTACTTTATAAAATAATATATAAATAAATAAATAGGCCTAGTATTTCATTTGTTATAAAATAATAATATGTACTAAATTATTAGAATTACTTAAAATGTATATGAAAAGAATATTAGTATATAAGTCTAATAATTATAATTTACAAATCTATATATTAATCTAATATAAATATAAATAAATAAATAAATATTAGTATTACTTATATTGTAATAACCCAAGTAGGGTAAAAAAAAAAACACTAGCTGGGCATGACACAACAGGCCACACTGTGCCATCCTCGTGCCCAGCATGCCATGAATGCTGTGGTAGCGGTGAAGGTGCCACGCACCTCCACCGAGCCACTCTTCTCCACGTCGCAGAGATGCGTGGAGGTGGGACCCAGCCCATCGGCCACTCCGCCGTCACCATGTGACCATCTCTCTCTCTAATATTTTTTTCTCTCTCTCTTCCTCGCATTCTTTTTCTCTTGCTCTCTCCCTCTCTCTCTCCTCTAGTCCACCAGCAATCACCGACCGTCGAGAAGAGCCGCTGTCGGCCCTTCTATTCACCGGTGAGCCCTCTCTCTCTCTCCTCTCTCTCTCTCTCTCTCTCTCTCTCTCTCTCTCCTCTTTCTCTCTCTCTCTCTCTCTCTTGGTTTTCTCTTGGGACTGCCGAAGGTGTGAGCCACCGGCGAGAGGCCGGCCGCTGAGTGGCCACCAATGGCCGTACCCCTCCCTTGTGACCCAGCCCTCTTCCCTTTTTTCTTCTTCCTCTTCTTCTTCTTCTTCTTCTTCTTCTTCTTCTTCTTCTTCTTCTTCTTCTTCTCCTCCTCCTCCTCCTCTTCCTTCCCTTCTTTCCTTCTTTCGGCCTAGAACCTTGCTACTCATGGTGCTAGGCTCGGCCTAGCACCTGCTATGTTAAGGTGCTGGGCTGAGCCCAACACTGTGTATAGTTTTTTTAATATATATATCTATATATATATATGCATATTATTGATTACTAATTATATTTGATTAGGTTATTAATTATTTAATTAGTTTAGTTAATCTAATGTATTTAATTTATATGAATTAAATCTAATTATATCATGTTTAGCAAAATACCTACAACATAAATTTCTATATTAATTCTAGATAGGTAATAGTAATTATTAGGGTTTTGTACGTATATTCTTGCATAATTATTTGTAGTAACTTAATTCTTAGTTTTCCTAATTATCAAAGAGAATAATAGATAGATAATTATGTTTTAAATACACTATTAGAAAATATAATTATGGTTAATAAATAACAAAACAAATATAGGAATGAAGAATATATGATTACAACGAGAAATTATTATTAAGTCGGGTTAATTTTAATTAATATAAGGACTGACATTATATGTTATAAATAATTTCAAATTTTGACCCCTCTGTTCAAGACCCCGTGGACTTAGCTATTGAGGCTTGATCGTTGTCATAGCAGTATAAACGAGTGATTGTTTGGTAATTGCAATGGTGGTGAGTAGTCTTATCCCCTAGACGCCTTTCTCAAATTAGGTTATATTATATATTATGTATATGTATATTTTGATCTCCAACATGATTATATGATTTTATCTAAAGATGATTACAGTCGAGCATATTTTATCATGCATGCAATTAGGTTGATCTTGGATATGAGTATGATGATGATATATAGAGATGATTAGAGATGACTATACTGTTATAATTTTATGTCCAGTTGATCTATAGTATGAGTTTGCATGTTGCAATAGATTAGCATGTGTATGTATGTGTTAACTACATAGTTGGAGACTACATTGCATCATTTTTCTCTTGATTCCTATTCTACCTAAATTCCTGTTATGCATTGACTTGTTATCGTACTGGATATATGCATATGATATATTATTATGAAAAAACCCCTAGACACACGTATGTATCTAACCTTTAGGTAATGATATCGTTCGTTCGCTTAAGTAAAATTCTAAAGAAATATTAAGAACGAAAGCAGAGATGAACACCAAGATCTTAACGTGGAAAAACCCAAAACGGAAAAAAAACCACGGATCCAAACTCGGATCAAAACCAATCACTATGATAGTAGCAGTTACAAGACTGACTCACAAAATAACCCGTCGATCCAAACGACTTTGTTCCTCTCAGTCTTGATCGCTAGAACCCACGATTCACTACTTCTTATAATTGAAGTCCAATCTCAGTAGCCCTCGAGATTGATATTTCGTTTAGATCGCCCTTAAGACGAATGATTAAATTCTTATAGATGAGTGAAACCTTGTTCATTGAAGAGCCGATGTAGCCTCAAGAAATCTCCTTCAATAATGCTTCTTCAACTACCCTAGAGATAGGGCATCACAATCCTTATATATGATCTCCAAGATAGAGCCAAATCCAAGTCTTATCCGTACTCACGAAAATCCAATAAATTACAAACTTCATAGGTGCGTTCGAACGCGGCCCGAGTGCGTTCGAACGGCCTGACTTAATCTCAGGTGTGTTTGAACGGGCCCAAGTGCGTTCGAACGCGACAGCTTGAATTCTTCAGGTTGCGTTCGAATGCGTTTGTGAACGCTGCTCTCAGTCTGTGTGAACGCAGTGCCCGCGTTCGAACGCGTTTGTGAACACAGCTCTCTGTCTGTGTGAACGCAGATTCCGCGTTCGAACACGGTTGTGAACGCGGTGTGAACTCAACAGCCTTTAGGCAATGATATCGTTCGTTCGCTTAAGTAAAGGTCCGAAGAAATATTAAGAACGAAAGCAGAGATGAACGCCAAGATTTTAACGTGGAAAAATCCAAAACGGGAAAAAAACCACGGATCCAAACTCGGATCAAAACCAATCATTATGATAGTATAAGTTACAAGACTGACTCACAAAACAACCCGTCGATCCAAACGACTTTGTTCCTCTCAGTCTTGATCGCTAGAACCCACGATTCACTGCTTCTTGTGATTGAAGTCCAATCTCAGTAGCCCTCAAGATTGATCTTTCGTCTAGATCGCCCTTAAGACGAAAGATTAAATTCTTGTAGATGAGTGGAATCTTGTTCGTTGAAGAGCCGATGTAGCCTCAAGAAGTCTCCTTTAATAATGCTTCTTCAACTACCGTAGAGATAGGGCATCACAATCCTTATATATGATCTCCAAGATAGAGCCAAATCCAAGTCTTATCCGTACTCATGAAAATCCAATAAATTACAAACTTCATAGGTGCGTTCGAACGCGGCCCAAGTGCGTTCGAACGGCCTGACTTAATCTCAGTTGCGTTCGAACGGGCCCAAGTGCGTTCAAATGCGACAGCTTGAATTCTTCAGCTTGAATTCTTCAGGTTGCGTTCGAACGCGTTTGTGAACGCTGCTCTCAGTCTGTGTGAACGCAGTGCCCACGTTCGAACGCGTTTGTGAACGCGGCTCTCTGTCTATGTGAACGCAGATTCCGCGTTCGAACGCGTTTGTGAACGCACCGCATTCGAATGCGTTTGTGAACGTGGTGTGAACTCAACAGCTTTTCTCTACTAATCTTGCAATTCTTCAAACCAGAGATATTCTAGACTTGTGTAAAGCTCATATACATGAAAAAATACACTTAGAATATTTTGTACACAATTGCCAACAAATAAAAACCTAAGAATTTAGAAGAAAAATATGAAATATGATTGAAAGGATAGTTGATAGAAAGCGTGAGGATACCCGAGTGGGCGCGAGAGTTAGGACGTGCTTAGTGGATGATTGATCGTTCGACATAGTCGCGATCTTGTTGCCTTATGTCCGAGGTCATTAGTCTGTGTGCACAGCAGACATTCGGAGACATGTCGTTTGCTAGAGCATATGTGGCGAGTTATCCTCACGAGATTTTTATCAGCTAGAAGGGTGCTTGGTCTGGATGGATGTTGATACCCTTAGCGGATGGCAGGGTATGGTTATATTTGAGATACTCTTTGCAGATGACAGAGTATGCTCTGAGCCTTTGGGCATGATGTTGAGACCGGATACCGGGTGTTGACTATGCACAGTGGTCTAGTATGATGGTGGTATACCAAAATGTCAGTGATGATTGTGATACAGAGAGTTTCATATGATTATTGAGTAATTATCATAATTTATACACCATTGCATTTGACATCATGATATAGTCGGCATGCATCATATGTGTTATATTTGTGAGTGATACGATGATAGTATGACATAGAGGTTTATCTATACATTGTCAAGAATTTATGTTCTTGATCAGTTATAATATGACATTTACTATGGATCTAGGATTATCAAGGACTTGCTTATATGTTCAGTCATAGCATGATGCTTCTTTCTGATTCATATTATCTAGTACTTGATTTACTTTCTGTTTGGTTTCACTAATTTGAGGTAAGGTCTATTCACTCGGCCTTTATGAAACACCAACTTCCAAAAATCACCTGTTCCTCACATGGAGAGTTTCACGTGATTCTCATGTGACCTATTAGTGAAATAATCTCATAAAGTATCTGGATAAGTCTAGAAATACCATAATAATCAAAACAAATAATCCAAAGTTATAATTATCACAGGCCTCAACAAGCCCCTAGGAATACAAGTCTATACGCAAATTTTAAGCATAAAAACCCTTACAGGGGCTAAGTCCAACTATGAATAATAGAATAAACAATACTATTAGGAAAACGAATCTCCTACTTGATATCTGCGTCCTCCATAATTAGCTCTAAAATATTTTCACCAAAATGGCATTGAGCACAGGGCCCAGCAAGTATAATCCAATAGTAATCTATGAATATTGTATTGCATGATAAATAGAAATACAAATCCATAATTATGAACATATCAAGGAAATGCGTACAGTACAATTTTTAATAACTTTCATCATCATAGCTCAATATTAATAAAAATCCACACAAAAACCATGTCACTAATATCATATCTCACAAAGCAACATAGTATTGAGGGGAACTAGTCATCTAGCGGTATTATCACCCATATATGCCTGGCGACGCTGCATATGACCGATTATTTATGGCCATTAGACTAAGAACCCTAGTCGTAGGCCTATCAACACTGCTTTAGTAAATCATCGCATATAGCAGAATTATTACTTGTAGCTGAATCATCGCACAGAGCATACTCATCGCATACGGCAGGTAAGAGCTCACAGCTCGATAGACACCCTGACCCTACGTCCTCAGGTACCGCTAGAACTATAACCCTACCTCCCAATCATTTTTATTAATATCATAGTAGACTAGTCTCTAACTAGGGCAATGTAATCACTTGAATGATCCACCATCTAACGATCTTAGATGTAGACCGCTAATATAATACTATATAATAGACTCTACTCTTAACCCCGGGTTGAGTGGGTGAGAGGGGCACTGCCTAGTTGGGACACGACTAACAATGATACGTGCATTTGGTGCCATAACTTCTACTATTTATTATATTATGATCATCAAAATAACATGTATTATAAACAATGCATGGAGCCTATCATACATGTGCAATAAGTAGTAATTAGTGCAAGTAAGAATTGACATGTAATTATTGCAAATAAGAAATGACATATGTAAACATTATTCATAGACTAATATAGGATCTAACTCGCCTGAAATATCTCTGGAATCTATTTCACTCTCCTAATCAGTCAGCTCCGCTTGAATTTTGAGATCCTCCTTGCACAATAATGGGTCTAATAATTATAAGATAAAATGAACATAAGAATGATGAACTAACAACCTTGTTGTATAAATTAAATTTGAATTTCTAGGTCCGAGTAGGTGACTTGGTTTTACATTTATCCTTTCCTATTAATATATTATTTTGTATTAATTAAAAATGGTTATTTATGATAAAATTAGAGTCATCCACATTTGCAAGTGTCAAAGATAATTGAAAAGACTAATAAATTCAAATACCCTATTTTAATTATGTATTATTCTTAATTATATTAATAACATGGTTGAGAAAAATTAAAAAATGTAGCTTAAAAAAGTTAAAGAAAAAGTGTGGGTGCCCAAATATTGGGTGGGCTGGGCTTAAGAGTTTAGTCCATCACAACAACCACTTGACAAATGGGGTGAATTGGGCTGAGCCCAATCCACCTATACCTACGAGTGTGGGCTGCAGCCCACATCGTAGCCCACAGAGGTCGAGTGGACTGGGCTCCTAGTCCACCACTGGCTATGGGCATGGGCTGCGGCCCACCCTGTAGTCCACAAGGGTCAGGTGGACTGGGCTCACGAGCCCTGTTCACCGATGGCTACGGGCATGGGCTGTAGCCCACTCCTGTAGCCAACACAAGCTGGTGGGGGTTCGATCAATCTCCACCCAGCTCAGTCTTCTTCTCTAGGGGATAGAGGGAGATGGAGTTGCTACTGTCGGCGATCCCGTCACCAACAGCCAAACTCCACCGATTCCCCAAAGTCGATGAGGTCGACTTGGGTTGTTGGTCGGTTTGAACCATCGGCTAGCGTGGCCGATGGTGGAGCTTCCTAATTCAGTGAAAGATGGGCTCGAAGCCCTCATCTAGAGTACCCACCTCTTCCATGTGAAGAGGTGAGTCAATCGAGGCTAACCCGAGGATTGAGGTGAGGGGATCTTGGTTGGCCACCGGCGCTCCGGTGACCCGCTGTCCGCGGCGAAGTCTTCGGCTGCTCAAAGAGAAAAGAGAGCAAGCGGTGGAAGACCGAGAAGAAGAGATTACGAAGAGTAGAAAACCAAAGGGGGAGGGGTGTTGGAGTTTAAATAGAGATAGGCAGAGAGGGGCGTACTTCTCTCCCACCTCTCGCAACTAACTGCGAGAGGTGGGGGAAGAAGAAGAACAAGTTAGCGCACGCACCAAGTGCGTACGCTGCGGTTAGAGTGCACGCCAATTTTTTTTTTGTCTTTTTTATGGGTGTTACAACTATTCCCAACAAAATAAAAATTATGTATCGAAGTTATCTAATAAGTGTGGATAAGTGGACTGGATCTCCTCCTCAAGCTCCCAAGTAGCTTCCTCTACACCATGATTCCGCCAAGGAACTTTGACCAGTGGTACATTCATCCTCCGAAGCCTTTTCACCCATCTATCAATGATTCGAATTGGTTGCTCTTCATAGGACAAGTCCTTTAGCCTAATAGGTTCCCCCTTTAACACATGAGAGGGATCGTGCAAATATTTCCTCAATATTGACACATGGAAAACGTTGTGAATTTGAGACAACTCTGAAGGCAGATCCACACGATATGCAACTGACCCTATCCGCTCCAGTATCTCATGAGGTCCAATGTATTGAGGGCTTAACTTGCCCATCCTCCCAAATTGGACTACTCCTTTCCAGGGCGAGACCTTGAGAAAAACTCTATCTCCAACCTAGAATTCTAGGTCTCGACGTTGACGATTAGCATAGCTCTTTTGTCGACTCTAGGCTACCCGCAAATGCTCACATACCTTTCGAACTTTATCAATGGTTTCCTGGATCAATTCTAACCTCTCTATATTTCTCTCTCCCACTTCATCCCAACTGATAGGTGTTCGACATCTCCGACTATATAAAGCCTCATAAGGGGGCATCCCAATGCTGGAGTGATAATTGTTATTATATCAAAGGAAGGTGCCTATCCCAGCTAAGTCCAAAATCAGCAACCGAAGCACACAACATGTATTCCAATGTCTGGATCGTCCGCTCTGACTGGCCGTCGGTCTGAGGATGATAAGCTGTGTTTTCAACTGTAATTTGGTACCTAGAGATCTAGCAAATTGTTGCCATAATCTAGATGTAAATCTAGGGTCCTGATTGAGGTGATAGAGACGGGAGCCCCGTGGCGAACAAAGATCTCATCTCAAAATAAGGTAGCCCGCTGCTTCATGGAATCTATGGTGTTAACTGGAAGAAAATGAGCAGACTTGGTCAACCAATCTACAACTACCCTTATGGAATCTTACTTCTTCATAGTCTTCGGCAACCCAACCACAAAATCCGTATTGATATGCTCCCATTTCCACTCAGGAATGGGTAGAGGTTTGAGAGTCCCTATAGGTCTTTGGTGCTCAATTTTTATCTACTGACAAGTCAGGCATCGGGATACAAACTCTGCTATGCTCCTCTTCAGTCCTGGCCACCAGAAAGACCTGTGAACATCATGATACATCTTTGTCTCCCCATGGTGGATGTTGTAAGAAGTTTGATAGGCTTCCTCCAAAATTTCCTTTTGCAAAGACTACTACTGCTATCTCTAAGTCATGAGTGGGATAATTACGCTCATAATCCTTGAGTTTCTGTGAAGCGTAAGCGACAACTCTGCCCTCCTACATCAAAACACAGCCTAGACTCATGTGTGAGGCATCACAATAGACTTGACAGCCCACTCCACTACAAGGCTCCTAGAAGCTTTCCTCACAATCATCCGTCCACACAAAACGTTGGTCCTTCCGAGTCAGCCTGGTAAGAGGGCTCAAGATTTTTGAAAATCCCTCCACAAAGTGTCGATAATATCCAAATAGCCAAAGAAAACTATGCACCTCTGCCATGGTAATTGGCTGTTTCCAACCCAAGACTGCTGTGATCTTGGATTGGTCCACTAGGATGCCCTCTCCTGACACCACATGCCCTAGGAACACCACCTCGTTCAACCAGAACTCACATTGTGAAAACTTGGCAAACAACTTTTCTCTCCTCCGGGTCTCTAATACCAACCGCAGATGCTCCTCATGCTCCTGCTCTAAGGTTGAATATATCAAAATATCATCAATGAAGACCATAACAAGTCGATCTAAGAATGGACGAAAGTGTCGGTTTATTAGGTCTATGAAGACAGTTGGGGCATTAGTTAGCCCAAAAGGCATAACCAAGAACTCATACAAACCATAACGAGTGCGAAAAGCGGTCTTGGAGACATCCGCTTCCCTAATCCTTAGTTGATGAGATCCAGACCTCAGATCGATCTTCAAAAAGACTCAAGCTCCACGCAATTGATAAAAAAGGTCCTCAATATGAGGTAGGGGAAATTTGTTCTTCACAGTCAGCTAGTTTAGTTGCTGATAAATCCCTAAGGTGATGCTAAGCCTGATAAATCCCCGATCCAGCAAATCATCAATCTGTCCTCTAAGTTCCTCCATTTCATTTGGAGCCATGTGATAAGGAGCCTTGGAGACTGGTCCTGCTCCTGGAATCAGATCAATAGTGAACTCGACTCCCTTGTTTGGTGGAAGCCCTCGAATGTCCTTAGGAAAACATCCGAAAACTCCCAAACCACCAACAAGTCAGTTAAGGCTTGGGCCCCACTAGACTCATCAGACATGATTGCCACCAACTACGGGTCGTCCACCTGTCGATCCTTAAACAATTGACACTTTATACCATCATTAAGCTACAAAATAATTTCCTTACTATAGCAGTTAATGCTGGCATGATAAGCAGCTAACCAGTCCATACCCAAAATCAAGTCAAAATCATGCATCTCAAGAGGTAAAAGGTCTGCTCTAAAATCCCATTCGCCAAAAGTCAGAGTGCAAGGACTATAAATTTGACGAATCTCCAAAGAATCACCCATTGGGGAAGCTATGAGCAGAGGTTCATCAAGAGGCTCTGGAGTCATATCAGCATACCTCAAAAATGAGGTAGAAATGAAAGAATATGTAGCCCTAGGATCGAATAGAATCTTAGTAGTATGAGAAAATAATGTCATAGTGCCTGTCATTGCATAAATAGTTTTATAAACAAAATTCTTTTTATTAAGTTAGTAATAATTATAACATTATTATTATTATTTTTAGAAAGAAATAAGGGACAATTTGACTTCTATTTAAGCAGAATTCTTAAATTCTAAATAGGCATACTTAATTATTACCTATCGCCACATCATTAGATGCCTCTGCGTCCTACTCCGTCATGGCAAATACTTGTCCAGTACGTCCGCCTCTACCTCTGCTAGAGCTCCCTGATCGCACCCCACCACGTCGTCTACTTGCAGTAGCACTAGCTCTAGAGGCTCCAGAAATAGCTGGCATAGTCATAGTGACTAACCCACCAGCTAATAGAAGACAATGGGGTCGAATATGTCCAGCCTGTCCACAATGATGACAGGTCACCTCCTAAGTACTAGGACAATCCCGAGATAGATGTCCTCTCCGACCACATGTATAGCAAGTCCTCTCCTCTAATGCAGGTCGTTGTGTAGATCCTCCGCTACTAATGCTACCTGTAATCGCTACTGGCCTCCCACTGCTGACAGAAGGTGATGCCTTACTAGGTCCGCCCGAACTCTATGAGCTAGATCTGCTCGGAACTGCACTAGAACTGGCAGCACCAGCATAGGGGTGAAACCTCGGTCGATAAGAATGAAAGGGTCCACTCCAACTCGAACCACCTCCTCGCGGATTCCCATCCAAGAGACTTGGATGTCTGGCCACTCGCTCCTGCCATTGAGAATGTTCCTCTAGTAAATCTCTTTTGGCTATCCCTGCGTTCTCCACTAGCTCCGCATAAGTCAGGTTCCTTGCCATATTTACCTATTTACGAATCTCAATTCGTAGTCCCATCTTGAATTGCTCAGCTCTAGCAGCATCATCTGGCACAACTCTAGAGCAAAAATGGGATAAAGTATTAAACCTTTCCTCATATTGAGTTACAGTCATATCCCCCTATTTTGACTGGGTAAACTCCCATGTCAACTCAACTCGAAGGGATACTGGGAAGTACTTCTGGTCAAAGGCATTTGTGAACGCCTTCCATGTGATTGATAGGCTATGATACCAAAGTAATAGGCTCTGATACCAATTGTTAGGCTCTAATACCAATTGATAAGCTCTGATACCAATTTGTTAAGGTTTGAATACCAAATTGATGGGATCTAGAACCAAAAGATCGGCTACGAAATGATTCCTTAAGATCTGAATTTATTGTAGGAAGCAGTCTGCAACCATGGGAAAATATTCGTCAGGTATTCTCCGGTAGTTAGAAAATTGCGAAACTAATTGGATTGGATCCATATCTTCCTAATCTATAATTTTTGTATTTACGCCCTTTGCAGATTCGAACTATAGCAAGGATGAAAATACGGAATAACGTGGGTGATGGTGGTGGTGACGGGTGGAGTGGATGTTAGGGTTATGGATGGGTATGAAGAAGATGGTGGATTGTGGAAGTGATTAAGGAGAGTAGACAAAGAGAACGAAGTGGTCGAGATGCAAAGAAGAGGGGGTGGCTCGACAGTCGAGGGAGATTAGAAGCGAGGAGAAACCTTGCCAACGGTAGAGATGGAAGGATGGTGAAGAGGGAGGAGGAGTCTAGAGAGAAGATAGGAGGTGAGAAATCAAGAATCCAATAGCAATGTAAAGTTGGGTGCCATCCACATATTTATAGAGGCTAGCCAACAAGTCCTAAAACAATATGAAACCCTAACAAACCAACTAAACCAGTATTCCTTATCTTCTCCGAATACCTTTTGGATTAAGCTTTCATTTTGTTATAGATATATTCCGAATGTGGAGAAGTCATGAATATCAAAATTATAGATATAGAGGTTGTGGACCTTATCCAACTAGTTTGATATTATTTGAATATATGTCAAATATTCTACAAATATTTTTCTAAAATTGCGCAGAGTTGGATTTAGCTAATTAAATAAAATCCTAACTAAGTGTATCAGCTTACCACGCTTCCCCCACCTTGCTCTCAAGGTGAAAAGTCAGGGAAACACTCTAAGATATTAGTCTCCAACTCCCATATCTCCTCATTAGATGGCTTGCCAAGCCACTCAACTAGAATCGCCATCTCTAATCTAGTACCATGTTGTCGTCGGCGTCTAGCAAGTACTTGAACTAGCTCTACGATCTCTATTTCCTCTAATGGCTCCGGTAGAACCGATCCAATAATCTCATGATTTCCAATGTGCTCTCTCAATAATGAAACATAAAAGATAGGGTACACTCTCGACCCCTCCGGCAGCATGAAACGATATGCAACCGGACCAATACGCTCCAATACTTGAATGCATTTGCGGTCCAACAACAAACTGCCTCGATTCTCCAACTCGGGATGGCGCTCTAGATCATCCATCACCTCCTGTAACAATCTCAAAATATCTGGGTCAGATGTACATGCATACCTCAGCTCATCAAGCAAGAGAAAGGTAGGAGATGAACAGGCTGCAAGCTCGGTGGTATCAGGTTGGCAAGATAGTGCATCCGCCGCTCTATTTTCTATTCCCTTTTTGTATTGAATTTCATAATCATACCCCAATAATTTTGTAACCCATCGCTGCTGTGTCGAAGTGTGTATGCACTGTCCCATAAAGTATGGAAGGCTTCTCTGATCGGTTCGGATAATGAATCGTCTACCGATCAAATAAGGCCTCCACCTTATCACGGCATGTAGAATTTCTAGCATCTCTCTCTTATAAGTCGATAATTGCTGAGATTTTTGCGATAAAGCCTTACTAAGATAGGCAATGGGACGTCCTTCTTGCATTAATACAGCTCCTATGCCAACACCCGACGCATCACATTCAACAATGAATTCTTTGGTGAAGTCCGGTAGCGCTAGAACGGGTGCCATCATCATTGCTGTTTTTAATTTTTCAAAGGCTAAAGTGGCTTCATACGTCCACCTAAAAGAGTCCTTCAACAAAGAAGTGAGAGGAGCAGCGATCTTGCCATATCCGATGATGAATCGATGATAATAACCAGTCAGCCACAAAAATCCTCTCAATCCGGTAGTAGTAGTAGAAATAGGCCAAGCGGTCATACTTGCAACCTTCTGAGGATCCGCCGCTACACCATCCGCTGAAATGATGTGGCCTAAATACTCCACCTTTGGTACTCCCCATAGGCACTTGGACTTCTTGATCTTCAATTGGTTTTGCTCCAAGAAATTCAGCATGTCCTCCAAATGCTGCCAATGCTCTAATTCAGTTCTGCTATACACCAAAATATCGTCAAAAAATACCAAGATATACCTTCTCAAGAGAGGCTGAAATATATCATTCATGAGGCCTTGGAAGGTAGCTGGAGCATTGGTGAGACCAAAAGACATCACTCGGAACTCGTAATACCCGTTCGGAGTTCGAAATGCAGTTTTATGCACATTCACCGGGTGAACTCTAATTTAATGATACGCAGCCCTCAAGTCAAGCTTACTAAATATAGTCGCCCCTACAAGCTCATCCAGTAACTCCTTGATAATCGGAATAGGATACTGGCCCTTAACAGTAATAGCATTTAGTGTTCGATAAAGGATACAAAAACGCCATGGTTCATCCTTTTTTTGCACCAATAGCACAGAGGATGAGTATGAATTATGACATGATTGTATGAGGTCTTGCTCTAACATCTCGGCTATCATCTTTGAGATAACTTCTTTTTGCATATATGAATACCGATATGGCCTCACGTTAGCTGATGCAGCCCCGGGTGCAATCTCTATACGATGGTCCGCCGCTCTCCTTGGTGGCAACTTCTGCGACTCCTCAAACAGTCTAGAAAAGTTATCTAATATATTAGACAATTCAATTGTAGTACCTGAACTCGTTTGAGGCTCATCTCCTGCTGGTCCTAACTGAAGAAGATAGGCCAAATCATACGAACCAAGCAGCCCCACCATAGGCTGCATCGCAGGAATCGACGAAGTCTGTACACCATCAAGCCGCACATCACATCGAAAGCAAAGGCGCTTCGCTTTTTGCTCTTCCACCTAGGTAGGTGTGAGAGTTCGAACAGGGGGTCTAGTGCCTCCTCTAACATCAAAAGAAGGTCACAAAGGTGGTCGTGGTCTAGTAGTCGCGACCGCTGTTTTTGAAACCGCAGAATTTGCAGCCGGCGTTTTAGGTGCAAACCGCCTTATGTTTTTGTTCCATCTTCACGGCCTTCTCAAAGGCATCCTCAAGAGTAGTAGGACATAGAGCACGAACATCCGCTTGTATCTCCTCTCGCAGCCCTAAAATAAATGTACTCATCAATGTACGTTCAGGCCATGATGGCTCACAACGACTACTAACTCTTTCAAACTCAGCTTGGTACTCCATTACGGTAGTCCTTTGAACCATCTTGCTTAATGTGGCAGCAAGATCTTCATATGCTGCTGTCCCAAATCTGCGTGTAATTCTCCTATAAAAATCAGCCCATCCGGTAAATCCACCACCACAAATAATCGATTTATACCAATGCAATGCCGTTCCTTGGAGGTGAAAGCTTGCCATCTGGACTTTTGCATCTTCCGCAGTACCTTGACAATCAAAATATCGTTTAACTTGAAATACCCAATCCATTGGATTACTGCCTTGGAATTTTGGAAAGTCCAAACGTGCGGTTCTCCCCTCAATAGCATTGTTAAGTTCGCCAAAGATCCTTGGTTCAGGTCTAAACCTTTGTGCATATTGATCACCTTCTCTAAATTCTCGAGCACGTCTATCACCATCTCCATAGGGATCAACTCATCCTCATAGTGCCAATCCTTCTCATCAACGAAGCGCACCGGTGCCTCACGCCTCTCGGGTTCCACCACAGTCGGTCTTGGGTTTTGTAACGGAGGTGGAGGATGATGTGAAGACATAGGTAGGAGAGGATCATTGACACTCATATGACACACCTGGACCTGTAAGGTATCGATTCGATAGGGTCCCATCGCTGGTCCTTCTTGAAACTCCGTTCGTCTTCGAGGAGATGATGAACCCAATCGATTCACGACATATTCCTTGAATTCATTGTGATCCTTTTATATGTTGTCAATTCTATGTAATAATGTTTGAAACGTGTCCCTTAGTTCATCCATATTTGAACCCATAGACATTGGTTGACTTGGTCCTACCGTGGTCGCTCCAAGGGAATCGACCTCACGGTTAGGATCATCGTGCATTGAGCCCTCCTTTATCAGTGTGCTCTCCATAGGTCTCCTTATTGATATCATCTTCCTTATTTCAACCATTAATGGAGGTCTGAGGTTCGCCTGCTCTAATACTAATTGATAGACTCTAATACCAATTGTTAGGCTCTGATACAAATTGATAAGCTCTGATACCAATTTGTTAAGGTATAGATACCAAATTGATCGGATCTAGAACCAAAAGATCGGCTACGAAACGATTCCTTAAGATCTGAATTTATTGTAGAAAGCAGTCTGTAATTATGGAAAAATATTCGTTAGATATTCTCCGGTAGTTTAAAAATTACGAAACCAATTGGATTGGATCCGTATCTTCCTAATCTACAACTTTTATATTTACACCCTTCACAGATTCGAACTGTAGTAGAAATGAAAATACGGAAAAACATGGGTGATGGTGGTGGTGACGGGTGGAGTGGATGTTAGGGTTATAGATGGGTATGGAGATAAGGGTGGATTGTAGAAGTGATTAAGGAAAGTAGACAAAGAGAACGAAGTGGTCGATATCCCAAAGAAGAGGGGTGGCTTGATAGTCGAGGGAGATTAGAAGCGAGGAGAAACCTTACCAACGGTAGAGGTGGAAGGATGGTGAAGAGGGAGGAGGGAGGAGTCTAGAGAGAAGATAAGAGGTAAGAAATCAAGAATCCAATAGCAATGTAAAGTTGGGTGCCATCCATATATTTATAGAGGCTAGCCAACAAGTCGTAAAATAATATGAAACCCTAACAAACCAACTAAACCAGTATTCCTTATCTTCTTCGAATACCTTTTGGATTAAGCTTTTGTTTTGTTATAGATATATTCCGGATGTAGAGAAGTCATAAATATAAAAGTTGTAGACTAGAGGTTGTCGACCTTATCCAACTGGTTTGATATTATTTGAATATGTGTCGAATATTCTACAAATATTTTTCCGAAACTATGCAGAGCTGGATTTAGCTAATTAGATAAAATCCTAACTAAGTGTATCAATGATGTACTCTCCCATAGGTCGGTTTGGCATCAAGTGCTCAGTGGCCATCTACCACTCTTCCGCCTCCCCACGGAGAAGAAACGTGGCAAAAGTCACCTGCTGATCCTCTGGACACCTAAAAGTAGTCAGGATCTTCTTCACATCCACAAGCCACCTGTTCGCCTCCATGGGATCAATCGTGCCACTAAACACCAGAGGATTTAGCTGCATAAATCGGTTTAGTGGCCACGAAGATCCCCCTCTAGCTTGCTCGACTAAGGTAAGATTCTCGGATGATCCACCTAGCACGTTTGTCCTAACTGCTGTCGTGTGCTCACAAACCAGCTTCTCAATGAACCTCTCCTGCTGTCTGAGCAAACGCTTGAGGGCCTCCACGCTACTAGCCGAAGCATCCATAGTCGGCTCGTCAATTGCAGAAGAAGCTCCCTCAGAAGCAATCGCACGAATTGGTCTAGTGCGTTTAGGCGGCATTCCTGTTAAGTTCAAAATAATTCAGAAATTATACGCCATGACCCTGCGTCCTCAAGTACCGCTAGAATTATAACCCTACCTCTCAATTATCTTTACTAATATCATACTAGACTAGTTTCCAACTAGGGCAGTGTAATTACCTAAATGCTCCACTAGCTAACGATCTCAGTTGTAGACCGCTAATATAGTACTCTATAATACACTCTACCCATAACCCTGAGTTAAGTGGGTGAGAGGGGCACTGTCTAGTTGAGATTCGACTAACAATGATACGTGCATGTGGTGCCATGACTTCTATTATTTATTATATTATGATCATCAAAGTAACATATATTATAAACAATACATGGGGCTTATCATACATGTGCAATAAGTAGTAATTAATGCAAGTAAGAATTGACATGTAATTAATGCAAGTAAAAAAATGATATATAATTAATGAAAGTAAGAAATGACATGTAATTAATGCAAGTAAGAAATGACATATGTAAATATTATTTGTAGACTAATATAGGATCTAACTCACCTGAAATATCTTTGGAATCTGTCTCACTCTCCTAATCAATTAGTTCCTCTTGAATTTCGAGATCCTCCCCGCACAGTAATGGGTCTAATAATTATAAGATAAAATAAACATAAGAATGATGAATTAACTACCTTGTCGTATAAATTAAATTTTATTTTCTAGGTCCGAGTAGGTGACTTAGTTTTACATTTTTCCTTTCCTATTAATATATTATTTTGTATTAATTAAAAATGTTCATTTGGGTGGGCTAGGCTTAAGAGCCTAGTCCACCACAACAACCACTAGATAAATGCGGTGGATTGGGCTGAGCCCAATCCACCTCTACCTACTAGTGTGGGCTGTAGCCCACACCGAAGCCCACAGAGGTCGGGTGGACTAGGCTCCCAGTTCCCCGTGTTTGAACGCCTGCATCGCGTTCACAAATTCAGAGAAGAGCGAACTCAGTGCGTTCGAATGCAATTGGGCGAGTTTGAACGTGGTCGGCGAAATTGTATTGTTTAGGGTTAATTTTGAGTTGTTGGTTAGCCTCTAAAAGGATGTGGATGGCAATCAGAGGTCATTATTGATTATTGAGAATTGAGTTTTGCCTTGCCTCCTCCGTCTTCTTCGCTCTCATATCCTCAATCCCCGGCGACGCTGCTGCTAACCTCCCTCGACCGGCCAATCACCCTAGACCCTTAGGGGCGGCCCTCTCCTCCCCCTTCTTCCAATCTATCCAACACTTGCCCTAACCCTTCCATCGACCATAACCCTTCCTCCACCACTTTTCACCAGTGCCACCCCATTAACGTCAGTCCTCCACCAACCACCATCACCTAGGATCACGTGCCTCCATCCACGGATCCTAAACAGACCACTCTGACCTTTGTCCACTAATCGGATGACATATTGCAATACCCACATCCGATTAGCCTAAAAATAGATTTTTTTTGGAAAGCTCTTTTCTGGGGCTACAACATATCCAAATTTCATGTCGATCCGACGGCAGAATATTTTGGGATCTTATTTCAAAGTTCCATGCCAGATCTAGTCCAAATCAAATAATTGGAAGAGATCGAACCTTAGCCTAAGGGGAGATCGTATCAAGTTTGGTATTAGAGCCACCGTTCCTCGGACATGCACTTCCTACGATGACAACCAGATCCATGGCTGCACGGCGAGATGAAGAAGAAGAGATTCTCCCAATAGAGGAGGGAGAAACGGTTGCGGGAACTTCCACCCGCGGAACCACCCGATCTAATCGGAATACAGAAGAACCTAGTGTTCAAGCCGTGTTGGGGTCTCTTTCCGAACGAATGGCCATCAACAACCAGATGATGATGGAGATGATGCGGGAATTAAGGGCGACAAGGGAAGCAATGGCGAACGGGAACGCACCATCGACCCCACGACATGAGTCTACTTCCATGAACCCACCGCAGCCGGTTTAGAATTTGCAACCACAAGAGCCGCTGCTACCACCACCTTATGGGTAGAGGCAAGCAAGGATGGTTTCACCAGGCCCAGTTGCAGGTGAACCCATCCGACGAGCAAACCACTATGGAGACCACCTTGGAGATAAAGATCCGTGGGCGGGTCAATACTATCCAGAACCACGATGAGTTAATCAAAACCGAAGGAGGGATCATCAACCCTTCATGGTGCATTCTCCCCCGGTTAGACAAGGACATGGACATGATCCAAAACGAGACAACGACATCTGTGGACAAGTCGTGTGTCTCGAATTCTCCAAGTTCAAAGGTGGTGACCTGATCGATTGGTTGTATAGGGCGGAGCAATTCTTCGCATACCAAGGTATAGCAGAAGAATATAAGGTGACGCTTACAAGCTTCCACCTTGAGGATGCAGCGCTTCATTGGTTTCGAGCAGCCAATGCCATTGAGGCTATCGAAACTTGGGCTGACTTTTGCGTCGATATCACACGGCGATTTAGAGCGTCGGGGTATAAAGGCTTTGATGCTCTCCTCTCAAAGACGGTGCAAGAGACCACGGTTGGGGCATACTAAGAAGAATTTGAGAGAATTAGTAGCCGATGTCATCCACCATGGATGGATTAGCAACTTCGCAGCATCTTCATCTCCAGGCTGCGGGGAGACATCTAAGCCGATGTGAGGGCTTTAAGGCCTAGAACCTTAAAGGAGGCCTTCGAAGATGCGGTGCTTATGGAAGACAAATATAGGGCCATGAAGATACACCTGAAACAGAGTTGGACGAACCAAGGGAGCCGCAATCAAGCTCAACTAACGATAGCGACGGGAAATATTACTGGAAAACCGAGAACTGCTACTGCGATAGTGCCTCCTCGAGCACCCTTGAAGCCATCCCAAGATGTAAAGTATGCACCTAGAGGTCCGAGACGAGCACTCACACCTGCTCAAGTGGAGGAAGGAAGGGCCAAAGGCCTATGCTTCCGTTGTGATGAGAACTTTGTACCCGAGCATCGCTGCGCTAAACTGATGGGATCGGTGATACTAAGCGATGGATTGGAGGAGACTGAGGATGAGTTTGCAGCTAAAAATGCAGGTGTGGCTGGGCAGCAAGGAGTAGCTGAGGAGCAACCCATGGAGGACATGATAGCCAAAATCTCCCTCCACGCCTATTCGGGGACAGCTGCACAGTGAGAATCTTGATTGACATCGGGTCCACCCACAACTTTATTGACAAGAGGCTTCTCAGGAAGATTGGGCTCGAGTCAGAACCTACGGAAGGGTTCGACGTGACAATTGGAGATGGCACCACCTTACGAGCGAATTTTATTTGTGGAGGTGTGGAATTGATGGTGTAAGGCCAAACTTTCACATTGGATCTTTATCCATTAGCCTTGCGAGGAGCCGACATCGTTTTGGGGATTCAATGGCTTCAAAGCTTGGGGCCCGTAACATTTGATTTCTCAAACCTCACACTGACATTTCAGAGGAATGGACAGAGGGTGCTGCTGGATGGAAATCAACCGCGGCAAGGGCCGACATTGCAACCACTTATGGGTTTTTCTTATGCAGGGGACCGAGCTCTACTATTGTAAATGGCTATTGCTAAACCAGAACATCCACCACCAAGGGAAATAGCCTCTAACATGCAATAGCTGCTGCAGGAGTTCCAGGATCTTTTCGAGGAACCCTGAGGACTACCATCGACCCGTCGGCACGACCATCACATCCAGATCATTCCAGGGGCTGAACCAGCAAATGTCCGACCCTATCGGTACCCGCATGTCCAGAAGGAAGAGATCAGTAAATTGGTGGTGGAAATGCTCAAGCAAGGGATTATTCAACCAAGTAGAAGTGCCTACTCGTTGCCGGTGCTGCTGGTTTGAAAGAAAGACGGGAGTTGGCGGTTTTGCGTCAACTACTGAGCCTTGAATGCAATTACTGTCAAGGACCAGTATCCAATACCGGTGATCGAGGAGTTGCTGGATGAACTCACAGGGTCGGCCTACTTCAACAAACTTGACTTAAGAGCGGGGTACCATCAAATCTGAGTCGACCTTGAAGATGTGCACAAAACAGCGTTCCAAACTTACGATGGCCACTATGAATTTTGAGTCATGCTGTTTGGGCTCACTAATGCACCAGCCACCTTCCAAGGGCTAATGAATGACCTTTTTTGCCCCCTCTTGCGTCGGTACGTGCTCGTCTTCTTTGATGATATTCTAGTGTATAGTAGGAATTGGAGTGAGCACTTGTGGCATGTGCGGGAGGTATTAAATATCTTGCCACAAAATCAGTTAAAAGTCAAGATGAGCAAGTGTCTTTGGGGGGAGCCACAAGTGGAAAACTTAGGGCATATAATATCAGCAAAAGGAGTGGAAGCCGATCCAAGCAAGATCAAGAATATGGTGGACTGGCCGATTCCTACTAATCAGCGGGAATTAAAGGGATTCCTTGGGTTGACGGGGTACTATCGGCGATTTGTTGCCAACTACGGTAAAATTGCTGCCCCGCTGACCTCCTTACTCAGAAAAAGTGGGTTCCAATGGACGGGGCAAAGCGACGGAGGCCTTCGAAGCCTTGAAGACAGCTATGTCTACCGCTCCAGTTCTAGCACTACCGAATTTCAACAAGCCCTTTGTGGTGGAATGCGACGCTTCGGGTGAAGGAATTGGAGCAGTTTTGATGCAAGAGGGCAGACCCGTGGAATATATGAGCAAAGCATTATCAAATCAGTCACAATAGCTATCCACCTATGAGCGCGAAATGCTAGCGATTCTATACG
Organism: Typha angustifolia; assembly: GCF_048772165.1. NCBI lineage: Eukaryota > Viridiplantae > Streptophyta > Magnoliopsida > Poales > Typhaceae > Typha > Typha angustifolia. The sequence continues at coordinate 9,409,883 of NC_133245.1, forward strand.
CCGTCACCAAATGGCGACCCTACTTGATTGGCCAATGGTTTACTATTCGCACGGACCAGCGTGGCTTACCCTACTTCATGGAGCAACGTGTGCACACCCCAGCCCAACAACGGTGAGTCACGAAACTCCTTGGGTATGACTATGAATTAGTCTACAAAAAGGGGATTGAGAATCGAGCGGCCGGTGCTCTTTCGCACCAACCAGACACAAGTGAGTTTGCCTCTTTTTCAGCACCAATATTTTCTCTATCTTCAGATATGTGGGGAACCAATGTAGAAGATCATACCATGGAGAAGATTGAGTCAAAGTTCAAATATTGCTTCCCAAATTTCAAACTTTGAGGACAAGGTTGCGAAAGCGTGGTGGATTGATACAATTTGGACTTCACCGACGTCGTCTCGAGCATGGATTCACTTTAGGAGTGTCTTTGTTTTTTGCTTTAGTGTTTAATTTCTAAGAAAAATAAGTTTTATGTAAGTCGCGTTCGAACGCAGGTGGAGTGAGTTCAAATGCACTGTGAACGCCTGCATCGCGTTCGCAAATCCAAAGAAGAGCAAACTCGATGTGTTCGAACGCGATCGGGCGCGTTCGTTCGAACACAGTTGGCGAAATTGTATTGTTAGGGTTAATTTTGAGTTGTTGGTTAGCCTCTAAAAAGATGTTGATGGCAACCAGAGGTTATTATTGATTATTGAAAATTGAGTTTTGCCTTGCCTCATTCGTCTTCTTTGCTCTCGTTCCCTTAATCCCCGACGATGCCGCTTCTAACCTCCCTCGACCGGCCAATCACCCTAGACCCTTAGGGGCGACCCTCTCCTCCCCCTTCTTCCAATCTATCCAACACTTGCCCTAACCCTTCCATCGACCATAACCTTTCGTCCACCACTTTTCACCGGTGCCCCCCCCATTAACGCCAGTCCTCCACCACCCACCATCACCTAGGATCACGTGCCTCCATCCACGGATCTTAAACATACCACACTGACCTTTGTCCACTAATCGAACGATATCTTGAGATCCCCATATCTGATTAGCCTTAAACTAGATTTGTTAGAAAGCACTTTTCTGGGGCTACAACATATGAAAATTTCATATCGATTTGATGGCAAAATCTTTTGAGATCTTATTTTAAAGTTCCATGCTAGATGTAGTCCAGATCAAAGAATTGGAAGAGATCGAACATTAGCCTACGGGGAGATCGTATCATGTTGTAGAAGGATTATATACAGATTTGGGACAGCGGCGTATGAAGATTTTATTGCCACATTAAGCAAAATAGTTCAGAGGACAACCGTATTAGAGTACCAAGCAGAATTTGAAAAAGTTATTAGTCGTTGCGAGCTACCTTGGGTTGAACCGACATTGATGAGCACATTTATTTCAGGGCTATGGGAGGAAATTCAAGCAAATATTCGTGCTCTTTATCCTACCACTCTTGAGGAGGCCTTTGAGAAGGCCATGAGAAAGGAGCAAAAGCACAAGGCTCTCAAGATGGCAACGAAAGCAAGTTGGGGCAACTGACATGGGCAATTTGCACCTAGAACGCCGACTGAAAATTCTACGGATTCAAAGATAGTGGCTGCTAGTACTGGAGCATGGCCACCCTTGAGACCCTCTTTCGATGTTAGAGAAGGCACAAGACCACTTGTTCGAACTCTAACACCTGCCTAGGTGGAGGAGTGAAGAGCGAAGGGCCTTTACTTTCGATGCGATGAATATTTCACCCCCGGTCATCGATGTTCCAAACCGATCAAGGGTGTGATGCTCATCGACGGTCTCAAGGGGGACAATGAGGTTGTTAATGATAGGGAGTGTTCAGAGAAGGTCCATGAGGAGGCCATAGAGGAGGGCGCGGAGGAGGATATCCAAGCTGAAATATCGATGCATGTATATTCGATTACTTCAGCGCCTAGGGCATTGTGGGTGGACAAAGTCATTAGAAAAAATTGTGTGCACATCTTTATCAATTCGGGGAGTACACACAACTTTCTAGATGAGAGGATAGTGAGAAAGTTGGGCTTGGATGCTAAACCAACGGCGAGGTTTGACATTGCTATTGGAGACGGCATGAAACTTCGGGTAGAGAGCTTATGTCACTAGGTCGGTATACAGGTGTAAGGATATGATATTGTTGTGGACTTATATCAGTTGGTACTGTGATACACTTAGTTAGGATATTTTCTTATTATATTAGGTATTTATTTTCATTAAAATAAAATTTCTGTAGGTCGCGTTTGAACGCAGGTAGAGTCGCATTCGAACGCCCTTGTGAACGCCTTGTGAACACCCGCGTTCGAACGCCTTGTGAACACCCGCGTTCGAACGCCTTGTTAACGCCTGCTCTCGAATGCCTGTGTCATGTTCACAAATCTAAAGAAGGGACTTTTTCAATGCGTTCGACCGCGATCGACATAAATCCTCTAGAATTAGGGTTTTATATTGTTTTAAGATTTGTTGGCTAGCCTCTAGAAATATGTGGATGGCAACTAACTTCATTATGCGATTGGATTCTTGATTTCTTGCCTCCTATCTTCTCTCTAGACTCCTCCCTCCTCCCTCTTCACCATCCTTCCACATCTATCATTGGCAAGGTTTTTCCTAGCTTCTAATCTCCCTCGTTTGTCTAGTCACCCCTCTTCTTTGGGATCTCAACTACTTCATTCCCTTCGCCTACTTTTCTTAATCACTTCTACAATCCACCCTCATCTCCATACCCATCCATAACCCTAACATCCACTCCACCCGTCACCACCACCATCACCCAAGTTGTTCTATGTTTTCATCCTAGGTACAGTTTGAATTTGTAAAGGGCATAAATACGAAAGTTGTAGATTAGGAAGTTATCGATCCAACCCAATTTGTTTCGTAATTTTATAACTACTAAAGAATATCTGACGAATATTTTCTCATGATTGCACGGACTGCTTACTGCAATAAATTTAAATCTTAAGGAATTGTTCCGTAGCCGATCTTTTAGATCCAGAACCTATCAATTTGGTATCAGAGCCTATCAATTTGGTAACAGAGCCTATCATTGGTATCAAAGCAAGCGAACCTCATACCTTCATTAATGGTTGAAACAAGGAAGATGACATCAACAAGGAGACCTATGGAGAGCAAACCGACAAGGGAGGACTCAATACACGATGATCCTAACCGTGAGGCTAATTCCTTTGGAGCGACCACTGTAGGACCGAGTCAACCAACATCTATGGGTTCGAATATGGATGAACTTAGGGGTATGTTTCAAACATTGTTGTATAGAGTTGACAACATGCAAAAGGATCACAATAAATTCAAGAAATATGTCGTGAATTGATTGGGTTCGTCATCTCTTCGACGATGAATGGAGTTTCAAGAAGGACCAGCAGTGGGACCCCATCGAACCGATACCCCACAGGTCCAGGTGCGTCATATGAGTGTCAATCATCCCCTCTTACCTATGCCTTCACATCATCCCCCACCTCCGTTACAAAACCCAAGACCGACAATGGTGGAACCTGAGAAATGTGCGAGACCTGTGCGCTACGTCGATGAGGAGGATTGATACTTTGAGGATGAGGTTGATCCCTATAGAGTTGGTGATGGACGTGCTCGAGGATTTAGAGAAGGTGATCAACATGCACAAAGGTTTAGACCTGAACCAAGGATCTTTCACAAACCCGACAATATTATTCAGGGGAGAACCGCTCGCTTGGACTTTCCAAAATTCTAAGGCAGTGATCCAACGGATTGGGTGTTTCAAGTTGAACAATATTTTGATTGTCAAGGTATAGTGGAAGATGTAAAAGTCTAGATAGCAAGCTTTCACCTCCAAGGAACAACATTGCATTAGTATAGATCGGTTATTCATAGTGGTGGATTTATCGGATGAGCTAATTTTTGTAGGAGGATTACTCGCAGATTTGAGACAGCGGCATATGAAGATTTGTTGCCACATTAAGCAAGATGGTTAAAAGGACTACCGTATTGGAGTACCAAGCTGAGTTTGAAAGAGTTAGTAGTCGTTGTGAGCCACCGTGGCCCGAACGTACATTGATGAGTACATTTATTTCAGGGCTGCGAGAGGAGATACAAGTGGATGTTCGTGCTCTATGTCCTACTACTCTTGAGGAGGCCTTTGAGAAGGCCGTGAGGATGGAACAAAAGCATAGGGCTGTAAAGATGGCAGCGAAAACCAATTGGGGTAACCGAGTTGGATGGTTTGCACCTCGAACACCGATTGGAAATTCTACGATTTTAAAAACAGCGACTACGACTACTAGACCACTACCACCTTTGAGACCTTCTTTTGACGTTAGAGGAGGCACTATACCCCCAGTTCGAACTCTCACACCTGCCCAAGTGGAGGAGCGAAGAGCGAAGGGCCTTTGCTTTCTATGTGATGAGCGTTTCTCCGGTCATCGGTGTTCTAAACCGATCGGGAGTGTGTTGCTTATCGATGGTCCTGAGTTGAATGAAGAGGTTGATGATGATGGAGAGTGTTCAGAGGAGACCTATGAGGAGATTGTGGAGGAAGGCGTGGAGGAAGATATACAAGCTAAAATATTGATGTATGCATATTAAGGTACTTTCGCATCGAGGACGTTATGAGTAGATGGACTCGTTAAAAAGCATCATATGCACATCCTCATTGATTTGGGGAGTACACACAACTTTCTAGATGAGAGGCTAGTGGGGAGATTGGATTTGGATGCCGAACCGACTACCGGGTTTGATGTAGCTATTAGTGACGGCACGAAGCTTAGAGTGGAGAGCTTGTGTCGTCGAGTTGGTATACGGGTGTAAGGACACGACATCATTGTGGACTTGTATCCGTTGGCGCTGCGAAGAGCGGACATTGTCCTTGTTGCTCAATGGTTATAGAGTTTGGGATCCATCACATTTAATTTCCGGTGCATGTGGATGAAATATAAACAAAGAAACAAAGATGTGCGGCTTGATGGTGTTCAGACTTCGCTGATTCCTACAATGCAGCCTATGGTGGGGCAGCTTGGTGCGTATGATTTGGCCTATCTTCTTCAGTTAGGACCAGTAGGAGATGAGCCTCAAATGAGTTCAGGTACTATAATTGAATTATCTAATTTATTAGATAACTTTACTAGACTATTTGAGGAGCCATAGGAGTTGCCACCGAGGAGAGCGACGGACCATCGCATAAAGATTATACCCGGAGCTGCACCGACGAACGTGAGACCATATCGGTATCCACATGTGCAAAAATAAGTTATCTCAAAGATGGTAGCCGAGATGTTGGAGAAAGGCCTCATATAAAAAAGTCATAGCTCATACTCATCCCCTGTGCTGTTGGTGCGAAAAAAGGACGGGACATGACGTTTTTGTGTCGACTATCTAGCACTAAACACTATTACCGTCAAGGACCGGTCTCCTATTCCCGTTATCGAGGAGTTCCTGGAGGAGCTTACAGGGGCGACGATATTTAGTAAGATTGACTTGAGGGCTGGGTATCATCAAATTAGAGTTCACCTGGTGGATGTGCACAAAATTGCATTTCGGACTCCGGATGGGCATTATGAGTTTCAAGTGTTGCCTTTTGGTCTCACCAATGCTCTAGCTACCTTTCAAGACTTTATGAATGATTTAGGCCTCTCTTGCGAAAGTATGTCTTGGTATTTTTTGACGATATTTTGATGTATAATAGGACTAAATTAGAGCATTGGTGGCATTTGGAGGACATGCTGAATTTGTTGGAGCAAAATCAATTGAAGATCAAGAAGTCCAAGTGCCTATGGGGAGTACCAAAGATGGAGTATTTAAGCCACATCATTTCAGCGGATGGTATAGTAGCGGATCCTCAAAAGGTTTCATGTATAACCGCTTGGCCTATTCCTACTACTACCACCAAATTGAGAGGATTTTTGGGGCTGACTGGTTATTATCATCGATTCATCACCGGATATGGCAAGATCACTGCTCCTCTCACTTCTTTGTTAAAGAATGACTATTTTTAGATAGACGTATGAAGCCACTTTAGCCTTTGAAAAATTGAAAACAGCAATGACGACGGCACCCGTTCTAGCACTATCGAACTTCACCAAAAAATTCATTGTTGAATGTGACGCGTCGGGTGTTGGCATAGGAGCTGTACTAATGCAAGAAAGACGTCTCATTGCCTATCTTAGCAAGGCTTTATCATAAAAATCTCAGCAGTTATCGACTTATGAGAGAAAGATATTGGCAATTTTGTATGTGGTGACAAAATGGAGGCTTTATTTGATCGGTAGACGATTTATTATCCGAACCAATCAAAGGAGCCTTCCATACTTTATGGGACAGCGCATACACACTTCGGCACAGTAGCGATGGGTCACAAAATTGTCAGGATATAATTATGAAATTCAATACAAGAAAGGAACAAAAAATAAAGCGGCGGGTGCACTATCGCGCCAACCCGATACCGCCAACCTTACAACCTATTCATTTCCTACCTTTCCCTTCCTTGACGAGCTGAGGTATGCATGTACATATGACTCAGATATTTTAAGATTGTTGCAAGAGGTGATGGATGATCCGAAGCACCATTTTGACTTGGAAAATCGAGGCGGTTTGCTGTTGGACTACAGATGCATTCGAGTACCCGCAATTGATGGATTGTGGTAGAAATTATTGGAGCACTTTCACCAAACACCAGAGGCTGGTCATGAGGGTGTCTTGAGGACTTATAGGAGGATATCTTAGAGTTGCATGAGGCTAGGATTGAGACAGGATGTGAGGAGTTTTGTCCGTGCTTGCGAAGTCTATCAAAGGGCTAAAGCAACCACTTTGAAACTGGCCGGATTACTACAACCTTTACCTATACCGGACCGTGTTTGGGAGGGCATTTCTATGGGCTTCATAGAGGGTCTTCCTCTAGTACGTGGTTATTCTGTTATCTTTGTGGTGGTTGACAGATTGAGCAAGTATGTGCACTTTTCGGCATTATCACATCCGTTTTCAATCAAGATAGTGGCTGAAATTTTTGTTAGAGATATTGCTCGATTACATGGCATGCCACACACGATTGTCTCGGATCGTGATCGTGTATTTATGAGCGACTTTTGGACTGAGTTTTTTAGATTGCAACAGACTCAATGAAACTTCAGTTCGGCCTACCATCCACAGACGGACGGCCAAACCGAGGTGGTTAATCGAGGCATTGAGCAGTATTTGAGATGCTTTGTTGGAGAGATGCCGAGACAATGGTTGGAGTTCTTACTGTGGGCGGAGTGGTCTTATAACACCGCCTACCATAGCAGCATTGGCATGACTCCATTTGAGGTGGTGTATGGATGCATGACTCCGACGTTATGCGTTTATGATCTAGTGGCATCGACAGATAGGATGGAGATAGACTTAGCACTGATGGATAGAGACACCACATTGAGGAGGTTGCGTACTCATCTTAAACTTGCTCAAAACCGCATGAAGCAAGTTTATGATCGTAGCCATAGGGAGCAGGAATTCGACATCGGTAGTTGGGTGTTTGTGAGGGTGCAACCGTATCGACAGGTGACCTTACGTCCGATGCAAAACCAAAAGTTAGCACATCACTACTTTAGTCCATTTTGGGTGTTGGAGCGTATTGGTTTGGTTACATAACATTTGGAGCTGCCAGAGGAGTCGAGAGTACACCCTGTCTTTCATGTTTCATTGTTGAGAGATTGCATTGGAGATCATAAGATTGTTGGAGAAAATAGAGATCGTAGAGCTAGTTCGAGTACTTGCTAGACGCCGATGACGACATGGTACTAGATTGAAGATGGAGATTCTAGTTGAGTGGCTTGGCAAGCCATCTGATAAGGCGACATGGGAGTTGGAGACTAATATCTTGGAGTGTTTCCTTGACTTTTCACCTTGAGGGAGTGGGAAAAGCGTGGTGATCTGATACACTTAATTAGGATCTTTTCTTATTGCATTCAGTGTTTATTTTCATTAAAATAAAATTTCAATAGGTCGCGTTTGAATGTAGGTGGAGTCACGTTCGAACGTAGGTGGAGTTGCGTTCGAACGCCCTTGTGAACGCCTGCATTCGAACGCCTTATGAACGCCCGCATTCGAACGTCTGTGTTTCGTTCGCAAATCCAAAGAAGGGACTTTTTGAGTGCGTTCGAATGTGGGCGCATTCGAACGTGATCGACGGAAATCCTCTATAATTAGGGTTTCATATTATTTTAGGACTTGTTGGCTAGCCTCTTTAAATATGTGGATGGCAACCAACTTCATTATACGATTGGATTCTTGATTTTTTGCCTCCTATCTTCTCTCTAATTTAACCTTAATGCTATTTTTCTAGTTGAATACAAATAGATATTTATTATTTCTTTTTTTTTTAGTTATTTTTATAGGTTAAAGTTAAACAAAAATTATGACTTGATTTTACAGTAGATTGTTATAATATTATGATTACTTTTAGAATGTAATTCTAACATAATTATATAAATAGAGATATCATCACAAATCAATATCTCATATCAAAACATATTCTTTACAAACCATCTTCTAATATATTGTTTAATAATCACAGTACAATTTGTTAATATTATTTTATATATTATAGTAATTACAAATATACATTAAAATTTGGTAATTCGACTTTTGAAGAGGGTTAAATCGGCAATTTGACATTTTAGAAATGTTAAATTAGTAATTTGATCTTTTGGGTAAAGAAGTGGGATATCCCAATTTTATCCCAGCGAAAGAGCTGGAATAAAACTTCGTTCTTCTCCTTTTTATTTTTATTTTTATTCCAGCTCTTTATCACTTATTTGTAGGGGTGAAAACGGGTCGGATTAACTCCGACCCGACCCGCTATCCGACCCGACTCGGATCGGATTCGGATAAAAAATTTCTATCCGACTCGGATTCGGATTCGGATACGGATAGAATTTTTGAAAAAAATTCGGATACGGATTCGGATACGGGTCGGATAAATTTTTCGGATTCGGATACGGATATCGGATATCCGTTTACCCGCATATTTTTTTAAATGATTTACAGTTTTTAGTTTGCTTATTTAAATAGTAAGTATTAATATTATTACTAATAATACATTATCTATTATTTATAGAGATTAATTTCTCTAATTTTATATATTTGGCATACAAAAAAATTATTTGTTGTAAAACTCTTAATAATTTTGTGTTAATTATATTTAAATAAAATATTATAATTATTTTAAATTTAATCAATATTCGTTTAAAATCCGATCCTTTATCCGAAAATTATCCGTATCCGTTTAGTTAGGATATGGTTTTAAATTTTGCTATCCGTCCAATATCTGTATCCGAATCCGTATCCGAACTAAAAATACGGATTCGGATATGGGTTGAGCACTATCCGATCCGTTTTCAGCCCTACTTATTTGGCATAATATTTTAGAATAAATGGTAGTTTATTCCTAATAAACTCCTTTATCCAGCACCTCAGTGGACGGGGATTCGAGGCGACTCATCCCATATTATCGGGCATCGAATGAAATAATCTGTTACGAATTAGTTCAAACAATCTGAGAAACGTGTCTTCCCACCATGATCTCCACTTGAAACACGTTCCACTCTTTCCCCCCGACCTCGTCGCTTTCGGAGTTGAACAGATTCCAAACTTTCCCCTGGTATTTTGTAAATTACTCTTCCCCTGACCTTAGTTATTTAGTACCATCTTAGGTTTGAAATCTACCCATTAAAGTTTTCCCCCGATGGTTTAACCAATCGCTTGTTCAAACCTACCAACATATTGCTGCTCTTTTTTCCTAATATTTTTTTTTCTTAAAGAGAACCAACTTATGCATTATATTATAAGAATTCATTTGTTCCAAATAAGAAATTCTTAAATAGAATAAAACGCAAATTTAAACACGTAAAGCCCTAGCCCTCCCATGTTACTTTCATATTTTTAACCTCTACTTCTACTTATGAAATATAAACGGTGCTACCAGTTTGTGTTAGAGAGAGAGGAAAGTCGGTGAGTAACAGAGAACGGACGCCAAGTAAGAAAGGTTCCAGATTTTTTTCTCGGAGTTAAAATATCTTTTAGTGGGCCATCGTCTATTCTCTCACAGGCAAGAAGCAATTCGCTTCCTATAAATACCGGGCAACTCTCTCCTTCCCGGAACTCCAGGCCCCTTTTCCCATTCGAAATCTTTAGTGCATTCCCATCCCAAGGTCGTAAACACTCTCCACAATGACTGAATCCCGAATTATCGTGCCTCTTCGTCTTCTTCTCCTCTTCCTCTTTGCCTCAGGTAAGCAACGAAGCTGTACGTATTAATTTCCTCTGTTCTCTTCCAGTCCTCTGTTCTGGAATTAACTTCTTCTTCAGGTGCTCTTTCTGCTACCTTCACGCTAACCAACAACTGCGGCCATACCGTGTGGCCGGGCATACTCTCCAGCGCCGGCACGGCGATGTTGGAGACGACGGGATTCGCCATGGAGAAAGGCGAGTCGAAGACCCTCGACGTGCCGTCGTCGTGGTCGGGCCGCTTCTGGGGCCGCACCATCTGTTCCACCGACTCCACGGGTAAATTCTCGTGCGTCACCGGCGATTGCGGGTCTGGGAAGCTCGACTGCTCCGGCGGCGGCGCCGCCCCGCCAGCCACCCTTGCTGAGTTCACCCTAGACGGCAGCGGAGGGATGGACTTCTATGATGTCAGCCTCGTCGATGGGTACTATATGTTAAATACCCCACTTTTATCTTATAATTAGAGAAGTAATCTTTTAATACTTGTTATAATAGAACAGGTATAACCTGCCGATGTTGGTGGTGCCGCAAGGGGGCTCGGGCGGTAACTGCACCGCCACGGGGTGCCTCGTGGATCTCAACGGCGCGTGTCCGTCGGATCTGCAGGTAGTGATGGAGACTACGGATGGGGGAAGTCAGAGAGTGGCGTGCAAGAGCGCCTGCGAGGCGTTCGGATCACCGCAGTATTGCTGCAGTGGGGCGTATGGGAATCCGAATACGTGTAAGCCGTCGTCATACTCGGAGTTCTTCAAGAACGCGTGCCCGAGGGCGTACAGCTACGCCTACGACGATGCTACGTCGACGTTTACTTGTGCCTCGGCGAATTACGTCATCACCTTCTGTCCCAACACCTCCAGGTACTTTCGTTTCTATCAGCTTCTTTTTAATAGAGATGATTTGCTACCTCCTATCTCTCTAAAGGGCTGCTGAGCCTTCTGATTAGGTTTCTTGTTGAGTTTAGGGAGATGTCGGTAAGATAAATCTAGGTGAGATTTTTTGCTTTCTTTTTTAGGTGAGAGGTCGGCACTTGGTAGTTCTCATTTCTCAAAACAGCATGACAATTTTTATTGTGGTCCCCTCCTGTCGATATTTTATACATTCTCCTTAATTATTAGGGTTCTGAGAGAGTTAATGCGATTGAACGGACAGTCTGAAACCAGGTCGCGCAAGCAGCCCGTCCTTTTCCGTTTTCTTATATAATGACAAGCCATTAACTTAATTAATTAATCTTATCTATCGTAAACTCATTCTAACTTCTATCTTTTGTCGTCCAACAGCCAGAAATCATCTGGTGAGAATCCCGAGGCAGCTGGTCTTCCTCTCACGAACGACACGATGGTCTTCCTCGGTGGCGACGACGTTAGCCACGCTCCGTTCGCTGTGCCGCGACTTGCGTTACGCCTATCTATCGCCGTGATCGCCGTCTCGTTTGCTGCTCATGGCCCCACCACTGTGTGATGTAAACATGGCATGGGCTTTCACCTGCTCCCAAGGCGATCATTGGTAATTTTGGACACGTCATCACCTCCATGCTTTACCTGATCCGTTGACGGCTGATCCTCGACCGCTTGTCTTTTGGCGTGCAAAACGAGATATTCGATCGTGGGAAGAACCAGGATCTGATGGAGGAGATGCAGCCAGTGGCAGTTCAAATTTGGAAAATTTTCTATAGAAATTTTTAGTATGTAGGAGCGAAAAAGTGCTAACTAGATATCTTTCCTTTTAATTGATTGTTTTTATCGGAGGATATTTTCCTCCTCAAGAGTTCTTTCGGGACTGTTGCATTTAATTATATCTATTTTTTATTTAGTATATATATTTTTTATAGTTAATATATTACATATATAATCCATATTAAAATTTATCATTATAAATTGAAAAATTAAATAAATTAAAGATTATAGGTACCTAGTTTTTTCTTAAACTATCTGAGGAAAAATTTCAGAAGAAATAATTTTTCATTAATTTCTGTGAAAATTTGTGCAATACAATCAGGCACTCATATAAGTAACTCTATCCTTTTTGGTAGTAGGATAAAATACTTTTTTTTTTCTTTCTTATAACACAAGAATCAAATCTGAATTCTAGACCTTTTCGAACAAACATCAATCTGAGCTTAAGTTCCTATTGGAGTTTTGGGTCAAATGAGGAGTATGCTTATTTATTTTTTGTTTTGGGACCAGTAAAAAATTTAGAATTTCAACAAAATGAGAAACTAAAACTTGAGATAAAGATATCGAGAATTAGGGTGTTTATTCCATCTTTTATATTCCATAGCTTATTTTATATATTTTTATTTCAAAATCTTATTACATGTTTGGTATAGATGGTTTTTAGAATAAGGAAAGTTTATCTCATAATAGTTGAGTTATTTTTAACCAATCAAACAGATGATCCTTCTTAGTTTAGGAGGCAGAGAATAGCACTGCCTCCATCCAGCAGGCGGAGGGTGCAGGTTGCCCTCACAGGTGTGAATCTTCAGATGTATAAGGTTGTTAGTATTTTAACATATTATCAAATGAAAGAATGATCGGCGAGATTCGTTTGCTTTCAGATTTTATTATGTTATCTTTTGTGACTTGAGCATGGCTGAATTCCTCTTTCGTATTGGCAGTGCTTACGAAAGTTTAACAAAGAGCCCTTCTGTTTTGCATCTAAGATTAAGTGCTCGGGAAAATATAAATTAAGTGCTCGGGTTTAACTTTCTTTTATGTTTAATAACAGATAAGATATCAGTCACTGTCCAACTTTGAGTACGACGACAAAGAATTGAGAAAACTACATTATATATTTATATTAATTTTATATAAGTATGATACGGTTTGAAACATTCTGATCACGCAATTGTAATCGAAATGATCGCTTCTAGTACACCGCTCAAACGTGAATTATTAGTCCAACCTTTGCTTATGATTTTGGTTTTTGGTTAAATGTCTGTCTTTATCACTATTGAAGAAGAAAGAAGGATTGCCAAAACAAAACAAAACAAAAAATTTGGCAACCAAAACATTTTGTTTCAATTTATTGATTGATTAGAGAATCCCTTTCAATCGAAGAAAATTGAATTGGGGACCCCTTTCTGACAGGATTGGTTGAGATTACATTTCCTTGTGTGTGAGATTTTTTATCAAAAAAATTAGTGCCTGACTAATTATATTAATTTGGAATCGAAGTACAACCAAAGTTGATGGCGAATTGATCCAATCCTTACGAATCCGGCTTGTGATTGCATCTTTAGTAAGATTGTGGCAATAGTGTTGTTTTACCATTGCTAGGGAAGAAAATCCATTAGATTAGTAACTTTGAGGCCTCCGCCCAGCAGATACTTGCATGCCCACGTGCCCATACGACATGCGCGGCACATATGACAGGACTGCCGAGGTTGCCACGCATGAAGATACACTTATACTCACGTAAATTATCTTCAGATAAATCATGCTATTATATCAATAAACATGTTAATATATCAATATTCAAATCCATAATGATCATGCTAGACTTTTACATAATCTAGTAGACCCACATAAATCATGACAAACTATTAAGATACAACTAAAATAACTAACACATGAGTACAATATAAATCAACTTGTATTATATAAATCATTGTCAAATATAATAGAGTACAAATATATCTCATAACAGTATAACTCAACTTCTATAAAAACCAACTTCTATATTATCCCATATCTAGCTCACCTAATCTTCATTCTACAATGTTTTGTTTAGATCTCAACTCACTAGTAAGTATCTCATATCTGGGAGGGCGTTAGAAAAGAAATAAAAAGTGTCATAAGCTAAATGTTTAGTAAATATAACTTATCTCAAATCAATAGTAATAAGCAAAAGAGTAAATCATGTACTAGATAATATAAATAAAAAAGTAACATCATTTTATTAATAAGTTTATAATTATATCCTTAATAATATAAAAATCTAGTAGATTTAATATCATGACTAATCAAATATATAATTCTAGACAATATATAAATAAATCGACAGTCATATTATCATCATAACTCTCTTAAATATAATACATGTGATACATGTCGATTATGACTATGCTATGATATCAATTACAATAGCAATGATGCATAATGACTATTCGATAATTATATATAAAATGATAATGAATTATATATATTTTTTAATATCTTAATCATCAATATCATCTCCAAATAATAACATCATACTAGACTACCGTGCACGGTCAATATCCACTACTCGATCTTATAATCCAGCTTGAAGGCTTGTAGCACACCCTGCCATCCATTAACAATATCTCAATCATCATCATACCTATCAACTGTCAAGGGTATCTCAAATATCGTCATACTCTGCCGACCGTTAAGAGTATCAATATCATTTAGACCTGCGTACCTAATTAGCTAATAGAAATCATATAAGAATAACTCACTGCATATGCCATAATGAACACAATGGCATGCGTTCGAATATCTATTGCACACATAGATAATTGACCTCAGATGTAAAGCCATAGGATTGCAAATATATCAAATGATCAATCAACTCTAGGCACACCATAACCGTCGTGCCCACTTAGGTTTCCTCATGTTTTTTACTAATTATCATATTCATAAGATTTCATACTTTCTTTCTGCATGATAGATCATATGTAATTATTTAGTATTATAATAAGTTATGCATTTTAGAAATTTAGGTGGTAAGAAAATAAACACATATATAACGCAAGGTATCAGAGCTAGACTGACCTCAGGCACACCATTAATGGTGATGACTACAGCTATGGCTACTAGAAGGCAAACAGAAGATCTAAACTCATTAAAGAAAGGTGCAAACATAGAAACACCAAGGCATGGAGCATGAAGAACTGATCTTCCCCCAAAAAGCCTAATAACTATGGAAGGCCTAATGTTTGCATTGATGACTGCCTTGGCATTAACCAACATAATAGAAAGATTGGTAAAGAATAGTGATGAGAATAAGGAAGACCACCGCACCACACATGAAGCGATTTATGGTTTGATGTTGTAACGAGGCAAGATCTCAACACCTTGGCATCAACCATTGGATTCAACTAGCCCTACCATAGGCCACGTCATCCACAACAATGAGCCGCTCCTTCCACACCCCATGGCATGAGAGGCTGCGACTACCCGTAGGTTAGAGCAACCCAAGGAGATCCTAAGGGGGGTGCAAACTATACATGAAGATGACAAGGAGTGGCTAGAGTATGACAAGGTGGAACACTAGTGTGATTTCATACAACGGAGGTGGGATGCATACCAATAGTAACAATACCCTCCCGTATCTAGGCTGAGTCAAGGCTACAGCCCCAACAATGACTTCGATATACGAGGTCAATCAGTACATGTTAATTTTTCAAAATTTTAAAGTGGCAATCCTCTTGATTGGATATATAGGGATGGGCAATTTTTTGAGTTTCAAAAGACGCTCGAAGACTCCAAGGTGCTGCTCTCAAATTTCTACTTTGAAGGGTCAGCCTTTTATTGGTATTGAGGCACTTCGGGAATGAGAGACTTAAAATGTGGATTGATCTTACAAGGGATATTGTGAAAAGATTTGGGGCTGTTGGATATGATAATTTCGATGCTTTCCTCACCAAGATGGTATGACAAACTATAGTCGTAGAGTACTAAGAAGAGTTCGATCAGATTCGTGCACATTGTGATCCACCGTGGTCGGACACTTTGTTGAAATCTAATTCTTGGCGGTGCTACATGCGAGCAGATATTGAAGCATTATGTCCAAGAACCTAAGAGGAATTGTATGAGGACACCATCATCATGGAAAGGAAGCACCAAGGCCTAAGGAACCAAAGCAAAATCTATTCGAAATAATCTAGTTTTGGGATCATTGTTAAGTAAGATAGGTTTTAAGTTGGTGTTTGAGTCTGATAAGTTTATACTTATAAAAAATGTCATGTATGTAGGAATGATCTACTTGTCGAATGGCCTCTTTAAGATAAATGTAATGGCTATGACTTCAAATAAAAATGAATCTTCTTCTTTTCACTTACTTGAGTCTTGCAAAATTTGGCATAGTAGTTTAAGACATGTTCATTATGGTACATTGCCTAGATTAATTAATTTTAATATGTTGCCTAATTTCTATATTGATTTGAAAAAGAAATGTGAAATATGTGTAGAAGCCAAATTGGCTAAGACTTCGTTTTATTCTATTGAACGAAGTATAAAACCTCTAAAACTTATACATACTAATCTACATGATTTCAAATTTGTTCAAACTAGAGGTAGGAAAAAATATTTTATTACTTTTATTGACGATTGCACAAGATATTTGTTCAAATTGGCTAAGACTTTATTCTATTCCATTGAACGAAGTACAAAACCTTTTGAACTTATACATACTGATGTATGTGATTTAAAATTTATTCAAACTAGAGGTAGGAAAAAATATTTTATTACTTTTATTGAGGATTGCACAAGATATTGTTGTGTGTATTTGCTAAGAAGCAAAGATGAGGTTTTAGAAATATTTATACATTTTAAAACTGAGGTTGAGAACCAACTTAGCGGAAAGATTAAAATGCTAAGAAATGATAAAGGTAGTGAATATGAATAACTATTTGCACAAATATGTGCAGAAAATAAAATTATTCATCAAATAACGACTCCTTACGCTCCACAGCAAAATAACATTGCTGAATGTAAAAAATAAAATTCTAAAAGAGATGATGAATGCCATGTTAATAATCAAGTTATGCTTTACTCTAGAATTTGTGGGGGCAAGCTTTGCTTTTTGCAAATCACATTCTCAACCGATTATCCCATAAGAAAATAGATAAAATATCTTATGAGTTATGGAAAGGTCGAGAACCTAGCTATAAATTCTTAAGAGTGTGGGGGTGCTTTGCAAAGTTTGCAATTCCAATTCCTGAAAGGATAAAAATTAGACCTAAAACTACTGATTGTATAATCATCGATTGTACTCATAGCAGTAGTGGATATTGATTCCTGGTTTACAAATTAGATAATTCTGAGGTACATAAGAATATAATTATTGAGTCTAGGAATGTATCACTTTTTTAGAATGTATTTCCATATTAATCTACATGAGAAGTAAGTTCTCTTAAAGAACTTATAAAAATGTAGAAAGAGATGAGCAAAACCAAGAGTCTATGCTAGACGAAAATGATAATGAACATAAACGAAGTAAGAGGGCATGGACTTCTACATCTTTTGGTCCTGATATTTTAACATATTTGTTAGATAAGGAACCTCAGAGTTATAAGGAAATAATGTGTCTATTCCTGAAGCTCCTTTATGGAAAGAAGCTATTGACAGTGAAGTTGAATCCATTTTACCAAATCACATACCATTAGTAGATCTTTTACTAGGGTGTAAACCTTTGGGTTATAAATGAATCTTCAAAAGGAAGATAAAAATAGATAGTTCAATTAACAAATACAAAGGGAGACTTGTAGTCAAAGGATATAGATAGACAGATGGAATAGGTTACTTTGATACATATTCACTAGTAATAACATATATCAGATTAATAATTACTCTTGCGGCATTATATAATCTATAAATATATCTGATGTATGTGAAAATATATTATTGAATGGTGAATTAAATGAAGAAATTTATATGGAATAATTCGAAGGGTTTGTGGCTCTAGAAAAAGAGAGAAAGGTATACAAATTAGTTAAATCTCTTTATGAGCTTACACAAGCACCTAAACAATGGCATAAAAATTTTAACCAAGTTATGATGTCAAATGGTTTTTGCATTAATGAATGTGATAAGTACGTTTATGTGAAAAACACTTTAGATAATTATGTCATTGTATGTCTTTATGTGGATGGTATGATAATAACTGGTAGCAATATAATATCATTAAAGCTACTAAGAACATGTTAGCTAACAAGTTTGACATGAAATATTGGGAGTTGCAGACGTGATTCTTGGTATAAAGATCACTAAGATATCTAAATGATATGTTATATCTCAATCACATTATATTGAGAAATTGCTTGATAAATTTGATAAAGATAATAACAATCTAGCCAGAACATCTGTAAATGTGAATCTTCATCTCACAAAGAATACAGGTGAATATATATATCTCAGTTAGAATATTCTCGGATAATAGGCAGTTTGATATACGTCATGAATTGCACTCGTCCGGATATTGCATACTCTACGAGTAAATTGAGTAGATATACAAGTAATCTAGGGAATGATCATTGGAAGTAAATAGTTAGGGTACTTAGATATTTGAGATACACCACTAATTATGGATTGCACTATTCAAGATATCCATTAGTACTTGAAAGGTACAGTGATGCAAATTGAATTTCTAATACAAAAGATACCAAATTCACGTGTTGATATGTCTTTACACTTGGGGTGCATCTATTTCATTAAAATATTCTAAACAAACATGTATAACCAGATCTACTATGGAATCTAAATTCAAAGCATCAGATAAGGCTGGAGAAGAAGTTGAGTGGGTTCAAATTTTTTAGAACATATTACTTCCGTAATTTGCAATGACGGGAATGGGAGATTACCGGTAAGCCAGATGCTTCTTTTGCAATAGTTAATCGGCTATAGGAAGGGCGCAAAGTCAAATGCATAATGGCAAGTCATGACATATACGTCGTCGGCATAATACAATGCGATAATTGATCTCAAATAGTGTAATATCCATTGATTATGTGAAATCAAAAGATAACATCTCGGATTAGTTAATAAAGGGTATAACAAGAGATCAAGTGTATTATTCATCGAGGGAAATAGTTTATAGCCTACCACATAGAGAGTAATGACACAACAATAATCCAATCTAATTGATTGGAAATCCCAAGATCTAGATTCAAAGGGACAACCGAGTTGGTGAGGCTTTCTCTGAAATCATTAAGGAATTATCTTATACCTTTTCTTATGATGACATAGTGATAAACCTGTACTAAGTATTAGGGTAAGCAATTCTTTTAATGACCCTTATACCTTAGAAATTTAAGTGAAGTATGGTAGGATATTCTTAATAAGAGGTCACCTATGTGAGTGTGAGGTGGGCCGCTTCTATGAGATGACTAAGCTAAATATCTAGAGCACTCAAAGAATTACCAGATGTGTCCAAAGGCTAAAATGGACACAACATATATAACCGACTAAGTTGAAAAGAAGTTGTGTGAGTATTATTATCTTGGTTTATCAAAAAGCTGAACAGCTTAAGACATAACTAGTTAGATTTATAATTATAAGTAAAAGTATAAATATAGATACAAATCTAATTATGATCAAGTTATGGTTCTCACTTTATTTTAATTAATTAGGGAGTTTGTAGTCTTTACTTTATAAATAAATAAATAAATAAGCCTAGTATTTTATTTGTTACAAAATAATAATATATAATAAATTATTAGAATTACTTAAAATGTTTATCATAAGAATATTAGTATATAAATCTAATAATTATAATTTATAAATCTATCTATTAATCTAATAGAAATATAAATAAGTAAATATAAATATTACCTATATTTATGTGTAATAGTTTATAATAGTATAATCATTAATTATACTAATTATAATTAATAATAATTATCCTAAAGAATTTATATTAATATTACAATAATTAAATTCTAAATAATCTATTTGCATTAATTAAGAAAGAAATACCTAACTAAATAAGTAAATAAATAATGAAATAAAATAAAATAAAAGAGCTGCCGCCAGTGTAACACTAGCCAACTAAAGTGCTGGGCCGAGCCCGGCACTGTTGTAGAAAGAAGAGGAGAAGAAGCAGAGGAAGAAGAAGAAGGAAGAAGAAGGAAGAAGAAAGAAGAAGAAGAGAAGAGAAGAAGAAGGGAAGGAGGGGCACCAGGCTAGTGGGGAGGGGCTCGATAACTGCTGGCCAGCCAGTGGCTGCCCTCTCACTGGTGGCGTAACTCCGATGAGCTCGAGCCCAATTGAGAGAGAGAGAGAGAGAGAGAGAGAGAGAAAAGCGAGAGAGAGAGGGTGAGGAGAAGGGAGGGGGATGATGGATCAGGTGGTTGAAGGCGACGGTCATAGGGGGGAGAGAGGGAGAGAAATAGAGAGAAACAGAGAAAATGAGAGGGAGATAGAGATAGAGAGAGAAGGAAAAAGAGGAAGGAGGCTCACCAGCATCGGTAGTATGGTGACAGTGGCGGTGGATCGGTGATGGTAGCAGTGAGAGATAGAGAGAGAAAGAGAGTTTGAGGGAAAGAGGAGAGTGAGAGAGAGAGACCGAAAGAGAGAGAGAGAGTGGAGAGAAGAAAAAGAGAGAGAGAGAGAGGCGGTGGGAGGAGGCGGGGCCATCGCGCCAGCTGGCTCATCCAGGTTGGCTAGGTCAGCAGTTGGGAGCGCGTGGCGCCGTCAGCCTGCTCGTAGATGCATGGCACGAGGTCGGCCACATCGTGCCATGCACCAATTAATTTTTTTCTTTTTTTATTAAAATAGGTTGTTACATTATCCTTTCCCCCTTATAAAAATTTTGACCCAAAATTTAAATCACACTAGTATTATAAGAAAATCAATATACCTAGTTCCACCTCTTCTATTCAAATTGATAATTATCTATTCTTTTTCTTTTTTTTTTAAGATCCATAATTCATACTTCATTCACTAACTTACTCATTAACTCCTAATATTACACAACCACAAGTAACTTCCATATAAAAATAAATTCCTACATCTTAGTTAGTCAAATAATCACACTATATCCATAGACATCGATAATACCACTAGTTTGCAAAAAAGAACGTACACTAATTCTACAATATAAAAGTTGTTGTCATCTATTAATTGTATCATGTTCTACTCCAACATATCTCAACTTGTTCAGATCTATCACTTCTTCTACTAATTGCTACCATATGATAGTGAAATGACATTATTACCTATGATAAAATAATACAACTTGTTTAAGTAATGTAATACCCCCCGCCCGGCACGGGCACGCCCACGCCCATGCCCACGCCCACGCCCACGCCCACGCGCCCACATGGCACACGCGGCACACTAGATAGGTCGAGCGGGGCCCATCATGCATAAATACACTCCTATGCATATATAATTATGACATCATCAAATAATACTTACTAACATATCTATGCTCACATAATCCAACACCAAATAAATTATACTAATCATACTAACAACCAAATAAACTTGTTAACATATGAATATCCAAGTCCATAATAATATACACAAGACCACTACATAATCTGGCAGGACTCACATAGGCCATGATAAACTATCAAGATACAACTAAACAATTGATATACGAGTATACTATAATCTGACATGTATTATACAAATCATCGTCTATACAATAAAGTACAAATATCAAATAATAGTACAACTCAATATCTGGTTAAACTATCTTCTATACCACCTCACGTCTATAGCTCACCTTATCTTTACTCTAAAATATCTCATTAGGATATCTCAAGTCGGTATCACATACCATAATATCTGTGCTGGTTACAAAAGAAAATAAAAATAGTTATGTAATAAAAGACTCAGTGAATAGACCTTACCCCGAATTAGTGATGCCAAACAGAGAGTAAATCATGTACTAGATAATATCAATCAGAAAAATCATCATGTCATGAATGAGTATATGAATGTGTCCTTAATAATACATAAATGAAATGTAGATAACATGCCATAACTGATAAAATATATAATTCTCGACAATGAATAAATAAATCTCCATTTCATACTATCATCATAACTCTCTCTCAAATATGACACATGATGCATGCCGACTATGACCATGCTATGATATCAAATACAACCACATATGATGTATATTAACAACTAGATAATTAGGTAATCAGATGATAATAAAATTATATGCATTTCTCAGCATCTCAATCATCAATATCAACTTTATATGTCATCATCATACTAGACCACTATACATAGTAAACACCCGGTACCCGGTCTCAACATCATGTCTAAAAGCTCAGAGCATACTCCGGCACCCGCAAGAGTATCTCAAATATAACCATACCCCACCACCCGCTAGGGTATCAATATCCATCCAGATCGGGCACCCTCCTAGCTAATAGAAACCTCATGAGGATAACTCGCCACATATGCCTTAGCGAACGGCATGTGTCTGAATGTCTGCTACGCACATAGACTAACAACCTCAAACGAAAGGCCAACAGGATCGCGACTATATCGAGCGATCAATCATCTCTAGGCACGCCATAACCCTCGTGCCCACTCTAGTATCCTCACGCTTTCTATCAACTATCCTGTCAATCACATTTCATACTTTCCTTCTAAATGACAGATCATATCCATATATCTAGTATGATAACAAGTTAATGCATAACAGGAATTTAGGTGGAATAGAAATCAAGAGAAAAATGATGCAATGTAGTCTCCAATCATGTAGCCAACACATGTATAACCATGCTAATCTATTACATGCATACTCATGCTACATATCAATTGGACATAAAATTATAACAGTATAATCATCTCTTATCATCTCTATTTATTATCATCAAACTCATATCCAAGATTAGCCAAACTATATGCATGATAAAAATATGTTCAATTGTAATCATCTCTAGATAAAGTCAAATAATCATACTGGAGGCCGAAACATGCACGTACATAATATATAATATAACCTCTATTCAGAAGACCCAACACATGTATCCCCCACATCCATCAATTAACCGTCACACATCACTAACAAAGTCCATGGGGTCTCAAATAAGGGGGGTTCAGAGTCTGAAAATATTTAAGTAATATAAAATTAGTTGTTTATTCGATTATAATCCGTTTGAGTAAAATGTGACATTTTATTAGGTTTAAAATTGATTAGATTCGTAGGATAAGTTTAATTGTGATAATATTCATATGCTATTATCATAATTTATATTTATTTACTAAAAATCCTAGTTTGCTAATTATAGAATAAATAATAAGTAAATAGTAGTTTATCTCCTTTTTGTAAATAACCAAAGACGACTATATATATATATATATGATTTAATAAAAAATATAATTATAAAAAATAATATTATTAATACTTATTTTGTAATACCTACTTTTATTTAATTAATCATAAATTATACGCAAAATAGTCATTATCCTATTATACAAAAATAATATGCAAGTTTAGTATTCCATTTTATACAAACTATTAGACAATAATAATATACTAAAAATAGTTATATTAAATGTAAATCTAAATGTAAGATTATTATGAATGAGACTACATAAATTAATCTAATAAAGAATAACTAAACTATAAATAAATTTATAGGCAATATTTATAATTAAAATTAATAAATTATTATACTAAAAATACTTAGTAAAATTATATTAGTGAGTGTAAATTATCAAAATAATTAATTATTTAAATAGACTAATTTACCTAATATTAGAAAATAATTATATATATAAAAAAATTCCCTTTGCTACAGTGCTGGGCTGATTGCAGTAAGAGGAGGAGGAGGGACCGAGAATGGAGAAGAAGAAGAAAGGAAGAATAAAAGAAAGAAAGAAAGAAAGAAAGAAAAGAAGGAAGAAGAAGAAGAGAAAGAGGAGGGGAGGGAGTGCGAACCCAAGCCGGCGAGGAGGGCACCGGCCGCTGTTGGTTAGCTAGTGGCCAGCCTCTCTCCGGTGGCTCAACTCCGACAAGCTCGAGCTTGGGTGTGAGTGAGAGAGAGAGAGGGGGGACGGAAAGGAGCTTATCGATGCTTAAGGAGGTGGCGGCAGCGGTTTCCAAGGATGGCAGCGGTAGTAGGCCGGCCTTAGTGAGAGACAGAAAGAGAGAGAGAGAGAGACTACGAGAGAAAGAGAAAAGAGAGAGAGAGAGAGAGAGGGCGGTGGCGTCGGGGCCCACCGCGACCAGTTGGTCGCAGCTGGTTGGCTGCGGCAGTGGGGTGGGCATGTGGCGCCTCACCACACAAGCTACCTCATGCAGCTAGCTGCATAGGCACGAGGCCAGCCACGTCATGCCCAATTTGTTTTTTAAAGGTTGGGTTATTACAAGTAAAATATCTCCCATGTACTAAATGTATACTCCGATTCCAAACATGCTCAATGGATTATCCCTCAATACTATCACTAATATCAGTGGAACGATAAATACATCTTATTTCAAAAACATCCAAAATATTTAGCTCATGATTCTTTTTCTAGGCAAATTATGCCACTAACCTAAACATACTCACCATCATTCGATATCCTCATAAAATTTAGGCAATAATACAAACTCTCTTATTTAAAAGTGTGCTTATATGCTTATACCATTATACAAATTACTAAACAAGTCAATATAAGAGATCACACCTATCCATATAAGACAATATCAACTTGTATTCATAATACATTCTTCAAAATAACATACAGTTCATCAAATCCAGCCTATCAATATTAATCATAATGCAACCTCAAACAAATTTATATAGCCTTTTGATTCTCCACATTATCTTCTTTCTTAATTTGCAATATCAGAATGGTTAAATTCAAACTACCTCAAGAAACATACATGATAAAAATTTATATTGTTCTTTCTATCAATTGATTTCCGTATCTAAACTATTTATTCATCGATCTATATAGTTCCAATTCAATCATGATCAACTCAATAATTATTGCTAAAGCAATATATTCCTAGTACATTCTGCTAATTAATCCAACAATCTTTCTAATAACTTGACAATATAGCACTCCATTCATAATATCAATCCATATGCAACGGCTATTAACATATACTCAATAACATCAACATAGTATTAGGTAACTAATATAGTTTTAAGTATTTACTAATCTATCATACTCGATCTTTAAGAGTACATACATACAATTTGGATAAATCCACAAAAGTAATGTCCATGAACTAATAAGCTACTAAGATCAATCTTCTGAGTTATTCATGCTATTATGATTTTATCTGCCAATAAAATAGCTGAAACCAATTTATTCATATGGATAACAAGACGCCTAAGAATAATAATTATTAAACTCAGTAACATATCTTCTTTTTTATTTTAAATCAACTAATATCCTCAATTTTATAATTCATTAAAAATTAAAATTTCATAAACTATAATAGAATTAGCAATCCTATAATCATAATCTCCCAATCAAATATCTTTATCTTAAAACTCAGATACAAACTATAAATCATTACAATTATTAAGCTCAATCTCATCATTAGAAAAACCGCTTAATAACTTATGGTAATAATTTAACATGTAAGCCAACGGTTATATAAATGCTTATAGACCACTTTCTATACATCACTATTTATTTATCATTTAGCAGCATAATAAACATCCATCAATACACTTTATATGAAAGATTATAGTCGTTTGTATTCCCTTCATTACCGTCAAATGAAGTAATTAATCTAACTTTCAAATAATCTATCAGTCATAATAGATGATCATATCTATAGGCTCTACGAATAACTCTATCAAGCTATCTCTCCTATTAGTACCCTTAGAAACAATTAACATGACAAAGCACATAATATCTCAATTTAACAGCTATGAATAAAAATTAACATATCTTATTCTAATTAAATCATTTACACCTCATACTTCTCAAGAGTCCCAACCTAATATTCTATTATATTCTCTATACAAAGTCCACCACATGTACTGAACAATTTAGTTTTATAGCATTGCCCAAAATTATTCTACAACATTATTAGTACCACATAATAACCGCAAATCAATATAAGTCTACATAATTTTGACTCAAATCCAACATCATCAAAAATACACAATCGACATGCTATCACATTCTTATCTTCTAAATCGATGTCATAACTAAACTAGTAATGTGTTTTCCACTGTCATGCTACCTATATCATAGTGCTACCATCTTAGCAAATTATTATCACCTTATACTATTTATCTTATTATCAAACTTCCACTTAATCATATCTACATAATTAGCAGTTTCTAAACTAAACTCACTTTCATGTCATCCAAACATTACATTAAATCACAACTACTAAAATTATTCCTAATCCATAATCTTTGTTCATGTTATATTTTCTATCTTTATTATCCTCTTTGTAATTATCAAATTAATGATGTAATAGAGACGGTAAACATCTATTTGCTAGTTTAATCAGAACTTTTATAACTACTACCACAAGCATCTTGTGAAGACAATCTATCATATCAATCATTCTAAAATTTTATAATCCCCAATCATATCATATTGTCTAACATCTTTTCACGGCATAAAATCATCCAACTACAATCAATGATTAGAATCCACACAAAAATTTAAAATAGTCTTCTGCACATATACCTTTTTACATCATCTTCTAATCCCAAGTGTATCCATAAAAGAATCAAAATCCAAAATATGCAATATCTATTTAAAATAAGCTCAAATCTACTGATAATAATCCTTGTGCACAAAATACATATCTTCACATGTTTATGAATTTCTACACTTTACCACATTATATGAACATATATACATCTCCAATATTACATTCCACATACTGTAATACCTCAACATCAATAACATCAATGCATAATTTAGTAACATTTCTTCCTATTCATTAGTAACTCAGATAATTCTCAATATACCAATATCTAAAATTATTTCTGTCAATATCGTCAAGCATTAAACTTAATAACCTCAACATTATAACTCAGGCATCTATCTCAATCAATTAATATCAAACTCATCGAGATTGACTACTAGCGCAACCCTAAACAAAATCGACAACTAATGTACTTAATGGTTTGCCTAACCATCCTTAAAACTTAGGCTCTAATACCACCTGAATTATAACGCCCCCGTTTAGCACAGGCACGTGCACTCCCACACCCCACACGGTATGCACATTGCACGTGACAGGTGGGTCGCACAAATACATTCATGTGCATATATAATCATGGCATCATTAAATAAAACTTACTAATATATCCATGCTCATATAATCCATCACCAAATAAATCATAATATTAAATAAATGAACCGATTAACATATAAATATCCAAGTCCATAATAATATACACTAGACAACTACACAATTTGGTAGGACCCACACAAGCTACCACAAACCATCATGATATAACTAAAACAACTAATACATGAGTACACTATAATATGACATATATTATACAAATCATCGTCTGATATAATAAAGTGCAAATATAACAAACAACAATATAACTTAATATCTATACCGTCTTACACTTATAGCTCACCTCATCATTCTAAAATATTTTCTCAGGATATCTCAAGTCGCTATCACGTACCACATATCTAAGAGGGTTATAAAATAAATAAATAGAGTCATAAGCAAAAGGCTCAGTGAATAGACCTTACCCCAAATCAGTTATATCAAATAGAGAGTAAATCATGTACGAGATAATATGAATTATATAAGAGTATTATGACATGAATGAGTATATAAATGCATCCTTAATAATATATAAATGAAAGGTAGATATCATATCATAACTGATAGAAGTATATAATTCTTAACAATATATAAATAAATCTCCATGTCATACTACTATCATGACTCTCTCTCAAATATGACACATATGATGCATATCGACCTTGATTATGCTATGATATCAAATACAACCACATATGATGTATATTAACCACTCGATAATCAGGTAATTAGATAATAATGAAATCATATGTATTTTTTAACATCTCAGTCATCAATATCATCTCTAAATATCATCATCATATTATACCACTATGCACAGTCAACTCCCGTTGCCTAGTCTCAACATCATGCTTGAAGGCTCAGAGCATACTCTGCCATCCGCAAAGTGTATCTCAATCATAGCTATACCTTGCCATCAGCTAAGAGTATCAACATCTATTTAGACTAGGCATCCTTCTAGTTGACAGAAACACGTGAGGATAACTCGCCAAATATGGCCTGTCGAATGGCATATGTCTGAATGTTTGCTGTGCACATAGACTAACGACCTCAGATGTAAGGCCATAGGATCGCAACTACGTCGAGTGATCAATTATCTACCAAGCGCATCCTAACCCTCGTGCCCACTCAGGTATCATCATACTTTTTACCAATTATTCTATCAATCAGATTTCATGCTTTTATTCTAAATGATAGATTATATGCATTTATCCAATACGATAACAAGTCAATGCATATCATGAATTTAGGTGGAACAAGAGTCAAAAGAACTATATGATGTGATAAAATCTCTAATGGTACATGTATCACATGCATACTCATGTTAGTCTATCATATGCATACTCATGTTACAGATTATCTCAACATAAAGTCATAACAGTATAGCCATATCTAATCATCTCTTTATATTACTAATGTACTCATATCCTAGATCTCCAATGGGACGATAGAGATAGAGATAGAGATAGAGAGAGAGAAGGACGAGGAGGAAGGTGGAGGCTCACCAGCATCGATAGTACGACGATAACGGAAGCAATGGTGGGTCGACGGTGGTAATAGTGAGAGATATAGAGAGGAGAGTTTGAGGGAAAGAGGAGAGAGAGAGACCGAAAGAGAGAGAGTGGAGAGAAGAAAAAGGGAGAAAGAGGTGGTGGGGAGGAGGAGGAAAGGCGATGGCTGCAGCAGCGTCGGGGCCTATCGCACCAATTGACTTGACCAAGTTGGTTGAGCTGACAGCTAGGAGCGCGTGGCGCCCTTAGCCAACCTGTAGCTGCATGGCACAAGGCCGACCACACTATGGTTGGCCACGTCATGCCATGCACTAATTAAATTTTTTTTTTAAGATAGGTTATTGCACCACATATTATTAATGATGGATTAATGGTAAAATTAATTTAGATCAAAGAGTACTTATTGTCATATATTTACTTATTTAAATTCATGAAGAGAAGTTAATAAAAATTAGCTCTAAAGTAAGTATCACTATTAGATATTTGAGAAATGTTAGTATGATATATAAGTGTCAAACTTCTTTTGGGCTTTGAGCCTCAAAAATGTACATATTTTATGAGTAAACGATACTATACAACTTAACTCACAAACACGCGTTGCCCGGCCCGGCTTAGTTCCATTCATGCTAATGGGTTAAGTAGGTTCGATTCTGGTCTGGTTTAGGTTGGTTCGATAGGTTGAACCCGAAGTGATGTGTTCTTTTAAATTAATCAGTTTCGTTCATGGCTAGATCTAACCCTCCATTTGCATCCCTTCGTCGTGCCTGTTTACTACTATAAATATTTCATTCGTGACCAGATTTATCCATTTGCATCCCTTCATATTGTTCAGGCTCAATAAGGTATTCGAATAGCTGCTTCCTTTTGAGTGTAAGACAGTCGTTATATCCTAGGAGACTGACGTCCACTATTTTAGAAGCAATCCGTAGAAGACGAATTAATTTTAAGGAGATAATGTCTAAAACTAGACTCGACTATACAAAATTTTATATTCCGTAATCTGTAAGTTTATTTAGTTTATTTACTTCTTTTGGATCAGATTTCTTGTGATTTTTGGAATCAAATTATTACTGCTAACATTTTTAACTCTTGAACTATCATTGTTCCTCAAATACACACCCAAATTTTTTTTCCAACACATGAAAATCTGATTTTACGAACTTCTATAGATAATTTTGTTTAGATAGGGAATCTATGAGGATAGTAAAAGTTTAGAGCATATATGTAAAAAATGATAATAATTCAAGAGGAGCTAAATGTAATTATCGTTAAATATAATTTTGTCATTATTGATCCCTATCACGTTGTTTGTACAACAGGAGTTTACCCGACGTTGGAAAAGAGTAGCGTGACAGTGAGCTCACCCTCTACGAGTGATTAAAATTAAAAATCGACCGGGCAAGACACTGCCGCGGAATAACCGACAACTTCCGACCGTGCATGACATCATTTTTCAGATCCCGTCCACCGCCATGGTATCCGACTCAGCGCCAGAGCTGCATGATAGCAACACCAAGCCAGCACCACTTGTCAAATTGCTTTGATTTCGGCCATTAAGTTTGTTGCTGTGGTAGGCTCTCCTACTCATCCATTCTGTATGGTTGCAACGTTGCATGACATTAATTTGGGAGAGGACGTTGACGTACGCTTTTATTTATTTCAATTATTTAGTTGGCTTCCATCACTTCTGGGTGAAAAGGATATCTCAGTTTAATTTGATTTCCTTCCCTCTCCGGTGACTTAAGAAGGCTTAAGCTTTACAGTTTATTGGTATGGAATTGACCGTAGTACACCTCCTGAACATCATGGAGCTAATTGGCTTCACGAAGAACTTGACTGCAGCTCGAAGGATCATCTCCAATTGTATTTGTGATCTAGAAATATCAGATGAAAAAAGAGTAGAGATTGGAAGAATTTCTAGTTAAGACTATTTTAGTTAAGTTACAAGATATGTGCATACTTAGTAAGCTTGACAATAAAATAAGAGAAAAAGAATCCTTAAGACCTCAAAGGAGGTTAATCTCTTTACTGTGTTCATTTGTGGAATAAGGCTTATGCTAGCATTAGTATTCTAATTACCAGAATAAGAGAGCAACTACGAGTATAAGTTATTCTAATATTTAGTTCAATATTACTATAAGAAATAATACTTATATTTGATGTGGTATAAAGTTAATATTAAAGTATTGAAGAATAATAAATTTGTACTTGGAATCGATGATATTTTACACCAAATGATAGAAATACCTTGAGTATTTATTAATATAGTAGCTAGTAGTAATTAGTATATTTCTAAAATAATATTAATTTTTATTACAGTTGCTAAATTAATGAACTCCATGTTCCCACATTATATTATATTTAATACATACTTTCTCGCATTTCCTCTCATCGTAAAAATAAAAAATTATAGCTACGCATTGAACCCTACTTCTTTACACTCCCAAATTTCACACATTGTCCCCAACCCTATATGGCGAGTTCGAGACTGATAATCATACATTTTTACTTTGAGAAGCCTATTTTTTATAGGGAAAGTCCTAAAGAAAAGAGGCATCATTCCTAGAGGCCAAAAAATCTCATTGAAGATCACTCAAAGTGAGAATCGTGAAAATTAATGTTTCATCTTATTAAACTTCCTCTATATAAAAATTTTTATAAGATATTATCTCAAGGGTTAAAAAGGAAAGCTTATAACCTTAAGGGTCACCAAAGTTAGATATTAAGTACAGGAAGCAATATTGAGGGGAGTAAACCAAAGAGTATTGTGGGTAATAACAATCATGTCATAAGTAATTTATAACAATTGTTTTTATAGTGCTTCGTTTGATCTCATAGAAGATATTTATGGTTTTTTTTACCTTTGGTTGTTAAGAAATTTATTTCATGTTAAAATCATTTTGTTTGCTTATCCCCTTGTGTTTTATAATTTTGTTATCTCTTATCCTTCTAAGAGATATAGATCTTTTGGAGGTGATTAAGTATTTTTACCATCAACTCGGGATCTCACCATCGCCCATGATCAAATGCAAGATGAGGAGGGCGGTAGTGCAGTTCGATTTGCATAACCACGCTTCGCAACTACATGAAAAATGTGAATTTGCACTATTTCAATGTCTTCTCGTTTCGATTGTAACATGTACCAATTGCAATGGACCAAAGTTCTTTATTCTGCAAAGAGTAATTCTACATCAATGGAGAAATGCACTAGGAAATGCTACTTTGTCCTAAGTAAATAAGTATACTACATTTACTTGTACATAACAATTACTATAGATTGTGTATTGTGTAAAATAAGGTCATGTGAAAAAATTTTGAGTTGTTATGGCAGTGTGGGGTCATAACTCCACATAAGCCTATATTAATAAAAAAAAAATTGTAGTGCATGGCACGATGTGGTCGGCCATAGCATGGCCGGCCTCATGCCATGTAGCAACTGGCGGCTGAGGGTGCCACGCGCCTCAGCTACTGTGTGTAGAATAAGATACTAGTCTTAATTAATTAATTATATTGTATAATTAAGTAAAAACTATATAGTTTCTAATTAATCAAGATAGAGGAAGAATTATAAAATTAATTATAAATAGATCTTGTCTATACTTATATCTTATTTATAGTTACTTAGCCTTTTATTTTATTGATAAGTACATCTTTAGAATATTTTTACATAAAAAGAAATGGACCTCTCCCCCTTATATTATAACTATCATTTTATGATAATTATAGTATTTGAATCATACCTATAATGTGGATCTAATTAATGTGGATCTAATTATGTACAAAATAAAAGAAGTGATTCTAAAACTAATAAATCTTTCTATTCTATTTGAACTAATTTTAATTGGATAAACAACTAACTTAATATTACTTAAATATTTTCAGACCCCAAACCCCTTATTTAAGATTCCATAGACACTGCTAGTGATGAGTTGACTCTCGGTTGACGAATGTGATGGATATGTGATTCTGTCTTCTAATCAAATGTGAGTAGTCTTATCCCCTAGATGTCTTTCTTAAATTATGATATATTATGCAATTATATATATGCATGTTTTTACCTCCAACATGATTATATGATCTTATTTAGAGATAATTTCAGTTGAGCATATTTTATCATATATTTGATTACACAGATCTGGGATATGGGTATGCTGATGACATATAGAGATGATTGAAGATGATTATTGTAACGCCCCCGCCCAGCATGCGCACGTGCACGCCCACGCGCTCACATGGCACGCGTGGCGCACGCGATAGGACGGGCGAGCCCATCACGCACAGATACACTTCTATGCACATACAATCATGACATCATCAAATAATACCTGCTAACACATTCATACTCACATAATCCAATACCAAATATATCATATTATCAAGCAAACAAATCTGTTAAAATATAAATATCCAAGTCCATAATGATATACACTAGACCACTACCTAATCTGGCAGGACCCACACAGGCCACAACAAACCATCAAAATACAATTAAACAACTGTTACACGAGTGCACTATAATCTGACATGGACTATCTTCTATACCATCTCACATATATAGCTCACCTCATCCTCGCTCTATACTATCTCCTCAAGATATCTCAAGTCGCTATTATGTACCACATATCTGAGGGGGTTAGAAAAGAAATAAAGAGAGTCATGAGCAAAAGGCTCAGTGAATAGACCTTACCCCGAATCAGTGATGCTAAATAGAGAGTAAATCATGTATTGGATAATATAAATCAGAAAGAGTATCATGTCATGAATAAGTATATGAATGTATCCTCAATACTACATAAATGAAAGGTAAATAACATATCATAATTGATAAAAGTATATAATCCTCGACAATGAATAAACAAATCTCCATGTCATATGATCCTCATAACTCTTTCTCAAATATGACACATGATGCATGCCGACCATGACCATGCTATGATATCAAATGCAACCATATATAATGTATATTAACTACTTGATAATCAGACAATCAGATGATAATGAAATCATATGCATTTCTCAACATCTCAGTCATCAATGTTAGCTCTATATGTCATTATCATACTAAATGTAACGCCCCAGCCCAGCACAGGCACGTGCACGCCCACGCGCCCATATGGCACGCGCGACGCACGCGACAAGTCGGGCGAGACCTGTCACGTACAGATACTCTCCTGTGCACATACAATCATGACATTATCAAATAACACCTACTATCACATTCATACTCACATAATTCAATACCAAATATATCATACTATCAACCAAACAAATCTGTTAAAATATGAAAATTCAAGTCCACAATGATATACACTATACCACTACCT
This sequence comes from Typha angustifolia, assembly GCF_048772165.1. Taxonomy (NCBI): domain Eukaryota; kingdom Viridiplantae; phylum Streptophyta; class Magnoliopsida; order Poales; family Typhaceae; genus Typha; species Typha angustifolia. The sequence continues at coordinate 9,443,868 of NC_133245.1, forward strand.
ACTCTGGCAGGACCCAGACAGGCTACAACAAACCATCAAGATACAACTAAACAACTGATACACCAGTACACTATAATTCAACATATATTATACAAATCATCGTCTAATACAAAAGAGTACAAATATCAAATACTGGTACAACTCAAAATCTGGTTAAACTATCTTCTATACTATCTTACATCTATAGCTCACCTCATCCTCACTCTTTAATATCTCCTCAAAATATCTCAAGTCGCTATCACGTACCACATATCTGAAGGGGTTAGAAAAGAAATAAAGAGAGTCATGAGCAAAAGGCTCAGTGAATAGATCTTACCCCAAATCAGTGATGCCAAATAGAGAGAAAATCATGTACTGGATAATATGAATCAGAAAGAGCATCATGTCATGAATAAGTATATGAATGTATTCTCAATAATACATAAATGAAAAGTAGATAATATGTCATAATTGATAAAAGTATATAATCCTTGATAATGATTAAACAAATCTCAATGTCATATGATCATCATAACTCTCTCTCAAATATGACACATGATGCATGCCGACCATGATCATGCTATGATATCAAATGCAACTATATATGATGTATATTGACCACTCGATAATTAGGTAATTAGATGATAATGAAATCATATATATTTCTCAACATCTTAGTCATCAAGGTCATCTCTATATATGTCATCATCATACTAGACCACTATGCACAATCAACACCCAGTACCCGGTCTCAACATCATGCCCGAAGGCTTAGAGCATACTCTACCATCCGTAAGGAGTATCTCAAGTATAACCATACCCTGCCATCCACAAAGGGTATCAACATCCATCCAAACCGGGCAACCTTTTAGCTGATAGAAATCTCGTGAGGATAACTCGCCACATATGCCCTGGTGAACGGCAAGTGTCCGAATGTCTGCTGCGCACACAGATTAATGACCTCGGACGTAAGGCCAATAGGATCGCGACTATGTCGAGCGATCAATCATCCACCAAGCGCGTCCTAACCCTCGCGCCAACTAGGGTATCCTCACGCTTTCTATCAACTATCATATCAATCATATTTCATGCTTTTCTTCTAACATATGCATATATCCAATACGATAGCAAGTCAATGCATAACAGGAATTTAGGTGGAATATGAATGAAGAGAAAAATGATGTAATATAAACTTCAACCATGTATCTAACACATGCATACTTCCGCTAGTCTATCACATGCACACTCATACTAGAGATCATCTCGATATAAAATCATAACAGTATAATCATCTCCAATCATCTCTATATATCACCAATGTATTTATATCCCAGATCAGCCTAATCAAATGCATGATAAAATATGCTCGACTGAAATCATCTCTATATAAACTCATATAATCATGCTGGAGCTAAAACATGCATATACATAATATATAATATAACCTAATTTGAGAAAGGGATCTAGGAGATAAGACTACTCACTCCACTGCAAATACTAAACCACCACTCGTTCACGCTGCTACGATAATGATCAAGCCTCGATAGCTAAGTCCACGGGGTCTTGAACAGGGGGGTCGGGATCCCACTGCAAATACCAAACCACCACTCGTTCACGCTGGGACGATAATGATCAAGGCTCGATAGCTAAGTCCACGGGGTCTTGAATATGAGGGTCGGGATCTGAAATTATTTAAGTAGTATGATGTTAGCCGTTTATCTAATTAAAATCTGTTCATATAATATATGATGATTTAGAAGGTTTTAGAATTTTTACTTATCTTTATTACTAGCTAGATTTTTAATTACAGATAAAAATAAAAATAAAAATAAAAATATAGATGAAAACCTAACTATAATTATATCTTGATTAATTCAAGATTACTTTATAAAATAATAAATAAATACATAAGCCTAGTATTTTATTTGTTACAAAAATAACAATATATAATAAATTAATAGAATTACTGAAAATGTATATCATAAGAATATCAGAATATAAATCTAATAATTATAATTTACAAATCTATCTATTAATCTAATATACATATAAGTAAATAAATAAATATAACTATTACCTATATTTATGTGTAATAGTTTATAACCTAGTTAATCATTAATAAACTTTAATTAACAATAATCATAATGATGAATATGTGTTATTATTAAAATAAATAATGTCTAAATCTATTTGTATTAATTAAGACAGAAATACCTAAATAAATAAATAATAAAATTAAAAAGAATAATGGATCAATAGTACTAGTTCTGGGCTTGGCCTAGCACTGGCCTGCTATAGTGCTCGGCCGAGAGCCCAGCACTGTTGCAGAAAATAAGAAGAGAAGAAGCAGCTGAGGAAGAAGAAGAAGAAAAGAAGAAGGAAGAAGAAGAAGAGAAGAGAAGAGAAGAGAAGAGAAGAAGAGAAGAAAGAGATGAGGGGAGGGGAGTGCAGACCCGGGCCGACAGGGAAGGCACCGGCTACTGCTGGCTAGCCAGCGGCCGGCGGCTCGGCTTCGACGAGCCTGAGCTCGAGCAAGCAAGAAAGAGAGAGAGAAAGAGGGAGAGAGAAAGAGAGGAAGAGCTTCTCACCGGTGGCGGCGGCTTCGAGAAGGTGGCGACGGGCCGACGTCGGCAACGAGGAGAGGAAGGCAAGAGAGAGTAGAGTGCGAGAGTGACCGAGAGAGATAGAGAGAGAGAGAGAGAGAGATTTAAACAGAGAGGGAAGGCGGTGGGGGGGGGGGGTCTTGGCGGTGGTTGCGGCAGCGCTGGGGCCCGCCACAGCCAGCTGGCCGCAGCCGGTTGGCTGCGGTGACGCGAGGGGGGCATGGCATGCTCCCCTCCGCCACTGCATAGCACGAGGCCGACTACACTATGGCCGGTCTTTTTTTTTTAGGGATTGGGTTGTTACACTAGACCATTATGCATACTCAATACCCGGTACCCGGTCTCAAAATTATGTCTGAAGGCTCAGAACATACTCCGTCACCCGTAAGAGTATCTCAAATATAACCATACCTCGCCACCCGCTAGGGTATCAACATCCATCCAGACCGGGCACCCTTCTAGCTGATAGAAATCTCGTGAGGATAACTCGCCACATATGCCCTAGCGAACGGCATGTGTCTGAATGTCTGCTGCACACACAGACTAACGATCTCAGACGTAAGGCCAACAGGATCACGACTATGTCTAGCGATCAATCATCCACCAAGCGTGCCCTAACTCTCGTGCCCACTCGGGTATTATCACGCTTTCTATCAACTATCCTATAAATCACATTTCATGCTTTCCTTCTAAATGATAGATCATAAGCATATATCTAGTACGATAACAAGTCAATGCATAATAGGAATTTAGGTGGAATAGGAATCAAGAAAAAAATGATGCAATGCAGTCTCCAACCATGTATCTGACATCTGCATACTCCTGCTAGTCTATCATATGCACACTTATGCTAGATATCATCTCGATATAAAATCATAACAGTATAATCATCTCCAATCATTTCTATATATCATTAATGTATTCATATCCCAGATCAGCCTAATAAAATGCATGATTAAATATGCTTGACTAAAATCATCTCTATATAAAGTTATATATTCATGCTGGAGGCCAAAACATATATGTACATAATATATAATATATCCTAATTTGAAAAAGGCGTTTAGGGGGTAAAACTACTCACAGTCTGATTAGAAGACACAAACCACGCATCTCTCATGTCCGTCAGTAATCCGAGTGACATTTATCGCTAGCAAGATCCACGAGATCTCAAATAAGGAGGTTTGGAATCTGAAGATATTTAAGTAGCATGAAGTTAGTAGTTTATCTAATTAGAATTAATTCAAGTAAAATATAACTGTTTATTAGGTTTAGAATCACTTCTCTTTTATTTTTGATTATATAACTAGGTCTATATTATAGATACGATTCAAATACTATAATTATATTATTATCATAAAATGTTAGTTATAACATAAGGAGAAGAGGTATGTTTCCTTTTATATAAGAGTATTTCTAAATATATAATTATAAAATAAAATAAAAGGCTAAATAACTATAAGTATAGACAAGGTCTAATTATAATTAATTTTATAATTCATACACCATCTTGACTAATTACGGACAATGTAGTCTTTAGTCGATAAAATAATAAATAAATAACAAAATAAGCATAGTATTTTATTTGTTACAAAATAACAATATATAATAAATTAATAAAAGTACTTAAAATGTATATCATAAGAATATTAGAATATAAATCTAATAATTATAATTCACAAATCTATCTATTAATCTAATATACATATAAGTAAATAAATAAATAAATATAAGTATTATCTATATTCATGTGTAATAGTTTATAACTTAATTAATCATTAATTAATTATAATTAATAATAATCATATTGATGAATATATATTATTATTAAAATAAATAATGTTAAATTTATTTGTATTAATTAAAACAGAAATACCTAAACAAATAAATAATAAAATGAAAATAAGGATAACTAGTACTAGTGCTGGGCTTGGTCCAGCACTAGCCTGCTACAACAAGAAGAGAAGAAGCAGCTGAGCAAGAAAAAGAAGAAGAAAGAAGAAGAAGAAGAAGAAGAGAAGAGAAGAGAAGAGAAGAGAAGAAGAGAAGAAAGAGAGGAGGGGAGGGAAGTGTGGACCCGAGCCGGCGGAGAGGGCACTGGCCGCTGCTGGCCAGCCAGTGGCCGGCCTCTCGCCGGCGGCTCGGCTCCGACGAACCCGAGCTCGGGGCAAGAACGAGAGAGAGAGAGAGAGAGGAGAGAGAGAGAGAGAAAAGGAAAGAGAGGGGGAATGAGGGATCTCACCGGTGGCGGCGGTGACTGCTTCGGGGAGGTGGCGGTGGGCCGGCGTCGGCAACGAGAAGAGGAAGCAGTGCGAAAGAGAGTAGAGAGAGAGTAGAGTGAGAGAGAGACCGAGAGAGAGATAGATAGAGAGAGAGAGAGAGGGAAGGCGATGGAGGACGGGTAGCGGCGGCGCCGGGGCCCGCTGCGGCCAGCTGGCCGCAACCGGTTGGCTGCAGCAGCGGCAGTGGGCGCGTGGCGCCCCACCACGCAAGCTGCATGAGCAGCTTGCATGGGCACGAGGCCGGCCACAGTGTGGCCGGCTACGACGTGCCCAAAAACTTTTAAATTTTTATTTATTTTTTATCTTTTATTTATTTATTTTTATTTTTATTTTTTCTTTCTTTTTGTCTCTTATTTATTTATTTTATACATTATTATTATTATTTTATTTATTTTTCTAGGTTATTACATTATTTATTATTATTATTTATTTATTTATTTATTTTTCTAGGTTATTACAATTATACTATCATGACTTTATATCAAAATGATCTTTAGCATGAGTATGCATGTGATGGACAAGCAGAGATATGCATGTATTAGATATATAGTTAGAGATTGCATTACATTATTTTTCTCTTGACTTTCTTACCATCTAAATTGTAACAACCCAATCTATAAAAAAAATAAAAAAAAATTCTGGGCACGACGCGACCGGCCACACTATGGCCGGCCTCGTGCCCATGTAAGCTGCGCATGCAGCTTGCGTGGTGGGGGCGCCATGTGCCCGCTGCCGCTACCGCAGCCAATGGGCTGCGACCAGCTGGCCGCGGCGGGCCCCGGCGTCGCCGCAAACCGCCCCCCCCTCACCGCCTTCCCTCTCTCTCTTTAAATCTCTCTCTCTCTCTCCCGGTTGGTCTCTCTCTAAACCTCTCTCTTTCTCTCTCTCTCGCCGAGGCCGGACTATCGCCACCGCCGCCACCTCCACGAGCGCTGGTGAGCTCTTTCTCCTCCTCTCTCTTCTTCTCTCTTCTTCTCTCTCTCTCTCTATCTCTCTCTCTCTTTCTCTTTTTCTTACCTTGGGCTCGGGCCCGTCGCAGCCGAGTCGCCGGCGAGAGGCCGGCAGCTGGCTGGCCACCAGCTGCCGGTGCCCTCCCCGCCGGCCCGGGTCCACACCTCCCTCACCTCCTTTCTTCTCTTTCTCTTCTGTTCTTCTTCTTCTTCTTCTTCTTCTTCTTCTTCCTCTTCTTCTTCTTCTTCTTTCTTTCCTTCTTTCTTCTTTCTTTTTCTCCTTCTTCCTCAGCTCCTCTTTTCTCTTTCTGCACAGTGTTGGGCTCGGCCCAGCACTGATGGCAGTTGTAATTAATTTATTAATTAATTAGTTTATTTATGTTATTTATTTAAGTATTTTGCTTCTTAATTAATGCAAATAGATTATTTAGACATTAACTATTTTAATAATATTATATATATCCTTCAATGTATTTTTATTAATGCTAATTTTTATAATTAATGATTAATTAGGCATAAATATAGGTAATACTTATATTTATTTATTTACTTACTTATATGTATATTAGATTAATAGATAAATTTGTAAATTATAATTATTAGATTTATATTCTAATATTCTTATGATATACATTTTTAAGTAACTCTATTAATTTATTATACATTATTATTTTGTAGCAAATAAGATAATGACTACATAGTCCCTAATTAATCAAGATATAATTTAATTATAATTAGATTTTTGTCTATATTTTATTTATAATTAAAATCTAGCCAATCATAAAAACAAGTAGAAATTCTAAAATCTAATAAATCATCATATTTTACTCGAACGGATTATAATGGGATAAACAACTAACTTTATGTTACTTAAACATTTTCAGATCCCGAACCCCCTTATTTGAGACCCCGTGGACCTTGCTAGTGATGAGTGTCACTCGGTTACCTGACAGATGTGAGAGATGCGTGGTTTGTATCTTCTGATCAGTCGGTGAGTAGTCTTATCCCCTAGATCCCTTTCTCAAATTAGGATTTATTATATATTATGTACATGCATGTTTTGGCCTCCAGCATGATTATATGACTTTATATAGAGATGATTTCAGTCGAGCATATATTTTATCATACATTTGATTAGACTGATCTGGGATATGAGTACATTGGTGATATATAGAGATGATTGGAGATGATTATGCTATTAAGGTTTTATGTCGGGATGATCTCTATCATGAGTATGCATATGATAGATTAGCATGAGTATACATGTGTTAGATACATGGTTGGAGTTTGCATTACATCATTTTTCTCTCGGCTTCTTTACCACCTAAATTCCTGAGTTGTATGATCTGTTGTCGTACTGGATATATGCATATGATTTATCATGTATAGGAAATCATAAAAGTACATGTGTATGTGATGTGATGTGATGTGATGTGATGGCTGGAACGGTATCTGGTCCGGACTGGTACTGGACATACTCTTAGCGTATGGCAGAGTATGGTGATGGCTGATAGTTGTACTCTTAGCGTATGACAGGGTACAACTATCATTGATATACCCTTAGCGTATGGCAGGGTATGATTACTTTCTTCAGAGATACCCTTAGCGTATGGCAGGGTATGATTTATCTACAGAGATACTCTTAGCGTATGACAGGGTATGCTCTGAGCTTGTGACATGATGTGTATCGAGTTTGGAGCCGGGTACCGTAGTCCAGCATGGTGGATGATATTCAGAGTTGAGACGGATGATTGTGATAGTGAGAGATGTGAATTATATCTGGCTCTGACATATATGATTATCTAGTAGTTGGCATGCATCATGCATCATCATTGTTGTGACTAATATCATTGGATCATAATTGTTATACATGATATAGTGTTATATTCGGTGATGTTATATAATTTCGGTTGAGGATATAATATGGTCATTCATGAGAACTGATTTCATTCATATATATGTCATTGAGGATACATATATATATATGTTCATACATGACATCATACTGTTTTCTGATTCATATTATCCAGTACATGATTTACTCTCTGTTTGACATCACTGATTTGGAGTAAGGTCTATTCACTGAGCCTTTTGCTCATGACTCTCTTTATTTCTTTTCTAACCCCTCAGATATGTGGTACGTGATAGCGACTTGAGAAGATATTTTAGAGTGATGATGAGGTGAGCTATAGATGCGAGATGGTATAGATGATAGTTTATATAGAAATTAAGTTGTACCAGTATTTGATATTTGTACTCTTTTGTATTAGACGATGATTTGTATAATACAGGTCGAATCATAGTGTACCCTTGTATTAGTTATTTTAGTTGTATCTTGATGGTTTGTTGTGGCCTGTGTGGGTCTTACCAGATTATGTAGCGGTCTAGTGTGTATTATTATGTATTTTGATATTCATATGTTAACAGGTTTATTTGGTTAAGAGTATGATTTATTTGGTGATGGATTATGTGATCATGGATATGTTAGCAGGTGTTATTTGATGATGTCATGATTGTATGTGCACAGGAGTGTATCTGTGCGTGACGGGCCCCGCCTGACCTGTCGCGTGCACCGCGCGTGCCGTGTGGGCGCGTGGGCGTGCACGTGTCCGTGCCGGGCGGGGGCGTTACATAAATTTTTGATATACATGACTTGTTATAGTACTGAATATATGCATGTAATTTATCATATAGAAGGAAATGCATAAATCTAATTGATAGGAAAGTTATAGAGAAAGCATGAGGATACTTAACTAGGCGCCAGGGTAAAGGTTCTTGGAGTAATGATTATGGTCGCTAACATACGATATCTCATGGCCCATATTCGAGGTTAGTTGACTGTACGTAGTGGTTTAGTAAGATGATATTATACCGAGATGTCAATAATGATCGTAATGTTGAGAAATGCATATGATTTTATTATCCTGATATACCTAATTATCGAGTGGTCAATATGCATTATATGTGGTTGCATTTGATATCATAGTATGATCATGGTCGGCATGCATCATATGTGTCATACTTGAGAAAGAGTTGTGATGATAGTATGATATAAAGATTTATTTATACATTATCGAGAATTATATACTTTGATCAATTATGACATGATATCTACATCTTATTATATATATTATTGAGGATAAAATCATATATTCATTTATGACATGATTCTCCTATGTAATTCATATTATCTAGTACATGATTTACTCTCTATTTGGCATCACTAATTCGGAATAAGGTCTATTCACTGAGCCTTTTGCTCATGACTCTCTTTATTTTTTTTCTAACCCCCTCAAATATGTGGTGTGTGATAGTGACTTAAGATATCTTAAGAAGATCTTTTAGAATGATGAGGTGAGTAATAAATGCGAGACTGTATAAATAATATTTTGTATAAAAATTGAGTTGTATCATTGTTTGTTATATTTGTACTTTATTATATCAGATGATGATTTGTATAATATATGTCAGATTATAGTGTACTCATGTATCAGTTATTTTAGTTATATCTTGATGGTTTGTCATGGCTTGTGTGGGTATTGCCAGATTATATAGTGGTCTAGTGTTTATTATTACAAACTTAGATATTCATATATTAATAGGTTTATTTAATTAATAGTATGATTTATTTGGTGATGGATTATGTGAACATAGATATGTTAGCAGGTATTATTTAAAAATGTCATGATTATATGGTATCTATGCGTGACGGGCCTCACTCGACCTATCGCATGCGCTACGCGTGTCGTGTGGGCATGCACGTACCCGTGTCGGGCGGGGGCGTTACAGTAGGATAATAATTATGCATTATAAGGGTATGCAGGATTATAACCCCGCACTGAGTGAGTATGCTTAGTTTTAACCTTATTATATGTGGGATTTTAACCCTGCTACTAATTCTATGATATGAGATAGTTCCATAGCCACTCATTAATTTACATGTTTAAGTTTTGTTATAGTACTTGTTTGTTTGCTATGTCACGTTCGCACATATAGAGGCATTGCTTTAGTCATTCAAACGACTTTGCAAGGACGTTTGAATGTTCGATGGTAAGGTTATTTCGTTTAATTACTATTTTTGAACGTATGGCTAGTCTCTAGAAATATAAAATAACATACACTTTGGGATTATTGAACAATTGGAAATTAATCAACTCTTCCCTTTTCTCTTTTCTCTCTTTCTCCCTTAATACAGCCGACCACCATTGTTTGCCAAGCTTCCATCCCTTTTATTTGACCGTTCCCTTCGTCCTTGAGAAATAAGCCATTCTCCCTTAAATCTCAAGCACCCTTTTAACCTTGATGGTTCGCGGTAGACTTAGCTTCCAAACTTAAGGTCAGATTATGAATTGAAGATCATATTCCCACGAGTGATTGCATTGCATTGAAAGCGATTCTTATCATTGGCATCAAAACCAGGCGAACCTCGGACTTCCATTAATGGTAGATACAAGGTCAATTGCAACATGGAGATAGCTTGGAGATACGCCACTACAAGGAGATAATTCAACTACCAGAACCTCAAACCATGGTGTTGAGCCAACCGGTGAGGCCATAGCTAACCCTAACTAGTCCCAGTTGATTGAAAGCAACTTTGAAGTGGTCTTGGGGTGCACCAATGCCACGGTCGAGTTGATGATGCAGCAAATTGACCACCAACAAAATGAGCAAGCTGAGTTGAGAGAGACGATGCAAAATAGGTTAGTCGCTTCCACACCACGTTGAAGGAGAGAGATGCAAAACCAACCAGCGATGATTCCACTACTAGTAGAGGTACCACCAGCACCAATACAAACCCTAAGATATGAAGATCCATTGCTGCCCCTCCCTAATGAATTCAGACCTGTACTAGTGGTAACACCAAGGACAACTACAGTGGAAGCAGATCGATGTGCTAACCCAATGCTATACATTGGTGAAGAAGATGGCAGAGCATCGACAACATGGACCATTTCAGAGATGAGATGGACCATGAAAGAGGATACCCCAGTTTCGAACCATAGCCCCAAAGGTTTAGACCTAAATCGAGAGCCAATTGCGAAGCCGATCATGAGAATCGGGGTCGAACTACTTGCTTAGACTTCCCAACGTTCCAACAAGGAGATCCTATAGATTGGATATTTTAGGTGGAGCAGTATTTTGAATGCCAAGGGATAACCAAGGAAGCAAAGATGAAAATGGCAAGCTTCCATCTCCAAGGGACAACCTTACATTGGTACGAACCATCGTTTATAGGCAAACAATTGACGAATGGGCTAATTTTTTGAGAGCATTACAAGAAGATTTAGGATTGCCAACTATGAAGACTTTATTGTTTTTCTTAGCAAAATGATGCAACGGACTATGGTAGCAGAGTTCTAAAGGGTGAGTAGCCGCTGCGTACCAATTTGGTCGGAACCAACATTGAAGAGCACCTTTCATCTCAGGGCTACAAGAAGAAATGAGGGTGGATGCTTTAAGCACTCAACCCTCATACATTTGAAGATGCCTTTGAGAAGGCTATGAGGATGGAGCAAGGCAAGCAACGAGGATGATTTGGGCGGCTGAGATGGTAGATATGCAAGCCGAGCGGTGGTTGGACCTTCAGTAGGTCAAAGGTCAACGATTATCATACCTGGATTGAGGCCCCCTTTGAGGTCATCTTTGGATATTAGAAGAGGCACTGGACTCTGCGTTCAAACTCTCACGCCTCCCACATGGAGGAGCAAAGAGCAAAAGGGCTGTGTTTCTATTATGATGAGCTTTTCTCACCCGGTTATCAGTGTTCCAAACCAACTAGGAGTGTATTGCTCATGAATGGTCTTGAGGAGGTTGAGGACAATGATGATGAAGATGAAGAATATGTTGAGAAGGTTCAGGAGGAAGCCATGGAGGATGACACACAAGCGATCATCTCTATGCAAGAGTACTCTGGCACTATTGTAACAAAGACTTTGTGAGTTGACGGTCTAGTGAGAAAGAATTGTGTACATATCTTTATTGATTCTGGAAATACACATAATTTTTTAGATGAGAGGTTGGTGAGAAAATGGGGTTGAATGCTGAGCCAACCCTAGGGTTTAATGTAGCCATTGGCAATGATAGGAAGCTACAAGAGGATAGCTCGTGCCGTCAAGTTGAAATTCGGGAGCAAGGCCATGACAACATCGTGGATTTGTACCCTTTAGCGTTATGGGGAGCAGATGTTGTACTCGACACTCAATGGTTGTAGAGTTTGGAACCTGTCACCTTCAACTTCCAAAACATGTGAATGAAGTTCAAGACAGGAAGCAAGGAAGTGCAGTTCGAAGGAGTGTGAACACCACCTAGCCCAACATTATAGCCGATGGTGGGAATTCCATATGCAAGAGACGTTGCCTATCTTATCAAGTTGGAACCAACAATAGTTGATTCTCACACGAGTCCAAGTATTGCAATTAATTTGTCTAATTTAATACGGTCGCTTTTGGTGAAGATGATTTTCTATCCGATTTGATAATCTAGACAGAATTCAACACAAAATTTGTAAAGATAACTGAGATTGATCCAACCATTGGATTGATATGATATTTTTCACTTTGAGTTAGAAATCCAATGCAATTAGAATCTCGCTGATTGGATAAGTAGATCAAAAGTTACGTATAAAACAATGGCCAAAGGTTAGGATTTAGTGGGATGTACGTGGAATATGTGGTTAGGGTTATGAAAGATAATTATAGGTATAGTGAATGGATTTGTGTTTGGAACTAGATAAGGGGGAGAAGGGAGCTTCTAGGTAAAGGCTGGTTACTAAAGGGAGGAAGGAGAAGCGACGGAGGATTAACTTCGGCCATAGACGAGAACTCAGGTTGGATTCTAAGGGAAAGAAAGAAGGAGGGAGAAGATGGCTCAAGCCTAGACGAAAACCAATTCTAATGTTCAATCGTGCAAAAAGGCTGCCTTTCCATATATTTGGAAGCTAGTTAAACATTCAAAAACCCTAAACAAATCCTCTTACAACTCAACTTTCCTGTCGCGTGTTCGAACACAGCCCAATCGCGTTAGAATGACCAAAACAAGTTCTTTGTATGTGTGAACACGAAATCAAACGTTCAAACGGACAAAATGCATTCTCTGTTTGTGCAAATGCGAATTAGGCGTTCAAATTCCCACATTCGAACACCATCTACTTGCGTTCAAACACACCTACCAAAAATTATTTTATTTTCCTAAAATATAAATAGAAATTGATACAAATTGAAGTGGTTTAATCATGTTCACTATACACCTAAATAAAAAAACTCCAATAAATTTATTAGATAAATTTGCTAGATTGTTTAAGGAACCAAAGGAGTTACTACTGACGAGAGGGGCTAATAATAGAATTGAGATTGTCCCGGGGGCTGCCCGAGAAGGTACTTACCTGTGCAAAAGGAGGTTATCTCTAAGATGGTAGCAGAGATGTTGGAGCAAGGCATCATACAACCGAGCCACAGTTCATATTCATCGCTTGCGTTGTTGGTGTGTAAGAAGGATGAGACATGACATTTTTGTGTCATCTATTAAGCACTAAACTCTATCGTCAAGGATTGGTACATAATCCCAATCATAGAGAAGCTATTGGATGAGCTTGCAAGGATAACCATCTTTAGCAAACTTAATTTAAGGGCCGCGTATGATCTAATTAGTGTTCACCCGGCGGATGTGCACAAGATCACTTTCTAGACCCTCGACCATCACTACGAGTTTTAAGTGATGCAATTTGGCCTCAACACACCAGCAACTGCTATGATGGTACGTGTTGGCATTTTTTATGACATTTTGGTGTACAAGCAACACTGAGTTGCAGCATTGTCAGCATTTAGAGAAGGTGCTGAATTTATTGAGGTTGAACCACCTAAAATTGAAGTCAAAATGCTTATGAGGAATGCCTCAAGTGGAGTATTTGGGTCACATCATAATAGCGAAAGGAGTAGTGGCGGATCTAAATAAAGTGGAGTGCAAGATAGCTTGGCCGATTCCCATTGCCACCACCGAGTATTACCGATGCTTCGTCGTCGGATATAGCAAGATTGGTGCCCCACTTATTTTCTTACTAAAAGAGAACTCTTTTAGATGGACGGATAAGGCCACTAGAATATTTGAAGAATTGAAAACATTCATGATGACAACCCATGTTCTTCACCAAAGAGTTTGTTGTGGAGCATGATGCTTCGGGGATTGGCATCGCGACAGCGCTTATGCAAGTGGGGAGACCCATAGCCTTTTTAAGCAAGACTTTATCCAGTAAATCTCAATAATTGTCGACATATGAAAGGGAGATGCTTGCCATCCTATGCACGGTGATGAAATGGAAGCCATATTTGATCAGTCAATTGTTCATCATTAGATCTAATTAGAGAAGCCTTCCATACTTTATGGGATAGAGGATCCACATGCCAGCATAGCAAAGATGGGTCACCAAATTGTTGAGATATGATATGACTATAAAATTCAACATAAGAAGGGGACGAAAAATAGAGCGGCTAACACACTATTGCGCCAACTCGATACAAGTAAGCTCATGACATACTCCTCTCCTTCATTTCGGTTCCTTGAGGAGCTCAAACATTTATGAGGTTATTATAAGAGTTGTTGGACAATCTGGAGTGACATCCAAAGTTGGAGAATCAAGGTGGTTTGCTATTAGATCATGGGTGCATTTAGATACCTATGGACGATAAGTTACAACAGAAATTATTGAAGCACTTCCACCAAACTCCATGGGTAGGCCATGAGGGAGTTTTGAGAACTTACAAGAGGTTGTCATAGAGTTGCACATGGCTGGGGCTGAGGCGTGACATGAGGGCCTTCATCCGTGCATATGAAACCTATCAAGGGGCTAAGTCTTCAACCTTGAAGCCAACGAGATTGTTCCAACCTATCAAGGGGCTAAGTCTTCAACCTTAAAGCAACGGGATTGTTGCAACCTCTACCTATACCAGACCATGTATGGGAAGATACTTTTATGGATTTCATAGAAGGTCTTTTGCTAGTACATGATTACTTTATTATTTTTGTGGTAGTTGATAGGTTAAGCAAGTGTGCACATTTTTCAATGCTATCACACTTATTTTTAACCAAGTCGGTGGTTGAAATTTTTGTTTAAGATGTCCTTAGACTCCATGGCATACCCCAGCACGATCATCTCTGACCGTGACCTTGTGTTTATCAGCGAGTTTTGTGATACAATCTCCTCTTAAGCTAAATTTTGATCTATTTCGTTTCATATTTGGATAAGTTCTGGCACGAAACTTTGAAAAAGGATTTTAGAAGTTGTAACCAACGGATCAATATGCAATTTTGATATGTTGTAGCCCTGGAAGAGAGTTTTCCAACAAATCAATTTTGATATGTTGTAACCGACGCATCCACCCGCATTCGAAAACGACCTACAAAAAACTTATTTTTTAATGAAATAAATACTAAATAAGAATAAAAAATACCCCTAAAGTGTATCCATACTCGAGACGACGTCGGTGAAGTCTGAATTGTATCATTTTGAACCGAATTTTTCAAGTTATAAGAGACCCTATTGGATCTCAGTTCTTACAAGACCACCCACCATAGTAGTATCAGCATGGTGCCATTCGAGGTAGTCTATGGATGAATAGTGCAGACATTGCACGCATACGACCTAGTCGATTTTGTCGATTAGACTAAGGTGGACTTAGCACTGATGGATCATGATGCTACTTTGAGGAGGTTGTGTGCACATTTGAAAGCTTGCTCAAAACCACATGAAGCAAGTCTTCGATCGCAGCCATAGGAAACAGGAGTTCTAGGTCGACAACTGGATATTAGTGTAGGTACAACCATATCATTAGGTGACGTTGCACCTGGTATGGAACTAAAAGTTGTTACATCACTATTTTGGGTCATTCTAGGTCTTCGAGTGGATAGGTCTGGTTGCATACCGCTTGAAGCTACACAAGGGATCAAGCTAATATGAGATAGTTCCCTACCCACTCATTATTTTTCTTGCTTTGGGTTTGTAGTAGTATTTGCTTGTTTGCTTACTAAAAATAAGGAATTTTGGCCGACGTGTTCGAACACCAGTAAAGGTCGTTCGAACATGGGATTTGAATGACTACATCACGTTTGCACATACAGAGTTACTGTTTTGGTCATTCAAACGGCTTTATCAAGCCATTCAAACGCCCGACGACATGGTTATTTAGTAATAGAGTTAAATTGCTAGTTCTAGATGTATGGCTAGCCTCCAAATATATGGAATAATAGCCACTTTGGGATTATTGAACAATTGGGAATTAATCAACTCTTCTCATTTATCTTTTCTCTCTTTCTCTTTCAATCTTTTCTCAATCTAGCCGACCACCATTGTTGGATGAGTTCCTATCCCTTATGTCTGGTCACTCTCCTCGTCCTTAAGAAACGACCCATTCTATCCCTCCTCAACTCTGCCTTGTACAACACCCTGAACTATCTTACACCTCCATTAATCCACCTTCACCAACCCTAGCTGAGCTCCACCACAATCACCACTTAGCCACCCTTTTGCCGATCCATTCCAATAGATTCGATCCTCCACCTAAATCTATCAAACTTTAAAATATTATTTCGATCCATCCGTTGAATCTCTCAAGGACTCTCTTAACTTTGAAGATTCATGGTAGAATTAGCTTCCAAATCGAAGGTCAGATCATAAATCGGAGATCATATTTGGACTCGCATCACTAGTGGGAGTAATAAAGCACCTATATATTGCTATTCGGAGGCGGTTCTTATCACTCTGCTATATATTCCCACATTTAATAACCCTACTATGGATCTATATTAAATACCAATATTTTTCCATTTTTGTAGAACCTACTAGGCAAAGGAAAAAGTTGAAATCTAGTTGTGAGTATATGGTGAATATACAAACAAGATGCTACACTAGGAATGCCCGAGAAGCTGCTTGGAAGTATGCTAGGCCTTGTCACCGTTAAATATTATCGACAACACCTATTGGGCATTTTGTTGACCTTTCTACCATTGGCAGAAAAGCTTTGCGAATGTTGGTGTGATAGAGATTGGTGTTCTGTGTTAGGTGAATGTGTAGTAAAGCTAACCCTATAACATGTATCAAGAATATCAAGAATATATATATATAAGACCAAGAAAATTACTCCATACCAAATTGGTATGGTGTCATTTGAAGATAGAGAAATAGAAACATCTCTCCATTGAGAATTGTTGTATGTCACTGTCAGCAAATGATATAGCCAATTACGTGTGCTTCGTCATTTTGTTCATGTTCACATGTATTTTCTTCCAATGCAACAACTATTTCTCCCATGCAGGCTTAACACTTGATCTTGAAAATATCAGTGAGATCTAACAATACTTTTGGTGTATGACTATCCATGAGTACTTGTTAAGATCTACAAAGGAGTCTATAATGGATTAGAGGATTTGGAGATATGGTGGAAGGGTTATGTCTATTATTTGAATGGAGCGGTGATTCTCCTCTCTGTATAGCTTTACAAACTAACCATTAAGAGGAAACTGATCTCGAGCAACTCTGCTCTTTTATTCCATTGGACAAATATTCCCATCAAAAGGGGAGACATATATTAGCAAAACATCATGGAGCTCATTATCGAGAAGGTAACCTACCATCCACCATATTATGTTCTGCTTTCTCTCAAATTACATATTACTGTGTATTAACCTATGTTTTTTATATTTCAAAAATTTACTACATTGCTTAGTGTGTATCACAATAGTCTATTGGCACATCGGATTGCCCAGATGATCAAATTGTTGGTTAATAGAATGGACAACCAGTGAGGGTAAAAGAAGTCGTAAGCCCTCTTATCCACTAATATTTAATAGTAAGTGAAAACGTTTAACCCATGCAGAAGAGTGATAAACTAAAAAATGAGTTTGAAGAGAAAGACAAGATTGATGAGAAAGATTAGATTACAGAGAAAAATGTCCCAAACCAATAAGAAAATAGAAAAAGAACCCACTTCATCGTATCATTGACAAGGTCATCAAAAAGAAGACAAACCAAAATTTATGACCTCGCAGGACATCTCACTTGTGAATACTGTGAAAAAACAAATGTTTATATCGGCGAGAAAGAAAGTATTAACCTAGCATGAGAGACATTATTGAAAGATTACATAACTACAGGATGAGTGAGTGTTTTCTTCCTATTTAGATTTGCATCTTCTTATTTTCAATATTAGTTGACAAAAGAGTTTATAGTTTGCATGCCTACATTGCTTTTGTATTTCAAGTATGGATTTTTATTTATCTGCTAGTGCGGACTTATGTTGTTCTATTATGGACATATAGTCTAGACTGCAGTGTGGACTTATTGGAATGTTTTATGTGACATATTTCACTTTATTTATATATTCTAACTAACGTTTTTATAATTCATTTGTTATTTGAAAAAATGGCACGGTTTATATATATAGAGAACACATCATGAAGTTAAGAAATAGAGGAATGCTAGAAAATGATCTAATCAATGTTCATCACCATGTGTTTACAAAATGAGTCGTATAAGACACTGAAAATATATAAGTGAAATATTATTTTACAAAACATTCTATTACATGTATGTTGATGTCGCCATTCAATAATTTATTTAATACGCATTATATATGTAATACTGATAACTCTCGGATAGAGTATTAGAACGGAAAGATCCATTAGATAATGAACTATTGGTTCTAAGCCATCTCTGGCGATGAATCAACAATTCGAAGTGCTTTTCTTGCGTATTCTTGATGAACCAGCGTTTATATATAGATGTAGGAGGATTTGTTTGGGAAGTAATAAGCCCCTTTGACATCTCTTCATCTGCAAAGAATTCTCGACGTGAAAACACAGAGACAAAGGGCTGATCTTTGAATAGGAAAAAGAATGGACGAAATCCCTGATATTGGGCCTCACTTGCTCAGGCGGCTCGGCTACAAAATGAAATTCCTGACCTTACCTCGACTCGACTCTCCAAGCTCACTGCTCGACCATTTGGAAGAGAAAAGGAAGACAGGAATGAGCTTAGACTAATTTGTGGAAGCCAGTCCGCCAGTGGTCAACAAGCCAAGTAGTCGGTAGTCCTACTCCAACCAGTCACCGCTTCGATTCAGTTCTGACACAATGGCTGCTCAATGAGTGCTGTGCGCGAGGGAGAAAAGAAGGCTGATGCTCGCTTGCTATGGAGATTGCTAACTACTAGTTCATATTAATTTGTTTTCGTTACGTATAAAGTCATGAAGGATAGAGGCAAATCATTCATCGAATTAAGTATGACACCAATTAACGAGACTTCATTCAAAAAGTCAAGTTTTGAATAATTCCATTGAACACATTTCTACATTAGTGATTTTTAGTTCTCGATCTTATGTGGGATTTGCAACATCGTTACACTTGATCTTGTCCAATGGATATCATAGGGAGACATAGTAGATGGTTAGTATTCTTATATTGTATACGTAGATTTTATTTTTTTTAGTAACTATGATTAATCTAAGTTTTGTTAAATTAGAGAGAATGTGTTACAAATTATTTGACAAATGAGGAGAAAGAAATATATGATAAAAGAGTGGCAATTGGAAGCAGATAGGAAGTAAACATCCATGCAAATTGCGAAGGATGGGTTCCTAAATACTGATTGATGAACAAGGTCAATTAAATTTCTTAATGTTATTTAGTAACTATTTGTAAAGAGATATAAAATAATTTATATTTTATATTTGAGTAGTAAGTTTAATCATTTATTTGTTAAACTTAATGGAATTTATAGTTGTTACGATTAGATATTTTGGGTTACTTTTAATTTATTTCCAGTCAGTTAATAGGCGCCAGATATTTGTAAATGGATATTTTCACATATTACAATGCATAAGGGTAAATATCCATGCATTGTACCGCACTGCGATGTATATAAATTTTCTCATACTAATTGACATGATAAGCACAAGTGCTTTATAGTTTAAAATAGAGAATAACTATAAAAAAAATAGAACTAAAGTTCTACTTGTCAAACATATTAAAGAGGTTAATTTTATAAAACAATCCACACAAGTAATTTTATATGTTATACAAGACAACATAATACAATAACATAGACACCACACAATAAAATCAATCCAAATTTCATAGAAAACAACATAAATCATCTCTTTGTTACTTTTAAAATTTTATTACGTGGGACAGAACATATTAATACAATTCTTGCTTGCCTTCTGTACTCGTGTGGCTGCATGGCGCATAAAAATCTTGAAACATTGCTTCCACATGCCAAATATTTTTTCATGCTGTTTCAAAGTTAGGCATGACAATGATTGAATATATCTTTAGGTCCATGATGTGCACTATGTCCATTACTATACTCAAATAATTTCTAGTTCCTCTATATGGTGCCAAAAAATATTTTCCTACATATAATTTTTATCTATTATTTAGTTTTCCTCAATACTATGTATATATTTACTTTAATGCAATTTATAGATAATGTATAACAATGGATGCTGAAGTTATTTCATAAGAGTGCTTCCAATAATATGTTCTACTCAGTTGCTTTTCCTTCTCATTTAGATACACAAATGTGAAATCCATATAACTATGACATTTTGAGCAACATAGCCCTTTTGTTAGAATACATTTGTTTAACACCCCTTAGGGACAACCGTAGAAATATAGGTCTTATTATTGCTCCTATAGCATTCCATATATTTACCATAAAAATAAAATTTATTATTTCATCACAAAAAAATTGACTAATAGGTTGAATCCTCACGAGGACTCTAATGTGTTACAATCCGACTATATGGGTTAGGCCGAGTCGAGTCGAGTAAAGTTAGTTAGTTAGCTTGATATTATTATTTTAAACTTCAAATAAATGAAATATTCTATATGTAGATCCAATCCGCTAGAGATTTTTACTCCTACAAATAGAAGTAATTATGTGTTGATTAAGAGAGTCATGGAATGAAGATTTAGTTAAGTTATTTTATTATCTCATTTTTATCTTTTATCATAGCCATTAAATTGTCTTTATCTTTCTAGGAGTAGATTATAGCCGTAGAAATATTTTAACCTTCCAAACCCTAGCCATCTACCTCTACCAGTAGCTATCCTATCTTATGGTTGTCCACCACCACCCTTGGCCGTCTGCCACTGTCCAATGACCGCGGCAACGTCGGTTAATTACCATTCTGCACTATTTAGCCTTGCTCCACTATTTTATTAATATATTTTCATCCAGACGTCGAATTCTTGTGAAAACTGATCCATTAGAACCCTAACATTCGAGACTACCTTAGTGTAAATTTCATAATTTTTTACGTCCAGATCAATCCAGATTTGGTTCGTAACATTAGTATCATAGTCGACGTTTCTCGGACAATGGTTATCACATAATCCAACGAATAAGGGAGTGACCATGGAGGACCAAAAACTCATCTCCATTCTTATGAGAGTTTCTCTGATGCCCCCTTCACCACTAGCAACTGTCGATGACAAGCTGCCAGCGTGGGCAAAAGCATTTTTCAAAAAAAAATTTGACTAAGTCGAAGGAGATCCAAACCGCTCTCAAGGACTCAATCCATGATAGAATCCGGCCAACCGCGGCTAGAAAACTCCACCCATGAGGGAGGTGGAGGGGAGCCCCAAACCGTGGCAACCATGACTCCTTCGACAAAGCGATGTTGGAGCAACCGGCCACGATAGTCCTGACATCATCTTCCTTACCTACGGTAGGAGCTAGGGCCGATGTAACAACCCAAAATTTTAAAACATAAATAAATAAAATATAAATAAACATTTAGATAATGTGGAACTTTGTTTTATCTTTTATATTTTATAATTTTTATTAAATTAAATTAAATTTTTATGTATATGTTTAAGATATTAGAATTATTATTCTAATAGAACTCTTATTATATATTTTTTTAACTATAAAAGGGGGCATAGAAGAAAACCCTAAAGGAGATTCTAAGGGAGTAGGTAGAGCGGCATTGTAGTAGTGCCGAGAATAGGAAAAAAATAGAGATTTTTCTTGAGAGAGATTTGAGAGAAAAGAGAAAAAGGAGAAAGTAAAAAAATGAAAACATGTTTAGAGAAAGAGAGAAGATAATAGAAAATAGAGAGAGAAAGAGCTTATCATACCAAAGAGAAGAAAATAAAGAGGAGGCAATAATGGAGTGAATTGGAATCCATATAGATTACTATTAGGATGCGAAAATTAAATTATTTTTGGATTGAGAGATCAACGCAAGTTCCCACTCATATTTTATTAAATTTTTATTATTTAGAAATAGAATTGATGAATTAAGACTACCTCTTTTTATTTGTTCTTATCCAGTATAATTTGATGGATAAGAAATTCTGATATAATGATATCAATTATGCAACATGTATAGGAAAAATAAGAAGTTTATTGTTTTAAGGATTTTCAATGAAAAATTAGAGATGTTAAGATTATTTGTATTTTATAGAAAATTCAGATTTATTATTCTCATAATTTAAAAAAAAAGGATTTTATTGTTTATATTTTCAGATTTCTGAAAATATTCACTATTTATCTTTATTGCAGAAAATAAGATATAAATTAGGAATATTTCAATTTATAGGAATTTCAGATTTCTGAAAATAAATAACATTTTTTTATTACAAAAAGTAAGATATAAATTGGAAGTATTTCAATTTAAATGAATTTTTGGATTTCTGAAATTAATTCATATTATATTTTATTTTCATAAAATAATAGAGAAAATCTTTATGCTAATATATGTTATTTTGTGGAAATAAAATATAAGAGATCTTTATTTAAAAGAAAGATATTTGAGAAGAAGATCACAAAAATCGTATTGTTTTAAGATGTAAAATATTATAAGATCAAATGTTAGATATTATTTATGTTTTCTAACTTATTACGAATAAGTTATATTATATATATCTATATATAAGAGAAAATAATAATATTTGGATTTATGGATTATTCATGCATAAATTGTATTCAAAGAATTAAGAATTTTAATGATTGAGGAATTTGATACTTGAGGTTCAGAATAAATTAGTATACTTGAATACTAATAAAAGATTATTGGAATGTAACATTGTGACGTGCTCTCAAGTAACTTTGGTGAGATTAGGTTAAGGATTCCTAGATTTTTATCCTAATGACTCTAATCTTACTCAACGGCTAGTGGAAACAATAGGGCACTACAGAGTACTTACTATGACCATAAATGGATCAACTATCTAGAAAATTCTCGAATGCCATCCCGATAGTGACTAGATAGTGTGACGTGGCCACAGGTCAAAGTACCCATAAAAGAGATAATGTGGTATATTATCAGTTTTGGCAGATTTCCATGATAGTAAACTTTTAACAGATATTGATTCGTTTTATATTGATTTATTCAAATTGAGATATTAAAATTTATTTATGATTCGATTTCCATGATAGTATACTTTTAGTAGAGATTGATTTATTTTATATTGATTTATTCAATATGAGATAATAGAATGATTTATGACTTTAATTTAGCATATATGGATTTGAAATTCAGTACAAGAGACAAGAAAATTATTTATTTTCCAAGACAACTTATATATATTATTATGATTCTTTTCTGCTACTATATGTATCACATATTGATATATGTCATTAGACATATTCTTTGTAGGGTGGATTACTTACTAGGCGTCTAGCTCATAAGGACTTATTATTTTACAGAAATTTGAAAAGCCATAGTGTGGACTCTAAAGGCTGAGTACTATTTCTGTTGTGTCAAACTATTTTAGGATTTGATTACAATTTAGGCTTTCGTATTTTCTCCAAGTTTTATCCTAGAGATTCACAGTCATCATGTTCTCGGACCCGAGTGTGATAGCCGAAAACCGTAGCTTCCCACCAACGGTGATCTAGCCGCTATCGGCCCTCGCCGTCATATACAGTACCCTCCACGGGACCCTCACCCGAGCCTAGGCTTCCATTTGAGCCTATACCGACCAAAAGAGTACCAGCGATGGTAGTTTATGCTGCAGCAAACCCTTGGCTATTGGCCAGGGGTTCAATGTTTCAACAACCACCGACAACAATGGTTGGCTCCCACTGGCTAACTCCTAAACCGTGGTGGCCACCGCAGCCTCTGGCGACCACCGCATGGCCGAACCCGACGGCCACACTCATAGTGGTATTGCCTGAGCGAAGCCACGTTGGGGTGGCTTCTATAGGCCTTGTCGCCACCAGGCGCTGGGGGCCAGGGGACCCGTCAATGAGGCACCGTTGTAGCCACTCGAGCCTGAGCTCGATATTTGGTTTTCATCGTCGCTCGCCACCGCTCGTCATCGCTCCGTCGACACAAGGACCACTTGGAGGTCGACTGTTGATGGCCCATAACCTTGCCCAGTTGTCATCGATGCCCATGCAGCCCATAGTGGTGCACCTAGGCTGAAATCTAATTTTGGCCCTAGGGTTAGGTTTTTGGATATTAAGCGAGAGAGATGAAATATACGTATCTCGAGGCGTGCTAAATTTTTTTGACCCGATTCAATCAACTTGCACGAACTAGTTGGGAGGCCATGAGCACGACTTGGAGCTCGAGGACAACTAGTGGAACGAACTGGTGGGTCCGCGCTATCAAATTGAGTTGTATCTACAGGCAAACTCGTGGGCCTATGACCACAACGTAAATTAGAAGATCCAACTCGCACACGATCCGACCACATGGGTTAAGTCAAGTCAAGTTAGTTAATTAGCTTTATCTTATTATTTTAAATTTTAACTAAATCAAATATTTCGCATGTGGGTCCAATCCACTAAAGATTTTTACTCCTATAAATACAACTAGTCACGTGTTGATTAGGAGAGTCATGGAATGAAGATTAAGTTAAGTTATTTTATTATCTTATCTTTATCTTTTACCATTGTCCGTTAGATCGTTCTTATTTTTTTAGGAGTAAATCATAGCTGTAGAAACATTCCAACCTTTCAAACCCTAAACATTTGCCTCTACCAACAGCCACCCTACCTTACAACAGTCCACCGTCACCCTTGGCCGTCCGCCACCCTTCGATGACCGATGCAACATCAGCTTATTAACGTTTCGCCCCATTTTTTGAGAAACTAGATCCATTAGAATCCCAACATTCAAGGCTACCTCCATTCAAATGTAATTAGCCAAAAGAGAACAAACAGTTTTGACAATCTTCTAGTAGAACACTAGTATTTCTCTGGAAGAGTCCTTCCTAACTGAGGCTGCATTTGTAGCGAAATGCAAGAAAATAGTTAATTTTTCACTTGATGAGATGTGTGTATTGTTGATGGCTCTACCTAATTCTAATTCTTAGCGTAAAAGTATAAATAATCTATTACTCATTCGAAACTCATTAATGAACCAATTGTGATGGCCGTTTAGCATATCCAAGATAAGATCATAGCCCGAAAATGATCTACCTCTACTTAGCATAGATATATGACATGAGTATACGATAATAGAATTTCTTATCATGCATCGTGATGAGACTAATATTCATCGAATTCACTAGAATTAGGTGTCTAGGCTAGAAAGTGACAAAAGTGAAAGGGTAGAGAGTGTTCTAATTGAAGGGGTTCTTTCGATGCTATAATCACCACCCATTGGTTTTTGTTATCATCCTATCAACAAACTCGTGTGATTGTGTAAAAGTGCATGCCATTGTGGTCATACATAGGTTATAAAAAAAAACACAAAAAACTAATTAATCAAACCAGACTAATGCATTTTCATTTACACAAGTCCACAATATAAAAATAAACAAAAAAAAATAAAAGAGAATCAATTTTACATCATTTATGTTACAATCTATACACATCCATATAAAACACAACTCTTCATAAAACTAACTTATTATAGAAAGAATTTATTAAAAAAATTATTTTCAGTCAACTATGTCCAGAACTACAATTACCAGTACGAACTTGATCAAAGTACTAATCAAATTCTCTTTCTAAATTTCTCACGATTATCGGCTTCACTTTGTAAGGTTTTTGTGGTGTAATTGATGGTTCCTATCACATCTTAATGTGTACCTTTTAGTTGTATGCATGAGTAGTACGAAGTCCCTTCCAAATTGATCTACAACCCACATTATTAAAAGCATCAGTAAAAAAAAACATAGTTTATCGTCATCCAAGTCCTAGAGTTCATAAGCTAATTGAGAGCATGTGGCGGTACTATTACCCACAAGGAAATCAACTTCATCAAAGTGTACAAGGGCCTTCTCTCGACATTTGCCATATTTAGATGTTATTTAATTATTGAAAAAAATATAATTAGCTATAAGCTTATATTGTAATTGTATATAGAGAGAGAATAAATAATAAGATGAATTATATGGTACATTCTATACATTTATCATCATATTCAAATTTGCATCAAACAATGCAACAAGAATATAGTTGTTGTGATCGCAAACCCATCTACTTGAAGCCTTGCAATTTCGATGAGTTTCATGTTGGGCTTTCCATCTATTTTTTAAATGCTCGACATTAATTTCCCTGTTGATCGTTATGACATACACTTTTGTTATTTCCTTCCAACCATTTTTGGGTATAGCTCTTACTAGACTTTCTCCTTGTATCATATTGTTAACAAATTAGATCCAATAAAACTAAATCTTGCTAAGTAGTCTAGTTAATCCTTTTGCAGGAGGACTAGGATTCGTGTTTTCTCAACTTTTCTCCCTATTTTTAATATAATTAAGAACAAGTATTTTGAAAAAATGACGTACTACACAGGTTGGAGTAATAATAAAAGTCCAACTGTATGCATACTATAGGCTCCCGCTAACTACCAAAAAATTTATATCTATGTTCTTATAAATCCATACTATATAGTATATATCTGTAATATATAAAATAAGTCCACACTACATACTGTAAGATTACACTAAGTACCCAAAAATTCATGCGAGCATAGTTATAAATTTGCACCCCGTAGTATAAATCTGTATTCACAAAAATGAAGAAGCATCGAGGCATCACTTAAAGGATAGAAATATATCTCTAAAAAATGATATATTCATGAAAAGCATAAGGGAAAAAAAAAATAATAGAAGCAGCAATTGCAAAAAGAAATAATTTTTGCTGATGGGAGGTCGAGATAGCAGATCTACTATTAGAACATATGGATATTAGTAGATGGTGCAAAAGGAGGGATTGTCAACCTTTCCTGTTTTGCACCTTGTTGGTAGCTCGTTGATCCAAAAGGATCACCTCAGTTGCCTCTTGTTGCTTGATTAGAAAGATGAGAGAGATGTGCACTTGCAAGAAGAGTGTGCAAAGCATACTCATTATTCTTCATCGGATGAGAGGTGTGTAGAGGATGAAGAGCTCCATAGTGAGCTTGGTGAAGGAAATTATGGCTGTCTTTGGAGAGAAAGAGAGAGAAAAGCAAAGGAATCACAGTTGTAACTGATATGACTGGTAATTACGTGCTATCATTTTAAAAGGGTAAAATTATAATTTTAAGTTATTTATAAATTAATATTTATAAAGTTATATGGAATAAGATGAGAGAGAATATTGAATTAGTATAAGTTATTGTTTAGTTACTACATTAGAATATAGATGTTTATTCTAGAATAAGCCTATTTCCTATTTTATAAGTGAAAGAGGATTTACTTATTTGATGAGGCAAATTTTCATTATGCCACTCAAACAACCTCTTCAGACGAAATTACAATTGTATTGTCCAACAAGTGATCAGCTGTTCGTGAATTGATGTCTTTTATCAAAAAATCTCTCCCAGCCCCAAAAAGAATAGAAAGTTCATCATAGATCATCCAGATCCCCTAGGCCTATCGCAATCGTTCTTGACCATTACCGTCCCTTCCCCTTCGAAGATAATATACATGTGATTATCATTTTCTTTGATATGAGTTACGTCTAAAGTTTGAGAAGGAATTTTAAATCACAATACTCATATTAAAGTATTAAAGTTTCTCTCAGAGAAGGTCCACCCGCAAACGTATACAAAGATAAGATGCTTTACGCTCAGTAGCTAGGAATCCCGTCGAGAAAAAAGTCAAAGCACAGTTGTGTAACTTTAAAAAAGTTGATAGCCTTTTCTGATAGCGAACGAATTGACATTATACCAAGTCACCAACTATAATTTGTTTCATTCGTTCTCTTCCTTCCCGCCGAACTTTCCATCTTTTGCCCAAAACTCCAACCTAAAGCGATATCTACGAATAAAGAATGTCAAACTAAAACTTTAAAGTTCTAAAATGTCAAGCTGGTAATTTTTTTTTTTAATCATCTACTCATTTCCCACTAGAGGACTACAAGTGGGAAGGAGGACATATAAAGGTTTTTGTAGCTTTCAGATTCAAGGTTTTAATAGGCTCTGTTACCAATTTGATGTGCTCTGATACCAATAATAAGACTCTTATACTAATTTGTTAGGCTCTGATACCAAATTGATAGGCTCTGATACCAAATTGATAGGCTTTGATACCAATTGATCGGCTATGGAATAATTCCTTAAGATCTGAATTTATTGCAGAAAGTAGTTCGTGCAACCGTGAGAAAATATTCGTCAGATATTTTTCGGTAGTCAGAAAATTACGAAACAATTAAGTTGGATCAGTAACTTTCTGATCTACAACTTTCGTATTTATGCCCTTTACAGATTCGAACTGTACCAGGGACGAAAATATAGAATAACATGGGTGATGGTGGTGGTGACGGTGGAGTGGATGTTAGGGTTATATATGGGTATGGAGATGAGGGTGGATTGTGGAAGTAATTAAGGGAAGTAGACGAAGGGAACAAAGTTGTCGAGATCCTAAAGAAGAGGGGTGACTCGACAGACGAGGGAGATTAGAAACAAGGAGAAACCTTGCCAACGGTAGAAGTGGGAGGATGGTGAAAATGGAGGAGGAAGGAGTCTAGAGAAAAGATAGGAGGTAAGAAATCAAGAATCCAATAGCATTATGAAGTTGGTTACTATCCACATATTTATAAAGGCTAGCCAACAAGTCCTAAAACAATATGAAACCCTAATTCTAGAAGATTCCCGTCGATCGCGTTCGAACGCACTCAAAAAAGCCCCTTTTCTGGATTTGCGAATGCGAGACACAGGTGTTCGAATGCGGGCGTTCACAAGGCGTTCATAAGAGCGTTCGAACGTGTGACTCTACCTGCGTTCGAACACGACCTACAAGAATTTTATTTTAATGAAAATAAACACCTAATGTAATAAGAAAATATCCTAATTAAGTATATCGACCCACCACGCTTCCCCCACCTTGCCCTCAAGCTGAAAAGTCAGGGAAACGCTCCAAGATATCAGTCTCCAACTCCCATGTTACCTCATCAGATGGCTTGCCAAGCCACTCAACTAGAATCTCCATTTCTAATCTAGTACCATATCGTCGTCGATGTCTAGCAAATACTCGAACTGGTTCTATGATCTCTATCTCCTCAAATGGCTCTCTCAACAATGAAATATGAAAGACAGGGTGCACTCTCGACATCTCCGGCAGCTCCAAACGATATGCAACCGGACCAATATGCTCCAACACCCGAAACGGACCAAAATAGCGATGTGCTTACTTTTGGTTTCACATCGGACGTAAGGTCACCTATCGAGACGGTTGCACCCTCACAAACACCCAACTACTGATGTCGAACTCCTACTCCCAATAGCTACGATCATAAACTTGCTTCATGCGGTTTTGAGTAAGTTTAAGATAAGCACACAACCTCCTCAATGTGGTGTCTCTATCCATTAATACTAAGTCCACCTCCGTCCGATCTATAGATACCACTAGATCATAAACACGTAATGTCGGAGCCGTGCGTCCATACATCACCTCAAATGAAGTCATGCCAATGCTGCTATGATAGGCGGTGTTATAAAACCACTCTGCCCACGGTAAGAACTCCAACCATCGTCTCGGCATCTCTCCAACAAAGCATCTCAAATACTACTCAATGCCTCGATTAACCACCTCGGGATGGCACTCCGGATCATCCATCACCTCCTGCAACAATCTCAAAATATCTAGGTCAGATGTACATGCATACCTCAGCTCGTCAATAAAGGGAAAGGTAGAAGATGAATAGGCTACAAGCTCGGCGGTATCGGGTTGGCGCGATAGTGCATCCGCCGCTCTATTTTTTATTCCCTTCTTGTATTGAATTTCATAATCATACCCCAGCAATTTTGTAACCCATCGCTGTTGTGCCGAATTGTGTATGCGCTGTCCCATAAAGTATGGAAGGCTCATTTGATCGGTTCGGATAATAAATTGTCTATCGATCAAATAAGGCCTCCACTTTGTCACCGCATGTAGAATTGCCAACATCTCTTTCTCATAAGTCGATAATTGTTGAGATTTTTGCGATAAAGCCTTGCTAAGATAGGCAATGAGACGTCCTTCTTGCATTAGTACAACTCTTATGCCAACACTCGACACATCACATTTCACAATAAATTCTTTGGTGAAGTTCGGTAGCGCTAGAACGGGTGCCGTCGTTATTGCTGTTTTTAATTTTTCAAGGGCTGAAGTGGCTTCATCCGTCCATCTAAAAGAGTCGTTCAACAAAGAAGTGAGAGGAGCAGCAATCTTGCCATATCCGGTGATAAATCGACGATAATAACCAGTCAGCCCCAATAATTCTTTCAATCTGGTGGTAATAGTAGGAATAGGCCAAACGGTCATACATGCAACCTTTTGAGGATCCGCCACTACACCATTCGCTGAAATGATGTAGCCTAAATACTCCATCTTTGGTACTCTCTATAGGCACTTGGACTTCTTGATCTTCAATTAGTTTTGCTCCAACAAATTCAGCATGTCCTCCAAATACTGCCAATGCTCCAATTCAGTCCTGCTATACACCAAAATATCATCAAAAAATACCGAGACATATATTTGCAATAGAGGCCAAAATATATTATTCATGATGCCTTGAAAGGTAGCTGGAGCATTGGTGAGACTAAAAGGCATCACTCGGAACTCGTAATGTCAATCCGGAGTCCGAAATGCAGTTTTATGTACATCCGTCGAGTGAATTCCAATTTGATGATACTCGGCTCTTAAGTCAAGCTTACTAAATATAGTTGCCCCTACAAGCTCGTCCAGCAACTCCTCGATAACCAGAATGGGATACCGATCTTTGACGGTAATAGCGTTTAGTGCCCGATAGTCGACACAAAAATTTCATGTTCCGTTCTTTTTTCGCACCAATAGCACGGGAGATGAGTATAAACTATGACTTGGTTGTATGAGGCCTTACTTCAACATCTCGGCTACCATATTTGAGATAACTTCTTTTTGCACATGTGAATACCGATATGGCCTCACGTTTTCCGGTGCAGCCTCGGGTACATGCATTAGTGCATCCGTCGCTCTCCTTAATGGCAACTCCTACGGCTCTTCAAATAGTCCAAAAAAGTTATCTAATAAATTAGACAATTTAATGGTAGTACCTGAACTCGTTTGAAGCTCATCTCCTGCTAGTCCTAACTAAAGAAGATAGGCTAAATCATATGCACCAGATAGCCCCACCATAGGCTGCATTGCAGGAATCGGCGAAGTCCAAACACCATCAAGCCGCACATCTTTGTTTCCTTGTTTATATTTTATCCACATGCTCCAGAAATCAAATGTGACAGGTCCCAAACTTTGTAACTACTGAGCACCAAGGACAATGTCCGCTCTTCGCAGCGTCAACGGATACAAATCCACAATGATGTTGTGGACTTACACCTGTATACTGACTCGGTGACACATGCTCTTCGTCCTAAGCTTTATGCCGTCTCCGATAACAACATCAAACCTCATAGTCGGTTCGGCATCCAAACCCAATCTCCTAACTAGCCTCTCGTCTAGAAAGTTGTGTGTATTCCCCGAATCGATAAGGATGTGCACACAATGCTTTCTAACGAGTCCATCTACTCGTAATGTTCTCGACACGAAAGTACCCGAATATACATGCATTGATATTTCAGCTTGGATATCTTCCTCCACGCCCTCCTCAACAGTCTCCTCTGGACACTCTCCATCATCAACTACCTCATCATCCTCCTCAAGACTATCGATAAGCATCACACTCCCGATTGGTTTAGAACACCGATGACCGAAGGTGAAACGCTCATCACATCGAAAGCAAAGGCTCTTCACTCTTCGCTTCTCCACCTGTACAGGTGTGAGAGTTCGAACAGGGGGTCTTGTGCCTCCTCTAACATTGGACGGTCTCAAAGGTGGTCATGGTCTAGTAGTCGCAGCCACTGATTTTGAAACTGCAAAATTTCCAACCGACGTTCTAGGTGCAAACCGCCCATCTCGGTTGCCCCAATTTATTTTCGCTGCCATTTTTAGAGCCCAATGCTTTTGTTCCATCCTCACAGCCTTCTCAAAGGCCTCCTCAAGAGTAGTAGGAGATAGAGCATGAACATCCACTTTGTATCTCCTCTCGCAGCCTTGAAATAAATGTACTCATTAATGTACGTTCACGCCACCATAGCTCACAACGGCTACTAACTCTTTCAAACTCAGCTTAGTACTCCAATACGGTTGTCGGTACTCCAATATGGTTATCCTCTAAACTATCTTGCTTAATGTGGCAGTAAATCTTCATATGCTGCTGTCCCAAATCTGCATGTAATTCTCCTACAAAAATCAGCCCATCCGATGAATCCACCACCACGAATAACTAATCTATACCAATGTAATGTCGTTCCTTGGAGATGAAAGTTTACCATCTGGACTTTTGCATCTTCCGCTATACCTTGACAATAAAAATATCATTCAACTTGAAATACCCAATCCGTTGGATCACCGCATTGGAATTTTGGAAAGTCCACGATTTTGCAAAAGATCCTTGGTTCAGGTCTAAACCTTTGTGCATGCTGATCACCTTCTCTAAATCCTTGAGCACGTCCATCACCAACTCCATTGGGATCAACCTCATCCTCATAGTGCCAATCCTCCTCATCGATAAAGCACATCAGTGCCGCATGCCTCTCGGGTTCTACTACCACCGGTCTTGGGTTTTGTAACGGAGGTGGGGATGATGTAAAGGCATAGGTAGGAGGGGATCATTGACACTCATATGACGCACCTGGACCTGTGGGGTATCTGTTCTATGGGGTCTCACTGTTGGTCCTTCTTGAAACTCCATTAGTCGTCAAAGAGATAACGAACCCAATTGATTTACGATATATTCCTTGAATTCATTGTGGTCCTTTTGTCTGTTGTCAACTCTATGCAACAATGTCTGGAACATGCCCCTTAATTCATCCATATTTGAACCTATGGATGTTGGTTGACTCAGTCTTGCCGTGGTCGCTCCAAAGGAATCGGCCTCACGGTTAGGATTATCGTGCATTGAGTTCTCTCTTATCGGTGTGCTCTCCATAGGTCTCTTTGTTGATGTCATCTTTCTTGTTTCAACCATTAATGGAGGTCTAAGGTTCGCCTGCTCTGATACCAAATTGATAGGCTCTGTTACCAATTGATCGCCTATGAAATAATTCCTTAAGATCTGAATTTATTATAGGAAGCAGTCCGTGCAACCGTGAAAAAATATTCGTCAGATATTTTTCGGTAATCAGAAAATTACAAAACCAATTGGGATGGATCCATAATTTCCTGATCTACAACTTTCGTATTTACGCCCTTTGTAGATTCGAACTGTAACAAGGACGAAAATACAGAATAATGTGGGTGATGGTGGTGGTGACAAGTAGAGTGGATGTTATGGTAATGGATGTGTATGGAGATGATGGTGGATTGTAGAAGTGATTAAGGGAAGTAGACGAAGGGAACGAAATAGTTGAGATTCCAAAGAAGAGGGGTGACTCGACAGACGAGGGAGATTAGAAGCGAGAAGAAACCTTACCAACAGTAGAAGTGGAAGGATAGTGAAGAGAGAGGAGGAAGGAGTCTAGAGAGAAGATAAGAGGCAAAAAATTAAGAATCCAATAGCATTATGAAGTTGGTTGCCATCCACATATTTATATAGGCTAGCTAACAAGTCCTAGAACAATATGAAACCCTAATTCTAGAGGATTCCCGTCGATCGCATTCGAACACACTCAAAAAAGCCCCTTCTCTAGATTTGCGAACGCGACACAGGCGTTCGAACGCAGGCATTCACAAGGCATTCACAAGGCGTTTGAACGCAGGCGTTAACAAGTTCACAAGGGCATTCGAACGCGACTCCACCTGTGTTCGAACGCGACCTAAATGAATTTTATTTTTATGAAAATAAACACCTAATGTAATAAAAAAAGATCCTAACTAAGTGTATCGATTTTCTGTATTTGTCAGCTACAAATAGAATTTTAATTTGTGTACTGATAGTAGCTTCCAAAACTATTGTCTTGGGCATATACAGCCAACAAATCAAGCAAGCGGTGGTAAAAATGAAGCTCTTCTCATTAATTTTTGGGATGTAGATGTTGCCATTTCTTATACACCTGTAATCCAATCCATGAAAGAAATGAATGACTCGAGGTTGGCAGTGCGTCGAAGAATATATTTGAGGGGCCAAGGAGAAAGTTGATCCTGAGAAGTGTAAACAGCCAAGATCACTTTGCTCCAAAATGCGTACATCAGAACGTGAATCTTAGACAGGAAAAAAAAGTATGAATCTTTGCCACCATATGAAACCGATGCAAACAAATGATCAATCAGCAAAAGGAGGCAGTTCTGCAATCATTGCAAAGGACAAGAAAACTTTTCATGTTACTCTTATCCAGAATCATACTTTCCGCCCTTTGATTATCCATAGCATATTTAATGTATTATACCGAGCAATTTGTATGCTCCATGCAGTCGTAATCAGCCACAGCATCAGTATTCAAAAGCAGGAAGGAAAATTGACAATGCTTAGTTTTAAATAACCTCTGTTGGATGCCGAAAACTTTGTTTTGATGACTGTCGGCATGAGACGTAAGTCATGACCCCCTTGTTCACATCAGAGATTGCTTTGAAAAAAATTAGACGAGTTTTCACCTATTCAAGAATATTACAATCAGCCATAGAAAATGACAAAACAATAAAACTGAAATACCAACACCTATTGCAGTTTGCATAGCAAGAATTTCTATAATTATTACTATCTCGGAAAAGTACAAAAATACCTGTTTAGCTTCCTATTATGAAATTGAAAATTGAAAATTAAAATTTAGATCTGAAAGACATAATTAATTGATCTTTTCATATATATAAATTTGTAAGACAAGATTTTTGTTTTACTCATTTTATTCAGAGTTCAGTTCAGACAATGCTTTTCTTGCTAGGCTATGTAAGAAGCGTATGAGGGGCTTCTTTGCTTTGTTCAACTTAGCATCGTGTTCTGCATCACTATCATCAACCAGGCTGCCTTCAACTGATTGTACTCTCCTGACAAGTTTCCGCAATTCCTACCAATAAAATAGTTAAAACAAATAAAACCACGTCAGCGGTCATTTAAAATTATAAGGATGACGAAAAAATTCCATCTCTTGCATATACAAAGGTGGACAGTCGAATCTACTGTAAATCAAATGTATGAAGGAAAAGAATTCAATGACAGTCACGTAGAAATAAAAGGAGAACCTAGAGAAAAAAACTTAAAAGCTTTTCACTGTAAAGATCAGATTTAGCTAATTCAGGCAATATTGATTTCTCTCTATTTGAGACCTTGTGATGTTCTTGATGTTCCATTCTGAAATCCTACCAAAAATAAGGTCACACAATATGAAAACATAAGTGCACATCGCTTTTAAAGTTAATTATTTTCTTTTCAAAGATATGTTTGAATGAAAGTATACAGTCGTCACTAGGATATGAGAGAAGATCTTGACAGTAATAGGCACAGGGTGGAGGGAAGTGAGCAATCACCGGCGGAAATGGTTATCATGAACTTTGGGGAGGTCGATGATAGCGTCGATGTTGACGGAGACAATGGAGATTGTGGCCTCGGATTGGAGAGGTACTGATCGTGGGGACGAGGGGAGGAGTCCACTTGGACGTGGCTGTTGTGTATAGGGTCGGTGAAAGCTGTGGGTGAGGGGACGAGTGGGGTGATCGGTGAAGAAGATTGCAGCTAGCTTTAGAGATTGGTAAACGAGAAGAAAGGGCCGGCCACATGAGGGTGAGGGTGTGGGTGTGTGTTGGTGCTAGTGAGGCTCTATTAGGTCAGGTTGGGTTTTGTTTACGGTTTAAATTAAGGATCCAAGTTACGGTCAATCCTGATTTAAATCGGCCAAAATGGATAGGGTTGGGATCAACCATATCGGTCGATACCGCTCGATACGAGTTTGATCTATTGATACGGGTCAGTAGACCTTATTATTTGACAAAAGTACAGTTTGGTTAGCTCTTTTCAGATGAAATTATATTTTGCATCCTTTAAGGAAATAAGTGATACGGACATTACATATAGGACTCGATGGCGTGTGTACCAGCGCAGGAGGTGCCAACAGTTGATGATCCCCCCCTATAAAGATTTGGTTATGATTTTTATTTATTTAAGGTGTCTTTTGTTTATTTCTTACTCGGGATATCTTTTGCTTAATTCCATTGTGGGTTTTTATATAGACCGATTGTATTTTCTTTTAAGGCTAATGAAAAATTATTTGACTTTGCTCTCTTGAGAACCTTAGTGTGAAACCATTTTTAAGATGGAGATGTGAAACCCTATTCCTTTCTTCATTAGTTTCCTCCTCCATCTCTCTCTCTCTCTACACGTTTTGCATTATTTTGGTATCAGAGCAAAGGATCCCAATTTATTGATGTCCCTCCTCCCGAATTCTATGCCGCTCCATAATTTGTTCTTTGCATGACCAATGGCTCCACGAACATCGGAACGCCAAGAAATTCAATGCACAATAAGTGAGGAGATTACTGTCGACGTGGAACAAAAGGAACCCATTGTCAAAGCATAATCACCACGTAAGATTCCAAAAGTTAATTACTCTTGCATCATTCAATGATCTACTACTCATATCGATTTTTATTTTTGTCATATATTGAAAAAGAAAAAAGAATTTTGAATATTTTTTTTGAAATTTCAAATTTTCAAATTTTTAGCTCTTACCTTTCTAGTATAATCCTAACAAATGCCCTCTTTTCATAAACTTTCTATCAAACTTTCTTTTTCTCCTCAACATCCTAACAAATCCTCTCTTTCCTAAACTTCTACAAAACTGCCACTTTTTTTCTCTCTCCATTATTCCAAATCTAAGTCAACCTCAGCCCAAACCCATTAGTCAACCAACCCAATCTCACTCGGAACCATTAACCCAAATACTTCAAATCTAACTCAACTCCATTAAACCCATTAGGCTTAAAAAACCCAAAACCCAATAATCTAATCCCTCAACCTGTTAACCATTTTCATCTCTAACCTTCCCTTCGCACTGAGCCCTAGCCCAACTCCCCACCACTGCCGCCTCGATGCCACTTCGACACCAGCATGCCACTCGACACTGCCTCTACGCCAGCGCTCCACCCAACACCAGCGCCCACCCAACGCCGCCTCGATGCCAACACCGCCTTCTTCAAGCCGCTCAAGTATCACTTGCTTGTAGGCGTCGACACCATCCACTCTAGTGGTCGCCGTTGACAACGCCGACATTGCGCTATTTCATGGCTGCCACCATCGGGATTTTCATAGACGTTGTGCCGCCACGGACACCGATGACCCCATCGCCGCCAGTGCTAGCTCCATCACTACGGTTGATCCTCCTAGCCTCCTTATTGCCATTAACAACCCCCAAGCATTGTGCTGCTACCAATTGGCAAGTTAGCCCATAATCAGAAAACAGAAAGAGGAGAAAAGAAAGGGTGATAACTCAAATTTTGTTTTCAAATTGGCAAGTATGCTTCTCCATAGTAATAGATATTTCCGGATCATTCTTTTCTGGTATCATCTCTAAACTTTTATCAGTTCCTACTGTCCACATATAGTGAGGGAGAGATTACATAATTATCTTTTATGCTTCAGTCCTAATATTAAGAGTTGAACTGTGCCGAATAGAATATTAGCATTATGTTAATTTTGGGAAAGAAGTTTAAAGCATATTTTTGGGATCTACTTTCCACGAACCACTCCAATAGATTCATTCTCCATCCCGAATTTATTTCAATCCCAAAAATACTCTACTATCCAACCGTTCAATCTCTAATTCATTCTTAATTTCGAAGATTTGCGGTAACCTAAACTTTCTCTACGTGAGCCGAAAACTAGTTTTGACTTCGAATTTGGACTCACAATGATCGTGGTGTTAGGAAGGTGATCATTACAGCGTACTTTAGCAAGCTCAGCTTATGGCTATACCATCAAATACGCATAGAACCCGAAGATGTACACAAGATGATTTTCAGACTCACGACGGGCACTATGAGTTCCACGTAATATCGTTTAACCTCACCAATGCTCCGGTGACTTTTCAAGGGATGATGAACGACCTCTTTTGTCTGTTCTTGTGTCGATACGTGCTTGTCTTTCTTTATGATATTTTAGTATACAGTAATGGATTGGAAGACCACTTGCGGTATGTATAGGAGGTGCTTGACATCTTGCGGCATAACCAACTCAAGGTCAAGATGAACAGTGTTTGTAAGGCAAGTGATAGGACTACGGAACAATTCCTTCAAGATCTGAATTTATTGTAGGAAGCAGTCCGCGCAACCGAGGAAAAATATTCACCAAATATTCTTCCGTAGTTAGAAAATTACGAAACCAAGTGGAATCGATCCATAACTCCCTGATCTACGTTTTCCGTATTTACGCCATTCGCAAATTCGAACTACAACTAGGACGAAAACACTATATATTGCAGATGATGGTGGTGGTGACGGGTGGAGTAGACGTTAGGGTTATGGATGATAATGGAGATGAGGGTGGATGAGTGATGTCGTTTAAGTAATTAAGACAAAGGGGAAGAAGTGGTCGAGATCCCCAAGAAGAGGGAGGACTTGACAGACGAGGGAGAGTAGAAGCTAAGAGAGATCTTGCCAACGATAGAGGTGGTAGGTTGGTGAAGAGGGAGGAGGAAGATTGAGGTAGAGAAAATAGAAAGAAGATAGGAGGCAAGAAATCAATAATCCAATAGTATAATGATTTTGGCTACCATCCATACCTTTATAGAGGCTAGCCAACAAGCCAAAATACAATTATTAACCCTAATTCTAGAAGATTCCCGCCGATCGCGTTCGAACGCACCCAATCACATTCGAACGTACAAAAGGCGTTATCTATATGTGCGAACGCGATGCTGATATGATTCGGGCTTCACCGATGTCATCTCGAGCATGGATACACTTTAAGGGTATTTTTCATTTTTGTTTTAATGTTTAATTCATAGGAAAATAAGTTTTCTGTATGTTGCGTTCGAACGTGGGTGGAGTGCGTTCGAACGCGCTTGCGAACACCTCCATTAGGTTCGCAAATACAGAGAGTACAAAATGTGTGTTCGAACGGTGCATTCTAACGCTATTGCGAACCGATCATATTCGAACGCAGTCGGTGAAAATCTACTATTTTAGGGTTAATAATTACCATTTTTGAAATGTTTAATTAGCCTCTAAAGGTATGGATGGCAACCATGGAATCATTATAGAATGAATTGAGTTTTGCCCGTGTCTCCGTCTTCTTCTCTCCCGTTCTCCCGTTCTCTCGTTCCCCTCGATCGGCCACTCACCCTAGTCCCTTAGAGGCGGCCCACTCCTCCCCCTTCTTCCAATTTATCTATCACTTTGCCCTAACCTTTACCATCACCCATAACCCTTCCACCTCTACATATTCACTAGTGCCACCCCATTACCGTCGGTCTACCACCATCCATCATCACTTAGGATCTCGTGCCTCCATCCACAGATCCAAAGACAAACTTCCTGACGTCCGTCTACTAATTGGACAATATCTAGAGATCCCACCGTCCGATTCGCCTGAAACTAGATTTGTTGGAAAGCTCATTTTCAGGGCTTTAACATATCAAAATTTCACGTCAATCCAACGGCAGCATTTTTTGGGATCTATTTTCAAAGTTCCATGTCAGATCCTGTTTTAATCTGAAAATCAAGATAGATCGACTTTTGGCCTAAAGGGAGATCGTATCAGATGCAAACGTTCGAACGCACATTTTGCGTTTTCTATTTTTGCGAACTTGATGCAAGCATTCGCAAAGGCGTTTGAATGCGACCTACAGAAATTTTATTTTAATGAAAATAAACTAATGCAATAAGAAAAAACCCTAACTAAATATATCAGCCCACCACAATTCCCCAACCTTATCCTCAAGGTTAAAAGTCAGGAAAACGCTCCAAAATATCAGTCTCTAACTCTCATGTCGCCTCATCGGATGGCTTGCCAAGCCACTCGACTAAAATCTCCATCTCTAATCTGGTAACATATCGTCGTAGGCACCTAGTAAGTACACGAACTGGCTCTATGATCTCTGTCTCCTCCAATGGCGCTAGTAAGACTGATTCAATGATCTCATAATCTCCAATCTGCTCCCTCAGCAATAAAACATGAAAGACAGGATGTACTCTCGACCCTTCCGGCAGCTCTAAACGATACACAACCAGACTGAAGTAGCAATGTACTAACTTCTACTTTCACATCGGATTGAAGATCACTTGTCGATACGGTTGCACCCTCATAAATACCCAACTGCCAATGTCAAACTCCTGCTCCCTATGACTGCGATCATAAATTTGCTTAATGTGGTTTTGAGCAAGTTTAAGATAGGCACGCAACCTCCTCAATGTGTCATCTCCATCCATCAAAGCTAAGTCCACCTCTGTCCGATTTGCAGATGTCACTAGATCATAAGCACGTAATATCAGAATCGTGCGTCCATACATCACTTCAAATAGGGTCATGTCAATGCTACTTTGGTATGCAGTATTATAAGACCACTCCACCCACGGTAAGAACTCCAACCATCATCTCGGCATCTCTCCAACAAAGCACCTCAAGTACTGCTCAATGCCTCGATTGACCACCTTGGTTTGGCCCGTCCGTCTGTGGATAGTAGGCAGAACTCAAGTTCAACCGAGTCCCCTGCAATCTGAAAAACTCCATCCAAAAGTCGCTCATAAATACACGATCACGATCCGAGACAATCATACGTGGCATGCCATGTAACCGAGCAATATCTCACAAAAATTTCAACTACTAACTTGGCTAAAAATGAATGTGACAATACTGAAAAGTGCGTATACTTGCTCAATTTGTCAACCACCACAAAGATAACGGAATAACCACGTATCAGCGGAAGACCCTCTATGAAATCCATATAAATATCTTTCCAAACACAGTCCGGTATAGGTAAAGACTATAGTAATCCGACCGGTTTCAATATGGTTGCCTTAACCCTTTGACAGACTTCGCAAGCACAAACAGAACTCCTCACATCCTGCCTCAATCCTGGCCACGTGCAATTTTGAGATATCCTCTTATAAATCATTAAGACACCCTCGTGACCAGCCTCTAGAGTTTGGTAGAAGTGCTCCAACAATTTTTGCCGCAATCTATCATTTGCGAGCACTCGAATGCATCCGAGGTCTAGCAGCAAACCGTCTCGATTTTCCAACTCTGTATGGCGCTCCGAATCATCCATCACCTCCTCTAACAATCTCAAAACATCTTGGTCAGATATACATGCATACCTCAGCCAATCAAGAAAAAGAAAAGTGGGTGAAGAATAGGCTGCAAGCTCGACTGTATCGGGTTGGCGTGATAATGCATCCACCACTCTATTTTCCGTTTTTTTATTGTATTGAATTTCATAATCATACCCCAGCAATTTTATAACCATCTCTATTGTACCGAAGTGTGTATATGCTGTCCCATAAAGTATGGAAGGCTCCTTTCATCAGTTCAGATAATGAATCGTCTACTGATCAAATAAGGCCTCCACTTTGTCATCGCATGTAGAATTGTCAATATCTCTCTCTCGTAATTCGATAATTGCTGAGATTTTTGTGATAAAACTTTTCTAAGAAAGGCAATGGGACGTCCTTCTTGCATTAGTACAGCTCCTATGCCAACTCCCGACACATCACATTCTATAATGAATTCTTTGATGAAGTCCGGTAGCGCTAAAACAGGCGCCGTCGTCATTATTGTTTTTAGTTTTTCAAAGGCTGTAATGCTTTATCCGTCATCTAAAAGAGTCCTTCAATAAAAAAGTGATTAGCAGCGATCTTGCCATACCCGATGATAAAGCGGCGATAATATCCGATCAACTCCAAAAATCCTCACAATCCTATGATGGTAGTAGAAATAAGCCAAGCGGTCATGCATGCTACCTTTTGAGGATTTGCTCCTACACCTTCCACTAAGATGATGTGGCCTAAATACTCCACTTGTGTTACTTCCTATAGGCACTTGGATTTCTTGATCTTCACCTGGTTTTGCTTTAACAAATTCAGCACATCCTCCAAATACTGCCAAAGCTCCAATTCAGTCTTGCCATATACCAAAATGTCATCAAAGAATACCAAAACATACATTCGCAATAGAAGCCGAAATATATCATTCATGAGGCCTTGAAAAGTAATTGGAGCATTAGTGAGACCAAAAGACATCACCTGGAACTCGTAATGCCCGTCCGAAGTCCAAAATGCAGTCTTGTGCACATCTACCGGGTGAACTCTAATTTGATGATACCCGACCCTCAAGTCAAGCTTGCTGAATATAGTCGCCCGTGCAAGCTCGTCCAACAGCTTCTCTATAACCAAAATGGGATACTGGTCTTTGATGGTAATAGAGTTTAGTACTCGATAGTTGACACAAAAATACCATGTCCCATCCTTTTTTCGCACTAATAGCACGGGCGATGAGTATGAGCTATAACTTGGTTGAATGAAGCCTTGCTCTAACATCTCGGCTACTATCTTGGAGATAACTTGCGTTTGCCACGTGTGGATACCGATATGGCCTCACATTCGCCGATGCAACCCCGAGCAAAATCTCTATGCGGTAGTTTGCCGTTCTCCTTGGTGGCAACTCCTTTGGTTCCTCAAATAGTCCAACAAATTTGTCTAATAAATTAGACAACTCGATGGTAGTGTTTAGACTCATTTGAGGCTCATCTCCTACTGGTTCTAACTGTAGAAGATAGGCCAAATCACTCGCACAAGGCAGCCCCACCATCGGCTGCATTGCAGGAATCGACGGAAATCGAACGCCATCAAGCCACACATCTCTGTTTCCTTGCTTAAATTTCATCCACATGCTCCGGAAATCAAAATCGAGTCCTAAGCTTTGCAACCATTGTGTGCCTAGGACAATGTTCTCGCTCCTCGCAGCGGCAATTGATATAAGTACAATGATGTCGTGTCCTTGCACCCGTATACCGACCCGACGACACAAGCTCTCCGCCTTAAACTTTGTGCCGTCTCAAATAGCCACGTCAAACCTCGTGGTCGGTTCAGCATCCAAATCAAATCTCCTCACAAACTTCTCATCTAGAAAGTTGTGTGCTCCCGGAATCGATGAAGATATGCACACAATGCTTTCTAACGAGTCCGTCTACCCGTAACATCTTCGACGCGAAAGTACCCAAATATGCATGCATCGACATTTCAGCTTGGATATCTTCCTCCGCGCCCTCCTCAACGGTGTCCTCATGGACTCCCTTTGAACATTCTCCATCATCACCCACCTCATCATCCTCCTCGAGACGGTCGATGAGTATCACACTACTGATTGGTTTGAAACACCGATGACCGGGGGTGAAATGTTCATCACATCAAAAGCAAAGACCCTTCGATCTTCGC
This sequence comes from Typha angustifolia, assembly GCF_048772165.1. Lineage (NCBI taxonomy): Eukaryota > Viridiplantae > Streptophyta > Magnoliopsida > Poales > Typhaceae > Typha > Typha angustifolia. The sequence continues at coordinate 9,487,431 of NC_133245.1, forward strand.
TTCTCCACCTGGGCAAGTGTGAGAGTTCGAACGAGAGGTCTTGTGCCTTCTCTAATATCAGAATGTCTCAAAGATGGCCGTGGTCTAGTACTCATAGCCGTTGTCTTCGAACCCGTAGAATTTCCAGCCTGCATTCTAGGCACAAACCGTCCATCTGGGTTGCCCCAACTTATTTTTGGGGCCATATTGAGAGCTTTATATTTTTGCTCCATCCTCACAGCCTTCTTAAAGGCCTCTTCAAGAGTGGTTAGACAAAGAGCACGAACATCCACATGTATCCCATTCCACAGCCCTAATATGAATATGTTCATCAATGTTGGTTTGGGCCAAGGTGGCTCATGACGACTACTAACTCTTTCAAATTCAGCTTGGTACTCTAATACGGTCGTTCTCTAAGCCATCTTACTTAATGTGGTAGCAAAATCTTTATATGCCGCTGTCCCAAATCTGCGTGTAATCCTCCTACAGAAGTCAGCCCAATCAGTAAATTCTCCACCATAAATAACCGATCTATACCAATGTAATACCGTTCCTTGGAGGTGAAAGCTTGCGATCTGGACCTTTGCGTCCTCCGCTGTCTCTTGACAATCAAAGTATTGCTCCACTTAAAACACCCAATCTGTTGAATCACCGCCTTAGAATTTTGGAAAGTCCAAGCGTGCGGTTCTCCCCCAAATAGCATTATCGGGTTTGCGAAAGATCCTTGGTTCACGTCTGAACCTTTGTGCATGTTGATCTCCTCTAAATCCTCGAGCACGTCCATCACCATCTTCGAAGGGATCAACCTCATCCTCAAAGTGCCAATCCTCTTCTTCGACGAAGCGCACTGGTGCCGCTCGCCTCTCGGGTTCCACCACCGCCGGTCTTGGGTTTTGTAACGGAGGTAGGGGATAATGTGTAGGCATAGGCAAAAGAGGATCATTAACACTAACATGTCGCACCTGGACCTGTGGGGTATCGATTCGGTGTAGTCCCACCGCTGGTCCTTCTTAAGGCACTGATCTTCATCAAGGATATGACAAAACCGATCGATTCATGACATATTCATTTAAAGTATTATGATCATTTTGCAATGCGTCAACTCTATGCAGCAATGTTTGAAACATACCTCTAAGTTCATCCGCCAAGCCCATATTCACACCCATAGACGTTGGTTAACTCGGTCTTGCCATACTCGCTCCAAAAGAATCGGCCTCACAGTTAGGACTATCGTAGGTTGAGTCTTCCCTGGTCAGTGTGCTCTCCATTAGTCTTTTTGTCAACGTCATCTTCCTTGTTTTAACCATTAATGGAGATCCCAAGGTTCGCCTGGCTCTAACACCAATAATAGGGTTTACGGAACGATTCTTTCAAGATATGGATTTATTACAAGAAGCAGTCCGTGCAACCGATGAAAAATATTCACTAAATATTCTCCCGTAGTCAGAAAATTACGAAACCAAATGGAATCAATCCGTAACTCCCTAATCTGCGTTTTTCACATTTATGGCCTTCGCAGATTCGAACTGCAACTAGAACAAAAACACGATATATTGCGGATGATGGTGGTGGTGACGAGTGGAGTGGATGTTAGGGTTATGGATGATAATGGAGATGAGGGTATATGGGTGATGTCGTTTAAGTGGTTAAGACGAAAGGAAAGTGGTCGAGATCCCTAAGAAGAGGGAGAACTCGACAGACGAGGAAGATTAGAAGTTAGAAGAAACGTTGCCAACAGTAGAGGTGATAGGTTGGTGAAGAGAGAGGAGGGAGATTAGGGTAGAGAGAATAGAGAAGATAGAAGGCAAGAAATCAATAATCCAATAGCATAATGATTTTGGCTGCCATCCACACCTTTATAGAGGCTAGCCAATAAGTTAAAATACAATTATTAACCCTAATTCTAGAATATTCCCGCCAATCGTGTTCGAACGCACGAAAGGCGTTCTCTGTATGTGCGAACGCGATGCAGGCGTTCGAACGCGATGTTCAAACGCATATTTTGCGTTCTTTATTTTTGCGAACCTGATACAGGCATTCGTAAGGGCATTCGAACGCGACCCCTTCTGCGTTCGAACGCGACCAACAGAAATTTTATTTTAATAAAAATAAATAACTAATATAATAAGAAAAGACCCTAACTAAATGTATCAACAAGCCAAGAGTGATACTTAGGGCACATTAGTTTTGCCACAATAGTGGAAGTCAACCCGAGGAAGATCAAGAATATGGCGAAGTGGCCGATTAGGAAAACCATCAAGTATTAATGACCAACTACAGGAAGATTGCTACCCCGCAGACCTCCATACTCTACAAGGGAGGCTTCATCTGGACCGAGATGGGAACACTAATAGATGGCCATGAGGATGTTAATGAGGACATGAAAGCTTTAGATGATAAATCGTTTCCTTACTGTACTCCTTGAGGACAAGATGGGAAAGTGTGGTGGATTGTAATAGTTAGCTAATAGTTTGTTTGTATAAGAAATAAAAATTCTATCAGTAAAAGGAGCAAGTCTCGAGATGGGTATTCGAACGCCCTCAAAGCCATTTGAATGCATTAACCCGAGACTCAAAAGATTAATCAGGCATTCGAATACCCTCAAGGCCATTCGAACAACCTCGCATTTTCTTGACAGCCAAAAAATAAATTGCATTCGAATGCCCAACGGCGAGAAACTCTAGCTTAGGTGTTTTAATTAAGTTTTTCGCTTTTGTTAGGCAACAAGATTCGAATCTATTTGATTCTATTGCTAAGTCAAGTTGAGTCAGGGAGCCATCTATAAATAGATGTGGTGTGCACCTAGATTTTCATTTTGAATTATTAAAGTTAATTAGCAAGATCGTCTCCTTCCTCCTTGTTCAACTACTTCCAAGCTTTGGAACCTTAGCCACCATCTAGGATCTTTATTGCCGTCTGTCTTCCTCTTCGTCTGGCTACACCCTCTTACCCTAAGGAACGGCCCTACTTCTCTATCTTTTTCTTATCGACTACCTCAACTTCCACCATTATCATCTCCACTACCTTACCACAACCCTAGGCCGATCACCACCATGCCTCTTCGGCTTCCACTTTTCATGATCCACTCCAATAAATCATTCTCCACACCAAATCTACATCAATCCCAAAAATACTCTACCATCCAACCATTGGATCTCTAGTTCATTCTTTAACTTTCAAGATTTGTGGCAATCTTAATTTTCTCTACATGAGTCAGAATCCAGTTTCGACTTCGGATTTGAACTCACACATGGGGTTAGTAAGGTGATTGTTACAGTGTACTTTAGCAAGCTTGGTTTATTGGCAAACTACCATCAAATACGTATGGATCCCGAAGATGTACACAAGACGGCGTTTCGGACACTATGAGTTTCACATGATGTCGTTCGGCCTCACCAACACTTTGGTGACTTTTTAAGGGCTGATGATCAACATCTTTTATCCACTCTTGTGTCGATACATGCTCGTCTTTTTCAATGATATTTTGGTGTATAGTAAAGGATAGGAAGACCACTTGCCAGGATTATACATTAATTCTTTACGAACCATTGACTCTCTGTTGTGTAGATTGTTTATCCTTCTTTTTACTAATTAGATGAGTCAACATCTGTTTTCTAACTTCCAAGGACACATGAGTGCAAGTTGCTATATTTCCTTACCTTCCAGCTAAATTTTCTTTTAAACGGCTTAACACCACCACTCATTTCTTTTCCACACTAGTTGTATTTAACACGTCTTTTATCTCGCCTAATAGTTCTATAATGTTGCCACCCAATGTCGGTATCATATGACTTCTCTATTAGAGCCAGTGATATTTTATGTTTTCACTATAATTTTGTAACTAAAAAACATAAACAAAAATTAAAATAAAATATAAAATAATTTAAATTTACAAAATTAAAACCCTTAATTTTTTTCTGTTTTTTTTTCTTTACTTCTTTCCAATTTCCACCCCTCTCTGCCTCTCTCAAGTTCTCAGCAGCAGCAGTAGTAGGTGCGCAGCCGCATCTGAAAAAAAAAAAAAAGAGAAAGAGGAATTAGAACATGAAAAGAAAAACTCACCCAAGATCGTCGGAGATCTACTTGGTTGCCGGTGAGAAAGAGAGAAAGAAAAGAGAAAAAAAAAAAGGGAGAACAAGAGGCAGGTGGGTGGGGGGACATCAATTATTAATGTTCCCCGAGTCGGATACGACCTGTTCCCACCCATTTCGGTTGACATCAGACAAAACGGCCGATACCCCAGCCGAAACCAGCTTAAACTGGCTGGTTTGGGCCAAGATCGGGATCAGCTAGGGTAGAAACTGGGAGCCTTGGTTTGCATGGCATGCCGCAATCATCAATCGGACCGGGATCGAATTTTTGTGAGTGCATTTTGGTTTGAATTCTTTCAAGTACATGGGACGAGACTCAACTTGAACCCCCAAACTGATGGCCAAACTAAAATGATGAACTGCGGACTCGAGCAATAGTTGCACTGCTTCTTTACGGACAGACCCATGGATTGGGTCAAATTTCTTTCGTTGGGCTGAATACTCTCACAATACGACTCACTACTTCAGCACCGGCACGAGCCCATTTGAAGTGGTGTATGATCGGTCGCAACCGACAAGTGCTTCGAGCCTATGACCCGATTATCGCGGTGAACGAAACCGAGGTCAATCTAGAGTTGGCGAACCGAAACAAGACTCTGAGGAAACTCAAGACCCATCTTACGTCGGCCCAAAACCACATAAAACAAACCCCCGACAAAGGTCGTTGTGGGCAAATTGGTATTCGTTTGAGCCCAACCATATCAATAGTTCACATTAAGGTCATTCCTAAACCAAAAGCTGAGCTACAAGTATTTTGGGTCTTTACGAGTTGAGCAACGGGTCAACCCAGTTGCATACTGGTTGGCCTTACCCGCAAACGCTCGCATTCACCCGATGTTCCATTTGTCCGTTCTCAAGGCCCACATCAAACCAAACCAAGTGGCTAACCCAACCCTACTCGAGCTGATGGAGGAGAGCAGCCCAACCAAGTTTATTCAAGTCTTGGGTCGATAAAGGAAGCACCAGGGAGCCCAATTAGAGACCAAGATCTTGATCGAGTGGTTAGGTCAACTTGCGGATAACTCCACTTGGGAGCTTAAGTCGGACATACTAGACCGCTTCCCTAACTTTGCACTAGGTGACAGAAGCGTGGTAGAATAATATGATTTGAACTTAACCAAACCACCTCGAGCTAGACCCGCGATTATTGTAATTGCACTTTAGTCCCAATGTTTTAGTTATTTGCTTAGGTTGGAATTGGGTTGGTACGATGGGTTAGCAAAACCGGCTCGAGATCCGTAGCCACCTAAAAAGCTATGCGGTGCACACCGGATTGCATTATTATCGGAAAATTGTTCATCAACAAAGTAGAATTTTTCAGAGGTGGACGTTAAGCTTTATCAATGGGAAAGGGGCATGTTCTATCTTTCAAACCCTTATTCCTTTGAAACAAGATTTCTTGGCAGAACTTTTCCAATAGTTAAAATATTCCTATCTCAGCTACCATGCCAGTACTTTTAAAAGATATCTTGGTGCATAAGGCTCCTACTATTGCAGCGTCTTGATAGGGGAAGATATCGCAAACTTACCTTTTGTTAGAGAATATTTGCCTTTTATCATGAAAATTTGGGTGCAAGCGGTAAGTCTTACCATCACATAAAGTGACATTCTCTATTCCTTTAAACACATGGTACATCATTCTCATTCAAAGGATAGAGTAAAGAAAAATTCAACATTTTCTAATCATAATACTAGAGTGAAAATTAAAGAGTTAAATTACCTGGCGGTCAAACTCCACATTATGAATTGAATACACTTCATTTGTGATTGATGAATCTTTGCAAATAAGGCCATCAGACCATCTAGTTGCCATTTCCATGTACTCTTCGCCATCCTAGTACAAGCACCCATAAGTGCTATGTCAGTCACTGAATGCATATATATTAGTAAAAAGAGTAGCCCTTGTAATGTACCTCCTTATCATGTGTTGCTTCTTCTTCCTCGTCATTATCATCAACAGACCATGAGTCTTCACCAGATAAAGCAAACAGCCTACTGTTGTCGCCATCTTTAGAAGCCTGAATTAAAGCATCCATCAATTCAGGTTCTGCATTCCGTAGAAGTTGGCCTGACATGAAATGCATAGGTACTTTTGAAGTGGACAAATTAAAATTTATGAAGAAGAAATAAAGTTGCATTAGAGGACCATATAGCAACTTTTATGAAGAAGAAAGAAATAAAAAGAAATTGATGAGACAATCTAGTCAGAAAAAATCAAAAGGAGGTTTTAGTAGAATATTTCTTGAAAGAAAAACAGATGCAATACATATGTCAATTTTGTATCTGCAAATCTTGCTCAATGTACAAGATTTAAGTTATTTAAGTCATGTCAAAACTTGCAGAATATCAACGATTAGCTCCAATCTTAATCTATAGAAAATGACTTTGCCATGTGTTCTAATATTGAAATTAATGAGAAGACTTCATTTTATAACACCTCTTGTAATAATGACACCGCAAATTTAGATATTGAGAAATCTTAAGAAATTGATTTGAACAGTAACAGACTATAAAGCGTGCTTCCGATAGTTCAACAAAATTCATATATAGACAAGTAAGCGTTTCTATTCTTAATTTTTTATAGTCCATCATCACATCATACAAATTTCACATAAAAAATATTCTAGGCCTATGATTTTATAAATTACAAGATTTTGGATCAAATCCCAAGAACATATATCTAAGCCTTTGGAGAAAGATTGAGAGGTGGTCGAACCGATACAAGTATTAGCCAAATGAAGACGATGAAAGTGGTTGGGCTGATCCACCGATAGGTCATCTTGGAAGCTTGAGGAGGAGATATTGGATCATTTCCCTCATTTTACATTTTAAGGACAATGTGAGGTAAGTGTGGTTGACTAATATGATTCAGCACTTATAAATTACTTTCTTACTTAAGGAGTGAGTTAGGGAGTGTTTTTAAAAAATTTCTAAAAAATAGGGTCTCGATCTGAGGCGTTCGAATGCTGCCGGCCCAATGGTCAAATGCTCTAACCCGACAACCAATCAAGATTTAAAGCATTCGAATGCCCATAGCTCGACATTTGAATGCTCAAGCCTGACAGCCAATCAGAGTTGAAAGCGTTCAAATGCCACTCACATGGCATTCGAGAGCCCCAACCCGATAGTCAGCCAAGACTTAAGGCGTTTGAGTGCCCCAGCCCGATAGCCAATCAAGGCTTAAGGCGTTCGAATACCCGTGGAGGCCATTTGAGTGCCCGATGTAGAGTTTGTTTTGTATTCATATTCTGGACATATTTACTTTGTATTAGGTCTCTTTAGGGTCTTTAGGACATGTGGTTAACTTATAAGTATGTGTCTAATCAGCCTCTTTTCAATTATTGCATATTTTGGATTAATCCTATCTATCTAAACTCTCTCTAACTCCCTTATCTCTCAAACTCTCTTAACTCTCTTTCTCCCTCAATTATATCAACTCTTCTTAGACCCCTTTTGTTTGGTTATTCCCCTCAATCATCGAAGCCAACCGACATCTCCCCCTTCATCCTTTCCTATCAACAACACCGACAAGTATCCCACAAATTTCATTTGCAATTTGCCCTAGTTTACCACGTAACATTTACCCAGGGTTATCATCTATCAAAGCACTTTCTTTTCTTAAATCACCATCACCAACACATTCCTCTCGTTCTCCTCATCAATTTATCTTACTCATAAGCACAATTGCACCACTAAAATCATATTTTATGCTCTGCCCTAATTCATCAACCCTAAACTCTAGATTTGATGTCGAGATGATTCAGACCCTAGAATGGTTCGTAGCACAAAAGGAATCACAACTCAGTTGGGGGGATTGCTACAAGGAATCAGACAAAAGAATATCTAGGGATTGAACTCACTCTCTCATAGAATCAAAGATGCCATAGTGAGATATTGAATTATCTAGAGTGATCACGAGCACTTGATAGTCTATGGGTTTTTTGCAGGTTCTTTCGATTAATTACACTACACTGCCAGAAAAGGAGGTCAATTTTATCACCCAGAAGACAGAGAAGTGCATGAAGTATTTGACTATTTTCTGTCAATCAAGAATGATTCTGTTTCAACAGCAATCGCGAATGATCACTTTCACGCTTTCACTTGGGCATGTCTCTTACCAATAAGAATTGTATAAAGAAGTTCTGAAACACAATATATATATATATATATGAGATCTCAGCTAATTGTACACCATAAGTTTGAATTGATCTTATTAGGCATGTAAATTACGCGAAACTACTACACCAAAAGTTTGAATTGATCTTATAGGGCATGTACATTACAAAAAAGTACGATGCATTTTAGTCTCAAAATTATCAGCTACTTTGGGAGTTAGAGTACTTATCAAGTATCCAAAATCCCTCTCTTATCAAATGTTTAACAATAATCTCTTAATTACAAAGAAAAGAAGAAGAGGAACGTTGCAAAAAACCCAAAAAGCTTAACAACATAATAGCAATTTCAAGGACAACATACCGATATAATTAAACTGCCTTCTTCTTCCCTCTCGGACATCCGGACCAAGCTTCTGCAATTCAACAGCACATGCTAAGATGAACCAATTGAAAAGAACAAACCTTCCATAGTTCCAATACCAAAAAAAAAAAAAAACTCCTCACTACCTTGACAAGCATCAGAGCATCAAAGACCTCACGCTCGAGAGAAGCAACGCTACCAATCAAATCACCCACCTCGTCATTACAATGCCACCGATAAACTCCCAAAAACCAACATCCCAAATAAGTTCAATACCTGAGAACGCGTTTAATTTGAGGAGTGGAAAATTTGGCAAGATCCATTCCCCACTTTACAGCGCGGCGTGCCTCCCTCTTCAGCTCGTTCCGGCTCTTCTTCATTTGTGATTCTTCAAAGCGGGTCTCCTCCTCCTCCCCTGGATCGTCTTCTGCCATTGGAACGCCGAGAGGCCTCAAGCCTCGGGCTTGGGTCCCGGTGCTTCGGGTGAAGCGGAAGGAGGAGAAGAAGAAGTGGTGAGGTTTAGCGGGGAAGAGGGAGGGAAGGAACCACGGGCAAGGATAGCGCCTCAGTGGCAAAGCAGCCACTGCCGCTTGGGCCATGCTTCGTCTTTCGAAACCAAGGCCAGAATGAGGTGATCAATGACCTTTATTATGGGCTGAGATCAAAAGCTAACGACCCACCCAAGCCCGGCGCAAATCTGGCTTGTCTGACCGAGCATGGACTAAATCTTCACCTATCCGGCTCACCACAAAAGCCCGACCCACTATGCATGTCCAAGCTCAATGTTTAAGGACAATCCGGACGGGGTTAGAGTTCTAGAGCTCATTATGCTAGTCAAAATTTATTGCCCCCATGCATAGCATCGTCCGTTCTATCATTCTTATGTAGTGCTAGTTCAACTTTAAGTTGATCTAACTCACAGGTATCTAGAGGACTTAGCCAAGCAGTATACTAAGTCAGTGTGAATAGGCCACCCTCAAGTGATAGAGGTGGATTTGCTACATAATCATCAATGTGAAGTTGGTTAGAGTTAGTGAATGTAACATTTAGAAAAAAAAAAACAAATAAAAAAAATGAGAGGGTCACACATGCTTGGCACATACGGCATTGTTCTTCCTTCTCCCTTTCAGAGACAAAAGGAGCAAAATCTTTTTTTTCGACGATTTTGTTGTGGAAAGAATCCGTAAACCTTAACAACTCTTTCCCTATATAAATTGAGGCATATTTTCCTCCAAGGGGGCCATCTCCTACTTCCTCTTCTTGATATTTTGTTTCTACATCTTTACCTCATTGATATCATCATCAAAGTGCCAATCTTTTTCACCGACGAAGCGCACAGGTGCCGCGCGCCTCTCGAGTTTCACTAGCGCTGGCCTCGGGTTGTGTATCAAAGGTGGGGAATGTTGTGTATGAATAGGTAAAAGCGGCTCATTGACATTAACATGTCACACCTAGACTTATAAGGCGTCGGTTCGTTGTGGTTCCATCGTTGGTCCTTCTTGCGACACCGATCTTCATTGAGGAGATGACGAAGCCGATCAGTTCATGATGTATTCTTTCAAAGTATTATGATCATTCTGTATTGTATCCACCTGTCAATACACAATTTGCATTCTCTATCAATGTGAACGCCTATAGGCGTTCGCGAGGGTGTTCGAACGCGCCCCCTCTTGCATTCGAACATGATCTATAAAAACCTTATTTTTTAAAAAAATAAATAACTAGTAAAATAAGAAAAAACTCCATCAATGTGTATCATTTAGTTAGTGGATTAATGGGTTACTAGGTTAGTGAGTTAGTGGTTTAGTAAGTTGGTGAGTTGGGCTTTAGTGATTAGCCATATTAAGGTCCAATTAATAAAAGTAGGTGGGTTGTGACCTTTTGACCTAATCCATTTTGGTTTAGGTTGGGTCTTAGCCCAACCAATTGTTTAATATCTGGTGTTGTGGGCTAGCCCAAGTATTGGGTTTTATTTTAGCCCAATTAATAGGATTCATGTTGTTTTAAATTCTAAAAATACTATTCAAGTGTAGAATTATTTATGGATAAATATGAAGATTTATACTTGTACTTAAATTGAGAATTTGAGCTATCCTACATGGAGTTAAAGTGAGTGAATTTACTTACATAATTATTGTCTCATATTTCATACTATGATTCCTTTCCTTATGGCCTCAGACTTTGAGCAAAGCCTTAGAAGATGCTACTTGGATGGAGCAAAAGCATGTAGCCTTGAAGAGTGTCATGAGGACCCCTGGGCTAATCGGAACAGTGGGCACACACCAAAGGAAGCAGTGCAGCCAGTGAACCCGAGTTGATCCCAAGGGCCGCACCTACATTCTATGTTACGAACCACTAGAGATGATCTGCAACAAGGGAGTGTAGGCTTTGATTAGGGTGAATGATGGTGGATAGAGAGGGTGGAAGGAGGGATGATAGAAGTGATAATGGTGAGGAAGATGATGGGCAGTGATGAAGGGATATTAATTTACTTTTACTCCTAAGTTATCTTACTCTTACTCCTAAGATAAACTCAAGGCTAAGATACTTTCTCAATGTTTGGATGCTTAACAAAAGAGCCCAACCCCTCTATATATAGAGATTGGTTACAACGAGTTCCACTAAGACTAGCTTTAAAGGCTGACACGACTCAAATTAGGATTTGTCTTAAATGCTTACTTGCCTTAAAGGCTGTCATAACTTATTTGGACTTGCCTTAATGGCTCACATAACTAAACTAGACTTACCTAAAAAGCTTACATCATAAAATAATTGATCCGATTAGACCTGGATCACATCACTCCACCACACTTTTGACCATCTTGTCCTCAAGGTGAGAAGTCTAGGAAGCGCTACATCAACTCGAACTCAAACTCCTAGGTCGGATCTCCCGTTGGTCTATTGGACCACTCCACTTGTACTTGTGTGATCAATCTTCTATCTACCCGAATCCTTCTCTTTGCTAGAACCCGAAGTGGCATGGGCTCTTGGTCATGTGTGGCTGGATTGGGTATGTTGGCCACAACAGTTGTCTTCGCTGCAACTCGGGCTCGCAAAGCTGAAACATGGAACACTAGGTGCACCTGCGAGTCATCTGGAAGATCAAGTTGGTAGGCCAACTCACCTACCCGTTTAATCACTTGGTACGGCCCAAAGTACCTATGTGCTAGCTTTTGGTTCATAATGGGTTGAACTGAGGTTTGGCAGTAGAGCTGGAGTTTGATATAGACCCAATCTCCTATTGCAAACGTCCACTCCTGGTGTCGCCAATTGTAGATCTGCTTCATCCAGTTTTGTGCAACCACCAAATTGGCCTTCGACCGTTAGATCTAAGCATCCCTATCCACAAGGGTTTCCTCAATGTCCGTGCATTTCGTCTGTCGAGTTAGTGCGTAGGAGACCAAGGTAGGAGGCGGCCTACCATAAACTGCCTCAAAAGGTGTGGTGTCTATGGCTGAGTGGTGGGCAGTGCTGTAGGACACTCCACCTATGGTAAGAAGTTGAACTACCGCCTTGGTTGCTCTCCGGTGTAACACCGTAGGTATTGCTCCAAACATCGGTTCAAGACCTCTATTTGCCCATCCGTCTATGGATGGTACGCCGAGCTCATTCAGAATGTCGTGTCTTGTAGACGAAAAAATTATTGCCAGAACTGATTAGTGAACACCGGATCTCGATTGGATACAATAGATCGTGGTATACCGTGAAGTTTAGCCACGTCACGAACGAAGACCTCCGCAACCTTCCGTGTAGTGTTGGGGTGGGGGAGCATTGGGAAGTGCACATACTTGGAGAGGCGGTCGACCACCACCATGATAACCGACTGCCCTTAGACAGTCGGTAGGTCTTCAATGAAGTTCATTAAAATATCTTCCCAGATCTGCTTAAGCATGGGAAGGGGTTGGAGAAGGCCGGTTGGTCGAGTTAAATCTGCTTTGGCTCATTAATAGACTTCACATGTACGAATGTAGTTGCGCACGTCTTTCTTTATGCCGATCTACCAACAATTGAGGCATAGTCGCTTGTGGATCCGAAAGATGCCCTCGTGGCCCACGAGGGGTGAGTCGTGGAAGTGGCTAATCAAGGCGGTTCGCAAGTCTGCATTAGTTGGGATTAGGATCCGATCCCCCTTGAGCTCTAGTCCGTCTCTCATGCTATGGGTCTTGCTCATGTAGGCTATGGGTCGCCCTTTTTGTATCAAAATTGCGCCGATCCCTGACCTAGATGCGTCATACTCGATAACAAAGGTCTTGGTGAAATTTGGTAAGGCTAACACGGGCCCTTGGTCATGGCTTGCTTGAGTTTTTCAAATGCACATTCCACCTTGTAGTCCTACTTGAACCTGCCTTTAAGGAGTAGGGCAGTCATTGGGGTTGCAATTTTGCCATAGCCCTGATTGAACCAACATTAGAAGTCGGTGAGGTCGAGGAAGCCTCGGAGCTCCTTGGGCGTCTTCGATCATGGCCAACGCACCATGCTAGTCACCTTTGCGGGATCGGCCTCCACACCTGCAGAAGAGATGAAGTGCCCTAGGTACTCAACTCGTGGCTACCCCCAAAGGCATTTGCTTTTCTTCACCTTCAACCCTATGCCTGTAATATCTCCATGACTGTCCGTAGGTGGTGTATGTGCTCCTCTCTCAATCGACTGTAAATGAGGATGTCGTAAAAAAACACCAAAACATACTGTCAAAAAAGTGGGCGAGATATATCGTTGATCAGCCCTTGAAAAGTTGTTGGGGCATTGGTCAGACCAAAAGGCATTACAAGGAACTCATAATGCCCGTCATGGGTTCAAAAGGCTATCTTGTGAACGTCGACTACCTAGACCCTAATCTTGTGATAGCCGGCTCACAAATCTAGCTTGGTGAAGATGGTGGCACCAGCTAACTCGTCCAATAATTCCTCGATAACTAGTATCGGATATCGGTCCTTGATGGTGATGGCATTTAGTGCTCGATAATCCACGTAGCATTGCCATGAGTTATCTTTCTTCTGCACTAGTAGCACCGGCAAAGGGTAAGCGCTATGGCTCGGATGGATGATGCTTGCTCCAACATCTCTTGTACCAACCCTGTGATCTCATCCTTTTGGGCATGTGGATACTGATAAGGCCTCATGTTCACTAGTTCGGCTCTTGGTGTGATCTCGATCCGATGATCATGATCTTGGATCAATGGTAGTCCATGCGGCTCTTCGAAGACTTGATTAAACCCTTGGAGAAGTGAGTCCAAATCGGCGGCTATTTTGTTACTTGGGTTCGGTTCCTCCGTGGTTGAGACCAACCACATCAACAAGCCATGGCAGCCGACTTGTGGTAACCCACTTAGGGCTTGAAGGCTAGCCTTAGGGTTTGGTTGCAACCCTTTGAGTCAAATTGGTTTCCCCCCATACTCAAAGTCCATCCGCATCATGCCAAAATCAAGTAGGATTGGGCCTAAGCCCTGGAGCCATTGAACTCCTAGGACCAAGTCAAGCCCGTTGAGCGCCAATGGGTGCAGGTCCAATTGGAACATCTCTCCTTGGATCTGCACCTCAACTCCATCGCACCTTCTATCGATCTGCAAGACTGTGCCATCTTCGATGACTACATCGAATCTGACGGTTAGAGTCACCCCCAACCTAATTTGTCGCACCAACTTCTCATCCATGAAATTATGTCTACTGCCCGAGTCAATTAGTATCTCAACTCAGTGCTTCTTGATCGAACCCTCTACCCGTAGGGTTCGAGGTGCTCGCTAGCCCAAAAAGGCATGTAAGCTCAACTCGGCATGCACCTTATCTTCGTGGTCCCTGGCCTCCACATCCGCTACCTCTTCTTCATTGCCCTATGGCTCCATTTTGCCCTCCTCATCCCCTCTGAGGAACATAATCATCGCAGGTTGTTTTCCACACTTATGGCCCGAAGCGAACCTTTTGTTGTAGTAGAAGCACAAACCCTTGGCCCTCTTTTCCTCGATTTGTGCCGGGGTTAGCCTTCGGGAGAAGCTCTTTCGTTGCCCTTTGAAGTCAGTGAGAGGAGCACTAGGTGGTAGGGACTTCCCCCCTTGAGGCCGAGTGGGAGGACCAAATCCAGCATTGCTTGATGGAGCCGGCCGGGATCCTCTCCAGTCTTAGGGCTCTATGGCATCTTGGAGCTTCTTCATAGCTCCTTGACCTTCTCCTCCATCATGACTACTGTAGAAAAGGCCTCCAACAATGTCCTAGGCCTCATGGCCTTGACCACCACTTGTATGTCGGACTTGAGTTCATTGATGAAGGTGCTGCGAAGGGCTGAGTTTAAATAACCCGGTACATGGTTGCAAATTCTCTCAAACTTTTCTTGATAAGCTCGGACCGTGGTCCATTGAGATAGCTTAGTCAAGATTGCTTAGAAGTCTTCATACTTAGTTGGACCGAACCTAGTACATAGGGCGGACACAAACTCATCCGAAGACGAAAATGGTTGAGTTCGTTGGCCACTTGGAACCATCTGATTGAGACATCCTTTAAGTGGAATGAGGCTATTAGGACCTTCTGGTGGTCTGGGGTCCCTTGGTAGGTGAAGCACTGATCCGCTCGATAGAGCTAGTCTAGTGGATCGCCTCCTACGAACTTGGAAAAATTGAGTCATATGGTCCGAACTCGAACCCCTACAAATGGCCCGTCTTCACGGATGGCATGTCCTCATGCCCCGCGTGGTCCCTTCTGCCACATGGAAGGGGGCCTCACTGTGGCATCGGCTCTATTACCCATTGGTTTGGACCATTGCCAGCCCTAGCCATAGGTGGCTCGGGCCAATCTTTGGCTGTGGGTCGCTCAACCTCTGGTCTTGGTGTACGTGGTTCATGCTAGGGTCTACCTCGCTCTATTTTGGGCCACACCCTAGCTACGGGTGGCTTAGTCCAAGCCCTAGACGCAGGTGGTTTGGGCCAAGCCCTAGGCACCATCGGGTTAGACCAAGCCCTAGCCGTTGGATAGGGTGGAGTTTTAATTCGCCGAACTCCATCTCATGCGCCTAACCCTGGTGGGTTCGTCTATTGGCATGCACGCCCAAGGGATGGGTCCACCCCAAACCCTACAACATTGATAGGCTCTGATACCAATTTGTGCATGTTGATCACCTTCTCTAAATCTTCAAGCATGTCCATCACCATCTCCATAAGGATCAACCTTATCCTCATAGTGCTAATCCTCCTCATCAACGAAGCGCACCGGTGCTGCATGCCTCTCAAGTTCCACCACCGCTAGTCTTGGGTTTTGTAAAGGAGGTGGGGGATGATGCGAAGGCATAGGTAGGAGGAGAGCATTGACACTCATATGACGCACCTGGACCTATAGGGTATCGGTTCGATGCGGTCCCACCACTGGTCCTTCTTGAAACTCCGTTCATCGTCAAAGAGATGATAAACCCAATCGATTCACGACATATTCCTTGAATTCATTGTGATCCTTTTGCATATTGTCAACTCTATGCAACAATATTTTTGAATATGCCCTTAAGTTCATCTATATTCGAACCCATGGACGTTGGTTGACTCAGTCCTACCGTGGTCGCTTCAAAAGAATCGACCTCACAGTTAGGATCATTGTGCATTGAGTCCTCTCTTGTTGGTGTGCTCTCTATAGGTCTCCTTGTTGATGTCATCTTCCTTGTTTCAACTATTAGGTTTTTATTTGTTGGCAATTATGTACAAAATATTCTAAGTGTATTTTTTCATGTATATGAGCTTTACACAAGTCTAGAATATCTCTGGTTTGAAGAATTACAAGATTATTAGAGAAAAACCGTTGAGTTCATAGCGCGTTTACAAACGCGTTCGAACGCGGAATCTGCGTTCACACAGACAGAGAGCCGCGTTCACAAACGCGTTCGAACGCGGGTACTGCGTTCACACAGATAGAGAGCTGCGTTCACAAACGCGTTCGAACGCGGGTACAATGTTCACACAGACCGAGAGCAGCGTTCACAAATGCGTTCGAACGCAACCTGAAGAATTCAAGCTGTCGCGTTCGAACGCACCTGGGCCCGTTCGAACGCATCTGAGATCAAGTCAGGCCGTTCGAACGCACCCAGGCCGCATTCGAACGCATCTATGAAGTTTGCAATTTGTTGGATTTACGTGAGTACGGATAAGACTTGGATTTGGCTCTATCTTGGAGATCATATATAAGGATTGTGTTGCCCTAACTCTAGGGTGGTTGAAGAAGATTATTCAAGGAGACTTTTTGAGGCTACATCGGTTCTTCAATGAACAAGATTCTATTCATCTACAAGAATTTAATCTTTCGTCTTAAGGGCTATCTAGACGAAAGATCAATCTCGAGGGCTACTGAGATTGGACTTCAATCACAAGAAGCAGTGAATCGTGGGTTCTAGTGATCAAGACTGAGAGGAACAAAGTCGTTTGGATCGACGGGTTGTATTATGAGTCAGTCTTGTAACTGCTACTATCATAGTGATTGGTTTTGATCCAAGTTTGGATCCGTGGTTTTTTTCCGTTTGGGTTTTCCACGTTAAAATCTTGGCGTTCATCTCTTCTTTCGTTTTTAATATTTCTTCCGACTTTTACTTAAGCGAACGAGAAATATCATTGCCTAGAGGTTAGATACATACGTGTGTCTAAGGGTTTTTTCAATTGGTATCAGAGCAGGTTCTCTCACCCTTTGAGAGAGATCAGATAGGCATGGATTTTCATAGAGATGGACCCTCATCTATTAGACCTCCTATTCTAGATGGATCAAATTATGGATATTGGAAAGCTAAGATGAGAGCTTATTTGAAGTCTATACATGAGAGAGTATGGATGGCCATTGTGAACGGTTGGAGTCCACCAATGTACATAGTGAATGATGAGTTTATTGAGAAACCGATTAAGTCATGGGATAAGACAAATTATGAAAAAGTTGGCTAGAATAGCAAAGCAATAAATACAATTTTTAGTTGTGTTTCCTCGGAAGAATTTAGAAGAATTTATACTTGTGAAATAGCAAAAGAAGCCCGGACGATCTTAGAAACAACTCATGAAGGAACTATGGCTGTAAAACTTTCGAAACTTCAGAGGTTGACTACTAGTTTTGAAACCCTACGTATGGAGGAGAATAAGACATTTGATGAGTTCTATGCAAAGCTGAGTGATATAGTCAACTCCAGTTTCAACCTAGGAGAGAAAATTCCTGAAAACAGAATTGTCCGTAAGATCCTTAGGTCTCTTCCAGAAAGGTTTCAGGCGAAAGTTACAGCTATTGAGGAAAGTAAGGATATCGACTCTATGAAAGTTGAACAATTGGTAGGAAATCTACAAACATTTGTGTCCAGTCTTTCAAAACCGAGGAAGTCCAAAGGGATGGCTCTATCCACTGTTGAACAAAATTTAGAGGAGTCTAATGATGAAGGTGATTTAGATGTTGAGATGTTGGCTATGTTTGTCAAAAAGTTCAATAAATTCTTTCGGAAGCCAAATAAATTGAATGCTGAAAAATTTGAAAAAAACAAAGCTTTTGTGAAAAAGAAAAATACTGTGAGTTCGAATACAGGTGGTAGCAACAACAATGTCAAACAGAAAAATAAGAATTCTGAGAATAAAGTTCAATGTTTTGAATGTTCTGGTTTTGGACACATCGCACAAGAATGCCCTAATCGTCTTAAGAGAAAGGGTAAAGCTATGAAAGTTACTTGGGATGATTCAGATGAATCTAATGATGATTCTAAAAAAGACGAAGAAAACTTTGTAGCTTTTGCCGCTTCTCTACTTAATACTGACTCTATTGTTGATACTGATAGTACAGATGATTTTGATATGCTACCAGCTAAGGAAGATGAATCTGAAATTCAAAAGGCATATAATGACTTGTACCTAGAGTCGTTTAAACTCAAGAAAAGCAATCTTAGACTACTTCAATAACTCAAGGTAATTGAACCAGAAAGAATTCAATTTGAGGAGAAGTACAAATTAGAGCTTGAACATGTCAAAGACCTTTCTGAACAACTTGACAATGCGAAAAATAAAATGAAGGCTGATGAAATTGAACTAGAGCGATTGCATAAGGAAGTTACATTTCTAAAAGGGAAGAACAAACTGGACGAGATTCTAAAAGCTTAGATCTCTGGAAAAGACAGGTATGGTATTGGATATACTGGTAATTCAAATAATAATAAAACTGTTTTTGTTTCTGCAAGTATACAAAAGGAAGAATACTTGAAGCCATAAATCGCATTTTCAAAGCAATCTTGGATGAATCCTTCCAAATTGAAGTTGAATCTACAAATTGGTAAATCTTTGACAGCACCAAAGGTAAACTTTAGTCACACTCCTCGACAAAATGTGAGTAGAAAAGGGTTTGTTCTGACATGCTATGATTGCGGCATTCTAGGGCATATTCGACCTCATTGCAAATTTTTGTAAAAACCTAGAACTGCTTTCATTTATGGGATGAAAACAAAGGCCATATGGGTCAAGAAAAGTGATTTGAAATGTTATGTTGTGCATACAGCCTTGAAAGCTTTAAATTCTGATTTGTGGTATTTAGACAGTGGTTGTTCAAGACATATGTCGGGTGACAAGTCGTTATTTTCTAATCTTGAAAAACATGAAGGGGGAGTTGTGACATTTGGAGATGGTAATTCATCAAAGGTAATAGGTAAAGGAAAGGTAAGTATTCTAGGGATTCCTAGTTTTGAAAATATTCTTTATGTTAAGGGCTTGAAAGCAAATCTACTAAGCATCAGTCAATTTTGTGATGAAGATTATGAGGTAAAATTCTCCAAAAATGATTGTACTATTCTAGATCATGATGGTAATGTTATATGTTATGGATCTAGAATATCTGATAATTGCTATGTCGTTGGAACTTTACATAAACTGAAATGTAACAGTGCCTCTTTCGACATTGCAGATCTTTGACATCAACGTCTTGGACATGTGAATCACAAGGAATTATTTACTCTGTCCAAACATGAAGTGGTAAGAGGAATGCCTAAGATAAAAGAAATGTCAAAAAGAGTGTGCAATTCGTGTCAAATTGGAAAACAAATTCATATGTCACACAAGAAGGTAAATACAGCTACCACTGACCGTGTGCTACAATTAGTTCACATCGACTTGATGGGTCCAACAAAAATGGAAAGTCTTGGAGGTAAACGTTATATATTCTTAATGGTCGATGATTACTCCAGATATACCTGGGTTGCCTTTCTACGTGAGAAGTCTGAAACTTTTGAAGTTTTTAAATCACTATGCTTAAAATTCCAAAATTAAAAATCTACAACCCTAGTTAGGATTCGTTCTGATCATAGTAGAGAATTTGAAAATGAAAATTTTTCTATATTTTGCGATTCTCTTGGTATTCAACACGAGTTTTCAGCTCCTATAACTCCACAACAGAACGGGATTGTTGAAAGAAAAAATCGAGTTGTGCAGGAAATGGCTAGGGTTATGCTTTATGCTAAAAAGGTTACTCAAATGTTTTGGGCAGAGGCGGTTAATACAGCGGTACATGTGATAAATCGTGTTTATCTAAGATCAAGTACAAAAATGACTACTTATGAAATCTGGAAAGATACATATTTTGAAGAAATAGGAAAGGAGCCTGATCTGGAAATTGAGAATCAGGACGAGGACATAGTTGAAATGAACAAAAATGACTGCAACGTACTGGAACCATCTGTCAGAGTGAAATCAAATCATCCACTATCACAAGTGATCGGAGACGTGAATGAACCAATTAAGACAAGACGACAAATCCAAAGTGAGGTATCATTTACTTGTTATACATCTTCTTTTGAACCTAAAAATGTGAAGGAAGCATTGTTAGACGATTCTTGGGTTAATGCTATGCATGAGGAATTAGAGCAATTTTCTAGGAATGATGTTTGGTATTTAGTTCCTAGACCTAAGAATGTGAACGTCATTGGAACAGAATTGATTACAAGAATAAAAGTGATGAACATGGCAATATAGTTCGAAATAAAGCCAGACTAGTAACACAGGGATACACTCAGGTTGAGGGTATAGATTTTGATGAGACATTTGCTCCTATTGCTAGATTAGAGTCCATTCGTATACTGCTTGCCATTGCTTGTCATTTAAAATTTAAATTGTTTCAAAGGGATGCTAAAAGTGCTTTCTTGATTGGTATCCTGAATGAAGATGTTTATGTGGAACAACCTAAGGGTTTCGAAGATCAAAATTTTCCTTCTCATGTTTTTAAATTGAAAAAGGCTCTTTACGGGCTAAAACAAGCTCCAAGAGCTTGGTATGAGAAGTTGACTACCTTTTTAGTGGATGCGGGGTTCACTCGAGGGGGAGTGGACAAGACATTGTTCATTAGACGTGAAAACAAGAGTTTAGTTGTGGCACAAATATATGTGGATGACATTGTTTTCGGAGCGACGAGTTAATTATTAGCTAAGGAGTTTGCAGATCTCATGCACAGTCATTTTGAGATGAGCATGATGGGTGAGTTGAAGTTCTTTTTAGGGCTTCAAATTACTCAACTGGAGAGAGGGATTTTTATCGCTCAAACCAAGTATGCTAAGGATCTTATTACTAAATTTGGTTTAGAAAATACAAAACATGCTAGAACTCCTATGAGTACAACTACCAAACTATGTAAGGACATGTCAGGAAAAAGTGTTGATTAGACAGTGTATAGGAGCATGATTGGTAGCCTTTTGTACTTAACGGCTAGTAGACCTGACATTGCATTTAGTGTCGGTGTGTGTGCTAGGTTTCAGTCTGAACTTAAGGAGTCACATTTGTTTGCTGTGAAATATATCATAAAATATGTCAGTGGCATAGTTGATTTAGGTATCTGGTTTACTTATGACTCGGGTGCTATCATATCGGGATACACGGATTCTGATTGGGCAGGTTCATGTGATGATAGAAAAAGTACTTTAGGTGGATATTTTTATATTGGAAACAATCTGGTTGCTTGGCATAGTAAGAAACAAAACTCGATATCTTTATCTACTACGGAGGCCGAGTACATTGCAGTAGGGAGTTGTTGTTCTCAGTTACTATAGATGAAACAGATGGTCAAGGATTATGGCATTGAACAAGATACTATGGTGCTTTATTGTGACAACATGAGTGCTATTAATATATCGAAAAATTCTGTTCAACACTCGCGTACAAAACATATTGATATCCGACATCATTTTATACACGAGTTAGTTGAAGACAAAACAATAGCACTAGAACATGTTGAGACGGAGAAACAATTGGGTGATTTGTTTACGAAACCTTTGGATTTACAGAGATTTGAGTATCTTCGTACTTCTTTAAGGATTTGTGCTTTGGACTGATTTTATTGGGATTTGTGTTCTTTTTAGTTTGCGAGTTTCTTTCGTTTCGTTTTTTTTAGGTTTTCTTTTACTCTGAAATTTTCTTTGGTTTTAGTTTCAGATTTGTCGAGAGTTTTTGTCATAAAAAAATTGATGCACTCCTAGATTCAATAATATACTCTTGACATAAAAATATGATTTTTCTCTTGATTATGAGTTATTATAGTCAATTTTGTCATTTGTAATATATTGTATCAATTTTAATTTTGTCACTCCCTCGACTTCTATTATAATGAAACTAAATTTAATGCACTCATAACGTATGTGTATTCTTGAGTGAGCATGATATCATGAATTATTTTTTTAAATAGCTCACTATTAACCTTAATTTGCATAGTTTGACCTCATGCTTAGTCATCAAAAAATTGTTCATAAAAGATCAATGAAAATGGCTACAATGAGTTAGTGTGAAAGCCGTCTTGTTTAGAGTCCAGTTTGACTAAGTATATTATTTTCAAATTTAAAAAAAAATGAAATGACATATGTAAATTTCTTCTTGCATATTGTTTGATTTGTACTACAAGAAAAGGGCTACCTACTCATATGTGAAAGCTATCATTGCACATATATGTTTCAGTAAAAAAAAATACAGGAAAAATTCCAATTATGTTATGGAGAATAAGTCGAAAAGTGTAAAATTTCAATACTAAGTCGGTTTGACTACTGTGTTGCATCATTGTTTATATAGGAAAGTTTGTTTAAGAAGATTGATTCATGTTATCTATGCTCATCTTGCATATGCATATCGTTATGATCAATCAAGATTAATTTAATTTTGAGTGATGCATTCGAATTGATTATAATATGCTTTTGATGATTTGATTGATCTGTGTATGACTTATTTCATTTGATTGTCATATTCTATATCTTGAATATATTTTAAAATTCTAGAAGTGCATCTCCAAAAAGATTTTTGATTTGTTTTAGTTAAAAAAAAAGGGCCTTCGAACGCGCAGACTGGTGCGTTCGAACGCACTCGTGGGTTCTTTAAATACTGTGTCCGAACCCAAGGGTTTCATCTTCCATTTTCCAAACCCTAAAAACCTTTCATTTTCCCCTTCTCAAATCTTCAAGATCTTGGTGTTTTTCATTGAATTTTTCACTTCAAATCCTTTTAGAGGGTAGTTCTCCTCCGGATCTAGCGTCTTTCGACCAAATCTTTGAGTTTTTCTTCACTTTTGCAAGGTATGATCATCCATCATTTTTTCTATTTTTTATTCAATAAACATGCTTGATCTTGATTGATTTTGTGCGTTTTCACTTTTTGATCACGTTAATGTTAATACCTTGATGTTTCTTGTGAGATTGAACGTGATATCTTTGAGTTTTCAAGAGAAAGATGGGTTTCATTTAGGGCCTTCATGGTTTCTAAAATTTTTTGGAATTCTTGATATTCTTTTGTTTGCTTTGGGCATGTATTGAATCTTGCAACTTGTTTCTATCTTAAGAATACCTAAAAACGCAACAGTGACCAAGAAACCAAGGCCGCCTTCGTCACCGTCTTCGACTCCAAAATTTTCTTCATCAACGGCTGCCGGGCGCTACAAACATAATTTTGGCACTCGTCTTGTTATCTATGAAAGACCTGTGGTTATTTCTGATTTTTCTGAATTGGGGATTGAACAGATCTTTACTGAGCGTGGATGGTTATCTGTGTGTCAGATAAGCGGGACTGCTTATGTGGAAGTTGTTCGGGAATTTTTTTGTAATGCTACGGTTTTAGATCACTATATACGTTCTACTGTTCGTGGTGTGTCTGTATACTTGGACTCAGATGTTATTCGTGCTGAACTTCGTCTTCCTGGTGGTGAGTTCCAGTATCCAACGTCTGCTCCACTTCCTGATGTCAATGAATATGCTGGTACTGTACTGATCAAAGGGGAACGTTGGAAGGGCAACATGATACCGCATGCGAAGCTGACATCGGTGGCTCGCATGCTTCACCTTTTTTGTTTGTACAATGTCACCCCCAAGACTCGACATTCCAGTATTAGTCTGGATCGTGCGTTCCTTCTTCATGCGATGTTATCTGGAGTCTCTATTGATTTGGCTGCCGTGATTTATGATTCGATTCTTACAGCTGCACAGAAAGAAGCACCTCGTGAGGGTTACCGTTTGGCATCTTTATTACACATTTGTGCACTCAGAGTGGGGTACGTGTGGATGTTTCGGAACCTTCCCTTACTTCGCAAAAACCGTTGGATCGGATTACTCTTAAGCGGAGTCAAGCTCACGACCAGTCGTCTCCTCTCAAGCCTCCTCTTCCGCCGCTGGTCGTTCATCGCACCTCGATAGTTCTGATGATAGCTCTGACGATGACTCATCTCACACTGAGGGGGAGTTACCACAGGACTCTGACCGTTTCGATCAGCTTAGTACTCAAGTCTAGGATCTCCATTCGGCAGTGAATGATTTACGTACTGAGCAAGCTCGTCAGGGGACTGTACTTGACTCTGTGTTGACGATTCTTCATCGTCAGTTTCCTCCGAGTTTCTAGTCTTTGGCATTTGTGTCAAAAAGGGGGAGAGTGTCTAGGTGTCTAGGTGTGTAGGGGGAGTATGAGAATAGAGGGAGTTTATTAGAGTTTATTAAAGTCTTTAAAGTCTTGCTTATAACTTTGCTTGGAGTAATTGTGAACTTTGTCTGCTAAGTACTTTTAAACTTATGCTTCATTCATAACTTGTGTTTGGATTGTTTATTCATTTCAAGTTATTTTCACTTGATCTTGGATTGGTATATGTTTCTTTGCAGGGATTGATGTGCAAAATATTCTAGACTTGTTGATTGCTCAGTTTGAAGTCTTTGTAATATCTTGTAACCTAGGTGTTTTGTCACAAATTGCCAAAGGGGGAGATTGTTAAGTTTTTATTTGTTGGCAATTGTGTACAAAATATTCTAAGTGTATTTTTTCATGTATATGAGCTTTACACAAGTCTAGAATATCTATGGTTTGAAGAATTGCAAGATTATTGAAGAAAAACCGTTGAGTTCACAGCGCGTTCACAAACGCGTTCGAATACGGAATCTGCGTTCACACAGATAGAGAGCCACGTTCACAAACGCGTTCGAACGCGGGTACTGCGTTCACACAGACAGAGAGCCGCATTCACAAACGCGTTCGAACGCAGGTACAATGTTCACATAGACCGAGAGCAGCGTTCACAAACGCGTTTGAACGCAACCTGAAGAATTCAAGCTGTCGCGTTCGAATGCACTTGGGCCCGTTCGAACGCACCTGAGATCAAGTCAGGCCGTTCGAACGCACCCGGGCCGCATTCGAACGCACCTATGAAGTTTGCAATTTGTTGGGTTTACGAGAGTACGGATAAAACTTGGATTTGGCTCTATCTTGGAGATCATATATAAGGATTGTGTTGCCCTAACTCTAGGGTGGTTGAAGAAGATTATTCAAGGAGACTTTTTGAGGCTACATCGGTTCTTTAACGAACAAGGTTCTATTCATCTACAAGAATTTAATCTTTCGTCTTAAGGGCTATCTAGACGAAAGATCAATCTCGAGGGCTACTGAGATTGGACTTATATCACAAGAAGCAGTGAATCGTGGGTTCTAGCGATCAAGACTGAGAGGAACAAAGTCGTTTGGATCGACGGGTTGTATTATGAGTCAGTCTTGTAACTGCTACTATCATAGTGATTGGTTTTGACCCAAGTTTGGATCCGTGGTTTTTTTCCGTTTGGGTTTTCCACGTTAAAATCTTGGCGTTCATCTCTATTTTCATTTTTAATATTTCTTCCGACTTTTACTTAAGCGAACGAGAAATATCATTGCCTAGAGGTTAGATACATATGTGTGTCTAGGAGACATCGGCCAAGATCTTCCTTTATCCTTATTCCGGCATGAGTGGCCCAAAGACTTTGAGATTGGACGGGCTAGTCAAGAACCAATGCTTGCACATATTTATTGACACCAAAAGCATGCATAACTTCTTGGATGAGCGTCTCATCCAGAAGATAGGGTTAGAAATGGAGTCGACTTTCGGATTCGAGGTAGAGATTGGCGATGATACGAAGTTGCGAGCAAACTATTTGTGTCGCAGGTCAGAATCCATATACTAGGACACAAGCTTATCGTGGACATGTACGCACTTGCATTATGAGGAGCTAACATTGTCCTAGGTACATAATGGTTGTAGAGCTTAGGACTATTAATATTTGACTTCAGTAGTTTATGGATGGCGTTCTGGTAGAATGGTAGAGTAGTTCGATTTGAGAGCGCGAAGACGAAGCCGAGCACCGCTTTGCATTGGATGATCAGACTGTTCCCCCACCCCAAGGATAGTAGAAGACATAGTGGAGATACCGTAGCCGCTAGTAGCAGCACCTAAGGCAACTCAGAACACTCCTTACTTATCACCTTGAGGACAAGGTGATGGAAATGTGTGGATTGTTCGAACTCCTCTTGATATGCTCTCATTGTAGTCCTTTGGGTTACCTTGGTGAGAGCAGCTTGAAAATCTTTATAATTGGGGGGGGGGGGGGGGGGGGGGGGGGGGGGGGGGGGGGGGGGGGGGGGGGGGGGGGGGGGGGGGGGGGGGGGGGGATCCAACTAGACGTAAATAGCATCGGCGAACTCCTCCCATGTCCGATAAGGCTAAGCTCAGTCCATGGCGTGGTACCATTAGATGGCAGTGTCTTCGAGATGGAAGGATGCTAGCAACACCTTTTGTGCATTGAGTGTTCACTCGTACTCGAAGAATTGCTCCGCTCGATAGGGTCTATCAAACGAATCGCCTTCGTTGAAGGGTGGAAAATTAAGGCGAACGGTCTCCATGTTCTTTCTGCTTTGCATCAACTCTATGCAGCAATGTTTGAAACATGCCTCTAAATTCATCCGCAAGCCCATATTCACACTCATGGATGTTGGTTGATTCGGTCTTGCCGTGGTCACTCCAAAGGAATCGGCCTCATGGTTAGTCTAATACGGCCGTGGATGTTTAGTCTTTGCTTGTCGGTGTGCTCTCCATTGGTCTCATTGTCGACGTCATCTTCCTTATTTCAACCATTAACGGAGGTCTGATGTTCGTCTAGTTCTAATATCAATGATAGGTCTACGGTACCAAATTGATAGCTCTAATACCAATGATAGGTCTTCGGTACTAAATTGATACCAAACGATTTCTTCAAGATTTGGATTTATTGTAGGAAGCAGTCCACACAATCGAGGAAAAATCATCACCAAATATTTTCTTTTAGTAAGAAAATTACGAAACTAAGTGTAATAGATTCGTAACTCCCTGATCTACATTTTTCGTATTTATGTCCTTTGTAGTATCAAATTGCAAGTAGGACAAAAACACGATATATTGTGGATGATGATGGTGGTGACAAGTGGAGTGGATGTTAGAGTTATAGATGATAATAGAGATGAGAGTGGATGGGTGATGTTGTTTAAGTGATTAAGACGAAGGGAAAGAGGTGGTCGAAATCCCAAACAAGAGGGAGGACTCGACAGACGAGAGAGATTAGAAGTTAGAAGAGACCTTGCCAACGGTAGAGGTGGTAGGTTGGTGAAGAAGTAGGAGAGAGATTAGAGTAGAGAGGATAGAGAGAAGATAGGAGACAAGAAATCAATAAATTCAATAGTATAATGAATTTGGCTTCCATCCACACCTTTATTATAACAACCTGCCAAAAAAAATTAAATTAAAAATTAAAATTAAAAATAAAAAAATTTTGGGCACGACGTGGCCGACCACACTATGGCTGGCCTCGTGCCCATGCAAGCTGCATGAGCAGATTATGTGGTGAGGCACCACGCGCCCACCGCTGCTGCCGCAGCCAACCGGTTTTTGCTAGCTGGCCGCAGCGGGCCCCGACGTTACCGCCCTCCCCTCCACCGCTTCTCTCTCTCCCTCTCTCTCTTTCTCTCTCTCCCCCTACCGACGTCGGCTTGCAACTGCCGCCGCCGCCGCCTCTAGTGGTGATGCAGTGAGCCTCCTCTTTCCTCTCCTCTCCTCTCTCTCTCTCTCTCTCTCTCTCTCTCTCTCTCTCTTTCTCTCTCTCTCTCCCACTCGCTTGCACTCCTAGGCTCGAGCTCGCCAGAGCTGAGCCGCCGACGAGAGGCTGGCCGTGGGCTGGCCACTAGTGTCCAGTGCCTTCCCACCGGTGCCAAGTCCTCCTCCTTTCCTTTCTTCCTCTCCTCATCTTCTTCTTCCTTCTTTCTTCTTTCTTCTTTCTCTTTCTTCTTTCTCTTTCTTCTCTTTCTTTCTTCCTTCTTCCATTCTTCTTCTCTCTTAGCTCCTACTTTTGCAACAGTGTTGGCCGAGCCTAGAACGAGACCAGCACTGGTTACATTATTTTATTATCTACTTTATTTTATGTTTGTTTTTTTATTTAATTAGTTATTTCTTAATTAATGCAGATAAATTATTTAGACATTAATTATGTTAAGTATAATATATATATTCTTCAACATGATGGTTATTAATATTAATTAGTATAATTAATGGTTAATTAGGTTATATCTATTACGCATAAATATAGGTAATACTTATATTGATTTATTTATTTATATTAGATTTATGCATTTTAAGTAATTTTAACAACTTATTGTATACTATTGTGTGTAGAATAAGATGCTTAGTCTTGTTAATTAATTAATTTATTTATTATTTTGCGTAATTAAATAAATACTATATATAATTTATGATTAATCAAAATAGACTAAGAATTATAAATTTATTGTAAATTAGATCTTATCTATACTTATATCTTATTTATAATTATTTAGCTTTTACTTTATAATTATATATTTAGAATATTATATAAAAAGAAACAAACATTTCTCCTTATATTATAACTGGCATTTTATGATAATAATATAATTATAATATTTGAATCGTATCTATAATAGAGATTTAGTTATGTAATAATCAAAAATAAAAGAGAAGTGATTCTAAACCTAATAAACAGTTATATTTTACTTGAATTAATTCTAATTAGATAAACGACTAACTTCTTGGTACTTAAATATTTTTAGACCCCAAACCCCCTTATGTGAGACCCGTGGATCCTGACGATGAGTTGATGTTTGACTGACGGACGTGAGAGATGGGTGGTTCTGATACACTTAGTTAGGATCTTTTTTTATTACATTAGGTGTTTATTTTCATTAAAATAAAATTCCTGTAAGTTGCGTTCGAATGCATGTGGAGTCACATTCGAACGCTTGTGAGCGCCCGCGTTTGTGAACGCCTGCGTTCGAACGCTTTGTGAACGCCTATGTCGCATTCGCAAATCTAGAGAAGGGGCTTATTGAGTGCGTTCGAACGCAATCGACAGAAATTCTCTAAAATTAGGATTTCATATTATTTTAAGACTTGTTAACTAACCTCTATAAATATGTGGATGGCAACCAACTTCATAATGCTATTGGATTCTTAATTTCTTGCCTCCTATCTTCTCTCTAGACTTCTCCCTCCCTCTCTTTTTTGGGATCTCGACCACTTCGTTCCCTTCGTCTACTTTCCTTAATCACTTCGATAGTCCACCCTCATCTCCATACCTATCCATAACCCTAACATCTACTCCACCCGTCACCACCACCATCACCCACGCTATTCCGTATTTTTGTACCCACTACATTTCTAATCTGCAAAGGACGTAAATACAAAAGTTGTAGATTAGAAAGTTACGGATCCAACCCAATTCGTTTCATAATTTTCTAACTACCATAAAATATTTGACGAATATTTTCTCACTATTGCGAGGACTGCTTCCTACAATAAATTCAAATCTTAAGGAATTATTCTGTAGCCGATCTTTTGGTTCCAGATCTTATCAATTGGTATCAGAGCCTATCAATTTGGTATCAGAGCCTATCAATTTGGTTTCAGAGCACTATCAATTGATATCAGAGCTTATTATTTGGTATCAGAGCGTATCAAGTGGTATTAGAGTTTATCAATTGGCATCAGAGCAGGCGAACCTCAGACCTCCATTAATAGTTGAAACAAGGAAGATGACATCAATAAGGGGACCTATGGAGAGCACACCGACAAGGGAGGACTCAATGCACGATGATCCTAACCGTGAGGCTGATTACTTTGGAGCGACTATGATAGGACCGAGTCAACCAACATCCATGGGTTCGAATATGGATAAACTAAGGGGTATGTTCGAAACATTATTGCATAGAGTTGTCAACATACAAAATGATCACAATGAATTCAAAAAATATGTCATGAATCAATTGGGTTCATCATTTTCTTGACGACGAACGGAGTTTCAAAAAGGACCAGTGGTGGGACCCCATCGAACCGATACCTCACATCTCTAGGTGCGTCGTATGAGTGTCAATGATCCCCTCCTACCTATGCCTTCACATCATCTCCCACCTCCATTACAAAACCCAAGATCAGCGGTGGTGGAACCCGAGAGGCGTGCGGCACCGGTGCGCTTTGTCAATGAGGAGGATTGGCACTATGAGGATGAGGTTGATCCCTATGGAGTTGGTGATGGACGTGCTCTAGGATTTAGAGAAGGTGATCAACATGCACAAAGGTTTAGACCTGAACCAAGAATCTTTCGCGAACCTGACAACGCTATTCGGTGGAGAATCGCACACTTAGACTTTCCAAAATTCTAAGGTGGTGATCCAACGGATTGGATGTTTCAAGTGGAGCAATACTTTGATTGTCAAGGTATAGCGGAAGATGCAAAAGTCCAGATGGCAAGCTTTCACCTCCAAAGAACGGCATTGCATTGGTATAGATCGATAATTCATGGTGGCGGATTTATTGGATGGGCTGATTTTAGTAGGAGAATTACACATAGATTTGGGACAAAGTCATATGAAGATTTTGCTGCCACATTAAGCAAGATGGTTCAAAGGACTACCATATTGAAGTACCAACTTGAGTTTGAAAGAGTTAGTAGTCATTGTGAGCCACCGTGGCCTGAACGGACATTGATGAGTACATTTATTTCGGGGCTCCGAGAGGAGATACAAGTGGATGTACGTGCTCTATATCCTACTACTCTTGAGGAGGTCTTTGAGAAGACCGTGACGATGGAACAAAAACATTGGGCTCTAAAGATGGCAGGGAAAACCAATTGGGGCAACCAAGATGGGCGGTTTGCACATAGAACGCCAGCTGAAAATTCTGCGGTTTCAAAACAGCGGCTGCGACTACTAGACGACGACCACCTTTGAGACCTTATTCCGATGTTAGAGAAGGCACTAGTGTAACAACCCAACCTTAAAAAAGAAAAAAACTAGATACATAGCACAACATGGTCTGCCATAGTGTAGTCGACCTCGTGCCATGCAATGGCGGGAGGGGAGCATGCCACGCACCCCCTCGCATCACCGCAGCCAACCGGCTGCGGCCAGTTGGCCGCAGCAGGCCCCAGCGCCGCCGCAGCCACCGCCAAGACCGCCCCACCGCCAAGACCCCCCCACCGCTTTCCCTCCCTTTCTTTAAATCTCTCTCTCTATCTCTTTCTCGATCACTCTCTCACTCTACTCTCTCTTACACTCCTTCCTCTCCTCGTTGCTGAAGCCGCCGCCGCCTCCGGTGAGAAGCTCTCTCTCTCTCTCTATCTCTCTCTCTCTTGCTCGAGCTCGGGCTCGTCGGAGCTAAGCCGCCGGCGAGAGGCTGGCCAGCAGCGGCCGGTGCCCTCCCCGTCAGCCCGGGTCCGCAACCTCCTCCCTCACCTTTTCTCTTTCTTCTCTTCCTCCTCTCTTCTTCTTCTTCTTCTCCTTCTTTCTTTCTTTCTTTCTTTTTCTCCTCCTCCCTCAGCTCCTTCTCCTTCTTTCTACATAATGCTAGGCTCGGCCCAGCACTGTAGCAGGTAGTGAGAGCCCAGCACTGATGATAGAACTTATTTAATTAATTAATTAATTTATTTATGTTATTTATTTAGGTATTTTTCTTCTTAATTATTGCAAGTAGATTATTTAGACATTAACTATTGTAATAATATTATATATCCTTCAATATAATTTTATTAATGATAATTTTATAATTAATAATTAATTAGGTATAAATATAGGTATTACTTATATTTATTTATTTATTTATATATCTATTAGATTAATAGATAGATTTGTAAATTACAATTATTAGATTTATATTCTAATACCCTCATCATATATATTTTAAGTATTTCTATTAATTTTATGATTATTCTGCAACAAATAAAATACTAAGCTTATTTAGTTATTTATTTATTATTTTATTGAGTAAAAACTACATTATCCCTAATTAATCAAGATAGTGTATGAATTATAAAATTAGTTATAATTAGACCTTGTCTATACTTAATGTTATTTAGCCTTTTATTTTAGTTTATTTTATTTTATAATTATATATTTAGAAATACTCTCATAAAAGGAAACATGCCTCTTCTCCTTATGTTATAACTAACATTTTATAATAATAATATAATTATAGTATTTGAATCGTATCTATATTATAGCCCTAGTAATGTAATCAAAAATAAAGAAGAGTGATTCTAAACCTAATAAGCCTTTATATTTTAATTGAATTAATTCTAATTAGATAAACGGCTAACATCATACTACTTAAATATTTCAGATCCCGAACCCCTTATTTGAGACCCCATGGACCTTGCTAGCGATAAGTGTCACTCGGTTAATTGACGGACGTGAGAGATGCGTGGTTTGTATCTTTTGATCAGACGGTGAGTAGTCTTATCCCCTAGATCCCTTTCTCAAATTAGGTTATATTATATATTATGTATATGCATGTTTTGGCCTACAACATGATTATATGGCTTTATCTAGAGATAATTACAGTCGAGCATATTTTTATCATGTATATAATTAGGCTGATCTTAGATATGAATATGATGATGATAAATAGAGATGATGAGATATGATTATACTGTGGTAAGGTCATGTCCAGTTGATCTGTAGCATGGGTATGCATATAATAGATTAGCATGAGTATGCATGTGTTGACTATATAGTTGGAGACTACATTGCATCATTTCTCTCTTGATTCCTATTCCACCTAAATTCCTGTTATGTATTGACTTGTTATCGTACTGGATATATGCATATGATCTGTTATTTAGAAAGAAAGCATAAAATATGATTTATAGGATAGTTGATAGAAAACGTGAGGACACTCGAGTGGGCGCAAGGGTTAGGGCGTGCCTAGAGATGATTGATCGCTCGACATAGTTGCAATCTTGTTGGCCTTACGTCTGAAGTCGTTAGTCTGTGTGCGCAACAGACATTCGGACACATGCTGTTCGCCAGGGCATATGTGGCGAGTTATCCTCACGAGGTTTCTATCAACTATGTGGGTGCCCGGTTTGGATGGATGTTGATACCCTAGCGGGTGGCGGGGTATGGTTATATTAGAGATACTCTTACGGGTGGCGGAGTATGCTCTGAGCCTTCGAAAACGATGTTGAGATCGGGTACCGGGTGTTGACTATGCATAGTGGTCTAGTATGATGATGACATATAGAGATGACATTGATGACTGAGATGTTGAGAACTGCATATAATTTCATTATCATCTGATTACTTGATTATCGAGTTGTCAATATACATCATATATGATTGCATTTGATATCATAGCATGGTCATGGTCGGCATGCATCATGTGTCATATTTGATACAGAGTTATGATGATCATATGACATGGATATTTGTTTATTCATTATCGAGGATTATATACTTTTATCAGTATGATATGTTATCTATTTTTCATTTATGTATTATTAAGGATACATTCATATACTCATTCATGACATGATGCTCTTTCTGATTCATATTATCCAGTACATTATTTACTCTCTGTTTGGCATCACTGATTTGGGGTAATGTCTATTCATTGAGCCTTTGCTCATGACTCTCTTTATTTCTTTTCTAATCCCCCTCAGATATGTGGTACGTGACGACTTGAGATATCCTAATGAGATATTATAGAGTGAGGATGAGATGAGCTATAGATGTGAGATGGTATAGAAGATAGTTTAACCAGATATTGAGCTGTACTAGTATTTGATATTTGTACTCTTTTGTATTAGACGATGATTTGTATAATACAGGTCGAATCATAGTGTAGTCTTGTATGAGTTGTTTTAGTTGTATCTTGATGGTTTGTTGTGGCCTATGTGGGTCCTGCCAGATTAGATAGTGGCCTGGTGTATATTATTGTAGACGTGGATATTCATTTATTTGGTTGATAATATAATTTATTTGGTGTTGGATTATGTAAGTATTATTTGATTATGTCATGATTAGTTGTGCATAGTAGTGTATCTGTACGTGACGAGACCCAACCGACCTGTCGCGTGTGCCGCACATGTCGTGGGGGCGCGTGGGTGTGCACGTGCCCGTGCTGGGCGGGGGCGTTACAACTAGACCCCCTGTTCGAACTCTCACACCTACCCAGGTGGAGGAGCGAAGAGCGAATGGCATTTGCTTTCGTTGTGATGAGCGTTTCACCCCCGGTCATCGATGTTCTAAACCGATCAGGAGTGTGATGCTTATCGATGGTCCTGAGGAGGATGATGAGATTGATGATGATGGAGAGTGTTCAAAGGAGACCTACGAGGAGGCCATTGAGGAAGGCGTGGAGGAAGATATCCAAGCTGAAATATCGATGCATACATATTCGGGTACTTTCGCGCTGAGGATGTTATGGGTAGATGGACTCGTTAGAAAGCATTGTGTACACATCCTCATGGATTCAGGGAGTACACACAACTATCTAGACGAGAGGCTAGTGAGGAGATTGGGTTTGGATGCCGAACCGATTACGGGGTTTGACGTTGCTATTGGAGATAGCACGAAGCTTAGGGCGGAGAGCTTGTGTCGCCGAGTCGGTATACGAGTGCAAGGACACGACATCATTGTGGACTTTTATCCGTTGGCATTGCAAGGAGCGGACATTGTCCTTGGTGCTCAATGGTTACAAAGTTTGGGGCCCGTCACATTTGATTTTCGGAGCATGTGGATGAAATATAAATAAGGAAATAAAGATGTACGGCTTGATGGTATACGAACTTTGTCGATTCCTGCAATGCAGCCTTTGGTGGGGCTGCTTGGTGTGTATGATTTAGCCTATTTTCTTTAGTTAGGACCAACAGGAAATGGGCCTCAAACGAGTTTAGGTACTACAATTGAATTATCTAATTTATTAGATAACTTTTCTAGACTGTTTGAGGAGCCGCAGGAGTTGTTATTGAGGAGAGCGGCGGACCATCGTATAGAGATTATACCCGGGGCTGCATTGGCGAATGTGAGGCCATATCGATATCCACATGTGCAAAAAGAAGTTATCCCAAAGATGGTAGCCGAGATGTTGGAGTAAGGCCTCATACAACGAAGTCATAGTTTATACTCATCCCCGTGCTTTTGGTGCAAAAAAAGGACAGAACATGGCGTTTTTGTGTTGACTATCGAGCACCAAATGTTATTATAGTTAAGAACTGGTATCCCATTCCGGTTATGAAGGAGTTGCTGGACGAGCTTGTAGGGGTGACTATATTAGTAAGCTTGATTTGAGGGCCGAGTATCATCAAATTAGAGTTCACCCAGCAGATGTGCACAATACTGCATTACGGACTCCAAACGGGCATTACGAGTTCTGAGTGATGCCTTTTGGTCTCACCAATACTCCAGCTACTTTTCAAGGCTTCATGAATGATATATTTTGGCATCTCTTGAGAAGGTATGTCTTGATATTTTTTGACGATATTTTGGTGTATAGCAGAATTGAATTGGAGCATTGGCAGTATTTGTAGGACGTGCTGAATTTGTTGGAGCAAAACCAATTGAAGATCAAAAAGTCCAAGTGCCTATGGGGAGTACCAAAGGTAGAGCATTAAGGCCACATCATTTCAGCGGATGGTGTAGTGGCGGATCCTCAAAAGGTTGCATGTATGACCGCTTGGCCTATTCCTACTACTACCATCGGATTGAGAGGATTTTTGGGGCTGACTGGTTATTATCGTCGATTAATCGCCAGATATGTCAAGATCGCTGCTCTTTTCACTTCTTTGTTGAAAAATGACTCTTTTAGATAGACGGATGAAGCCACTTTAGCCTTTAAAAAATTGAAATCAGCAATGACGACAGCACCCGTTCTAGCGCTACCGAACTTCACCAAAGAATTCATTGTTGAATGTGATGCATCGGATGTTAGCATAGGAGCTGTATTAATGCAAGAAGGACGTCCCATTGCTTATCTTAGCAAGGCTTTATCGCAAAAATCTTAGCAATTATCGACTTATGAGATTGAGATGTTGGCAATTCTGCATGCGGTGACAAAGTGGAGATCTTATTTGATCGGTAGATGATTCATTATCCGAACCAATCGAGGGAGCCTTCCATACTTTATGGAACAATGCATACACACTCCAGCACAGCAGCGATGGGTCACAAAATTGCTGGGGTATGATTATGGAATTCAATACAAGAAGGGAATGGAAAATAGAGCGGCGGATGCACTATTATGCCAACTCGATACCGTCGAGCTTGCAACCTATTCATCTCCTACCTTTCCCTTCCTTGATGAACTATGGTATGCATGTACATCTGACCTAGATATGTTGAGATTGTTGCAGGAGGTGATGAATGATCTGGAGCGCCATCCCGAGTTGGAGAATTGAGGCGGTTTGTTACTGGACCGCAGATGCATTCAAGTGTCCACATATGATGGATTGCGGTAGAAATTGTTGGAGCACTTTCGCCAAACTCCAGAGGTTGGTCATGAGGGTATTTTGGGGACTTGTTGGAAGATATCTCAGATTTGTATGTGGCTAGGATTGAGACGAGATGTGAGAAGTTTTGTTCGTGCTTGCGAAGTCTGTTAAAGGGCTAAAGCAACCACTTTGTAACTGGCCGGATTACTACAGCCTTTACCTATATCGGATTGTGTTTGGGAGGACATTTCTATGGACTTCATAGAGGGTCTTTCGCTAGTACATAGTTATTCTGTTATCTTTGTGGTGGTTGATAGATTGAGCAACTATGCGCACTTTTCGGCATTGTCACGTCTATTTTCAGCCAAGACGGTGGCTGAAATTTTTGTTAGAGATATTGCTCGATTATATGGCATGCCATACACGATTGTCTCGGATCGTGATCATGTATTTATGAGTGACTTTTGGACTGAGTTTTTTAGATTGTAGGGGACTCGATTAAACTTCAGTTCGGCCTACCATCCACAGACGGATGACCAAATTGAGGTGGTTAATCCGAGGTGTTTTGTTGGAGAGATGCCGAGACGATGGTTGGAGTTCTTACCGTGGGCGGAGTGGTTTTATAACACCGCCTACCATAGCAGCATTAGCATGACTCTATTTGAGGTGGTGTGTGGATGCATGGCTCCAACGTTACACACTTATGATCCAGTGGCATCTACAGATAGGACGGAGCTGGACTTAGCATTGATAGATAGAGACGCCACATTGAGGAGGTTGCGTGCTCATCTTAAACTTGCTCAAAACCACATGAAGCAAGTTTATGATCGTAGCCATAGGGAGCAGGAGTTCGACATCGGCAATTGGGTGTTTGTGAGGGTGCAACTGTATCAACAGGTGACCTTATGTTCGATGCGAAATCAAAAGTTAGCACATCGCTACTTTGGTCCGTTTCGAATGTTGGAGTGTATTGGTTCATTTGTATATCGTTTAGAGCTGCCGGAGAGGTCGAGAGTTCACCCTATCTTTCATGTTTCATTGTTGAGAGAGCGCATTGGAGATCATGAGATTATTGGATCAATTCTACTAGAGCCATTAGAGGAGATAGAGATCGTAGAGCTAGTTCGAGTACTTGCTAGACGCCAACGACGACATGGTACCAGATTAGAGATGGAGATTCTAGTTGAGTGGCTTGACTAGCCATCTGATGAGGCAATATGGGAGTTGGAGACTGATATCTTGGAGCATTTCCTTGACTTTTCACCTTGAGAGCAAGGTGGGGGAAGCATGGTGGGTTGATACACTTAGTTAGGATATTTTCTTATTGCATTAGGTATTTATTTTCATTAAAATAAAATTTTTGTAGGTCGCGTTTGAACGCAAGTGGAGTTGCGTTCGAACGCTTGTGAATGCCTTGTGAATGCCCGCGTTTGTGAACGCCTTGTGAACGCCTGTGTAGCGTTCGTAAATCCAGAGAAGGGGCTTTTTGAGTGCGTTCGAACGTAATTGACGGGAATCCTCTAGAATTAGGATTTTATATTGTTTTATATATGGTTGCATTTGATATCATAGCATGATCATGGTCGCATGCATCATGTGTCATATTTGAGAAAGAGTTATGATGATAGTATGACACGGAGATTTGTTTACTCATTGTCGAGGATTATATACTTTTATCAGTTATGACATGTTATTTACCTTTCATTTATATATTATTGAGGATACATTCATATACTCATTCATGACATGATGCTCTTTCTGATTCATATTATCTAGGATATGATTTACTCTCTGTTTGGCATCACTGATTCCGAGTAAGGTCTATTCAGTGAGCCTTTTGCTCATGACTCTCTTTATTTATTTTCTAACCCTCTCAGATATGTGGTGCGTGATAGCGACTTGAGATATCTCAAGAAGATATTTTAGATTGATGAGGTGAGCTATAGGTGCGAGACGGTATGATGATAGTTTGTATAGAAATTGAGTTGTATCATTGTTTGTTATATTCATACTTTATTATATCAGACGATGATTTGTATAGTACATGTGAAATTATAATGTACTTGGGTATCAGTTGTTTAGTTCTATCTTGATGGTTTGTTGTGACCTATGTGGGTCCCGCCAGATTATATAGTGGTCTAGTGTATATTATTTTAGACTTGGATATTTATATGTTAAGAGATTTACTTGGTTGATAGTACAATTTATTTGGTGTTGGATTGTGTGAGCATGGATATATTAGCAAGTAGTATTTGATGATGTCATGATTGTATGTGCATAGGAGTGTATCTGTGCGTGACGGGCCCCACCCGTCCTGTCGCGTGCGCCGCTCGTGCCGTGTGGGTGCGTGGGCGTGCACGTGCTCATGCCGGGCGAGGGCGTTACATTTATAGAGGCTAGCCAATAAGCCAAAATATAATTATTAACCCTATTTCTAGAAGATTCCCGTCGATCATGTTTGAATGCGTCCGATCGCGTTTGAATGTACAAAAGGCATTCTCTATATGTGCGAATGTGATGCAGGCGTTTGAATACGACATTCGAATGCACCCGACTACGTTCTAATGCACATTTTGCGTTCTCTGTTTTTGTAAAACTGATGTAGGCATTCGCAAGGGCGTTCGAACGCAACTTACAAAAATTTTATTTTAATAAAAATAAACAACTAATGTAATAAGAAAAGACCCTAACTAAATGTATCATAGATCCAATCCTATAGTTCACCTCCACTGAATTTAGGGAAAACAACTTGAACGGCCTGTGGTTGAAGTGCTTGATTGCGTCCATTCATGCATCCTCGGTGCAGCGTGTCACAGACTAAGTCTTTGAGATAGACAAAGACAGCGCGGCACTCAACTTTCTAGTAGCAAAGTTAAGTCAGTCGTTCGCTTCACAAGCGATGCACCTGTTTTGGATTGTGACAAAGCAAAGACAAGCAAAATACAATGTTTGGCAAACAAGTTTGCGATTCTCTATTGATTGGAAAGGAAGTTACAAGACATGCCAACGACAAGAAATTTAAAGGGTCAGGATAGCCATCGAGGGCAAAATGAACACCATTGAACCAGTGGCACTTCGGTTGCGAAGCTGGCTCACTTAATGCTTCTCGATAGTTCTCCTATACTACTAAGTATGAGCATCCCCAATTCTGTAACCCAGGAGGTTCAAAGGTCTTGTGGGGCGTTACGTTTTGAAAGTAAGTCCCATTTGGGTTTTGGCCCATGAGTTTTATAGGCATGTGCGGGGAAAAACCCAAACTAGTGTTGCGACGACACTAATATTGCGATCCCAAGGTTGCTTCGCAAGGAACTCTTGAAGGAAATCAAAAGACACTCAAAAACATGCAAAAGACATGGGGTTGGCATCCCATTTATATACTCAAAAAATAAAAAATACAATAGGACCGACATTGCGAACAAAACGGTCCTAACAGACTCCCCCACTTAGACTCTCGGCGTCCTCATCGAGGTGATCTTCGACTGCTAGCAAGTGATGCTTGACTTCATTTTGACGTGCTCGCCAAGTTCTTCTTCCGGTAGGCTTGAACTTTGTCTTCTTCATGCCTCAGAGTTTCTTCAAGTTCCCAACTAGCTTCAGACATTGGAAGATTCTTCCACTTGACCAAGTATTCGGTCTCCGTAGCTCCATTGGGTAGAGTCCGCACTCTGTCCGCTAAGATGGTGTCAACCTGCCTTTCAAGCGACGCCGTTGTGGGGTTTGGCTAGCTTGACATATTGCAAGAAGGGTTTTCGCGATCGGCATGATACGGTTTGAGGCAACTCACATGGAAAACCGGATGGATTTTAAGCCAAGCGGGGAGTTGCACTCGGTAGGACACATTGCCCACCTTATTGACAACAGGAAAGGGGCCTTCATATTTGCGAGCAAGTCCTTTGTGCACCTTGTGAAAGAACTTGAGCGATGCCGGTTGAAACTTGACCAGCACCAAATCGCCTTTCCTAAAGTCTCGTGGCCTTCTATTCTTGTCCGCCCACTTCTTCATCTTTTGTGCAACCTTCTCACGATAGCCTTTGGCAATCTCCGCATTCCGATGCCACTCTTTGGCAAGGTGATATGCCGAAGGGCCGCTGCCTGTGTAACCCACCACCAAGGTAAGCGGTGTGGAAGGTTGTTGTCCCATGATAACTTTGAAGGGGCTTTTGGTAGATGCAGAGCTCTGCTGCAAGTTGTACGAGAATTGGGCAACGTCAAGTAACTTGACCCAATCTTGCTGATTGGCACTAACAAAGTGCCGCAAGTATTGCTCAAGAAGAGCATTTATTCTCTCTGTTTGGCCATCAGTTTGGGGGTGAAGGCTTGTGGAGAAGAAGAGTTTTGACCCCAAGAGTTTGAACAACTCCGTCCAAAACTGACCCAAGAACCGAGGATCCCTATCGCTCACGATATTTTGTGAAACTCCCCAATACTTGGCCACATGCCTTAGGAACAAACGAGCTGCTTCATCAGCGGTGCAATGCAGCGGGGCCGGTATGAAAGTCGCATACTTTGAGAACCGATCCACTACCACCAACACTGAGCCAATGTCCCCGACCTTTGGCAAGCTCAAAATGAAGTCCAAAGAGACACTTTCCCATGGTCGCTTAGGAACAGGGAGCGGTTCCAACAACCAACAAGGCTTCGCGCGCTCCACCTTGTCTTGTTGGCAAATGAGACAAGTGCGCACGTACTCTTCGATGTCTTCCCCCATCTTTGGCCAATAATACGCTCTTTCCACAAGAGCCAAGGTCCGATGTACGCCCGAATGACCTACCCACAAGGTGTCATGACACTCTTTGAGCAGTTCTCTTCGCAAGTTGTTCGCCTGGGGTACATATACGCGGTTTCCTTTTGTCATGATGAGTCCCTCTTGGACCCAAAACCGTCGCGTCTTGCCTTCATCCACAAGCTTCTTGAGGGTCTCCGCCATCGGATCACTTTGCATCCCCTCGCGAATCTTCTTCAAAAGCGACGCTTGTACTTGGCTTATACTCTCATTTGCCACCGCTTTGAGAGTAGCCAATTCCGCTTTGCGGCTTAAGGCATCTGCAACTTGATTTGTTCGACCTGGTTTGTATTCCAAAACCATGTCAAATTCCGCCAAGAAGTCTCGCCATCTTGCTTGCTTTGGAGAGAGCTTCTTTTGAGTTTGAAAGTAACTCAAGGCCACATTATCGGTCTTCACAACAAAGCGAGACCCAAGGAGATAATACCTCCAAACACGAAGGCAATGTACGACTACCGTCATCTCCTTTTCATGCACCGTATACCTCCGCTCCGTATCATTCAACTTGCGGCTTTCATAGGCAACCGGATGTCCTTGCATAAGAACTCCTCCGATGGCATAATCTGAAGCATCCGTGTGAACTTCAAATGGAAGGGAGTAGTTTGGCAACTGCAATACGGGTTCCTCCATCACTGCTCTCTTCAAATCAGCAAAGGCCTCTTGACATTTTCTAGACCACTCCCATGAGCGGTCCTTCTTTAGCAAATCAGTTAGCGGTGCAGCCCTCCGCGAGTAGCTTGCAATGAACCGCCGATAATAGTTGACAAGCCCCAAGAATGAACGAAGTTCTGTCACCTTTGAAGGGGTTTGCCAATCAGGAATGGCACGAACTTTCTCCTTGTCCATGCGAATGTGTCCTCCGCCAACTTAGTGTCCAAGGAACATGATTTCCTCTTGTGCAAAATAGCACTTCTCCTTCTTCACAAAGAGGGAGTGTTCCCTTAGCACTTTGAAGATGGCTTTGAGATGTTGGATGTGCTCTTCCAACGTCTTGCTGTACACCATGATGTCGTCGAGGTAGACCACCATGAACTTGTCAAGATACTCATAGAACAGCTGGTTCATGAGTGTACAGAAGGTTGCAGGGGAATTCGTCAAACCGAATGGCATCGCCAAGAATTCAAATACGCCATAACGTGTCACACACATTGTCTTTGCTTCATCGCCTTTCGCAACTCTGACTTGCTAATACCCCGACCGTAAGTCCAATTTGGAGAAGTACCGTGCCCCTCCAAGTTGATCAAACAAGTCCGCCATGAGAGGGATTGGGTACTTGTTTTTTATCATCACTTTGTTTAAGGCACGATAGTCTACACATAGTCGTAGACTCCCATCATGCTTCTTTTGAAATAGCACCGGCGCCCCAAACGATGCCTTTGAGCTGCGGATCAACCCGCCTTTAAGCAACTCATCAAGTTGCTTCCGAAGTTCCGCCAACTTCGGGGGAGACATGCGATATGGTGCACGGGCTGGAGGCTTTGTCCCTGGCTCCAACTCGATCTTGTGATCCACCGCTCGCCGAGGAGGCAAGGTCTTTGGCAATTCGGGAGGCATGACATCCCCAAACTCCTTCAAAACCCTTGCGACCCCAAGAGGAATTGGGCCATTCTCCAAAGGATCCGCCTCTAGCTTCAAGGCCGCCAAGAATGTTTGCTCACCCTTCTTGACACCCTTCTTCAGCTGAAGTGCTGAAAGTTGCTTTGTCTCCTTTGTCGTCGTCTTTGCCACCGTGACGACATAAGGGGACTCATCCCCCATCATGCAAAGAGCATTAAGAAACGGCATAGGCACTCCTCTCGTCGTTTGCAGAAATTCCATCCCAAGAATGACTTGGAAGTCATCCAAAGGAACCGCCATGAAGTTGGCCTTGCCTCTCCAAGACCCAATCGCAACATGTACGTCCTTCGCTTGCCCGGCGATTGGTTGAGACTTCGAATTCACAGCCTTCATTCGACTTGAATCCTTTGAAAGGAGCAACCCAAGTCGTTGTGCTTCATGGTCCGCTATGAAGTTGTGAGTGGCACCAGTGTCAACCAACGCCTTCGTCGACTTTCCATTGAGCTCAATATCGACGAACATTAGCTCATTTGGCTTTTGGTTCTTTGAAGGCAACGCTTCTCCCCCATTTGAGCCTTGAGTGCATTTAGAAGCCGTAATGCCCCCATGCGAGGGCCCTCCGTCGACTTCTCATCGTCGCTCTCCGAACTTTGCTCTTGGGCTTGCACTACATTGAGTGACTTCCTTTGCGGGCAATTCTTCATAAAATGTGGCCCTCCGCATAGGAAACACCCCTCCTCGGGACTCTTGGTCGGTTTCGCACCCTTTTTCCAAGACCCCTTCTTCTTGCTTTGCATCACCCCTTTTCCTTTCGGCCTTTGGGGCTTTGCATTGCTCGCTTCTTCTTTGGGTTTTCAGGTGCTGAATAATCCGTCAAGCGCTCCGCCGCAGCTTGGGCTGCCGCTAAGTCAGGAATGTCCCGACGTCGCAACTAGGTTTGTGCCCAAGGTTTCAAGCCTTCCAAGAAGTGAAAAAGCTTGTCCTTCTCCGACATGTCCCGAATGTCCAACATGAGCATCGAGAATTGCTTGACATATTCTTGAATCGACCCCGTCTATGTGAGATGTCGCAAACTCCGTCTTGCGATGAACTCCACATTTTCAGGAAGGAACTACACCTTCAGCTCCCTTTTCAGATCCTCCCAAGTATTGATGTTGCAGCAGCCACCTTGGATGTCCTCATAACGAGTCTGCCACCATAGTTTGGCATCCCCGTCGAGGTACATCGTTGCGAAGGTGACTTTGGTTTCTTCCGAGTCCGGTCGCACCACCCGAAAGTATTGCTCAACATCGAAAAGAAAGTTCTCCAACTCCTTGGCATCCCTTGCGCCCTTGTAGCAGTGCGGTTCTAGCACTCTGACTCTTCCAGAATGTCCCTCCGCATGTGCGGCGGGTTGCACGGTGCTCATGGCTCTCGTAAGTACCGTCACCCTTGCGGAGAGTTTCGCTAGCTGCTCTTTGAAATGTTGGACAGCTTCCTTGGTGTTGTCTCGCAATGTCTTGACCTCGTCGTCGATGTCTTGCTGATACACCTCCAAGCGATCCACCCTATCGTCGAGAGTGTATATTTGAGCA
Organism: Typha angustifolia; assembly: GCF_048772165.1. Classification (NCBI taxonomy): domain Eukaryota; kingdom Viridiplantae; phylum Streptophyta; class Magnoliopsida; order Poales; family Typhaceae; genus Typha; species Typha angustifolia. Next base: position 9,531,869 of record NC_133245.1, read on the forward strand.
ACATTGGCACTCAGTTGCGAGATGTGTCCCTCCATGTCGTCAAGCCGCTCCTTGTTACTTCGATGCCTTTCAGAATCGCTTAGATGTGGTTCTATAATCAGCACTGCTGGTCCTTTGCCCAAATCTGTTGTATTTGCCGCTTGACTTGTCTTTCCGCCTTGCTTGTGGCACCCCATTTCGCAAGGATGTTGCTCTTGTCGACCCGCTCTGATACCACTTGTCACAGACTAAGTCTTTGAAATAGACAAAGACCATGCGGCACTCAACTTTCAAGTAGCAAAGTTAAGTCAGCCATTCGCTTCACAAGCGATGCACCTGTTTTGGATTGCGACAAAGCAAAGACAAGCAAAAGACAATGTTTGACAAACAAGTTCGCGATTCTCTATTGATTGGAAAAGAAGTTACAAGACATGCCAACGACAAGAAATTTAAAGGGGCAAGATAGCCATCGAGGGAAAAATGAACACCATTGAACCTGTGGCACTTCGTTTGCGAAGCTGGCTCACTTAATGCTTCTCAATAGTTCTCCTTTACTACTAAGTATGAGCATCCCCAATTCTGCAACCCAGGGAGTTCAAAGGTCTTGTGGGGCGTTACGTTTTGAAAATAAGGCCCATTTGGGTTTTGGCCCATAAGTTTTATAGGCACGTGCGGGGAAAAACCCAAACTAGTGTTGCAACGACACTAATATTGCGATCCCAAGGTTGCTTCGCGCGGAGCTCTTGAAGGAAACCAAAAGACACTCAAAAACATGCAAAAGACATGGGGTTGGCATCCCATTTATATACTCAAAAAGTGAAAAATACAATAGGATCGACATTGCGAACAAAACGGTCCTAACAAGCGGCTCATAGAGCTAGGCTCTTAGTTGATAAGAGTGCTCCTCATACTCCTCCCAAAGGTCCTCCTCTAGATATGAGGGCCATAGGGCCCCTCGGATGTGCGGGTGGAAATTCTGCATGTTGGCCTCGTGGTTCGGTGCGCTGCAGCCAAGGCATCGACAAGATCGATTCTTACTAGACTTGATCTTGGGGTAGTAGACGCTCCCCTAGTCTACGTTGATAATCATGAGAGGGAGGGTGCTGATCTAGTTGAGTCAGTGTTGGTGGAGGAGCAACAAAATCTGCAACCATCACTGGTTCTTCCACGAGTGGAGGTGGATCCTGTTTGGTGGCTGCGTTGGTTCTAGCCAGCGTGCCACCATATTGATTCATCCCAAAGGTAGTAGGATCTGAAGTGGGAATGGGAAGGTGATGGTTCATTTCCACTAGGTATGCTTGCATCGTTGTTATCCCTTGTGCCATGGATGCTATGGCTTGTGGTAGATTAGCTAGACACTCCATGGGATCTTGTAGACACGGTGGAGATAGTGACCTTGAGGGAGCGTGTGCTCCATCTCCATGGTTCATTCTACTGCTTGTGATGTTTGCTACTTGTCTCGCCGCTCTTGATCTAGTGGTAGTCATGATTCCAAAAAATGGTGGCTCTGATACCAAATTGTTATGAACTAGTTTAATTTAATTTGTAACGGCTTTGAATAGAGTTTTGCATGAAACTTTTAAAAGTTATTCTGATTGATTTAACCATTGGATCCTCCTAACATTTGGATATATTGTCATTCTCGAAGAGAGATTTCCAACGGATCCAAGATCTTAGGGTTTAAATGGCTAGATCTGGAGATATCGACCAATTAGTGGCCAAAGGTCAAAATGAATCCTAGCTACTAAGAGGAATAGAAGATAAAGAAGAAGATGCTAGCCCTTAAGGACAAGGGTGGTGCAGCTGAGGAGGGAGATTAGGGGCAAGACATGACCTTGCCAGTAGTAGATGGTGGCTCGGGTGGAGAGGAAGGAGGAAGAAGAGCCAGCGATTAGAGATAGAGAAGAGAGAGAGGTAGGGGACGACAATGGTAATAATCATATAAAGATAAAATTAGGGTTTCCTCTACATATTTATAGAGGCTAACCCTAGATTGACTAAGATAAGGACTCGATAAACTAAGGTACTTTAATAGCCCGAGTCAAACTTAGGTTTACAATATACCCTAGACTCAACTAGAATAATTAACTGACTTGACTCGACTCAATTAACTAATTAACAAGTTGAGTGCACATTTAGTAGGTACTTGAGTTCATGGCTCGACTAACATGGCAGCTGCATAAAATAATGCAAATAAATAAACTAGATAAATAAGCTCAATCCTATGAGCCCAATGCGTCGCGAATCGATCCAAACCGACTGAGTTGTATCAGCCCAACTCACCAGCAGTTCTGTGACCAATCATCCATAACGTTTAACCCTTATTCTTGCTAAGAACTTCTCTGATGTAGGCTCGATTACCTTTGGTTTGGGCTCAGGTAACTCTACCGCAATAGGCTCAATCGGTCCAATCTTTGCTCTCAAGCGAGATACATGGAAGACTATGTGAACTCAAGACAACTCAAGCAAGTCTAGCTTATATGCTACAGCTCCCACCTTCTCTTGAATCTAGAATCAACGAAAGAAACGATAGGCTAATTTTTAGTTCTGAATGCATTCTACTGAGACTTGCCAATATGGTTGGAGCTGAACATAGACCAAATCGCCCTCTTCATAGCTTTAATCTTGTGGCTGTGGAGGAGTTAGAGTGAAGATCGTGGTGGTTGATGAGGGAGCTGATAGAGTAGAGATGGAGGTAGAGTTGGGAAGAAGGAGGCTAATGGTAAAATAGGGGAAAGATAAGTGTTCAGCTGGCGGTGCTCTTGATAAGGGCACAGCTAGCTGAATAGACAAAGAGAGAGAGAGAGAGAGAGAGAGAGAGAGAGAGAGAGAGTGAAAGAGAGGGGAAGGGGAGAAAGAGTGTTGCAGTTCTTGATTTATTTACATATTGGATATGATTAAACCGCTTTAAATTGTATCATTTTCCATTTATGTTTAAAAAAAAATAAGATGACTTATGGCAGGTGCTTTCGAACAAGTGGATGCTGTTCGAACGCCTGATTTACGTTCGCATATCTAGAGCCCTATTTTGGGACATTCGAACGCAATCAAGGGGCGTTTAAACACATATCAGATAAGTTGTTTCGTATTAAGATTTGTTTAGGCTTTTAGATGATTAGCTAGCCTCCAAATATATGAAAAAGTAGTCAACTTAGAATTATTGATTATTGGGACTTATTTTGCATCTAGGCTTGAGCCAACTTCTCCCACTTCTTTCCTCCCCCTCAGAATCCAACTTGAGCTCTCGTTTATGACCAAGGTTAATCCTCTATCACTTCCCCCTCCTCCCTTTAGTGACTAGCCATACTTGAAAGCTCCCTTCTCCCACCTCATATTGTTCAAGGCACTAATCCATTCATCTTAGCCATCATCATCTTCTATAAACCTAACCATATAATCCACGTCCATCCCACCACCTCCTGACATTTGATCATTTTTTTTTTCAGAACTCTCGATATATTGACTCGATTGACAAGATTCTAATTGCATTGGATTCCTAACTTACAAAGGAACAAAATATGAATCTTAGATCGTTCCAACGGTTGGATTGATCCCAATTTCCTTCGCAAGTTCTATGTTAATTTTTGTCCAGATTATCAAATCAGATAGAAAATTATCTTCACCAATACCGACCGTAACAAGTTGGTATTAGAGCAAGCTTTTCTTGGAACGCATCTACAATGACGCCAATTACTAGATCCATGGTGGCGCGAAGAAGAGAAGAAGAAGGGGAGACATCCATGCGCGCGGGAGAGAGAAACTCTACACCTCCATGTATGACCACCAAGGGCAAGAGGATCACACACACACAACGCTACCTCCATCCTCCATCACCCAGGTCTTCTACTCCCAAACCCCCTATGATGGTTCCACCGGTCAACTAAGGACCACAGAGGGAGACCATGCATGACTGGAGGAAAGGTGAGCCTCACCGACGAGCGTAGTTTGTAGATGAAGAAAATGATGATCCCTGGATTGAGAGGGAAGAAGAAGAAGATAACATTATGGCTACAGCAAGAGGAAGCGATGAAGAGATGGAATGGCCTGAGGAGCAGCCTCTCCCAGTTAGGGATGGAGCTCGCTTCAATCCAAACCATGATACTAGTATCCACGGGCAAACAGTGCGGTTGGAATTTCCCAAATTTAAAGGAGGCGACCTGCTGGATTGGCTTTATCGCGTTTAGCACTTTTTCAACTTCGATTGCAACAAAGAAGATCAAAAGGTGCTCCTTGCATCTTTTCATTTGGAGAATGTGGCATTGTGGTGGTATCGCTCGGCGACGATGTATAGAGGAATAGCAACTTGGGCGGAGTTCTACCGTTTGATTTACAAATGGTTTGGATCGTGGAAGTATGAGGACTTTGATGCTATGTTGACAAAGACGGTCCAAAAGATGATGGTGAGGGCATACCAAGAAGAGTTTGAGTAGGTATCCTATCGATGTGTACCACCTCGGACGGACCAGCAACTCAAAGTCACTTTTATCACTAGATTAAGGGAAGAAATTCAAGCCGATGTACGTGCTTTGCGACTTCTGAACCTGGGGCAAGCAGTGGATGATGCCTTACTTATGGAGGACAAACATTGTGCACTTAGAGGGCACTCAAGACAACTATGGAGTAGCAAGCTACAACCAATGCCAACGCATGCACTTGATGGCTCGGATTACCTGCATGCAATTGGATAGCGGCTACCTTTTTGTATTTCTAATGATGTGAAAACAACCCCTAGGACCCTTGTGCAAACTCTAACACCTACCTAGGTGGAGAAGTGAAGAGCCAAAGGGTTGTGCTTTAGGTGTGATGAGAAGTTCACCCTGGGACACCATTGTGCACAATCAATCGGTACCGTGATGCTGATTGATGGAGAGACCAATGAGGAGCTAAAGGGATTACCACTAGAGCATGAAGAAGAAAGTTCTAGTGGAGTGGCTTAGATGAATCACAGACGAGGCGACGTGGGAGATGAAGGATGACTTGATGGATTATTTTCCTTACTTTGTACCTTGAGGACAAGGTGAGAAAAGTGTGGTGGTTGTTGATGTTCTTGATTTAGATACATATTAGATATGCTTAAACTACTTCAAATGTATCATTTTCTATTTATGTTTTAGGAAAATAAGATGACTTATGGCAGGTGCATTCGAATGTAAATGGAGGGCGTTCGAACGCTTGATTTGCGTTCACATATCCAGAGGGGCGTTTGAATGCACGTTAGATAAGTTGTTTCACGTTAAGATTTGTTTAGGAGTTGTAGATGATTGGATAGCCTTCAAATATGTGGAAAAACAACCAACTTGGAATTGATGATTATTGGGACTTATTTTGCATCGAGGCTTGAGCCAACTTCTCCTCCTCCTTCCTCTCCCTCGGAGTCTGTTATGACCCAAGCCCAAGCTGATCTAGCCTAGCCAAGAAAAATCACTTGATCTACTACTGGACTCACACACGATCCATCTTAGATTTGCTTATTTCCTTTAAATTGTTCAATTAAGACCTTATGGTCTGTTGCATTTGCTTATTAGCATTAGTCAGTCTAGATGGGGGTAAAACAACCTAATTTGGAGTTAGCCACCTATAAATTTTGGTGTGCGGCTCTTTTACTCATTATGAAATGAATCAGCTAGTTTTAGCCTAGGAGTAGCTATAATCTAAATAGCCTCCTCCAACACCTCCGAAATTTCTCTCTACACCTATATTGCATCCCTCTTCCACCAGGTTGTGGCCTTCTCTCAAACCCAAACGAGAGAATTACCACACCTAGCATCTGCAACTCCTTCAAATCTAGATCTTTTTTTCTAGAAATTGGGCCGCTATAGGGTCCAACCCGAGCTCTCATTTAATCCTTCGTCACTTCTCCCTCCTCCCTCCTCCCTCCAGCGACTAGCTATACCTAGATGCTCCCTCTCGCCTTATCTTATTCAAGGCACTAATCCATCCACCTTAGCCATCATTTTCCATAATCCTAACCACATAATCCACGTCCATCTCATCACCTCCTAACATTTGGTTATTGTTTTCTTCATAACTCTCGATTTACTAATCTGATCGATCAGATTCCAATTCCGTTGGATTTCTAACTGATAGAGAAATAATATATCCAAATCTCTGATCGTTCCAATGGTTGGATCGATCTTAATTGCCTTCACAAGTTTTATGTTGATTTCTGTCCAGATTATCAAATCAGATAGAAAATTATCTCCACCAAAAGTGACCATAACAAAGAGGTCGGAGGAAATTAGGATTACTTTTTTTAATGCCTTGGGGTGCTCATCTTACTTCATTTATAGTGGCTACCTCATTTTAGGTGACTTGCTCACCAAGCAAACCCAAACTAGACTCAACTCACTAGACCAACCCACCAAGTAAGTTCATGACTCTACTAAACCAACTATAATTCAACTAGACTAACCAACTCAGGCTATTGAGTTCGAGGCTGGTCGGATTTCCATCTCAAGAGCACGTTCATTAGCGGCCTTCAGCGAGACATTCAAGTTGAAGTGAAGGCTGCTCGACCAACCACAATATTTGAGGCTTTTGCCATAGCTCAATTGATGGAAGAGAAGCTTTAGGAGCTTCAATTGGTAGCAAAAGGGGGTTGGAACATCACAGAGGTTTAAGGAGTGCCTCGACAAACCGCAACAGCACATCATGTGCCAGCGGGTCCACGGAGGATAACGGGTGCAAGACTGTTTCCACAGCCAGAACTAGAGGTGAGGGGACCTCCTCAAGCTACCATGAGAAGACTTACCTAAGCTCAAGTTGAAGAAAGAAGAGCTAAAAATCTGTGCTTTTATTGTGATGAACGATTCACTCTTGAGCATAAATGTGTCAGACCTATGAACATGGTGATGGTGTTGGACAAAACGGAGGATGTGGAGGAAGATGAAGTAGTGGAGGATGAATTAGAGGACTTGGTGGAAGACCAAGAGGCCTTGGAGAGCAGTGAGATTCACGCCGAGATCTCCATGCATGCCTACATTAGCGCCAATGTACCAAGAACGCTTTGGGTCGATGGCACCATAGAGAATCAAACAGTGTGGATCCTCATCGACATCGCGAGTACCCACAACTTCATGGATGAATGTGTGGTAAAGAATATAAGAATGGCTAATATGCTACCTTTGGGTTCGATGTAGCGCTTGGAGACGGCACAATGCTCTAGGCAAATGGTGTATGCCAAGAGGTTCTTTTGAAGATTCAAGGCAATTCCTTCACATTGGATCTTCACCCCCTTGGCCTTACGAGGGGCTGACACTGTATTTGGGACCCAATGGATGCAAACTTTGAGCTCATAAACTTTGACTTTTTAGAAATGTGGATGGATTTCAAGCGAAATGGCAAACAAGTGCGATAGACGAAATTCGACCGTGACTTGGAGCCCAACTTCAACTAATGGTGGGGTTGCCAAGCGCTGGCTGCCATGGCCTTTCAATGGAATTAATACAAAGCTAAGTGGACCATACAAAGATAAAAAAAGTACCCATTGATCTGTCCAACTTGTGAAGGAATTTTGTGAGGTGTTTGAAGAACCACGCAGCATGTCACCAGCTCAACCCCAAACACTACCGCATTGAGATTACTCCCGGAGCTGAGCCAGCTAATGTCTGACCCTACTAGTATCCATTTGTGCAAAAGGAGGAGATCCTACGGCTTGTCAAGGAGATGCTGGACAATGGAATCAATTAACCGAGTTGGAGCTCATACTCATTACTGATGCTCCTACTATAGAAGAAGACCACCAAAAAGTGCTTCTGGCCTCATTCCACCTTAAAGACGTAGCGATGAGATAGTCTCAAGAAGCACATCGTATGTGCGCTTTCACCACTTGGGAGGAGTTCGCCGACGTGCTTTATGTACGTTTTGAACCCTCTGACTATGAGGACTTCTAAGCCACCTTGACGATTTTAACCTAAAAGACCTCTATAAGAGCCTATCAAGAAGAGTTTGAAAGAATTAGCAATTGGGTCTAGGGGTGGTCAGACTCAGCTCTCACTTTCGTCTTCGGGTTTCGTCGTGATATCTAAGCGAAAGTTAAGGTGACTCGCCCTACTACTTTGTTGGAAGCTTTCTCAGCAGCTCAAATGATGGAAGAGAAGATAAAAGAGTTGAAGGCGACACACCGTCCAGCATAGAGCACTAGCGACCTACGCTCTAACCCTAGATCGTCGATCTTGAGTATGGCACGTGCAGGGTGGGTTTGGCCAAACTCCAATCAGCTACCCCCACCACGGATAGCCCTGACCCTAGGGGACAGCCATTTATGATGAGACAATGCCTCTGTTACGATCCGACCACATGGGTTAAGTCGAGTCGAGTCAAATTAGTTACTTAGCTTTATCTTTCTGTTTTGAATTTCAAATAAATCGGATAATCCGCATGTGGATCCAATCTGTTAGAGATTTTACTCCTATAAAAAGGGTTGGACATGAGTTGATAATGACCATTGAATTGAGAGAAATCTGAGTTTAGTTAGTTATTATTCTTGTCCTTATCTTTTTACATTAACCGTTGGATTGTCTTTATCTTCATAGGAGTAGATCATAACCATAGATCCCCTTCAAGCTTTCAAACCCTAGCCACCTCCTAATTCCAGCAGCCACCCTACTACACGGCCATCCACCACCACCCTTGGCCGTCCACCACCCTCCGACGACCGCCACAACATCGAAAAATTACTATTCTACCTTTTCTGACCTATCTCCACTATTTTATTTTTATCTTTTCATCCTGATCTCTGATTTAGGTGAAATGAGAGCCATTAGAACCCTAACTCATGAGGCTACCTCCACCTAAATTTTTATAATCATCTTATAGGTGGATCATTCCAGACTTACAATAGTATTAGATAAAATGCATATGATCTATCATTTAGAAGGAAAGCATGAAATCTGATTAATATGATAGTTGATAGAAAGTATGAGGATACTCGAGTGGGTGCAAGGGTTAGGACGCGCTTGGTGGATGATTGATCTCTCGATATAGTAGCGATCTTGTGGTCTTACGTCCGAGGTCATTAGTCTGTATGCGTAGTAGATATTTGGATATATGCCGTCCGCTACAGCATATGTGGCAAGTTATCCTCACGTATTTTTATCAGCTAGAAAGGTGTTCGATTTGGATGGATGTTGATAATAAGCTCTGATACCAATTGATAGGATTTGATACCAATTGATAGGCTGAAACCAAAGATAGGCTATGCTAAGATTCCTTCAGGATCTGAATGTATTATAGGAATTAGTCTGCGCAACCATGGTAAAATATTCGTCCGATATTCTTTGATAGTCATAAAATTATGAAACTAATTGGGTTGGATTTATAACTTCCTGATCTACAACTTTTATATTTACGGCCTTTGTAGATTTGAACTGTAGCAAAGACGAAAATATGGAATAACGTGGCTGATGGTGGTGGTGACGAGTGAAGTGGATGTTAGGGTTATAGATAGATATGGAGATGAGGGTGGATTGTGAAAGTGATTAAGGGAAGTAGAGGAAAGGAACGAAGTGGTTGAGATCCCAAAGAAGAGGGGTGACTTGACAGACGAAGGAGATTAGAAGTTAGGAGAAATCTTGCCAACGGTAGAGGTGGAATAATGGTGAAGAGGGAGGAGGGAGAAGTCTAGAGTGAATATAGGAGGCAAGAAATCAATAATCCAATAGCATAATAAAGTTGGCTGTGTTCCACATATTTATAGAGGCTAGCCAACAAGTGCTAAAACAATATGAAACCCTAATTCTAAAGGATTTTCGTCGATCGCATTTGAACGCACTCAAAAAGCCCCATCTCAAGATGTGTGAATGCGATACAGGCATTCAAACATAGGCATTCGAACTTTCCTGACCGCATTCGAACGCACAATATGCATTCTCTATATTTGCGAACCTGATACAGGCATTCATAAGGGTGTTCAAACACGACCCCACCTGCGTTCGAACGCGACCTACATGAATTTTATTTTAATGAAAATAAACACCTAATATAATAAGAAAAGATCCTAACTAAGTGTATCAGTTGATATCTTAGCGGATGGCAGCGTATAGTTATGTTTAAGATACTCCTTGTGGATGGCAGAGTATGCTCTAAGTCTTCAGGTATAGTTATGTTTAAAAAATATATATAATTTCATTATCATCTGATATACCTGATTATCGAGTAGTCAATATGCATTATATGTGGTTGCATTGGATATCATAGTATGGTCATGATCAGCATACATCATATGTGTCATATTTGAGGGAGAGAGTTATGATGATGATATGGCATAAAGATTGTTTTTACATTATCAAGAATTGTATACTTTGATTAGTTATAACATGATATTTATATTTCATTTATATATTATTGAGAATACATTCATATACTCATTCATGACAAAATGCACATATATAATTCATATGATCTAGTATATGATTTACTCTCTGTTTGGCATCACTGATTCAGGATAAGGTTTATTTATTGAGTCTTTTGCTTATGACTCTCTTTATTTCTTTTCTAACCCCCAGATATTATGGTACGTGATAGTGACTTGAGATATCCTGAGAAGATATTTTAGAATGAAGAGGTAAGCTATAGGTACGAGATGATATAGATAATATTTTGTATAGAAATTGAGTTGTATTATTGGTTGTTATATTTGTACTTTATTGTATCTGACGATAATTTGTATAATACATGTCCGATTATAGTGTACTCATATATCAGTCATTTTAGGTATATCTTGATGGTTTGTTGTGGCATGTGTGGGCCTTACCAGATTATGTAGTGGTCCAATGTATATTATTGCAGACTTGGATATTCATATATTAATAGGTTTATTTGATTAGTAGTATGATTTATTTGATGATAGATTATGTGAGTATGGATATGTTAGCAGGTTTTATTTGATGATGTCATGGGCATAGGAGTGTATCTGTGCTTGGTGGGCCTTGCCCGACCTATCGCGTGTGCCACGTGTGTTGTGTGGGTGCGTGGGCATGCACGTGCCCGTGTCTAGCGGGGGCGTTACAGACTTAAATGCTATTTAGCAAGAATTTAAAGATGTACTCTAGCAGCCACATAGATTGCCTCCACCTAGGACGCAAGACCATATCGAGATCATGCCCAATGCGGGTCCAGCAAATGTGAGGCCATACCGATATCTCTTCATTTAAAAGGAGGCCATAACAAACATGGTCCAAGAGAAGTTGTCCAGCGGGGTGATAAGACCAAGTTGAAGTGCCTATTCTTCACCAATCTTGCTCATGTGGAAGAAGGACGGATTGTGGCGATTTTATATAGATTATCGAGCTCTCAACTCCATCATCGTCAAAGACCGGTATCCTATACTGGTGATCGAAGAGTTGCTGGATGAATTGGTGGGTGCATGTTACTTCTTAAAGTTGGATTTGAGGGCGGGGTACCATCAAATCAGCGTAGAACCATCCAATGTGCACAAGATGGCATTTATAACTCATGATGGGCACTACAAGTTCCTCGTTATGCCCTTTGGCCTTACCAATGCTCCCGCCACTTTTTCAGAGCTTAATGAATGATATATTTAGGCCTCATTTGAGGCAATATGTGCTGATATTCTTTGATGATATATTAGTATACAACCGTACATGGGAGGAGCACTTATGACATCTTCGGACGGTACTTGGCATATTGCGGCAACACAAATTGAAGGCCAAAGACTCCAAGTGTTCATAGGGGCAGCAAAGGGTCGAGTACTTGGGCCATATCATATCTAAAGATATCATGGAAGCTGAGCTTAAGAAGATCCAAAGCATGGTGGAATAGCCGCTACCTAAGACTACCAAGGAGCTACGTGGCTTCCTCGGTTTAACTGGTTACTATCTTAAGTTTTTGGTGAACTATGGCAAGGTTGCAGTTTCTCTTCATAGCCTTGCTGTGAAAGGGTGCATTCACATGGGCGGACAAAGCAAGGGAAGCATTTGAAGCTTTGAAGAAAGCAATGATCTTAGCCCCTGTCCTTGCTTTAGCTGATTTCACCTAACTATTCACCGTTGAATGCGACGCATTCGAAGTAAGTGTTGGGGCTATTTTGATGCAAGAAGACAGACCCATGGCTTCCATGAGCAAGGATCTTTCCGAATGTTCACAGTTGCTATCTACTTGTGAAAGGGAGATGCTCGCCATCATCTATACTATCACCAAGTGGAGGCCTTATCTTATCGGGCGACGCTTCACAATTCGCACCAATAATAGGAGTTTGCCATACTTCCTTGGGCAGCGCATACCACACACCAACCTAGCAAAGGTGGGCGTCCAAGATATTTAGATACAACTATGAGTTAGTGTATAAGAAGGGGATGGAAAACAGCGCCGCTGATGCCTTATCAAGGTGCCCGAATCCAGCTGAGTTAGTGGCGATTTCGGTGCTAGTTTTTCCTTTTTTTCAGCAGCTGCGGGAGGCCTACAAGAGCGATCTAGATGCCATGAGGATGTTGGACGACCTTGCTGCTGATCCCAGCTATATGCAAGGAGTTGTGGTGAAGGACGGACTCTTGGTGGACAAAGGCAAGATAATTATTCCAATTGACTGCCACTTGCGCTTGGAGTTGGTGCACCACTTCCATGACACTAATAGGCTCTAATACAAAATTGCTAAGCTCTGATACCAAAATTATTAAACTCTGATACCAAATGATAAGCTCTGATACCAAATTGATAGGTTCTGGAACCAAAAGATCGGCTACGGAATAATTTCTTAAGATCTGAATTTATTGTAGAAAGCAATCCGCACAACCGTGGGAAAATGTTCATCAGATATTCTTCACTAGTTAGAAAATTATGAAACTAATTGTGTTGAATCCATAACTTCCTAATCTACAACTTTTGTATTTATGCTCTTTGCATATTCGAACTGTAGTAGAGACAAAAATACGGAATAACGTGGGTGATGGTGGTGGTGACGGGTGGAGTGGATGTTAGGGTTATGGATGGGTATGAAGATGAGGGTGGATTGTGGAAGTGATTAAGGGAAGTAGACAAAGGGAACGAAGTGGTCGAGATTGTAAAGAAGAGGGGTGACTCGACAATCAAGGAAGATTAGAAGCGAGGAGAAACCTTGCCATCGGTGATGTGGAAGGATGGTGAAGAGGGAGGAGGGAGAAGTCTAGAGAGAAGATAGGAGGCAAGAAATCAATAATCCAATAGCATTATGAAGTTGGTTACCATCCACATATTTATAGAGGCTAGCCAACAAGTCCTAAAACAATATGAAATCCTAATTCTAGAGGATTCCCGTCCATCACGTTCGAACGCACCCGATTGCGTTCGAACGCACTCAAAAAGCTCCTTCTCTGGATTTGCGAACACGACACAGGCGTTCACAAGTCATTTGAACGCGGGCGTTCACAATTGTGTTCACAAGACGTTTACAAACGCTGGCGTTCATAAGGTGTTCACAAGCGTTCACAAGGGTTAGCAAGCATTCGAACGCGACCTATAGAAATTTTATTTTTAATGAAAATAAATACCTAATGTAATAAGAAAAGATCCTAACTTAGTGTATCAGCCCACCACGCTTCCCCCACCTTGCGCTCGAGGTGAAAAGTCAGGGAAACACTCCAAGATATCAGTCTCCAACTCCTAGTCTGCTTCATCAAATGGCTTGCTAAGCCGCTCAACTAGAATCTCCATCTCCAATCTGGTACCATGTCATCATCGGCGTCTAGTAAGTACTCGAACTGGCTCTACAATCTCTATCTCCTCCAATGGCTCCGGTAGAACTGATCCAACAATCTCATGATCTCCAATGTGCTCTCTCAACAATGAAACATGAAAGACAGAGTGCACTCTCGATCCCTCTGGCAACTCCAAATGATATGTAACCGGACCAATATGCTCCAACACCCGAATGCATCCGCGATCTAACAGCAAACCACTTCGATTTTCTAACTCTAGATGATGCTCCAGATTATCCATCACCTCCTACAACAATCTCAAAATATCTGGGTCAGATATACATGCATACCTCAGCTCATCAAGGAAGGGAAAGGTAGGAGATAAATAGGCTGCAAGCTTGGCGGTATCGGGTTGGCACGATCGTGCATCCGCTGCTCTATTTTCCGTTCCCTTCCTGTATTGAATTTCATAATCATACCCCAGTAATTTTATGACCCATCGCTGCTGTGCCGGAGTGTGTATGCGCTGTCCCATAAAGTATGGAAGGCTCCTTTGATCGGTTAGGATAATGAATCGTTTACCGATCAAATAAGGCCTCCATTTTGTCATCGCATGTAGAATTGCCAACATCTCTCTCTCATAAGTCGATAATTGCTGAGATTTTTGTGATAAAGCCTTACTAAGATAGGTAATGGGACGTCCTTTTTGCATTAGTATAGCTCCTATGCCAACACCTGACACATCACATTCAACAATGAATTCTTTGTTGAAGTCCGGTAGCATTAGAACGAGTGCTATCGTCTTTGCTGTTTTTAATTTTTCAAAGGCTAAAGTGGCTTCATCCGTCCTTCTAAAAGAGTCCTTTTTCAACAAAGAAGTGAGAGGAGCAGTGATTTTGCCATATCCGATGATGAATCGATGATAATAACTAGTCAGCCCCAAAAATCTTCTCAATCCGATGGTAGTAGTAGGAATAGGCCAAGCGGTCATATATGCAACCTTTTGAGGATCCGCCGCTACACCATCCGCTAAAATGATGTGGCCTAAATACTCCACCTTTGGTACTTCCTATAGGTACTTGGACTTCTTGATCTTCAATTGGTTTTGCTCCAAAATTCTGCACGTCCTTTAAATGCCACCAATGCTCCAATTTAGTTCTATTATACACCAAAATATCGTCAAAAAATACCAAGACATACCTTTGCAATAGAGGCCGAAATATATCATTCATGAGGCCTTGAAAGGTAGTTGGAGCATTGGTGAGACCAAAAGGCATCACTCGAAACTTGTAATACTCGTCCGGAGTCCGAAATGCAGTTTTATGCATATCTGTCGGGTGAACTCTAATTTGATGATACCCGGCCCTCAAGTCAAGCTTAGTAAAATATAGTCGGCCCTACAAACTTGTCCAGCAGCTCCTCAATAACAGGAATAGGATACCGGTCCTTGATGGTAATAGCATTTAGTGCTCAATAGTCGACACAAAAATGTCATGTCCCATCCTTTTTTCTCACCAAAAGCATGGGGGATGAGTATGAGCTATGACTTGGTTGTATGAGACCCTGCTCCAACATCTCGGCTACCATCTTTGAGATAATTCTTTTTTGCACATGTGAATACCAATATGGCTTCATGTACGCCAATGCAGCCCTAGGTACAATCTCTATACGATGGTCCGCCGCTCTCCTCGGTGGCAACTCCTGCGGCTTCTCAAATAGTCCAGAAAAGTTATCTAATAAATTAGACAATTCAATGGTAGTACCTGAACTCGTTTGAGGCTCATCTCCTGCTAGTCCTAACTGAAGAAGATAGGCCAAATCATACACACAAGGCAATCCCACCATAGGCTGCATTGCAGGAATCGGCAAAAACTGAATACAATCAAGCCGCACATCTTTGTTTCCTTGTTTATATTTCATCTACATGCTTCGGAAATCAAATGTGATGGGTTCCAAACTCTATAACCACTGAGCACCAAGGACAATGTCTGCTCCTCGCAGCGCCAATGGATACAAGTCCACAATGATGTCGTGCCCTTGCACCCGTATACCAACTCGGTTACACAAGCTCTCTGCCTTAAGCTTCGTGCCGTCTCCAATAGCAACGTCAAACCTCGTAGTCGGTTTGGCATTCAAACCCAATCTCCTCACCTCTCATCTAGAAAGTTATGTGTACTCCCTGAATCAATGAGGATGTGCACACAATCCTTTCTAACGAGTCCATCTACTCGTAACGTCCTCAGCACGAAAGTACCTGAATATGCATGCATCGATATTTCAGCTTGGACCACGCCCTCCTCAACGGTCTCCTCATGGCCCTCCTCTGGATACTCTCCATCATCGTCAACCTCATCATCCTCCTCAGGACCATCGATAAGCATCACACTCCCGATCGGTTTAGAACACCGATTACCAGGGGTGAAACGCTCATCAAATTGAAAGCAAAGGCCCTTCGCTCTTTGCTCCTCCACCTGGGCAAGTGTGAGAGTTCGAACAGGGGGACTAGTGCCTCCTCTAACATCTGAAGAAGGTCGCAAAGGTGGTCGAGGTCTAGTAGTCGCAGCCACTGTTTTTGAAACAGTAGAATTTTCAACCGGCGTTCTAGGAGCAAACCGCCTATCTCGGTTGTCCTAATTGGTTTTTGCTGCCATCTTTAGAGCCCTATGCTTTTGTTCCATCCTCACGGCCTTCTCAAAGGCCTCCTCAAGAGTAGTAGGACATAGAGCACGAACATTCGCTTGTATCTCCTCTCGCAGCCTTAAAATAAATGTACTCATCAATGTACGTTCAGGCTACGGTGGCTCACAATGACTACTAACTCTTACAAACTCAGCTTGGTACTCCAATACGGTAGTCCTTTGAACTATCTTGCTTAATGTGGTAGCAAAATCTTCATATACCACTGTCTCAAATCTGCGTGTAATCCTCCTACAAAATCAGCCTATCCGATAAATCCACCACCATGAATTACTGATCTATACTAATGCAATGCCGTTCCTTGGAGGTGAAAGCTTGCTATCTGGACTTTTGCATCTTCCGCTGTACCTTGACAATCAAAATATTGTTCAACTTGAAACACCCAATCCATTGGATCACCACCTTGGAATTTTGGAAAGTTCAAACATGCGTTTCTCCCTCGAATAGCATTGTCAAGTTTGCAAAAGATCCTTGGATCAGGTCTAAACCTTTGTGCATGTTGATCATCTTCTTTAATTCCTCGAGCATGTCCATTACCATCTCCATAGGGATCAACCTCATCCTTATAGTGCCAATTCTCCTCATCAACGAAGCGTATTGGTGCCGCACGCCTCTCGGGTTCCACCACCGCCAGTCTTGGGTTTTGTAACGAAGGTGGGGAATGATGTGAAGGCATAGGTAGGAGGGGATCATTGACACTCATATGACGCACCTGGACCTGTGGGGTATCGGTTCTATAGGGTCCCACCGCTGGTCCTTCTTGAAACTCCGTTCGTCGTCGATGAGATGATGAACCCAATCGATTCATGACATATTCCTTGAATTCATTGTGATCATTTTGTATGTTGTCAACTCTATACAACAATGTTTGGAACATGCCCCTTAGTTCATCCATATTTGAACCCATGGACGTTGGTTGACTTGGTTCTACCGTGGTCACTCCAAAGGAATTGGCCTCACGGTTAGGATCATCGTGCATTGAGTCCTCCCTTGTCGGTATGCTCTCCATAGGTCTCCTTGTTGATATCATCTTCCTTATTTCAACCATTAATGGAGGTCTGAGGTTCGCCTGCTTTGATACCAATTAATAGGCTTTGATACCAAATTATTAAGCTCTGATACCAAATTGTTAGGCTTTGATACCAAATGATAAGCTCTGATACCAAATTGATAGGCTTTGATACCAAATTGATAGGTTCTGGAACCAAAAGATCGGCTATGGAATAATTCCTTAAGATCTGAATTTATTATTGGAAGCAGTTCGCATAACCGTGGGAAAATATTTGTCAGATATTCTGCAGTAGTCAAAAAATTACGAAACTAATTGGGTTGGATCCATAACTTCCTAATCTACAACTTTAGTATTTATGACCTTCACAGATTCGAACTGTAGCAGGGATGAAAATATGGAATAACGTGGGTGATGGTGGTGGTGACGGGTGGAGTGGATGTTAGGGTTAGGGATGGGTATGGAGATGAGGGTGGATTGTGGAAGTGATTAAGGGAAGTAGACGAAGGGAACAAAGTAGTTGAGATCCCAAAGAAGAGGGGTGACTCAACAGATGAGGGAGATTAGAAGGGAGGAGAAACCTTGCCAACGGTAGATGTGGAAGGATGGTGAAGAGGGAGGAGGGAGAAGTCTAGAGAGAAGATAGGAGGCAAGAAATCAAGAATTCAATAGCATTATGTAGTTGGTTACCATCCACATATTTATAGTGGCTAGCCAACAAGTCTTAAAACAATATGAAATTGTAATTCTGGAGGATTCCCATCGATCGCATTCGAACGCCATCAAAAAGCCCCTTCTCTAGATTTGCGAACGCGACACAGGCGTTCACAAGTCGTTCGAACGCGTGCGTTCACAAATGCGGGCATTCACAAGGCGTTCACAAGATGTTCACAAGTGTTCGAATGCAACTCCAACTGCGTTCGAACGCGACCTATAGGAATTTTATTTTTAATGAAAATAAATACCTAATGCAATAAGAAAAGATCCTAACTAAGTATTTCAGACACATGGCTGGACATGAAGGGGTGTTGCGCACCTATAAATTGTTGAGCCAGAGTTGCACATGGGCTGGAACAAAAAAGGATGTACAAGCCTACATCAAGGCTTATGAGGGGGTGTCAAAGGGCAAAGACGGAATCGGCAAAACTTGCTAGCTTGCTACAACCGCTTTTGATTCCAATAAAGGTTTGAGAGCATGTCGCCATGGATTTCATCGACGGTCTACCCAAGGCTAGAGGACTTTCCGTGATCATGGTGGTGGTATATCGCCTCAGCAAGTATGCATATTTTTCAGCCTTGGTGCATCTCTACACGACAAGGAAGGTTGTGGAGGTTTATGTGCGCGACGTGGCCAAAATGCATGGTATGCCAAAGTCAATTGTTTCAGATCATAATCCTATATTTGTGAGTCAATTTTTGCAGGAATTCTTTGCTCTCCAAGAGACTATCTTTTGTATGAGTTCAGCCTATCACCCTCAAATGGATGGCCAATTCGAGGTGCTGAATCGTTGCTTAGAGCAATATTTGCAGAGTTTTGTCGGCGAGTGACCGTGGTAGTGGCTATCTTATTTGCCATGGGCTAAGTGGTCTTACAACACGGCCTTCCACTCGGCCATTAGCATGACCCCGTTCGAGGCCATTTGTGGTTAGCTGCCTCTAACCTTGCATACATAATTGCTATCGGCCCTAACCGATCGAACTGAGGTGGATGCAGTTTTGCGAGCATGTGATGAAATGTTGAGGAGACTCAAGATTCACCTAGCAGCTGCCTAGATCCGAATGAAGCAAGTATATGACCAGCGACACCAAGAGAGGTCCTTCACGATTGGGGACTAGGTCTATATTAAGCTCTAATCATATCAACAAAGCTCGGTTAGACCCATTCCTAATCAAAATTTGGCTCCAAATTTTATGGACCGTACTAGGTGATCGAGAAGATTGGACTCATGGCGTACCATCTAGACTTATCTAAGGAGGCGCATATACATCCAGTTTTTCATGTCTCAAGTATTAAAGCTAGAGTTTCCCTTACAAAGCCGATTGCAGTTGTTCCACTTGAGCAAATAAGGGCAAACCCCGACGAGTCAGAAGTTGAATCAAGTACTCCAATTCCAGTTAGGATCCTAGCCAGATGACACTCTTGAGTTCAGGACGAGTGGGTGATTGATATTTTGGTGGAGTGGCAAGGATGCACAGTGGACGAGATAACTTGGATGCCTGAATCTGACTTCATGGACCGCTATCCCGAGTTGACAGCTTGAGGGCAAGGTGAACGGAAGCGTGGTGGAGTACAACTCGGTCCATATTGGCTCCACTAGCGACATTGGGTTCATTAGGATGAGCCTATTTATCTAGTTGATTTTTGTTTCAAGAAATAAAAAAAAAAATTTCCGAGGGGCATTCGAGCGCAAGGACTGCGTTTGAACAGGTTATGCAAACGCTTGCATGCGTTCACAAAAACAGAGAATGCAAATTGTGCGTTCGAACGGAATCGGCCCGTTCGAACGTGATCATTCGAATGCTTGCATATGTTCGCAACGACAGAGAACTGTAATTCCGCGTTCAAACGCGATCGAGCACATTTGAACGCATCGCAGTGAAAATTATTGGTTTGTTAGGGTTTTCTAACTTAGTTGTTGTGTCCCTAGGGTGAGCCTCTATAAATATATGAAGAAAATCCTAATTGAAGTAGATTTGATAATTGAAAATATATTGTGCCTTTATCTCCTTCTCTACTTGCTCTAGCCATTAGCGCCCTGTCTCATCTCCTTCCTCTTTCCATTGCCTAAGTCTTTGGTCGACTTCCTCTAACTTCTAATCTTCTCTTCGACAACAACTTCTCTCCCTTCACACCAAAGAATTAACCTAGCACCTATCTAGCCATTGAAGGTGTAATGCCCCCGCCCGGCACGGGCACGTGCATGCCCACTCGCCCACACGACACACGCGGTGCACGCGACAGGTCGGGCGGGGCCCATTGCACACTAATACACTCCTATGCACATATAATCACGACATCATCAAATAAAACCTACCAACATATCCATACCCACATAGTCCAACACCAAATAAATTATACTATCAACCAAATAAACCTATTAATATATGAATATCCAAATCCATAATAATATACACTAGACCACTACATAATCTGATAGAACCCACACAGGCCACGACAAACCATCAAGATATAACTAAAACAACTGATACACACACGAGTACACTAAAATATGACATATATTATACAAATCATCATCTGATACAATAAAGTACAATTATAACAAACAACAGTACAACTCAATTTCTATACAAATTATTATCTATACCGTCTCGCTCATATAGCTCACCTTATCAATCTAAAATATCTTTTCAGGAGGATAGTTGATAGAAAGGGTGAGGATACCCGAGAGGGTTAGGACATGCTTGGTAGATGATTGATCGCTTGACATAGTCACGATCCTGTTGGCCTTACATCTAAGATCATTAGTTTGTGTGCGCAATAGACATTCGAACATATACCATTCGCCAGGGCATATGTGGCGAGTTATCCTCACAAGATTTCTATCAGCTAGAAGGGTGCTCGGTCTAGATGGATGTTGATACCCTTAGCGGATGGCAAGGTATGGTTATATTTGAGATACTCCTAGCGGATGGTAGAATATACTTTGAACCTTCGAGCATGATGTTGAGACCGGGTATCGAGTGTTGACTATGCACAGTGGTCTAGTATGATGATATTATACCGAGATGTCGGTGATGATCGTGATGTTGAGAAAGGCATATGATTTCATTATCATCTGATATACCTGATTATCGAGTGGTCAATATGCATCATATGTGGTTGCATTTAATATCATACATAGTTGGCGTGCATCATGTGTGTTATATTTGAGAGAGTTATGATGATAGTATGACATAAAGATTTATTTATTCATTGTCGAGAATTATATAATTTATCAGTTATGACATGTTATCCACTTTTTAATTATGTATTATTGAGGATACATTCATATATTTATTCATGACCTAATACTCTTTTTAATTCATATTATCCAGTACATGATTTACTCTCTATTTGGCTTCACTGATTCGGGGTAAGGTCTATTCACTGAGCCTCTTGCTCATGACACTCTTTATTTCTTTTTTGACCCCCTTCAGATATCTGTTACGTGATAGCAACTTGAGATATCTCAAGGAGATATTTTAGAAAGATGAGGTGAGCTATAGATGTGAGATGGTATAGAAGATAGTTTTACCAGATATTGAGTTGTACCATTATTTGATATTTGTACTTCATTGTATAGACGATAAATTATATAATATAGGTCAAATATATAGTGTACTCGTGTATCAATTATTTAGTTGTATCTTGATGGTTTGTACTAGCCTGTATGGGTCCTGTTAGATTATGTAGTGGTCTAGTGTATACTATTGTAGACTTGGATATTCATATATTAACAGATTTATTTGGTTGATAGTATGATTTATTTGACATTGGATTATATAAGCATGGATATGTTGGTAGGTAGTATTTGATGATGTCATGATTATATGTGCACAGGAGTGTATCTGTGCGTGACAAGCCCCGCTCGACCTGTCACATGCGTCGTGCATGCTGTGTGGGCGCGTGGGCGTGCACGTGCCCGTGCCGGGCGGGGGGTGCTACACGATTGAACGCGAAAGGGGTCACCTTCGAACCCCTTTGCGAATACCTACATTAGGTTCGCAAAAACAGAGAATGCGAAATGTGCGTTCGAACACAGTTGGGCACGTTCGAACACTCACGTTTGAAAACCTACATCAGTTCGTATCGACAATGAACACCTTTTGTGTGTTCGAACGCAGTCGGGCTCGTTCGAATGCGATCAGCAGGAGTTCACTAGAATTAGGGTTAATAATTATTATTTTGGTTTATTGGCTAGCATCTATAAAGGTGTGGATGGCAGCCAAAATCATTATGCTTAATGAATATTGGTTTCTACCCTCCTCTATCCTCTCTCTAGTCTCTCTACCCTAATCTCCCTCCTCCCTCTTCACCAACCAGTAGTCACCTCTACCGTTGGCAAGGTCTCTTCTAACTTTTAATCTTCATCGTCTATCGAGTCCTCCCTCCTCCTTCGGATCTCGACCACTTCTTCTTCTTTGTCTTTTTCCCTTCACCTACTTCAACAATGCACCCTCATCTCCATCATCATCCATAACCCTAACATCCACTCTACCCGTCACCACCACCTTCATCTCCACTATATCATGATTTCTTCCCAGTTGTAGTTCAAATCCGTGAAGGGCATAAATATAAAATATGTGGATTGGAGAGTTATCGATCGATCAAACTTAGTTTAGTAATTTTCTGACTACGGGAGAATTTTAGTGAATATTTTTCCTCGATTGCATGGATTATTTCCTATAATAAATTTAGATCTTGAAGGGATCATTCTGTAACCTATCACACATCAAATACAATTGATCTCAACTAAAGAAGTCAAGTAAGCAGGACAAGAAAAAGGCCATGGTAGCAGCATTGGGTTAAAGTGATTAAAGTAGCTCCAATGAAGAAAATGACAAAGAGCTTGCAAATATTTGTTTTATAGTTACAGAAAATAATGAGGTATGTGAATCAATTAGTAAATATGATACGGTTCTGTTAGACTGAGCACTATTCGAGTATGAAATAGTTCCTCAATTAATCATTTTTCTTACTTTTGGGTTGAGGTAGTTATTTGCTTATTTGCTAAAGAATAAGATTTCCTATCAGTCAACAGATCTAGTCTTGGGCTTTGGCATTCAAACACAAATACCCGAGAGTAGGAAAGGGATTTGGCATTTGAACACCCAAGGGAGAAACCATGATTTGAGTAATTATCTTTTTAGTCTTTTGTTAAGTGAGTTAATTAGACGTGGGATAATTGGACTTGATTATGTTCAATCTAGCTAATCAAGTCAGGGGGCCACCTATAAATAGATGCGGTGCGCCCATGATTAGTAATTTTGGAAAATTAATTGGATCTTCTCTTCTGTTTCTTTTCTCTTCTTCCTCAATCTCCCTCAATTCAGTTGACCACCATTGTTAGCTAAGCTCCTTCCCCTTCTATCTAGTAGCCCTTTTTGTCCATAAGAAATGACACACTCTCTCCCTCATCTTCTTTGCCCTGCACACCTCGACCTACCAGATGCCACCATTACTCCACCTCCACCTAACCTAGCCAAGTTCCACCATACCCACTACTCAGCCCCTAATTTGCTAATCTATTTTGATAGATTTGATTCTCCATCCTAGATCAATCAAACCCCCAAATATTAGTCTAATCCATCCATTGAATTTTAAGGACCCTCTTAACCTTGAAGGTACATGATAGACCTATCTTCCGAATCAGAGGTTGGTTCGCGAATTGGAGGCCATATTTGGATACGCACTATTCGTATGAGTAGAAAGACACTTACAGATCACTATTTCGTGGCAGTTCGTACCGGAATATTTCTCTTCTGATAAATTACAAAGTGCTTTTGATAA
The DNA here is from genome assembly GCF_048772165.1 of Typha angustifolia. Lineage (NCBI taxonomy): Eukaryota > Viridiplantae > Streptophyta > Magnoliopsida > Poales > Typhaceae > Typha > Typha angustifolia. Next base: position 9,555,696 of record NC_133245.1, read on the forward strand.
ATTGAATGATGAATTTTGAAAATTAGAATAAAAATTTTGCTCTTAAAAATATTGTTTCTACTATTTCTCATGAAATTGAAAATTTTGAAAAGTAAAAAAAAGGGTTTCAAAAGGAAAGTCGAAGAACTATCTTCAAAATTTGAAATTTGAAGATAATGATTTTTTGAAAAGAAATTTGAAGATTTAACTTCCTCTCTTTCCAAGTTTGTGCAATGAATAGAATATTTAAAAACTTTACTTGAGAAATAGACATGCTCTCTTAATAAAATGTTATGGACTCCTCAACTATCCGATCAAGCTCGGATGCAGGGAGGCAGTCAGCGCAATTGGAGGAAATATTCTCTAAATATTCTTCTGTAGTAAAAAAAAAATTAAGAAACTAGATGGGATCGTTCCATATCTTCTTAACCTACGTTTTTGATATTCATGCCCTTCGTAAATTCTGAATAGAAATAGTGCATTCTTGCCAAGCACGTTCGAACGTGCTCAAGCACATTCAAACTTGCAATTCACATTCTCTATATGTGCGAACATATGCAGGCGTTTGAATGGAGGCATTTGAACGCGACCTCTACACATTTGAATGGACAGGACATTCGAACACAACCTCTCAGCATTTAAATGCGATAGCCATAATTCTTATTTTTAGAAGAAAACTAAGAAACCAAAACAAAAAAAGAGTCCATACATTGTATCCATATACGAGATGACTTAGTGTGGTCTGAATCACATCACCCCACCATGCTTCTTCTCACTTTGTCCTCAGATTGCAAATTTGGAATAATGGTCCATCAATGTTACCTTGGGTTTCCATGTGGCTTGTTCCTGACTTGCCCAGCTCACCAACACCTCTATAACTATTCGTCCCTCGCATCTGACCATTCTTTGTGCTAGGACCTTCTCTAGAGTGAGCTCAATTGCCTCTGATTTGGGCTCTGGTAGTTCTACGGCAACCTGCTCAACTAGACCAACTTGGGCTCTCAAGCTAGATACATAGAAGACTGAGTGAAATCGAGACAACTGATGTGATCTAGGTCTGATCGAATCAATTCATGGGAACATTGGGTTCAATCGATTGAGTTTATTTATCTTTTAATTATTTTATGATGCAAGCCTTTTAGACAAGTCTAGTTTAGTCATGTGCACTATTAAGGCAAATCAAAATAAGTCACAACAACCCTTAAGGCAAGTCTAATTAAGTTAAGTAAGTCTTTTAAGGCAAGTCTAATTAAGTTATGTAAGCCATTAAGATAAATCATAATTCAAGTTGTGTCAGCTTTTAGGGCTAGTCCTAGTGGGACTTGTTGTAACCTACCTCTATACATAGAGGGGTTGGGCTACTTGTTAAGCATCCAAGCATTGAGAAAGTATTCTACCCTTGAATTTATCTTAGGAGTAAGAGCAAAATAACCTAAGAACAGAAGTAATTTAATCTCCCTTCATCACCGCCATCGCTACCCATCATCTTTCTCACCATCACTGTAACGCCTCGGCTCGGCACGAGCACATACACACCCACGGGCCCACATGGCACGCACAGTGCACGCGATAGGTTAGGCAGGATCCGTCACGCACAAATACACCTCTGTGCTCAAATAATCCAATAATCCATCACTAATTAAATTATACTATTAATCCAAATAACCCTATTAACGTATAAATATCCAAGTCCATAATAATATACACTAGACCACAAAATAAATCATGACATCATCAAGTTAAACCTATTAACAAATCCATATCTATATCCACGACAATCATATTAGATAACTATATAATTTGGCAGGGCCCACACAGGCCATGACAAATCATCAAGATACAACTTATAACCATTGACACATGAGTATAACATAATCCGACCTGTATTATATAAATCATTGTTTAATACAATGGAGTACAAATATCAAATAACTGTACAACTAAATCTCTATATAAATTATCATCTATACTCTCTCGCATCTATAGCTCACCTTATCTTCGCTCTCCTTAGGATATCTTAAGTCGCTATCACGTACCTTAATATCTAGGGAGTTAGAAAAAAATAAAAAGAGTTATGAGTTAAAAGCATAGTGAATAGACCTTACCTCGAATCAGTGATGCCAAATAGAGAGTAAATAATATATTGGATAATATGAATTAGAAAGAAGCCTGATGCCATGTATGAGAATGTATATATGTTTCCTTGATGACATATATATAAATAAAATCAAGATTATTTCATGAATGAGCATATTATATCCTCAATCAAAAATATATCTCATGATAAAATTACAATATAACATCACTGAATATAACAACATATGATGTATAATAATTATGATCCAATGATAATAGTCATATCAATGATGATGCATGATGCATGCCAACCACTAGATAATCATATATGTCAGAGCTAGATATAATCCACATATCTCTCACTATCTCAATTATTCGTCTTAAATCTGAATATCATCCATCATGCTGGACTACGATACTCGACCCCAAACTCGATACGCATCATGCCACAAGCTTAGAGCATATCCTGTCATATGTTAAGAGTATCTTTGGAGATAAATCATACCCTACCATATGCTAAGGGTATCTCAAAAGATAATCATACCCTACTACATGCTAAGGGTATTTTAGTAAATAATCATATCCTATCATACACTAAGGATATATCAATGATAGTTGTACCCTATCATATGCTAAGAGTACAACCATCAGCTATTACTATACTCTGCCATATACTAAGAGTATGTCCGGTACTAATCCAGACCAGATACCCTTTCAGCCATCATATCACATACACATACACATGTATTTCATAATTTTTTAATACATGATAGATCATATGCATATATCCAGTACTACAACAACTCATGAAATTCATAAATTTAGGTGGTAAAGAAGCCAAGAGAAAGCTAATATAATGCAGACTCCAACCATGTATATAACACATGGATACTCCTACTAATCTATCACATGCATACTTATGATAGAGATCATCTTGATATAAAATCATAATAGTATAGTCACCACCAATCATCTCTAAATATCACCAATGTGCTCATATCCTAGATTAGCATAATAAAATACATGATAAAATATGCTCGATTAAAATCATCTCTAGATAAAATTATATAATTATGCTAAAGGCCAAAACATGCATATACATAATTATATAATATATCCTAGTTTGGAAAAGGCGTCTAAGGAATAAAACTACTCACATCTGATCAAAAGATGTAAACCAACATATACCTCACATCCGGCAACCGAGTGACAATTCATCGTTAACTGGGTCCATGGGGTTACACATAAAGGGTTCGGGATCTGCAAATGTTTAGGTAACATAAAGTTAGTCGTTTATCCGATTGTAATCCATTCAAGTAAAATATGATGATTTATTAGATTTTAGCATTTCTACTTATCTTTATAACTAGTTAGATTTATAATTATACATAAAAATAAAGATATAAATATAGATAAAAAAACCTAATTATAATTAAATTGTGGTTCTCACTCTATCTTGAGTAATTAGGGACTATGTATTATTTACTTTATAAAATAATAAATAAATAAATAAATAAGCCTAGTATTTCAATTGTTACAAAATAATAGTATATAATAAATTATTAGAATTACTTAAAGAGTATATCATAAGAATAGTACATAAATCTAATAATTATAATTTACAAAGCTATCTATTAATTTAATAGAGATATAAATAAATAAATATAAGTATTACCTATATCTATGAGTAATAGTTTATAATCTAATTAATTAATTATACTAATTATAATTAATAATAATCATATTGAAGAATATATATATATATGATTATTAAAATAATTAATATCTAAATAATCTATTTGCATTAATTAAGAAAGAAATACCTAAATAAATAACATAAATAAAATAAAATAAATAACACTGCCACCTGTGCTAGGCTCGATCCAGCACTGCCTGCTATAGTGCACTATGCAGAAAGAGAAGGAGGAGAAGCTGAGGAAGAAGAAGTAGAAAGGAAGAAGAAAGAAGAAGAAAGAATAAGAAGAAGAGAATAGGAAGAGGAGGAAGAGAAGAACGAGAGCAGGTGATGGAGGGGGATTGCGGACCTAGGCCGGAGCGGAGGGCATTGGCCCTTATGGCCATCCAACAGCTGGCCTCTCGCCGATGGCTTGGCTCCAGCAAGCTTGAGCCCAAGGGTAAGAAAAAGAAAAAGAGAGAGAGAGAGAGAGAGAGAGAGGAGCTCATTGGCGCTCGATGGAGGTAGCGATGGTGGGTTCTGACAGCGGCATGTATTTGTGAGATAGGGGGAGAGAGAGAGAATGAAAGAGAGAGGAAAAGAGAGAGAGAGAGAGATAATGAAAGAGAGAGGAAAAGAGAGAGAGAGATAATGAAAGAGAGAGGAAAAGAGAGAGAGAGGAGCTCACCGGTGCTCGATGGAGATGGTGATGGTGGGTTTCAGCGACGGCACATATTTGCAAGAGAGGAGAGAAAGAGGGTGAGAGAGAGAGGGTGAGAGAGAGAGAAAGAATGAGAGAGAGAGATTAAGACAGAGAGCGAGGCAGTGGGGACGTTGGCACTGTGGGTGAGGTGCCAGCAGGCCCACCAAAGCTAGATGGCCCGGCTTGGTTGGCCTGGCCGGCAGTTGGGGGTGCCACGCTCCCCCAGCCCATGCCACCCCAAAATGGCACGATGCCAGCCACGTTGTGCCATGCAAAACTTTTTTTCTTTTCGTTTTTTAGGGATAGGTTGTTACAATCACCACCACCATCATCCCTCACTCCACCCTCTCCATCCACTATCATTCACCCTAACCAAAGCATACACTTCCTTGTTGTGGATTATCTTTAGTCAATTCGTAACAATTTGGTATTAGAGCCATCGTTATCCTTAGACCAGATGACAATCACACGAGGGGTGGCAGCAAGAGTAACCGAGGAGACTTCTACGATCAGGGATCCAGCACCGGCAACAACTACTTGACTACCTGAGAACACAAGTCCACCGCCAGAACTGTCAACTCTACCACCATCGACAGTTTAGTCGGAGATGCTTCAATCCTTGCAATCAATACAAGCATTCATGGCTGAGATAGGGTCTGCTATTCACGAACTCCATGATGAACAGACTCTACGAGCACAAATAGAGAGTGTTGCGGCTCCCAAACATCTAAGCGTAGAATCGGTTGAAGAGGAGGATGTCGTAGGGTTTGGAGTGGACCCATCCTTTGGGCGTGCATACCAATGGACGAACCCACTAGGGATAGGCACACTAAAACTCCACCCCATCTAACGGCTAGGGCTTGGTCTAATCTGACGATGCCTAAGGCTTGAATTGAGCCACCCGTAACTAGGGTTTGTCCCAAAGAAGATCAGGGTAGACATTGGCATGAACTGCCTGCACCAAGAGTTGGGCTTGAGCAACCCGCGGCTAGAGGTTGGTCCGAGCCACCTACGGCTAGGGCAGGCAATGGTCCGGACGAATGGGTCGTGGAGTTGATGCCATAGTAGGGTCCCCCTCCACGTGGAAGAAGGGACACACGCGAGGAACAAGGACATGCCATCCATGAAGATGGGCTATTTATAGGGGTTCAAGTTTGGACCATACGACTCGATTTCCCCAAGTTCGCGGGAGATGAGCCACTAGACTGTCTCTATCGAGCGTTCTTCACCTACCAAGGGACCCTAGACCACTAGAAGGTCCTAATAGCCTCATTCCACTTAGAGGATGTCGCGATCAGATGGTTCCAAGTGGCACAATAAACTCAACTATCTCTGTCTTGGGATGAGTTTGCGCCCACCCTATGTACTCGGTTCGATTCGACTGAGTATGAAGACTTTTAAGGAATCTTGACTAAGCTAACTCAATAGACCATGGTCTGAGCTTATGCAGAAGAGTTTGAAAGAATTTTCAATCACGTACTGAGTTGGTCAAACGCAGCCCTCCGCAACACCTTCATCAGTGGACTTAGGTCCGATATATAAGCGAAGGTCAAAGCTATAAGGCTTAGGACATTGTTGGAGGCCTTTTCTACAATGGTCATGATGGAGGAGAAGGTCAATGAGCTACGAAGAAGCTCCAAGGTGCCATGGAGCCCTACGGGCTGGAGAGAATCCCGGTCAACTCCATTGAGCAATACTGGATTTTGTCCTCTCACTCGACCACAAGGGGGAAGTCCCTACCACCTAGTGCTCCTCTCATCGACTTCGGAGGGCAACGGAAGAGCTTCTCCTGAAGGCTAACCCTAGCACAAATCAAAGAAAGGAGGGCTAAGGGTTTATGCTTCTACTGTGATGAGAAGTTTGCTCTAGGACTCAAGTGTGGTAAACAACCTGCAACGATCATGTTCCTCGGAGGAGACGAGGAGGGCGAAATGGTGTCGTGGGGCAATGAAGAGGAGGTAGCAGATATGGAGGTCGCAGACCATAGGGATGAGGTGCATGCTGAGTTGAGCTTACATGCCTATTCGGGCTCGCGACACCCCTAACCTTATGGGTAGAAGGTTCAATCAAGAAGCACCGAGATGAGATACTAATTGACTCGTGCAGCACACATAATTTCATGGATGAGAAGGTGTGACAAATTGGGTTGGGGGTGACTCCAACCATCGGACTCGATGTAGCCATCGGAGATGGCATAGTCTTACGGACCAATAGTAGGTGTGATGGAGTTGAGGTGCAGATCCAAGGTGAGGTGTTCCAGTTGGACTGGCACCCTTTGGTGCTCAAGGGGGCCGACTTGGTCCAAGAGTTCAATGGCTTCTGGGGTTAGGCCCAATCCTAGTTGATTTTGGCATATTCGACTCGAAGGGTTGTAGTCGAACCCTAGGGCAAGGCTTCAAGTCCTAAATAGGTTACCACAAGCTGGTTGCCATGCTTGTTGATGCGGTTGGTCTCAACAATGGAGGAATCGAACCCAAGTAAGCCAATAGCCACTGATTTGAACTCACTTCTCCAAAGGTTTGATTAAGTCTTCGAAGAGCCGCATGGATTATCGCCGATCCGTGACCACGATCATCGGATTGAGATCACACTGGGAGCTGGACCAATAAAGGTGAGGCCTTACCAGTATCCACATGCCCAAAAGGATGAGATCACATGACTAGTGCGAGACATGTTGGACCAAGGCATCATCTAGCAAAGCTATAGTGCTTACTCTTCACAAGTGCTCCTAGTACGAAAGAAGGACAACTCATCTGCGTGCATTACCAAGCACTAAATGCTATCACCATCGGGGAGTGATATTCGATAGTGGTTATTGAGGAATTATTGGACGAGTTAGCTGGTGCCACCATCTTCACCAAGCTAGATTTGTGGGCTAGCTATCACCAGGTTAGGGCATGGGCAACCGAATTCACAAGACAGCCTTTCAAACCCATGATAGGCATTACGAGTTCCTTATAATGCCCTTTGGCCTGACCAATGCCGCAGCAACTTTTCAAGGGCTGATGAATGATGTATTTTGCCCACTCCTTTAATGGTATGTTTTGGTATTTTTTGACGATATCCTCATTTATAGTTGATCGAGAGAGGAGCACCTACACCACCTATGGATAGTCATGGAGATATTATAGGCACACAGGCTAAAAGTGAAGAAAAGCAAGTGCCTTTGGGGGCAGCCACGAGTTGAGTACCTAGGGCACTTCATCTCTTCTGTAGATGTGAAGGCTGATCCTACGAAGATGGATAGCATGGTGCATTGGCCACAACCGAAGACATCCAAGGAGCTCCGAGGTTTCCTCGGCCTCACCGGCTACTACTGTATATTCATCTAGGGCTATGGAAAGAGCAGTTCCGCTGAACGCCCTACTCCGCAAAGACGGGTTCGAGTAGGACGACAAGGTGGAACACGCATTTGAAGAACTCAAGCAAGTCATGACCGAGGCGCCCGTGTTAGCCGTACTAGATTTCACTAAGACCTTTGTTGTCGAGTGTGACGCATCTAGGTCAGGGATAAGCGCAATTATAATGCAAGAAGGGCAACCCCTAGCCTACATGAGCAAGGCTCTCTAGCAACGATCATGCCATTTGTCGACGTATGAGCGAGAGATGTTAACCATGGTCACTGCTGTTAGCAAGTGGCGCCCATATCTGATCGAAAGGCAATTCATAGTGTGCATGATACGAATCGAGTCAAATCGAATCACATCAAAGGGAGATTAGGCTCAATGGATTGAGTCTAATTATCTTATTTGGTTATTTGGTTTAGTTAGAGTCTTAGTAGGTTAGGATTTTAATTAATTGGCTAAATCCAACTCTTTGCAATTTTGGAAAAATATTTGTGGAATATTCTACGCGTATCCAAAAAATATCAAACTAGTTGGATAAGGTCACCAACCTCCAAATCTACAACTTTAATATTCATGACTTCTAATTGGAGAAGATAAGGAAGACTGGTTAGCTGGTTTGTGAGGGTTTTAACTTAGTTATTAATTTGTTTGGATTTGCTAGAATTGTTTAATTTAGTTGATGAGTCCCTAGGGCGAGCCTCTATATATATGTGGAGGAAACCCTAATTAGAGTATGATTTGGATGATAATCCAATTGGATTATTGATTTCTTGCCTCCTATCTTCTCTCTAGACTTCTCCTTTCTCCCTCTTCACCATCCTTCCACCTCTACCTTTGGTAAGATTTCTCCTAACTTCTAATCTCCCTCGATCGTTGAGCCACCCTTCTTCTTTGTGATCTTGACCACTTCGTTCCCTTCGTCTACTTCCGTTAATCACTTTCGCAATCCATCCTCATCTCCATACCCATCCATAACCTAACATCCACTCCACCCATCACCACCACCATCACCCACATTATTCTGTGTTTTTAGCCCTGCTACAGTTTGAATCAGCGAAAGGCATAAATAGGAAAATTGTAGATCAGGAAGTTACGGACCTATCCAAATTAGTTTTATAATTTTAGAACTATCGAAGAATATCTGATAAATATTTTCTCATAGTTACGTGGACCGATTCCTACAATAAATTCAGATCTTAAAGATTTGTTCCGTAGTCGATTTGATATTAGAGCCTATCAATTTGGTATCAGAGCCTATCAATTGGTATTAGAGCAGGCGAACCTTAGACCTCCATTAATGGTTGAAACAAAGAAGATGACATCAACATGGAGACCTATGGAGAGCACACCGACAAGGGGGGACTCAATCCACGATGACCCTAATCGTAAGACCGATTCCTTTGGAGCGACTATGGTAGAACTGAGTCAATCAACGCCCATGGGTGTGAATATGGGCTTGGCGGATGATGGTGGTGAATAAGTGGTAGTGGAAGGGTTATGGGTAATGGAAGTGTTAGGGCAAGTGTTGGATAGATTGGAAGAAGGGGGAGAAGTAGACCGCCCCTAAGGGAATAGGGTGATTGGCCGATCGATGGAGGTTAGAAGCAGTGTCCCCGGGGATCAAGAGAATAGGAGTGAAGAAGATGAAGGAGAAAAGGCAAAATACTCAATTCATCAATAATGACTCCAAAGTTGCTATCCACAGCTTTAGAGGCTAACCAAACAATTCAAAAATAACCCTAAATAATACATTCTTGCCCGATCAGATTCAAACGCACATATTTCTCACTTTTTTGGATTTGCAAACGTGATGCAGGCGTTCGTAGCACATTCGAACGCACATATTTCTATATTTCTCACTTCTCTGGATTTGCGAATGCGATGCAGGCATTCGCAAGCATGTTCGAATGCACAATTCGTACTCTCTAGATGTGCGACCTGATGTAGGCATTCACAACTGCGTTCGAACGCACTCCACCCGCGTTCAAACGTGACATAGATAAAAGTTATTTTTTTAAGAATTAAACACTAAAATAAGAAACAAAGACACCCCTAAAGTGTATTCATGCTCGAGACAACATCGGTAAAGTCCGAATCATATCATCAACCTGTTAGGGTTTTATTTGTTGGCAATTGTGTACAAAATATTCTAAGTGTATTTTTTCATATATATGAGTTTTACACAAGTCTAGAATATCTCTGGTTTGAAGAATTGCAAGATTATTAGAGAAAAGCCGTTGAATTCACACTGCGTTCACAAACGCGTTCGAACGCGGAATCGGCGTTCACACAGACAGAGAGCCACGTTCACAAATGCGTTCGAACGTGGGTATTGCGTTCACACAGACAGAAAGCCACGTTCACAAACGCGTTCGAACGCGGGTACTGTGTTCACATAAACAGAGAGCTGCGTTCACAAACGCATTCGAATGTGGGAACTGCGTTCACACAGACCGAGAGCTGCGTTCACAAACGCGTTCGAACGCAACCTGAAGAATTCAAGCTGTCGCGTTCGAATGCACTTAGGCCCGTTTGAACGCACCTAAGATTAACTCAGGCTGTTCGAACGCACCCGGGCCGCGTTCAAACGCACCTATGAAGTTTGCAATTTATTGGATGGGCATTGTGAACGGTTGGAGTCCACTAATATACATGGTAAATGATGAGTTTATTGAGAAACCAATTGAGTCATGGGATAAGACAGATTATGAAAAAGTTGGCTGGAATAGCAAAGCAATAAATGTAATTTTTAGTTGTGTTGTGTTTCCTTGGAAGAATTTAGAAGAATTTCTACTTGTGAAATAGCAAAAGAAGCCTGGACAATCTTAGAAACAACTCATAAAGGAACTATGGCTGTAAAACTTTCGAAACTTCAGAGGTTGACTACTAGTTTTGAAACCCTATGTATTGAGGAGAATGAAACATTTGATGAGTTCTATGCAAAGCTGAGCGATATAGTCAACTCCAGTTTCAACCTAGGAGAGAAAATTCCTGAAAACAGAATTGTCCGTAAGATCTTTAGGTCTCTTCTAGAAAGGTTTCAGGCAAAAGTTACAGCTATTGAGGAAAGTAAGGACATCGACTCTATGAAAGTTAAACAATTGGTAGGAAATCTACAAACATTTGAGTCGTCTTTCAAAACCGAGGAAGTCCAAAGGGATGGCTCTATCCACTATTGAACAAAATTTAGAGTCTGATGATGAAGGTGATTTAGATGTTGAGATGTTGGCTATGTTTGTCAAAAAGTTCAATAAATTATTTCGGAAGCAATGCTGAAAATTTTGAAAAAAGCAAAGCTTTTGTGAAAAAGAAGAATACTGTGAGTTCGAATACAAGTGGTAGCAACAACAATGTCAAACAGAAAAATAAGAATTCTGAGAATAAAGTTTAATGTTTTGGATGTTCTGGTTTTAAACACATCGCACAAGAATGCCCTAATCGTCTTAAGAGAAAGGGTAAAGCTATGAAAGTTACTTGGGATGACTCAGATGAGTCTAATGATGATTCTAAAAAAGACGAAGAAAACTTTGTAGCCTTTGCCTCCTCTTTGCTTAATATTAACTCTGTTGTTGATACTGATAGTACAGATGATCATGATATGCTACCAGCTGAGGAAGATGAATCTGAAATTCAAAAGGCATATAATGACTTGTACCTAGAGTCGTTTAAACTCAAGAAAAGCTATCTTAGATTACTTCAACGACTCAAGGTAATTGAACCAGAAAGAATTCAATTTGAGGAGAAGTACAAATTGGAGCTTGAACGTGTTAAAGACCTTCTGAACAACTTGACAATGCGAAAAATAAAATGAAGGCTGATGAAATTTGAAATTGAACTAGAGCGATTGCATAAGGAAGTTACATATTTAAAAGGGAAGTACAAACTTGACGAGATTCTAAAAGCTCAGATCTCTATAAAAGATAGGTATAGTGTTGGATACACTGGTAACTCAAATAATAATAAAACTATTTTTATTTCTGCAGGTATACAAAAGGAAGAATACCTAAAGCCATCAATCGCATTTTCAAAGCAATCTTGGATGAATCCTTCTAAACTGAAGTTGAATCTACAAACTAGTGAATCTTCGACGGTACCGAAGGTAAATTTTAGTCACACTCCTCAACAGGTGAGTAGAAAAGGGTTTATTCCGACATGCTATCATTGCGGCATTCTAGGGCATATTCGACCTCATTGCAAATTTTTGCAAAAACCTAGAACTTCTTTTATTTATGAGATGAAAACAAAGGTCATATGGGTCAAGAAAAGTGATTTGAAATGTTATATTGTGCATACAGCCTTGAAAGCTTTAAATTCTGATTTGTGGTATTTAGACAGTGGCTGTTCAAGACATATGTCGAGTGACAAGTCGTTATTTTCTAATCTTGAAAAACATGAAGGGGGAGTTGTGACATTCGGAGATGGTAATTCATCCAAGGTAATAGGTAAAGGAAAGGTATGTACTCTAGGGATTCCTAGTCTCAAAAATGTTCTTTATGTTAAGGGCTTGAAAGCAAATCTACTAAGCATCAGTTAATTTTGTGATGAAGATTATGAGGTAAAATTCTCCGAAAATGATTGTACTATTCTAGATCATGATGGTAATATTATATGCTATGGATCTAGAACATCTGATAATTACTATGTTGTTGGAACATCACATAAACTGAAATGTAATAGTGCCTCTTTCAACATTGCAGATCTTTGGCATCAATGTGTTGGACATGTGAATCACAAGGAATTATTTACTCTGTCCAAACAAGAAGTGGTAAGAGGAATACCTAAGATGAAAAAAATGTCAAAAAGAGTGTGCGGTTCGTGTCAAATTGAAAAACAAATTCGGATCTCACACAAGAAGGTAAATTCAGCTACCACCGACCGTGTGCTTCAATTAGTTCACATGGACTTGATGGGTCCAACAAAAACGGAAAGTCTTCAAGGTAAATGCTATATATTCTTAATGGTCGATGATTACTCTAGATATACCTGGGTTGCCTTTCTACGTGAGAAGTCTAAAACCTTTGAAGTTTTTAAATCACTATGCTTAAAATTGCAGAATGAAAAATCTACAACCCTAGTTAGAATTCGTTCTGATCATGGTAGAGAATTTGAAAATGAAATTTTTTCTATATTTTGCAATTCTCTTGGTATTCAACATGAGTTTTCAGCTCCTATAACTCCGCAACAGAACGGGATTGTTGAAGGAAAAAACTGTAACACCCCAAAAGTATAAAAAAAATAAATAAAAAAATCCTGTGACGCACGCGCCGAGCATGTGCGTCACAGGCACCTGCCACCCCCACCCGCCCCCCCCCCCGTCCTCTCTTCTCCTTCTTCTTCCCTTTCCCTTGCCGTGCACGCTACCCTACTCCCACCTCCATTAAACACCATCTTCCCCTCCTCGATCGCACCATTTCTCCACCTCAAATACCTCTCTCCATCTCTTCTCGTGGGTTGCCGACGCCGGAGCCGCCGAGCTTGCTGACCAACCCCCTTTTTCGGTAAGCCCTCCTCCCCTTTCCCTTTTTTTTCCCCTGTTACTTCTCTCCTCGGCCTCGTGCTATGCCGCTGCCGTCCCCGTGCTATGCCGCCGGCACCATTGGCCTCGTGCCGCACCGCTAGCGTCGCAGCCCCTCGGGCTTTCTGCTCTCCCTTCGTCTCCTCCCTCAGAAGAGAAATACCGAGGGAGGGTGGGGGGTTGTTAAACCCCCCATACCGCCCCGTTAGTGGGCTGCAGTCATACCGCAGTCCACTGAGCCCCTTGGTGGGCTGCGGTCCAGACCGCAGCCCACTAGGCTTGAGTTGGGTGGACTGTAGATCGCAGCCCACCAACCAAGCCTTTGGTGGGCTGTGGTTGGACCCCAGCCCACTTCAGCCAAACTTGTGGGCTGCAGTCCAATTGCAGCCCACCTTGGCCCCCTTTGCCTATTGGGTTAGGTTTGAGCCTAACCCAATACCTCTAGCCTAGTCCATTTAGGACCATTTGGGCTATATAACCCTGTTTATCTTTTTCACCTGATTTAATTAGCCTGATCCCTCGTAATAACAATTTAGTATCATGTGAATTTTAGGATAACATAAGACTCGCCCTACGAGACCCTTGACTTATGTAATTGCCAACCATAAATGCGCTAATAAGATAATTAGTTCTATTAGTTCGCTAATCTTACGTATGGCTTACTTGCGTGAATTAATAGGATTGACACCGCGTGAAGAGGATTTTGGGATTCCGGAGGAGCCGGCTAGATGACGAGATTTACCCTACTGTGGAGATCCCCCCAAGGCGAGTAGAGTTATACAAACCTAGAATAATATAATTACAGTCATTATACCTGTCATGACACTGTAGGAAATGTCGGTATTAATGCATGTAGTTAGTACACCATGTTATATTTTGGCATATGCAGTTATTGATAACTTGCTCATCATAATATTATGAGAATGTCAATGTAGCATAAACATTAGTGTGATAATGCTTTACATGTATCTTGTATGGTATACCATTGCATAAAAGTATGATTGCCGCGAATATAGAATGTAACGATCATGATGACTATGACATGCTTTATACACTCATAGACACTACACCACTTTCACCTATCATTAGTAGTCGAATTCTGACTAGGCAGTACCCTTACTCACTCAGTCCAGGGTTAAGGGTAGAGTGTATCTTATATGTCTATACTATTAGCGGCCTACACCTAAGGTCGGGAAGCCTGTGTGACATTCAGGTAGTTATACTACACAGTCAGGACTAGATTATGATGATAGAAGAATATGATTGTGAGGCGGGGATATAACTCTAGCGGTACCCGACGACACAGGGTTAGGACGTCTATTGATGAGCCGAGGGCTCCCGATTCTCTCGCTGAGGGCGGTGATGATTTAGAGGGAGTGAGATATGGGCTTACGACCGGGGGTCCTTAGTCTAATGGCCACAGACAACCGGTCACATGTAGTGTCGCCATACACGTGTAGGTGGCATTACCGCTAGACGTGTATATATCCCCCTTCGATGTATGAGATGATGGATGATTATGTGATGGATGGTTGTTTCTTGAGAGTATTTACCCTATGTGGTGGATAGCTCGGTGAGCGATGATAAGTATGATTAATGCTTTGGTAGGCATAAGATGACTAAACTGCTATTTTATTCCTATGCATAACATGTGAAACCTATGATTGAGATGTGTACGAATAAGAGATTGTATCAAGCTTTATATCTTTATGAACTTATCATGATACGTTTAGGAACTAGCATGTTCCAAGATAGTGACTGGTAATCTTTATCAATTGCATTGATTTAGTAAATTATGATAAGTCATTTCAATAAGCATATCGTTATCGTTAGCAAATATAGGCATACATTGGATATACACATGTGATTTCATTATTTTAGATTGTATGGATCCTACTCGCTGGGCTGTAAACTCACCAACTCGTGGTGGTATTATTTCAGAGCTAGGGGACGCAGGTGCGGGTAGCGAGGAGTAGCTGCTTTTCCTTTTCAATATGTATGTTAGTTGTATTAAGCCCCTACGAGGGCGTGATGATAATGTATTTTGGACTTTAGCATTATATTTTGGATGTATATTTGGAAGGCTTGTTGTGGCCTGTGGAACTTGTATCCGGACTATTTTAGTTGAGTTTATTTATGGTGAAATTGTGTTGTTGTGTGCCTTGTGAAATCTTTGTACTGACAGGTCATGTGATGCACAGCGTGGGGGGATTTACCCACGCGGTTTACACGTGTATTTAGAGGTTTGGGTGTTTCAACTTGGTATCAGAGCCTAGGTTCACCATAAATCCGGCAAGTCTTCCTAGATATCATCCAAATACATAGGAAATGAATAATAATAATGAATAACTAGGAGTAATGAATAATAGAGTCACACATGACTTGTGATATACTTGTGAATTAAGAACTAAACTGCGTTGAACTTACCAGGAATGCCGCCTAGACGCGCTCGGTCTATTCGTGTGACTGGTCGTGGACGGGCTTCAGCCCCCGTTGACGAACCAACTGTCGGTACTTCAGTTAGCATTGAGGCTTTGGGACAGCTTGTCAGACAACAAGAGAGGTTCATCGAAGAGTTAGTTCGCGAGCGCGCGGTGGCCATGTCTGGGATGCACATACCGAGGGAACCGTCAGGGCATTTTACTCCAGCCGAGCAGACTGGAGGTGGGTCCGCTTGGTCGCTGAACCGGTTCATGCAGCTTAACCCCTCTTTGTTCAACGGCACGACGGACCTCATGGAGGCTAATAGGTGGATGGTGGATGTGCGGAAGATCCTGACCGCTTTTGAGTGCTCGGAGAGTTGTGAGGTGACAATTGCCACTTTCCTTCTCCATGGGGAGGCAAAAGAGTGGTGGAGAGCCACTGAGCGCATAATGCTGGATCGCCTGGCTAGGGAGTACATTACTTGGAGGGCTTTTTCGGACTCATTCGATCAGAAATATTTTCCGGCATCCCTGCGTTTCGAGCTGATGAGGGAGTTTACCCAGTTGAGGCAGGGGGATATGATAGTGGCATAGTACGAGGACAGATTCAATGCCTTGTCCCACTTCTGCCCTAGAGTTATACTTGACGATACTGCTAGGGCTGACCAGTTCAAGATGGGCCTCCGAATCGAGATCCGCAAGCAGGTGAACATGGTGAAGAACCTGACATATGCAGAGCTAGTAGAGAGTGCGGGGATAGAGGAGAGGGACTTACTTGAGGAGCGCTCACAGCATCAGGAGTGGGAAACGGACGTACCGGTCGAGTTTTTGCTATGACCCTACGGGATGCTGAAGCATCCAATAATCAGTCATATTAGATGATAATTAAATCATATGCATTTCTCAATTTCTCAATCATCAATGTCATCTCTAAATATTATCATCATACTAGACCATTATGCATAGTCAACACCCAGTATCCGATCTCAACATTCTGCTCGTAGGCTCAAAGCATATCCTGTCATATGCTAAGGGTATATCAAAATCTATCCAGATCGGGTACCCTACTAGTTAATAGAGATTACATGAGGGTAACTCGTCACACGCATGCCATTGCGAACAGTAGGTGTCCGACTGTCTGTGTGCATAAACTCAATTAACCTCGAACATGAACCTGTCGTATATCAGCGGTTATAATCATCACTTCAAATATCCTTAACCCTAGCGCTTACTTGAGTACTCTCATGTTTTTTCTATTAACTTCTTTATCAATGAGATTAATGCATTTTTTATCTATATGATAGATCATGTGCATATATTCAACACCATAACAAGTCATGCAAATCAAGAATTTAGGTAGTAAGAAAGTTAAAAGAAGTATATAATGCAATGAAATCATTAATAATACATGTATCACATGTGTACTCATGCTAGTCTATCACATATAACTCATGCTAGAGATCATCTCAATATATAGTCATATCTAATTATCTCTATATATCACCATCATACTCATATTCAAGATCAGCCTAATTACATGCATGATAAAATATACTCGACTGTAATCATTTCTAGAGAAAGTCATATAATCATGTGGGAGGACAAAACATACATGTACATAATATATAATATAACATAATTTAAGAAAGGTGTCTAAGGGATAAGACTACTCATGGTCTGTTCAAAAAACACAAACCACATATCCCTCACATCTATCAACCAAAGATTAACTCATCGCTAACTAGAACCACGAGATCTTACATAAGGGGTTCGGGATCTGAAAATATTTATGTAGCATAAAGTTAGTCATTTATCTAATTAGAACTAATTCATATGAAATATGATGATTTATTTGGTTTAAAATTCCTTTTTTTATATTTTATTAAATATCTAGATTTAATTATAGATATAATTTTGGTAATATAAATATACCATTACTATGAAATAGTTAAGAATAAAATGGTTGTTCTTTTCATATAAAATAGTTTAAGTATATAATTATAAAAATAATAATAATAAGAGGCTTATATATAATTATAAAAATATAAGTATAGAGAAAATCTAATTATAGTTAATTTTTTTTAAATTCTTACTCTTTACTTTATTAATCGCTAATTACATGTACAATAATCATTATCTTGTATTTTATTTTTATAAAAAAAGTATATAATAATAAGGTGCTAGAAATACATTATATATATATATAATGAATGGTACATTTATAAATCTCATGACTATAATCAATGAAGCTAACTATTAATCTATTATATGCAAGTAATATTATATGTAAGTAATATGTACAATTGGGTGTCTATAATATAATAAACTATTAATTCTACTAACTATAATTAGCTAATAAATATATTACTGAATATATATATATATATCAATATAATTAATTTTCTATTTAAACAAATTGTATTAACTACATAAAATACTTAGATAAAGGGAAAAAGAAACAAAGCTAAAATAAAACCCCCTAACATAGTGCTGGGCCGACCCCCTGACAAAGTGACACAGTGCTGGGTCAAGCCCAGCATTGTTGCAGCCAAGAGATAGCAACCGAGGTGGGAGGAGAAGAAGAAAGGAAGAAGAAGAAAGGAAAAAGAAGAAAGAAAGAAGAAGAAGAGAAGAATAAGAGAAGGGAGGGGAGGAGATGGGCCAACGGGGAGGGGCTCGGTCATTGCTGGCCAGCCACCGACCGACCTCTTGCTGGCGTCTCGGTTCCGGTGAACCCAAGAGAGAAAGAGAAAGAAAGGGAGAGAAAAAGAGAAAGGGGGGGAGAGAGAGAGGGAGAGAGAGAGGAGGAGGAGGAAAGAGGCTCACCGGCGTCAGTGGAGGTGGCGATGACGACGGCAGGCCAGTAGTAGTAGAGAGAGTACAAACACTTTTTCTCTCTCTCTCTCTATCTACTATTGCCGCCACTCCGCCGGCCTATCGCTGCCGTCGCCACCTCCACTAACGCCGGTGAGCCTCTTTCCTCTTCTCTCTCTCTCTCTCCCCTTTTCTCTCTCTCCTTTTCTCTCTATCTCTCTTGGGTTCGTCGGAGCAGAACTGTCGGCGAGAGGCCGATCGCTGGCTAGCCAGCAGTGGCCGAGCCCCTCCCCGCCTGCGCAGTCCCCTCCCTTGCTTTCTTTCTCTCCTCCTCTTCTTCTTCTTCCTTCTTTCTCCTTTCTCTTTCTTCTTTTCTTTCTTCCTTCTTTTGCCATTCTTCTTCTCTTTTAGCTCCTTCTTCTACTTCTACAATAGTGCTGGGCCGAGCCTAGTACTGGTGACATTATTCTATTATCTACTTTATTTTATGTTTGTTTATTTATTTAATTAGGTATTACTTCCTTATTTAATGCAGATAAATTATTTAGACATTAATTATGCTCATAATAATATATATATTCTTCAACATGATGATTATTAATTTTAATTAGTATAATTAATGATTAATGAGGTTATAACTATTACGCATAAATATAGGTAATACTTATATTTATTTATTTATATTAGATTTATGAATTTTAAGTAATTTTAACAATTTATTGTATACTATTGTGTGTAGAATAAAATACTTAGTCTTGTTAATTTATTTATTTATTTATTATTTGGCATAATTAAGTAAATACTATATATAATTTCTGATTAATCAAAATAGACTAAGAATTATAAATTTATTATAAAATAAATATTATATATACTTATATCTTATTTATTTAGCTTTTACTTTATAATTATATATTTAGAATATTATAAATAAAAAGAAACAAACCTTTCTCCTTATGTTATAATTAGCATTTTATGATAATAATATAATTATAGTATTTGAATCGTATCTATAATATAGATTTAGTTATGTAATAAAAAATAAAAGAGAAGTGATTCTAAACCTAATAAACAGTTAAATTTTACTTGAATTAATTCTAATTAGATAAACGACTAACTTCATGATACTTAAATATTTTCAAACCCCGAACCTCCTTATGTGAGACCCCATGGACCCTAACGATGAGTTAATGTTTGACTGATAGACGTGAGAGATGCGTGGTTTATATCTTCTTATCAGACTGTGAGTAGTCTTATCCCTTAGATGTCTTTCTCAAATTAGGTTATATTATATATTATGTATATGCATGTTTTAGCCTCCAACATGATTATGTGACTTTATCTAGAGATGATTATAGACGAGCTTATTTTTATCATGCATGTGATTAGGTTGATCTTAGATATGAGTATAATGATGATAAATAGAGATGATTATACTGTTATGATTTTATATCAAGATGATCTCTAATATGAGTGTGCATGTGATAGACTAGCAGGAGTATGCATATGTTAAATACATGGTTGGAGTCTGCGTTGCATCATTTCTCTCTTGATTCATATTCTACCTAAATTTTTGTTATGCATTGACTTATTATCATACTGGATATATGCATGTGATCTGTCATTTAGAAAGAAAGCATGAAATGTAACTGCTATGATAGTTGATAGAAAGCGTGAGGATACCAAAGTAGGCGTGAGGGTTAGGACGCGCTTAGTGGATGATTGATTGCTCGACATAGTTGCGATTCTATTGGCTTTACGTCCGAGGTCGTTAGTCTGTGTGCGCAGTAGACATTCGGACAAATGCCGTTCGCTAGGGCATATTTGGCGAGTTATCCTCACGAGATTTCTATTAGCTAGAAGGGTGATCGGTCTTGATGGATGTTGATACCCTAGCGGGTGGTGGGGTATGGTTATCTTTGAGATACTTTTTGCGGGTGACAGAGTATGCTCTGAGCCTTCAAACATGATGTTGAGACCGGGTACTAGGTGTTGACTATGCATAGTAGTTTCGTATGATGACATATAGAGATGACATTGATGACTGAGATGTTAAGAAATGCATATGATTTTATTATCATTTGATTACCTGATTATCGAGTGGTCAATATACATCATATATGGTTGCATTTGATATTATAACATGATCATGGTCGGCATGCATCATGTGTCATATTTGAGAGAGAGTTATGATGATAGTATGACATGGATATTTGTTTACTCATTGTCGAGGATTATATATATCAGTTATGATATGTTATCTACTTTTTATTTATATATTATTAAGGATACATTCATAAACTCATTCATGACATAATTCTCTTTTTGATTCATATTATCTAGTATATGATTTACTCTCTGTTTGGCATCACTAATTCTGGATAAGGTCTATTCACTAAGCATTTTGCTTATGACTCTCTTTATTTCTTTTCTAACTCTCTCAGATATGTGGTACGTGATATCGACTTGAGATATCACGAAAAGATATTTTAGATTGATGAGGTGAGCTATAGGTGCGATACGGTATAGATGATAGTTTGTATAGAAATTGAGTTGTATCGTTATTTATTATATTTGTACTTTATATATCAGACAATGATTTATATAGTATATGTGAGATTATAGTGCACTCGAGTATTAGTTGTTTAGTTATATCTTGATGGTTTGTTATGGTGATACGATTCGGACTTCACCGACGTCGTCTCGAGCATGGATTCACTTTAGGAGTGTTTTTGTTTCATGTTTTAGTGTTTAATTTCCATTAAAATAAGTTTTCTATAAGTCGCGTTCGAACGTGGGTGGAGTGAGTTCGAACGCGGTTTGTGAACGGGGTTGTGAACGTGGGTGAAGAGAGTACACTGTGCGTTCGAACACGGTGCGTTCGAACGCATTGTGAACGCCTACATCACGTTTGCAAATACCGAGAGGCGCGTTCGATCGTACGTTCGAACGCGGTGCGTTCGAACGCGGTCGGGCGAGTTTGAACGCGGTCGGCGAAAATTATGTTTTTAGGGTTAATTTGAGTTGTTGGTTAGCCTATAAAAGGATGTGGAAGGCAACCAAAGTCAGGATTGATTATTGAATATTGAGATTGAGTTTTGTCTTGCCTCCTTCATCTTCTTCATTCCCATTCTCTCAATCCCCGGCGATGCCGCTTCTAGTCTCCCTCGACCGGCCAATCACCCTAGTCCCTTAGAAGTGGCCTTCTCCTCCCCCTTCTTCCAATCTATCCAACACTTGCCCTAACCTTTCCATCACCCATAACCCTTCCACCACCATCTTTTTCACCGGTGCCACCCCATTAACGCCGGTCCTCCACCAATCACTATTACCTAGGATCTCGTGCCTCCATCCACGGATCCAAAATAGACCATCCTAACATTCGTCCACTAAACGAACGATATCTCGAGATCCCCAACTCCGATTTGCCTGAAACTTAATTTGTTGGAAAACTCTTTTACGAGGCTACAACATATCAAAGTTTCACATCGATCCGATGGTGGCATATTTTGGGATCTTATTTCAAAGTTCCGTGCCAGATCTAGTCCAAATTAGGAAATTGGAAGAGATCGAACCTTAGCCTAAGGGGAGATCGTATCAATTTGGTATCAGAGCTCCATAGCTCGAGGCGTGATCGTATCATGTGGCTTGTGTGGGTCCTGCCAGATTAGGTAGTGGTATAGTGTATATTATTGTGGACTTGAATATTTATATGTTAACAGATTTATTTGGTTGATAATATGATTTGTTTGGTGTTGTATTATGTGAGCATAAATATATTAACAGGTATTATTTGATGATGTTATGATTATATATGCACAGGAGTGTATGTGTGCGTGACGGGCCCCGCCCATCCTGTCGCATGAGCCGCTCGTGCAGTGTGGGCGCATGGGCGTACACATGCTTATGCCGAGTGGGGGTGTTATAGTAAACTTTGCCAAATCCAACCTCTTTTTTTGTTTATGATGGCTCTACTCCACCAAAATTTGTCTTTGGTTCCTGTTGATATTTCCTATTGTTTTGTTTTTTTCGGATGTTAATCCTAACTATGTATCTTTTTTTGGAGCCCTCTACCCCATTCTGTTACTTAAAAAAACATCATAGTTTTTTTTTTGGGTTTAACCTATAGTCAAGATTACCACTTGCACATATTCCGTTGCCTCTCTCCACGAAAAATGTGGAGGCAGCACTCACAGATCTAACTCCGAGATGAAAAGAGTTCTTTTAATTTAATTAATGGCGAACAATCTGCACTCATTCGTTAATGCCTCTCGCTTATTCATATTGTTTCCATCAATCAAGTGGTCGTCGTTTAATCCGCTAAATTATATGGTTATGGCCAAAAAAAAAAGGGCCTTCACAAGTTAACATAACCTTTTTTTTAACGAGTTTTGTTTTATGATCGTTCATGAGCTCGAAGGCTAGATATGAGCTAGATAAAGGGCCGAACCTCTCTAGATACATAGATATTTTAGGCCTCACCGAGTTTTTAACTATTTAGTTTAGGCTTTAAGTTATATGCGTCGCTATTCAAGCCACCAAACTATTAACCACGAAACAATTTTTCTACAATGTTGTTTGGAGTTGGAGTTAAATTCATGACTTTCCTGGTCATGAGTAAAATACATATCAACTCTTTGGCTCTAGTTCTCGCATCATAGCACTATTCCCTCAAAGGACAGGATTCTTTGAATTTCATAATGTAGGAATTTCTTGCATCGGGCTTTGGGCACGTCTAATTGGTACTCTATTCACACACTAAAATTTTAATTTATACGAGCCTCTTGAGACATGCCAATACATGGGCTGTAGGAAATTACTGCACTTATTCCTTAGAACATTTTCTTCTACTTCTAGTACACCGCGTATAATGCACCAGCTTCTTTCCCTTCTCTGGTTTGGCTCTTTCTTCGTCGGCGTATCCTGATAGAAAGCCCTAGATTCTCGGCGAACTCCGTCTCCGTTGCCTTTCGGTTCTCAAAGGAAGCAATACGCGCTGCGAAGTCAAGGCTCTTCATCCCTCACATTCTCTCTCTTCCTTGTATGGATCAATGGAAGCCCCCGGAGGGCTTCTTCCAGACCCATCAGTCCTCTGCTGATATCTCAAACCTGTCTCAGAGTTCGTGCCCTAATTCGAGGTTTGTGCAATATTAATCTCTGTTCTAATAAAATTTTCAACACGATGAACCGATTCAATGTGGTCTTTTTTGGCATAGTTTGAGTCATGGACTGAATCAAGTGGAATTTCGAAAGGAAATTTTTTGCTTCGACAATTCTTGAAATTTTTTCCTTTTCCTTTTGACCAAAGCCAAAACCTGGCTCAGTTTCACTAAGAAGCAGCCCAAAAATGTACAGCATATACAAACCCTATACACCCTCAACAAAGCAAGTATACAAAAGTGAGGAATTGTATTATCTCACAACAACTACGAAATGAACAAAACAACAGGAAAAAAAGCAAACAACATTTTTAAAAGGGTGAGATTCTATTAGAGCTCATCAATTTGAAGTCATCTCTTCTGGTCCTTCTGTAATATCCTTGGCAGATATTTTCTGCCCAGTTCTAGTTGATGGTGGCTAACAATTTCCACCACCACCTGGCTAAAGCCATATTCATCTCATTAAGATATTGTCTTCTTACATACCCTCTTCAATTGGCTAGATAATACCCATGAGTAGTCTCACCAGCACCTTTCTGCAGAATTTACTCAGCTAGTCTATCCTTTTGATCACCTACTTACTTATGGTAGAAAGGGACAAATACTATAATGGAATCGAGCAAAGGACAACATTAAGTGATGTTAATCTACCCCTAATGAAAGAAGTTTCCCTTTCTATCCAGAGGACTTCACTTTTTCAATCACTAGAAACCACTCCTACTTTCTCAGATTTTTGTTGTGCAGTGGTAACCCAAGATTAGGGGTGGCAAAACTTGACCCGACCCGATAACCCGACATGATAACTCGACTGTTAATCGGGTTTGGGTTTAGATTAATCGGGTTCGGGTCATAAACGGGTCAACCCGCCTAACCCGATTATTAATTGGGTCGTGTTCGGGTTTATGCCTCTGACCCGTTTGACCCGTTTAACCCGTTTAAGTAAACGGGTCGGGCGGGTCGGGTGGGTCGGGTGACCCGTTTAACCCGTTTAATTTTAATATTGTATGAATTATTAGGATTGTATTTGTGTAATACACAATTTATATATAATAAATCAGTAAATATTAAATTTTATATATAATTGTATTAAATGGGTTAGACGGGTCGTGTTAACGTGTCGAGTTAACACGACCTGTTTAAGTATACGGGTTAGACGGATCGTGTTAGCGTGTCGTGTTAACTTGACCCGTTTATTAAACGAGTTAGGCGGGTCGTGTCGTGTTACCCGTTTATCAATCGGGTCGTGTTCGTGTTTACTAAATGCAACCCGTTTATTAATCGGGTCGTGTTCGTGTCAAGGTAATGTTGACCCGACCCGAATCTGACCCGACCCGAACCCGCTTAACCCGACCCGATTGCCACCCCTACCCAAGATACTCCACCGGTAAATTCTTCAATTTATAATTAAGCATATATGCAAACCTCTTATCATTCCCTTCATCACTTCCAAGATAATCCAGAGAATTCTTACCGAAATTAATTTTCAACCCTGTAATGCTCTCAAAACAGTACAAAAGGAACTTCAAAATAGCCAGTCCTTATCATCTGCCTTGAGAAAATCCAAAGTTCATCAGCATATTGCAAGTTAATCACCTAACCGTTGATGATATCAGCACTTAAACCAAAATCAGACCTTGCACTTTTGCCTATTCCAACGGTCTATTCAGCCTATCTACAACAATTACTAAAAGGAAATGGACCATAGGATCTCCCTGCCACAATCCTATCTTACACTTGAAATAATTACCGAGAGATCCATTAAAATAAAAGAAATGGAACTAGAATTAACTGCCATCTTGACCCAACTGATCCCACTTCTTACCAAATCCTTTTTACCTCATTACATCTTCTAAATAGTCCCACAAATGTTATCATAAGCTTTTTCAACGTCAAACTTAAGCATCAACTAATTTTCTTTCTTTTTCTTGAGTTGAAACAACAATTCGTGTGCACTAGTCATTTTGGATAATCCAAAATGCATCAACTTTTGATGAAAGCAAGGTTCCCAGTATCGGGATCGGGATCGGTATCGGCCGTTCGTATCGGATCAGACTAATTTTTAATTATATAAAATTCTAAATATTATTTAAAAATATAGAAAAATGTAGAAAAATTTAGAAAAAATGATAAAAAATAAGAAAACAAAAATTACTCACATATGAAGTCTAAAAACTTAAAAAATGTATTAACTTACTTAAAATTTAAAACTTTGATGAATACCGAGCTGGTTTTCGTAAATTTCTATAGTTTTCATCATCATAATCATCATAAGTTTGTAAATATTGATGTCTGGGACCTGATGTTCCAAAAAGTGATTCCATTATACTAGTCATATTGTATGGATCTTATTGTGTAACTTGCGTTTGAGGAAGATAATAATTAGTATTTGGATCTTGTGCCTAAGAATACTGAAGATACTGACGATAATAACTAGCATATGGATCTTATGATGGCTCCAAACAATAAATACTCGATGTACCATAATCATAGCAACCAAAATGCATCTCATGACGTCGCTGATATGTATATATATTCTCAGTTTCTCTGTCTTCACTTTTTTATGCCTCCTTGACTTTTCTTAACAAATGTAGATGGAACGATCTCACCACTATATGTATCATCAAGATTATGACTGGTACTAGTAGGTATACTATCTCTCGCTGCTGAATGACTCATACCTCTGCCGTCGTCGTGGTCTCTCCCAATATTTCATCTAACCATGGGTTATCTCTGTCATTTAATAATCTGTCATCTATTTCTCTGATCCATGGAGTCAAGGGGTCTTCGTCAAAAACATGATTTAAATCAATCAGTTGTTTATTTTCTGTCTTTCTTCTTAAATTTCTCTCCCTCAATCTCATATTATAATGACAAAAAACTAACTTCTCCAATCTTTTCATTGTCAATCGGTTGCGTATTTTTATGTGAATTAAGGAGAAAGTAGTCCAATTTATTTCACACTGTGATGAAGACACAATTGACTTAAAATTTTCTTTGTTATTGGTGTCAAATTTGGTGCCTCCTCCCATCCATAAATAGACCACCATTCAGCTGAACTGTTATGAGATATAACTGCAACAATTTTAGTAGTATTGAATTGCTCAGCTCTCAATTTATATCTCTCCATCTGAAATCAGAAATATATTATTAGCTTATTGATTATATTAAAAGTTAAAACTTGAAACAAATAATAATAAAATTATTTAATTGAATCATAACTCACTTCTTTATTGCACAAGATTTGTTTATGAATATCGGGCTCAAGCTTGCTGATTATCTTTCTAACCCCCAACAAGATTTCACTATCATTATTAACATTTTTAGAGAATTAAAATCTTGGATTAAGAAAATACCTTGCAGAAATTTAAAATTTGTAAGCATTCAAATTTTTAAATATTCATAAATAAAAGTAAATTAAAATTTAAAACTTAAAAACATGCTTACTAGCAGCGTATACAAAAACGCCATGTCCCGATCTTTTTTTGCACTAATAGCACGGACGATGAGTATGAGCTATGACTTGGTTGAATGAGGCCTTGCTCCAACATCTCGACTACCATCTTGGAGATAACTTCCTTTTGCACATGTGGATACCGATATGGTCTCACATTCGCTGGTGCAGCCCTAGGCACGCAAATTTGTCTAATAAATTAGACAACTCGATGGTAGTATCTGGACTCATTTGAGGCTCGTCTCTTGTTGGTCCTAACTGTAGAAGATATGCCAAATCACTTGCACATAGCAGCCCCACCATCGGTTGCATCGCAGAAATCGGTGAAGATCTAACGCTATCAAGCCGCACATCTTTGTTTCCTTAAATTTCATCACATGCTCCGAAAATCAAAAGTGACAGGTTTCAAGCTTTGTAACCATCGAGTGCCAAGTAGAAAGTCCGCTCCTCGCAACGCTAACGGATACAAGTCCATAATGATGTCGTGTCCTTGCACCCGATTACCGACCCGGCGACACAAGCTCTCCGCCTTAAGTTTTGTGCCGTCTCTAATAGCAACATCAAATTTCGTGGTCGATTCAACATTCAAGCCCAATCTCCTCACTAACCTCTCATCTAGAAATTTGTGTACTCCTAGAATCATTGAGGATGTGCACATAATGTTTTCTAACGAGTCCGTCTATCCATAACGTTCTCGGCGCGGAAGTACCCGAATATGTATGCATCGATATTTTAGCTTGAATATCTTCTTCTGCGCCCTCCTCAACGGCCTCCTCATGGACCTCCTCTGAACACTCTCCAACATCATCAACCTCATCATCCTCCTTGAGACCGTCGATGAGCATCAGACTCCCGATCAGTTTGGAATACCGGTGACCGGGGGTGAAACGTTCATTGCATTAAAAGCAAAGGCCCTTCGCTCTTCGCTCCTCCACCTAGGCAGGTGTGAGAGTTCGAACGGGGGGTCTTGTGCCTCCTCTAACGTCGGAAGGTTTCAAAGGTGGTCGTGGTCTAGTACTCGTAGCCGCCGTCTTTGAATCCACAAAATTTTCAGCCGGCGTTCTAGGCGCAAACCGCCTATCTCGGTTGCCCTAACTTGTTTTTACTGCCATCTTGAGAGCCTTATATTTTTGCTCCATCCTTACGGCCTTTTTAATGACTTTTTCAAGAGTGGTAGGATAAAGAGCACGAACATCCGCCTATATCTTATCTCGTAACCTTGAAATGAATGTGTTCATCAATGTCGGTTTCAGCCAAGGTGACTCATAACGACTACTAATTTTTTCAAATTCAGCTTGGTACTCCAATACGGTCTTTTTTTGAACCATCTTGCTTAATGTGGCAGCAAAATCTTCATATGCCGCTGTCCCAAATCTGCGTGTAATCCTCCTACAAAAGTAAGCCCAATCGGTAAATTTTCTACCACGAATAACCGATCTATACTAATGTAATGCCGTTTCTTAGAGGTGAAAGTTTGCTATTTGGACCTTTGTGTTCTCCGCTGTCCCTTGACAATCAAAATATTGCTTAACTTAAAACATCCAATCCGTTGGATCACCGCGTTGGAATTTTAGAAAGTCGAAGCGTTTGGTTCTCCCCGAATAACATTGTC
The DNA here is from genome assembly GCF_048772165.1 of Typha angustifolia. NCBI lineage: Eukaryota > Viridiplantae > Streptophyta > Magnoliopsida > Poales > Typhaceae > Typha > Typha angustifolia. Next base: position 9,584,450 of record NC_133245.1, read on the forward strand.
GGGTTCGCGAAAGATCGTTGGTTCAGGTCTGAACCTTTGTGCATGTTGATCTCCTTCTTTAAATCCTCGAGCACGTCCATCACCATCTTTGAAAGGATCAACCTCACCCTCAAAGTGCCAATCCTCCTCTTTGACGAAGCGCACTGGTGCCGCTTGCCTTTTGGGTTCCACCACCGCCAGTCTTGGGTTTTGTAATGGAGGTGGGGGAGATGTGTAGGCATAGGTAAAAGAGGATCATTGACACTTATATGTCGCACCTGGATTTGTGGAGGTGTCGGTTCGATGTGGTCCCACCGCTGGTTCTTCTTGAGGCACCGATCGTCATTGAGGAGATGACGAAGCCGATCGATTCATGACATATTCCTTTAAAGCATTATGATCGTTCTGCATTGCGTCAACTTTATGCAGCAATGTTTGGAACATGCCTCTAAGTTCATCCGCCAAGCTCATATTCACACCTATGGACATTGGTTGATTCGGTCCTGTCGTGGTCGCTCCAAAGGAATTGGCATCACGGTTAGGGCTATCATGGGTTGAGTCTTCCCTTATCGGTGTGCTCTCTATTGGTCTCCTTATCGACGTCATCTTTCTTGTTTCAACCATTAATGGAAGTCTGAGGTTCGCATAGCTGTGATACCAAATAATAAGGCTACAGAACGATTCCTTCAATATCTGAATTTATTGCAGGAACCAGTCTGTGTAACCGAGGAAAAATATTCACCAAATATTCTCCTATAGTTAGAAAATTACAAAACTAAGTGGAATCGATCCGTAACTCCATGATCTACGATTTTCCTTTCGCAGATTCGAACTGCAACTGGGATGAAAATACGATATAGTGTGGATGATGGTGGTGGTGACGGGTGGAGTGGATGTTAGGGTTGTGGATGATAATGAAGATGAGGGTGGATGGTTGATGTTGTTAAGGAATAAAGACGAAGGGGAAGAAGTGGTCGAGATCCCAAAGAAGAGGGAGGACACAACAGACGAGGGAGATTAGAAGTTAGGAGAGACTTTACCAAGAGTAGAGGTGGTAGGTTGGTGAAGAGGAAGGAGGGAGATTAGGGTAGAGAGAATAGAGAGAAGATAGGAGGCAAGAAATTAATAATCCAATAGCATAATGATTTTGGCTGTCATTCACATCTTTATAAAGTTTAGCTAACAAGCCAAAATATAACTATTAATCTTAATTCTAGAAGATTCTTGCCGATCGCGTTCGAACGCATAAATTTCTAGAAGATTCTCGTCGATTGCGTTTGAACGCACAAAAGACGTTCTCTGTATGTGTGAACACGATGCAGGCATTCGAATGCATCCGACCGCGTTTGAACGCATCTTTTGCGTTCTCTGTTTTTGCGAACTCGATACAGGCATTCGCAAGGGCGTTCGAACGCGACCTCTTCCGCGTTCGAACGCGACTTACATGAATTTTATTTTAATGAAAATAAACAACTAATGCAATAAGAAAAAATCCTAACTAAATATATCATTTTGCCACCTTGGATTATTAGAGTTAATAGGCACAAAAAACTCAAATGATGTTGACTCAGTCATAGATGTTGTTTGAGAGGAATTAGTAGCCATATTTGACTATTTGCGAATCGGCAAAAAAAGGTAAAACACAAACATAATTCATATTTCACATTTTTAATTCCTTTAATTAACTCGCATTTAAAAAACTAAAATTACTGTATAGAATCAGTTCCTCTAAAACTAAAAAGTAAAAAAAGTAAAACACTAAGACAATAATCAGTAACTAATTAGTAATTGGTAATTACTGTTCTACAATTTACACTTTTACTTCCTCCATTAGTAACTAATTAGTAATTACTCACATTTTAAAAACTAAGATTACTGACTTACTGCATTGAATAGGGAGAGAGTAATCGTTAGAAATAGTAATTGCTGATTAGTGATAACTCTAGTTTATTCACATGAATTAGAATCACATTTTAAAATCCTCTAATGAGAAATTATATACTTAATGAGCAGGAAATTAGTAATTCCCCAATTAATAATACAAGACTGATAAAAAATTTATAAAAATCAGTAATGTTAATTCAGTAGCAATTAACTCTAAATTTCTAATTAATTCCTATATCTGCATACTGTAGCAGATATAATTGAAAAATTAAGCTAGGGAAAATCGGGAACATTTAAGCTCGGGAAAGAGAGAGAGAGACAGTGGCGTCAGTTGTTTGCCGCTTCACTGTTGGAAAGACTGGTCGCCGCCTTCTCTGCTGCCGGCTGTGGAAGGAAAGTTCTAGGGTTTGCCGGTGTGTAGTGAGAGAGAAACGAGAGAGATCAGTGAGTGAGAGAGAAGACAGTTGGTTTTTTCCCTCCACCTTATTTCCAAGTATTTGTTGTTGTCTTGTGAAATATCATTCCTGCATTAGAAAGAAAGCTATTGGTGTCTGAGTTGAATAAGAAAGCAAGGTTAAAAGCTAAGACACTATCCATCACATCGGTAGGATCCAACATAACTTTCCCACTGTTTTCTATTAATTCTTTTCATATTCTTGAAATCTCTGCAACCAAAAGCATTTTTTCTCGAAGCTCGGGAATTTATTTGGCACATTTTTCATTGAAAGTCCAACAAGCTTAGCCTCATTTTACAACTGAAAAAGTACAGATTTACTGGTTAAACAAATTCAAAATAACTTTGGTTCTATCATGCTTACTGTTGAATAGAATACAATGTGATTGTTTAGTGCTTCAATTGATTGCATTGCTACACTGCCATTTAGTCTACCTGATCAATCATGTGTTCTCCAATATTGTTTTGCAACCTTTTATCAGGTTGAGCCAGTTCTACCTGGAGCTACATCTGACCAAGAACAACAAGGGTTCTAAAAAAACTCAGTCAAGTCATGATAGGAGCTTTCTCTAGCAAATTTAGCTTGAATTGATTGATTAATTTAATAATCGATCTAACCTCCTAGCAAATTGGTGTGAATACAAAATGGTGATGATAACCTCTGCATCTTAGGCTGGGGTAATTAATAATTGTTTATAACCTAAGAAACTTATCAGTCTAATGAGAAGTGATAATCATATCAGAAGTCCTAATTGCCCTCCCTTTTCAATTGTGCTAGATATCATGAGCTTCCTTTCCATTTAACTGTGTTTGGTAGACAAAAGTAGGTTGGGCTAATGATGTTGGTCGGTGAATGAAACAAGGTAGAGGGCAAGAAATGGATAGTAGAGGGTCCTCTCCTGGTATGTAATGCAACAACTGATATATTTTTGTGTTTATTATCTGTTGATACAAAGTGTGGGAAAACCAAAATTAATTTCTTGAATTTATTCCAATTTCTTTTTGCATCTTATAGACTAAGAAACCAAGAATTGCAAACTAATTTGGGACTCTATCTTGTAATGCAATCTATGTTTGCATGTGCCTGTGTAATCACTTGGCTATCCGCATAGTGCCAAACCTCACAGGGTTGCATTTTCTAGGAAAATCTCTTATACTGCATAATAGTTGGTCACCAAATACATCCAAATATCTATCTTCCATGTTCTTTGAAGTTGTTCATTTACTTGAGTTTCTTCACATATAGTTATGAACTTATGTACCTATATGAGATGCATATTTGCCTGCATACATATCCCCATCTACTGCATATGCACTATACATAGCTTGACTACCGCTTAACATTGATCTAATGTTACGTTTTAGGGTGCATCTACCTGCCGACCTCTATTAGTATTTTATATTATTAGGGGGAATACAACTTACACTGGTTAGACCAAAATTCAGAGTGCCTATTTTTTGTTTGTGCCATATAAACCCTTTATAGTTTTAACCTATATGCAACCGCCTCAGAGATGGTAATTTTAATATTAAAAGACCAAAATACCCTTCTTGTTTTACAACAATTAGTTGGAAACTTTTTTTGGGTGGAAGTCCTTGTCATATTCTTCTTCCATTCCAGACATTCACTTTACTTTTACATTGGACATTGCAAATATTCCAAACTGAGATAATATAAAGGGCAAAATGGTTAAAAGTTGATAGTTTTAACAAAAATTTTCTTCACCATTAAATTTGGCTGGAAAAAATTAATGGTTGCACATAGGTTATTTAAGTGGGTTCAAGTGACATAAATGAATATTTAGGGAGACAATTTGGATGACCTAACTAAAACAGGGTAAAATGTATTTTCCCATGTCACCCTCCAAAAGTACAGGGTAGATGCTAATGGGGCTTACTCAGTGCTGCATAACACTGCATAAGGCTTCTTTTCTCAACTTAAACAATCAGCATATATTTGTTATTTCTACTTTGAATTCTTTCCTACATATGGAGGAACCAAAAAGGAAAATTATTATGGTTGTTTCTTTGTTATCTTTTATTTGCTGATCTGAATGGATATTGTTTCCATTTTGTACTTCACTTTTGGTTTAACCCTTTAGTTAACCCTTTAGCATTGTTGTACTGTTTCTTTACTTCTAACTTTTCTAGCCAAAGGGTGGAATGCCAACCACGGAACTCCATTGAATGCCAACCACGGAACTCCATTGCTGCTCGGAAGATTCAGAAAGCTGATCGTGAAAAAATGAGGAGGGATCGACTCAATGAACAGTTTGTTGAGTTGGGAAAGGCACTAGGTATTGCAATTTACAGTCCTACAAAAGAATAAAGTGGAATACTTTACATGCACTAGAACATTAAAAAGATTAATTTTTTGTAAATAGGCTACTTAGCTTTATCTTCGTATATTGCTAGATATCCATTGTGGATTGATAGTTTCAAACTCTGACTATTGTCACAGACTTAACGTTTTTGAGCGTTTTGGCAAGTCTGCATGACACTCTAATTTCTTTGCACCTTGAACTGAAGTCAGTATAGAAGAAAGAAAGAGAGAAAGCCTTTATTAACACTTAGAGAAGAGGTATCTTGATTAGGGTTGTCAAGCTTGACGAGCGGCTCGGCTCGGCTGAAGCTTGAGTTCGGCTTGGCTTGGCTGAAACTTGAGTCCGGCTCGGCTCAGTCAGAGCCAAGTTAAGCCCAAGCCGTTGAAACTGGCTCGAAATTAATATTGAGCCGAACCTTAAGCTAGAGCCGGCTTGCTTAGGCTCTGTTCGATAGGCTCGATAGCCTGACTAACTACAACTAAAGACATGTGACATAAATGAATATCGACACGTGTCCCTCACCCTATCCCATTCTCACCCATCACTTGTCACCTACCCCACCCTCACCCTCATCCATCAGACCACCACCTATAGCCTCATCCCATGCGCCACCACCTCCTCCCGCTCCGTCGGCCTCCATCGGCAAGCCGCCGCCACGGCTCCACCTCCTCCATCGACTATCTCCTTGGTATCGGTCTCCTCTTCTTCCTCCTCCTTCATTGACCATCTCCTCGCCGTCACCTCCTACTCCATCCTTCTTCTAGTCCTTTGGCAAGCCGTCGTCCACGCCGCCATCGCCTTATCCTCTAATCAAGCTCGAGCTCTACTCGGGCTTGGTTAGGCTCAGGTCGAGCTCGGCTTGAGTTGAGCTAAGCCGAGCCTGAGCAGAATTATAAGGCTTGAAAGTAACTTCGAGTTGAGCCTGAGCCAGAGCCGACTCGCTCAGGCTTGGCTCGTTTATACCCTTAATCTTGATGAAGTCTCACTTTTTTTTATTTACTCAAATTTAGATAAAATACAAGTAGTGCATTCAAGCCCTTTATATAGGAAAGAAAACTTAGTTACTAAGTTATCATAACAAATATCTTTCCTAAATATTTAGAAGGAAATTGATAAGATCAAAGAGGTGTCGTCTTTTGCCCTTATCGATCCAATAATGGATAAGCTTGAGGCCTGTCCAGCATTGGATAAGATCGAGTTTGACCAAAATACTATAGTGTTCTTTGAGTTAGGTTTTGCTACTACATTGCTGATGCCTTTGAATTGCCATAGTACTTTAGTTTCGACTAAAATTTTGATGGGGCATCACATTCTCCCCTATCTAATGTGCGACCGGCTTGGTCGTGCGCTCGTAGTTCTTCAGCTGCGCCCTCGTTGCTTCTTGCCATTAATGTATTGTGCAATTTGACATTCGTTGTTTCGCCTAACACATGGCATAACTTTGTTCAAAATCCTCACCGCTCCAAGATGTGGCATTGGCATGACTTTGGTAGCAATAAGGAACTCCAAATCGACAATGAATTGGAAGTCATCGAGGTTTGTCACTGTTATGTTAGTCTGCCCTCTCCATGCGCCAAGCTGGATTTCGATGTCTTTGGATGTCTAAGATTGAGCAAGACTTAGAGTTTATAGCCTTTACTTGGTTATTTTACTTCTCTAGCTTGAGGCCAAGTCATTTGGCCTCCGCGAGTGGCATGAAGTTGTGGATTGAGCAAGTGTTGATCATCACTTGAGTGGCTTCACCTTTTACCTTTATATCAAAGTACATTAGATCCTTCTCCTCAAGGGGCTTGCCATCCCAAGTCTGTCATTGGATGTCATTGATGAGTTGAATGGCTCTAATCATCTTGTCATCGTCGCTATCCTCTTCCTCCGCGAGTCAGATAGCGTGCAATTTCTTTCAATTTGGGCAGTTGCGTGCCCAAATGGTTATCTTTGCAAACATAGCATGAAATATTTGCATTTTGGGGTTGGTATGTCGACCCTTGGTTCCATTCCTTGAAGGTCTTCTTGGCACCTTCTTTGTGGACTTCTTGGCTGCCATTGCCGTGGCCATTGCCATTGCTATTGCCATTGCTATTGCCAAATGTCAACGGTTTTGGCTTGGCAACATGATTGCTTCTTCGCTCATACTCAGAAAGTTTTTCAGCAATAGAGATGGCGGTGTTGAGGTGATTAACTCCTCTGGCCACCAACTCTTTGTGTTACCAACTAGATCTGGACTGATCCGAGCATAAGAAATTTATGAAATTTTAAGAGGTAGTAGTCTCGTGAGTTAGGATTCTAATGACTCTAATTTCACCTAAATTGGAGGTCGAGATAAAAAGTTAAAAATAAAACAGTGGAGCAAGGTTAGAGAGGGCAGAACGGTAAATATCTGACGTTGCATCAATTGTCGGAGGGTGGCGGACGGCCAAAGGTGATGGTGGATGGCCGTATTGTAAGGTGACTGCTGGAGGTAGGAGGTGGCTAGGGTTTGGAAAGTTGGGATGTTTTTACGACTATAATCTACTCCTAGAAAGATATAGCGATCTAATGGCTAGATAAAAGATAAGGATGAAAATAATAACATGGCTAAACTCAGATTTCTTCCATTGATAATTATCAACACATGTCCACCTCTATTTATAGGAGTAAAATCTATAGCGAATCGGATCCACATGCGGATTATTTGATCTATTTAAAATTCAAAACAATAAGATAACGCTAAGTAACTAACTTGACTCTACTCGATTTGACTCGACTTAATCCATGTGTCGGATCGTAACAATCTATTACGCTTTCGACACTTTGTCCTTAAGGTGACTAGTCTCTCACGTTCTTGTACTCATACAACTTGTCGTGTCAATCAGTGGATTCGGGTTCATCAGTGGATTCGGGTTCGTCTTTCTCGAGTTCGCCTAGGAATATGACGTGGGCTGGCTGTCGCTTGCATTTATTACCGGGGGCAAATCGGTCATCACAGGAAAAAACACAAGCCTTTTCTTCGCCGCTTTTCCAAGTCGTTGGGCACAAAGCGGCGCGTGATCATCTGTCAGTTAGGTTGAGCTATTGGTGTAGGCTGAGTCGGGGCAGATGCCGTCTCTAGTGGGCTGTAGGCTTAGTCCTGAGCTCACTAATGAAGGTACTCTTCAGGGCTGAGTCAGACCAGTTAGTGACTCGGTTGCATATCCGCTCGAACTCCTCACGGTAAGCTCGAATTGTTGTTGACTGAGTCAACTTAATCAACATGGCCTGAAAGTCCTCGTACTCGGTCAGACCGAACCGAACACAAATCGCATCCACAAAGTCTTGCTAAGACTCGAATGGTTGAGTCCACTCAGCCGACCGGTACCACCTAATCGCCACGCCTTCTAAGTGGAATGAGGCTAGCCCGACTTTCTGGTGGTCGGGCATGCCATGGTATGTGAAAAATTGCTTCGCTAGATAGGTCCAATCTAGTGCGTCTCCTCTTGAGAAATTTGGAAAATCAAGCTTGACGGTCCGAGCTTGGATCCCAAAATGTGGTTTATCATCGCGGGTCGAGGATGGTCTCCTGGGTTATAGGCCCATAGGTTCAACTCATGTCGACCCCGGGCTGCACGCTGGTTCGGCTTAGTCTGATGACGCGGGCTCACCGGATCATTCCACAATTCATAATCGGGCTCGTATGCGTGCTCGGGGTCATATTCATGTGTTCCAAACTGGTTCGCACAAGGTGATCGAACCGGTTCGTGAAAATTTGGCCTGCCTCAAAAATTATGCGCTTCATCTCCTTCATTCAAATAACCTAACCCTAACTCTAGGTTGAATTTGGAATTCGGCTTAGGGGCGTCGCCACAGGTTGCATCGGAGGCGGCGACGGCTGGGTTTGGTCGTGGGTCGCCGGCAGTCGATCCCTGGCTGGTCCTCGTGGCGGTGGAACGGTGATGAGTGGCGGAGGAAGCCAAATTATTGAGCTCGAGCTTGAGGGGCTACAATGGCGGCCATGGCACATCGCTGGCGGGTCCACCGGCCCTCGGCGGATACGGAAGGAGCCTGTGGCCCCATTGTAGGGGAGCGGTGGCGGTGAAAAGTTGCGGTGGAGCCACCCCGACGTAGCGATAGTTTCTTGCGGTGGTGGCTGTCGAGTTTAGCCACTTGACGGTCACCAGTGGCTGCGGCGGCCACCACTGCCTGGCAGTCGGCCCAAGGAAGCTAGCTGTGGCTGTCGGTGGTCGTGGGAGCGTCGGACCTACATCCATCAGCTGCAGGTTTGCTGCAGCATAACTGTCGTCACCGGTGGTCTTCTAACCGGTGCTAGCGAGAGGTCCCGTGGAAGGGACCGGACGTGGCGGCGGGGGTCGGGAGCATCTAGATGGTTGCCAGTGGGAAGCTAGGGTTTTCGACCCCAACTCCCACCGCGGATGGGGAAGATGACCCTGCAGGCCAGGTCTAAGAGGGTCTGTAGGGCCAGAGGAGTCTCCACCGTTGCCGGAGGAGGGGTTAAGGCCGCAGTTTGGGTCGGCTCATCCCCTTCCTCATAGGTTGGTATTAGTGGCCATGGCTGGCCTGGTTACGTCGTGGCGTGCTGAGTCAGGAGGGCTGTCACCAAGGCTTGAATAGCCTTTACCATCCTCTTGGCGCTCTCCACGATGGATCTAGTGACCTTGTTAGAAAAATCTTTAAAAATTGCCTTCGCCCATGTCGGTGACTCGTTGTTGACTGTTGGTAGTGGTGGCGGGGGCACCAGATGAACTCCCACAGGAATAGAGATGAGATCCTGGTCCTCCATGTTCAATCCCTTCTTGTTCGTCTTGGATCGCGTGTTAACCATTGTTCGAGGAACGTCAGCTTTGATACCAATATTATGAACCAGATTTGAACTAATTCGGACGTAAGAAAATTATGAAATTTTTAATGGTAGTAGCCTCGTGAGTTAGGGCTCATGAGTTAGGGTTCTAATGGCTCTAGTTTAACGTAAATCGGAGGTTCGATGAAAAGTTAAAAATAAAACAGTGGAGCAAGGTCAGAGAGGGCAGAACGGTAAATATCTAACTTTACGGCGGTTGCCAGAGGGGGCGGACAGCTAAGGGTGGTGGTGGATTGATGTGGGCACCATCTTCAATTTGACTAAAATAGAATTACTCGAGCCTAATTTTGGTCTAATTGTTGCTTTTTTAATTCAAATAATCAATTGAATTAGTCAATTGACAAATATGGTAGCCTATATGCAGGGGATATCCGTTTTGAGTTATTACCTAAATTGGGTTAGTCAATTTAAATAAGATTTAATCAATTAGGATTCTTTTAGGAAATGAATTCCTATTAGAATCTCAATTGATAGTTATGGTAAGCTTATATGTGAGGGGTGTCCACATTGATTTATTACCTAAATTGGATCAATCAATTTAGGTAAGATGATCAATTAGAGTCCTATTAGGAAATAAGTTTCTATTAGAATCAACTAGAATTAAAGTTGTTAACCTATTTAAGGGTTATTGCATGAGAAAGAAGGACAAGTTGGAATAAGATTTATGTGAGATATCTCACTTTCTCCTCTGTGGTCTTCTTCTTCTCTCTCTCTCTCTCTCTCTCTCTCTTTCTTTTTCTCTTTTTTTCTACTCTGTCTTAAGATCCTTCTCTAATCTCTTCTACTTCCTCTCTAAACCTCTCTTCTTCTTCAACCTCTACTTTTTTCGTTGGTTATTGTTGCTGTCCAAATGGGTCCCCGAACGTGAAGAGGAGGACTTGGTTTTCAAAGTAAAAGCACTACTATTCCATTTATTGGTAAACCTAAACTCTAAAGTCTTTCCTTACACCATATTTTAGGCTTTTCTACTATCAACGTACCTATCTGAGAGTTGAGAAAGCTACTGCCTTATCTGAGTGGTTTTCTCTCCTTCCATCTAGTAATGATCCTTTTAATCAATTAACTTCTTATTAGTTATTGCTTACTATATTTTACTTAAGTTACTTATTTGGGTCGATTGTTCTCCAAAACATTGCATTCATACTAGATTTGCATCATGGATGGTGAAATAACTGAAGCTGGATCATGTTGTATCAAAAGAAATAAAGTTGTTTTGGAAGAAAAATAAGTTTTTGTCGGGGAGCGTTCTAATGCCGAGGATCGCGTCTGACGTTCATAAATACAGAAAACGGAAATTGTGCGTTCGAACGGCCTCGAGCTCTTTCGTTCAAACACGCTTGTTCGAACGCCTGCACACGTTCGCAATTACAGAGAACTAAATATCTGCATTGGAACGGCCTCGGGCACGTTCGAACGCATCGTGGCGAGAACACTTTGTTTTTAAGGTTTTATTTCTATTGTTTGAGTCCAAAGGGTAGCGCCTATAAGTATTGTTGAGTGCACTCTAGTTGAGTTATGTTATGAAATCATATTTTCTTCTTCCATCTCTCTCTCCATCTCTTCTTCTTCCTTTTTGCCCTAGCTTCTCATCGTCCCCTAACCTTCATTGGTTAGACCTTCCTCCTCGTCTGTCGCAGCCCTACTTCTAGGAGCGACCTCTTCTTTCCCTTCATTCTATTCCCATCTCTATTCTCCAATAATCCTATCCACATATCTTCTCCTTCCTTTCCATCACTATTAAGATCCCCCTTCAATCCAAATAACCAACCCATCCATATATCGGTCTGGTCCTTAACAGTGGTATTAGAGCTAGGTTCTTGGACTATGACTAACACAAGATCGATGGTGAAGCATGGGACGACGGATGCCAACTCGGAACCGGAACCAAACGCTCCGACCACCGTGGGCGGCAATAGCGAAGCTAGCAACAACGCCACGCCGAGTGCGCCTCTTTCCATGCCCCTCAATCCTAATGTGGCAGCGGCCATTCAGGAAATGATGGAGCAACAACAAAGAATGATCGACCACCAACAACGAATGCAAGAAGCCCTTGTGTAGTTCCTACGTGAAGAGATTTGTATGATATCGCGTGGAGGGTTGACACCGGAAGCACTTGTCGTAACTTACACCAGTGAGCAATCAAACTCCGCTGTCGACGAGAGTTTTTTTAGGGCTGACGGATACATTACTGTCCAACCCACCAAGACCAAGGATACCTTATCCGGCCCCACCAGGAGTGAACCATAGTGTAGATGTAGGAAGGAATGAACCCCATCAAGGCTGGGGTGAACTGGGAGCAGCATGGCCATATGATGATGAACATGTGATTGCTTGCGAGGAAGAGGAAAGAAGACGTTGTGGACCAGAGATCCACATCCTTCATCCGCTAATAATGAGGATGGATCCTCTAATGGATAATGGGCACGATTATGGCCTTCGCGGATGATTCGTTAGGCTGGAATTCCCAAAGTTTAACGGAGGTAACCCTATTGATTAGATTTTTCGTGTCGAACAATACTTTTCTTGTCATGGCACACCGAAAGAGACTGAGGTACCTATTGCAAGCTTTCATTTGAAAGATGCGGCTTTACATTGGTACCAATCAATGCATGCCCACCAACCGTTCGACAATTGGACGGCATTCACATTTGCATTAGCTCGACGGTTTGGGACTGTTGGATATAAAGATTATGGGGCTACACTCTCTAAGCTTACACAAAAGACTACTGTGGCAGCATATTTAGAAGACTTTAAGAGCCTCTAACAGACGTTATTTTCCAAGGTGGCCATAAGAAGCATTGAAGAGCACATTTTTGGCAGGGCTATACGAGGAGATAACCAACGTCTATTCAATGCAACCACGAACTTTGATGGAGGTTTTTGAGATTGCCACAAGAATGGAACAGAAGTTCACTGCTTTGAAGGGAGTTATGAGGATAAATTGGACACCGAAGGACAGCCGGTATATGCACGGACGACATCCACAACCGGCGGTTCTAGTTCCATGACGAAGTTATTGGCGCCCTCTTTTGGACAGTGCGGTATCCCAAGATCGACGACTTGATTCAGAGAAGGCATGCAACCCAAAGGCCGGTCCCTATCCAAAGCACAGGTGGATGAGAAACTAGCAAAGGGCTTGTGTTTTTGGTATGACGAGCGCTACACTCTGGGACATCGATGCGCCAAGGCTACGGGCAGCGTTATGTTGATCGATGGGTGTGACAAAAAGACGGAGGGAGACATCACAGAGGAGATAGATCTCGATGCATGCGTACTCTGGCACTAGTGCCCTAAAGACCCTACGGGTGGATGGGCTTGTCCAAAAGCAATGTGTACACATCCTTATTGACACGGGGAGCACACAACTTTTTGGACGAAAGATTGGTACGGAGGAGGCCAAGCCTACTATTGGGTTTGACGTGACCATTGGTGATGGTACTTGCTTTAGAGCCGACAGTGTTTGCCGAGGAATAGTGGTATGAGTGCAGGGACATAGCTTCACCTTAGATTTGTGCTAGGCACCCAGTGGCTATAGAGTCTCGGCCCCGTCACATTTGATTTCTCACAGATAAGGCTCACATTTCGAAGAGATGGATGTGTGGTACGACTTGAGGGAGTTTGCATGCAAACGAGCCCCTCTTTGCAGCCGTTGGTTGGCACTCCACGGATAGGTGATGTTACCTACTTCTTACAGTGATACACCTTGTTAGAGTCTTTTTTTATTCAATTAGTTTATTTTCATTAAAATAAAATTCCTGTAAGTTGCGTTTGAATGCGGAAGGGGTCGCGTTTGAACGCCTTTGCGAATGCTTGCATCAGGTTCATAAATACGGAGAACGCAAAATGTGCGTTCGAACGCCTGCATCGCGTTCGCACATACAAAGAACGCCTTTTGTGCGTTTGAACGCAATCGGGCGCGTTCAAACACGATCGGCAGGAATCTTCTAGAATTAGGGTTAATAATTGTATTTTGGTTTGTTGACTAGCCTCTATAAAGGTGTAGATAGCAGCCAAAATAATTATGTTATTGGATTATTGATTTCTTGCCTCCTATTTTCTCTCAATTCTCTCTATCCTAATCTTCCTCCTCTCTCTTCACCAATCTATTACCTTTACCATTGGCAAGGTCTCTCCTAACTTTTAATCTCCCTCGTCTGTCAAGTCCTTTGGGTTTTCGACCACTTCTTCTCCTTCGTCTATATCCTTAACAACCTCTACCATCCACCCTCATCTCTATTAACATCCATAACCCTAACTTTCACTCCACCCGACACCACCACCATCATCCGCAATAAATCATACTTTCGTCCAAATTGTAGTTCAAATCTGCTAAGGGTGTAAATACGAAAAACGTAAATCAGGGAGTTACGGATTGATTTCACTTGGTTTCTTAATTTTATGATTATGGGAGAATATTTGGTAAATATTTTTTCTCGGTTGTGCGGATTGCTTCTTGCAATAAATTCAGATCTTAAGGAATTGTTTCATAACCTATCATACAGCTGGCTCCCACAGAACCTGGAGCCGTCTCTGACTTAGGTACTCGTTCTGATTTGGATTGCTTATTAGCTGACTTTTCTGGACTCTTTGAGGCTCCACGAGGGCTGCCATTTGCCAGGCATGATCATAGGATCGAGATTGTACCGGAGGCCGAACCTGCAAATGTACGACCCTACCGCTATCTACACATCCAAAAGGAAGAGATATTGAGGCTAGTTGCAGGGATGTTGGAGTAGGGCATCATTCAACCAAGTCGGAGTTCTTATTTATCCCCAGTTTTGTTGGTGAGAAATAAAGATGGCATCTGGCGTTTCTACGTGGATTATCGCGTGCTGAACGCCATAACTGTCAAGGATAGGTACCCGATCTCAGTCATCGAGGAGTTGCTGGACGAGTTAACCGGAGCATCATACTTCAACAAGCTGGACCTTCGTGTAGGGTACCACCATATCCGAGTGTGTGCAAAGGACGTCCACTAAACGGTGTTCAGAACTCATGACCAGTGTATTGACCATTCTGCTTGGCGCTCATAGAAGGCGGTTTGTCGCCTTGGCAGGTCGCCCGAGTGCCAAAAGGCGCTAGCGGGCCGCGCGGCGCAATAAGGCGGGTTGGCATTTTGGCCCGCTAAACCTGCCTTATCGAGTTTTTCTATAGCGGATTGGATTATCCAATATCCACTAAAAAAACTAATCATTAACTATTAATATAAAATGTTCTCTCTCTCTCGCTACTCGCTGCCTCTCTCTCTCGCTAAAATCCCTAAATCCCTAATCCCTCTTTCGCTGCGCCCTCTCTCGGTGTGCCCTCTCTCTCTCGCTGCACCTCTCTCTTTGGCTTGCGGCAACATTCGCTCCACGGCTGACTACAGAGGTATGGGCCTCTCTGTCGCTCACTCTCTCGCAATCTCACTCTCTTTCACTCTCTCCCTTTCTTTCTCTCACTCCTCTCTCATAGTTTCACTCTGTCTCACACCAAAGTATTTTTAATTTTTTTTTAATTTTCAATTCTGTCTAAAGTAGTTAAATCTTAATCTGTTAGTGACTTAGTGATTATTTGATAATAATGATAATATGTTCGTTAATTAGTTAATCACTTAATCTGTTAATGATTGTTAATTACTTAATTCAGAAATTAATTTAGTAATTATCTGATAATATGTTTTCAGTTTTTCTTTGTTTCAGTGTTTCTTATTACTTAATTCCTCTAGTTAATTTAGAAATTAATTGAAGTAGTTATCTGCTATTCTTTTAATCTGTTAATGATTGTTAATTACTTAATTCATAAATTAATTTAGTAATTATTTGATAATATGTTTTTCAGTTTTTCTCTATTCTTATTTCTTAATTCCTCATTTCTTCTATTTTTTCTCTGATTCAGTTAATTAAGATTGTTAATTACTTGATTCAGAAATTAATTTAGTAATTGTCTGATAATATGTTTTTATCTGTTTCTTATTACTTAATTCCTCTAATTAATTCAGAAATTAAGATTATTGATTAAAATTTAATAGTGAGTTAAACTTTTAGTGTTATTCTGTATATAACATTTCTCTTGAATTAGTGAATTACTGGCTTAAGTTATTAAGTATTAATTAGAGAGTAAATGAGTAAATAGTAATCAATAATTAGTAAATATCTGACTATCTGTTTTTAAATCTGAAATGTGAATTATCAATCATATTTGTTTTTTGTTTAATTTCATTACAGAATACAGGTAGTTAGATATGACCACTAATTTCTCTCAAACACCGTTTATGGTTGGATCAATTTTATCTGAATTTTTTGTGCCTGTTGGCTCCAATGATTCAGGGTGACAATATGGATACCTTCCAAATAAAATTGATGCCAACACGGTGAAATATAGATTTTATGGGAATGTTACTAAGGGAGGAATTAGTAGATTTAAGAAGCATATTGCTCATGTTACAGGTGATGTTGCGCCTTGTCCAAAAGCTACAGATGAGGCAAAAAAAGTTATTAAAGAGCATATAAAGGGGAACAAAAGGAGAAAGGAGGATAAATCAAAAGTGGAAGCAAAATTGAGAGCAAAAGTAAACATATTTGGAGAAAGGGAAGATCCAGAAATTTTAGAAGTTGGAAGTAAAAGGCCAAGAAGTAGAGGTCCTTTAGACAAATACACATTTATTGATCCAGAAGTTTCAATTAGAGAGTGGGGGAAGATGGTACAGACAAGTATAAAAGATACTTTTACAAAAAAACAAAGAGATAGAGTGTTAATGTACTTAGCTCATTGGGTTTATAAGTGTGGCATTCCCTTTAATGCTGTTACTGCTAAATCATTTCATGTATTGATGGAAGCAGTCGGTCAGTATGGTACGGGGTTCAAGCCGACAACTATGCATGAGTTACGTGAGCCACTTTTGTAGAAGTAAGTGACTAAAACAAATGATGATTTGGAGAACCATAGAGCTACATAGAAGAAAAATGGCTGCTCTATTTTAACTGACGCTTGGACAGATCGGAAAGGAAGAAGCATTATGAGTTTATGTGTCAATTGTGAGCTGGGGGTTAGTTTTCTACGTTCAGTTGATTGTTCTAAAGATTCACATACAGGTGAATATATCCATAATATTGTTGTTGAGGGTATTAAGGAAGTGGGAGAGGAAAATGTACTTAAAGTTGTGACTGATAATGCTGCTGCTAATTTAGTAGCTGCACGGTTGCTAAAGCAAAACAATTCTCGTATATATTGGATATCTTGTGCTGCCCATTGTATAGATTTGATGTTAGAGATGATATCAAAGAAAGAAAGGATTAAAGGTTCAATTGAACGTGGAAGGGAAATCATTGTGTTCATTTATAGATATCACAAAACGTTGAGTTTGATGCGTCAGTTTACACAAAAAAGAGAGATCATGAGACCCAGGGCTATAAGATTTGCCACTTCATTTCTCACATTACAAATTCTTTTGGAGAAGAAAGAAATTAAGGTTTATGTTTACTTCCGATGGATTTTTAAGTTGCAAATGGTCAAAAACTACGAAAGGAAAGAGGGTTTATTCTACTATCTTCAATAACCAATTTTGGAGGTAAGTGTCATTAGCGGTTAAAGTGTTCACTCCTTTGGTGAAGTTGCTACGAGTTGTTGATGGTAAAAGAAAGCCGCCCATTGGATTCATATATGGTGGGTTGAAAGATGTCAAGAAAGAAATAAAGAATATTTTCAATAATAATGAGACATCTTTCAAGCATTTTCTAGATGCAATTGATCACTACACAAATGGAAAGCTTGATACACATCTCCATGCTGCTGCATATTACTTAAATCCATACTATTTTTATAGAGATTTGGATGAGATGGAGACTGACTTTAATGCAATAGATGGTGTTCTTAGTTGTATTGAGAACTTTTATCCAGATCAAGCCATTCAAATTTACATTTCAAATGTAGAGATGAAAGTATATAAAGATGCCACTAGGATATTTGGGAGACCGCTAGTCAAGAGAAGTTAACAATGATGAATTCAACCCAGGTAATAATTATTAATTAGTATATGTTGTAAAAGTGTAAAACATGTCTTTTACAGTTTTATTCTTTGTATGCTATTAAGTTACTTTTTAATTTTTATGGTTATAACTCATTGGTGGAGTGTATATGGAGTCGGTGCCCTCTATTTGAAATGTATAGCGGTTGAGATTCTTAATTTAACATGTATCTCCTTAGGATGTGAAAGAAATTTGAGCTCTTTTGTCACGACTCAAAATAGGAATCATGACCGGCCATGCATCTCAATATACTTGAGATACACGAAGCCTTATTAATACTCTCTACGTGTACGATGTTAAAATAAATAAATAAAATAAAAATCTGCTTTATTAAATTTTAAAACTAATTGCAATAAACATAAAACAATGTTAATGTTTTTGAGTCTCTAAACTAAATAAATAAAACTTCTAATCTAAAGCATAAAATCTAAAAGAGCGGAAAAGTAAATAGGTGAATCCTAAGTGGAGGTGGAGTCCGGGTACATCTCGCTCAGTCGTCCCGTTGACTATTACCTGAGATAGATAAATAAATACAAAAAAAAGAATCCATGAGTCAACAACTATAGCTTAGTGAGTGGAATCCACTCGAAAACCAAATAAATTTTTAATCATAATAATGCTGAATAAAATTAAACTAGAAGCAACAATATCCATAACAATATGCAATAGACATGCTTTTTAAGTAATAACAATGATAACAATAGAGAGAGTCACAACTTGTAACCTTGCACAGTTTCAACATATTAACATCTTTTCAATATTTATACTGTCATGTTTCAATGGGTTTAAACCCTGTGGATCAACATCAACTAGAAATCATCTCGAGATGACACTCGGGACTTTTCTTCATAGCTAATCCGGTTAGGGTCATCAGATGGTATCACCATATGATCAACACACTGTCTTTTCCTCTAACCATTGAGAGAAGTTAAAGTCACATAGGAAATTTCTTATTCATCCTAGGATTGTTTCCTAACTCTGCCAGAGTCACCTAAAAAGTCACCGCAGTGATCTGATTTAGGATTTTCCCCTGAACTTCCAAATAGACTTGAGTCATCACGGAAAAATCGCAAGCGATTTATATTGGGACTGTTCTCTAAGTCGTACCAATACTAGTCTCATTTTTCTTTTCACAAATTTTAATATTTGCACGAAGTATGGTGATGCACTGAGTATAATGATTAGATGCGCACAGAAAATATATCAATTAAATTTTTGCACATACAGATGAAATAAATAGATTTACACAGAAATTGTAACAATTAAATTTTTGCACGTAAGGGTGAAATAAATAATTTGCACATAAAAAATTTACATGGTCTGACAAAGGTACGAAATATAATAAAATAAATGTGTGAGTGAACCCACTCACCTGAGTCTAGGCAAGACAACTGAATCTTAAATCCCTAGCTCACGTGCTAAAAATCACTACCTTTAATAATAAATAATAATAACATTTTTAATATAAAATATATTAAATTTTTTCTACAATTTAACTCAATAATTATTAATTTTGGGCCAAAATAAGCCCAAATCAGTTGGGTTGGGCTTCAGTTGGCCCGCACCGCAGCCCACCCGACTAACTCTTTAAATGGATTGGGCCCAAGGCCCAATCTAATTAGCTAATGGAACCGGATCGGGTTCCTTGGATTCGAATCCAACCCGACCCGAATCCAAACGAGTCTGGCTTTCTCCAAATCGAAGAGAGAGAGAGAGAAAAAGAAAGGAAAAAGAGAGGAAAAGAGAAAGGGAGACGCCGATGGCCATTGTGGCGACGGTTTGCCGGTCGCGCCCTTAGCTCCCCAACATCCTCACGGTGTCGTCGTCCTCGCGAGGTGGAGGAGAACCCGCGAACGGCGATCGATCTCATGGCCGACAGCGATCGGAGCCACAAAGGCTCCAATGGCGAATGCCCACGGCATAAGGCCAATGGCAAGACGCTTCCAGATAGAGCGGCAACGACCTGAAGCTGCCGGTCGGCCTAATTTGCCGGCGAAGCCGAAGAACCCCCCAAATTAGGTATTTTTAATTTACTTTATTAAATTGAAATTAGACTTGAGGGGTGGGAGAGGGCTTACCAAAGAGTCACGTGGTGGTCTCCGGCGACACTTCGGCAGGCCGATTCCACGGCGTGACTCCGACGGTGTAAAAGGAGAGAGCGAAAGAGAGAAGGAAGAAGAGAGAGAGAGAAGTGGCTGAGGTGATTAAGCAGAGACAAATTTTTAGGGTTTAATTTATAGATTAAGAGAGGATCAAATCTAATCTGATTCGGTTTAGATAAAAAGTATCAATGTTATAGGCAAAAAGTTCACTTCTCAAATCTTCGTGCAGGCTAGTCCTAAATCTGGACAAGATTTGCATAGGGGTGAATGATCACGCTACACCGAACTAGTAATTCATCAAAAGCCACAATGTAATCCTTAGCTGACTTACTCCCTTAGGTAAGTCAGTTCCATCTGTCTAGAAGTTTAGGGTAATAAGAAGGTGGGAGATATTTACATTTTAGCTCATTTTTCATGTCAACCCAAATTTCAATTGGAAGTTCACCCCTAATCTCACGAAGAGTCTCAACGTTGGTCCAGTATTGATTTGCTTGCCCAGTCAATTTCATGGCAGCAAACCTGACCTTTCAGATTTTCGACATATCATACCATTTAAAGTAATGGTCCATGTCTTTGATCCAGTCCAAGAAGTACTGCGGATCTAAACGACTATCAAACATTAGAGCATCAACTTTAATGCTTCGAAGGTACCGTTCATGAGGATCTTGCTCATTCCCTTGAAAGTGTTGACGAGGTAAATGAGTGAGAGATTCACCATGTTTGAGGTCAAGACGGTAATTATTTTGAGAAGCGATGTGCTCACAGGGTCTTTCTACCGTATGTAGTCGTTTATCTGTCACCCGTTGATACTCAACTCAAGCAAAGTATCCTGAGTATCTCTGACTTGTTGAGCTAAGGTACCTAGTTGATCCATAATATCGTCGAGCTTGTTAAACTCATAATATCGTCGAGCTTCTTAATAAGCTCGGGATCCATACTGTTACCGCTGGACTCACTAGAATCACTGAGGAGATAAGTCTTACCTCTACGTGTTGGCATACACTAATATGCAACGAATGGGTTAAGTGTTGCTTTTATTTTATTTTATGCTTGCTAATTTAAACAAAATTAAATATTGTTCTAACCTAATGGAATGCAGATGTCTCCTAAATTTAATCCAAATGCAAATATCTTTATCTAAATGATATGAGATGATATGCTATGCAGTCAAGAAAATCTTAAAAGTGAATACTTAATTGAATTTAGATTTCTAATTAGAAGATTCAAAGACTAATGTCAAGATTTAATAGTTTTTAAACAAAAGTCACATTTAATAAATGCCAAGCCCTTTAAATTTCTTTCCAAAAATTAACATAATACTAATATTCTATTCAGCACAGTTTAGCTCTTAATATCAGGACTAAAGTATATAAGGTTTTTATATAATCTCTCCCTCACTATATGTGGACAGTAGGAACTGATAAAAGTTTAGAGATGATACTAGAAAAGAATGGCCCAAAAGTATTTCATACGATGAAAAGAGCGTGTACTTGACCATCTGAAAAAAATTGGAATTTAATTATATTTCTTTTCACCGTTCTATCTCCTCTCTTTGTCCACAATTACTTGTGGTGCAGGTCCCTTCCATCAGCATCAATGAATGGCCAACAACAATGTTGGCAACGTCGGCAGCAATGCCTAAGATAGTGGAGAGATCGGACGGTCCGGCGGTGATGGTCACAGTCAGCTACGGTGCAGAACAAGGCATGGCGATCACTCCCTCTAGCAATAGCGATCAATCTTAGTGAAGGTGACGAGAGATCAAGGCACAGGCGTCGGCGTCAGTGTCGTTAGTGATGGTTGCAGGCATCAAGAGGGAGGGTGTCGTCGGTGAAGAATGTAGTCGTCGATGGTGGAGGAGGGCAACGCTATCGAGAAGCCCTAGTAGCGGCGTTGTCGATGGAAGGCATTAATGCGGTGTCACCGTCGTCGGGTGGAGCAGATGGGTCGAGGCAGTGCCGTCGTGGAGCAATGGCGTCGAGGCGGCGTCGTTGGGTGAAGCGACGGTGTTGGGGCGGCGTCGTCGGGGCGGGGCAGAATCGGGGCGGCGTTGTCAGGGACTTGACAGTGTCGAGGTAGCAGCGACGAGGAATTGGGCTAGGGCTCGGTGTGAGGTGAAGGGGAGGTTGGGGATGAAGATGGCTAACGAGTTGAGATGATAATGAGTAACAGATTGAGGAGTTAGTTTAATAGGTTTTGAGTTTTGGATTAATGGGTTTTGGATTAAAGTTTGATGGGTTTAATGGGGTTGGGTTGGGTTGGAAGTATTTGGGTTAATGGGTTTGAGTGAGTTTGGATTGGGTGGCTAACGGGAAGAGGTTGGCTTTTAAGTTAGGGAGGGAAAATTTTGAAAATTGGAAATATTGGAGGGAGAAGAAAAAAAAGACGGTTTGGTAGAGGTTTAGGAAAGATGGGATTTGTTGGGATGTTGAGAAGAAAAAGAAAATTTGGTGGGAAGTTTAGAGAAAGAAGGAATTGGTTGGGATTCTAACAAAAATTAAGACCCAAAAATGGAAATTTCAAAATTTTGAAACACTGAAAATTCGATTTGATTTTTGTTTTCAATATATAATGATAAAGATGGACCTAGGCAGTAGATCACTGAATAATGCAACAACAATTAATTTTTTGAAGGACTTAGAATCTTACGTGGTGGTGATTCTGTTATGACAACGGACTCTTTTTGTTCCTCGTCGACAGTAATTTCCTTGCTTGTCGTGCGTCAGATTTCTTGACGTTTCGGTGTTCGTGGAGCGATTGGTCGTGCGAAGAATAATTGTGGAGCGGCGTAGAACCCGGGAAGAGGAACATCCATAAACTAGGATCCTTCGTTCTGATACCAAAATGATGCAAAACGTGGTGGAGAAAGATGGGAGAGGAAAATAAGAAGGGAAGGAATGGGGTTTCACACTCCACCCTAAGATACGGTTTCACACCAAAATTCTCTAAAGAGCAAAATCACATAAACTTTCATTAACTTCCAAAGAAAATATAACAGGTCTATATATAGACCGACAATGGAATTAAGCACAAAACACTCTATATAGGAAATAAACAAAAGACACCCTAAATAAATCAGAATCATAACCAAATCCTTATAGGAGAGATCATTAACTGTTGGCGCCTCCTGCGTTGGTACACATGCCATCAAGTCCTATTAGTGATGTCCGCATCAAGATCACCACCTACCTTGAGGACATATGACCTTGAAGCATCAGCTGTGAGGACGGAGACAGAGATGGAACTAGCAGATCGGGATGTGGTTCTACGGAGGAGGTTACGGGAGCACATGACAACGGCCAAGAACTACCATGAAGTAAGTGTATGATCGCTGGCATCGGGAGTTGGAGTTTGAGATCGAGGACCTTATATTTGTATCAGCCTAGCCATACTGGCAAGTTACCCTATGACCTATATGCAACCTCAAGTTAGCACATCAGTATTTTGGACCGTTCCACGTGTTGGAGCAAGTGGGACTTGTTGCGTACAGATTGGAGCTGCTGGAAGGATCTTGGGTTCATCCTGTATTTCATGTATTGCTATTACGGGCGAGAGTAGAGGTGGATCAAACAAAGAGCACACAGGTACCCGATCCAATGGAGGAGATACATGCATACGAGCCGGTGCGTGTGTCGGCAAGACGAAGGCGCCATCGAGAAGGTCGACTAGAGACTGAGATCTTGGTGGAGTGGCTTAGACGGCATTCCAACGAGGCGATATGGGAGTTTGAGGAGGACATCATGGAACACTTTCCGGACTTCTCACATTGTGGTCAAGGTGACAGAAGTGTGGTGGATTGATACAACTAGAGTTGGATCAGGTTGTATCAAAAGAAATAAATTTGTTTTGAAAGAAAAATAAATTTTTGTCGAGGGGCGTTCGAATGTCGGGGATTGTGTTCGAATGCACTGTGTAGACGCCTACAGACGTTCATAAAAACAGAGAATGGGAATTGTGTATTCGAATGGCCTCGAGCCCGTTCGAACGCTTGCACACGTTTGCAATTATAGAGAACGGAATATTCGCATTCGAACGGCCTCGGGCGCGTTTGAACGCACCGCGGCGAGAACACTTTGTTTTTAGGATTTCATTTTTATTGTTTTAGTCCAAAGGATAGTCTCTAAGTATTGTTAAGTGCACCCTAATTGAGTTATGTTATGAAATCATATTTTCTTCTCATATCTCTCTTTCCCTTCATCCTTTTTGCCCAACTTCTCATTGTCCCCTAACCTTCATTAGTTAGACCTTCCTCCTCGTCTGTCGCGGCCCTATTTCTTTTAGGAGCGACTTTTTCTTTCCCTTCATCCTATTCTCATCTCTATTTGCCAATAATTCCATCCACGTATTATCTTTTCCTTCCTTTCCACCACTATCAAGATCTCCATTCAATCCAAATAACCAACCCATCCCCATATCGGTCCGATCCTTAATAGATGGCCATATTGTAGGGTGGCTGCTGGAGGTAGGAGGTAGCTAGGGTTTGAAAAGTTGGATGTTTCTACGATTATGATCTACTCCTAGAAGATATAGCTATCTAATGGCTAAATAAAAGATAAGGACGAAAATAATAACTTTGTGTAGAGATTTGGTGATGGTAATGGTTTCTTGTTTTCCTCGTTGAGGGTGATTTCTTCGCGTAAGTTGGATCCAAATCTTGATATTGTCGGGCAACGGATCTCGTAGCGCTCCAGTGTTCGTGGGGCGATTGATCTAACAAAGAAAAGATGTGGCGCGACGTAGAATCCAAGCAGTGGAGTGTCCATAAATCGAGAAACGATCTTCTCTGATACCAAAGCTAATGTAGGACAACGTCTCGACTGAATATTTGAGAAGTAGAAAAAATAATTAAACTCGAAGAATCCACCAATCGAGATGTCAGAATCTACTGATGTTGGAATCCACCAACAAATACTCAATATGTGAAAACTCTCAAAATGTTCATTAATTAGTAAAAGATGATTACACAAGCCTTTATATAGGCAAAGTAAAGTAAAAGACAAAAAGAATAAAATAGCCTTAGAAGGTGGCTAGTCACAACTCTCGTTAAGTCAAAGGGCCACTGGTGTAGCTCTTTTGTGCTTACGAGAGTAAACGTGACGAAAAGTGATGTCCCCACCATATAGTTAAACGAAAGGTTCAGATGTAGCTTAGCACATAATAATGGTCATTTCCAATTATCTAGAAAACCTAAATTATAAGTTTCAGGAGTTGAGTCAAAATTGGTGTAGGGAGTACCAAAGCTTTAGATTAACAACATATGAGCTAATTTGAACTCAAATGTTATAATTTTGAGCTCAAATCTTAGCATTATTAGAAATTATTTGATAATATTGTTTTCCCTAAATTTAAAAAAATTAAAATTATTATGTCAAATTTATGCAAATTGGGTCAAAATTGGTGTAGAAACCTATTAAATTAACTCCACATGATTCAATTTGAACCCCAGTTTGCTCTAGCTTTTGCTTTTAAGTAATAAACTATTATCAATTAATGAATGTTAAATCTATATCCACATGACTATTGCTATACTTTTAAAAAATAGGTCTTTTACAATATTATCTAGCGATAAAAACTCTAAGGTAGTTTTTAATGCATATATTAGAATCTACAATATGTATAAAAATATGAAGGAACTTATCTAGAGATGTGGCAGTGTCCCAGTGGCACATTGAGGCATGCCAACCGACACATGCCATGCTGATAGCAAGCATATTGGCCTGGCAATCCTTAATTAATGCAATTCATTCTGCAACGCCATATCTAAAGAACTTTATGTACAGCTTTTCCTCTGTTGCATGGACCTAAACCCCACAATCAAGAAGTAGCTACTATTATTGCCAACCAACCTTTAGCTAAAGCCAATATCTGCAAGCTTGATATAAGGTTGACGGTCAGTCAAAAAATTCTGTTTTTTGGAGCATTAATGTCAGAGTTGCGATCTAGTGACCTTATATTTTGGAAGTTAATGTCTGGACAATGATGAGTATGCTAAGCGGTGGCAAACATTACATATGGATCTAGTTTTGTGCTTACATGGTCTTCTATATTGGGAAGAACAGGTAAATGATCTTATTTTAATGCACCAAGGTCCATTTGCTTTCATGTGTTTATAGATGTACCATCTATAGTATTAAGTGAAAACCAACTTAACTAAAATCTTATTTCTTCTTTCTTCCCATTAAAAACTGATTTAATATTGCACTTTACATGCATAGATGCAGTTTTTTTTTACACACATGAACCCAAATGGCACCTAAATATATTTTCAGAGGCTGCTCTCAAGCTTGGGTAAGAAAATGAGGGATGTGAGGTTGGTTTATGTAGATTGAAAGAAAACCATGAAAAGTAATATTTAGCAACTAAGGAACAAAAAGAAAATGCAGCAGCTGTGAGTCCAGAGGAGAATGGGATGGATGAGTGGGGTTACTAGAATATATAGAATAATGAATTGAGTATATATCCTGCACATATTAGATGTAGCATCTGTAGATGGCAAGTTACATAAGAATCAATTTGAGTTACTTCAGATAAGTTCAAAGGAAACCAAGGATGAACTACCTTATTGAAGAAGGTGCCTTAAAGAGGGAGAGAAAGACCAAATGTGGCATAGAAATAGTACTAAACCAAATGTTAATACTTTATTTAACATAAAACCTTTTATTAGATGGAGCTAAATAGACGGAAAGGATTGCAATTTTATTGTTCTTTATGAACTTGATGATGTCAATAAGTTCATTTTACTTTCTCATTTATCTAGGACACTTGTTTATGTGCATTCTAAATATATGAATAAGTTGGAGAGATTTTTATTAGTGAATTGAAGAAGTGCATTACAATTAAAATCTCAATCTTAGTGTAATGTTGGTATCTTTGTCTTCCTGACTTCCTGCTCGTTACTGTTAATTTATATTGATTACCAAAACTTATGGAAATTCTCACTTGTACATACTATTCCCTATTTTTAAATGTTGTATTGCATTGTTTTTCAATATGTCAATTTAATAATACTGCATAAAAAAATACCTTTGTATTATGAGCTAATGTAGTTTGCTATACTTCTGAAATGAAACAGATCCAGAGAGACCCAAGAATGACAAAGCAACCATCCTTGCTGATACTGTCCAGATGCTCAAAGACTTGACTAGTCAAGTGAACAGATTAAAAGCTGAATATGCTACACTTTCTGGGGAATCACATGAGGTTAACTCATCTTAAGCTTAGAATACAACTTCTAAGCTGCATAAGTTCTTAAATATTTTGATAACACAATTCTTACAAATAATCTGTAACCATGTAGTTGACACAAGAGAAGAACGAGCTCAGAGAGGAGAAAGCCTCTATAAAATCTGAGATTGACAGTTTGAATGTCCAATATCAGCAAAGGCTTAGGGTGTTGTACCCTTGGGCTGCGGTGGAACCTTCAGTGCTAATGGCTCCACCTCCTGCCTATCCATTTCCAGTACCAGTTCCGATTCCCTCAGGTCCGGTCCCTATACATCTTCGTCCTTACCCTTTCTTCCAAAATCAGAGATCTGGGTCCATTCCCAATCAGTGTTCTACTTATATGCCATATTCTCAGCCTTGCAATCTTGATCAGCCATCTACCCAACACAATCCACTGCTATGTCCAAGCAGCAATATGTCTCACCCTGCTAGTGTACAAGATTCGAGAAGCAATACATCTACTCATCAGCTGCCAACCTTAGGAGAGAGATGCGAGGATTACGGTGATGTTGCAACGGAATTGGAACTAAAGACTCCTGGATCTATGGTCTCTTCTCATTCAAAAGTAGTACATGATAAGGTACAAATTTCACTTGTGGATAAGATATATGAAGGTCACCTGGCACTCATATTCTTGATTGCATAAACTTAAGACCAACATGAGAAGAAAAGTTAAACGACTGAAAGATGTACTTCTTTAACTTCAGACATTAGTGCCATTCCTACTCAAATAGAGTTGTGGCTCTGATAATCTTGTACAGAACAAGTCCACCAATAGATCAGAGAACAATGAAGAAACTAACATATCATAGTATCATAATTTCAGGATTCTTCATCAACCAGGAAGAAAGAAAAGCAATGGTCGCAACAAAAGAAAGAGAGCAGTTTTACAGATCCGAGCAGTTCATGCGGGTGTTCTTCCAGTGGTGGGCTGGAGAGCTCCTCCACTAGTGTTGGAAATGGTTCAGTTGCTGAGAACCTAAACTAGCACCATATGGAGTAGTGTGGTGAGATCTCATAGGTTATTCCTCTAAGATGAGCATATTACTGATGATGAAGCCAACCTAACAACTAAAAGCCCACATACATCAAAAAATTTGCGCATGTGAAACTAAGTTATGATAGCTTGCAAAATCATATTGATTTGTTCATGAGTGCACTGGTTGATCCTTCCCTTGGCAATAATTCTTATCCTTAATACTCCAACTTGGAGGGCATTCCAAAAGCATAACTTCTGCTTCTATTTGTACATTGTCATAAGATGAATTCCCCAACAGGCTGTTACTGTCACAGAATAATGACAACAGAACAGACATGTTCATAGTGATATGCATTTCACCTCCCAAGTTGCATGACAAGCAAGCTGCGAGTTAAATTCATAGTATAATGCTGAAGAATTCTTTTCTGGATGTATAATATATATTATAGTAAATTGTAAAATGTATGCATAGTTGAAAATGGATATCACAAGTATAGCAGTGTAACAGTATGCACCGTCAAAAAGTGGTAACTTGTACTCATATGGTTAAATTTCACATTCAGCTATCTTGACTATCTTCAATACAGATTTTATGACCAAACTAGGCCTCTTTAAAGTGGCCTCCTTAAAAACTAAAATACTTGAGTAGGTCGACCCCCAAACTTACTGCTCAAATAGGTTACGTTTTAAGACGTAAGATGCTAACTCATTGACTTGGTAGAAAACTGGTAACGCAGGATTTTACGTTAGATGTGAAGTGCTAATGAACACTGGCAGAATCAATGCTCAGTCTTGTCCATTTGTGGAATGAGAATATGTTTATTCTAGAATAATCCTTCTTATTCTAGTATAAGTAACTAACAATAACTTACATTATTCTGGTATAATAATTCAATACACTCTCATCTTATTTTATACAACTTAAATTTTTTTATATTATAATAACCTATAATTATTATTTTGTATTTTGATTAGACAACATTTAATTACATATCGCCTTAGTTATAGTTAAGATTCTCTTTCTCCACTATCTCTTCTCTTAAATACTAGTCATCTCATTATAATTTAGATTTAATATCTCATCTATCTCTTCTTTTAAACATTAGTCATCTCACCTACGGTTGAGATTCTATCTTTTTTTTTTGCTAGTAAATTTTGTTAAAATTAAAAGTATTAAGCTTGCACACTTTCCCGTGGTGTGAGTTTATAATCCCACAATACCTTGTAGTGTGGGCTTATAATATTGTATTACTCCGTAATTCCTCTTTATTTTTTCTTTATAACATGGATATTTAATATAGAGTGCAGGTCTATAACCTTGTTTTACCTTGCAATGTTTTTTTATTTCCTCTAATGCATAACTATTTTATATAGAGTGTGAACTTATAACCTATATTATTTTGTAGTGCCATTTTATATCCTCTAGTGTATGGTTATTTTATATAATGTGGGGGTTATAACCCTGTATTATCCGACAATGTCTTATTATGTCCTATAGTGTCTAATTATTTTACATAGAATGTGGGCTACCTTAGAGTCTCCATTTATATTTTCTAGTGTATAGTTGTTTAACATAGAGTGTGAGCTTATAATCTCGTATTACTCTCATAGTGCCTCTGTATATTCTCTAGTGTATAATTATTTTATATAGAGTGCGAGCTTATAACTCTGTGTTACCCTCCAATGCCTTTTTATTTCCTCTAATGCATAATTATTTTTACATAGAATATGCATTTATAACCTCACACTCTATGTAAAATAATCATGCACTAGAGGATATAAAGAAGTGCTATAGGGTAATGCAGACTTATAACCTTGTATTACCTCCTAGTGTATGTTATTTTCTCATAGTGGGGGGTATATAGAGTATTTTAAATCCATAGTTATAATAAAAAATAATATTATTTTAAAAAATAGTATTTACTATTACTATTTAACATATACTTAAGGATATTTTTGTTATTTGGTTTAAAACATTACAAATTTCCAATACAATTTTTTTAAATATTTTAATATTAATTTTATGTCACATCAAATATAATTATTACTTCTTATTACTAGTATTGAATTAAATATTAGAATAGCACATATTAGTATTAGTTTTTTCTTTTGGTATTAAAAATTAGAATAGTTACGCCTATTTCACCTTTATTCTAGAAGTAAAACCATGCTTAATAAGTTGGAATTAGATAAAATTTGAGAGATATTATGTTGTATCGGATGAACTAGAACGTATCGTGTTGCAATGGAACAACATAGAGAGGTATTGGATTGGGATGTTCAAATCGGATAAGATAGATGTTATGATTCGACTACGTGGATTAAATCAGAGTCAAGTTATTTAGAATAGTTACTTATTGCTTTAAATGTTAAATAAACCAAAAAATCCACATGTGATTCAATTCATTAGGGTTTTTACTCTTGTAAATAGCAATAGGTATGTGTTGATTAGAATCATTGAATGGATTTTAGCCAAATTATTCCTTTTGTTTTATCTTTTCATATAGCTGTTAAATCATCCTCATCTTTCTAGGAGTAGATCGTCAGTGTAGAAGCCTTCTGATCTTTCAAACCTTAGCCACCATCTTCCTCCACCAGCCACCTCACCTTACGACAGTCCACCACCACCCTTGGTCGTTTGCCACCCACTGTTGTAACGTTGGATATTTATTAATTTGCCTCGTCCTGATTTTCATCCAATCTTTTATTTTAACTTTTAATCCTAATGTTGGATTCATGTGAAATTAGAGCCATTAGGACTTTAATTCACGAGACTACCACCAATAAATATTTACAATTTTCATATGTTTCAGATCTGGTCCGTAACAGTTCCTTAGCCAATAATTTGCACGAGATCGAAGAAGATGCACGAGGAAGGTGCAACTATAGAGGACCAGAAACTGCTTAGCGGCACCACCACCATTGGTAACTACCAGCAACGAGCCACCAGCATGGGTGAAGACATTGATAGAGTTCATTGACTCGTTGAGATAATCATCGAAGGAGATCCAAACTATAATCAAGGATTTGATCTAGGCCTTTGACGATGGTTCTCCTAGCCCAACACGGCCAACCCACATTGCCAACATTATCGGCCACCACGAAGCAAGCCCTCTTGCGATAAGAAAACCGAGCCTTGAAAGAGAGGAAGAGTCGGTCCAATTCGCGGCCTCAACCCATCCTCCGATCGTGGTGGAGTCCTTCCACCATAGTAGAGCCTCACAACTGTTGTTGTTGTGTCGGAACAGCTGCCACCATAAGGGATGTGGTTGTCTTCCCCACTTGCACATAGGGGCGAAAACCCTAGCGCTTTCCACTAATAGCAATCCAGCCTCCATCGGCAACGATTTTGACATGTAGTCCCTTCCATGGGATCCGCACACTAGAGCTAGGTTAGCAGCAGGAGGCGATCAGAAGATCGCTGTCGATAGCCACTACTGCTGCAGTCAACTTATGGCCGGTGGTCGTGAGTCCAACGCTCCCACTTCCATTGACAACCACGGCTAACTTCCTCGAGTCGACTGCCAGCTTGTGGTGGCCACTATAGTCACTAGCAATCGTCGGGTGGCCGAATCCAATAACCACCACCACATGAAGCTACCCTAATGTTGGGGTGGCTTCGTCAGGGCTTCCCTCTACCATTGCTCCCCTATAGTGGGGGCCATCGGTCCCTTTTGCAACACCTAGGAGTCGGTGGACCCATCGACGATGCGCTGGCCGCCATGGAACTAGCATGTGCTCGAGCTTTATTTTGACCTTCCATTGTTATTTGCTGTCACGAAGACCCACTGAATGGCGATTATCAACGACCAACCACCTTGCCAGCTACCTATGGTAGTGCTCTTAGGCCAAAATCAAATTTTAGCCTTACGATTGGAACTACGACACTTACATGGGATGATAAAGTGTACTATTTTTTAGGCTGACCAGATTTTCATGAACTAGTTTGACTTTCTCATGCAAACTAGTTTGGGACCTATGTGTATGACCCCAAACCTGTGTATGAGTTAGGATGGCTTATAGAACAACCCAATGGGCCCGCACCATCTGGCTAAACCGAACCCGCATGAGCTGGACCCGTGGGCCTATGACCCACCTGACCAGCCTCGACCACGAGGTCACTTGGCCCTTGACGATAGACCATATTTTAGGATTCAAGCTTAGACTGTCAAGCTTGACTTTCCAAAATTTTCTAAAGGAGACTCGTTGACTAGACCTATCTAGTGGAGCAATTTTTCACGTACTATGGCACGCCCAACTACAAGAAGGTCTAGTTACCTTCATTCCACTTAGAGGGCGTGGTGATTAGGTGGTATAAGTCGGCTTGTATTTATCTTTTCATATTAGCGGTTAAAGCATCCTTATCTTTCTAAAAGTAGATCATAACCATAGAAGCCTTATGATCTTCCAAACCCTAGCCACTATCTTCAGTAGCTACGCTATCTTATAGTCGTTCACTACGACCTTTGGCCACCTACCATCCTTCGATGACTGCTGCAACATTAGATATTTACTAGTTGGCACATTCTGACCTTCATCCACTCTTTTCTTTAACTTTTCATCCTAATGTCATAGTCACACGAAATTAGAGCTATTAGAACCCTAACTTATGTGGCTACCACCACATAGATTTTCACAATTTTCTTATGTTCAGATCAGCCTAGATCTAGTCCATAATATTAATACTATTTATTATTACTATTTTAACATGTACTCAAAAATATTTTCATCATTAAGTTTAAAACATCCAAATTCTCAATACAATTTTATTATTCTTTAATAATTTAATATCAACTTTATGTCACATTAAATGTAACAACCTATCCTTAAAAAAATCAAAATCAAAATGTGTTATGGGCACGACGTGGCCGGCCACACTATGGCCGGCCTCGTGCCCATGCAAATGGGTGCGGCATTGGGGTGCCATGCACCCCCTAGCGTCGCCGCAGCCAACCGGCTATGTCCAGCTAGTCACGATCGGCCGTAGTGTCGCCGCCAACCCCCCACCACCTCTCTCTCTCCCTCTAAATCTCTCTTTCTTTCTCTCTCTTCTCTCTCTCTCTCTCTCTCTCTCTCTCATTTTTGGTCTCTCTCTCTCTTTTCCTATGCCAACGTCGGCATGCAGCCGCCGCCGCCGCCACTGACACAGTGAGCCTCCTCTCTCCTCTCCTCTCTTCTCTCTCTCTTTCTCTCTCTCTCTCTCTCTCTTTCTCTCTCTCTCTCTCTCTCTTGCACTCTTGGGCTCGGGCTCACCGGAGTCGAGTTGCTGGCGAGAGGCTGGCCGCTAGCTAGCCACTAGCGATCGATGCCCTCCCCATCGGCGCCAAGTCCTCCTCCCTTCCTTTCTTTTCTTCCCTAATCTTCTTTTCCTTTCTTCTTCTTTCTTCTTTCTTTCTCTTCTTCTTCCTTTCTTCTTCTTCTCCATTCTCGATCCCTCCTCCTCTTGCTGCAACAATGCTGGGCTCAGCCCAACATTGTAGAAAAGAGGATTATTGTTTTTTTAATGTTAATTAAATTATTTTCTAATGTGCCTAAAATTAGTCTATTTAGATAATTAATTATTTTGATAATTTACACTCACTAATATAATTTTACTAAGTATTTTTAGTATAATAATTTATTAATTATAATTATAAATATTGCCTATAAATTTATTTATAGTTTAGTTATTATTTATTAGATTAATATATGTAGTCTTGTTGATAATAATCTTACATTTATATTTATATTTTATATAACTATTTTTAGTATGTTATTGTTGTCTAATAGTTTGTATAAAATGAAATACTAGACTTGCATATTATTTTTGTATAATAGGATAATGGCTATTTTGCATATAATTTATGATTAATTAAATAAGAGTAGGTATTACAAAATAAGTATTAATAATATTGTTTTTTTAAATTATATCTTTATTAAATCATATATATAGTCGTCTTTGGTTATTTACAAAAAAGAGATAAATTATTATATACTTATTTCGTATTCTATAATTAGCAAACTAGGATTTTTATTAAATAAATATGAATTATGGTAATAGCATATTAATATTATCACAATTAAATTTATCCTATGAATCTAATCAATTTTAAACCTAATAAAATATCATATTTTACTCAAACGGATTATAATCGGATAAACAACTAACTTTATGTTACTTAAATATTTTCAGACTCCGAACCCCCTTATTTGAGACCTCGTGGATCTTGCTAGTGATGTATGACGGTTGATTGATGGACGTGAGAGATACATGTGTTGGGTTTTCTGATCAGAGATGAGCAGTCTTATCCCCTAGACACCTTTCTCAAATTAGGTTATATTATATATTATGTATGTGCATGTTTTTTGGCCTCCAATATGATTATATGATTTTATCTAGAGATGATTACAATCAAGCATATTTTTATCATGCATATTATTAGGCTGATCTTATATATGAGTATGATGATGATAAATAGAGATAATGAGAGATGATTATATTGTTATAATTTTATGTCTAGTTGATTTGTAGCATGAGTATGTATGTAATAAATTGGCATGGGTATACATGTGTTGACTACATGGTTAGAGACTACATTACATCATTTTTCTCTTGATTCCTATTCCACCTAAATTCCTGTTATGCATTGACTTGTTATCGTACTAGATATATGCATATGATTTGTCATTTAGAAGAATAGCATGAAATATGATTAATAGGATAGTTGATAGAAAGCGTGAGGATACCCAAGTGGGTGCGAAGGTTAGGGCAGGCCTGGAGATGATTGATCGCTCGACATAGTCTCAATCCTATTAGTCTTACGTATGAGGTCGTTAGTCTGTGTGCGTAATAGACATTCGGACACATGTCGTTCGCTAGGGCATATGTGGCGAGTTATCCTCATAAGGTTTCTATTAGTTAGGAAGGTGCCCAGTCTGGATGGATGTTGATACCCTAGCGGGTGGTGCGATATAGTTATATTTGAGATACTTTTTGTGAGTGGCAAAGTATGTTCTGAGCCTTTGGACATGATGTTGAGACTGGGTACCGGGTGTTGACTATGCATAGTGGTCTAGTATGATGATGACATATAGAGTTGATATTGATGACTAAGATGTTGAAAAATGCATATGATTCATTATCATCTGATTACTTAATTATCGAGTGGTCAATATACATCATATATGGTTGCATTTGGTACAATAGCATGGTCATGGTTGGCATGCATCATGTGTCATATATGAGAGAGAGTTATGATGATAATATGATATAATAATTTGTTTATTCATTGTCGAGGGTTATATACTTTTATTAGTTATGACATGTTATCTACTTTTCATTTATATATTATTGAGGATACATTTATATACTCATTCATAACATGATGCTCTTTCTGATTCATATTATCTAGTACATGATTTATTCTCTGTTTGGCATCACTTATTCGGGGTAAGGTCTATTCACTAAGCCTTTTACTCATGATTCTCTTTATTTTTTTTCTAACCCTCTCAAATATGTGATACGTGATAGCAACTTGAGATATCATGAGAAGATATTTTAGATTGATGAGGTGAGTTATAGGTGCGAAACGGTATAGATTATTTGTATAGAAATTAAGTTATATCGTTGTTTGTTATATTTGTAATTTATTGTATTAGATAATAATTTGTATAATACATGTCAGATTATAATGTACTCGTGTATCAATTGTTTAGTTGTATCTTGATGGTTTGTCGTGGTCTGTGTGGGTCCTGCCAGATTATGTAGTGGTCTAGTGTATATTATTGTGGACTTAGCTATTCATATGTTAACAGGTTTATTTAGTTGATAGTATGATTTATTTGGTGTTAGATTATGTGAGCATGGATATGTTAGCATGTATTATTTCATGATGTCATGATTATATATGCACAGGAGCGTATCTATGCATGATGAGCCCCACCCGTCCTGTCGCGTGAGTCGCGTGTGCCGTGTTGGTGCGTGGGCATGCATGTGCCCGTGCCGAGCGGTGACGTTACATTAAATATAATTATTACTCCTTATAATAGTATTGAACTACATATTAGAATAACATATACTTCTAGTATTAAAATTAGAATAATTATGCTTTTCCACCCTTATTCCACCTTGTTGACATCAAGAATATGGAGGAATAGGGAGGAATAGAGAGCAAAAACAAAATTATTATTATAAAATGATGGTTGTATTCTAGGAATTATTCCTATGTTTACTTGTATTCTAGAATAATAGTGTAACAATTATTTTTAATGTGATATAAAGTAGAATGAAATGATGGAAAGAATTACTATAATACTGTAACAACCTAGCCCTAAAAAAAATTATATTTTGGGCATATGCGACTAGTTGTGGTCGGCCTAGTGCCCAAGCCAAAGCCTAGCATGTGCGAAAATTTTGTCACCTGCCATGGCAGGCTATGGGGGCGCCACGCAGCGCAGGCCCAGCCAGCTGGTCGTAGTGGGCCCCACCACCGTCGTAGCCTCCCTCCTTAACGTTTCTCTCTCTCTTTCTTTATCTCTTTCTCGATTTTTCTTTCTTTGGTCTCTCTCTCTCTTAGTCTCCTCTCTTCCCCTCTCTTCCCCTCTAGCCATCGCCACCGAGGTGAGCTCCTCTCTCTCTCTCTCTCTCTCGGGTTTGCTAGAATTGAGCTGCCGGCGCGAGGTTGGCCGTTGACTGGCCAGCAGTGGCCAAGCCCCTCCTCATTGGCCTGGCTCCTCCTTCCCTCCCCTCCTCTTTCTCCTTCTCTTCTCTTTCTTCATCTTTTCTTCTTCTTCCTGGATTCTTCTCCCCCTAACTACTATAATGCTGGGCTTGGCCCAACACTATAGCTGTTAGTGCTGGGCCGAGGCTAGTAATGTGGCAGTGCTGGGCCGTAGTGGTCTTCTTTATATTTTTATTTTATTTTATTTAGCTATCTCTTTTCTTATTTAATGCAATATATTATTTTAATAATATATATATATATTCATCAATATGATTTTTATTAATTATAATTAGTATAATTAATGATTAATTATTTTTTATTTATGTTTGTATTAGATTAATAGATAGATTTGTAAATTATAATCATTAGATTTATAGATGTATACTAATATTCATATGATATACATTTTATGCAATTCTAATAATTTATTATATATATTTTTTTGTAACATATGAAATACTAGGCTTATTTATTTATTTTATTTATTTATTATTTATAAAGTAAAGACTACATAATTCCTAATTAATCAGGCTAGATTGAGAACCACAACTTAGTTATAATTAGATTTTTATCTATATTTAAATGTTTATTTATAATTATATATATATATATATATTTATGTATTTAGCCTTTTATTATATTTTATTTTATAATGTCATACTTAGAAACTATCTTTTTTATCTGAAAAGGAGCAACCCTTTTATTCTTATTTCATTATTGACCTTTTATAATAATAGTATATTCTTAACACTAAAAGTTTATTTATAATGTAAATCTAACTAGTTATAAAGATAAGTAGAAATTCTAAAACCTAATAAATCATCATATTTTACACGAACGAATTTTAACTTAATAAACAACTAATTTTATATTACCTAAATTTTTCAAATCCCGAACCCCTTATATGAGACCCTGTGGACTTTATTAGTGATGAGTGACGATTGATTGATGGATGTGAGAGATACGTGTGTTGCATCTTTTAATTTGAGGTGAATAGTCTTATCCCCTATACGCCTTTCTCAAATTATGTTATATAATATAATTATGTATATGCATGTTTCGGCCTCTAACATGATTATATAACTTTATCTAAAGATGATTCTAGTTGAACATATTTTATCATTTATTTAACTAGACTGATCTGGGATATAAGTATGCTGGTGATATATAGGATGATTAGAGATGACTATACTGTTATGATTTTATATTTAGATGATCTCTAGCATGAGTATACATGTGATAAACTAGTATGGGGATGCATATGTTAGATATAGGGTTAGAGACTATATTGCATTATTCTTTTAGCCTCTTTACCACCTAAATTTCTGAGTTGCATGATCTGTTGTAGTACTAGATAAAATGGATATAATTTATCATTTAGAAGGAAAGCATGAAACCTAATTGATAGGATAGTTGATAGAAAGCGTGAGGATACCCAAGCGGGCGTGAGGGTTAAGACGCGCTTGGTGGATGATTGATTATTCGACGTAGTCGCGATCCTATAGCCTTACATCTAAAGTAGTTAGTCTGTGTGCACAACAAACATTCAAACACAGGTTCGCTAGGGCACATGTGGCGAGTTATCCTCACATATTTCAATCAGCTAGAAAGGTGCTCAGTCTAGAAGGATGTTAATACCCTTACCGGATGGCAGGGTATGGTTATGTTTGAGATACTCTTTGTAGTATGTTTTGAGCCTTCGGGCATGATGTTGAAACCGGGTACCGAGTATTGATGCACAATGATTGATGATATTCAGAGATGACATTAATGATTGAGATGAATGCATATAATTTTATTATCGAATATACCTAATTATCGAGTGGTTAATATGCATAATATGTGGTTGCATTTGGTCATGGTCGGCATGTATCATATGTGTCATATTTGAGGGGGAGTTATAATGATGGTATGACATGGAGATTATTTATACATTGCCGAGAATTATATACTTTGATCAGTTATGACATGATATCTACATTTCATTTATAAATTTTTTAGGATATATTTATATACTCATTCATGACATGATACTCCTAAGTGATTCATATTATTTAGTACATGATTTACTTATTGTTTGAAATTACTGATTCGAGTATTTAACTCATGACTCTTTATTTTTTTTCTAACCCCTCCCCAGATTGCTATAATATGTGATAGCGACTTGAGATATCCTGAAAAAATATTTTAGAACAAAGATAAGGTGAGCTATAGACGTAAAATGGCATAGAAGATAGTTTATCTAGTTATTGAGTTATACCATTATTTAATATTTGTAATCCATCGTATAGACGATAAATTGTATAATACAGGTTGAATTGTAGTGTACTCTTATATAAGTGATTTTAAGTTGTATCTTGATGGTTTGTCATGCCTGTGTGAGCCCTGTCAGATTATGTAGCAGCATAGTATGATTGTTGTGGATTTAGATATGGATATGTTACAAGTTTATCTTGATAATGTCATGATTTATTTTGTGATGGATTATGTGAGCAGAGGTGTAACTGTGCGTGACGGGCCCCGCCTATTTTGTAGCGTGCGTCGGGTGTGGGTGTGCACGTGCCCGTGCTGGGCGGGGGCATTACAATTCATGTGGTATCAAAGTCAGGTTTAAGGAGAATCTGACAAACTATCAAGTGTAGTAGTTGTCGATTTTGTTTAGGATTACGCTAGTAGTCGATCTCTACGAGTTTGATATCAATTGATTGAGTTAGATGCCTAATTTATAATGTTGAGGTTATTAAATTTTGATGCTTGACGATATTGATAGAAATAATTTGAGATATTAGTATATTGAGAATTTATCTAGGCTACTAATGAATAGGAAGAAATATTACTAAATCATGTATTGATATTATTGATGTTAAGGCGTTATAGTCTGTGGAGCATAATATTAGAGATGTATACATCTCTAAACATGTGGATGTGGTAAAGTATAGAAATTCGTAAACATGTGGAGATATTTATTTTATGTAGAAGGATTAATATTAGTAAATTTGAGGTTATTCTGATCAAATATAGCATATTTTTGGAATTTTGATCTTTTTATGGATACACTTAAGATTAGGAGATTGATATAAAAAGATATATGTGCAAATATTTTGTGTCTCTATGAGGGTTATAATTATTGATTGTGGATAAATGAGTAAGACATATTGTAATAGCCAAACCCTAAACATGTGCATGGCACGAGCCCACATGGCACGTGCGTGGCACCTGACCATTTGGTTAGTTACTGACAATCAAATAAACCTATATCAACATCATAATTTTATCCACAACATCTAAACTAAGAATAATTCAAGTCTGACTATCAACAGCATACAGATAACCCTACTTAGGCCCCACACAGGTCACAACACATCATTAAGAGCTTTTCACAACTACATATACACAGTGGTGGTATATACATAATTATACAAGTACAAAGTCACCTGCTAGAATATAAGACAAGGATAAAGACACTTTGAAAGATGTCAACTGATACATCAGATAATATAACTCATTTAGCGTATAACACTAACCATACTCTTCACCCACTGGCAAAACCACTAAGGGAGTATCCTACTCCACTTGTTCACTTGGGTTTTTGGAAAGGAGAAAACAAAGAGAGTCATGAGCTAAATGCTTAGTGAATAGATCTTACCCCGAATTAGTGAAGCCAAACAAAGAGTAAATCAAGTACTGAATAATATGAATCAGAAAGAAGCATTATGCTGTGAATGAACATATAAGTGATGGGTTACGATACGAAATAACATGGGTGATAGTGGTGGTGACGAGTGGAGTGGATGCTTCGGTTATGGATGGGTATGGAGATGAAGGTGGATGGTGGATGTGGTTAAGGGATATTAACGAAGGGGACGAAGTGGTCGAGATCCCAAAGAAGGGGGAGGACACAATAGACGAGAAATATTAGAAATTAGGAGAGACCTTGCCAACGATAGAAGTGGAAGGATAGTGAAGAGGGAGGAAGGAGAGAGAATAGAGAGAAGATAGGAGGCAAGAAATTAATAATCCAATAGCATTCTGAATTTGGCTGCTATCCACATCTTTATAGAGGCTAGCCAACAAGCCTTAATACAATAACTAACCCTAATCCTAATGCAATCCCGCTAATTGCATTTGAACGTGCCCGATTGTATTTGAATGCACAAACGACGTTCTCTGTATGTGCGAATGCGACGCAGGCGTTCGAATGCACCTGAACGCACTTTTCGTGTCCTATGTATTTGCGAACCTAATGTTGGCGTTCGCAAAGGTGTTCAAATGTGACTCCTCCTACATTCGAACGTAACCTACAGGAATTTAATTTTAATGAAAATAAACAACTAATGCAATAAGAAAAGATCCTAACTAAATGTATCAGCCCACCACACTTCCCCCACCTTGCCCTCAAGGTGTAAAGTCAGGGAAACGCTCGAAGATATTAGTCTCTAACTCCCATGTCACCTCATCGGATAGCTTGCCAAGCCACTCAACTAGAATCTCCATCTCTAATCTAGTACCATGTCGTCGTTGGCACCTAGCAAGTACACAAACTGGCTTTACGATCTCGGTCTCCTCTAACGGCTTTAGTAGAATTACCAACGACCTCATGATCTCCAATCTGCTCCCTCAGCAATGAAACATGGAAGATAGGATACACTCTTGACTCCTTCAGTAGCTCCAAACGATATGCAATAAGACCAATACGCTCTAACACACAAAACGGACCAAAGTAACGATGTGCTAACTTTTGGTTTCGCATCAGACGTAGGGTCACTTGTCGATACGATTGCACCATCACAAATATCCAACTGCCGATATCGAACTCCTGCTCCCTACGACTGTGATCATAAACTTGCTTCAATCGAGTCTCTTGTAATATGAAAAACTCAGTCCAAAAGTCGCTCATAAATACACGATCACGATCCGAGACAATTGTGCGTGATGCCATATAATCGAGCAACATCTCTAACAAAAATTTCAGCTACCGACTTGGCTGAAAATGGATGTGACAATGCCGAAAAATATGCATACTTGCCCAATTTGTCAACTACTACAAAGATAACGGAATAACCATGTACCAGTGGAAGACCCTATATCAAATCCATAGAAATGTCTTCCCAAACACAGTCTGATATAGGTAAAGGCTGAAGTAATCCGGCCTGTTTCAATGTGGTTGCTTTAGCTCTTTGACAGACTTCGCAAGCACGGACAAAACTCCTCACATTTCGCCTCAATCCTGACCACGTGCAACTCTGAGATATCCTCCTATAAGTCCTCAAGACACCCTTATGACCACCCTCTGGAGTATGGTGGAAGTGCTCTAATAATTTTTGTCGCAATCCATCATTTGTGGGCACCCGAATGCATCCACAGTCCAGCAACAAACCGCCTCGATTCTCCAACTCTAGATGGCGCTCCGGATCATTCAACACTTCCAGCAACAATCTCAAAACATCTGGGTCAGATGTACATGCATACCTCAGCTCATCAAGGAAAGAAAAAGTGGGAGAAGAATAGGCTGCAAGCTCAGCGGTATTGGGTTGGCGCGATAGTGCATTCGTCGCTATATTTTTCGTTCCCTTGTTGTATTGGATTTCATAATTATACCCTAGCAATTTTATGACCCATCTCTGCTGTGTCGGAGTGTGTATACGCTGTCCCATAAAGTATGGAAGTTTCTTTTGATCGGTTCGGATAATGAATCACCTATCAATTAAATAAGGTCTCCACTTTGTCACCGCATGCAGAATTGCCAATATGTCTCTCTTGTAAGTCGATAATTGCTGAGATTTTTGTGATAAAGTCTTACTAAGAAAGGCAATGGAACGTCCTCCTTGCATTAGTACAACTCCTACACCAACTCCCGACTCATCACATTCCACAATGAACTCTTTAGTGAAGTCTGGTAGCGTTAAAATGGGCGTTGTCGTCATTGCTGTTTTCAATTTTTCAAAGGTTATAGGATTTCATCCGTCTATCTAAAAGAGTCCTTCTTCAACAAAGAAGTGAGAGGAGCAGCGATCTTACCATACCCGACGATGAAGCAGCGATAATATCCGGTCAGCCCTAGAAATCCTTGCAATCTTGTGGTGGTAGAAGGAATAGGCCAAGCGGTCATGCATGCTACCTTTTGAGGGTCCACCGCTACACCTTCCGCTGAGATGATGTGGCCTACATACTCCACTTGTGGTACTCTCCATAAGCACTTGGACTTCTTGATTTTCAACTGGTTTTGCTTCAACAAATTCAGCACATCCTCCAAATGCCACTAATGCTATAATTCAATTATGCTATACACCAAAATGTAGTCAAAGAATACCAAGACATACCTTCGCAGTAGAGGCAGAAAAATATCATTCATGAGGCCTTGAAAGGTAGCTGGAGCATTGGTGAGACCAAAAGGCATCACCCGGAACTCGTAATGCCCGTCCGGAGTTCGAAATATAGTTTTGTGTACATCCACCGGGTGAACTCTAATTTGATGATACTCAGCCCTCAAGTCAAGCTTGCTGA
Organism: Typha angustifolia; assembly: GCF_048772165.1. NCBI lineage: Eukaryota > Viridiplantae > Streptophyta > Magnoliopsida > Poales > Typhaceae > Typha > Typha angustifolia. Next base: position 9,627,439 of record NC_133245.1, read on the forward strand.
ATATAGTCGCCCTTGCAATCTCATCCAGCAGCTCCTCTATAACCAGAATGGGATACCGGTCCTTGACGGTGATAGCATTTAGTGCCCAATAGTCAACATAAAAATGCCATGTCCCGTCCTTTTGCACTAATAGTACGGGCGATGAGTATGAGCTATGACTTGGTTGAATGAGGCCTTTCTCCAACATCTCGGTTACCATATTGGAGATAACTTCCTTTTACACATATGGATATTAATATAGCCTCACATTCGCCGGTGCAGCCCCGGCAACAATCTCAATGCGATGGTTCGCCGTTCTCTTTGGTGGCAACTCCTTTAGTTCCTCAAATAGTCCAGCAAATTTATCTAATAAATTAGACAACTCAATGGTAGTATCTAGACTCATTTGAAGCTCATCTCTTGCTGGTCCTAATTGAAGAAGATAAGCCAAATCACTCACACATGGCAGCCCCACCATAGGCTGCATCAAAGGAATCGACGGAGATCGAACGCCATCAAGCTGCACATCTTTGTTTCTTTGCTTAAATTTCATCCACATGCTCCGGAAATCAAAAGTGACGGGTCCCAAGCTTTGTAACCACTGAGTGCCAAGGAATATGTCCACTTCTCACAGCGCCAACAGATACAAGTCCACAACTATGTCGTGTCCTCGCACCCGAATACCGACCCGGCGACACAAGCTCTCCGCCTTAAGCTTCATGTCGTCTCCAATAGCAACGTCAAACCCCGTGGTCGGTTCAGCATCCAAATCAAATCTCCTCACTAACCTCTCGTCTAGAAAGTTGTGTATACTCCCCGAATCGATGAGGATGTGCACACACAATACTTTCTAACGAGTCCGTCTACCCGTAACGTCCTCAGCATGGAAGTACCCGAATATGCATGCATCGATATTTCAGCTTGGATATCTTCCTCCGCACCCTCCTTAACGGCCTCCTCATAGAGCTCCTCTGGACACTCACCATCATCAACAACCTCATCACCCTTCTCGAGACTGTTGATGAGCATCACACTCATAATCAGTTTGGAACACCGATGACCGGGGGTGAAATGTTCATCGCATCAAAAGCAAAGGCCTTTCGCTCTTCGCTCCTCCACCTGGGAAGGTGTGAGAGTTCGAACGGGGGGGTCTTGTGCCTCCTCTAACATCGAAAGAAGGTCTCAAAAGTGGTCGTGGTCTAGTGCTCGTAGCCGCTGCTTTTGAACTCGCAGAATTTTTAGCTGGCGTTCTAGATGCAAACCGCCCATCTTGGTTGCCCCAACTTGTTTTTGTTGCCCTTATGGTTTTGCTCCGTCCTCACGGCCTTCTCAAAGGTCTCCTCAAGAGTGGCTGGACATTGAGTACGAACATCCACTTGTATCCCATCCTGTAGCACTAAAATAAATGTGCTCATCAATGTCGATTCAGACCAAGGTGGCTCACAACGACTACTAATTCTTTCAAATTCTGCTTGGTACTCTAATACGGTCGTCCTCTAAACCATCTTGCTTAATGTGGCAGCAAAATCTTCATATGCCGCTGTCCCAAATCTGCATGTAAACCCCCTACCTCCACCGCTGGTCTTGGGTTTTGTAACGAAGGTGGGGGATGATGTGTAATCATGGGTAAGAGGGGATCATTGACACTCATATATCACACCTGGACTTGTGGGGTATCGGTTCGATGAGGTCCCACTGCTGGTCTTTTTTAAGGCACCAATCGTCGTCGAGGAGATGACAAAGCCGATTGGTTCATGACATATTCCTTTAAATCATTGTGATCCTTTGCATTGCATCAACTCTATGCAGCAATGTTTGGATTATGCCCCTAAGTTCATCCACCAAGTCTATATTCACACCCATGGACGTTGGTTGACTCAGTCATACCGTGGTGGCTTCAAAGGAATCGGCCTCACGGTTAGGGTTATCATTGGTTGAGTCTTCTCTTATCGGTATGCTCTTCATTGGTTTCCTTGTTGATGTCATCTTCCTTGTTTCAACCATTAATGGAGCTCTGAGGTTCGCCTGGCTCTGATACCAAATTGATGGGTTACGGTACCAAAAGATTGGCTACAGAATGATTCCTTTAAGATATGGATTTATTATAGGAATCAGTTCGTGCAACCGTGGGAAAATATTCACCAAATATTTTGTGGTAGTCAAAAAATTACGACACCAATTGGATTAGATTCATAACTCTGATCTACAATTTTTGTATTTACGCCCTTCGTAGATTCGAACTGAAACTGGGACGAAAACATGAAATAACGTGGGTGATGGTGGTGGTGATGGGTGGAGTGGATGGTAGGGTGTGGTTAAGGGATGTAGATGAGAGGGACGAAGTAGTCGAGATCCCAAAGAAGAGGGAGTACTCGACAGACGAGGGAGATTAGAAGTTAGGAGAGACCTTGCCAATGGTAGAAGTGGAAGGATGGTGAAGAGGGAGGAAGGAGAGAGAATAGAGAGAAGATAGGAAGCAAGAAATTAATAATCCAATAGCATTATGAATTTAGCTACCATCCACACCTTTATAGAGGCTAGCCAACAAGCCGTAATACAATAACTAACCCTAATCCTAGTGCAACCCTACAGATTGCGTTCGAACATGCTCGATCGCGTTTGAATGCACAAAAGACGTTCTCTTTATGTGCGAACGCGATGCAGGCGTTCGAACGCGCTTGACTGCGTTCGAACGTACTTTTTGGGTCCTCTATATTTGCGAATCTTATACAGGCGTTCGTAAGGGCATTCGAACGCGACCCCTCCTACATTCGAATACGACATACAAGAATTTTATTTAAATAAAAATAAATAACTAATAAAATAAGAAAATATCCTAACTAAATATATCAATAAGCAAGTCCTTGATAATCCCAGATCTATAGTAAATGTCATGTTATAACTGATCAAGAACACAAACTCTTGACAATGTATAAATAAACATCTATGTCATACTATCATCGTATCATTCTCAAATATAACACATATGATGCATGCCAACTATGTCATGATGTCAAAGGCAATGGTATATAAATTATGATAATTACTAATCATATGAAACTCTCTATATCACAATCATCACTGATTTCTCGATATACCACCATCATATTAGACCACTATGCACAGTCAATACTCGGTACTCGGTCTCAATATCATGCCTGAAGACTCAAAGTATACTCTACAATGCGTAAGGAGTATCCCAAAAGAAAATCATACCCTGCCTTCTGCTAAGGGTATCAACATCTATCCAGACCGGGCACCCTTCTAGCTAATAGAAATCTCGTGAGGCCACAGGATCGCGACTATGTCGAGCGATCAATCATCCACCAAGCGCGTTTTAACCCTTGCCCTCACTTGGGTATCCTCACGTTTTCTATCAACTATCCTATTAATCAGATTTTATGCTTTCCTTTTAAATGACAAATTATATGCATATATCTAGTATGATAATAAGTCATTGCATAATAAGAATTTAGGTAGAATAGGAATCAAGAGAAAAGTGATACAATGTAGTCTCCAACCATGTATCTAACACATACATACTCCTGCTAGTTTATCACATGCACACTCATAATAGAAATTATCTCGACATAAAACCATAACAGTATAGTCATCTCCAATCATCTCTATATATCACCAATATACTCATATCCCAGATCAGCCTAATCAGATGCATGATAAAATAAGCTCGACTAAAATCATCTTTAGATAAAGTCATATAACCATGCTGGAGGCCAAACCATGCATATACATAATTATATAATATATCCTAATTTGAGAAATGCGTCTAGGGAATAAGACTACTCACCACCACTATAATTACTAAACAACCACTCGTTTACACTGCTACAACAACGATCAAGCCTCGATAGCTAAGTCCACGGGGTCTTGAAAGGGAGGTCAGAATCTGAAATTATTTATAACATATAATGTCAGTCTTTCTATTAATTAAAATTAACCTGGCTAAAAGATAATTTCTCATTGTAATTATATACTCTTCATTCCTATATTTGTTTTGTTATTTATTAACCATAATTATATTATCTAATAGTATATTTAAAACATAATTATCTGCCTATTATTCTCTTTGATAATTAAGAAAATAGAATTAAGTTACTGCAAATAATTACGCAAGAATATACGCACATAACCCTAATAATTACCATACCTATCTAGGATTAATATAGTAATTTATGTTGCAGGTATTTTGCTAAACATGATATAATTAGATTTATTTACTAATTATGATATAATTAGATTTAATTCATATATATTATATACATTAGATTAAGTAAACTAATTAAATAACAAATAACATATTCAGATATAATTTAAATAGTAATCAATAATATGCATATATATATATATATATTTATATATTTACATTTTTTTTAAAAGAAGCTGTAAACACGGTGCTGGGCTCACCATGTTGTAGGGTGCTACCCGAGAGGAGGAAAGAAGGGAAAGAGGAGGACGAGACGAAGAAGAAGAAGAAGAAGAAGAAGAAGAAGAAGAAGAAGAAGAAGAAGAAGAAGAGGAAGGAGAAAAAGGAAAGAGGGGTGGGTCGCATGGGAGGGGAATGGCCGCTAGTGGCCACTCAGTGGCCGACCTCTTGCCGGTGGCTCAAACCTTCGGCGTTCCCAAGACTAAATCGAGAGAGAGAGAGGGAGAGAGAGGAAGGCTCACCGATGGATAGAAGAGTTGACGACAGCTCTTCCCGGCGGTTGATGACTGTTAGGGAACTAGAGGGAGAGAGAGAGAGAATGAGGGGAAGAGAAAGAGAAAAAATTAGAGAGAGAGATGGTCATGTGGCGACGGTGGAGTGGCCGGTGGGCTGGGTCCCACCTCCACGCGTCGCTGCGATGTGGAGAAAAGTGGCTCGGTGGAGGTGCCACATCGCTGCGATGGCATGCATAACATGCTGGGCATGAGGCCAGCCATAGTGTGGCCGGTCGTGTCATGCCTAGCAATTTTTTTTTAACACTACTTGGGTTATTACACATACGATGATTTTGTATAGTGGAAGAGATATTAGGTGATGTGATATAGATAATTGTAGATTGTATATTGAAAAGAATTTTTGGGATGACTAGTATGATAAATTATGTTTGCAAGATACTTGTGTTGGTAGGTAAAAAATTTGAGTGTACGGCAAGATGGATAATTTAATAGGGATATATTTGTCCAATAATATTGCTAGAAGATTAACGTCTCTTTTAAATCTTTAAGTTGATGATTATCAAATAGAGTAATAAGCATATGAAATATGACATGGATACAATTATTAGATTATGAATTATTTCAGTAGCTGAGACTTATTGTATGTATTTTTGGATGACATGATAGTATGTTTAGTTTAGAAGTTGCTAATTATGTGAATATGATTAGATGGAAAAAATGATACAAAATGAATTATATAGAGTGATGATAGTCATTAAGTTGATAGCCTCATGACATATCTTGTATGACAGTGAAAATATATATTTGACTATTGATTTAGTTTTGAGTATTTATTTAGATAAAAATATTATAGCATGACGATCGTGTATTTTGGGTGATGAATTTTAGTTACAAAATATACAAACTTAATTTTATTATGATTATTAGGTGATATTAATGATGTTATAGAAGGATTTTGATTAAATTGTTTAGTATATATGGTGGACTTTGTTCGGAGGATGTAATAGAATAGTAAATTAAAACTTTTGAGTGGTTATCAGGTTTAGGTGATTTATTTATTAGAAATGAGATATGATGATTTTTTTACATAGATAGTAAATTGGATATTATGATATTGTCTTGATGATACAACTAGATAAGTATTTAGATAGAAAATGGAATTATATATGGAGTATATGATAGATATGACTGTTGATTATGATTGATGGATGATTTGGAAGTTGAAATAATTGCTTCATAGGACGGTAATGAAAGGAATATGAAGGACTATGATCTTTCATTTACAATGTACTGATGGATGTTTATTATATTACTAGATGATAAACAGATAATGATATATAGAAAATGATTATATTAGCATTTATATAACTGTTGGCTTGGATGTGTTATATTTTTACTAGAAGTTACTAAGCGAGCATTTTGGAATGATGAGATTGATCTTAATAATTCTAATGATTTAAGGTAAAGATATCTGATTAGGTGATAATAATTATAGGATTGATAATTCCATTATAGTTTGTGAATTTTTTATTTTTAATGAATTACAAATTGAGGATGTGAGTTGATTTAGAGTAGATATGGTACTGAGGTTGATAATTATTATTCTTGGGCGTCCTGTTATCCATATGAATATATTGGTTTCAACTATTTTATTAGTAGATCAGATCATAATAGCATGAATAATAGGAGATTGATTGTTGTAACGCCCCCGCTCGGCACGAGCACGTGCTCACCCATGCGACCACATGGCACTGCATGGAATAGGACGGGCGAGGCTACCACGCACAAATATATTCTATGCTCACATAATTCAACATCAAATAAATCATACTATTAACCAAATAAATCTGCTAACATATCCATATATAAATACATAACAACCATACTAGACAGCTACATAATCTGGTAGGTCATAATCTGGTAGGTCATAATCTGGTAAGGCCCACGTAGGTCATGCCAAATTATCAAGATACAACTAAAATAACTAATACATGCATACACTATAATTCAATATGTATTATACAAATCGTCTAATATAATAGAGTACGAATATCAAATAATGATACAACTCAATATCTAGATAAACTACCTTCTATACCATCTCACATCTATAGCTCACCTCATTATTCTAAAATATCTTTTTAGGATATCTAAAGATGTTGTCACGTACCACATATTTTTAGATAAGGTCATAAAATTATGCTGGAGGCCAAAGCATACATATACATATAATTTGAGAAAAGGCATCTACGAGATAATGATGCGAACTAAGTCAGATCGGATCACATCAAAGGGAGATTGGGCTCAACGGATTGAGTCTAGTTATCTTATATGCTTATTTGCTTTAATTAGAGTCTTATTAGGTTAGAATTTGTTAGTTAACTTCAGCTCTGTGCAGTTTTGGAAAAATATTCAAATGATATTCCACAAACGACCAAATATTATGAAACTACTTGGAGAAGATTAAAGACGCCCTGATCTACAACTTCTGTTTTCAAGGTTTCTTCTGATTCAAACTCTATCTGGGCAGAATGAAGAATTATTCCGAGAAGGATAAGGAAGGCTGATTTAGCAAAGTCATATTTATCTCTTATTTAAGCACTTAAGACAAGTCTACTTAAGTCATGTAAATCACTAAGACAAGTTAAATTAAGTAATGTAAGCCTCTAAGGCAAATCCTAGTTCGAGTTGTATAATTCTTTAGGGTTAGTCTAAGGCAAGTCCTAGTTTGAGTCATATAAGCCTTTAGGGCTAGTTCGAGTAGGAATTATTGTACCCAACCTCTATATTTAAAAGGCTGGACATTACTTATCGTCTTTATCTTTTATCGTAGCCGTAAGATCGTTGTTATCTTTCTAGGAGTAGATCTAAGTTATAAACCTTAATTTTACCTCCAACCTATAGCCACCATCACCTCTAGTAGCATCCCTATCTTATAGCGGTCCACCACCACCCTTGGCCGTCCGCCATCCTCCGACGACCGCCGCAACGTCAGATATTTACTATTCTGCCCCATTCTGACCTTGCTCCACTATTTTAGTTATATCTTTCTATCTAGACATCCGATTGATGTGAAACCAATGCTATCCCTATCTCGTGATGCTGCTACCACCTAAATTTTCATAATCATTCTACGAATGGATCATTCTAGATTTGGTTCGTAATAGATAAGACTACTCAATTCTAATCAAAAGACATGAACACCCTTACACCCATCAACCAAGTGTCAACTTATCGCTAGCAAGGTCCATAGAGTCTCACATAAGAGATTCGGGATCTAAAAATGTTTATGTAACATGAAATTAGCCGTTTATCTAATTGAAATATGTTCATGTAAAATATGATGATTTATTAGGTTTTAGAATTTCTACTTATCTTTATAACTAGTTAGATTTATAAATATAAATATAGATAATAACCTAATTATAATTAAGTTGTGGTTCTCACTCTATCTTGAGTAATTAGGATTTATATAGTCTTTACTTTATAAAATAATAAACAAATAAATAAGCTTAGTATTTCATATGTTACAAAATATGTAGCGGCCCAATTTCTAGAAAAGCACATCTAGATTTGAATGAGTTGCAGATGCTTCTAGGTGTGTGTTACGATCCTTCCTCGGCTATAGGCTCTGATACCAGATTGATACGAACCCTCTTTTGGTGCTATGGCTCTGATTCAAGATTAATACGATCTTGCACGGAACTTTGAGATTAGATCCCGAAATATCCCGCCGTTGGATCGCTGTGAAATTTTGATATGTTGTAGGCCCGGAAAAGAGCTTTCCAACGGATCTAGTTTCAGGCGAATCGGAGATGGGGATCTCGAAATATCGTTCGATTAGTGGACGAACGTCAGGATACTCTGTTTTTGGATTCCGTGGATGAAGGCACGAAATCCTAGGTAATGGTGGATTGTGGAGGGTCGGTGTTGATGGGGTGGCACCGGTGTAAAAGTGATGGTGGAAGGGTTATGGATGATGGAAAGGTTAGGGATAGCGATGGATAAATTGGAAGAAGGGGGAGAAGAGGGCCACTCCTAAGGGACTAGGGTGATTGGCCTGTCGAGGGAGATTAGAAGCGGCGTCGCCGGGGAGATTGAGGGAACGGGAGCGAAGAAGATGAAGGAGGCAAGGCAAACTCAATTCTCAATAATCAATAATAATTTTGGTTGCCCTACACATACTTTTATAGGCTAACCAACAACTCAATCTTATCCTAAAACACAATCTTATCCTAAAACACAATCTTATCCTAAAACACAATCTTATCCTAAAACTCAATCTTATCCTAAAACTCAATCTTATCCTAAAACTCAATCTTATCCTAAGGTAAATCCAAACTTGAGACGATGTCGGTGAAGTCCGAATCGTATCAATCCACCACGCTTCCGCAACCTTGTCCTCAAGGTTTGAAATTTGGGAAGCGATCCATGATGTCTGCCTCTAGCTCCCATGTAGACTCGTCAGTAGGTTTGCCCAGCCACTCAATCAGCACTTCAGTCTCTAATCTGGATCCTTGGCGTCTTCTCCTACGACTTAGGACTCGAACCGGCTCATTGGAGCCATCTTCCTCCATTGGTTCGGGTAAGGTCGAACCCACTACATGGTTAGGCCCGATCTGGGCCTTCAATGCCGAGACATGGAAGACGGGATGTATCCTGGTTCCTTCAGGTAGGTCCAATCGGTAAGCTACTGGACCGATTCGTTGTAGCACTCGGTACGGACCATAGTACTTGTATCCCAACTTTTGGTTCAAAATGGGTCTCAATGTGGATTGTCGATACGGTTGAGCTCGAACGAACACCAATTGATCCACCTCAAATTCTCGCTCACGTCGGCCTTTGTCATGCGTTTGCTTCATGCGGTTTTGTGCTGTGGCTAGGTGAGTCTTGAGCCGTCTCAATGTTTCATCTCGATCAGCAAGCTCCAAGTCAAGCTCAGTCCTATCCGTCGCCGCGAGTCTATCGTAGGCACGCAAGACAGGGGGAGTGCGCCCATAAACCGCCTCAAATGGGGTCATGCCAATGCTTGAGTGATGAGCGGTATTGTATGACCACTCAGCCCAGGGAAGAAATTTGACCCAATCCTTTGGTCGATCCGCCACAAAGCATCGCAAGTATTGCTCTAGTCCACGATTCACCACCTCGGTTTGGCCATCCGTCTCGGGGTGATAAGCTGAACTAAGATTGATTTGAGTCCCTTGCAATCTGAAGAACTCGGACCAAAACTCACTTATGAAGATGCGATCCCGGTCTGACACGATCGTCCTAGGCATCCCATGCAAGCGTGCCACTTCCCGAACAAAAATTTCAGCAACCCTTTTTGCTGAAAACGGGTGAGACAATGTTATGAAATGTGCATACTTGCTCAGTCTATCCACCACAACAAACACCACCGATTGTCCTCGAACTTCCGGCAGCCCCTCGATGAAGTCCATGGAGATATCCTCCCAAATACGCTCTGGTATCGGTAGTGGTTGCAGTAGCCCGCTAGGCTTGAGTGCCTCCGATTTGGCTCGTTGGCAGATTTGACATTCACGCACATACTTCTTCACGTCCGTCTTCATCCCAGTCCAAGTACAGTTTTGGGCCAGCCGCTTGTAAGTACGTAATACCCCTTCATGACCTGCTATAGGAGTATCATGGAAGTGTGCCATCAATAGCCTCCGTAGCTCTTCGTTTCGGGGTACCTTGATTCGCCCGTGCTCTAGTACTAACCCATTGTGCTCCTCGTGCTCGGGGTTGCTTGAGGGGTTCTCTCTCAACTCCTCCATGAGTCGGACCAGATCACTATCCTCTGCACTGGCTCTCCGTAGATCTGAAAAGAAAGGAAAAGTGGGTGCCGAGAAAGAAGCGAGCCCCCTTTCTTTTGGAAGTTCAAGCAGCGGTTTACTTCCATCCAACAACACTCTCTGATCATCTCTCCAAAAAGTCAATGTGAGGCTTGTAAAATCAAAGGTCACGGGCCCCAAGCTCCGAAGCCATTGGGTCCCTAAAACAATATCGGCACCTTGCAAGGCCAATGGATAAAGATCCAATGTGAAAGTTTGGCCTTGCACCTTCAATTCTGCACCTCTACAAATAGAATCTGCTCGCAAAGTTGTGCCATCTCCAATCGTCACATCGAACCCTTCCGTGGGTTCCGACTCGAGCCCAATCTTCCTAAGGAGCCTCATGTCAATGAAGTTGTGGGTGGACCCGGTGTCAATCGAGATTCTCACTGTGGTTTTCTTGATTACACCGTTCACCCGCAAGGTCTTTGGCGCGGCTGTCCCCGAATAGGCGTCGAGGGAGATTTCGGCCTTCGTGTCCTCCACGTGTTGTTGCTCCTCAACTTCTTCTCCTCGATGTCCAGCCACATCTGCACCTTCAGCTGCCATGGGTGGAAGATCGTGGCCTTTTCCTTTGAGTTGTAGCTTGGCAGGGAGCTGCAACGTCATCACCGGTGACGAAGCTGTCGTGGTCGACTGTCGATTGACCGAGGAGAATGGTAGAAGATCGCTGGAGGCCATATGCGATTTCTTCTTAGTTGCCGACTCACGGTGGTTGCAAAGGGAGCTGGTGAAAGGCAGCCCAAGTGTCGAAATTCGCGGTTTCGGATCATCTCCTTCACCACCGATGAGGATTTCTGATGAGGGATATCCAGCGACCAGGTGTGGCGTAGCCAGCACTTCGCGATTTGTCGACAAGGTCTCCGGTGCATGGGAAGATGTGGAGGTTCCGAGGGCTGCTACAATGGTTGCAGATCTCATTGTAGTTGGTGGCAGTTCGTTGCGGCTGACCATAGGTCGAGGTGTAGAATCTCGCTCTTGCTGGATAGCCGAACTTTCCCCTATTTTTGTGATGAACGGGGAGGCCGTGGAGGATGTTGGGTATGTTGTGGAGGGTTCCCCATGCTGTCTTGTGATTGCCTTTCTTGTTGAAAAAGGTTTCGTCCATGCCCGTATTTCCTGCATCATCTCCATCATTATTTGCTTGTTGATGGCAATCTGTTTGGAAATAGACCCCAACATGGATAGAACGCTAGGTTCTTCCGTATTCCTATTAGATCGAGTGATCGTCATTGGAAGCACTTGTCCGAGGAACGGTGGCTCTGATACCAGCTTGTTACGATCCTTCCTCGGCTATAGGCTCTGATACCAGATTGATACGAACCCTCTTTTGGTGCTATGGCTCTGATTCAAGATTAATACGATCTTGCACGGAACTTTGAGATTAGATCCCGAAATATCCCGCCGTTGGATCGCTGTGAAATTTTGATATGTTGTAGGCCCGGAAAAGAGCTTTCCAACGGATCTAGTTTCAGGCGAATCGGAGATGGGGATCTCGAAATATCGTTCGATTAGTGGACGAACGTCAGGATACTCTGTTTTTGGATTCCGTGGATGAAGGCACGAAATCCTAGGTAATGGTGGATTGTGGAGGGTCGGTGTTGATGGGGTGGCACCGGTGTAAAAGTGATGGTGGAAGGGTTATGGATGATGGAAAGGTTAGGGATAGCGATGGATAAATTGGAAGAAGGGGGAGAAGAGGGCCACTCCTAAGGGACTAGGGTGATTGGCCTGTCGAGGGAGATTAGAAGCGGCGTCGCCGGGGAGATTGAGGGAACGGGAGCGAAGAAGATGAAGGAGGCAAGGCAAACTCAATTCTCAATAATCAATAATAATTTTGGTTGCCCTACACATACTTTTATAGGCTAACCAACAACTCAATCTTATCCTAAAACACAATCTTATCCTAAAACACAATCTTATCCTAAAACACAATCTTATCCTAAAACTCAATCTTATCCTAAAACTCAATCTTATCCTAAAACTCAATCTTATCCTAAGGTAAATCCAAACTTGAGACGATGTCGGTGAAGTCCGAATCGTATCAGTGTGGTGATACAATTTGGTCGGATTGGATCCACTTGCAATATTGGGTTCATTGGCATAAACTTATTTATCTAGTCTATGTTTGCTTGAGAGAATAAAGCCTTTTGCCAATGGGGCATTCGAACGCCAAGGACCCGCGTTCGAACGCGATCGTTCAAACGCTTACACGCATTTGCAATGACAGAGAATAGTATTTATGCATTCGAACGCGATTGAGTGCATACGAACGCATCGCGGAAAAAATTGTTGGTTTGTTAGGGTTGTTAAACTTAGTTGATGAGTTCCTAGGGTGAGCCTCTATAAATATATGGAGGAAACTCTAATTGGAGAAGAATTTGATAATTGAAATCAGTATTGTGCCTTTATCTTCTTCTCATCTGTCTCTAGCCATTACGCCCTCTCCTACCCCTTTCCTTCCATCGCCCAAGTCATTGGTCGACATCCTCTAACTCCTAATCCCCCCCCTCTTCTACAACAACTTCTTCCTGTTCACACAAAAGAGTTAACCTAGCACTTATCTAGCTATTGGAGGGCTAACAAGCTAGGGTTATTTGACCTTCGGCCACTGTTTGGTCAAAGGAGGGAGATCTAGAGGTCGACGACCTAGTTGAGAGATATGCAAAGGCGAAAGCCAATTAATTTTTCATTTTAAGCATACCTAAGATACAAGCCATAATAAGGCCTTAGTTATAGAGAATAAATCTAAAGAGTCCTAAACAACAAAACTAAACCAGTCTTCCTTATCTATCCCAGATTAATCTTTCATTTTGCCACAAATAGATTTCGAATTTGGAGAAGTCATGAATACTAAAGTTGTGATCTGGAGGTTACCAATCTTATCCAATTGGTTTGATATTATTCGGACGTCTATAGATCATGAGAATATTTTACCAAAATTACGCAGATATGGATTTAGCTAATTAAATAAAATCCTAACCTACTAAAACTTTGACTAAACCACATAAGCATAATAAATAAGATAAGTAAACTTGATCTATCAAACTGAATGTCTTTCGAGATGATTCGATCTAGTCCGAATCACATCATTCCACCATGCTTCCATTCACCTTGTCCTTAAGGTGAATAGTAGTCCCCATCTATGAAAAATAGTCTTTTTAGTAATTTCGAAATTGCCTTTATGATGTTTTGATGTGGTCTTTCTTGTGGTCATCATCTAGTCCGAGGAAGACATGCTCTGATACCAAATTGTTACAAATCAGCTCGATTTGATTCGTAGCGGTTCTGGACAGATTTGAAGACGTAACTTTTGAGAGAGAACTTTCCAATGAATCTACTTTCACATAAATTAAATGCGTAGATAAAAAAATATCTTCTAAAATGTAGACAAAGGTTGGAGGGTCAAACCTACGAGATTTAAGTCTGCACGAGATTTGGGATCCGTGGGATGAGGCACGGACTCCAAGGTGAGGTAAGGTGGTGGTTGGCCAATAGGGATGCAATAGATGGTTGAAAACTATGATTGACCTACAACTGTGATATCTGGTAAAGATAAAACCTGTACAAGAGGTAGAGACAGTTAAGATAGAGAAACAAAGGGGGATAAGTAGGCCTGCCCTATAAGACTAGGGGGATCGACGGACGAGGGAGATTCGAAGTAAGACAAGACCTTGCCAATAGAAGAGATGGCATTGGTTGGTAAAGGAGGAAGGAGATGTAGAGGCCGGAGGCCTAATTGAGAGAGATGGAAGGGTTAAAAGCCAATAAATCTTTCATTCCAAGCATACCTAAGATACAAGTCATAAGGCCTTATTTATACAGATTAAATCTAAATAGTCATAAACAAGTTAACTAAACTAGTCTTTAATCTATCTCAGATTTATCCTTTTTTCTCGTTAGATAGATTCTAAATCTGGAGCAATCATGAATACCAAAGTTGTACATCTAGAGGTTGGCGATCTTATCCAACAGTTTGATATTATTCGGAGTATTTTTCCAAAACTACGCAGAGCTGGATTTAGCTAATTAATAAAACCCTAACCTACTAAAACTTTGACTAAACCACATAAGCACAATAAATAAGATAACTAGACTTGATCTATCAAGCTCAATGTCTTTTGAGGTGATCCAATCTAATTCAAATCATATTAGTCCACCACGCTTCTATTCACCTTGTCCTCAAGGTCAAAAGGTAGTCCTCATCTATGAAAAATAGTCTTTTTAGTAACCTCGAAATTGCCTTTATGATGTTTTGATGTGGTCTTTCTTGTGGTCATCATCTAGTTCGAGGAAGACATGCTTTGATACCAAATTATTACGGACTGGCTTCATTCGATTTGTAGCGGTTTTGGACAGATTTGAAGACATAACTTTCGAGAGAGAACTTTCCAATTAATCTAGTTTCACGTAAATCGAATGCGTAGTTCGAAAGATATTTTCTAAATGTAGACAAAGGTCAAAGGGTCAAACCTACGAGATTCAGGTCTGCATGGGATTTGGGATCTGTGGGTGGAGAGGCACGGATTCCAAGGTGAGGTATGATGGTGGTTGACCGGCAGTGATGGGTTGGCATTGGTAGGGATACGATAGATGGTTGAAGACTATGATTGACCTATAACTGTGATAGTGGATAAAGATAAAAACGATACGGAGATAGAGACGGTTAAGATAGAGAGACAAAGTAGGCCTACCCTACAAGACTAAGGGGATTGACAGACAAGGAAGATTAGAAGCTAGAGGAGAGCTTGCCAATGAAAGAGGTGTCGTTGGTTGGTAAAGGAGGAAGGAGATGTAGAAGCCTAATTGAGAGAGATGCAAGGGTAAAAGCCAATAATTCTTTCATTCCAAGCATACCTAATATACAAGCCAATAAATCTTCTATACCATCTCACGCTTATAGTTTATCTCATTTTTGCCATAAAATATCTTCTCAAAATATCTCAAGCTGCTATCACGTACCATACATTTGAGGGGATTTGAAAAGAAAGAAAGAGAGCCATGGGCTAAAGGCTCAGTGAATAGACCTTACTTCGAATTAGTAATGCCAAACAGAGAGTAAGTCATCTATTGGATAATATGAATAAAAAAAAAGCATGATGTCATTTATGAGTATGAAAATGTGTCCTCAATAATATATAAATGTATAGTCGATATCATGTCATAACTGATCACATATATAATTGTTGACAATGTATAAACAAATCTCCATATCATACCATCATCATAACTCTCAATATGACAAATATGATGTATGCTGATCATGATCATGTTGTGATATCAAATACAACCACATATGATGCATAATGACTACTTAATAATCATGTATATCAGATGATAATGAAATCATATGCATTACTCAATCAGTCATCAATATCGACTCTGAATAACATCATCAATCTAGACCATTGTGCACAGTTCACCCGGTACCCAATCTCATCATCTTGCTTGTTTGCTCAAAGCATATCCAACCATTCACTAAGGGTATCTCAGTTAAAGTCATATCTTGCTAAACGCTAAGGGTATCTCAGTCATAATCATACTCTGTCATATGCTAAAGGTATATCAAATCCATTCAGATCAGCTACCCCATAAGTTAATAGAAATCACATGAGAGTAACTCGCCACACGCATGCCCTAATGAACGACAGGTGTTCGATTGTCTATGCACACAGACTCAACTGACCTAGGACATGAGCCACGAGATATCGCATATTAATGCCTATAATCATCAAATCAGTCACCCCTAACCCTAGCGTCTACTCAGATACCCTCATGTTTTTTCTATCAATTTTTCTATCAATGAGATTTATGCATTTCATTTAATATGATAGATCATTTGCATATATCTAGTACTATAAAAAATCATACATATCAAGAATTTAGGTGGTAAGGAAGTTAAGAGGAAAATAATGCAATGCAGTCTCTAACCATATATTTAATACATGCATATCCTCTATATATCACCAGCATACTCATATCTCAAATCAGTCTAAGTATGATAAAATATGCTCGGCTGAAATCATCTCTAAATAAGGTCATATAATCATGCTAGAGACCAAAACATACATATACATAATTATATATATATAGGGGATAAGACTACTCACATATAATCAGAAGATATGAACAACATATCTCTCACATTCGTCAACCGAGGGTCAACTCATCGCTAACCGGATCCACGGGGTCTCACATAAGGGTTTCAGAATCTGAAAAATGTTTTAGTATGAAGTTAGTCGTTTATCTAATTAGAATCCATTCGTGTAAAATATAATAATTTATTAAATTTTATTAAATAACTGATGTGCCTCATGTTGGGACATTGGCTCCTAGTTTTGGGCCAATTACTCGTTCTAAGTCCAAGGTTTTCCTAACTACTCTTGAGCAACTATTTGTAGAGAAAATGGGCGGTATAGAAGACTCCGCAAAGAACGAAGAGGAGACCAAGCCTAAAGGGACCACTTTGCTCATTTGTGAGAGTAACTAACTTGGGGTTACATTGCTGCATGATCAGCCAATTTTAGGACCAGAAGAATATGGATTAAGTTTTCATTGTTTTCATTTTTGTTCATGTTTTAGTGTCTTTTCAGTTCCTTGACTAAGTGTGCTGGCCATTTATTGTTGTTTAGTGGCCATTTATTATCTTTTGGGAAGTATAATCTATTTGGCCTTGAAAAGGCTTGTTTTGGAAGTGGAATGGGCATGAGATGAGTTCAGAATTTCTCTTACTTAAAGAGTTACAAAATTCTTATCTAAATCTTGGTTTTGTGGCGAATCTATCAATTCTTATCACTCACCGGCGTTCCAAACTAATCAAACAAAGGCCGTTGGTTCTTCTCCTTTTATTTCTTCCTTTTGGAGCTTGAGAATGCCCATCAATAACTGGGTTTATAATATATATATATATATATATATATATATAATTATGATAACCTTATTCTAATTATATATTAGGCATATAATAATTAATCTCTTTTGATATAAAACCATAAATGAATCAGATATAAAATAATATAATTAAAAATTTATGTACATAAAATAAGTAAGTATAATTCAATTATTTGGCAATGACTACTTTTATTTAACTAGTCACTAGTAAGTAAAATAATTATCATAGCTTAGCATTTTGTTTTATGGAAAATAATATATATAACAGTAAGTGCTAGAAATGCATTATATATATATATATATAACATGAACATTAATGGAAACTTATATAATTTGATTATTTTTAATAAACTACATATATTAATCTAATAATGATAATTAAGCTATAAATACCAAAATACTTATAATTACATTAATTATATTTGGCTCAGCACTGTAGATAGCAGCGGAGAGAGAGAAGAACAAAGAGGGGAGAAAGGAAAGAAGAGGAAGAAGAACAAAAAAAGGACAAGAAGAGAAGAAGGGAGGAGGAGGAGTCAGGCCGGTGGGGAGGGGATCAGCTGCTGCTGGCCGCCAGCAACCGGTCTCTCGCCGGTGGCATGGTTCCAGAAAACCTGAGAGAGAGAGAGAGAGAGAGAGAAGGTAGTGGAGGGAGGATAGCGGCCCCACGGCTTGCCACAGCAGGTGAGAAAATTTCTCACCTGCTGAGCTCGACTTGGGCAAGAGGTCGGCCACAAGATGGCCAATCGCGTCATGCCCAAATTAATTTTTAAATTTAATATATTAATTTATTATTTTTAAAAAGGGGCTAGATTGTTACTATTAGGGATTGCGTTTCACACTTCTGTTCTCAAACTAGGATTTCAAACCCAAATTGATACGGTTCAAGTCTAAATTGTGTTTGAGTTTGAATTAGTCTTGTTCCTGAATTGCAAAGATCATCTATCCTAGAAATGCATTGAACTATGATTATATTATTTATTTCTTCTACCTCTCTCTATCTCTATATTTCTCTTCGTTCTAGTCTTTTCTTTTGACTCTAACTTTCCAATTTTGTCTCTCCTTTCCTTAGTCATCTCTATCTCCCGTACGGTTTTTGTCCTCGCCCTTGTCATAGTCACAAACCAATCATAGTCCTCAACCATCTACCGCATCTGCAAGCTATCACCACTACTATGTCTTGCCGAGCAACCTCCATTAATTACTCGGCCTTCAATACATCACCACAATCCCCTAATAACGAGCCTCCATATCTGGTAGAATCACATCTTTAGCCCTAGCCATCATCTACATTAGCTAGAGCTATCCGAGTCATATCAATTTGGTATCAGAGCTAGTTTGATCGCAAAATCCTTACATCAAACAGGTAGATATTTTGCAATCCTCGTCATTTCCTTTTCGATGCGGTGACTACACGACGCTTTGGGCTGCGTGTCATCATAGCCTCTCCTTCCCCAGCAAGGCGGCGGTGGTTGGCCGCTGGCCCGAGTCCTCTCCCTTTCGCCCCCCCTTTACTCATGGGAGTGGTTGCATGGTGGGGGAAAGGGAGGTGGTGCCTCCCCTCTCGGCTCGGGCTGGGTATATAACCCAGCCCGAGTGTTGCAGGCTATGGACCTCGGGTTGGCTCCAACTAGCCCGATCTCAAGTGTGGCAAGCGTGCTCGAGCGCGCATTGCCTCAAGCTGGGCAGTCTCGGGCTGTCCCTAGTAAATTTTTAAATTTTTTGTGCTGAGTTAGTGATCCTGTTGCAGACCACCCTATGACCAGTGCTCAGCCTGGGGTCAGTCGTGATTAGGTGGGATGACTACTCTTTGCCAGGGATGTTTTTTACTGAATCTAGGCAAGTGATCTATCCACTCTTGATTTATTATTTCTTGTGATAAATGATACCATGAACATATATGACATGCTAATCCTTGTATTTTAGCAAAATCTGTCTAGTTAATATGTTGCTTGACATGATTTGTTATTAATTTAACATGATGTGTTGCATTCTTAGGTAGCCTTGTTTACTATCCTATTATCTGAAACTTAATTACCTTGTCATGACACCTGCACATGTGCACGACCCGAAAGGGGATGATTTCTACGTCTCGGTAGTACCTAACACCTCCCCAGCCAAGGTTAGGGACGTGGGATATTTTATAGTATTAGTAGGGTCTATGCTTGAGGTTTTGGTTTGCGGATCCTAGACAATCAAGCAGCCATTTCGCCGGATGATGGGCAATTTACTATCGATTGATGAGAATCAACCCCTTAAACGTGTCTAAACCAGAGAGCAAGGGTAGGATGACGTAAACATAGCGATACCCGATGATGTAAGGTAGAGGCATCCATGTGTGATGGCTCACAAGATTTTTGCACTATGGTGCAATGGTGTGGAACCACAGGCTTGGAGGGTCATATCGATGTGCGGTACTGACCTCAGTGGTGGGCTTACGATTGGGGTTTACTCTAGGGGCGGCCCGACAGATCATGCTGTTCGCCGAGTTCTAGGCAGACGGTTTTTACCACTAGGGTCTACCCTCCCTTGAGGGCCTGTGTTAGGAGGTGTATTGCCTTATATAGTGCACTTTCCTGTACCACTTGTGGAGCGTTTGGCTCATTTCGTGTTGACAATGGTTGCAAATTGACTTACATCCTAGCGGGAGGCCTGGCAGCAGCTAGCTAGTAGGCCGATAGGCCTTTTATTTTTGTGTTTTATTCTGAACATAATCAGAGATATTTGTCCCCATTTTATAGCTACTTGATCGTGTACCTTTGTTGGGGATGTTTACCCCTTTCTATTGTATGATAGATGGATTTATTGTGGCTTGTAGACCCTTCTTTGTTTTTCGCTTAATTTATTTGTATTCCTTATTTTGATGGCATGTTGTCAAGCTTTTAAATCCCCACGTGACCTTTACGTGAGGGGTAAGCCCGATGAGAGCCACGTGGCGGTATTGGGGTGTTACAACATGGTATCAAAGCCTGATTTTCAAAAAATATTTTGGCAAATCCATCTGAAATACGCACATCCCAAGCCGCGAATGGATGCATCACAATACACCTGGAACACGACCCCACTCCAAGGTACCATCAGGATAGGGGCCCTAGTCAACCGATGATTCAATTCTAGGAAGATCTGTTCACAATCTGGGTCCCACACAAATTGTTGTTCTTGCAGGTCAACCTAGAAAGAGAGGAGGAAACTACGAACTTTAGGCACACTAGTTGGTCGCTTCCATTCCAACACCACTGACATCTTTGATTGGACAATCCGGATGCCATCTCTTGACACAATGTGGCCCAGAAAGACCACTTCCTCCCTAAAAACTCACATTTGGGGAATTTGGCAAAAACGCATTCCTCCCTCAAGGTCTGCAGCACCAACCGGAGATACAGCTTATGCTCCTACTTACTGGATGAATAAACCAGAATGTCATCACTAATCTCAGATGCATCCCCCAAGGGAGTGGATATTAGGAGAGACTCATCAAGAAATTCAGTAGGAGGATTAGCATTTGGCAAAAAAGTGTAAGAAATGAACGAATGTGTGGTCCCCGTGTCAAACAAAACCTTGGCAGGCCGAGAAAATAAGTCATAGTACTTGTAGCCACCTGATTAGAAGTCAAAGCATCCATCTCTGTCATAGCAAATACACGACCGGTGTGAGGGCCTCTAACTCAGTGTGATGGACAGACTTTAGTAGATCCACGACCCTGACCGCCAATGGAAGAGGCGCGAAAGGCTCCGGGCACTGAAACTGCAGTAGACGGATAAGAGGGGGCAAATTGTGTTGGGCAGTGATCGCGAAGATGGCCTTGCTGCCACACAAGAAGCACCGGGCTGGTTGACGAGGATGAAGGCAAATCTCTGGACATGTGACCCTACTGGCCACAATTGTAACACCCCTACATCCCAAAAGGTCTGAGTGCGAGCCACCCGACTGCGAGATCAAACTAGGACGGCAGCCATCCCGTCCCTAGCCCTGACGATGACCCAATTGTTCCCGATCCTGGTTCAAGGCCTTCCGCTCCAAAATATTAGCTTCAGCAACTATGGCCTGCTCAATAGTCATGGTGTAGGAAAGAGGCCCCTAATCATATAATCGTTTCCTAATGCCAAGACCCAAGCCGTAGTGAAAGCGCTAAGCCCTGGCCCCATCATCAGGAACATGGTAAGTGGCAAAATGAGATAGGGCATCGAAGGTCGCCTCATATCGAACTACTATCATGGTTCCTTGCTCCAAGTGGTTGAGATCCCTTCTTCACAGCTTGTTTCTCACTGCCATGGGGAAATATTTCTAGTTGAATGCCTCAGAAAACATGGTCCAAGTGATAACCTTTGACCCTGGTGTCAACTGGATCAAACTATTGCCTACCACCACTACTCAGCATCACCACAAAGAAGGAAGGTAGCAGAGGAGACACACTACTGATCAGGGTATCTAGGGTCTCCAGAATTTTCTTGACATTCATTAACCTTTTGTAAGCCTCCAATGGCCTAGTGGCACCACTAAAAATCGAGGGCTTCAACTGCATGAAGCAGTTCAGGGATATCCCTCCTCTACTTTCGGGGTGGCTATGAGCCTCATCAATCTGTGAGGAGGATGCAAGGACATGTAAAACCTCCTCGATCAATCTCTCCTGCTGTTGGACCAGGCATGCAAATGTCTCTATGCCGACCGTTGTCGCCTCTATATTGGGGTTCCTGATTGGGGCTGTTGTGCGCTTAGAGACGGCAATACGATGACGGCGGGGTGGCACCATGGATTCGCGAATTGACAACCCATATTAAGACCTAGAAGGGACGGTGATAGCTTATGCCTCTCGTGAACTTAAGGACTACAAGAACTACCCCACTCATGACTTGGAGTTAGTTGCAGTTGTTTTTGCTCTCAAAATTTGGCAACACCACCTTTATAGGGAGAAATGCAAAAAAAAAAAAATTTGATCATAAGAGCCTCAAGTATTTATTCAATCAAAAAGATTTAAACCAAACCTTCATCAGCTCCAATGGCTAGAGTTGGTCAACGATTATGACTGCACCATCAATTACCACCCAGGAAAGGCTAACATTGTGGTGGACGCGTTGAGAAGGAAATCCTTGGGCAACTCGCTTTTGTGCTTACTGAGCAATCGGTCCTTTTGAGGGACTAGCAATGTTTGGATACTCCAATACTGGCTCGGAGGGGAGGGAGGAGACTCCTTGCCCAGCTCACCGCCAAACCCACCCTTCTTGACAGGATTAAGGCAGTCCAGCCTAAGGAGACGATTCCACCTTTCTACAGATTATACAGCAAGTGCTGAGCAGCAGGAGGAGCAAACTTAGTTTGGACCTAGCCGAAGTTTTGAGGTTTGGATAAAAGATTATGTATACTCGAGTCAAGGGGATTGTGGGAGGAAATTTTGGCGGAAACCCATCAGTCTGCTTACGCCTTACATTGTGAGGAAACCAAGATACCATAGCTTGCGACAAACATTTTTGGTGGCCCAGTCTAAAGAGGAGCAATGCAGAGTTCGTCACTCAGTGTCTGACATGTCAGCAGGTGAAGATCGAGCATCAAAGGCCTGCTGGTACACTTCAACCATTGGCTATTTCTGATGGAAGTGGGAGCACATTATAATGGATTTTGTTACCGAGCTACCAAGAACCGGGAGAAAGAATGATGCCATCTGGGTTATTGTAGACAGGTTAACTAAATAGGTACACTTCTTGTCGGTCAGCGTCTCCAACTCGATAGAACAACTTGCCATTCAATTCAAAGATGAGATCTTGTGCCGACATGGGGTTCCTTCTCCATCACCTCTGACCGAGACACTAGATTCGTTTCCCGGTTTTGGTGCCACCTACATAAGTCCTTCAGGACCAAGTTGCAGCACAACACAGCTTACCACCCTCAAACTGATAGGTAGACTGAGCGTGTCATTTAGATCTTAGAGACATGCTTTGGGCCAACATAGTGGATTTTGGGCTGCGGGGGGTGGCATTTGTCGTCAATTGAGTTTGCATATAATAATAGCTATCGTTCCAGTATTGGAATGCCTATGCCAATCAGTTGGGACGAGGTGGGGGAGAGAAAAGTGGAGAATGCAGTACTAGTACAAAGCAACTATCGATAAGGTTCGTTTAATCCAGGAGCGCCTATGCATTGCTCAAAGTCGACAGAAGAGCTATGCAAATTGGCGGCATCTTGACTTTGAGTTTTAGGTTCAAGATAAGGTTTTTCTCTGAGTATCGCCTTGGAAAGGAGTCTTCCGTTTTGGGAGAAAGGGCAAATTAAGCCCTCGTTATGTGGGCCCATTTGAGATACTGGAGTGCGTTGCACTGGTGGTGAACTGGGTCGCCCTACCCCTGACTTAGCCCAGATGCATGACATCTTTCATGTTTCCGTGCTGGGGGTTATATGCACAACCCTTCCCATATCCTCTAGTAGCCTGTCCGCTATCAGAAGGATTTGAGCTATGAAGAGTAGCCAATATAGATTGTTGACATGGGGATGAAGACGTTGAGAACCAAGATCATACCTTTAGTCAAGTTTCTCTGGACGAACCATGCAGTGGAGGAGGCCTCATGGGAACGTGAG
Organism: Typha angustifolia; assembly: GCF_048772165.1. NCBI lineage: Eukaryota > Viridiplantae > Streptophyta > Magnoliopsida > Poales > Typhaceae > Typha > Typha angustifolia. The sequence continues at coordinate 9,651,387 of NC_133245.1, forward strand.
GATGGGATGAGGATGACCTACCCTAGCCTGTTCAAATCACTAAGCGAGTAATTAAATTTTGAGGTGAAATTTTTTTATAAGTGTAGTAGAGATGTAACACCCAAAAAATTAAAAAAAATGATAAAAAGGAAGCAAGCAGGGCACGTGCCCCTCACCCCTCTCCTCACCATGGCTAGCCTTGGCTTGACACAGGGATGCTTTGTCAGGCCAAGGTAAAGGGAGGGCAGGCTAGCCCTTCCCCGACCTGCACACGCCGCCATATGCATTCGTGGAGTGGGGTGGCCTCCGCTCCTCCCCCTCTCTCTAATTCTCTCTCTCTCTCTCTCCCCCCCCCCCCCCCCCCCCCCCCCCCCGCCCCACTCCAACCATCACTGTGATTGTTGCTGATGTGGTCGAGCAGGCGTAGTCGTTGTCATGTAACGCTCCCACCCAGCATAGGCACATGCACGCCGGCACGTGCACCGCACGCAACAGGTCAAGTAGGACCTAATAACAAAATAAATTATGACATCATTAAATAAAACCTACTAACAAATCCATGCTCACATAATCTATCACAAAATAAATTATACTATTAACCAAATAAATCTATTAATATATGAATATGCAAGTCCACAATAATATACACTAGACCACTACATAATTTGGCAGGGCCCACATAGGCCACGACAAACTACAAAATACAACTTATAACCACATACATACGAGTACAACATAATACGATATGTATTATACAAATTATCATCTATACAATGGAGTACAAATATCAAATAATGGTATGACATAATATATAGATAAACTATATTCTATACCATCTCACATCTATAGCTCACCTCATCTTTTCTCTAAAATATCTTCTCATGATATCTCAAGTTGTTATCACGTACCATAATATCTAGAGTGGTTAAATAAGAAATAAAGAGAGTAATGAGCTAAAAGCTTAGTGAGTAGACCTTACTCGGTAATCAGTGATGCCAAACAAAGAGTAAACAAGTACTAGATAATATGAATCATATAGGAGCATCATGTCATGAATGCGAATATGAATGTATTCTCAATAATATGTAAATGAAATATAGATCTCATGTCATAACTGATCAAAGTATATAATTCTAGACAATGTATAAACAATCTGAATGTCATACCATTATCATAACTCTCTCTCAAATATGACACATATGATGCTGGGACTATGTGGTGATATCAAATGCAACCACATATGATACATATTGACCACTCAATAATCATATGCATTTCTCCACATCTCAATCATCAATGTCATCTGAATGTCATTATCATACTTGACCACTATGCACACCCAACACTCGGGTACCCGGTCTCAAATCTAGATTGAAGGCTTAGAGCATACCCCTGCCAACCGTTAAGTTAAGGGTATCTCAATCATATAAACATACGCTGCCAACAGTTAAGGGTATCATCATTATCTAGACCCAGGTACCCAACTAGCTGATAGAAACTATATGAGGATAGCTCACCACATATGTCCTGGCGAACAATATGTGTCCGAATATCTGTTGTGCACACAGACTACTGACCACTAGAGATGTAAAGCCACAGTGTTACGGGCCACTAGAGATGATCTGCAACAAGGGAGTTTAGGCTTTGATTATGGTGAATGATGGTAGATGGAGAGGGTGGAGGGATGATGGCGGTGGTGATGGTGAGGAAGAAGATGGGCAGCGATGGTGGTGATGAAGGGTCATTAATTTACTTCTACTCCTAGGTTATCTTACTCTTACTCCTAAGATAAACTCAAGGCTAGAATAGTTTCTCAATGCTTCGATACGTAACAAAGGAGTCTAACCCGTCCATATATAGAGGTCGATTACAAGTCCACTAGGACTAGCTCTGAAGGCTTATTTGATTTAATTGGACTTGTCTTAGAAGGCTTACTTGACTTAACTAGACTTGCTTTAAAAGCTGTCATGACTTATTTGTACTTGTCTTAATGGCCCACATGACTAAATTATACTTGCCTAAAAGGCTTACATTATGAAATAATTATAATATAAATAGACTCGATTAATTGAGGCCAAAGTACCTATGTGCCAACTTTTGGTTCATGATGGGTCGAACTTGGCAATTGGGCTGGACTTTGATGTAGACCCAATCTCCTATTGCGAATGTCTGATCCTAGTGTCGCCGATTTTAGATCTGCTTCATCCGATTCTATGGAATCGCCAAGTTGTCCTTTAGCCATCGAGTCTGAGCATCCCTATCCACAAGGGTTTCCTCGATGTCCGTGTGTTCCATCTATCAAGTTGGTGCGTAGGAGACTAAGGTAGGAGATAGCCTACCATAAACTGCCTCAAACAGAATGGTGTCTATACCTGAGTGGTCGGCAATGGCTGTAGGCCCACTCCGCCCATGGTTAGAAGTGGAGCCACCACCTTGGCTGCTCTCCGACGTAGCAATGTAGGTATTGCTCCAAACATTGGTTCAAGACATCTGTCTGCTCGTGTGTCTGTAAATGGTATGCTGACCTCATCTAGAATGTTGTGCCTTGTAGACAAAAGAATTTTTGCTAGAGTTGACTAGTGAACACCGAATCATGGTCGGACACAATAAATCGTGGTATCCCATGAAGTATTGCCATGTCGCGAACAAAGACCTCCGCAACATTACGTGCAATGTAGGGGGTGGGCGAGTGCATACTTAGAGAGGCTGTCAGCCAACACCATGATAAATGATCTCCCTTGGATGGTCGGTAGGCCTTCAATGAATCCATTGATATATCTTCCCAAATTTGCTCAGGCATGGGAAGGGGTTGGAGAAGACCGGTTGGTCAAAGTCGAATTTGCTTTGGTTCCTTCGAAGAATTCACATGTGCGGATGTAGTTGCGCACATCTTTCTTCATGCCGGTCCACCAGCAAGTGAGGTATAGTCGCTTGTGGGTCCGAAAGATGCCGTCGTGGCCCACAAGGGATGACTCTTGGAAGTGGCTAATGAAGGCAGTCCGCAAGTCTGCATTAATTGACATTAGGATCCGGTCCCCCTTGAGCACTAGTCTATCACTCGTTCTGTAGTTGATTTGACCTGAGCACTAGTCCGTCTCTCGTGCTGACCCGCAAGTTCCACTAGGCTTCGAATCAATAGGGTGGCATCCTTGATCTGGTCCAACAAGGGGAGGGTTGGAATCAATAGGGTGGCTAGCTCGGCAGCATCAGGTTGGTGCGAGAGTGTATATGCTGCGTCGTTCTCTGAACCCTTTTTATATACCTAGACATAGTCATACTCGAGCAAAACGCCACCTTTGTTGCGCTGGAGTGTGGATCCTTTGCCCAAGTAGGGTAGACTTCTTTGAACGGTGTGCACTATGAACCACCTTCTGATCAGATATGGGCGCCACCTCCTGATAGTGTGGACCACGGCGAACATCTCACGCTCGTATGTCAACAATTGGCGTGGCCATTGGGAGAGGGCCTTACTCATGTGGGCTATGGGTCACCTTTGTTGCATCAAAATTGCACCGTTCCCTGACCCAGATGTGTCACACTCAGCAAGAAAGGTCTTGGTGAAATCTAGTAGGGCAAACATGGGTGCCTCATTCATGGCATGCTTGAGTTCTTCAAATGCGCGTTCCACCTTGTCGTCCCACTCAAACCCGTCTTTGCGAAGTAAGGTGGTTAGTGGGCTAGAATCTTCCCGCAGCCCTGGATGAACCGACGGTAGTAGTTGGTGAGGCTGAGGAAGCCTCGAAACTCCTTGGGCATCTTCGGTCATGGCTAAAGCACCATGCTAGCTGCCTTCACTTGATCGGGCTCCACACTTGCGGAAGAGATGAAGTTCCCTAGGTACTCAAATTGTGGCTGCCCCCAAAGGCACTTGCTTTTCTTCACCTTCAGCACGTGCGCCTGTTATATCTCTATGACTGTCCATACGTAGTGCAGGTGCTCATCTCTTGATCAACTGTAAACAAGGATGTCGTCAAAAAACACCAAAAATATACCGTTAAAGGAATGGGCAAAATACATCGTTCATCAACCCATGAAAAGTTGCTAGGGCATTGGTTAGGCCAAAGAGCATTACAAAAAACTCGTAATGTCCGTCATGGATTCGAAAGGCTGTCTTGTGAACGTCGGCTGCCCAGACTCTGATTTGGTGATAGTCGCCGGCCCCACAAATATAGCTTGGTGAAGATGGTGGCACCAGCTAATTCGACCAATAATTCCTTGATACCTGGTATCGGATAATGGTTCTTGATGGTGATGGCATTTACTGCTCAGTAATATCCACAACAGAATCGCCATGAGTTGTCTTTCTTCCGCACTGGTAGCACTGACAAAGAGTAGGTACTATGGCTTGACTAGATGACGCCTTGGTCCAACATCTCTCGTACCAACCGTGTGATCTCATCCTTTTGGGCATGTGGCTATCGGTAAGGCCTTAGGTTTGCTGGGATGGCTCCCGATGTGATCTCAATCCAATGATCGTGGTCTTGGATCGGCGATATCCATGCGGCTCTTCGAAGAATTGATCAGAACTTGAGAGGAGTCCATATCATTGGCTATTGTGTTACCTAGGTTCTGTTCCTCCATTGTTGAGACCAACCATATATAAACAAGCCAAGGCAACTGGCTTGTGGTAACCCGGTTAGGGCTTAAAGGCTAGGGTTCGACCGCAACCCTTTGAGTCAAATTGGTCTCCTCTCATTCTTGAAGTCCATCTACATCATGCCAAAATCAACTAGCATTGGGCCTAAGCCTTGAAGCCATTGAACTCCTAGGACCAAGTCGGTTCCCTTGAGCACCAATGGGTGCAGGTCCAACCAGAACATCTCACCTGAGATCTGCACCACAACTCCATCGCACCTCTACTATTGGTCCGCAAGACTGTGCTATCTCCAATGGCTACATCAAATCTGATGGTTGGAGTCACCCCAAACCCAATTTGTAGCACCAACTTCTCATCCATAATATTATGTCTGCTGCCCGAGTCAATTAGTATCTCAACACGGTGCTTCTTCGTAGAACCCTCTACTCGTAGGGTTCGGGGTGCTCGCAAGCCTGAATAGGCTTCTAAGTTCAATTCGACATGCACCACATCCCAGGGGTCCGCGGCCACCACATCCGCTACTTCCACTTCATTGCCCCACAGCTCAATTTCGCCCTCCTCATCTCCTCCAAGGAACATGATCGTCGAAAGTTGTTTTCCATACTTATGGCCCGGAGTAAACTTCTTGTCATAGTAGAAAGCACGACCTTGGCCCTCCTTTCCTTGATTTGTGCCGGGGTTAGCCGTCGGGAGAAGCTCTTCCGTTGCCCTCCAAAGTCGGTGAGAGGAGCACTAGGTGGTAGGGACTCCACTCTTGAAGCCGAGTGGGTGGACCAAATCTAGCATTGCTAGATGGAGTCGGCCAGGATCCTCTCCACCAGTCCGTAGGGCTCCATGGCACCTTGGAGCTTCTTCGTAGCTCCTTGACTTTCTCCTCCATCATGGTTGCTGTAGAAAATACCTCCAACAACGTCCTAGGCCTCATGGCCTTGACCTCCGCTGGTATGTCGGACCTGAGTCCACTGATGAAGGTGCTGTAGAGAGCTGAATCTGACCAACCCGGTATGGGTATACTCTTCTTGATGATGTCGGACCTGAGTCCACTGTGGTCCGTTGAGTACACTTACTCAAGATTTCTTGGAAGTCTTTCTACTCAGTTGGACCGAACCGAATACATAGCAGAAACTCAAATTCATCCCAAGATGGAAACGGTTGAGTTCATTGTGCTGCTTGGAACTATCTGATCAGGACATACTCCAAGTGGAATGAGACTATTATGAATTTTTGGTGGTCTGGGATCCCTTGGTAGGTGAAGAAACTAATCCTCTCGATAGAGACAATCTAGTGGATAGCCTCCCATGAACAATCATCCTAGGGTCATCGTTCCCCGTGTCAATCCGAACTTGAGACCCTAGGATGAACCACTTGCACCAAGACCAGGGCATGAGCGACCCGCGGCCAGAGATTGGCCCAAGCGTCCTACAGCTTGGGCAAGCAGTGTTCCGAACCAATGGGTTAGACCAAACCCTAGGTGCCGTCGAGTTAGACCAAGCCCTAGTCGTTGGTGTGCACGACCAAGGGTGAAGGGTACGATCTACCCCAAACCCTACGACATCCTCCTGTTCAACCGGTCTGGTGCGCATTGGTTTAGAAGCCATAGCATCCCTCTCCATTTGTGCTCATGGAGTCCATTCATCTCGGAGTTTGCAAATAGCGGACACCATCTCAGCCATGAAAGCTTCTACTGATCGGAAGGATTGAAGCACCTTCGGATGAGCTGTCGAGGATGGTGGGGTTGGTGGTTCTGGTGGTAGATTTGTGCTCTTGGGTAGTCGTCGCCAGTGGTGGATCCCTGACAGTAGTAGTCTCACCGGTTACTCTTTCCGCCATCCCCGTTGTGATTATCATCTGATCCGAGGATAATGACGACTGCAATATCAAATTGTCACAGGCCACTAGAGACGATCTGCAACAAGGGAGTGTAGGCCTTGATAAAGGTGAATTATAATAGATGGAGTGGGTGGAAGGAGGGGCGATGGCGGTGGCGGTTGTGAGGAAGAAGATGGGCAGCGATGGCGGTGTGGTGGTGAGCAAACTTCTCGTCACTGTAGAAGCACAAACCCTTGGCCCTCCTTTCCTCGATTTGTGCCTGGATTAGCCGTCGAGGAAAGCTCTTCTGTCGCCCTCTGAAGTCAGTGAGAGGAGCATTAGGTGGTAGGGACTTCCCCTCTTGACGCCAAGTGGGAGGACAAATCCAGCATTACTCGATGGAGCCGGCTGGGATCCTCTCCAGTCCGTTGGGCTCCGTGGTCACCTTGGAGCTTTATCGTAGCTCTTTGACCTCCTCCTCCATCATGACCACTGTAGAAAATGCCTCCAAAATTTCCTTAGGCCTCATGACCTTGACCTCCACTTCTATGTCAGACCTGACTCCATTGACGAAGGTGCTGCAGAGGGCTAAGTCTGACCAACCCAGTACATAGTTGCAAATTCTCTCAAACTCTTCTTGATAAGCTCGGACCGTGGTCTGCTGAGTTAGCTTAGTCAAGATTACTTGGAAGTTTATATACTCATTCAGGTCAAACCAGGTACATAGGGCAAATGCAAGCCCATCGCCAGACAGAAACGGTTGAGTTCGTTATGCTGCTTGGAACAATCTGATAGCAACACTGAAGTACCTCTGGCTAAGTTGTCGAGGATGGTGGGGTTGGCGGTTTCGGAGGAGGACCTGTGCTCTCGGGTGGTCGTTGCTGGTGGCGGATCCCTAACCATAGACCAATAGGTGCTGTCGAGTCAGATAGAGCCCTAGTCGTTGGATGCAGTGGAGTTTTAGTGCGTGGACCTCCAACTCGTGCGCCCAACCCTGGTAGGTTCGTCCATTGTTATGCACACCTAAGGATTGGATCTACCCCAAACCCTACAACATCCTCCTGTTCAACCGGTTTGGTGCGCATAGGTTTAGGAGCCGTAGCATTCCTCTCCATTTGTGCTCATGGAGTCCGTTCATCACGGAGTTCCAAATAGCGAATACCACCTCAGCCATGAAAGCTTCTACTGATCAGAAGGATTAAAGAACGTCCGCCTGAGCTGTCGAGGATGGTGGGGTTGGCAGTTCCGACGGTGGATTTGTGCTCTCGTGTAGTCATCGTCGCCGGTGGTGGATCCCTGACCGTAGAAGTATCACCGGTTACTCTTGCCGCCATCCCTCGTATGATTATCATTTGGTCCAAGGATAGCAACGGCTCTGAATGTTGGTAGATGGAGAGAGTGGAAGAAGGGTTCATGGCAGCATCCTTGACCTCTGCTTGTATGTCAGACCTATGTCCACTGACGAAAGTGCTGCAGAGGGCTGAGTCTGACAAACTCGCTATGCAGCTGCAAATTCTCTCAAACTCTTTTTGATAAGCTCGGACTGTGGTCTGCTGAGTTAGCTTAGTCAAGATTGCTTGGAAGTCCTTATACTTAGTCGGACCGAACTGAGTACATAAGGTGGACGCAAGCTCATCCCAAGATAGAAACAATTGAGTTCATTGTGCCACATGGAATCATCTAATCATGACATCCTCCAAGGGGAATGAGACTATTAGGACATTTTGGTTGTCTAGGGTCCCTTGGTAGGTGAAGAACTGATCCGCTCGATAGAACCAGTCTCGTGGATAGCCTCCTGCTAGCTTGGGGAAAACATGCCGTGTGGTTCGAATTTCATGGATGGCATGTCCTTGTTCACCCCAGCGGTCCCTTTTGTCACTTGGAGGGGCGCCCTACTATGCCTTCGGCTGCATAACCCATTGGTGTTAACCATTGCGCCTCCCCTAGTCGTACGTGGCTTGGGCCAATTCTTGGGCGCAGGTCGCTCAAGCCCCAGTCCTCGTGCAGGCGGTTCATGCCAGGGTCTACCGTACAATGTTTTGGGGAAAGCCCTAGTTGCGGGGGGAGGCTTGGTCTCCATCTCATGCGCCTAACACTAGTGGGTTTATCCATTGCTGTGCACGCCCAAGGGATGGGCCCACCCCCAAGCCATACGACATCCTCCTCTTCAACCGGTTCGGCGTGCATAGGTTTGGGAGCTGCAGCACTACTCTCTATTTGTGCTCATGGAGTCCGTTCACACCAAGTTTGCAGAATAGTGAACAGCATCTTAGCCTTGAGTACTTGTACTGATTGCAAGGATTGAAGCACCTACAATTGAGCTGTCGAGGGTGGTGGGGTTAACGGTTCTGGCAGTGGACTTGTGCTCTCAGCTAGTCATTGTCGGTGGTGGATCCTTGACCGTAGAAGTCTCACCGGTTACTCTTACTGCCATCCCTCATGTGATTATCATCTGGTCTGAGGATAACGATGGCTCTGATACTAAATTGTTACGGACCACTAGAGACGATCCTCAACAAGGGAGTGCAGGCCCTGATTAAGGTGAATGATGGTAGATGGAGAAGGTGGAAGGAGGGATGATGGCGGTGGTGATGGTGATGGTGAGCAAAGTCTTGTCGCAGATTTGTGCCAGATTAGCCATTGGGAGCTCTTCCGTTGCCCTCCGAAATGAGAAGAGCACTAGGTGGTGGGGACTTCCCCTCTAGACACTGAGTGGGAGGACCAAATCCAACATTGCTTGATGGAGCCGGCCGGGAATCTCTTTGACTTAAGCCTCATGGCCTCCACCTCCGCTTGTATGTCGAACCTGAGTCCACTAACTAAGGTGCTGCAGAGGGCTGAGTCTAACCAACCAGATACGCAGTTGCAAATTGTCTGAAACTCTTCTTGATAAGCTCAGACTATGGTCCGTTGAGTTAGCTTAGTCAAGATTGCTTAGAAGTCTTTATACTCAGTATGACAGAACTGAGTACACAAGGCGAATGCAAGCTCATCCCGAAGACGGGAACGGTTGGGTTCATTGTGCCACTTGGAACCATCTGATCATGACATCCTCCAAGTGGAATTATACTATTAGGACCTTTCAATGGGTCTGGGGTCCCTTGGTAGGTGAAGAACTGATCTAGTTGATAGAGCTAGTCTATTGGATAGCCTCCTGTGAGCTTGGGGAAATCGAGTCATATGGTCCGAACTTGAGCCCCTACAGCTGGCTCGTTTTCATGTGTGGCATTTCCTCGATCCCTTCTGCCAAGTGGAGGGGGGCCCCACTATGCTATCGGCTCCATGACCCATTGGTTCGGACCATTGCTTGCCCTAGTCGTTGGTGGCTCAGCACCATCTCTGGCCGCAAGTCGCTCAAGCCTAGTCTTGGTGCAGGCAGTTCATGCGAAGGTCCACCCTGCTCTATTTCGGGGCAAACCCTAGCCGCGGGAGGATTGGTCCAAGCCCTAGATGCAGGTGGTCTAGGCCAAGCCCTAGGCACCGTCGGGTCAAAGCAAGCCCTAGCCATTGGATGGGGTGGAGTTTCAATGCACCGATCTCCATCTCGTGTGCCTAACCCTGGTGGGTTCGTCCATTAGTGTGCACGCCCAAGGGAGGGGTCTACCCAAAACCCTACGACATCCTCCTCTTCAACAGGTTCGGCATGCATAGGTTTGGCAGCTGTAGCACTCCTCTCTATTCGTGTTCATGGAGTCCGTTCTTCACGTAGTGTGCGAATAGTGAAACAGCATCTCAGCCATGATTGCTTCCACTAATTACATGGATCGAAGCACCTCCGGCTGAGCTGTCGAGGGTGGTGGGGTTCGTTGTTTCAGCAGTGGACTTGTGCTCTAGGGTAGTCGTCGCCAATGGTGGATCCCTGACCGTAGCAGTTTCACTAGTTACTCTTTCTGCCATCCCTCGTGTGCATATCATCCGGTCCGAGGATAACGACGGCTCCGATACCAAATTGTTACGGGCCACTAGAGACGATCTGCAAATATGGTGTGGGGGCCTTGATTAGGGTGAATGATGGTAGATTGAGAGGGTGGAAGGAGGGGTGATGGCGGTGGCGGTGCTGAGGAAGAAGATTGCGGTGGCGGCGGTGATGGTGAGCAAACTTCTCATCGCAGTAGAAGGACAAACCCTTAGCAGACCTTTCGTCGATTTGTGCTAGGGTTGGCCATCGAGAGAAGCTCATCCGTCACCCTCTGAAGTCAGTGGGAGGAGCACTAGGTGGTAGAGATTCCCCTCTTGACACCATGTGGGAGGACCAAATCTAGCATTGCTTGATGGAGCTTGCCGGGACCCTCTCCAGTCTGTAGGGCTCCGTGACACCTTGGAACTTCATCGTAGCTCCTTGACCTTCTCCTCTGTCATGGTCACTGTAGAAAATGCCTCCAAAATTGCCCTAGGCCTCTGGACCTTGACCTCCCCGCTCGTATGTCGGACCTGAGTCCACTAACGAAGGTGCTGTAGAGGGTTGGTCTAACCAACCCATTACGCTGTTGCAAATTCTTTTCAACTCTTCTTGATAAGCTCGGACCGTGGTCTGTTGAGTTAGCTTAGTCAAGATTGCTTAGAAGTGTTTATACTTAGTTGGACCAAACTGAGTACATAGGGCAGACGCAAGCTCATCCCGAGACAGAAACGGTTGAGTTCGTTCTGCCACTTGTAACCATCTGATCGCGACTTCCTCCAAGCGGAATTATAATACTATTAGAACCTTTCGGTGGGTCTAGGGTCCCTTAGTTGGTGAAGAATTGATCTGGTCAATAGAGCCAGGCTAGTGGATAGCCTCCCGAGAGCATGGGAAATCAAGTCGTGCAGTCCAAACTTGAGTCTCTACAGGTGGCCCATCATCATGTATGGCATGTCCTCATTCCCCACTCCCTTCTGCCACGTGGAGGGGGGCCCCACTATGCCACCGGCTCCATGACATGTTGGTCCGGACCATTGCCTTCCCTAGCCGTAGGTAGCTCCGGCCAATCTCTAGCCGCCGGACACTCAAGCCGTGGTCTTGATCTAGGCGGTTCAAGCCAGGGTCCACCCTGCTCTTTTTCAAGGCAAACCATAGCTGCGGGAGGCTTGGTCGAAGCCCTAGATGCAGGTGGTCTAGGCCAAGCCTTTGGCGCCGCTGGGTGAGACGAAGGCCAAGCTGTCAGATGGGGTGGAGTTTCAGTGAGCCGATCTCCATCTTGTACGCATAACATGGTGGGTTCGTCCATTGGTGTGCACGCCCAATGGATCGATGCACCACAAACCCTACGATATCCTCCTCTTCAACTGGTTTAGCACGCATAGGTTCGGCGTGCGTAGGTTCGGGAGCCGCAGCACTCCTCTCTATTCATGCTCGTAGAGTTTGTTCATCATGAGTTTGCGAAAAGCGAATAGCATCGCAGCCATGAGTGCTTCTACTGATTGCATCGATCGGGACTTGTGCTCTCTGGAAGTCTCACCGATTACTCTTTCCTCCATCCCTTGTGTGATTATCATCTGGTCTAAGGATAACGACAGCTCCGATACCAGATTATTACGGGCCACGAGAGACAATCCGCAACAAGGGAGTGTAGGCCTTGATTAGGGTGAATGATGGTAGATGGAGAGGGTGGAAGGAGGGGTGATGGCGATGGTGGTGGTGAGGAAGAAGATGGGCAGCGATGCCGTTGGTGATGGTCGGCAAACTTCTCATCGTAGTAAAAGCACAAACCGTTGGCTCTCCTTTCCTCGATTTGTGCCAGGGTTAGCCGTCGGGAGAAGCTCTTCCATTGCCCTACGAAGTCGTTGAGAGGAGCTCTAGGTGGTAGGGACTTCCCCTCCTGACACCAAGTGCGAGGACCAAATTCAGCATTGCTCAATGGAGCCGGCCAGGACCCTCTCCAATCCGTAGGGCTCCATGGCACCTTGGAGCTTCATCGTAGCTCCTTGTCTTTGTCCTCCATCATGGCCGCTGTAGAAAATGCCTCCAACAATGTCCTAGGCTTCATGGCCTTGACCTCTGCTTGTATGTCGGACCGGAATCCACTAACGAAGGAGCAACAGAGAGCTATGTCTAACCAACTCGGTACGCAGTTGCAAATTCTCTCTATCTCTTTTTGATAAGCTCGAACCGTGGGCTGTTGAGTTAGCTTAGTCAAGATTGCATAGAACTCTTTATACTCAGTTGGACCGAACTAAGTACATAGGACGGAACCAAGCTCATCATCTGATCGCGACATCCTTCAAGTGGAATTTTACAACTATTAGGTCGTTTCGGTGGGTCTAGGTTCCCTTGGTAGTTGAAGAACTGATCCGGTCGATAGAGCCAGTCTAGGTGGATAGCTTCCCGTGAGCTTGGGGAAATCAAGTTGTATTGTCCGAACTTGAGGCCCTACAAATGGCCCGTCTTCTTGTATGGCATGTCACCGATCCGTTCTGCCAAGTGGAGGGGGGCCCCACTATGCCACCGACTCCATGACCATTTTGTTTGAACCATTGCCTACCCTTGTAGTATATTGCTCTGCCAATCTCTGGCCGCGGGTCACTCAAGTCCTGGTCTTGGTGCAGGCGATTCATGCCTGGGTCCACCCTACTCTATTTCAGGACAAACCTTAGCTGCGGGAGGCTCTGTCCAAACCCTAGACACAGGTGGTTTGGGCAAAGCCCTGGGCTCGTCTTGTCAAACTCTGAGTTGTCTGATGGGGTGGAGTTCTAATGCGCCGACCTTGGTGGGTTCGTCCATTGGTTTGCACGCCCAAGGGATGGGTCCATCCATAACCGTACGACATCCTCCTCTTCAACCGGTTCGGTGCGCATAGGTTCGAGAGCCACAACACTCTTCTTTATTCGTGCTTGTGGATTCTATTCATCATGGAGTTCGCGAATAGTGAATAGCATCTCCGGCATGAATGCTTCTACTGATTGTAAGGATTGAGGCACCTCTAGCTGAGCTATCGAGGGTGGTGGGGTTGGCGGTTCCGACGGTGGATTCCTGACCGTATTAGTCTCACTGGTTACTCTTTCTGCCATCCCTCATATGAATATCATCCATTCCGAGGATAACGTCGGCTCCAACACCAAATTGTTATGTGCCACTAAAGACGATCCGCAACAACGGATTGTTGGCCTTGATTTGGGTGAATGATGGTAGATGGAGAGGGTGGAAAGAGGGGTGATGGCCTTGGTGGTGGTGAAAAACAAGATTGGCAGCAATGGTGGTGGTGGTGGTGATGGTGAGCAAACTTCTCGTCGTAGTAGAAGCAAACACCCTTGGCCGTCCTTTCCTCGATTTTTGTTGGGTTCGTCATCGGGAGAAGCTCTTCCATTGCCCTCTTAATTCATTGAGAGGAGCACTAGGTGGTAGGGACTTCCCCTCTTGACGACAAGTGGTTGGACCATATCTAGCATTGCTCGATGGAGCCGACCAAGATCCTCTCCAGTCCATAGTGCTCCATGGTACCTTGGAGATTCATCGTAGCTCCTTGACCTTCTCCTCCATTATGGCGGCTATAGAAAATGCCTCCAACAATGTCCTAGGCCTCGTGGCCTTGACCTCCGCTGGTATGTTGGACCTCATTCCACTGACGAAGGTGCTGCAGAAGGCTGAGTTTGGCCAACCCAGTATGCAGTTGCAAATTATCTCAAACTCTTCTTGATAAGCTCAGACCGTGGGGTCCGTTGAGTTAGCTTAGTCAAGATTGCTTAGAAGTCTTTATACTCAGTCAGATACAACCGAGTACATAGGGCGGACACAAGCTCATCCCTAGACGGAAACGGTTGAGTTCGTTGTTTCGCTTGAAACCATCTGATGGCAACGTCCCATGGTAGGTGAAGAACTAATCCGGTCGATAGAGCCAGTCTAGTATCTAGCCTCCTGCGAGCTTCACGAAATCAAGTCGTTTGGTCCGAACTTGAGACCCTACAGATGGCCCATCTTCATGTATGGCATGTCCTCGTTCCACACGCCGATCCCTTCTACCACGTGGAGGGGGGCCCTACTATGCCACCGGCTCCACGACCCATTTGTTCGGACCATTTCTTGCCTTAGTCCTAGGTGGCCCAGGCCAATCTTTGACCATGGGTCGCTCAATGCTTGGTCTTGTTGCAGGCAACATGCCAAGGTCTAACCTGCACTGTTTCGGGGCAAAGCCTAGCCTCGGGAGGCTCGGTCCAAGCCCTAGATGCAGGTGGTCTGGGCCAAGACCAAGCCCTCGCCGTCAGATACGGTGGAGTTCCAATGCGTTGATCACCATCTCGTGTGCCTAATCATAACCTAGGGTTTTGAACTTTCAGATCAGCCATATACTCATCTTAGGCGTAGCCACACAAACTATGGATGAGCTGGTGGTCTAGCTAGCCCAGCTCAAGTAGCATGCAAGCCCACCAGTCAACCAGGATCTCCTCTCACGTTTGAGCATTGCTCAAATTTAGGTGAGAGTTGAGACTTGGTTTGACCCTTCCTAGAGTCTTTCCCATCCAATTTAGCCACTTTTATCACCTCGAATGTGCCCTGGTCTAGTTAGTCTAGCTCAGCCCACTTGCGGCATTGGTCCATCGGATCATTCCTTGTGTTCGGGTCCAACACTTCCCAAGCCCTTTCCTATCCCATTCTCTTGCAAACCGGGGGTGAATAGGTGGGCAAGCAAGGAAAGGAAAGGAGGAGATCTAATGGTGGTGGGGCTCTAGCCAGGGTTGACCTAATCAGTCAACGACCGACGGCAGCTATAATAGGCCACCAATGACTAGGGAAAGGAAGAAATCCATACAAATTGTAGAGACGATTAGGATTGAGAGGGACGAAGGGGGAGAGACAACAAACGAGAAAGCTAGGAAGAATATTAATTTAACTAAATTCATGCATATGGTTACAAGTCATCGAACCTTATTTATCTTGCAATCCTCATTCTCACGTATTGAGACGAAAATACTAAGACAGGCAGATAGTATGCCTAGTGGGAGGGTGCACCAAAATCCTTACATCCAATGCTAATTTTGTAGCAGACACTATATAGATGAGAGAAGTCCTAAATCTATTTTGTCTTTGTCATTTCAGGATGGTGACTCCCTTTTGTCAAGCTTTGGAATAGTCGTGATGGAAAATGTAACAGCATGTGCCCCCTCACCCCTTGCTCATGGCAATCCTTGGCCTAACAAAGGGATGCTTTGTCAGGCCAAGGTGAGGGGAGGGCAGGCTAGCCCTCCCCTACCCCACCATAGCACACGCCACCATCAGCTGAGGGCGTCCTCCCCCTCTCTAATTCTCTCTCTCTCTCTCTCTCTCTCTCTCTCTCTCTCTCTCTCCCTCCCTATTTATTTTCTCCTCGAGGAGTGCTTCGAGCATCCATTGCTTCCCTTCCACCTTTCTCCCTCCCACTCCAACCGTCACCATGATTGTCGTTGACATGGCCAGGCCGGTATATTCCTCGTCCTTGGTGGTAAGTCCTCTCCCTCCTCATCATTTCCATTTCGATGCGGTGACTACGTGAAACTTCGGGCTGCCCGTCGTCACAACCTCTCCTTCTCCAGCAAGGCGACGGTGGTTGGCCGCTGGCCTAGGTCTTCTCCCTTTCACCCCCTTACTCGTGGGAGTGGTTGCGTGGTGGGGGAAAGGGAGGTGGTGCCTCCCCTCTCGGCTCGGGCTGGGTTTGCCTTAGGTTGGCTCCCACTAGCCCAAGCTCGAGTGTGGCAAGTGTGCGTCGCCCCGAGCTAGGATCGGTGAATCTCGGATGTCCCTAGTAAATTTTTAAGATTTTTGTGCTGACTTAGTGATCCTGTTGCGAACCACCCTATAACCAGCACTCAGCCTAGGGTCAGTCATGATTAGGTAGGGTGAATATCTTCGCCAGGGATCTTTTTTTTACCAAATCTAGGCAAGTGGTCTATCCACTCTTGATTTATTATTTCTTGTGATAAATGATAGCATGAGCATATATGACAAGCTAATCCTTTTATTTTAGCAAAACCTGTCTAATTAATATGTTGCTTGACATGATTTATTATTAATGTGATGTCCGCATGCTTAGGTAGCTTGTCATATATGCTCATGCTATCATTTATCACAAGAAATAATAAATCAAGAGTGGATAGGCACATGTGCACGACCCGAAAGGGGATGATTTCTACATCTCGGTAGCACCTAACACCTCCCCAGCCAAGGTTAGGGGCGGGGATATTTTATAGTATTATATAGTAGGGTCTACACTTGAGGTCTCAATCTGTGGATTCCAGACAATCAAGCAGTCATTTTGCCAGACGATGGGCGATTTACTATTGATCGATGAGAATCAACCCCTTAAGCGTGTCTAAACCAAAGATTAAGGGTAGGATGACGTAGACCTAGCGGTACTTGATGACGTAAGGTAAAGGCGTTCGTGAGTGATGGCTCACAAGATTTTTTGCACTATGGTGCGATGGTGTGGAGCCGCGGGCTTGGAGGGTCGTATCGATATGCGGTACTAACCTCGGTGGTGGGTTTACGATTGGGGTTCTTAGTCTCTATGGGCAGCTGACAGATCATGCTACTCGCTGGGTTCTAGGCAAACGATTTTTACCACTAGGGTCTACCTTCCCTTGAGGGTGTGTTAGGAGGCATACCATGCATAAAGAATGGATAAATTAACTGTAATCTTGTTGAACCATGCTTACTAGTTATTGACATGTATACTCCATATTATGATGCATATTGCCTTATATAGTGCACTTTCCTGTACCACTAGTTGAGTGTTTGGGTCGTTTCGTGTTGACAATGGATGCAGATTGACTTACATCTTAGCAGGAGGCCTGGCAGTAGCTAACTAGTAGGCCGATAGGCCTTTTATTTTTGTGTTTTATTCTGAACTTATAATCAGAGATCTATGCCCCCATTTTATAGCTACTTGATCATGTACCTTTATTGGGGATGTTTACCCCTTTCTATTGTATTATGGACAGATTTGTTGTGGCTTGTAGACCCTTCTTTGTTTTTCACTTAATTTATTTGGATTCCTTTTTTTGATGGCGTGTTGTCAAGCTTTTAAATCCCCATGTGACCCTCACGTGAGGGGTAAGCCCGTGAGAGCCACGTGGCAGTGTTGGGTGTTACAACATGGTATCAAAGCCTGATTTTCAAAAAAGATTTCAGCAAATCCATCTGAAATACATGCATCCAAAGCGGCAAATGGATGCATCACAATACACCTTGGAATACGACCCCAGTCCGAGGTACCGTGAGGAGAGGGGGGCCGTAGTCGACTGATGATTCAACTACATGAAGTGGTACGGGGATGTCCCTTCTCCGCTACTTTCGGGGTGGTTAGGAGCCTCATCAATTCGTGAGGAGGTTGCACGAACATGTAGAACCTCCTTGATCAATCTCTCCTGCTATGACCAAGCGTGTAAATGTCTCTATGCCTACCGTTGTCGCCTCTATATTGGGGTTCCCAACTGGGAATGTTGCGCCGTTAGAGACGACGGTATGATGACGGTGGGGTGGAACCCTAGATTCGCAAATTGACAACCTATATTAAGACCTAGATGGTAAATATATAGGTATTGACAAGAAGGGAGGGTGGAAGCTTATGAGTTGGAGTTAGCTGCAATTGTTTTTTCTCTCAAAATTTGGCATTTGTTGGAGTTAGCTTTGGGTCAACATAGTGGATTTTGGGCTAGGGTAAGTCTGGCATTTGTTGTCAATTGAAAATTGCATATAATAATAGCTATTATTCCAGTATTGGAATACCTCCTTAAGAGGCCCTCTATGGACGCCAATGTCGTATGCCAATCAGTTCGGATGAGGTGGGGGAGAGAAAAGTGGAGAATGTAGTACTAGTACAAAGCAACTATCGATAAGGTCCGTTTAATTGGGGAGAGCCTACGCATTACTCAGAGTCGACAGAAAAGCTATGCAAATTTTCGGCATCGTGACTTTGACTTTCAGGTTGGGGATAAAGTTTTTCTCCGTGTATCACCTTAGAAAGGAGTCTTCTGTTTTGGGAGAAAGGGCAAATTAAGTCCTCGTTATGTGGACCCATTTGGGATACTGGAGCGCATTGGACCGGTGGTGTACCGGGTCGCCCGACCCCTGACTTAGCCCAGATCCACGACATCTTTCATGTTTCCGTGCTGAGGGGTTTTATGCACAACCCTTCCCATATCCTCTAGTATGAGCCTGTCCGCTTCCAGAAGGATTTGACCTATGAAGAGTAACCGATATAAATTGTTGAGATAGGGATGAAGATGCTGAGAGCCAAGATCATACCTTTAGTCAAGGTGCTCTGGATGAATCATTCAGTGGAGGAGGCCTCATGAGAACGTGAGGATGAGATTAGGACGACCTACCCTTTCCTGTTCAAATCACTAAGTGAGTAATTAAATTTTGAGTCGAAATTTTTTTATAAGGGTAGTAGAGATGTAATTTTAACACCCAAAAAATAAAAACAATAAAAAAGAAACAAGCGGGGCATGTGCCCCCTCTCCCCCCTGACCATGGCTGGCCTTGGCTTCACACAGGGATGCTTTGCCAGGCCAAGGTAAGGGAAGGGTAGGCTAGCCCTTCCCCCACCTACATTCTCTCTCTCTCTCTCTCTCTCTCTCTTCCTCTTTATTTATTTTCCCCTCGAGGAGAGCTTGGGTGTCTGCTTCCCTTCAAACTTTCTCCCTCCCACTCCAACCATCACCGTGATCGTCGATGATGTGGTCGGGCGGGCATAGTCGTTGTTGTAATGTAACGCTCCCACCTAGCATAGGCACGCCCATGCACACGTGCCTACACGGCACGCGCGGCGCATGCGACAAGTCAAGCAGGGCTTAATCACAAAATAAATTATGACATCATTGAATGAAACCTGCTAACCTATCCATGCTCACATAATCCATCACCAAATAAATTATACTATTAACCAAATAAATCTGTTAATATATGAATATGCAAGTCCACAATAATATACATTAGACCACTATAAAATATGGCAAGTCCTACAAAGGCCACGACAAACTACAAAATACAACTTATAAACACACACACGAGTACAACATAATACGATATTAATTATACAAATCATCGTCTATGCAATGGAGTACAAATATCAAATAATGATATGACATAATATCTAGATAAACTATATTCTATACCATCTCACGTCTATAGCTCACCTCATCTTTTCTCTAAAATATCTTCTCATGATATCTCAAGTCGTTATCACGTACCATAATACCTAGAGTGGTTAGAAAAAAAAAGGAAAGTAATGAGCTAAAAGCTCAGTAAATAGACCTTACCCCGAATCAGTTATGCCAAAGAGAGAGTAAATCAAGTACTGGATAATATGAATCACATAGAATCAAGAATGTAAATATGAATGTATTCTCAATAATATATAAATGAAATATAGATCTCATGTCATAACTGATCAAAGTATAGAATTCTCGACAATGTATAAACAATCTCAATGTCATACCATCATCATAACTCTCTCTCAAATATGACGCATATGATGCTGGGACCATGCGACGATATCAAATGCAACCACATATGATACATATTACCGCTTAATAATCATATGCATTTCTCCACATCTCAATCATCAATGTCATCTGAATGTCAACATCATACTTGACCACTATGCACATCTAACACCCAGTACCCGGTCTCAATTCTAGACCGAAGGCTCAAAGCATACCCCTGGTAACCGTTAAGGGTTTCTCAATCATATAAACATACGTTGCCAACATTTAAGGGTATCATAATTATCTAGACCCAGGTACCCAACTAGCTGATAGAAACTATATGAGAATAGCTCACCGCATATGCCCTGGCTACTAACCTCGGATGTAAAGCCACAGTGTTATGGACCACTAGAGAGGATCCGCAACAAGGGAGTTTAAGCTTTGATTAGGGATGATGGCGGTGGTGATGGTGAGGAAGAAGACAGGCAACGATGGCGGTGATAAAGGGTGATTAATTACTTCTACTCCTATGTTATCTTACTCTTACTCCTAAGATAAACTCAAGGCTAGAATAGTTTCTCAATAATTCGATGCTTAACCAAAGGAGCCTAACCCCTCTATATATAGAGGTCGGTTATAACGAGTCCACTAGGATTAGCCCTAAAGGCTGACATGACTCGAATTAGGATTGCCTTAAAGGCTTATATAATTTAATTGGACTTGTCTAGGCTTACTTGACTTAACTAGACTTGCCTTCAGAGTTGTCATGACTTATTTTTACTTGTCTTAATGGCCCACATGACTAAACTATACATGCCTGAAAGGCTTACATTATGAAATAATTAAAACATAAATAGACTCGATTAAACGAGTCCAAGGTACCTATGTGCCAACTTTTAGTTTATGATGGGTCGAATTGATGTTTGGCAATCAGGCTGGACTTTGATGTAGATCCAATCTCCTATTGCGAACGTCTGATCCTAGTGTTGCCAATTTTAGATCTGCTTCATTCGATTCAATGCAACCGCCAAGTTGGCCTTTAGCCATCGAATCTAAGCATCCCTATCCACAAGGGTTTCCTCGATGTCTGTGTGTCCCATCCGTCAAGTTGGTGCGTAAGAGACCAAGGTAGGAGACAGCCTACAATAAACTGCCTCAAACGGTGTGGTGTCTATAGCTGAGTGGCGGGCAGTGGCTGTAAGCCCACTCTGCCCATGGTAAGAAGTGGAGCCCCCACCTTGGCTACTCTCCAACGTAGCACCGTAGATATTGCTCCAAACATTGGTTCAAGACATCTGTTTGCCCGTGTGTTTGTAAATGGTATGCTGACCTCATCTAGAATGGTTTGCCTTGTAGACGAAAGAATTTTTGCTAGAGCTGACTAGTGAACACCGAATAATGGTCGGACACAATAGATCGTCGTATCTTGTGAGGTTTAGCCACGTCGTGATCAAAGACCTCTGCGTCATTCCGTGCGATGTATGGGTGGGCGAGCGCATACTTAGAAAGGCGGTCAGCCAACACTATGATAAATGATCTGTAACGCCCCCGCCCGGCACGGCACGTGCGCGCCCACACGGCACGTGCAGCGCACGCGACAGGTCGGGCGGGGCCTGCCACGCACGGATACACTCCTGTGCACATACAATCATGACATCATCAAATAACACCTGCTAACATATCCATGATCACATAATCCATCACCAAATAAATCATACTCTTAACCAAATAAACCTGTTAACATATGAATATCAAAATACACAATAATACACACTAGACCGCTACATAATCTGGCAGGACCCACACAGGCCACAACAAACCATCAAGATACAACTAAAATAACTAATACAAGGGTACACTATGATTCGACCTGTACTATGATTCGACCTATACTATGATTCGACCTGTATTATACAAATCATCGTCTAATACAAAAGAGTACAAATATCAAATACTGGTACAACTCAATTTCTATATAAACTATCATCTATGCCATCTCGCATCTATAGCTCACCTCATCATCACTCTAAAATATCTTCTCAAGTCGCTATCACGTACCACATATCTGAGGGGTTAGAAAAGAAATAAAGAGAGTCATGAGCAAAAGGCTCAGTGAATAGACCTTACCCCGAATCAGTGATGCCAAACAAAGAGTAAATCATGTACTGGATAATATGAATCAGAAGGCAATATGATGTCATGTATGAACATATATATATATATATATATATATATGTATCCCCAATGACATATATATGAATGAAATCAGTTCTCATGAATGACCATATTATATCCTCAACCGAAATTATATAACATGATGAAATTACCATATAACATCACCGACTATAACACCATATCATGTATAACAATTATGATCCAATGATACTAGTCATAACAATGATGATGCATGATGCATGCCAACTACTAGATAATCATATATGTCAGAGCCAGATATAATTCACATATCTCTCACTATCACAATCATCCACCATGCTGGACTACGGTACCCGGCCCCAAACTCGATACACATCATGTCACAAGCTCAGAGCATACCCTGTCATACGCTAAGAGTATCTCTGTAGATAAATCATACCCTGCCATACGCTAAGGGTATCTCTGAAGAAAGTAATCATACCCTGCCATACGCTAAGGGTATATCAATGATAGTTGTACCCTGTCATACGCTAAGAGTACAACTATCAGCCATCACCATACTCTGCCATACGCTAAGAGTATGTCCAGTACCAGTCCGGACCAGATACCGTTCCAGCCATCACATCACATCACATCACATCACATACACCTGTACTTTTATGATTTCCTATACATGATAAATCATATGCATATATCCAGTACGACAATAGATCATACAACTCAGGAATTTAGGTGGTAAAGAAGCCGAGAGAAAAATGATGTAATGCAAACTCCAACCATGTATCTAACACATGCATACTCATGCTAATCTATCACATGCATACTCATGATAGAGATCATCCCGACATAAAACCTTAATAGCATAATCATCTCCAATTATCTCTATATATCACCAATGTACTCATATCACAGATCAGTCTAATCAAATGCATGATAAAATATGCTTGACTGAAATCATCTCTATATAAAGTCATATAATCATGCTGGAAGCCAAAATTATGCATGTACATAATATGTAATATATCCTAATTTAAGAAAGGGATCTAGGGGATAAGACTACTCACCGTTTGATCAGAAGATACAAACCACGCATCTCTCACGTCCGACAGGTAACCGAGTGACACTCATCGCTAGCAAGGTCCACGGGGTCTCAAATAAGGGGTTCGGGATCGTCTGAAAATGTTTAAGTAACATAAAGTTAGTTGTTTATCCCATTATAATCCGTTCGAGTAAAATATGATGATTTATTAGATTTTAGAATTTCTACTTATTTTTATAATTGGCTAGATTTTTATTATAAATAAAATATAAATATAGATAAAAACCTAATTATAATTAAATTATATCTTGATTAATTAGGGACTATGTAGCCATTATCTTCTTTGTTACAAAATAATAATGTATAATAAATTAATAGAATTACTTAAAAAAATGTATATCATAAGAATATTAGAATATAAATCTAATAATTATAATTTACAAATTTATCTATTAATCTAATATACATATAAGTAAGTAAATAAAATAATATAAGTATTACCTATATTTATGCCTAATTAATCATTAATTATAAAAATTATCATTAATAAAATTACATTGAAGGATATATAATATTATTAAAATAGTTAATGTCTAAATAATCTATTTGCATTAATTAAGAAGCAAAATACTTAAATAAATAACATAAATAAACTAATTAATTAATAATTTAATTACAACTGCCATCAGTGCTGGGCTCGGCCCAGCACTGTCTGCTACATTGCTGGGCCGAGCCCAACACTTTGCAGAAAGAGAAAAGAGGAGCTGAGGAAGAAGGAGAAAAAGAAAGAAAGAAAGAAAGAAAGAAGAAAGAAGAAGAAGAAGAAGAAGAAGAAGAAGAGAAGAGGAAGAGAAGAAAGAGAGGAGGTGAGGGAGGAGGTTGCGGACCCGGGCCGGCGGGGAGGGCACCGGCCGCTGCTGGCCAGCCAGCGGCCGGCCTCTCGCCGGTGGCTCGGCTCCGACGAGCCCACCCTCGGGCAAGAAAGAGAGAGAGAGAGAGAGAGAGAGAGAGAGAGAGAGAGGGAGAGAGAGAGAGGAGCTCACCGGCGCTCGAGGAGGTGGCGACGGCGACGACCGGCCTCGGCGAGAGAGAGAGAGAGAGATAGAGAGAGAGCATCCAGAGAGAGAGAGAGAGAGAGAGATTTAAAGAGAGAGAGGGAAGGCGGTGGGAGGTTGGCGGTGGCTGCGGTGGCTGCGGCGGCGCTGGGGCCCGCCGCTGCCAGATGGCCGCAGCCGGTTGGCTGCGGCGACGCGAGGGGGGGGGGGTGCGTGGCACCTCCCCCACGCAGCCCCACTGCATGGGCACGAGGCCGGTCACACTGTGGCCGGCCACGTCGTGCCCATGCAAAATTTTTTTTTTTTTTTTTTTTGTTGGGTTGTTACATGATCGCCCTTGGATGGTCGGTAGGTCTTCAATGAATCCATTGAAATATCTTCCCAAATCTGCTCGGGCATGGGAAGGGGTTGGAGAAGACCGAAGAATTCGCTTGTGGGTCCAAAAGATGCCCTCATGGCCCACGAGGGGTGACTCTTGGAAGTGGCTAATCAAGGCGATCAACAAGTCTGCATTAATTGAGATTAGGATCCAGTCCCCCCTGAGCGCTAGTCCGTCACTCGTGCTGTAGTTGATTTGACTTGATAATCTTGAGTCACCTGAGCTGCAAGTTCCCCTAGGCTTGGAATAAATTAGGTGGCATCTCTGATCCGGTCCAACAAGGGGAGGGTTGGAGTCAATAGGATGGCTAGCTCGGGAGTGTATATGCTGCGTCGTTCTCCGAACCCTTTTTGTAAACTAAGTCATAGTCATATTCGATCAACTTGGAGAGCCACCTTTGTTGCATTGGAGTGTGGAATTTAGTGCTCAGTAATCCACAAAGAATCACCATGAGTTGTCTTTCTTCTGCACTAGTAGTACCGGCGAAGAGTAGGTGCTATGGCTTGGCTGGATTGATGCCTTGGTCCACCAATATCTCTCGTACCAGCTGTGTGATCCCATCCTTTTGGGCATGTGGATATCAGTAAGGCCTCATGTTCACTGGCCTGGCTCCTCGTGTGATCGAAATCCGACGATCGTGGTCTCGAATCGGCAATAGTCCATGCGGCTCTTTGAAGAATTGATCAGAACCTGAGAGAAGTGAGTCCTGATCATTGGCTATTATGTTACCTGGGTTCAATTCCTTCGTTGTAGAGACCAACTGTATAAACAAGCCAAGGCAGCTGGCTTGTGGTAACCCAATTAGGGCTCAAGTTTGGACCTCATTCCCCTGAAGAAGGTACTGGCATAGGGCTGAGTCTGACCAAGATGGTACGCAGTTGCAAATTCTCTATACTCTTCTTGATAAGCTCAAACCGTGGTCCGTTGAGTTAGCTTAGTCAAGATTGCTCAGAAGTCTTTATACTCAGTCGGACTGAACCGAGTAGATAGGGCAGACACAAGCTCATCCCAAGACGGAAACGGTTGAGTTTGTTGTTCTGCTTGAAACCATCTGATCGCGATATACTATTTGGACCTTTCGGTGGGTCTGGGGTTCCTTGGTAGGTGAAGAACTGATCCAGATGATAGAGCCAGTATAGTATCCAGCCTCTCGCGAGCTTCAGGAAATCGAGTCGTTTGGTCCGAACTTGAGCCCTTAGAGATGGCCCATCTTCATGTATGGCATGTCCTCGTTCCCCGTGCCAATCCCTTCTGCCTCATGGAGGGGGGGCCCCACTATGCCACTAGCTCCATGACCTGTTTGTTCGGACAATTGCTAGTCATAGCCGTAGGTAGCTCAGGCCAATCTCTGGCCACGGGTTGCTCAAGCCTTGGTCTTGGTGCAGGCAGTTCATGCCAGAGTGAACCTTGTTCTGTTTTGGGGCAAACCCTAGCCGTCGGAGGCACGGTCCAAGCCCTAGATGCAGGTGGTCTGGGCCAACCTTTAGGTACCATCAGATCAGACCAAGCCCTAGCCGTCGGATGGGGTCGAGTTCCAGTCCGCCGATCTCCATCTCGTGTGCCTAACCCAACTGGGATCGTCCATTGGTGTGCACACCCAAGGGATGGGTCCACCCCAAACCCTAGGATATCCTCCTCTTCAATCGGTTTGGCACGCATAATTTCGGGAGTTGCAACACACCTCTGTATTCGTGCTTGTGGAGTCCTTTCATCATGGAGTTCGCGAATAGCAGACAGCATGTCAGCCATGAGTGCTTCTACAGATTGCAAGGATTGAAGCACCTCTCGCTGAGCTGTCGAGGTTATTGGGGTTGGCGGTTCCGACGGTGGACTTTTGCTCTCGGCTCTCGGGTAGTCGTCGCCGGTTGTGGATCCCTAATCGTAAAAGTCTCACTGATTATATATATATATATATGCATATTATTGATTTCTAATTATATCATAGTTAGTAAATAATTCCAATTATATCATGTTGAGCAAAACACCTGTAATATAAATTACTATTTTAATCCTAGGTAGGTAATAGTAATTACTAGGGTTATGTACGTATATTCTTCCGTAATTATTTGCAGTAACTTAATTATTATTTTCTTAATTATCAAGGAGAATAATAGGCAGATAATTACGTTTTAAATACACTATTAAATAATATAATTATGGTTAATAAATAACAAAACAAATATAGAAATGAAGAGTACATAATTACAACCAGAAACTATCTTTTTGTCGGGGTAATTTTCATTAATAGAAAGACTGACATTATTTGTTATAAATAATTTTAGATCCCAACCCGTTGTTCAAGACCCCGCGGACTTAGCTATCGAGGCTTGATTGCTATCATAGCAGCGTGAACGAGTGGTGGTTTGATATTTGCAGTGGTGTGAGTAGTCTTATCCCTTAGACGCCTTTGTCAAATTAGGTTATATTATATATTATGTACATGCATGGTTTGACCTCCAGCATAATTTATATAACTTTATCTAGAAATGATTACTGTCGAGCATATTTATATCATGCATAGAATTAGGCTGATCTTGGATATGAGTATGATGATGATAAATAGAGATGATTAGAGATAATTATACTGTTATGATTTTATATGAACATGATCTTCTAGTATGAGTGTGCATGTGATAGACTACTAGGAGTATATATGTGTTAAAGACATGGTTGGAGTCTACATTGCATCATTTTTTTCTTGATTCCTGTTCTACCTAAATTCTTGTTATGTATTGACTCGTTATCGTACTGGATATACGCATGTGATCTGGCATTTAGAAGGAAAACATGAAATGTGATTGATAGGATTGTTGATAGAAAGTGTGAGGATACCCGAGTAGGCGCTAAGGTTACTAGTGCCTGAAGTGATGATTTTGGTCACTGATATGCGATATCTCGTGGCCCATGTCCGAGGTCAGTTGAGTCTGTGCGCACAGACAATCGGACACATGTCGTTCGCCAGGGCATATGTGGCGAGTTATCCTCACGAGGTTTCTATCAACTATGTGGGTGCCCGGTCTGGATGGATGTCGATACCCTAGCGGGTGGCGGGGTATGATTATATTTGAGATACTCTTACAGGTCGCGGAGCGAGCCTTCGGACATGATGTTGAGACCAAGTACCGGGTGTTGACTATATACCGGGATGTCGGTGGTGATTGTGATACAGAGAACTTAACTTGATTATTAAGTAATTATCATAATTAATACACCATTGCATTTGACATCGTGACATAGTTGGCATGCATCATGTGTCATATTTGA
This sequence comes from Typha angustifolia, assembly GCF_048772165.1. Lineage (NCBI taxonomy): Eukaryota > Viridiplantae > Streptophyta > Magnoliopsida > Poales > Typhaceae > Typha > Typha angustifolia. The sequence goes on from NC_133245.1 coordinate 9,679,040, forward strand.
GAGAGTGTTATGATGATAGTATGACATGGAGATCTATTTATTCATTGTCGAAGATTATATACTTCTATCAGTTATGACATGTTATCTACTTTTCAATTATGTATTATTGAGAAACATTCATATATTCATTCATGACATAATACTCTTTCTGATTTATATTATCTAGTACTTGATTTATTCTCTGTTTAGCTTCACTGATTCAGGGTAAGGTCTATTCACTAAGCTTTTAGTTCATGACTCTCTTTGTTTTCTCATTTTCAAAAACCTAGGTGAATGAGAGGAGCAGGATACTCCCTTAGAGGTCTTGCCGATGAGAGAGGAGTAGAGTGTGGTTAGTGTTATATGCCAGATAAGTTATCTAATATGATGTATTAGTGGACATTCTCCAAAGTGTGTCTGTATATTTGTCTTGTATTTTAGCAGGTGACTTTGTACTTGTATAATTATGTATATACCACCGTTTTGTATAATTTATATCAGTTGTCAAAAACTCTTGATGATGTGTTGTGGCCGGTGTGGGGCCCAATTAGGGTTATCTGTATGCTGTTGACAGTTAGACTTGAATTATTCTTAGTTTAAATATTGTGGATAAAATTATGATGTTGCTACAGGTTTATTTGATTGTTAGTAACTAACCAAATAGTAAGGTGCTACGCACGTGCCGTGTGGGCTCGTGCCATGCACGTGTTTAGGGATTGGGTGTTACACCATCTGATCGCGACATCCTCCAAGTGGAATTATAATACTTTTAGGACCTTTCGGTGGGTCTGGGGTCCCTTGGTAGGTGAAGAACTGATCCGATCGATAGTGCTAGTCTAGTGGATAGCCTCCCATGAGCTTAGGGAAATCGAGTCGTACAATCTGAACATGAGCCCCTACATATGGCCCCTTTTTCATGTATGACATGTCCTCGTTCCCCGCGACGGTCCTTTCTGCCTCGTGGAGGGGGCCCCCACTATGCCACCTGCTCCATGACCCGTTTGTTCAGACCATTGCCTACCATAGTTGTAGGTGGCTCGGGCCAATCTTTGGCCGAGGGTCGCTCAAGCCCTGGTCTTGGTGTAGGCAGTTCATGCCAGGATCCATCTCTGCCATGAGTGCTTCTGCTCATTGCAAGGATTGAAACACCTCCGTCTGAGCTGTCAAGGGTTGTTGGGTTGGCGGTTCCAACGATGGACTTGTGCTCTCGGGTAGTCATCGTCGGTGGTGGATCCCTGACCGTAGAAGTCTTGCCGCCATCCCTCGTGTGATTATCATCTGGTCCGAGGATAACGACGGCTCCAATACCAAATTGTTACGGACCACTAGGGACGATCTGCAACAAGGGAGTGTAGACCTTGATTAGGATGAATGATGGTAGATGGAGAGGGTGGAAGGAAGGGTGATGGCGGTGGTGGTGGGGAGGAAGAAGATGGACAGTGGTGATGGTGAGCAAACTTCTCGCTGTAGTAGAAGCATAAACCTTTGGCCCTCCTTTCCTCGACTTGTGTCGGGGTTAGCCCTTCGTTAGCCCCTCCGAAGCTCTTCTGTCGCCCTTCAAAGTCGGTGAGAGAAGCACTAGGGTAGCGACTTCCCCTCTTATCGCCAAATGGGATGACCAAATCCAGCATTGCTCGATGGAGCCAGCCGGGACCCTCTCCTATCTGTAGGGCTCCGTGGTACCTTGGAGCTTTAATGTAGACCTTCTCCTCCATCATGGCCGCTGTAGAAAATTCCTCCAACAATGTCCTAGGCCTCATGGTCTTGACCTCCGCTTGTATGTCGGACTTGAGTCCACTGACGAAGGTGCTGAAGAGGGCTGAGTCTGACCAACTCGGTACATAGTTCCAAATTCTCTCAAACTTTTCTTGATAAGCTTGGACCGTGATCCGTTGACTTAGCTTAGTCAAGATTGCTTAGAACTCTTTATATACTCAGTCGGATCGAACAGAGTACATAAGGCAGACGCAAGCTCATCCCAACATGGAAACGGTTGAGTTCGTTATGCCGCTTGGAACCATCTGATCGTGACATTCTCCAGGTGGAATTATAACACTATTAGGACCTTTCGGTGGGTCTGGGGTCCTTGGTAGGTGAAGAACTGATCCGGTCAATAGAGCCAGTCTAATGGATAGCCTCGCGCGACGAGCTTGCGGAAATCGAGTTGTATGGTGCAAACTTGAGCCCCTACAAACGGGCCCATCTTCATGTATGGCAATGTCCTCGTTCCCCGTGTCGGTCCCTCCCTTCTGCCACGTGACGGGGGGCCCCTCTATGCCACCAGCTCCATGACCCGTTGGTTCGGACCATTACCTGCCCAAGCCGTAGTTGGCTCAAGCCAATCTCTGGCCGCGGGTCGCTCAAGCCCTAGCCTTGGTGCAGGAGGTTCATGCAAGGGTCCACCCTGCTCCGTTTCGGGGCAAACCCTAGCCGCGGGAGGCTCAGTCCAAGCCCTAAATGCAAGTGGTCTCGGCCAAGCCCTGGGCGCCGTCGGGTCAAACCAAGCCCTAGTTGTCGGATGGGGTCAGACTAACCCTGGTGGGTTAGTTCATTGGTGTGCGCACCCAAACGATGGGTCCACCCCAAACCGTACGGCATCCTCCTCTTCAACCGGTTCGGCGCGCATAGGTTCGGGAGCCGCAACGCTCTTCTCTATTCGTGCTCGTGGAGTCCGTTCATCACGGAGTTCGCAAATAGCGAACAGCATGTCTGCCATGAGTGCTTCTACTGATTGCGAGGATCGAAGCACCTCCAGCTGTGCTGTCAAGGGTGGTGGGGTTGGCGGTTCAGGCGCCAGTGGTGGGTCCTTGACCGTAGAAGTCTCACTAGTTATTCTTGCCGCCATCCCTCATGTGATTATCATCTAGTCTGAGGATAACGGTGGCTCCGATACCAAATTGTTACGAGCCACTAGAGACGATCCGCAACAAGGGAATGTAGGCCTTGATTAGGGTGAATGATGGTAGATGGAGAGAGTGGAAGGAGGGCTGATGGCGGCGGTGGTGGTGAGGAAGAAGATGGGCTGCGATGGTGGTGGTGATGGTGAGCAAACTTCTCGTCGCTGTAGAAGCACGAACCCTTGGCCCTCCTTTCCTCGATTTGTGCCGGGGTTAGGGATCGGGATAAGCTCTTCCATCGCCCTCCATCATGGCCGATGTAGAAAATGTCTCTGACAATGTCCTAGGCCTCTTGTCCTTGACCTCTGCTTGTATGTCGGACCTGAGTCCACTGACAAAGGTTACAGGGCTGAGTCTGACCAACCAAGTATGCAGTTGCAAATTCTCTCAAACTCTTCTTGATAAGCTTGGACCGTGGTCCATTGAGTTATCTTAGTCAAGATTGCTTAGAAGTTTTTATACCTATTCGGACCAAATCTAGTACGTAGGGCGGACGCAAGCTCATCCTAAGATGGAAATGGTTGAGTTCGTTTCGCCGCTTGGAACCATTTTATCGCGACATCCTCCAAGTGGAATTATAATTCTGTTAGGCCAATCTCTGGTCGTGGGTTGCTCAAGCCCTAGTCTTGGTGCAGGCGGTTCATGCCAGGGTCCACCTTGCTTTGTTTCGGGGCAAACCCTAGCAGCAGGATGCTTGGTCCAAGCCCTAGACGTAGGTGGCCTAGACCAATCCCTCGGCGTCGTTGGGTCAGACCAAGCCCCCCTAGCTGTTGGATGGGGTTGAGTTCCAGTGCGCCGATCTCCGTTTCATGCACCTAACCCAAGTGGGTTCGTCGATTGGTGTGCATGCCCAAGGGATGGGCCCAAACCCTACGACATCCTGCTCTTCAACCGGTTCGACGCGCATTGGTTCGGGAGCTACAACACTCCTCTCTATTCGTGCTCATAGACTCCATTCACCACGAAGTTCGTGAATACCGGACAGCATCTCTGCCATGAGTGCTTGTACTCATTGCAAGGATTGAAACACCTCCGGCTGAGCTGTCAAGGGTTGTTGGGTTGGCGGTTCCAACGATGGACTTGTGCTCTCGGGTAGTCATCGTCGGTGGTGGATCCCTGACCGTAGAAGTCTTGCCGCCATCCCTCGTGTGATTATCATCTGGTCCGAGGATAACGACGGCTCCAATACCAAATTGTTACGGACCACTAGGGACGATCTGCAACAAGGGAGTGTAGACCTTGATTAGGATGAATGATGGTAGATGGAGAGGGTGGAAGGAAGGGTGATGGCGGTGGTGGTGGGGAGGAAGAAGATGGACAGTGGTGATGGTGAGCAAACTTCTCGCTGTAGTAGAAGCATAAACCCTTGGCCCTCCTTTCCTCGACTTGTGTCGGGGTTAGCCCTTCGTTAGCCCCTCCGAAGCTCTTCTGTGGCCCTTCAAAGTCGGTGAGAGAAGCACTAGGGTAGCGGCTTCCCCTCTTATCGCCAAATGGGATGACCAAATCCAGCATTGCTCGATGGAGCCAGCCGGGACCCTCTCCTATCTGTAGGGCTCCGTGGTACCTTGGAGCTTTAATGTAGACCTTCTCCTCCATCATGGCCGCTGTAGAAAATTCCTCCAACAATGTCCTAGGCCTCATGGTCTTGACCTCCGCCTGTATGTCGGACTTGAGTCCACTGACGAAGGTGCTGAAGAGGGCTGAGTCTGACCAACTCGGTACATAGTTCCAAATTCTCTCAAACTTTTCTTGATAAGCTTGGACCGTGATCCGTTGACTTAGCTTAGTCAAGATTGCTTAGAACTCTTTATATACTCAGTCGGACCGAACAGAGTACATAAGGCAGACGCAAGCTCATCCCAACATGGAAACGGTTGAGTTCGTTATGCCGCTTGGAACCATCTGATCGTGACATTCTCCAGGTGGAATTATAACACTATTAGGACCTTTCGGTGGGTCTGGGGTCCTTGGTAGGTGAAGAACTGATCCGGTCAATAGAGCCAGTCTAATGGATAGCCTCGCGCGACGAGCTTGCGGAAATCGAGTTGTATGGTGCAAACTTGAGCCCCTACAAACGGGCCCATCTTCATGTATGGCAATGTCCTCGTTCCCCGTGTCGGTCCCTCCCTTCTGCCACGTGACGGGGGGCCCCTCTATGCCACCAGCTCCATGACCCGTTGGTTCGGACCATTACCTGCCCAAGCCGTAGTTGGCTCAAGCCAATCTCTGGCCGCGGGTCGCTCAAGCCCTAGCCTTGGTGCAGGAGGTTCATGCAAGGGTCCACCCTGCTCCGTTTCGGGGCAAACCCTAGCCGCGGGAGGCTCAGTCCAAGCCCTAAATGCAAGTGGTCTCGGCCAAGCCCTGGGCGCCGTCGGGTCAAACCAAGCCCTAGTTGTCGGATGGGGTCAGACTAACCCTGGTGGGTTAGTTCATTGGTGTGCGCACCCAAAAGATGGGTCCACCCCAAACCGTACGGCATCCTCCTCTTCAACCGGTTCGGCGCGCATAGGTTCGGGAGCCGCAACGCTCTTCTCTATTCGTGCTCGTGGAGTCCGTTCATCACGGAGTTCGCAAATAGCGAACAGCATGTCTGCCATGAGTGCTTCTACTGATTGCGAGGATCGAAGCACCTCCAGCTGAGCTGTCAAGGGTGGTGGGGTTGGCGGTTCAGGCGCCAGTGGTGGGTCCTTGACCGTAGAAGTCTCACTAGTTATTCTTACCGCCATCCCTCATGTGATTATCATCTAGTCTGAGGATAACGGTGGCTCCGATACCAAATTGTTACGAGCCACTAGAGACGATCCGCAACAAGGGAATGTAGGCCTTGATTAGGGTGAATGATGGTAGATGGAGAGAGTGGAAGGAGGGCTGATGGCGGCGGTGGTGGTGAGGTGAAGATGGGCTGCGATGGTGGTGGTGATGGTGAGCAAACTTCTCGTCGCTGTAGAAGCACGAACCCTTGGCCCTCCTTTCCTCGATTTGTGCCGGGGTTAGGGATCGGGATAAGCTCTTCCATCGCCCTCCATCATGGCCGATGTAGAAAATGCCTCTGACAATGTCCTAGGCCTCTTGTCCTTGACCTCCGCTTGTATGTCGGACCTGAGTCCACTGACAAAGGTTACAGGGCTGAGTCTGACCAACCAAGTATGCAGTTGCAAATTCTCTCAAACTCTTCTTGATAAGCTTGGACCGTGGTCCATTGAGTTATCTTAGTCAAGATTGCTTAGAAGTTTTTATACTTAGTCGGACCAAATCTAGTACATAGGGCGGACGCAAGCTCATCCTAAGATGGAAATGGTTGAGTTCGTTTCGCCGCTTGGAACCATTTTATCGCGACATCCTCCAAGTGGAATTATAATTCTATTAGGCCAATCTCTGGTCGTGGGTTGCTCAAGCCCTAGTCTTGGTGCAGGCGGTTCATGCCAGGGTCCACCTTGCTTTGTTTCGGGGCAAACCCTAGCAGCAGGATGCTTGGTCCAAGCCCTAGACGCAGGTGGCCTAGACCAATCCCTCGGCGTCGTTGGGTCAGACCAAGCCCCCCTAGCTGTTGGATGGGGTTGAGTTCCAGTGCGCCGATCTCCGTTTCATGCACCTAACCCAAGTGGGTTCGTCGATTGGTGTGCATGCCCAAGGGATGGGCCCAAACCCTACGACATCCTGCTCTTCAACCGGTTCGACGCGCATTGGTTCGGGAGCTACAACAATCCTCTCTATCCGTGCTCATAGACTCCATTCACCACGAAGTTCGTGAATACCGGACAGCATCTCTGCCATGAGTGCTTCTGCTCATTGCAAGGATTGAAACACCTCCGGCTGAGCTGTCAAGGGTTGTTGGGTTGGCGGTTCCAACGATGGACTTGTGCTCTCGGGTAGTCATCGTCGGTGGTGGATCCCTGACCGTAGAAGTCTTGCCGCCATCCCTCGTGTGATTATCATCTGGTCCGAGGATAACGACGGCTCCAATACCAAATTGTTACGGACCACTAGGGACGATCTGCAACAAGGGAGTGTAGACCTTGATTAGGATGAATGATGGTAGATGGAGAGGGTGGAAGGAAGGGTGATGGCGGTGGTGGTGGGGAGGAAGAAGATGGACAGTGGTGATGGTGAGCAAACTTCTCGCTGTAGTAGAAGCATAAACCCTTGGCCCTCCTTTCCTCGACTTGTGTCGGGGTTAGCCCTTCGTTAGCCCCTCCGAAGCTCTTCTGTCGCCCTTCAAAGTCGGTGAGAGAAGCACTAGGGTAGCGGCTTCCCCTCTTATCGCCAAATGGGATGACCAAATCCAGCATTGCTCGATGGAGCCAGCCGGGACCCTCTCCTATCTGTAGGGCTCCGTGGTACCTTGGAGCTTTAATGTAGACCTTCTCCTCCATCATGGCCGCTGTAGAAAATTCCTCCAACAATGTCCTAGGCCTCATGGTCTTGACCTCCGCCTGTATGTCGGACTTGAGTCCACTGACGAAGGTGCTGAAGAGGGCTGAGTCTGACCAACTCGGTACATAGTTCCAAATTCTCTCAAACTTTTCTTGATAAGCTTGGACCGTGATCCGTTGACTTAGCTTAGTCAAGATTGCTTAGAACTCTTTATATACTCAGTCGGACCGAACAGAGTACATAAGGCAGACGCAAGCTCATCCCAACATGGAAACGGTTGAGTTCGTTATGCCGCTTGGAACCATCTGATCGTGACATTCTCCAGGTGGAATTATAACACTATTAGGACCTTTCGGTGGGTCTGGGGTCCTTGGTAGGTGAAGAACTGATCCGGTCAATAGAGCCAGTCTAATGGATAGCCTCGCGCGACGAGCTTGCGGAAATCGAGTTGTATGGTGCAAACTTGAGCCCCTACAAACGGGCCCATCTTCATGTATGGCAATGTCCTCGTTCCCCGTGTCGGTCCCTCCCTTCTGCCACGTGACGGGGGGCCCCTCTATGCCACCAGCTCCATGACCCGTTGGTTCGGACCATTACCTGCCCAAGCCGTAGTTGGCTCAAGCCAATCTCTGGCCGCGGGTCGCTCAAGCCCTAGCCTTGGTGCAGGAGGTTCATGCAAGGGTCCACCCTGCTCCGTTTCGGGGCAAACCCTAGCCGCGGGAGGCTCAGTCCAAGCCCTAAATGCAAGTGGTCTCGGCCAAGCCCTGGGCGCCGTCGGGTCAAACCAAGCCCTAGTTGTCGGATGGGGTCAGACTAACCCTGGTGGGTTAGTTCATTGGTGTGCGCACCCAAAAGATGGGTCCACCCCAAACCGTACGGCATCCTCCTCTTCAACCGGTTCGGCGCGCATAGGTTCGGGAGCCGCAACGCTCTTCTCTATTCGTGCTCGTGGAGTCCGTTCATCACGGAGTTCGCAAATAGCGAACAGCATGTCTGCCATGAGTGCTTCTACTGATTGCGAGGATCGAAGCACCTCCAGCTGAGCTGTCAAGGGTGGTGGGGTTGGCGGTTCAGGCGCCAGTGGTGGGTCCTTGACCGTAGAAGTCTCACTAGTTATTCTTACCGCCATCCCTCATGTGATTATCATCTAGTCTGAGGATAACGGTGGCTCCGATACCAAATTGTTACGAGCCACTAGAGACGATCCGCAACAAGGGAATGTAGGCCTTGATTAGGGTGAATGATGGTAGATGGAGAGAGTGGAAGGAGGGCTGATGGCGGCGGTGGTGGTGAGGTGAAGATGGGCTGCGATGGTGGTGGTGATGGTGAGCAAACTTCTCGTCGCTGTAGAAGCACGAACCCTTGGCCCTCCTTTCCTCGATTTGTGCCGGGGTTAGGGATCGGGATAAGCTCTTCCATCGCCCTCCATCATGGCCGATGTAGAAAATGCCTCTGACAATGTCCTAGGCCTCTTGTCCTTGACCTCCGCTTGTATGTCGGACCTGAGTCCACTGACAAAGGTTACAGGGCTGAGTCTGACCAACCAAGTATGCAGTTGCAAATTCTCTCAAACTCTTCTTGATAAGCTTGGACCGTGGTCCATTGAGTTATCTTAGTCAAGATTGCTTAGAAGTTTTTATACTTAGTCGGACCAAATCTAGTACATAGGGCGGACGCAAGCTCATCCTAAGATGGAAATGGTTGAGTTCGTTTCGCCGCTTGGAACCATTTTATCGCGACATCCTCCAAGTGGAATTATAATTCTATTAGGCCAATCTCTGGTCGTGGGTTGCTCAAGCCCTAGTCTTGGTGCAGGCGGTTCATGCCAGGGTCCACCTTGCTTTGTTTCGGGGCAAACCCTAGCAGCAGGATGCTTGGTCCAAGCCCTAGACGCAGGTGGCCTAGACCAATCCCTCGGCGTCGTTGGGTCAGACCAAGCCCCCCTAGCTGTTGGATGGGGTTGAGTTCCAGTGCGCCGATCTCCGTTTCATGCACCTAACCCAAGTGGGTTCGTCGATTGGTGTGCATGCCCAAGGGATGGGCCCAAACCCTACGACATCCTGCTCTTCAACCGGTTCGACGCGCATTGGTTCGGGAGCTACAACAATCCTCTCTATCCGTGCTCATAGACTCCATTCACCACGAAGTTCGTGAATACCGGACAGCATCTCTGCCATGAGTGCTTCTGCTCATTGCAAGGATTGAAACACCTCCGGCTGAGCTGTCAAGGGTTGTTGGGTTGGCGGTTCCAACGATGGACTTGTGCTCTCGGGTAGTCATCGTCGGTGGTGGATCCCTGACCGTAGAAGTCTTGCCGCCATCCCTCGTGTGATTATCATCTGGTCCGAGGATAACGACGGCTCCAATACCAAATTGTTACGGACCACTAGGGACGATCTGCAACAAGGGAGTCTAGACCTTGATTAGGATGAATGATGGTAGATGGAGAGGGTGGAAGGAAGGGTGATGGCGGTGGTGGTGGGGAGGAAGAAGATGGACAGTGGTGATGGTGAGCAAACTTCTCGCTGTAGTAGAAGCATAAACCTTTGGCCCTCCTTTCCTCGACTTGTGTCGGGGTTAGCCCTTCGTTAGCCCCTCCGAAGCTCTTCTGTGGCCCTTCAAAGTCGGTGAGAGAAGCACTAGGGTAGCGGCTTCCCCTCTTATCGCCAAATGGGATGACCAAATCCAGCATTGCTCGATGGAGCCAGCCGGGACCCTCTCCTATCTGTAGGGCTCCGTGGTACCTTGGAGCTTTAATGTAGACCTTCTCCTCCATCATGGCCGCTGTAGAAAATTCCTCCAACAATGTCCTAGGCCTCATGGTCTTGACCTCCGCCTGTATGTCGGACTTGAGTCCACTGACGAAGGTGCTGAAGAGGGCTGAGTCTGACCAACTCGGTACATAGTTCCAAATTCTCTCAAACTTTTCTTGATAAGCTTGGACCGTGATCCGTTGACTTAGCTTAGTCAAGATTGCTTAGAACTCTTTATATACTCAGTCGGACCGAACAGAGTACATAAGGCAGACGCAAGCTCATCCCAACATGGAAACGGTTGAGTTCGTTATGCCGCTTGGAACCATCTGATCGTGACATTCTCCAGGTGGAATTATAACACTATTAGGACCTTTCGGTGGGTCTGGGGTCCTTGGTAGGTGAAGAACTGATCCGGTCAATAGAGCCAGTCTAATGGATAGCCTCGCGCGACGAGCTTGCGGAAATCGAGTTGTATGGTGCAAACTTGAGCCCCTACAAACGGGCCCATCTTCATGTATGGCAATGTCCTCGTTCCCCGTGTCGATCCCTCCCTTCTGCCACGTGACGGGGGGCCCCTCTATGCCACCAGCTCCATGACCCGTTGGTTCGGACCATTACCTGCCCAAGCCGTAGTTGGCTCAAGCCAATCTCTGGCCGCGGGTCGCTCAAGCCCTAGCCTTGGTGCAGGAGGTTCATGCAAGGGTCCACCCTGCTCCGTTTCGGGGCAAACACTAGCCGCGGGAGGCTCAGTCCAAGCCCTAAATGCAAGTGGTCTCGGCCAAGCCCTGGGCGCCGTCGGGTCAAACCAAGCCCTAGTTGTCGGATGGGGTCAGACTAACCCTGGTGGGTTAGTTCATTGGTGTGCGCACCCAAAAGATGGGTCCACCCCAAACCGTACGGCATCCTCCTCTTCAACCGGTTCGGCGCGCATAGGTTCGGGAGCCGCAACGCTCTTCTCTATTCGTGCTCGTGGAGTCCGTTCATCACGGAGTTCGCAAATAGCGAACAGCATGTCTGCCATGAGTGCTTCTACTGATTGCGAGGATCGAAGCACCTCCAGCTGAGCTGTCAAGGGTGGTGGGGTTGGCGGTTCAGGCGCCAGTGGTGGGTCCTTGACCGTAGAAGTCTCACTAGTTATTCTTGCCGCCATCCCTCATGTGATTATCATCTAGTCTGAGGATAACGGTGGCTCCGATACCAAATTGTTACGAGCCACTAGAGACGATCCGCAACAAGGGAATGTAGGCCTTGATTAGGGTGAATGATGGTAGATGGAGAGAGTGGAAGGAGGGCTGATGGCGGCGGTGGTGGTGAGGAAGAAGATGGGCTGCGATGGTGGTGGTGATGGTGAGCAAACTTCTCGTCGCTGTAGAAGCACGAACCCTTGGCCCTCCTTTCCTCGATTTGTGCCGGGGTTAGGGATCGGGATAAGCTCTTCCATCGCCCTCCATCATGGCCGATGTGTTACGATCCTTCCTCGGCTATAGGCTCTGATACCAGATTGATACGAACCCTCTTTTGGTGCTATGGCTCTGATTCAAGATTAATACGATCTTGCACGGAACTTTGAGATCAGATCCCGAAATATCCCGCCGTTGGATCGCTGTGAAATTTTGATATGTTGTAGGCCCGGAAAAGAGCTTTCCAACGGATCTAGTTTTAGGCGAATCGGAGATGGGGATCTCGAAATATCGTTCGTTTAGTGGACGAACGTCAGGATACTCTGTTTTGGATTCCGTGGATGAAGGCACGAAATCCTAGGTAATGGTGGATTGTGGAGGGCCGGTGTTGATGGGGTGGCACCGGTGTAAAAGTGATGGTGGAAGGGTTATGGATGATGGAAAGGTTAGGGATAGCGATGGATAAATTGGAAGAAGGGGAAGAAGAGGGCCACTCCTAAGGGACTAGGGTGATTGGCCAGTCGAGGGAGATTAGAAGCGGCGTCGCCGGGGAGATTGAGGGAACGGGAGCGAAGAAGATGAAGGAGGCAAGGCAAACTCAATTCTCAATATTCAATCCTAATTTTGGTTGCCCTACACATACTTTTATAGGCTAACCAACAACTCAATCTTATCCTAAAACACAATCTTATCCTAAAACTCAATCTTATCCTAAAACACAATCTTATCCTAAAACCCAATCTTATCCTAAAACTCAATCTTATCCTAAAACTCAATCTTATCCTAAAACTCAATCTTATCCTAAGGTAAATCCAAACTTGAGACGATGTCGGTGAAGTCCGAATCGTATCAATCCACCACGCTTCCGCAACCTTGTCCTTAAGGTTTGAAATTTGGGAAGCGATCCATGATGTCTGCCTCTAGCTCCCATGTAGACTCGTCAGTAGGTTTGCCCAGCCACTCAATCAGCACTTCAGTCTCTAATCTGGATCCTTGGCGTCTTCTCCTACGACTTAGGACTCGAACCGGCTCAGTGGAGCCATCTTCCTCCATTGGTTCGGGTAAGGTCGAACCCACTACATGGTTAGGCCCGATCTGGGTGCGATGGTCATGGCGACGGTTCGGCGGCAGTCCTCGGGGTTCCTCGAAGAGATCCTGGAACTCATGCAGCAGCTCTTGCAAGTCAGCGGCTATTCTCCTTGGTGAGGGATGTTCTGGTTCAGCAACAGCCATTTGCAATAGTAGAGCTCGGTCCCCTGCACTAGGAAAGCCTACAAGTGGTTGCAATGTTGGTCCTTGCCGCGGTTGATTTCCATCCAGCAATACCTTTCTTCCATTCCTCCGAAAGGTCAGTGTGAGGTTTGAGAAATCAAATGTTACGGGCCCCAAGCTTTGAAGCCATTGAGTTCCCAAAACAATATCAGCTCCTCGCAAGGCCAATGGATAAAGATCCAATGTGAAACTTTGGCCTTGCACCTTCAATACCACACCTCCACAAATAAAATCTGCTCGCAAGATGGTGCCATCTCCAATCGTCACATCGAACCCTTCCGTGGGTTCCGACTCGAGCCCAATCTTCCTAAGGAGCCTCTTGTCAATGAAGTTGTGGGTGGACCCGGTGTCAATCAAGATTCTCACTGTGGTCTTCTTGACTACTCCGTTCACCCGCAATGTTTTTGGCGCCGCCGTCCCCGAATAGGCGTGGAGGGAGATTTCAGCTATCACGTCCTCCACGTTTTGCTCCTCAACTTCTTCTCCTCGATGTCCAGCCACATCTGCGCTTTCAGCTGCAAGCTCATCCTCCGCTTCCTCCAATCCATCGATGAGCATCACCGATCCCATCGGTTTAGCACAACGATGCCCTGGTACAAACTTCTCATCACAACGGAAGCATAAGCCCTTGGCTCTTCTTTCTTCTACTTGGGCAGGTGTGAGTGCTCGCCCCGGACCTCTAGGTGCGTACTTCACATCTTGGGATGGCTTCAAGGGTGCTCGAGGAGGTATCAATGCAGTAGCAGCTCTTGGTACTCCGCTAGTGTTTCCTGCCGCTATGTTTGGTAGAGCTTGATTGCGGCTTCCTTGGCTTGTCCAACTCTGCTTCCAGTGTATCTTCATGGCTCTATGCTTGTCTTCCATAAGCACCGCATCTTGGAAGGCCTTCTTTAAGGTTCTAGGCCTTAAAGCCCTCACATCGGCTTGTATGTCACCCCGCAGCCCGGAGATGAAGGTGCTGCGAAGTTGCTGATCCGTCCATGGTGGATGACATCGGCTACTAATCCTCTCAAATTCTTCTTGGTATGACCCAACCGTGGTCTTCTGAACAGTCTTTGAGAGGAGAGCATCAAAGTCTTCATAGCTCGATGCTCCAAATCGCCGTGTGATATCGGCGCAAAATTCAGCCCAAGTTTCGATGGCCTCAATGGCATTGGCTGATCGAAACCAATGAAGCGCCGCATCCTCAAGGTGGAAGCTTGCAAGCGTCACCTTGTATTCTTCCGCCGTACCTTGGTATGCAAAGAATTGCTCCGCCCTATACAACCAATCAATTGGATCGCCACCTTTGAACTTGGGGAATTCGAGACGCACGACTTGTCCACGAATGCCGTTGTCTCGTTCCAGATCATGCCCAACTCCTTGTCTAACCGGCGGAGGATGCACCATGAAGGGTTGATGATCCCTCCTTCGGTTTAGATCAACTCGCCGTGGTTCCGGATCGTATCGGCCCGCCCATGGATCTTGATCTCCATTGTGGTCTCCATGGTGATTCGCTCGTCGGATGGGTTCACCTGCAACTGGACCTGGTGTAACCATCCTTGCTTGCCTCTGCCCATAGGGTGGTGGTAGCAGCGGCTCTTGTGGTTGCAAAGGCTGAACCGGTGAGGATTGATTCAAGGGGGTGGACTCGCGTCGTGGGGTCGATGGTGCCTTCCCGTTAGACATTGCTTCCCTTGACGCCCGTAGTTCCCGCATCATCTCCATCATCATCTGGTTGTTGATGGCAATCTGCTCTGAAATAGACCCAAACATGGATAGAACGCTAGGCTCTTCCGTATTCCGATTAGATCGGATGGTTCCGCGGGTGGAAGTCCCCGCAATCGTCTCTTCCTCCTCTATTGGGAGAATCTCTTCTTCATCATCACGCCGTGCAGCCATGGATCTGGTGGTCGTCATTGGAAGCGCTTGTCCGAGGAACGGTGGCTCTGATACCAGCTTGTTACGATCCTTCCTCGGCTATAGGCTCTGATACCAGATTGATACGAACCCTCTTTTGGTGCTATGGCTCTGATTCAAGATTAATACGATCTTGCACGGAACTTTGAGATCAGATCCCGAAATATCCCGCCGTTGGATCGCTGTGAAATTTTGATATGTTGTAGGCCCGGAAAAGAGCTTTCCAACGGATCTAGTTTTAGGCGAATCGGAGATGGGGATCTCGAAATATCGTTCGTTTAGTGGACGAACGTCAGGATACTCTGTTTTGGATTCCGTGGATGAAGGCACGAAATCCTAGGTAATGGTGGATTGTGGAGGGCCGGTGTTGATGGGGTGGCACCGGTGTAAAAGTGATGGTGGAAGGGTTATGGATGATGGAAAGGTTAGGGATAGCGATGGATAAATTGGAAGAAGGGGAAGAAGAGGGCCACTCCTAAGGGACTAGGGTGATTGGCCAGTCGAGGGAGATTAGAAGCGGCGTCGCCGGGGAGATTGAGGGAACGGGAGCGAAGAAGATGAAGGAGGCAAGGCAAACTCAATTCTCAATATTCAATCCTAATTTTGGTTGCCCTACACATACTTTTATAGGCTAACCAACAACTCAATCTTATCCTAAAACACAATCTTATCCTAAAACTCAATCTTATCCTAAAACACAATCTTATCCTAAAACCCAATCTTATCCTAAAACTCAATCTTATCCTAAAACTCAATCTTATCCTAAAACTCAATCTTATCCTAAGGTAAATCCAAACTTGAGACGATGTCGGTGAAGTCCGAATCGTATCAATCCACCACGCTTCCGCAACCTTGTCCTTAAGGTTTGAAATTTGGGAAGCGATCCATGATGTCTGCCTCTAGCTCCCATGTAGACTCGTCAGTAGGTTTGCCCAGCCACTCAATCAGCACTTCAGTCTCTAATCTGGATCCTTGGCGTCTTCTCCTACGACTTAGGACTCGAACCGGCTCAGTGGAGCCATCTTCCTCCATTGGTTCGGGTAAGGTCGAACCCACTACATGGTTAGGCCCGATCTGGGTGCGATGGTCATGGCGACGGTTCGGCGGCAGTCCTCGGGGTTCCTCGAAGAGATCCTGGAACTCATGCAGCAGCTCTTGCAAGTCAGCGGCTATTCTCCTTGGTGAGGGATGTTCTGGTTCAGCAACAGCCATTTGCAATAGTAGAGCTCGGTCCCCTGCACTAGGAAAGCCTACAAGTGGTTGCAATGTTGGTCCTTGCCGCGGTTGATTTCCATCCAGCAATACCTTTCTTCCATTCCTCCGAAAGGTCAGTGTGAGGTTTGAGAAATCAAATGTTACGGGCCCCAAGCTTTGAAGCCATTGAGTTCCCAAAACAATATCAGCTCCTCGCAAGGCCAATGGATAAAGATCCAATGTGAAACTTTGGCCTTGCACCTTCAATACCACACCTCCACAAATAAAATCTGCTCGCAAGATGGTGCCATCTCCAATCGTCACATCGAACCCTTCCGTGGGTTCCGACTCGAGCCCAATCTTCCTAAGGAGCCTCTTGTCAATGAAGTTGTGGGTGGACCCGGTGTCAATCAAGATTCTCACTGTGGTCTTCTTGACTACTCCGTTCACCCGCAATGTTTTTGGCGCCGCCGTCCCCGAATAGGCGTGGAGGGAGATTTCAGCTATCACGTCCTCCACGTTTTGCTCCTCAACTTCTTCTCCTCGATGTCCAGCCACATCTGCGCTTTCAGCTGCAAGCTCATCCTCCGCTTCCTCCAATCCATCGATGAGCATCACCGATCCCATCGGTTTAGCACAACGATGCCCTGGTACAAACTTCTCATCACAACGGAAGCATAAGCCCTTGGCTCTTCTTTCTTCTACTTGGGCAGGTGTGAGTGCTCGCCCCGGACCTCTAGGTGCGTACTTCACATCTTGGGATGGCTTCAAGGGTGCTCGAGGAGGTATCAATGCAGTAGCAGCTCTTGGTACTCCGCTAGTGTTTCCTGCCGCTATGTTTGGTAGAGCTTGATTGCGGCTTCCTTGGCTTGTCCAACTCTGCTTCCAGTGTATCTTCATGGCTCTATGCTTGTCTTCCATAAGCACCGCATCTTGGAAGGCCTTCTTTAAGGTTCTAGGCCTTAAAGCCCTCACATCGGCTTGTATGTCACCCCGCAGCCCGGAGATGAAGGTGCTGCGAAGTTGCTGATCCGTCCATGGTGGATGACATCGGCTACTAATCCTCTCAAATTCTTCTTGGTATGACCCAACCGTGGTCTTCTGAACAGTCTTTGAGAGGAGAGCATCAAAGTCTTCATAGCTCGATGCTCCAAATCGCCGTGTGATATCGGCGCAAAATTCAGCCCAAGTTTCGATGGCCTCAATGGCATTGGCTGATCGAAACCAATGAAGCGCCGCATCCTCAAGGTGGAAGCTTGCAAGCGTCACCTTGTATTCTTCCGCCGTACCTTGGTATGCAAAGAATTGCTCCGCCCTATACAACCAATCAATTGGATCGCCACCTTTGAACTTGGGGAATTCGAGACGCACGACTTGTCCACGAATGCCGTTGTCTCGTTCCAGATCATGCCCAACTCCTTGTCTAACCGGCGGAGGATGCACCATGAAGGGTTGATGATCCCTCCTTCGGTTTAGATCAACTCGCCGTGGTTCCGGATCGTATCGGCCCGCCCATGGATCTTGATCTCCATTGTGGTCTCCATGGTGATTCGCTCGTCGGATGGGTTCACCTGCAACTGGACCTGGTGTAACCATCCTTGCTTGCCTCTGCCCATAGGGTGGTGGTAGCAGCGGCTCTTGTGGTTGCAAAGGCTGAACCGGTGAGGATTGATTCAAGGGGGTGGACTCGCGTCGTGGGGTCGATGGTGCCTTCCCGTTAGACATTGCTTCCCTTGACGCCCGTAGTTCCCGCATCATCTCCATCATCATCTGGTTGTTGATGGCAATCTGCTCTGAAATAGACCCAAACATGGATAGAACGCTAGGCTCTTCCGTATTCCGATTAGATCGGATGGTTCCGCGGGTGGAAGTCCCCGCAATCGTCTCTTCCTCCTCTATTGGGAGAATCTCTTC
Source organism: Typha angustifolia (assembly GCF_048772165.1). NCBI lineage: Eukaryota > Viridiplantae > Streptophyta > Magnoliopsida > Poales > Typhaceae > Typha > Typha angustifolia. The sequence goes on from NC_133245.1 coordinate 9,696,725, forward strand.
TTCATCATCACGCCGTGCAGCCATGGATCTGGTGGTCGTCATTGGAAGCGCTTGTCCGAGGAACGGTGGCTCTGATACCAGCTTGTTACGATCCTTCCTCGGCTATAGGCTCTGATACCAGATTGATACGAACCCTCTTTTGGTGCTATGGCTCTGATTCAAGATTAATACGATCTTGCACGGAACTTTGAGATCAGATCCCGAAATATCCCGCCGTTGGATCGCTGTGAAATTTTGATATGTTGTAGGCCCGGAAAAGAGCTTTCCAACGGATCTAGTTTTAGGCGAATCGGAGATGGGGATCTCGAAATATCGTTCGTTTAGTGGACGAACGTCAGGATACTCTGTTTTGGATTCCGTGGATGAAGGCACGAAATCCTAGGTAATGGTGGATTGTGGAGGGCCGGTGTTGATGGGGTGGCACCGGTGTAAAAGTGATGGTGGAAGGGTTATGGATGATGGAAAGGTTAGGGATAGCGATGGATAAATTGGAAGAAGGGGAAGAAGAGGGCCACTCCTAAGGGACTAGGGTGATTGGCCAGTCGAGGGAGATTAGAAGCGGCGTCGCCGGGGAGATTGAGGGAACGGGAGCGAAGAAGATGAAGGAGGCAAGGCAAACTCAATTCTCAATATTCAATCCTAATTTTGGTTGCCCTACACATACTTTTATAGGCTAACCAACAACTCAATCTTATCCTAAAACACAATCTTATCCTAAAACTCAATCTTATCCTAAAACACAATCTTATCCTAAAACTCAATCTTATCCTAAAACTCAATCTTATCCTAAAACTCAATCTTATCCTAAAACTCAATCTTATCCTAAGGTAAATCCAAACTTGAGACGATGTCGGTGAAGTCCGAATCGTATCACGATGTAGAAAATGCCTCTGACAATGTCCTAGGCCTCTTGTCCTTGACCTCCGCTTGTATGTCGGACCTGAGTCCACTGACAAAGGTTACAGGGCTGAGTCTGACCAACCAAGTATGCAGTTGCAAATTCTCTCAAACTCTTCTTGATAAGCTTGGACCGTGGTCCATTGAGTTATCTTAGTCAAGATTGCTTAGAAGTTTTTATACTTAGTCGGACCAAATCTAGTACATAGGGCGGACGCAAGCTCATCCTAAGATGGAAATGGTTGAGTTCGTTTCGCCGCTTGGAACCATTTTATCGCGACATCCTCCAAGTGGAATTATAATTCTATTAGGCCAATCTCTGGTCGTGGGTTGCTCAAGCCCTAGTCTTGGTGCAGGCGGTTCATGCCAGGGTCCACCTTGCTTTGTTTCGGGGCAAACCCTAGCAGCAGGATGCTTGGTCCAAGCCCTAGACGCAGGTGGCCTAGACCAATCCCTCGGCGTCGTTGGGTCAGACCAAGCCCCCCTAGCTGTTGGATGGGGTTGAGTTCCAGTGCGCCGATCTCCGTTTCATGCACCTAACCCAAGTGGGTTCGTCGATTGGTGTGCATGCCCAAGGGATGGGCCCAAACCCTACGACATCCTGCTCTTCAACCGGTTTGACGCGCATTGGTTCGGGAGCTACAACAATCCTCTCTATCCGTGCTCATAGACTCCATTCACCACGAAGTTCGTGAATACCGGACAGCATCTCTGCCATGAGTGCTTCTGCTCATTGCAAGGATTGAAACACCTCCGGCTGAGCTGTCAAGGGTTGTTGGGTTGGCGGTTCCAACGATGGACTTGTGCTCTCGGGTAGTCATCGTCGGTGGTGGATCCCTGACCGTAGAAGTCTTGCCGCCATCCCTCGTGTGATTATCATCTGGTCCGAGGATAACGACGGCTCCAATACCAAATTGTTACGGACCACTAGGGACGATCTGCAACAAGGGAGTGTAGACCTTGATTAGGATGAATGATGGTAGATGGAGAGGGTGGAAGGAAGGGTGATGGCGGTGGTGGTGGGGAGGAAGAAGATGGACAGTGGTGATGGTGAGCAAACTTCTCGCTGTAGTAGAAGCATAAACCCTTGGCCCTCCTTTCCTCGACTTGTGTCGGGGTTAGCCCTTCGTTAGCCCCTCCGAAGCTCTTCTGTCGCCCTTCAAAGTCGGTGAGAGAAGCACTAGGGTAGCGGCTTCCCCTCTTATCGCCAAATGGGATGACCAAATCCAGCATTGCTCGATGGAGCCAGCCGGGACCCTCTCCTATCTGTAGGGCTCCGTGGTACCTTGGAGCTTTAATGTAGACCTTCTCCTCCATCATGGCCGCTGTAGAAAATTCCTCCAACAATGTCCTAGGCCTCATGGTCTTGACCTCCGCTTGTATGTCGGACTTGAGTCCACTGACGAAGGTGCTGAAGAGGGCTGAGTCTGACCAACTCGGTACATAGTTCCAAATTCTCTCAAACTTTTCTTGATAAGCTTGGACCGTGATCCGTTGACTTAGCTTAGTCAAGATTGCTTAGAACTCTTTATATACTCAGTCGGACCGAACAGAGTACATAAGGCAGACGCAAGCTCATCCCAACATGGAAACGGTTGAGTTCGTTATGCCGCTTGGAACCATCTGATCGTGACATTCTCCAGGTGGAATTATAACACTATTAGGACCTTTCGGTGGGTCTGGGGTCCTTGGTAGGTGAAGAACTGATCCGGTCAATAGAGCCAGTCTAATGGATAGCCTCGCGCGACGAGCTTGCGGAAATCGAGTTGTATGGTGCAAACTTGAGCCCCTACAAACGGGCCCATCTTCATGTATGGCAATGTCCTCGTTCCCCGTGTCGGTCCCTCCCTTCTGCCACGTGACGGGGGGCCCCTCTATGCCACCAGCTCCATGACCCGTTGGTTCGGACCATTACCTGCCCAAGCCGTAGTTGGCTCAAGCCAATCTCTGGCCGCGGGTCGCTCAAGCCCTAGCCTTGGTGCAGGAGGTTCATGCAAGGGTCCACCCTGCTCCGTTTCGGGGCAAACCCTAGCCGCGGGAGGCTCAGTCCAAGCCCTAAATGCAAGTGGTCTCGGCCAAGCCCTGGGCGCCGTCGGGTCAAACCAAGCCCTAGTTGTCGGATGGGGTCAGACTAACCCTGGTGGGTTAGTTCATTGGTGTGCGCACCCAAAAGATGGGTCCACCCCAAACCGTACGGCATCCTCCTCTTCAACCGGTTCGGCGCGCATAGGTTCGGGAGCCGCAACGCTCTTCTCTATTCGTGCTCGTGGAGTCCGTTCATCACGGAGTTCGCAAATAGCGAACAGCATGTCTGCCATGAGTGCTTCTACTGATTGCGAGGATCGAAGCACCTCCAGCTGAGCTGTCAAGGGTGGTGGGGTTGGCGGTTCAGGCGCCAGTGGTGGGTCCTTGACCGTAGAAGTCTCACTAGTTATTCTTGCCGCCATCCCTCATGTGATTATCATCTAGTCTGAGGATAACGGTGGCTCCGATACCAAATTGTTACGAGCCACTAGAGACGATCCGCAACAAGGGAATGTAGGCCTTGATTAGGGTGAATGATGGTAGATGGAGAGAGTGGAAGGAGGGCTGATGGCGGCGGTGGTGGTGAGGAAGAAGATGGGCTGCGATGGTGGTGGTGATGGTGAGCAAACTTCTCGTCGCTGTAGAAGCACGAACCCTTGGCCCTCCTTTCCTCGATTTGTGCCGGGGTTAGGGATCGGGATAAGCTCTTCCATCGCCCTCCATCATGGCCGATGTAGAAAATGCCTCTGACAATGTCCTAGGCCTCTTGTCCTTGACCTCCGCTTGTATGTCGGACCTGAGTCCACTGACAAAGGTTACAGGGCTGAGTCTGACCAACCAAGTATGCAGTTGCAAATTCTCTCAAACTCTTCTTGATAAGCTTGGACCGTGGTCCATTGAGTTATCTTAGTCAAGATTGCTTAGAAGTTTTTATACTTAGTCGGACCAAATCTAGTACATAGGGCGGACGCAAGCTCATCCTAAGATGGAAATGGTTGAGTTCGTTTCGCCGCTTGGAACCATTTTATCGCGACATCCTCCAAGTGGAATTATAATTCTATTAGGCCAATCTCTGGTCGTGGGTTGCTCAAGCCCTAGTCTTGGTGCAGGCGGTTCATGCCAGGGTCCACCTTGCTTTGTTTCGGGGCAAACCCTAGCAGCAGGATGCTTGGTCCAAGCCCTAGACGCAGGTGGCCTAGACCAATCCCTCGGCGTCGTTGGGTCAGACCAAGCCCCCCTAGCTGTTGGATGGGGTTGAGTTCCAGTGCGCCGATCTCCGTTTCATGCACCTAACCCAAGTGGGTTCGTCGATTGGTGTGCATGCCCAAGGGATGGGCCCAAACCCTACGACATCCTGCTCTTCAACCGGTTCGACGCGCATTGGTTCGGGAGCTACAACACTCCTCTCTATTCGTGCTCATAGACTCCATTCACCACGAAGTTCGTGAATACCGGACAGCATCTCTGCCATGAGTGCTTCTACTCATTGCAAGGATTGAAACACCTCCGGCTGAGCTGTCAAGGGTTGTTGGGTTGGCGGTTCCAACGATGGACTTGTGCTCTCGGGTAGTCATCGTCGGTGGTGGATCCCTGACCGTAGAAGTCTTGCCGCCATCCCTCGTGTGATTATCATCTGGTCCGAGGATAACGACGGCTCCAATACCAAATTGTTACGGACCACTAGGGACGATCTGCAACAAGGGAGTGTAGACCTTGATTAGGATGAATGATGGTAGATGGAGAGGGTGGAAGGAAGGGTGATGGCGGTGGTGGTGGGGAGGAAGAAGATGGACAGTGGTGATGGTGAGCAAACTTCTCGCTGTAGTAGAAGCATAAACCCTTGGCCCTCCTTTCCTCGACTTGTGTCGGGGTTAGCCCTTCGTTAGCCCCTCCGAAGCTCTTCTGTCGCCCTTCAAAGTCGGTGAGAGAAGCACTAGGGTAGCGGCTTCCCCTCTTATCGCCAAATGGGATGACCAAATCCAGCATTGCTCGATGGAGCCAGCCGGGACCCTCTCCTATCTGTAGGGCTCCGTGGTACCTTGGAGCTTTAATGTAGACCTTCTCCTCCATCATGGCCGCTGTAGAAAATTCCTCCAACAATGTCCTAGGCCTCATGGTCTTGACCTCCGCCTGTATGTCGGACTTGAGTCCACTGACGAAGGTGCTGAAGAGGGCTGAGTCTGACCAACTCGGTACATAGTTCCAAATTCTCTCAAACTTTTCTTGATAAGCTTGGACCGTGATCCGTTGACTTAGCTTAGTCAAGATTGCTTAGAACTCTTTATATACTCAGTCGGACCGAACAGAGTACATAAGGCAGACGCAAGCTCATCCCAACATGGAAACGGTTGAGTTCGTTATGCCGCTTGGAACCATCTGATCGTGACATTCTCCAGGTGGAATTATAACACTATTAGGACCTTTCGGTGGGTCTGGGGTCCTTGGTAGGTGAAGAACTGATCCGGTCAATAGAGCCAGTCTAATGGATAGCCTCGCGCGACGAGCTTGCGGAAATCGAGTTGTATGGTGCAAACTTGAGCCCCTACAAACGGGCCCATCTTCATGTATGGCAATGTCCTCGTTCCCCGTGTCGGTCCCTCCCTTCTGCCACGTGACGGGGGGCCCCTCTATGCCACCAGCTCCATGACCCGTTGGTTCGGACCATTACCTGCCCAAGCCGTAGTTGGCTCAAGCCAATCTCTGGCCGCGGGTCGCTCAAGCCCTAGCCTTGGTGCAGGAGGTTCATGCAAGGGTCCACCCTGCTCCGTTTCGGGGCAAACCCTAGCCGCGGGAGGCTCAGTCCAAGCCCTAAATGCAAGTGGTCTCGGCCAAGCCCTGGGCGCCGTCGGGTCAAACCAAGCCCTAGTTGTCGGATGGGGTCAGACTAACCCTGGTGGGTTAGTTCATTGGTGTGCGCACCCAAAAGATGGGTCCACCCCAAACCGTACGGCATCCTCCTCTTCAACCGGTTCGGCGCGCATAGGTTCGGGAGCCGCAACGCTCTTCTCTATTCGTGCTCGTGGAGTCCGTTCATCACGGAGTTCGCAAATAGCGAACAGCATGTCTGCCATGAGTGCTTCTACTGATTGCGAGGATCGAAGCACCTCCAGCTGAGCTGTCAAGGGTGGTGGGGTTGGCGGTTCAGGCGCCAGTGGTGGGTCCTTGACCGTAGAAGTCTCACTAGTTATTCTTGCCGCCATCCCTCATGTGATTATCATCTAGTCTGAGGATAACGGTGGCTCCGATACCAAATTGTTACGAGCCACTAGAGACGATCCGCAACAAGGGAATGTAGGCCTTGATTAGGGTGAATGATGGTAGATGGAGAGAGTGGAAGGAGGGCTGATGGCGGCGGTGGTGGTGAGGAAGAAGATGGGCTGCGATGGTGGTGGTGATGGTGAGCAAACTTCTCGTCGCTGTAGAAGCACGAACCCTTGGCCCTCCTTTCCTCGATTTGTGCCGGGGTTAGGGATCGGGATAAGCTCTTCCATCGCCCTCCATCATGGCCGATGTAGAAAATGCCTCTGACAATGTCCTAGGCCTCTTGTCCTTGACCTCCGCTTGTATGTCGGACCTGAGTCCACTGACAAAGGTTACAGGGCTGAGTCTGACCAACCAAGTATGCAGTTGCAAATTCTCTCAAACTCTTCTTGATAAGCTTGGACCGTGGTCCATTGAGTTATCTTAGTCAAGATTGCTTAGAAGTTTTTATACTTAGTCGGACCAAATCTAGTACATAGGGCGGACGCAAGCTCATCCTAAGATGGAAATGGTTGAGTTCGTTTCGCCGCTTGGAACCATTTTATCGCGACATCCTCCAAGTGGAATTATAATTCTATTAGGCCAATCTCTGGTCGTGGGTTGCTCAAGCCCTAGTCTTGGTGCAGGCGGTTCATGCCAGGGTCCACCTTGCTTTGTTTCGGGGCAAACCCTAGCAGCAGGATGCTTGGTCCAAGCCCTAGACGCAGGTGGCCTAGACCAATCCCTCGGCGTCGTTGGGTCAGACCAAGCCCCCCTAGCTGTTGGATGGGGTTGAGTTCCAGTGCGCCGATCTCCGTTTCATGCACCTAACCCAAGTGGGTTCGTCGATTGGTGTGCATGCCCAAGGGATGGGCCCAAACCCTACGACATCCTGCTCTTCAACCGGTTCGACGCGCATTGGTTCGGGAGCTACAACACTCCTCTCTATTCGTGCTCATAGACTCCATTCACCACGAAGTTCGTGAATACCGGACAGCATCTCTGCCATGAGTGCTTCTACTCATTGCAAGGATTGAAACACCTCCGGCTGAGCTGTCAAGGGTTGTTGGGTTGGCGGTTCCAACGATGGACTTGTGCTCTCGGGTAGTCATCGTCGGTGGTGGATCCCTGACCGTAGAAGTCTTGCCGCCATCCCTCGTGTGATTATCATCTGGTCCGAGGATAACGACGGCTCCAATACCAAATTGTTACGGACCACTAGGGACGATCTGCAACAAGGGAGTGTAGACCTTGATTAGGATGAATGATGGTAGATGGAGAGGGTGGAAGGAAGGGTGATGGCGGTGGTGGTGGGGAGGAAGAAGATGGACAGTGGTGATGGTGAGCAAACTTCTCGCTGTAGTAGAAGCATAAACCCTTGGCCCTCCTTTCCTCGACTTGTGTCGGGGTTAGCCCTTCGTTAGCCCCTCCGAAGCTCTTCTGTCGCCCTTCAAAGTCGGTGAGAGAAGCACTAGGGTAGCGGCTTCCCCTCTTATCGCCAAATGGGATGACCAAATCCAGCATTGCTCGATGGAGCCAGCCGGGACCCTCTCCTATCTGTAGGGCTCCGTGGTACCTTGGAGCTTTAATGTAGACCTTCTCCTCCATCATGGCCGCTGTAGAAAATTCCTCCAACAATGTCCTAGGCCTCATGGTCTTGACCTCCGCTTGTATGTCGGACTTGAGTCCACTGACGAAGGTGCTGAAGAGGGCTGAGTCTGACCAACTCGGTACATAGTTCCAAATTCTCTCAAACTTTTCTTGATAAGCTTGGACCGTGATCCGTTGACTTAGCTTAGTCAAGATTGCTTAGAACTCTTTATATACTCAGTCGGACCGAACAGAGTACATAAGGCAGACGCAAGCTCATCCCAACATGGAAACGGTTGAGTTCGTTATGCCGCTTGGAACCATCTGATCGTGACATTCTCCAGGTGGAATTATAACACTATTAGGACCTTTCGGTGGGTCTGGGGTCCTTGGTAGGTGAAGAACTGATCCGGTCAATAGAGCCAGTCTAATGGATAGCCTCGCGCGACGAGCTTGCGGAAATCGAGTTGTATGGTGCAAACTTGAGCCCCTACAAACGGGCCCATCTTCATGTATGGCAATGTCCTCGTTCCCCGTGTCGGTCCCTCCCTTCTGCCACGTGACGGGGGGCCCCTCTATGCCACCAGCTCCATGACCCGTTGGTTCGGACCATTACCTGCCCAAGCCGTAGTTGGCTCAAGCCAATCTCTGGCCGCGGGTCGCTCAAGCCCTAGCCTTGGTGCAGGAGGTTCATGCAAGGGTCCACCCTGCTCCGTTTCGGGGCAAACCCTAGCCGCGGGAGGCTCAGTCCAAGCCCTAAATGCAAGTGGTCTCGGCCAAGCCCTGGGCGCCGTCGGGTCAAACCAAGCCCTAGTTGTCGGATGGGGTCAGACTAACCCTGGTGGGTTAGTTCATTGGTGTGCGCACCCAAAAGATGGGTCCACCCCAAACCGTACGGCATCCTCCTCTTCAACCGGTTCGGCGCGCATAGGTTCGGGAGCCGCAACGCTCTTCTCTATTCGTGCTCGTGGAGTCCGTTCATCACGGAGTTCGCAAATAGCGAACAGCATGTCTGCCATGAGTGCTTCTACTGATTGCGAGGATCGAAGCACCTCCAGCTGAGCTGTCAAGGGTGGTGGGGTTGGCGGTTCAGGCGCCAGTGGTGGGTCCTTGACCGTAGAAGTCTCACTAGTTATTCTTGCCGCCATCCCTCATGTGATTATCATCTAGTCTGAGGATAACGGTGGCTCCGATACCAAATTGTTACGAGCCACTAGAGACGATCCGCAACAAGGGAATGTAGGCCTTGATTAGGGTGAATGATGGTAGATGGAGAGAGTGGAAGGAGGGCTGATGGCGGCGGTGGTGGTGAGGAAGAAGATGGGCTGCGATGGTGGTGGTGATGGTGAGCAAACTTCTCGTCGCTGTAGAAGCACGAACCCTTGGCCCTCCTTTCCTCGATTTGTGCCGGGGTTAGGGATCGGGATAAGCTCTTCCATCGCCCTCCATCATGGCCGATGTAGAAAATGCCTCTGACAATGTCCTAGGCCTCTTGTCCTTGACCTCCGCTTGTATGTCGGACCTGAGTCCACTGACAAAGGTTACAGGGCTGAGTCTGACCAACCAAGTATGCAGTTGCAAATTCTCTCAAACTCTTCTTGATAAGCTTGGACCGTGGTCCATTGAGTTATCTTAGTCAAGATTGCTTAGAAGTTTTTATACTTAGTCGGACCAAATCTAGTACATAGGGCGGACGCAAGCTCATCCTAAGATGGAAATGGTTGAGTTCGTTTCGCCGCTTGGAACCATTTTATCGCGACATCCTCCAAGTGGAATTATAATTCTATTAGGCCAATCTCTGGTCGTGGGTTGCTCAAGCCCTAGTCTTGGTGCAGGCGGTTCATGCCAGGGTCCACCTTGCTTTGTTTCGGGGCAAACCCTAGCAGCAGGATGCTTGGTCCAAGCCCTAGACGCAGGTGGCCTAGACCAATCCCTCGGCGTCGTTGGGTCAGACCAAGCCCCCCTAGCTGTTGGATGGGGTTGAGTTCCAGTGCGCCGATCTCCGTTTCATGCACCTAACCCAAGTGGGTTCGTCGATTGGTGTGCATGCCCAAGGGATGGGCCCAAACCCTACGACATCCTGCTCTTCAACCGGTTCGACGCGCATTGGTTCGGGAGCTACAACACTCCTCTCTATTCGTGCTCATAGACTCCATTCACCACGAAGTTCGTGAATACCGGACAGCATCTCTGCCATGAGTGCTTCTACTCATTGCAAGGATTGAAACACCTCCGGCTGAGCTGTCAAGGGTTGTTGGGTTGGCGGTTCCAACGATGGACTTGTGCTCTCGGGTAGTCATCGTCGGTGGTGGATCCCTGACCGTAGAAGTCTTGCCGCCATCCCTCGTGTGATTATCATCTGGTCCGAGGATAACGACGGCTCCAATACCAAATTGTTACGGACCACTAGGGACGATCTGCAACAAGGGAGTGTAGACCTTGATTAGGATGAATGATGGTAGATGGAGAGGGTGGAAGGAAGGGTGATGGCGGTGGTGGTGGGGAGGAAGAAGATGGACAGTGGTGATGGTGAGCAAACTTCTCGCTGTAGTAGAAGCATAAACCCTTGGCCCTCCTTTCCTCGACTTGTGTCGGGGTTAGCCCTTCGTTAGCCCCTCCGAAGCTCTTCTGTCGCCCTTCAAAGTCGGTGAGAGAAGCACTAGGGTAGCGGCTTCCCCTCTTATCGCCAAATGGGATGACCAAATCCAGCATTGCTCGATGGAGCCAGCCGGGACCCTCTCCTATCTGTAGGGCTCCGTGGTACCTTGGAGCTTTAATGTAGACCTTCTCCTCCATCATGGCCGCTGTAGAAAATTCCTCCAACAATGTCCTAGGCCTCATGGTCTTGACCTCCGCTTGTATGTCGGACTTGAGTCCACTGACGAAGGTGCTGAAGAGGGCTGAGTCTGACCAACTCGGTACATAGTTCCAAATTCTCTCAAACTTTTCTTGATAAGCTTGGACCGTGATCCGTTGACTTAGCTTAGTCAAGATTGCTTAGAACTCTTTATATACTCAGTCGGACCGAACAGAGTACATAAGGCAGACGCAAGCTCATCCCAACATGGAAACGGTTGAGTTCGTTATGCCGCTTGGAACCATCTGATCGTGACATTCTCCAGGTGGAATTATAACACTATTAGGACCTTTCGGTGGGTCTGGGGTCCTTGGTAGGTGAAGAACTGATCCGGTCAATAGAGCCAGTCTAATGGATAGCCTCGCGCGACGAGCTTGCGGAAATCGAGTTGTATGGTGCAAACTTGAGCCCCTACAAACGGGCCCATCTTCATGTATGGCAATGTCCTCGTTCCCCGTGTCGGTCCCTCCCTTCTGCCACGTGACGGGGGGCCCCTCTATGCCACCAGCTCCATGACCCGTTGGTTCGGACCATTACCTGCCCAAGCCGTAGTTGGCTCAAGCCAATCTCTGGCCGCGGGTCGCTCAAGCCCTAGCCTTGGTGCAGGAGGTTCATGCAAGGGTCCACCCTGCTCCGTTTCGGGGCAAACCCTAGCCGCGGGAGGCTCAGTCCAAGCCCTAAATGCAAGTGGTCTCGGCCAAGCCCTGGGCGCCGTCGGGTCAAACCAAGCCCTAGTTGTCGGATGGGGTCAGACTAACCCTGGTGGGTTAGTTCATTGGTGTGCGCACCCAAAAGATGGGTCCACCCCAAACCGTACGGCATCCTCCTCTTCAACCGGTTCGGCGCGCATAGGTTCGGGAGCCGCAACGCTCTTCTCTATTCGTGCTCGTGGAGTCCGTTCATCACGGAGTTCGCAAATAGCGAACAGCATGTCTGCCATGAGTGCTTCTACTGATTGCGAGGATCGAAGCACCTCCAGCTGAGCTGTCAAGGGTGGTGGGGTTGGCGGTTCAGGCGCCAGTGGTGGGTCCTTGACCGTAGAAGTCTCACTAGTTATTCTTGCCGCCATCCCTCATGTGATTATCATCTAGTCTGAGGATAACGGTGGCTCCGATACCAAATTGTTACGAGCCACTAGAGACGATCCGCAACAAGGGAATGTAGGCCTTGATTAGGGTGAATGATGGTAGATGGAGAGAGTGGAAGGAGGGCTGATGGCGGCGGTGGTGGTGAGGAAGAAGATGGGCTGCGATGGTGGTGGTGATGGTGAGCAAACTTCTCGTCGCTGTAGAAGCACGAACCCTTGGCCCTCCTTTCCTCGATTTGTGCCGGGGTTAGGGATCGGGATAAGCTCTTCCATCGCCCTCCATCATGGCCGATGTAGAAAATGCCTCTGACAATGTCCTAGGCCTCTTGTCCTTGACCTCCGCTTGTATGTCGGACCTGAGTCCACTGACAAAGGTTACAGGGCTGAGTCTGACCAACCAAGTATGCAGTTGCAAATTCTCTCAAACTCTTCTTGATAAGCTTGGACCGTGGTCCATTGAGTTATCTTAGTCAAGATTGCTTAGAAGTTTTTATACTTAGTCGGACCAAATCTAGTACATAGGGCGGACGCAAGCTCATCCTAAGATGGAAATGGTTGAGTTCGTTTCGCCGCTTGGAACCATTTTATCGCGACATCCTCCAAGTGGAATTATAATTCTATTAGGCCAATCTCTGGTCGTGGGTTGCTCAAGCCCTAGTCTTGGTGCAGGCGGTTCATGCCAGGGTCCACCTTGCTTTGTTTCGGGGCAAACCCTAGCAGCAGGATGCTTGGTCCAAGCCCTAGACGCAGGTGGCCTAGACCAATCCCTCGGCGTCGTTGGGTCAGACCAAGCCCCCCTAGCTGTTGGATGGGGTTGAGTTCCAGTGCGCCGATCTCCGTTTCATGCACCTAACCCAAGTGGGTTCGTCGATTGGTGTGCATGCCCAAGGGATGGGCCCAAACCCTACGACATCCTGCTCTTCAACCGGTTCGACGCGCATTGGTTCGGGAGCTACAACACTCCTCTCTATTCGTGCTCATAGACTCCATTCACCACGAAGTTCGTGAATACCGGACAGCATCTCTGCCATGAGTGCTTCTACTCATTGCAAGGATTGAAACACCTCCGGCTGAGCTGTCAAGGGTTGTTGGGTTGGCGGTTCCAACGATGGACTTGTGCTCTCGGGTAGTCATCGTCGGTGGTGGATCCCTGACCGTAGAAGTCTTGCCGCCATCCCTCGTGTGATTATCATCTGGTCCGAGGATAACGACGGCTCCAATACCAAATTGTTACGGACCACTAGGGACGATCTGCAACAAGGGAGTGTAGACCTTGATTAGGATGAATGATGGTAGATGGAGAGGGTGGAAGGAAGGGTGATGGCGGTGGTGGTGGGGAGGAAGAAGATGGACAGTGGTGATGGTGAGCAAACTTCTCGCTGTAGTAGAAGCATAAACCCTTGGCCCTCCTTTCCTCGACTTGTGTCGGGGTTAGCCCTTCGTTAGCCCCTCCGAAGCTCTTCTGTCGCCCTTCAAAGTCGGTGAGAGAAGCACTAGGGTAGCGGCTTCCCCTCTTATCGCCAAATGGGATGACCAAATCCAGCATTGCTCGATGGAGCCAGCCGGGACCCTCTCCTATCTGTAGGGCTCCGTGGTACCTTGGAGCTTTAATGTAGACCTTCTCCTCCATCATGGCCGCTGTAGAAAATTCCTCCAACAATGTCCTAGGCCTCATGGTCTTGACCTCCGCTTGTATGTCGGACTTGAGTCCACTGACGAAGGTGCTGAAGAGGGCTGAGTCTGACCAACTCGGTACATAGTTCCAAATTCTCTCAAACTTTTCTTGATAAGCTTGGACCGTGATCCGTTGACTTAGCTTAGTCAAGATTGCTTAGAACTCTTTATATACTCAGTCGGACCGAACAGAGTACATAAGGCAGACGCAAGCTCATCCCAACATGGAAACGGTTGAGTTCGTTATGCCGCTTGGAACCATCTGATCGTGACATTCTCCAGGTGGAATTATAACACTATTAGGACCTTTCGGTGGGTCTGGGGTCCTTGGTAGGTGAAGAACTGATCCGGTCAATAGAGCCAGTCTAATGGATAGCCTCGCGCGACGAGCTTGCGGAAATCGAGTTGTATGGTGCAAACTTGAGCCCCTACAAACGGGCCCATCTTCATGTATGGCAATGTCCTCGTTCCCCGTGTCGGTCCCTCCCTTCTGCCACGTGACGGGGGGCCCCTCTATGCCACCAGCTCCATGACCCGTTGGTTCGGACCATTACCTGCCCAAGCCGTAGTTGGCTCAAGCCAATCTCTGGCCGCGGGTCGCTCAAGCCCTAGCCTTGGTGCAGGAGGTTCATGCAAGGGTCCACCCTGCTCCGTTTCGGGGCAAACCCTAGCCGCGGGAGGCTCAGTCCAAGCCCTAAATGCAAGTGGTCTCGGCCAAGCCCTGGGCGCCGTCGGGTCAAACCAAGCCCTAGTTGTCGGATGGGGTCAGACTAACCCTGGTGGGTTAGTTCATTGGTGTGCGCACCCAAAAGATGGGTCCACCCCAAACCGTACGGCATCCTCCTCTTCAACCGGTTCGGCGCGCATAGGTTCGGGAGCCGCAACGCTCTTCTCTATTCGTGCTCGTGGAGTCCGTTCATCACGGAGTTCGCAAATAGCGAACAGCATGTCTGCCATGAGTGCTTCTACTGATTGCGAGGATCGAAGCACCTCCAGCTGAGCTGTCAAGGGTGGTGGGGTTGGCGGTTCAGGCGCCAGTGGTGGGTCCTTGACCGTAGAAGTCTCACTAGTTATTCTTGCCGCCATCCCTCATGTGATTATCATCTAGTCTGAGGATAACGGTGGCTCCGATACCAAATTGTTACGAGCCACTAGAGACGATCCGCAACAAGGGAATGTAGGCCTTGATTAGGGTGAATGATGGTAGATGGAGAGAGTGGAAGGAGGGCTGATGGCGGCGGTGGTGGTGAGGAAGAAGATGGGCTGCGATGGTGGTGGTGATGGTGAGCAAACTTCTCGTCGCTGTAGAAGCACGAACCCTTGGCCCTCCTTTCCTCGATTTGTGCCGGGGTTAGGGATCGGGATAAGCTCTTCCATCGCCCTCCATCATGGCCGATGTAGAAAATGCCTCTGACAATGTCCTAGGCCTCTTGTCCTTGACCTCCGCTTGTATGTCGGACCTGAGTCCACTGACAAAGGTTACAGGGCTGAGTCTGACCAACCAAGTATGCAGTTGCAAATTCTCTCAAACTCTTCTTGATAAGCTTGGACCGTGGTCCATTGAGTTATCTTAGTCAAGATTGCTTAGAAGTTTTTATACTTAGTCGGACCAAATCTAGTACATAGGGCGGACGCAAGCTCATCCTAAGATGGAAATGGTTGAGTTCGTTTCGCCGCTTGGAACCATTTTATCGCGACATCCTCCAAGTGGAATTATAATTCTATTAGGCCAATCTCTGGTCGTGGGTTGCTCAAGCCCTAGTCTTGGTGCAGGCGGTTCATGCCAGGGTCCACCTTGCTTTGTTTCGGGGCAAACCCTAGCAGCAGGATGCTTGGTCCAAGCCCTAGACGCAGGTGGCCTAGACCAATCCCTCGGCGTCGTTGGGTCAGACCAAGCCCCCCTAGCTGTTGGATGGGGTTGAGTTCCAGTGCGCCGATCTCCGTTTCATGCACCTAACCCAAGTGGGTTCGTCGATTGGTGTGCATGCCCAAGGGATGGGCCCAAACCCTACGACATCCTGCTCTTCAACCGGTTCGACGCGCATTGGTTCGGGAGCTACAACACTCCTCTCTATTCGTGCTCATAGACTCCATTCACCACGAAGTTCGTGAATACCGGACAGCATCTCTGCCATGAGTGCTTCTACTCATTGCAAGGATTGAAACACCTCCGGCTGAGCTGTCAAGGGTTGTTGGGTTGGCGGTTCCAACGATGGACTTGTGCTCTCGGGTAGTCATCGTCGGTGGTGGATCCCTGACCGTAGAAGTCTTGCCGCCATCCCTCGTGTGATTATCATCTGGTCCGAGGATAACGACGGCTCCAATACCAAATTGTTACGGACCACTAGGGACGATCTGCAACAAGGGAGTGTAGACCTTGATTAGGATGAATGATGGTAGATGGAGAGGGTGGAAGGAAGGGTGATGGCGGTGGTGGTGGGGAGGAAGAAGATGGACAGTGGTGATGGTGAGCAAACTTCTCGCTGTAGTAGAAGCATAAACCCTTGGCCCTCCTTTCCTCGACTTGTGTCGGGGTTAGCCCTTCGTTAGCCCCTCCGAAGCTCTTCTGTCGCCCTTCAAAGTCGGTGAGAGAAGCACTAGGGTAGCGGCTTCCCCTCTTATCGCCAAATGGGATGACCAAATCCAGCATTGCTCGATGGAGCCAGCCGGGACCCTCTCCTATCTGTAGGGCTCCGTGGTACCTTGGAGCTTTAATGTAGACCTTCTCCTCCATCATGGCCGCTGTAGAAAATTCCTCCAACAATGTCCTAGGCCTCATGGTCTTGACCTCCGCTTGTATGTCGGACTTGAGTCCACTGACGAAGGTGCTGAAGAGGGCTGAGTCTGACCAACTCGGTACATAGTTCCAAATTCTCTCAAACTTTTCTTGATAAGCTTGGACCGTGATCCGTTGACTTAGCTTAGTCAAGATTGCTTAGAACTCTTTATATACTCAGTCGGACCGAACAGAGTACATAAGGCAGACGCAAGCTCATCCCAACATGGAAACGGTTGAGTTCGTTATGCCGCTTGGAACCATCTGATCGTGACATTCTCCAGGTGGAATTATAACACTATTAGGACCTTTCGGTGGGTCTGGGGTCCTTGGTAGGTGAAGAACTGATCCGGTCAATAGAGCCAGTCTAATGGATAGCCTCGCGCGACGAGCTTGCGGAAATCGAGTTGTATGGTGCAAACTTGAGCCCCTACAAACGGGCCCATCTTCATGTATGGCAATGTCCTCGTTCCCCGTGTCGGTCCCTCCCTTCTGCCACGTGACGGGGGGCCCCTCTATGCCACCAGCTCCATGACCCGTTGGTTCGGACCATTACCTGCCCAAGCCGTAGTTGGCTCAAGCCAATCTCTGGCCGCGGGTCGCTCAAGCCCTAGCCTTGGTGCAGGAGGTTCATGCAAGGGTCCACCCTGCTCCGTTTCGGGGCAAACCCTAGCCGCGGGAGGCTCAGTCCAAGCCCTAAATGCAAGTGGTCTCGGCCAAGCCCTGGGCGCCGTCGGGTCAAACCAAGCCCTAGTTGTCGGATGGGGTCAGACTAACCCTGGTGGGTTAGTTCATTGGTGTGCGCACCCAAAAGATGGGTCCACCCCAAACCGTACGGCATCCTCCTCTTCAACCGGTTCGGCGCGCATAGGTTCGGGAGCCGCAACGCTCTTCTCTATTCGTGCTCGTGGAGTCCGTTCATCACGGAGTTCGCAAATAGCGAACAGCATGTCTGCCATGAGTGCTTCTACTGATTGCGAGGATCGAAGCACCTCCAGCTGAGCTGTCAAGGGTGGTGGGGTTGGCGGTTCAGGCGCCAGTGGTGGGTCCTTGACCGTAGAAGTCTCACTAGTTATTCTTGCCGCCATCCCTCATGTGATTATCATCTAGTCTGAGGATAACGGTGGCTCCGATACCAAATTGTTACGAGCCACTAGAGACGATCCGCAACAAGGGAATGTAGGCCTTGATTAGGGTGAATGATGGTAGATGGAGAGAGTGGAAGGAGGGCTGATGGCGGCGGTGGTGGTGAGGAAGAAGATGGGCTGCGATGGTGGTGGTGATGGTGAGCAAACTTCTCGTCGCTGTAGAAGCACGAACCCTTGGCCCTCCTTTCCTCGATTTGTGCCGGGGTTAGGGATCGGGATAAGCTCTTCCATCGCCCTCCATCATGGCCGATGTAGAAAATGCCTCTGACAATGTCCTAGGCCTCTTGTCCTTGACCTCCGCTTGTATGTCGGACCTGAGTCCACTGACAAAGGTTACAGGGCTGAGTCTGACCAACCAAGTATGCAGTTGCAAATTCTCTCAAACTCTTCTTGATAAGCTTGGACCGTGGTCCATTGAGTTATCTTAGTCAAGATTGCTTAGAAGTTTTTATACTTAGTCGGACCAAATCTAGTACATAGGGCGGACGCAAGCTCATCCTAAGATGGAAATGGTTGAGTTCGTTTCGCCGCTTGGAACCATTTTATCGCGACATCCTCCAAGTGGAATTATAATTCTATTAGGCCAATCTCTGGTCGTGGGTTGCTCAAGCCCTAGTCTTGGTGCAGGCGGTTCATGCCAGGGTCCACCTTGCTTTGTTTCGGGGCAAACCCTAGCAGCAGGATGCTTGGTCCAAGCCCTAGACGCAGGTGGCCTAGACCAATCCCTCGGCGTCGTTGGGTCAGACCAAGCCCCCCTAGCTGTTGGATGGGGTTGAGTTCCAGTGCGCCGATCTCCGTTTCATGCACCTAACCCAAGTGGGTTCGTCGATTGGTGTGCATGCCCAAGGGATGGGCCCAAACCCTACGACATCCTGCTCTTCAACCGGTTCGACGCGCATTGGTTCGGGAGCTACAACACTCCTCTCTATTCGTGCTCATAGACTCCATTCACCACGAAGTTCGTGAATACCGGACAGCATCTCTGCCATGAGTGCTTCTACTCATTGCAAGGATTGAAACACCTCCGGCTGAGCTGTCAAGGGTTGTTGGGTTGGCGGTTCCAACGATGGACTTGTGCTCTCGGGTAGTCATCGTCGGTGGTGGATCCCTGACCGTAGAAGTCTTGCCGCCATCCCTCGTGTGATTATCATCTGGTCCGAGGATAACGACGGCTCCAATACCAAATTGTTACGGACCACTAGGGACGATCTGCAACAAGGGAGTGTAGACCTTGATTAGGATGAATGATGGTAGATGGAGAGGGTGGAAGGAAGGGTGATGGCGGTGGTGGTGGGGAGGAAGAAGATGGACAGTGGTGATGGTGAGCAAACTTCTCGCTGTAGTAGAAGCATAAACCCTTGGCCCTCCTTTCCTCGACTTGTGTCGGGGTTAGCCCTTCGTTAGCCCCTCCGAAGCTCTTCTGTCGCCCTTCAAAGTCGGTGAGAGAAGCACTAGGGTAGCGGCTTCCCCTCTTATCGCCAAATGGGATGACCAAATCCAGCATTGCTCGATGGAGCCAGCCGGGACCCTCTCCTATCTGTAGGGCTCCGTGGTACCTTGGAGCTTTAATGTAGACCTTCTCCTCCATCATGGCCGCTGTAGAAAATTCCTCCAACAATGTCCTAGGCCTCATGGTCTTGACCTCCGCTTGTATGTCGGACTTGAGTCCACTGACGAAGGTGCTGAAGAGGGCTGAGTCTGACCAACTCGGTACATAGTTCCAAATTCTCTCAAACTTTTCTTGATAAGCTTGGACCGTGATCCGTTGACTTAGCTTAGTCAAGATTGCTTAGAACTCTTTATATACTCAGTCGGACCGAACAGAGTACATAAGGCAGACGCAAGCTCATCCCAACATGGAAACGGTTGAGTTCGTTATGCCGCTTGGAACCATCTGATCGTGACATTCTCCAGGTGGAATTATAACACTATTAGGACCTTTCGGTGGGTCTGGGGTCCTTGGTAGGTGAAGAACTGATCCGGTCAATAGAGCCAGTCTAATGGATAGCCTCGCGCGACGAGCTTGCGGAAATCGAGTTGTATGGTGCAAACTTGAGCCCCTACAAACGGGCCCATCTTCATGTATGGCAATGTCCTCGTTCCCCGTGTCGGTCCCTCCCTTCTGCCACGTGACGGGGGGCCCCTCTATGCCACCAGCTCCATGACCCGTTGGTTCGGACCATTACCTGCCCAAGCCGTAGTTGGCTCAAGCCAATCTCTGGCCGCGGGTCGCTCAAGCCCTAGCCTTGGTGCAGGAGGTTCATGCAAGGGTCCACCCTGCTCCGTTTCGGGGCAAACCCTAGCCGCGGGAGGCTCAGTCCAAGCCCTAAATGCAAGTGGTCTCGGCCAAGCCCTGGGCGCCGTCGGGTCAAACCAAGCCCTAGTTGTCGGATGGGGTCAGACTAACCCTGGTGGGTTAGTTCATTGGTGTGCGCACCCAAAAGATGGGTCCACCCCAAACCGTACGGCATCCTCCTCTTCAACCGGTTCGGCGCGCATAGGTTCGGGAGCCGCAACGCTCTTCTCTATTCGTGCTCGTGGAGTCCGTTCATCACGGAGTTCGCAAATAGCGAACAGCATGTCTGCCATGAGTGCTTCTACTGATTGCGAGGATCGAAGCACCTCCAGCTGAGCTGTCAAGGGTGGTGGGGTTGGCGGTTCAGGCGCCAGTGGTGGGTCCTTGACCGTAGAAGTCTCACTAGTTATTCTTGCCGCCATCCCTCATGTGATTATCATCTAGTCTGAGGATAACGGTGGCTCCGATACCAAATTGTTACGAGCCACTAGAGACGATCCGCAACAAGGGAATGTAGGCCTTGATTAGGGTGAATGATGGTAGATGGAGAGAGTGGAAGGAGGGCTGATGGCGGCGGTGGTGGTGAGGAAGAAGATGGGCTGCGATGGTGGTGGTGATGGTGAGCAAACTTCTCGTCGCTGTAGAAGCACGAACCCTTGGCCCTCCTTTCCTCGATTTGTGCCGGGGTTAGGGATCGGGATAAGCTCTTCCATCGCCCTCCATCATGGCCGATGTAGAAAATGCCTCTGACAATGTCCTAGGCCTCTTGTCCTTGACCTCCGCTTGTATGTCGGACCTGAGTCCACTGACAAAGGTTACAGGGCTGAGTCTGACCAACCAAGTATGCAGTTGCAAATTCTCTCAAACTCTTCTTGATAAGCTTGGACCGTGGTCCATTGAGTTATCTTAGTCAAGATTGCTTAGAAGTTTTTATACTTAGTCGGACCAAATCTAGTACATAGGGCGGACGCAAGCTCATCCTAAGATGGAAATGGTTGAGTTCGTTTCGCCGCTTGGAACCATTTTATCGCGACATCCTCCAAGTGGAATTATAATTCTATTAGGCCAATCTCTGGTCGTGGGTTGCTCAAGCCCTAGTCTTGGTGCAGGCGGTTCATGCCAGGGTCCACCTTGCTTTGTTTCGGGGCAAACCCTAGCAGCAGGATGCTTGGTCCAAGCCCTAGACGCAGGTGGCCTAGACCAATCCCTCGGCGTCGTTGGGTCAGACCAAGCCCCCCTAGCTGTTGGATGGGGTTGAGTTCCAGTGCGCCGATCTCCGTTTCATGCACCTAACCCAAGTGGGTTCGTCGATTGGTGTGCATGCCCAAGGGATGGGCCCAAACCCTACGACATCCTGCTCTTCAACCGGTTCGACGCGCATTGGTTCGGGAGCTACAACACTCCTCTCTATTCGTGCTCATAGACTCCATTCACCACGAAGTTCGTGAATACCGGACAGCATCTCTGCCATGAGTGCTTCTACTCATTGCAAGGATTGAAACACCTCCGGCTGAGCTGTCAAGGGTTGTTGGGTTGGCGGTTCCAACGATGGACTTGTGCTCTCGGGTAGTCATCGTCGGTGGTGGATCCCTGACCGTAGAAGTCTTGCCGCCATCCCTCGTGTGATTATCATCTGGTCCGAGGATAACGACGGCTCCAATACCAAATTGTTACGGACCACTAGGGACGATCTGCAACAAGGGAGTGTAGACCTTGATTAGGATGAATGATGGTAGATGGAGAGGGTGGAAGGAAGGGTGATGGCGGTGGTGGTGGGGAGGAAGAAGATGGACAGTGGTGATGGTGAGCAAACTTCTCGCTGTAGTAGAAGCATAAACCCTTGGCCCTCCTTTCCTCGACTTGTGTCGGGGTTAGCCCTTCGTTAGCCCCTCCGAAGCTCTTCTGTCGCCCTTCAAAGTCGGTGAGAGAAGCACTAGGGTAGCGGCTTCCCCTCTTATCGCCAAATGGGATGACCAAATCCAGCATTGCTCGATGGAGCCAGCCGGGACCCTCTCCTATCTGTAGGGCTCCGTGGTACCTTGGAGCTTTAATGTAGACCTTCTCCTCCATCATGGCCGCTGTAGAAAATTCCTCCAACAATGTCCTAGGCCTCATGGTCTTGACCTCCGCTTGTATGTCGGACTTGAGTCCACTGACGAAGGTGCTGAAGAGGGCTGAGTCTGACCAACTCGGTACATAGTTCCAAATTCTCTCAAACTTTTCTTGATAAGCTTGGACCGTGATCCGTTGACTTAGCTTAGTCAAGATTGCTTAGAACTCTTTATATACTCAGTCGGACCGAACAGAGTACATAAGGCAGACGCAAGCTCATCCCAACATGGAAACGGTTGAGTTCGTTATGCCGCTTGGAACCATCTGATCGTGACATTCTCCAGGTGGAATTATAACACTATTAGGACCTTTCGGTGGGTCTGGGGTCCTTGGTAGGTGAAGAACTGATCCGGTCAATAGAGCCAGTCTAATGGATAGCCTCGCGCGACGAGCTTGCGGAAATCGAGTTGTATGGTGCAAACTTGAGCCCCTACAAACGGGCCCATCTTCATGTATGGCAATGTCCTCGTTCCCCGTGTCGGTCCCTCCCTTCTGCCACGTGACGGGGGGCCCCTCTATGCCACCAGCTCCATGACCCGTTGGTTCGGACCATTACCTGCCCAAGCCGTAGTTGGCTCAAGCCAATCTCTGGCCGCGGGTCGCTCAAGCCCTAGCCTTGGTGCAGGAGGTTCATGCAAGGGTCCACCCTGCTCCGTTTCGGGGCAAACCCTAGCCGCGGGAGGCTCAGTCCAAGCCCTAAATGCAAGTGGTCTCGGCCAAGCCCTGGGCGCCGTCGGGTCAAACCAAGCCCTAGTTGTCGGATGGGGTCAGACTAACCCTGGTGGGTTAGTTCATTGGTGTGCGCACCCAAAAGATGGGTCCACCCCAAACCGTACGGCATCCTCCTCTTCAACCGGTTCGGCGCGCATAGGTTCGGGAGCCGCAACGCTCTTCTCTATTCGTGCTCGTGGAGTCCGTTCATCACGGAGTTCGCAAATAGCGAACAGCATGTCTGCCATGAGTGCTTCTACTGATTGCGAGGATCGAAGCACCTCCAGCTGAGCTGTCAAGGGTGGTGGGGTTGGCGGTTCAGGCGCCAGTGGTGGGTCCTTGACCGTAGAAGTCTCACTAGTTATTCTTGCCGCCATCCCTCATGTGATTATCATCTAGTCTGAGGATAACGGTGGCTCCGATACCAAATTGTTACGAGCCACTAGAGACGATCCGCAACAAGGGAATGTAGGCCTTGATTAGGGTGAATGATGGTAGATGGAGAGAGTGGAAGGAGGGCTGATGGCGGCGGTGGTGGTGAGGAAGAAGATGGGCTGCGATGGTGGTGGTGATGGTGAGCAAACTTCTCGTCGCTGTAGAAGCACGAACCCTTGGCCCTCCTTTCCTCGATTTGTGCCGGGGTTAGGGATCGGGATAAGCTCTTCCATCGCCCTCCATCATGGCCGATGTAGAAAATGCCTCTGACAATGTCCTAGGCCTCTTGTCCTTGACCTCCGCTTGTATGTCGGACCTGAGTCCACTGACAAAGGTTACAGGGCTGAGTCTGACCAACCAAGTATGCAGTTGCAAATTCTCTCAAACTCTTCTTGATAAGCTTGGACCGTGGTCCATTGAGTTATCTTAGTCAAGATTGCTTAGAAGTTTTTATACTTAGTCGGACCAAATCTAGTACATAGGGCGGACGCAAGCTCATCCTAAGATGGAAATGGTTGAGTTCGTTTCGCCGCTTGGAACCATTTTATCGCGACATCCTCCAAGTGGAATTATAATTCTATTAGGCCAATCTCTGGTCGTGGGTTGCTCAAGCCCTAGTCTTGGTGCAGGCGGTTCATGCCAGGGTCCACCTTGCTTTGTTTCGGGGCAAACCCTAGCAGCAGGATGCTTGGTCCAAGCCCTAGACGCAGGTGGCCTAGACCAATCCCTCGGCGTCGTTGGGTCAGACCAAGCCCCCCTAGCTGTTGGATGGGGTTGAGTTCCAGTGCGCCGATCTCCGTTTCATGCACCTAACCCAAGTGGGTTCGTCGATTGGTGTGCATGCCCAAGGGATGGGCCCAAACCCTACGACATCCTGCTCTTCAACCGGTTCGACGCGCATTGGTTCGGGAGCTACAACACTCCTCTCTATTCGTGCTCATAGACTCCATTCACCACGAAGTTCGTGAATACCGGACAGCATCTCTGCCATGAGTGCTTCTACTCATTGCAAGGATTGAAACACCTCCGGCTGAGCTGTCAAGGGTTGTTGGGTTGGCGGTTCCAACGATGGACTTGTGCTCTCGGGTAGTCATCGTCGGTGGTGGATCCCTGACCGTAGAAGTCTTGCCGCCATCCCTCGTGTGATTATCATCTGGTCCGAGGATAACGACGGCTCCAATACCAAATTGTTACGGACCACTAGGGACGATCTGCAACAAGGGAGTGTAGACCTTGATTAGGATGAATGATGGTAGATGGAGAGGGTGGAAGGAAGGGTGATGGCGGTGGTGGTGGGGAGGAAGAAGATGGACAGTGGTGATGGTGAGCAAACTTCTCGCTGTAGTAGAAGCATAAACCCTTGGCCCTCCTTTCCTCGACTTGTGTCGGGGTTAGCCCTTCGTTAGCCCCTCCGAAGCTCTTCTGTCGCCCTTCAAAGTCGGTGAGAGAAGCACTAGGGTAGCGGCTTCCCCTCTTATCGCCAAATGGGATGACCAAATCCAGCATTGCTCGATGGAGCCAGCCGGGACCCTCTCCTATCTGTAGGGCTCCGTGGTACCTTGGAGCTTTAATGTAGACCTTCTCCTCCATCATGGCCGCTGTAGAAAATTCCTCCAACAATGTCCTAGGCCTCATGGTCTTGACCTCCGCTTGTATGTCGGACTTGAGTCCACTGACGAAGGTGCTGAAGAGGGCTGAGTCTGACCAACTCGGTACATAGTTCCAAATTCTCTCAAACTTTTCTTGATAAGCTTGGACCGTGATCCGTTGACTTAGCTTAGTCAAGATTGCTTAGAACTCTTTATATACTCAGTCGGACCGAACAGAGTACATAAGGCAGACGCAAGCTCATCCCAACATGGAAACGGTTGAGTTCGTTATGCCGCTTGGAACCATCTGATCGTGACATTCTCCAGGTGGAATTATAACACTATTAGGACCTTTCGGTGGGTCTGGGGTCCTTGGTAGGTGAAGAACTGATCCGGTCAATAGAGCCAGTCTAATGGATAGCCTCGCGCGACGAGCTTGCGGAAATCGAGTTGTATGGTGCAAACTTGAGCCCCTACAAACGGGCCCATCTTCATGTATGGCAATGTCCTCGTTCCCCGTGTCGGTCCCTCCCTTCTGCCACGTGACGGGGGGCCCCTCTATGCCACCAGCTCCATGACCCGTTGGTTCGGACCATTACCTGCCCAAGCCGTAGTTGGCTCAAGCCAATCTCTGGCCGCGGGTCGCTCAAGCCCTAGCCTTGGTGCAGGAGGTTCATGCAAGGGTCCACCCTGCTCCGTTTCGGGGCAAACCCTAGCCGCGGGAGGCTCAGTCCAAGCCCTAAATGCAAGTGGTCTCGGCCAAGCCCTGGGCGCCGTCGGGTCAAACCAAGCCCTAGTTGTCGGATGGGGTCAGACTAACCCTGGTGGGTTAGTTCATTGGTGTGCGCACCCAAAAGATGGGTCCACCCCAAACCGTACGGCATCCTCCTCTTCAACCGGTTCGGCGCGCATAGGTTCGGGAGCCGCAACGCTCTTCTCTATTCGTGCTCGTGGAGTCCGTTCATCACGGAGTTCGCAAATAGCGAACAGCATGTCTGCCATGAGTGCTTCTACTGATTGCGAGGATCGAAGCACCTCCAGCTGAGCTGTCAAGGGTGGTGGGGTTGGCGGTTCAGGCGCCAGTGGTGGGTCCTTGACCGTAGAAGTCTCACTAGTTATTCTTGCCGCCATCCCTCATGTGATTATCATCTAGTCTGAGGATAACGGTGGCTCCGATACCAAATTGTTACGAGCCACTAGAGACGATCCGCAACAAGGGAATGTAGGCCTTGATTAGGGTGAATGATGGTAGATGGAGAGAGTGGAAGGAGGGCTGATGGCGGCGGTGGTGGTGAGGAAGAAGATGGGCTGCGATGGTGGTGGTGATGGTGAGCAAACTTCTCGTCGCTGTAGAAGCACGAACCCTTGGCCCTCCTTTCCTCGATTTGTGCCGGGGTTAGGGATCGGGATAAGCTCTTCCATCGCCCTCCATCATGGCCGATGTAGAAAATGCCTCTGACAATGTCCTAGGCCTCTTGTCCTTGACCTCCGCTTGTATGTCGGACCTGAGTCCACTGACAAAGGTTACAGGGCTGAGTCTGACCAACCAAGTATGCAGTTGCAAATTCTCTCAAACTCTTCTTGATAAGCTTGGACCGTGGTCCATTGAGTTATCTTAGTCAAGATTGCTTAGAAGTTTTTATACTTAGTCGGACCAAATCTAGTACATAGGGCGGACGCAAGCTCATCCTAAGATGGAAATGGTTGAGTTCGTTTCGCCGCTTGGAACCATTTTATCGCGACATCCTCCAAGTGGAATTATAATTCTATTAGGCCAATCTCTGGTCGTGGGTTGCTCAAGCCCTAGTCTTGGTGCAGGCGGTTCATGCCAGGGTCCACCTTGCTTTGTTTCGGGGCAAACCCTAGCAGCAGGATGCTTGGTCCAAGCCCTAGACGCAGGTGGCCTAGACCAATCCCTCGGCGTCGTTGGGTCAGACCAAGCCCCCCTAGCTGTTGGATGGGGTTGAGTTCCAGTGCGCCGATCTCCGTTTCATGCACCTAACCCAAGTGGGTTCGTCGATTGGTGTGCATGCCCAAGGGATGGGCCCAAACCCTACGACATCCTGCTCTTCAACCGGTTCGACGCGCATTGGTTCGGGAGCTACAACACTCCTCTCTATTCGTGCTCATAGACTCCATTCACCACGAAGTTCGTGAATACCGGACAGCATCTCTGCCATGAGTGCTTCTACTCATTGCAAGGATTGAAACACCTCCGGCTGAGCTGTCAAGGGTTGTTGGGTTGGCGGTTCCAACGATGGACTTGTGCTCTCGGGTAGTCATCGTCGGTGGTGGATCCCTGACCGTAGAAGTCTTGCCGCCATCCCTCGTGTGATTATCATCTGGTCCGAGGATAACGACGGCTCCAATACCAAATTGTTACGGACCACTAGGGACGATCTGCAACAAGGGAGTGTAGACCTTGATTAGGATGAATGATGGTAGATGGAGAGGGTGGAAGGAAGGGTGATGGCGGTGGTGGTGGGGAGGAAGAAGATGGACAGTGGTGATGGTGAGCAAACTTCTCGCTGTAGTAGAAGCATAAACCCTTGGCCCTCCTTTCCTCGACTTGTGTCGGGGTTAGCCCTTCGTTAGCCCCTCCGAAGCTCTTCTGTCGCCCTTCAAAGTCGGTGAGAGAAGCACTAGGGTAGCGGCTTCCCCTCTTATCGCCAAATGGGATGACCAAATCCAGCATTGCTCGATGGAGCCAGCCGGGACCCTCTCCTATCTGTAGGGCTCCGTGGTACCTTGGAGCTTTAATGTAGACCTTCTCCTCCATCATGGCCGCTGTAGAAAATTCCTCCAACAATGTCCTAGGCCTCATGGTCTTGACCTCCGCTTGTATGTCGGACTTGAGTCCACTGACGAAGGTGCTGAAGAGGGCTGAGTCTGACCAACTCGGTACATAGTTCCAAATTCTCTCAAACTTTTCTTGATAAGCTTGGACCGTGATCCGTTGACTTAGCTTAGTCAAGATTGCTTAGAACTCTTTATATACTCAGTCGGACCGAACAGAGTACATAAGGCAGACGCAAGCTCATCCCAACATGGAAACGGTTGAGTTCGTTATGCCGCTTGGAACCATCTGATCGTGACATTCTCCAGGTGGAATTATAACACTATTAGGACCTTTCGGTGGGTCTGGGGTCCTTGGTAGGTGAAGAACTGATCCGGTCAATAGAGCCAGTCTAATGGATAGCCTCGCGCGACGAGCTTGCGGAAATCGAGTTGTATGGTGCAAACTTGAGCCCCTACAAACGGGCCCATCTTCATGTATGGCAATGTCCTCGTTCCCCGTGTCGGTCCCTCCCTTCTGCCACGTGACGGGGGGCCCCTCTATGCCACCAGCTCCATGACCCGTTGGTTCGGACCATTACCTGCCCAAGCCGTAGTTGGCTCAAGCCAATCTCTGGCCGCGGGTCGCTCAAGCCCTAGCCTTGGTGCAGGAGGTTCATGCAAGGGTCCACCCTGCTCCGTTTCGGGGCAAACCCTAGCCGCGGGAGGCTCAGTCCAAGCCCTAAATGCAAGTGGTCTCGGCCAAGCCCTGGGCGCCGTCGGGTCAAACCAAGCCCTAGTTGTCGGATGGGGTCAGACTAACCCTGGTGGGTTAGTTCATTGGTGTGCGCACCCAAAAGATGGGTCCACCCCAAACCGTACGGCATCCTCCTCTTCAACCGGTTCGGCGCGCATAGGTTCGGGAGCCGCAACGCTCTTCTCTATTCGTGCTCGTGGAGTCCGTTCATCACGGAGTTCGCAAATAGCGAACAGCATGTCTGCCATGAGTGCTTCTACTGATTGCGAGGATCGAAGCACCTCCAGCTGAGCTGTCAAGGGTGGTGGGGTTGGCGGTTCAGGCGCCAGTGGTGGGTCCTTGACCGTAGAAGTCTCACTAGTTATTCTTGCCGCCATCCCTCATGTGATTATCATCTAGTCTGAGGATAACGGTGGCTCCGATACCAAATTGTTACGAGCCACTAGAGACGATCCGCAACAAGGGAATGTAGGCCTTGATTAGGGTGAATGATGGTAGATGGAGAGAGTGGAAGGAGGGCTGATGGCGGCGGTGGTGGTGAGGAAGAAGATGGGCTGCGATGGTGGTGGTGATGGTGAGCAAACTTCTCGTCGCTGTAGAAGCACGAACCCTTGGCCCTCCTTTCCTCGATTTGTGCCGGGGTTAGGGATCGGGATAAGCTCTTCCATCGCCCTCCATCATGGCCGATGTAGAAAATGCCTCTGACAATGTCCTAGGCCTCTTGTCCTTGACCTCCGCTTGTATGTCGGACCTGAGTCCACTGACAAAGGTTACAGGGCTGAGTCTGACCAACCAAGTATGCAGTTGCAAATTCTCTCAAACTCTTCTTGATAAGCTTGGACCGTGGTCCATTGAGTTATCTTAGTCAAGATTGCTTAGAAGTTTTTATACTTAGTCGGACCAAATCTAGTACATAGGGCGGACGCAAGCTCATCCTAAGATGGAAATGGTTGAGTTCGTTTCGCCGCTTGGAACCATTTTATCGCGACATCCTCCAAGTGGAATTATAATTCTATTAGGCCAATCTCTGGTCGTGGGTTGCTCAAGCCCTAGTCTTGGTGCAGGCGGTTCATGCCAGGGTCCACCTTGCTTTGTTTCGGGGCAAACCCTAGCAGCAGGATGCTTGGTCCAAGCCCTAGACGCAGGTGGCCTAGACCAATCCCTCGGCGTCGTTGGGTCAGACCAAGCCCCCCTAGCTGTTGGATGGGGTTGAGTTCCAGTGCGCCGATCTCCGTTTCATGCACCTAACCCAAGTGGGTTCGTCGATTGGTGTGCATGCCCAAGGGATGGGCCCAAACCCTACGACATCCTGCTCTTCAACCGGTTCGACGCGCATTGGTTCGGGAGCTACAACACTCCTCTCTATTCGTGCTCATAGACTCCATTCACCACGAAGTTCGTGAATACCGGACAGCATCTCTGCCATGAGTGCTTCTACTCATTGCAAGGATTGAAACACCTCCGGCTGAGCTGTCAAGGGTTGTTGGGTTGGCGGTTCCAACGATGGACTTGTGCTCTCGGGTAGTCATCGTCGGTGGTGGATCCCTGACCGTAGAAGTCTTGCCGCCATCCCTCGTGTGATTATCATCTGGTCCGAGGATAACGACGGCTCCAATACCAAATTGTTACGGACCACTAGGGACGATCTGCAACAAGGGAGTGTAGACCTTGATTAGGATGAATGATGGTAGATGGAGAGGGTGGAAGGAAGGGTGATGGCGGTGGTGGTGGGGAGGAAGAAGATGGACAGTGGTGATGGTGAGCAAACTTCTCGCTGTAGTAGAAGCATAAACCCTTGGCCCTCCTTTCCTCGACTTGTGTCGGGGTTAGCCCTTCGTTAGCCCCTCCGAAGCTCTTCTGTCGCCCTTCAAAGTCGGTGAGAGAAGCACTAGGGTAGCGGCTTCCCCTCTTATCGCCAAATGGGATGACCAAATCCAGCATTGCTCGATGGAGCCAGCCGGGACCCTCTCCTATCTGTAGGGCTCCGTGGTACCTTGGAGCTTTAATGTAGACCTTCTCCTCCATCATGGCCGCTGTAGAAAATTCCTCCAACAATGTCCTAGGCCTCATGGTCTTGACCTCCGCTTGTATGTCGGACTTGAGTCCACTGACGAAGGTGCCGAAGAGGGCTGAGTCTGACCAACTCGGTACATAGTTCCAAATTCTCTCAAACTTTTCTTGATAAGCTTGGACCGTGATCCGTTGACTTAGCTTAGTCAAGATTGCTTAGAACTCTTTATATACTCAGTCGGACCGAACAGAGTACATAAGGCAGACGCAAGCTCATCCCAACATGGAAACGGTTGAGTTCGTTATGCCGCTTGGAACCATCTGATCGTGACATTCTCCAGGTGGAATTATAACACTATTAGGACCTTTCGGTGGGTCTGGGGTCCTTGGTAGGTGAAGAACTGATCCGGTCAATAGAGCCAGTCTAATGGATAGCCTCGCGCGACGAGCTTGCGGAAATCGAGTTGTATGGTGCAAACTTGAGCCCCTACAAACGGGCCCATCTTCATGTATGGCAATGTCCTCGTTCCCCGTGTCGGTCCCTCCCTTCTGCCACGTGACGGGGGGCCCCTCTATGCCACCAGCTCCATGACCCGTTGGTTCGGACCATTACCTGCCCAAGCCGTAGTTGGCTCAAGCCAATCTCTGGCCGCGGGTCGCTCAAGCCCTAGCCTTGGTGCAGGAGGTTCATGCAAGGGTCCACCCTGCTCCGTTTCGGGGCAAACCCTAGCCGCGGGAGGCTCAGTCCAAGCCCTAAATGCAAGTGGTCTCGGCCAAGCCCTGGGCGCCGTCGGGTCAAA
The DNA here is from genome assembly GCF_048772165.1 of Typha angustifolia. NCBI lineage: Eukaryota > Viridiplantae > Streptophyta > Magnoliopsida > Poales > Typhaceae > Typha > Typha angustifolia. The sequence continues at coordinate 9,727,504 of NC_133245.1, forward strand.
CCAAGCCCTAGTTGTCGGATGGGGTCAGACTAACCCCGGTGGGTTAGTTCATTGGTGTGCGCACCCAAAAGATGGGTCCACCCCAAACCGTACGGCATCCTCCTCTTCAACCGGTTCGGCGCGCATAGGTTCGGGAGCCGCAACGCTCTTCTCTATTCGTGCTCGTGGAGTCCGTTCATCACGGAGTTCGCAAATAGCGAACAGCATGTCTGCCATGAGTGCTTCTACTGATTGCGAGGATCGAAGCACCTCCAGCTGAGCTGTCAAGGGTGGTGGGGTTGGCGGTTCAGGCGCCAGTGGTGGGTCCTTGACCGTAGAAGTCTCACTAGTTATTCTTGCCGCCATCCCTCATGTGATTATCATCTAGTCTGAGGATAACGGTGGCTCCGATACCAAATTGTTACGAGCCACTAGAGACGATCCGCAACAAGGGAATGTAGGCCTTGATTAGGGTGAATGATGGTAGATGGAGAGAGTGGAAGGAGGGCTGATGGCGGCGGTGGTGGTGAGGAAGAAGATGGGCTGCGATGGTGGTGGTGATGGTGAGCAAACTTCTCGTCGCTGTAGAAGCACGAACCCTTGGCCCTCCTTTCCTCGATTTGTGCCGGGGTTAGGGATCGGGATAAGCTCTTCCATCGCCCTCCATCATGGCCGATGTAGAAAATGCCTCTGACAATGTCCTAGGCCTCTTGTCCTTGACCTCCGCTTGTATGTCGGACCTGAGTCCACTGACAAAGGTTACAGGGCTGAGTCTGACCAACCAAGTATGCAGTTGCAAATTCTCTCAAACTCTTCTTGATAAGCTTGGACCGTGGTCCATTGAGTTATCTTAGTCAAGATTGCTTAGAAGTTTTTATACTTAGTCGGACCAAATCTAGTACATAGGGCGGACGCAAGCTCATCCTAAGATGGAAATGGTTGAGTTCGTTTCGCCGCTTGGAACCATTTTATCGCGACATCCTCCAAGTGGAATTATAATTCTATTAGGCCAATCTCTGGTCGTGGGTTGCTCAAGCCCTAGTCTTGGTGCAGGCGGTTCATGCCAGGGTCCACCTTGCTTTGTTTCGGGGCAAACCCTAGCAGCAGGATGCTTGGTCCAAGCCCTAGACGCAGGTGGCCTAGACCAATCCCTCGGCGTCGTTGGGTCAGACCAAGCCCCCCTAGCTGTTGGATGGGGTTGAGTTCCAGTGCGCCGATCTCCGTTTCATGCACCTAACCCAAGTGGGTTCGTCGATTGGTGTGCATGCCCAAGGGATGGGCCCAAACCCTACGACATCCTGCTCTTCAACCGGTTCGACGCGCATTGGTTCGGGAGCTACAACACTCCTCTCTATTCGTGCTCATAGACTCCATTCACCACGAAGTTCGTGAATACCGGACAGCATCTCTGCCATGAGTGCTTCTACTCATTGCAAGGATTGAAACACCTCCGGCTGAGCTGTCAAGGGTTGTTGGGTTGGCGGTTCCAACGATGGACTTGTGCTCTCGGGTAGTCATCGTCGGTGGTGGATCCCTGACCGTAGAAGTCTTGCCGCCATCCCTCGTGTGATTATCATCTGGTCCGAGGATAACGACGGCTCCAATACCAAATTGTTACGGACCACTAGGGACGATCTGCAACAAGGGAGTGTAGACCTTGATTAGGATGAATGATGGTAGATGGAGAGGGTGGAAGGAAGGGTGATGGCGGTGGTGGTGGGGAGGAAGAAGATGGACAGTGGTGATGGTGAGCAAACTTCTCGCTGTAGTAGAAGCATAAACCCTTGGCCCTCCTTTCCTCGACTTGTGTCGGGGTTAGCCCTTCGTTAGCCCCTCCGAAGCTCTTCTGTCGCCCTTCAAAGTCGGTGAGAGAAGCACTAGGGTAGCGGCTTCCCCTCTTATCGCCAAATGGGATGACCAAATCCAGCATTGCTCGATGGAGCCAGCCGGGACCCTCTCCTATCTGTAGGGCTCCGTGGTACCTTGGAGCTTTAATGTAGACCTTCTCCTCCATCATGGCCGCTGTAGAAAATTCCTCCAACAATGTCCTAGGCCTCATGGTCTTGACCTCCGCTTGTATGTCGGACTTGAGTCCACTGACGAAGGTGCCGAAGAGGGCTGAGTCTGACCAACTCGGTACATAGTTCCAAATTCTCTCAAACTTTTCTTGATAAGCTTGGACCGTGATCCGTTGACTTAGCTTAGTCAAGATTGCTTAGAACTCTTTATATACTCAGTCGGACCGAACAGAGTACATAAGGCAGACGCAAGCTCATCCCAACATGGAAACGGTTGAGTTCGTTATGCCGCTTGGAACCATCTGATCGTGACATTCTCCAGGTGGAATTATAACACTATTAGGACCTTTCGGTGGGTCTGGGGTCCTTGGTAGGTGAAGAACTGATCCGGTCAATAGAGCCAGTCTAATGGATAGCCTCGCGCGACGAGCTTGCGGAAATCGAGTTGTATGGTGCAAACTTGAGCCCCTACAAACGGGCCCATCTTCATGTATGGCAATGTCCTCGTTCCCCGTGTCGGTCCCTCCCTTCTGCCACGTGACGGGGGGCCCCTCTATGCCACCAGCTCCATGACCCGTTGGTTCGGACCATTACCTGCCCAAGCCGTAGTTGGCTCAAGCCAATCTCTGGCCGCGGGTCGCTCAAGCCCTAGCCTTGGTGCAGGAGGTTCATGCAAGGGTCCACCCTGCTCCGTTTCGGGGCAAACCCTAGCCGCGGGAGGCTCAGTCCAAGCCCTAAATGCAAGTGGTCTCGGCCAAGCCCTGGGCGCCGTCGGGTCAAACCAAGCCCTAGTTGTCGGATGGGGTCAGACTAACCCCGGTGGGTTAGTTCATTGGTGTGCGCACCCAAAAGATGGGTCCACCCCAAACCGTACGGCATCCTCCTCTTCAACCGGTTCGGCGCGCATAGGTTCGGGAGCCGCAACGCTCTTCTCTATTCGTGCTCGTGGAGTCCGTTCATCACGGAGTTCGCAAATAGCGAACAGCATGTCTGCCATGAGTGCTTCTACTGATTGCGAGGATCGAAGCACCTCCAGCTGAGCTGTCAAGGGTGGTGGGGTTGGCGGTTCAGGCGCCAGTGGTGGGTCCTTGACCGTAGAAGTCTCACTAGTTATTCTTGCCGCCATCCCTCATGTGATTATCATCTAGTCTGAGGATAACGGTGGCTCCGATACCAAATTGTTACGAGCCACTAGAGACGATCCGCAACAAGGGAATGTAGGCCTTGATTAGGGTGAATGATGGTAGATGGAGAGAGTGGAAGGAGGGCTGATGGCGGCGGTGGTGGTGAGGAAGAAGATGGGCTGCGATGGTGGTGGTGATGGTGAGCAAACTTCTCGTCGCTGTAGAAGCACGAACCCTTGGCCCTCCTTTCCTCGATTTGTGCCGGGGTTAGGGATCGGGATAAGCTCTTCCATCGCCCTCCATCATGGCCGATGTAGAAAATGCCTCTGACAATGTCCTAGGCCTCTTGTCCTTGACCTCCGCTTGTATGTCGGACCTGAGTCCACTGACAAAGGTTACAGGGCTGAGTCTGACCAACCAAGTATGCAGTTGCAAATTCTCTCAAACTCTTCTTGATAAGCTTGGACCGTGGTCCATTGAGTTATCTTAGTCAAGATTGCTTAGAAGTTTTTATACTTAGTCGGACCAAATCTAGTACATAGGGCGGACGCAAGCTCATCCTAAGATGGAAATGGTTGAGTTCGTTTCGCCGCTTGGAACCATTTTATCGCGACATCCTCCAAGTGGAATTATAATTCTATTAGGCCAATCTCTGGTCGTGGGTTGCTCAAGCCCTAGTCTTGGTGCAGGCGGTTCATGCCAGGGTCCACCTTGCTTTGTTTCGGGGCAAACCCTAGCAGCAGGATGCTTGGTCCAAGCCCTAGACGCAGGTGGCCTAGACCAATCCCTCGGCGTCGTTGGGTCAGACCAAGCCCCCCTAGCTGTTGGATGGGGTTGAGTTCCAGTGCGCCGATCTCCGTTTCATGCACCTAACCCAAGTGGGTTCGTCGATTGGTGTGCATGCCCAAGGGATGGGCCCAAACCCTACGACATCCTGCTCTTCAACCGGTTCGACGCGCATTGGTTCGGGAGCTACAACACTCCTCTCTATTCGTGCTCATAGACTCCATTCACCACGAAGTTCGTGAATACCGGACAGCATCTCTGCCATGAGTGCTTCTACTCATTGCAAGGATTGAAACACCTCCGGCTGAGCTGTCAAGGGTTGTTGGGTTGGCGGTTCCAACGATGGACTTGTGCTCTCGGGTAGTCATCGTCGGTGGTGGATCCCTGACCGTAGAAGTCTTGCCGCCATCCCTCGTGTGATTATCATCTGGTCCGAGGATAACGACGGCTCCAATACCAAATTGTTACGGACCACTAGGGACGATCTGCAACAAGGGAGTGTAGACCTTGATTAGGATGAATGATGGTAGATGGAGAGGGTGGAAGGAAGGGTGATGGCGGTGGTGGTGGGGAGGAAGAAGATGGACAGTGGTGATGGTGAGCAAACTTCTCGCTGTAGTAGAAGCATAAACCCTTGGCCCTCCTTTCCTCGACTTGTGTCGGGGTTAGCCCTTCGTTAGCCCCTCCGAAGCTCTTCTGTCGCCCTTCAAAGTCGGTGAGAGAAGCACTAGGGTAGCGGCTTCCCCTCTTATCGCCAAATGGGATGACCAAATCCAGCATTGCTCGATGGAGCCAGCCGGGACCCTCTCCTATCTGTAGGGCTCCGTGGTACCTTGGAGCTTTAATGTAGACCTTCTCCTCCATCATGGCCGCTGTAGAAAATTCCTCCAACAATGTCCTAGGCCTCATGGTCTTGACCTCCGCTTGTATGTCGGACTTGAGTCCACTGACGAAGGTGCCGAAGAGGGCTGAGTCTGACCAACTCGGTACATAGTTCCAAATTCTCTCAAACTTTTCTTGATAAGCTTGGACCGTGATCCGTTGACTTAGCTTAGTCAAGATTGCTTAGAACTCTTTATATACTCAGTCGGACCGAACAGAGTACATAAGGCAGACGCAAGCTCATCCCAACATGGAAACGGTTGAGTTCGTTATGCCGCTTGGAACCATCTGATCGTGACATTCTCCAGGTGGAATTATAACACTATTAGGACCTTTCGGTGGGTCTGGGGTCCTTGGTAGGTGAAGAACTGATCCGGTCAATAGAGCCAGTCTAATGGATAGCCTCGCGCGACGAGCTTGCGGAAATCGAGTTGTATGGTGCAAACTTGAGCCCCTACAAACGGGCCCATCTTCATGTATGGCAATGTCCTCGTTCCCCGTGTCGGTCCCTCCCTTCTGCCACGTGACGGGGGGCCCCTCTATGCCACCAGCTCCATGACCCGTTGGTTCGGACCATTACCTGCCCAAGCCGTAGTTGGCTCAAGCCAATCTCTGGCCGCGGGTCGCTCAAGCCCTAGCCTTGGTGCAGGAGGTTCATGCAAGGGTCCACCCTGCTCCGTTTCGGGGCAAACCCTAGCCGCGGGAGGCTCAGTCCAAGCCCTAAATGCAAGTGGTCTCGGCCAAGCCCTGGGCGCCGTCGGGTCAAACCAAGCCCTAGTTGTCGGATGGGGTCAGACTAACCCCGGTGGGTTAGTTCATTGGTGTGCGCACCCAAAAGATGGGTCCACCCCAAACCGTACGGCATCCTCCTCTTCAACCGGTTCGGCGCGCATAGGTTCGGGAGCCGCAACGCTCTTCTCTATTCGTGCTCGTGGAGTCCGTTCATCACGGAGTTCGCAAATAGCGAACAGCATGTCTGCCATGAGTGCTTCTACTGATTGCGAGGATCGAAGCACCTCCAGCTGAGCTGTCAAGGGTGGTGGGGTTGGCGGTTCAGGCGCCAGTGGTGGGTCCTTGACCGTAGAAGTCTCACTAGTTATTCTTGCCGCCATCCCTCATGTGATTATCATCTAGTCTGAGGATAACGGTGGCTCCGATACCAAATTGTTACGAGCCACTAGAGACGATCCGCAACAAGGGAATGTAGGCCTTGATTAGGGTGAATGATGGTAGATGGAGAGAGTGGAAGGAGGGCTGATGGCGGCGGTGGTGGTGAGGAAGAAGATGGGCTGCGATGGTGGTGGTGATGGTGAGCAAACTTCTCGTCGCTGTAGAAGCACGAACCCTTGGCCCTCCTTTCCTCGATTTGTGCCGGGGTTAGGGATCGGGATAAGCTCTTCCATCGCCCTCCATCATGGCCGATGTAGAAAATGCCTCTGACAATGTCCTAGGCCTCTTGTCCTTGACCTCCGCTTGTATGTCGGACCTGAGTCCACTGACAAAGGTTACAGGGCTGAGTCTGACCAACCAAGTATGCAGTTGCAAATTCTCTCAAACTCTTCTTGATAAGCTTGGACCGTGGTCCATTGAGTTATCTTAGTCAAGATTGCTTAGAAGTTTTTATACTTAGTCGGACCAAATCTAGTACATAGGGCGGACGCAAGCTCATCCTAAGATGGAAATGGTTGAGTTCGTTTCGCCGCTTGGAACCATTTTATCGCGACATCCTCCAAGTGGAATTATAATTCTATTAGGCCAATCTCTGGTCGTGGGTTGCTCAAGCCCTAGTCTTGGTGCAGGCGGTTCATGCCAGGGTCCACCTTGCTTTGTTTCGGGGCAAACCCTAGCAGCAGGATGCTTGGTCCAAGCCCTAGACGCAGGTGGCCTAGACCAATCCCTCGGCGTCGTTGGGTCAGACCAAGCCCCCCTAGCTGTTGGATGGGGTTGAGTTCCAGTGCGCCGATCTCCGTTTCATGCACCTAACCCAAGTGGGTTCGTCGATTGGTGTGCATGCCCAAGGGATGGGCCCAAACCCTACGACATCCTGCTCTTCAACCGGTTCGACGCGCATTGGTTCGGGAGCTACAACACTCCTCTCTATTCGTGCTCATAGACTCCATTCACCACGAAGTTCGTGAATACCGGACAGCATCTCTGCCATGAGTGCTTCTACTCATTGCAAGGATTGAAACACCTCCGGCTGAGCTGTCAAGGGTTGTTGGGTTGGCGGTTCCAACGATGGACTTGTGCTCTCGGGTAGTCATCGTCGGTGGTGGATCCCTGACCGTAGAAGTCTTGCCGCCATCCCTCGTGTGATTATCATCTGGTCCGAGGATAACGACGGCTCCAATACCAAATTGTTACGGACCACTAGGGACGATCTGCAACAAGGGAGTGTAGACCTTGATTAGGATGAATGATGGTAGATGGAGAGGGTGGAAGGAAGGGTGATGGCGGTGGTGGTGGGGAGGAAGAAGATGGACAGTGGTGATGGTGAGCAAACTTCTCGCTGTAGTAGAAGCATAAACCCTTGGCCCTCCTTTCCTCGACTTGTGTCGGGGTTAGCCCTTCGTTAGCCCCTCCGAAGCTCTTCTGTCGCCCTTCAAAGTCGGTGAGAGAAGCACTAGGGTAGCGGCTTCCCCTCTTATCGCCAAATGGGATGACCAAATCCAGCATTGCTCGATGGAGCCAGCCGGGACCCTCTCCTATCTGTAGGGCTCCGTGGTACCTTGGAGCTTTAATGTAGACCTTCTCCTCCATCATGGCCGCTGTAGAAAATTCCTCCAACAATGTCCTAGGCCTCATGGTCTTGACCTCCGCTTGTATGTCGGACTTGAGTCCACTGACGAAGGTGCCGAAGAGGGCTGAGTCTGACCAACTCGGTACATAGTTCCAAATTCTCTCAAACTTTTCTTGATAAGCTTGGACCGTGATCCGTTGACTTAGCTTAGTCAAGATTGCTTAGAACTCTTTATATACTCAGTCGGACCGAACAGAGTACATAAGGCAGACGCAAGCTCATCCCAACATGGAAACGGTTGAGTTCGTTATGCCGCTTGGAACCATCTGATCGTGACATTCTCCAGGTGGAATTATAACACTATTAGGACCTTTCGGTGGGTCTGGGGTCCTTGGTAGGTGAAGAACTGATCCGGTCAATAGAGCCAGTCTAATGGATAGCCTCGCGCGACGAGCTTGCGGAAATCGAGTTGTATGGTGCAAACTTGAGCCCCTACAAACGGGCCCATCTTCATGTATGGCAATGTCCTCGTTCCCCGTGTCGGTCCCTCCCTTCTGCCACGTGACGGGGGGCCCCTCTATGCCACCAGCTCCATGACCCGTTGGTTCGGACCATTACCTGCCCAAGCCGTAGTTGGCTCAAGCCAATCTCTGGCCGCGGGTCGCTCAAGCCCTAGCCTTGGTGCAGGAGGTTCATGCAAGGGTCCACCCTGCTCCGTTTCGGGGCAAACCCTAGCCGCGGGAGGCTCAGTCCAAGCCCTAAATGCAAGTGGTCTCGGCCAAGCCCTGGGCGCCGTCGGGTCAAACCAAGCCCTAGTTGTCGGATGGGGTCAGACTAACCCCGGTGGGTTAGTTCATTGGTGTGCGCACCCAAAAGATGGGTCCACCCCAAACCGTACGGCATCCTCCTCTTCAACCGGTTCGGCGCGCATAGGTTCGGGAGCCGCAACGCTCTTCTCTATTCGTGCTCGTGGAGTCCGTTCATCACGGAGTTCGCAAATAGCGAACAGCATGTCTGCCATGAGTGCTTCTACTGATTGCGAGGATCGAAGCACCTCCAGCTGAGCTGTCAAGGGTGGTGGGGTTGGCGGTTCAGGCGCCAGTGGTGGGTCCTTGACCGTAGAAGTCTCACTAGTTATTCTTGCCGCCATCCCTCATGTGATTATCATCTAGTCTGAGGATAACGGTGGCTCCGATACCAAATTGTTACGAGCCACTAGAGACGATCCGCAACAAGGGAATGTAGGCCTTGATTAGGGTGAATGATGGTAGATGGAGAGAGTGGAAGGAGGGCTGATGGCGGCGGTGGTGGTGAGGAAGAAGATGGGCTGCGATGGTGGTGGTGATGGTGAGCAAACTTCTCGTCGCTGTAGAAGCACGAACCCTTGGCCCTCCTTTCCTCGATTTGTGCCGGGGTTAGGGATCGGGATAAGCTCTTCCATCGCCCTCCATCATGGCCGATGTAGAAAATGCCTCTGACAATGTCCTAGGCCTCTTGTCCTTGACCTCCGCTTGTATGTCGGACCTGAGTCCACTGACAAAGGTTACAGGGCTGAGTCTGACCAACCAAGTATGCAGTTGCAAATTCTCTCAAACTCTTCTTGATAAGCTTGGACCGTGGTCCATTGAGTTATCTTAGTCAAGATTGCTTAGAAGTTTTTATACTTAGTCGGACCAAATCTAGTACATAGGGCGGACGCAAGCTCATCCTAAGATGGAAATGGTTGAGTTCGTTTCGCCGCTTGGAACCATTTTATCGCGACATCCTCCAAGTGGAATTATAATTCTATTAGGCCAATCTCTGGTCGTGGGTTGCTCAAGCCCTAGTCTTGGTGCAGGCGGTTCATGCCAGGGTCCACCTTGCTTTGTTTCGGGGCAAACCCTAGCAGCAGGATGCTTGGTCCAAGCCCTAGACGCAGGTGGCCTAGACCAATCCCTCGGCGTCGTTGGGTCAGACCAAGCCCCCCTAGCTGTTGGATGGGGTTGAGTTCCAGTGCGCCGATCTCCGTTTCATGCACCTAACCCAAGTGGGTTCGTCGATTGGTGTGCATGCCCAAGGGATGGGCCCAAACCCTACGACATCCTGCTCTTCAACCGGTTCGACGCGCATTGGTTCGGGAGCTACAACACTCCTCTCTATTCGTGCTCATAGACTCCATTCACCACGAAGTTCGTGAATACCGGACAGCATCTCTGCCATGAGTGCTTCTACTCATTGCAAGGATTGAAACACCTCCGGCTGAGCTGTCAAGGGTTGTTGGGTTGGCGGTTCCAACGATGGACTTGTGCTCTCGGGTAGTCATCGTCGGTGGTGGATCCCTGACCGTAGAAGTCTTGCCGCCATCCCTCGTGTGATTATCATCTGGTCCGAGGATAACGACGGCTCCAATACCAAATTGTTACGGACCACTAGGGACGATCTGCAACAAGGGAGTGTAGACCTTGATTAGGATGAATGATGGTAGATGGAGAGGGTGGAAGGAAGGGTGATGGCGGTGGTGGTGGGGAGGAAGAAGATGGACAGTGGTGATGGTGAGCAAACTTCTCGCTGTAGTAGAAGCATAAACCCTTGGCCCTCCTTTCCTCGACTTGTGTCGGGGTTAGCCCTTCGTTAGCCCCTCCGAAGCTCTTCTGTCGCCCTTCAAAGTCGGTGAGAGAAGCACTAGGGTAGCGGCTTCCCCTCTTATCGCCAAATGGGATGACCAAATCCAGCATTGCTCGATGGAGCCAGCCGGGACCCTCTCCTATCTGTAGGGCTCCGTGGTACCTTGGAGCTTTAATGTAGACCTTCTCCTCCATCATGGCCGCTGTAGAAAATTCCTCCAACAATGTCCTAGGCCTCATGGTCTTGACCTCCGCTTGTATGTCGGACTTGAGTCCACTGACGAAGGTGCCGAAGAGGGCTGAGTCTGACCAACTCGGTACATAGTTCCAAATTCTCTCAAACTTTTCTTGATAAGCTTGGACCGTGATCCGTTGACTTAGCTTAGTCAAGATTGCTTAGAACTCTTTATATACTCAGTCGGACCGAACAGAGTACATAAGGCAGACGCAAGCTCATCCCAACATGGAAACGGTTGAGTTCGTTATGCCGCTTGGAACCATCTGATCGTGACATTCTCCAGGTGGAATTATAACACTATTAGGACCTTTCGGTGGGTCTGGGGTCCTTGGTAGGTGAAGAACTGATCCGGTCAATAGAGCCAGTCTAATGGATAGCCTCGCGCGACGAGCTTGCGGAAATCGAGTTGTATGGTGCAAACTTGAGCCCCTACAAACGGGCCCATCTTCATGTATGGCAATGTCCTCGTTCCCCGTGTCGGTCCCTCCCTTCTGCCACGTGACGGGGGGCCCCTCTATGCCACCAGCTCCATGACCCGTTGGTTCGGACCATTACCTGCCCAAGCCGTAGTTGGCTCAAGCCAATCTCTGGCCGCGGGTCGCTCAAGCCCTAGCCTTGGTGCAGGAGGTTCATGCAAGGGTCCACCCTGCTCCGTTTCGGGGCAAACCCTAGCCGCGGGAGGCTCAGTCCAAGCCCTAAATGCAAGTGGTCTCGGCCAAGCCCTGGGCGCCGTCGGGTCAAACCAAGCCCTAGTTGTCGGATGGGGTCAGACTAACCCCGGTGGGTTAGTTCATTGGTGTGCGCACCCAAAAGATGGGTCCACCCCAAACCGTACGGCATCCTCCTCTTCAACCGGTTCGGCGCGCATAGGTTCGGGAGCCGCAACGCTCTTCTCTATTCGTGCTCGTGGAGTCCGTTCATCACGGAGTTCGCAAATAGCGAACAGCATGTCTGCCATGAGTGCTTCTACTGATTGCGAGGATCGAAGCACCTCCAGCTGAGCTGTCAAGGGTGGTGGGGTTGGCGGTTCAGGCGCCAGTGGTGGGTCCTTGACCGTAGAAGTCTCACTAGTTATTCTTGCCGCCATCCCTCATGTGATTATCATCTAGTCTGAGGATAACGGTGGCTCCGATACCAAATTGTTACGAGCCACTAGAGACGATCCGCAACAAGGGAATGTAGGCCTTGATTAGGGTGAATGATGGTAGATGGAGAGAGTGGAAGGAGGGCTGATGGCGGCGGTGGTGGTGAGGAAGAAGATGGGCTGCGATGGTGGTGGTGATGGTGAGCAAACTTCTCGTCGCTGTAGAAGCACGAACCCTTGGCCCTCCTTTCCTCGATTTGTGCCGGGGTTAGGGATCGGGATAAGCTCTTCCATCGCCCTCCATCATGGCCGATGTAGAAAATGCCTCTGACAATGTCCTAGGCCTCTTGTCCTTGACCTCCGCTTGTATGTCGGACCTGAGTCCACTGACAAAGGTTACAGGGCTGAGTCTGACCAACCAAGTATGCAGTTGCAAATTCTCTCAAACTCTTCTTGATAAGCTTGGACCGTGGTCCATTGAGTTATCTTAGTCAAGATTGCTTAGAAGTTTTTATACTTAGTCGGACCAAATCTAGTACATAGGGCGGACGCAAGCTCATCCTAAGATGGAAATGGTTGAGTTCGTTTCGCCGCTTGGAACCATTTTATCGCGACATCCTCCAAGTGGAATTATAATTCTATTAGGCCAATCTCTGGTCGTGGGTTGCTCAAGCCCTAGTCTTGGTGCAGGCGGTTCATGCCAGGGTCCACCTTGCTTTGTTTCGGGGCAAACCCTAGCAGCAGGATGCTTGGTCCAAGCCCTAGACGCAGGTGGCCTAGACCAATCCCTCGGCGTCGTTGGGTCAGACCAAGCCCCCCTAGCTGTTGGATGGGGTTGAGTTCCAGTGCGCCGATCTCCGTTTCATGCACCTAACCCAAGTGGGTTCGTCGATTGGTGTGCATGCCCAAGGGATGGGCCCAAACCCTACGACATCCTGCTCTTCAACCGGTTCGACGCGCATTGGTTCGGGAGCTACAACACTCCTCTCTATTCGTGCTCATAGACTCCATTCACCACGAAGTTCGTGAATACCGGACAGCATCTCTGCCATGAGTGCTTCTACTCATTGCAAGGATTGAAACACCTCCGGCTGAGCTGTCAAGGGTTGTTGGGTTGGCGGTTCCAACGATGGACTTGTGCTCTCGGGTAGTCATCGTCGGTGGTGGATCCCTGACCGTAGAAGTCTTGCCGCCATCCCTCGTGTGATTATCATCTGGTCCGAGGATAACGACGGCTCCAATACCAAATTGTTACGGACCACTAGGGACGATCTGCAACAAGGGAGTGTAGACCTTGATTAGGATGAATGATGGTAGATGGAGAGGGTGGAAGGAAGGGTGATGGCGGTGGTGGTGGGGAGGAAGAAGATGGACAGTGGTGATGGTGAGCAAACTTCTCGCTGTAGTAGAAGCATAAACCCTTGGCCCTCCTTTCCTCGACTTGTGTCGGGGTTAGCCCTTCGTTAGCCCCTCCGAAGCTCTTCTGTCGCCCTTCAAAGTCGGTGAGAGAAGCACTAGGGTAGCGGCTTCCCCTCTTATCGCCAAATGGGATGACCAAATCCAGCATTGCTCGATGGAGCCAGCCGGGACCCTCTCCTATCTGTAGGGCTCCGTGGTACCTTGGAGCTTTAATGTAGACCTTCTCCTCCATCATGGCCGCTGTAGAAAATTCCTCCAACAATGTCCTAGGCCTCATGGTCTTGACCTCCGCTTGTATGTCGGACTTGAGTCCACTGACGAAGGTGCCGAAGAGGGCTGAGTCTGACCAACTCGGTACATAGTTCCAAATTCTCTCAAACTTTTCTTGATAAGCTTGGACCGTGATCCGTTGACTTAGCTTAGTCAAGATTGCTTAGAACTCTTTATATACTCAGTCGGACCGAACAGAGTACATAAGGCAGACGCAAGCTCATCCCAACATGGAAACGGTTGAGTTCGTTATGCCGCTTGGAACCATCTGATCGTGACATTCTCCAGGTGGAATTATAACACTATTAGGACCTTTCGGTGGGTCTGGGGTCCTTGGTAGGTGAAGAACTGATCCGGTCAATAGAGCCAGTCTAATGGATAGCCTCGCGCGACGAGCTTGCGGAAATCGAGTTGTATGGTGCAAACTTGAGCCCCTACAAACGGGCCCATCTTCATGTATGGCAATGTCCTCGTTCCCCGTGTCGGTCCCTCCCTTCTGCCACGTGACGGGGGGCCCCTCTATGCCACCAGCTCCATGACCCGTTGGTTCGGACCATTACCTGCCCAAGCCGTAGTTGGCTCAAGCCAATCTCTGGCCGCGGGTCGCTCAAGCCCTAGCCTTGGTGCAGGAGGTTCATGCAAGGGTCCACCCTGCTCCGTTTCGGGGCAAACCCTAGCCGCGGGAGGCTCAGTCCAAGCCCTAAATGCAAGTGGTCTCGGCCAAGCCCTGGGCGCCGTCGGGTCAAACCAAGCCCTAGTTGTCGGATGGGGTCAGACTAACCCCGGTGGGTTAGTTCATTGGTGTGCGCACCCAAAAGATGGGTCCACCCCAAACCGTACGGCATCCTCCTCTTCAACCGGTTCGGCGCGCATAGGTTCGGGAGCCGCAACGCTCTTCTCTATTCGTGCTCGTGGAGTCCGTTCATCACGGAGTTCGCAAATAGCGAACAGCATGTCTGCCATGAGTGCTTCTACTGATTGCGAGGATCGAAGCACCTCCAGCTGAGCTGTCAAGGGTGGTGGGGTTGGCGGTTCAGGCGCCAGTGGTGGGTCCTTGACCGTAGAAGTCTCACTAGTTATTCTTGCCGCCATCCCTCATGTGATTATCATCTAGTCTGAGGATAACGGTGGCTCCGATACCAAATTGTTACGAGCCACTAGAGACGATCCGCAACAAGGGAATGTAGGCCTTGATTAGGGTGAATGATGGTAGATGGAGAGAGTGGAAGGAGGGCTGATGGCGGCGGTGGTGGTGAGGAAGAAGATGGGCTGCGATGGTGGTGGTGATGGTGAGCAAACTTCTCGTCGCTGTAGAAGCACGAACCCTTGGCCCTCCTTTCCTCGATTTGTGCCGGGGTTAGGGATCGGGATAAGCTCTTCCATCGCCCTCCATCATGGCCGATGTAGAAAATGCCTCTGACAATGTCCTAGGCCTCTTGTCCTTGACCTCCGCTTGTATGTCGGACCTGAGTCCACTGACAAAGGTTACAGGGCTGAGTCTGACCAACCAAGTATGCAGTTGCAAATTCTCTCAAACTCTTCTTGATAAGCTTGGACCGTGGTCCATTGAGTTATCTTAGTCAAGATTGCTTAGAAGTTTTTATACTTAGTCGGACCAAATCTAGTACATAGGGCGGACGCAAGCTCATCCTAAGATGGAAATGGTTGAGTTCGTTTCGCCGCTTGGAACCATTTTATCGCGACATCCTCCAAGTGGAATTATAATTCTATTAGGCCAATCTCTGGTCGTGGGTTGCTCAAGCCCTAGTCTTGGTGCAGGCGGTTCATGCCAGGGTCCACCTTGCTTTGTTTCGGGGCAAACCCTAGCAGCAGGATGCTTGGTCCAAGCCCTAGACGCAGGTGGCCTAGACCAATCCCTCGGCGTCGTTGGGTCAGACCAAGCCCCCCTAGCTGTTGGATGGGGTTGAGTTCCAGTGCGCCGATCTCCGTTTCATGCACCTAACCCAAGTGGGTTCGTCGATTGGTGTGCATGCCCAAGGGATGGGCCCAAACCCTACGACATCCTGCTCTTCAACCGGTTCGACGCGCATTGGTTCGGGAGCTACAACACTCCTCTCTATTCGTGCTCATAGACTCCATTCACCACGAAGTTCGTGAATACCGGACAGCATCTCTGCCATGAGTGCTTCTACTCATTGCAAGGATTGAAACACCTCCGGCTGAGCTGTCAAGGGTTGTTGGGTTGGCGGTTCCAACGATGGACTTGTGCTCTCGGGTAGTCATCGTCGGTGGTGGATCCCTGACCGTAGAAGTCTTGCCGCCATCCCTCGTGTGATTATCATCTGGTCCGAGGATAACGACGGCTCCAATACCAAATTGTTACGGACCACTAGGGACGATCTGCAACAAGGGAGTGTAGACCTTGATTAGGATGAATGATGGTAGATGGAGAGGGTGGAAGGAAGGGTGATGGCGGTGGTGGTGGGGAGGAAGAAGATGGACAGTGGTGATGGTGAGCAAACTTCTCGCTGTAGTAGAAGCATAAACCCTTGGCCCTCCTTTCCTCGACTTGTGTCGGGGTTAGCCCTTCGTTAGCCCCTCCGAAGCTCTTCTGTCGCCCTTCAAAGTCGGTGAGAGAAGCACTAGGGTAGCGGCTTCCCCTCTTATCGCCAAATGGGATGACCAAATCCAGCATTGCTCGATGGAGCCAGCCGGGACCCTCTCCTATCTGTAGGGCTCCGTGGTACCTTGGAGCTTTAATGTAGACCTTCTCCTCCATCATGGCCGCTGTAGAAAATTCCTCCAACAATGTCCTAGGCCTCATGGTCTTGACCTCCGCTTGTATGTCGGACTTGAGTCCACTGACGAAGGTGCCGAAGAGGGCTGAGTCTGACCAACTCGGTACATAGTTCCAAATTCTCTCAAACTTTTCTTGATAAGCTTGGACCGTGATCCGTTGACTTAGCTTAGTCAAGATTGCTTAGAACTCTTTATATACTCAGTCGGACCGAACAGAGTACATAAGGCAGACGCAAGCTCATCCCAACATGGAAACGGTTGAGTTCGTTATGCCGCTTGGAACCATCTGATCGTGACATTCTCCAGGTGGAATTATAACACTATTAGGACCTTTCGGTGGGTCTGGGGTCCTTGGTAGGTGAAGAACTGATCCGGTCAATAGAGCCAGTCTAATGGATAGCCTCGCGCGACGAGCTTGCGGAAATCGAGTTGTATGGTGCAAACTTGAGCCCCTACAAACGGGCCCATCTTCATGTATGGCAATGTCCTCGTTCCCCGTGTCGGTCCCTCCCTTCTGCCACGTGACGGGGGGCCCCTCTATGCCACCAGCTCCATGACCCGTTGGTTCGGACCATTACCTGCCCAAGCCGTAGTTGGCTCAAGCCAATCTCTGGCCGCGGGTCGCTCAAGCCCTAGCCTTGGTGCAGGAGGTTCATGCAAGGGTCCACCCTGCTCCGTTTCGGGGCAAACCCTAGCCGCGGGAGGCTCAGTCCAAGCCCTAAATGCAAGTGGTCTCGGCCAAGCCCTGGGCGCCGTCGGGTCAAACCAAGCCCTAGTTGTCGGATGGGGTCAGACTAACCCCGGTGGGTTAGTTCATTGGTGTGCGCACCCAAAAGATGGGTCCACCCCAAACCGTACGGCATCCTCCTCTTCAACCGGTTCGGCGCGCATAGGTTCGGGAGCCGCAACGCTCTTCTCTATTCGTGCTCGTGGAGTCCGTTCATCACGGAGTTCGCAAATAGCGAACAGCATGTCTGCCATGAGTGCTTCTACTGATTGCGAGGATCGAAGCACCTCCAGCTGAGCTGTCAAGGGTGGTGGGGTTGGCGGTTCAGGCGCCAGTGGTGGGTCCTTGACCGTAGAAGTCTCACTAGTTATTCTTGCCGCCATCCCTCATGTGATTATCATCTAGTCTGAGGATAACGGTGGCTCCGATACCAAATTGTTACGAGCCACTAGAGACGATCCGCAACAAGGGAATGTAGGCCTTGATTAGGGTGAATGATGGTAGATGGAGAGAGTGGAAGGAGGGCTGATGGCGGCGGTGGTGGTGAGGAAGAAGATGGGCTGCGATGGTGGTGGTGATGGTGAGCAAACTTCTCGTCGCTGTAGAAGCACGAACCCTTGGCCCTCCTTTCCTCGATTTGTGCCGGGGTTAGGGATCGGGATAAGCTCTTCCATCGCCCTCCATCATGGCCGATGTAGAAAATGCCTCTGACAATGTCCTAGGCCTCTTGTCCTTGACCTCCGCTTGTATGTCGGACCTGAGTCCACTGACAAAGGTTACAGGGCTGAGTCTGACCAACCAAGTATGCAGTTGCAAATTCTCTCAAACTCTTCTTGATAAGCTTGGACCGTGGTCCATTGAGTTATCTTAGTCAAGATTGCTTAGAAGTTTTTATACTTAGTCGGACCAAATCTAGTACATAGGGCGGACGCAAGCTCATCCTAAGATGGAAATGGTTGAGTTCGTTTCGCCGCTTGGAACCATTTTATCGCGACATCCTCCAAGTGGAATTATAATTCTATTAGGCCAATCTCTGGTCGTGGGTTGCTCAAGCCCTAGTCTTGGTGCAGGCGGTTCATGCCAGGGTCCACCTTGCTTTGTTTCGGGGCAAACCCTAGCAGCAGGATGCTTGGTCCAAGCCCTAGACGCAGGTGGCCTAGACCAATCCCTCGGCGTCGTTGGGTCAGACCAAGCCCCCCTAGCTGTTGGATGGGGTTGAGTTCCAGTGCGCCGATCTCCGTTTCATGCACCTAACCCAAGTGGGTTCGTCGATTGGTGTGCATGCCCAAGGGATGGGCCCAAACCCTACGACATCCTGCTCTTCAACCGGTTCGACGCGCATTGGTTCGGGAGCTACAACACTCCTCTCTATTCGTGCTCATAGACTCCATTCACCACGAAGTTCGTGAATACCGGACAGCATCTCTGCCATGAGTGCTTCTACTCATTGCAAGGATTGAAACACCTCCGGCTGAGCTGTCAAGGGTTGTTGGGTTGGCGGTTCCAACGATGGACTTGTGCTCTCGGGTAGTCATCGTCGGTGGTGGATCCCTGACCGTAGAAGTCTTGCCGCCATCCCTCGTGTGATTATCATCTGGTCCGAGGATAACGACGGCTCCAATACCAAATTGTTACGGACCACTAGGGACGATCTGCAACAAGGGAGTGTAGACCTTGATTAGGATGAATGATGGTAGATGGAGAGGGTGGAAGGAAGGGTGATGGCGGTGGTGGTGGGGAGGAAGAAGATGGACAGTGGTGATGGTGAGCAAACTTCTCGCTGTAGTAGAAGCATAAACCCTTGGCCCTCCTTTCCTCGACTTGTGTCGGGGTTAGCCCTTCGTTAGCCCCTCCGAAGCTCTTCTGTCGCCCTTCAAAGTCGGTGAGAGAAGCACTAGGGTAGCGGCTTCCCCTCTTATCGCCAAATGGGATGACCAAATCCAGCATTGCTCGATGGAGCCAGCCGGGACCCTCTCCTATCTGTAGGGCTCCGTGGTACCTTGGAGCTTTAATGTAGACCTTCTCCTCCATCATGGCCGCTGTAGAAAATTCCTCCAACAATGTCCTAGGCCTCATGGTCTTGACCTCCGCTTGTATGTCGGACTTGAGTCCACTGACGAAGGTGCCGAAGAGGGCTGAGTCTGACCAACTCGGTACATAGTTCCAAATTCTCTCAAACTTTTCTTGATAAGCTTGGACCGTGATCCGTTGACTTAGCTTAGTCAAGATTGCTTAGAACTCTTTATATACTCAGTCGGACCGAACAGAGTACATAAGGCAGACGCAAGCTCATCCCAACATGGAAACGGTTGAGTTCGTTATGCCGCTTGGAACCATCTGATCGTGACATTCTCCAGGTGGAATTATAACACTATTAGGACCTTTCGGTGGGTCTGGGGTCCTTGGTAGGTGAAGAACTGATCCGGTCAATAGAGCCAGTCTAATGGATAGCCTCGCGCGACGAGCTTGCGGAAATCGAGTTGTATGGTGCAAACTTGAGCCCCTACAAACGGGCCCATCTTCATGTATGGCAATGTCCTCGTTCCCCGTGTCGGTCCCTCCCTTCTGCCACGTGACGGGGGGCCCCTCTATGCCACCAGCTCCATGACCCGTTGGTTCGGACCATTACCTGCCCAAGCCGTAGTTGGCTCAAGCCAATCTCTGGCCGCGGGTCGCTCAAGCCCTAGCCTTGGTGCAGGAGGTTCATGCAAGGGTCCACCCTGCTCCGTTTCGGGGCAAACCCTAGCCGCGGGAGGCTCAGTCCAAGCCCTAAATGCAAGTGGTCTCGGCCAAGCCCTGGGCGCCGTCGGGTCAAACCAAGCCCTAGTTGTCGGATGGGGTCAGACTAACCCCGGTGGGTTAGTTCATTGGTGTGCGCACCCAAAAGATGGGTCCACCCCAAACCGTACGGCATCCTCCTCTTCAACCGGTTCGGCGCGCATAGGTTCGGGAGCCGCAACGCTCTTCTCTATTCGTGCTCGTGGAGTCCGTTCATCACGGAGTTCGCAAATAGCGAACAGCATGTCTGCCATGAGTGCTTCTACTGATTGCGAGGATCGAAGCACCTCCAGCTGAGCTGTCAAGGGTGGTGGGGTTGGCGGTTCAGGCGCCAGTGGTGGGTCCTTGACCGTAGAAGTCTCACTAGTTATTCTTGCCGCCATCCCTCATGTGATTATCATCTAGTCTGAGGATAACGGTGGCTCCGATACCAAATTGTTACGAGCCACTAGAGACGATCCGCAACAAGGGAATGTAGGCCTTGATTAGGGTGAATGATGGTAGATGGAGAGAGTGGAAGGAGGGCTGATGGCGGCGGTGGTGGTGAGGAAGAAGATGGGCTGCGATGGTGGTGGTGATGGTGAGCAAACTTCTCGTCGCTGTAGAAGCACGAACCCTTGGCCCTCCTTTCCTCGATTTGTGCCGGGGTTAGGGATCGGGATAAGCTCTTCCATCGCCCTCCATCATGGCCGATGTAGAAAATGCCTCTGACAATGTCCTAGGCCTCTTGTCCTTGACCTCCGCTTGTATGTCGGACCTGAGTCCACTGACAAAGGTTACAGGGCTGAGTCTGACCAACCAAGTATGCAGTTGCAAATTCTCTCAAACTCTTCTTGATAAGCTTGGACCGTGGTCCATTGAGTTATCTTAGTCAAGATTGCTTAGAAGTTTTTATACTTAGTCGGACCAAATCTAGTACATAGGGCGGACGCAAGCTCATCCTAAGATGGAAATGGTTGAGTTCGTTTCGCCGCTTGGAACCATTTTATCGCGACATCCTCCAAGTGGAATTATAATTCTATTAGGCCAATCTCTGGTCGTGGGTTGCTCAAGCCCTAGTCTTGGTGCAGGCGGTTCATGCCAGGGTCCACCTTGCTTTGTTTCGGGGCAAACCCTAGCAGCAGGATGCTTGGTCCAAGCCCTAGACGCAGGTGGCCTAGACCAATCCCTCGGCGTCGTTGGGTCAGACCAAGCCCCCCTAGCTGTTGGATGGGGTTGAGTTCCAGTGCGCCGATCTCCGTTTCATGCACCTAACCCAAGTGGGTTCGTCGATTGGTGTGCATGCCCAAGGGATGGGCCCAAACCCTACGACATCCTGCTCTTCAACCGGTTCGACGCGCATTGGTTCGGGAGCTACAACACTCCTCTCTATTCGTGCTCATAGACTCCATTCACCACGAAGTTCGTGAATACCGGACAGCATCTCTGCCATGAGTGCTTCTACTCATTGCAAGGATTGAAACACCTCCGGCTGAGCTGTCAAGGGTTGTTGGGTTGGCGGTTCCAACGATGGACTTGTGCTCTCGGGTAGTCATCGTCGGTGGTGGATCCCTGACCGTAGAAGTCTTGCCGCCATCCCTCGTGTGATTATCATCTGGTCCGAGGATAACGACGGCTCCAATACCAAATTGTTACGGACCACTAGGGACGATCTGCAACAAGGGAGTGTAGACCTTGATTAGGATGAATGATGGTAGATGGAGAGGGTGGAAGGAAGGGTGATGGCGGTGGTGGTGGGGAGGAAGAAGATGGACAGTGGTGATGGTGAGCAAACTTCTCGCTGTAGTAGAAGCATAAACCCTTGGCCCTCCTTTCCTCGACTTGTGTCGGGGTTAGCCCTTCGTTAGCCCCTCCGAAGCTCTTCTGTCGCCCTTCAAAGTCGGTGAGAGAAGCACTAGGGTAGCGGCTTCCCCTCTTATCGCCAAATGGGATGACCAAATCCAGCATTGCTCGATGGAGCCAGCCGGGACCCTCTCCTATCTGTAGGGCTCCGTGGTACCTTGGAGCTTTAATGTAGACCTTCTCCTCCATCATGGCCGCTGTAGAAAATTCCTCCAACAATGTCCTAGGCCTCATGGTCTTGACCTCCGCTTGTATGTCGGACTTGAGTCCACTGACGAAGGTGCTGAAGAGGGCTGAGTCTGACCAACTCGGTACATAGTTCCAAATTCTCTCAAACTTTTCTTGATAAGCTTGGACCGTGATCCGTTGACTTAGCTTAGTCAAGATTGCTTAGAACTCTTTATATACTCAGTCGGACCGAACAGAGTACATAAGGCAGACGCAAGCTCATCCCAACATGGAAACGGTTGAGTTCGTTATGCCGCTTGGAACCATCTGATCGTGACATTCTCCAGGTGGAATTATAACACTATTAGGACCTTTCGGTGGGTCTGGGGTCCTTGGTAGGTGAAGAACTGATCCGGTCAATAGAGCCAGTCTAATGGATAGCCTCGCGCGACGAGCTTGCGGAAATCGAGTTGTATGGTGCAAACTTGAGCCCCTACAAACGGGCCCATCTTCATGTATGGCAATGTCCTCGTTCCCCGTGTCGGTCCCTCCCTTCTGCCACGTGACGGGGGGCCCCTCTATGCCACCAGCTCCATGACCCGTTGGTTCGGACCATTACCTGCCCAAGCCGTAGTTGGCTCAAGCCAATCTCTGGCCGCGGGTCGCTCAAGCCCTAGCCTTGGTGCAGGAGGTTCATGCAAGGGTCCACCCTGCTCCGTTTCGGGGCAAACCCTAGCCGCGGGAGGCTCAGTCCAAGCCCTAAATGCAAGTGGTCTCGGCCAAGCCCTGGGCGCCGTCGGGTCAAACCAAGCCCTAGTTGTCGGATGGGGTCAGACTAACCCCGGTGGGTTAGTTCATTGGTGTGCGCACCCAAAAGATGGGTCCACCCCAAACCGTACGGCATCCTCCTCTTCAACCGGTTCGGCGCGCATAGGTTCGGGAGCCGCAACGCTCTTCTCTATTCGTGCTCGTGGAGTCCGTTCATCACGGAGTTCGCAAATAGCGAACAGCATGTCTGCCATGAGTGCTTCTACTGATTGCGAGGATCGAAGCACCTCCAGCTGAGCTGTCAAGGGTGGTGGGGTTGGCGGTTCAGGCGCCAGTGGTGGGTCCTTGACCGTAGAAGTCTCACTAGTTATTCTTGCCGCCATCCCTCATGTGATTATCATCTAGTCTGAGGATAACGGTGGCTCCGATACCAAATTGTTACGAGCCACTAGAGACGATCCGCAACAAGGGAATGTAGGCCTTGATTAGGGTGAATGATGGTAGATGGAGAGAGTGGAAGGAGGGCTGATGGCGGCGGTGGTGGTGAGGAAGAAGATGGGCTGCGATGGTGGTGGTGATGGTGAGCAAACTTCTCGTCGCTGTAGAAGCACGAACCCTTGGCCCTCCTTTCCTCGATTTGTGCCGGGGTTAGGGATCGGGATAAGCTCTTCCATCGCCCTCCATCATGGCCGATGTAGAAAATGCCTCTGACAATGTCCTAGGCCTCTTGTCCTTGACCTCCGCTTGTATGTCGGACCTGAGTCCACTGACAAAGGTTACAGGGCTGAGTCTGACCAACCAAGTATGCAGTTGCAAATTCTCTCAAACTCTTCTTGATAAGCTTGGACCGTGGTCCATTGAGTTATCTTAGTCAAGATTGCTTAGAAGTTTTTATACTTAGTCGGACCAAATCTAGTACATAGGGCGGACGCAAGCTCATCCTAAGATGGAAATGGTTGAGTTCGTTTCGCCGCTTGGAACCATTTTATCGCGACATCCTCCAAGTGGAATTATAATTCTATTAGGCCAATCTCTGGTCGTGGGTTGCTCAAGCCCTAGTCTTGGTGCAGGCGGTTCATGCCAGGGTCCACCTTGCTTTGTTTCGGGGCAAACCCTAGCAGCAGGATGCTTGGTCCAAGCCCTAGACGCAGGTGGCCTAGACCAATCCCTCGGCGTCGTTGGGTCAGACCAAGCCCCCCTAGCTGTTGGATGGGGTTGAGTTCCAGTGCGCCGATCTCCGTTTCATGCACCTAACCCAAGTGGGTTCGTCGATTGGTGTGCATGCCCAAGGGATGGGCCCAAACCCTACGACATCCTGCTCTTCAACCGGTTCGACGCGCATTGGTTCGGGAGCTACAACACTCCTCTCTATTCGTGCTCATAGACTCCATTCACCACGAAGTTCGTGAATACCGGACAGCATCTCTGCCATGAGTGCTTCTACTCATTGCAAGGATTGAAACACCTCCGGCTGAGCTGTCAAGGGTTGTTGGGTTGGCGGTTCCAACGATGGACTTGTGCTCTCGGGTAGTCATCGTCGGTGGTGGATCCCTGACCGTAGAAGTCTTGCCGCCATCCCTCGTGTGATTATCATCTGGTCCGAGGATAACGACGGCTCCAATACCAAATTGTTACGGACCACTAGGGACGATCTGCAACAAGGGAGTGTAGACCTTGATTAGGATGAATGATGGTAGATGGAGAGGGTGGAAGGAAGGGTGATGGCGGTGGTGGTGGGGAGGAAGAAGATGGACAGTGGTGATGGTGAGCAAACTTCTCGCTGTAGTAGAAGCATAAACCCTTGGCCCTCCTTTCCTCGACTTGTGTCGGGGTTAGCCCTTCGTTAGCCCCTCCGAAGCTCTTCTGTCGCCCTTCAAAGTCGGTGAGAGAAGCACTAGGGTAGCGGCTTCCCCTCTTATCGCCAAATGGGATGACCAAATCCAGCATTGCTCGATGGAGCCAGCCGGGACCCTCTCCTATCTGTAGGGCTCCGTGGTACCTTGGAGCTTTAATGTAGACCTTCTCCTCCATCATGGCCGCTGTAGAAAATTCCTCCAACAATGTCCTAGGCCTCATGGTCTTGACCTCCGCTTGTATGTCGGACTTGAGTCCACTGACGAAGGTGCTGAAGAGGGCTGAGTCTGACCAACTCGGTACATAGTTCCAAATTCTCTCAAACTTTTCTTGATAAGCTTGGACCGTGATCCGTTGACTTAGCTTAGTCAAGATTGCTTAGAACTCTTTATATACTCAGTCGGACCGAACAGAGTACATAAGGCAGACGCAAGCTCATCCCAACATGGAAACGGTTGAGTTCGTTATGCCGCTTGGAACCATCTGATCGTGACATTCTCCAGGTGGAATTATAACACTATTAGGACCTTTCGGTGGGTCTGGGGTCCTTGGTAGGTGAAGAACTGATCCGGTCAATAGAGCCAGTCTAATGGATAGCCTCGCGCGACGAGCTTGCGGAAATCGAGTTGTATGGTGCAAACTTGAGCCCCTACAAACGGGCCCATCTTCATGTATGGCAATGTCCTCGTTCCCCGTGTCGGTCCCTCCCTTCTGCCACGTGACGGGGGGCCCCTCTATGCCACCAGCTCCATGACCCGTTGGTTCGGACCATTACCTGCCCAAGCCGTAGTTGGCTCAAGCCAATCTCTGGCCGCGGGTCGCTCAAGCCCTAGCCTTGGTGCAGGAGGTTCATGCAAGGGTCCACCCTGCTCCGTTTCGGGGCAAACCCTAGCCGCGGGAGGCTCAGTCCAAGCCCTAAATGCAAGTGGTCTCGGCCAAGCCCTGGGCGCCGTCGGGTCAAACCAAGCCCTAGTTGTCGGATGGGGTCAGACTAACCCCGGTGGGTTAGTTCATTGGTGTGCGCACCCAAAAGATGGGTCCACCCCAAACCGTACGGCATCCTCCTCTTCAACCGGTTCGGCGCGCATAGGTTCGGGAGCCGCAACGCTCTTCTCTATTCGTGCTCGTGGAGTCCGTTCATCACGGAGTTCGCAAATAGCGAACAGCATGTCTGCCATGAGTGCTTCTACTGATTGCGAGGATCGAAGCACCTCCAGCTGAGCTGTCAAGGGTGGTGGGGTTGGCGGTTCAGGCGCCAGTGGTGGGTCCTTGACCGTAGAAGTCTCACTAGTTATTCTTGCCGCCATCCCTCATGTGATTATCATCTAGTCTGAGGATAACGGTGGCTCCGATACCAAATTGTTACGAGCCACTAGAGACGATCCGCAACAAGGGAATGTAGGCCTTGATTAGGGTGAATGATGGTAGATGGAGAGAGTGGAAGGAGGGCTGATGGCGGCGGTGGTGGTGAGGAAGAAGATGGGCTGCGATGGTGGTGGTGATGGTGAGCAAACTTCTCGTCGCTGTAGAAGCACGAACCCTTGGCCCTCCTTTCCTCGATTTGTGCCGGGGTTAGGGATCGGGATAAGCTCTTCCATCGCCCTCCATCATGGCCGATGTAGAAAATGCCTCTGACAATGTCCTAGGCCTCTTGTCCTTGACCTCCGCTTGTATGTCGGACCTGAGTCCACTGACAAAGGTTACAGGGCTGAGTCTGACCAACCAAGTATGCAGTTGCAAATTCTCTCAAACTCTTCTTGATAAGCTTGGACCGTGGTCCATTGAGTTATCTTAGTCAAGATTGCTTAGAAGTTTTTATACTTAGTCGGACCAAATCTAGTACATAGGGCGGACGCAAGCTCATCCTAAGATGGAAATGGTTGAGTTCGTTTCGCCGCTTGGAACCATTTTATCGCGACATCCTCCAAGTGGAATTATAATTCTATTAGGCCAATCTCTGGTCGTGGGTTGCTCAAGCCCTAGTCTTGGTGCAGGCGGTTCATGCCAGGGTCCACCTTGCTTTGTTTCGGGGCAAACCCTAGCAGCAGGATGCTTGGTCCAAGCCCTAGACGCAGGTGGCCTAGACCAATCCCTCGGCGTCGTTGGGTCAGACCAAGCCCCCCTAGCTGTTGGATGGGGTTGAGTTCCAGTGCGCCGATCTCCGTTTCATGCACCTAACCCAAGTGGGTTCGTCGATTGGTGTGCATGCCCAAGGGATGGGCCCAAACCCTACGACATCCTGCTCTTCAACCGGTTCGACGCGCATTGGTTCGGGAGCTACAACACTCCTCTCTATTCGTGCTCATAGACTCCATTCACCACGAAGTTCGTGAATACCGGACAGCATCTCTGCCATGAGTGCTTCTACTCATTGCAAGGATTGAAACACCTCCGGCTGAGCTGTCAAGGGTTGTTGGGTTGGCGGTTCCAACGATGGACTTGTGCTCTCGGGTAGTCATCGTCGGTGGTGGATCCCTGACCGTAGAAGTCTTGCCGCCATCCCTCGTGTGATTATCATCTGGTCCGAGGATAACGACGGCTCCAATACCAAATTGTTACGGACCACTAGGGACGATCTGCAACAAGGGAGTGTAGACCTTGATTAGGATGAATGATGGTAGATGGAGAGGGTGGAAGGAAGGGTGATGGCGGTGGTGGTGGGGAGGAAGAAGATGGACAGTGGTGATGGTGAGCAAACTTCTCGCTGTAGTAGAAGCATAAACCCTTGGCCCTCCTTTCCTCGACTTGTGTCGGGGTTAGCCCTTCGTTAGCCCCTCCGAAGCTCTTCTGTCGCCCTTCAAAGTCGGTGAGAGAAGCACTAGGGTAGCGGCTTCCCCTCTTATCGCCAAATGGGATGACCAAATCCAGCATTGCTCGATGGAGCCAGCCGGGACCCTCTCCTATCTGTAGGGCTCCGTGGTACCTTGGAGCTTTAATGTAGACCTTCTCCTCCATCATGGCCGCTGTAGAAAATTCCTCCAACAATGTCCTAGGCCTCATGGTCTTGACCTCCGCTTGTATGTCGGACTTGAGTCCACTGACGAAGGTGCTGAAGAGGGCTGAGTCTGACCAACTCGGTACATAGTTCCAAATTCTCTCAAACTTTTCTTGATAAGCTTGGACCGTGATCCGTTGACTTAGCTTAGTCAAGATTGCTTAGAACTCTTTATATACTCAGTCGGACCGAACAGAGTACATAAGGCAGACGCAAGCTCATCCCAACATGGAAACGGTTGAGTTCGTTATGCCGCTTGGAACCATCTGATCGTGACATTCTCCAGGTGGAATTATAACACTATTAGGACCTTTCGGTGGGTCTGGGGTCCTTGGTAGGTGAAGAACTGATCCGGTCAATAGAGCCAGTCTAATGGATAGCCTCGCGCGACGAGCTTGCGGAAATCGAGTTGTATGGTGCAAACTTGAGCCCCTACAAACGGGCCCATCTTCATGTATGGCAATGTCCTCGTTCCCCGTGTCGGTCCCTCCCTTCTGCCACGTGACGGGGGGCCCCTCTATGCCACCAGCTCCATGACCCGTTGGTTCGGACCATTACCTGCCCAAGCCGTAGTTGGCTCAAGCCAATCTCTGGCCGCGGGTCGCTCAAGCCCTAGCCTTGGTGCAGGAGGTTCATGCAAGGGTCCACCCTGCTCCGTTTCGGGGCAAACCCTAGCCGCGGGAGGCTCAGTCCAAGCCCTAAATGCAAGTGGTCTCGGCCAAGCCCTGGGCGCCGTCGGGTCAAACCAAGCCCTAGTTGTCGGATGGGGTCAGACTAACCCCGGTGGGTTAGTTCATTGGTGTGCGCACCCAAAAGATGGGTCCACCCCAAACCGTACGGCATCCTCCTCTTCAACCGGTTCGGCGCGCATAGGTTCGGGAGCCGCAACGCTCTTCTCTATTCGTGCTCGTGGAGTCCGTTCATCACGGAGTTCGCAAATAGCGAACAGCATGTCTGCCATGAGTGCTTCTACTGATTGCGAGGATCGAAGCACCTCCAGCTGAGCTGTCAAGGGTGGTGGGGTTGGCGGTTCAGGCGCCAGTGGTGGGTCCTTGACCGTAGAAGTCTCACTAGTTATTCTTGCCGCCATCCCTCATGTGATTATCATCTAGTCTGAGGATAACGGTGGCTCCGATACCAAATTGTTACGAGCCACTAGAGACGATCCGCAACAAGGGAATGTAGGCCTTGATTAGGGTGAATGATGGTAGATGGAGAGAGTGGAAGGAGGGCTGATGGCGGCGGTGGTGGTGAGGAAGAAGATGGGCTGCGATGGTGGTGGTGATGGTGAGCAAACTTCTCGTCGCTGTAGAAGCACGAACCCTTGGCCCTCCTTTCCTCGATTTGTGCCGGGGTTAGGGATCGGGATAAGCTCTTCCATCGCCCTCCATCATGGCCGATGTAGAAAATGCCTCTGACAATGTCCTAGGCCTCTTGTCCTTGACCTCCGCTTGTATGTCGGACCTGAGTCCACTGACAAAGGTTACAGGGCTGAGTCTGACCAACCAAGTATGCAGTTGCAAATTCTCTCAAACTCTTCTTGATAAGCTTGGACCGTGGTCCATTGAGTTATCTTAGTCAAGATTGCTTAGAAGTTTTTATACTTAGTCGGACCAAATCTAGTACATAGGGCGGACGCAAGCTCATCCTAAGATGGAAATGGTTGAGTTCGTTTCGCCGCTTGGAACCATTTTATCGCGACATCCTCCAAGTGGAATTATAATTCTATTAGGCCAATCTCTGGTCGTGGGTTGCTCAAGCCCTAGTCTTGGTGCAGGCGGTTCATGCCAGGGTCCACCTTGCTTTGTTTCGGGGCAAACCCTAGCAGCAGGATGCTTGGTCCAAGCCCTAGACGCAGGTGGCCTAGACCAATCCCTCGGCGTCGTTGGGTCAGACCAAGCCCCCCTAGCTGTTGGATGGGGTTGAGTTCCAGTGCGCCGATCTCCGTTTCATGCACCTAACCCAAGTGGGTTCGTCGATTGGTGTGCATGCCCAAGGGATGGGCCCAAACCCTACGACATCCTGCTCTTCAACCGGTTCGACGCGCATTGGTTCGGGAGCTACAACACTCCTCTCTATTCGTGCTCATAGACTCCATTCACCACGAAGTTCGTGAATACCGGACAGCATCTCTGCCATGAGTGCTTCTACTCATTGCAAGGATTGAAACACCTCCGGCTGAGCTGTCAAGGGTTGTTGGGTTGGCGGTTCCAACGATGGACTTGTGCTCTCGGGTAGTCATCGTCGGTGGTGGATCCCTGACCGTAGAAGTCTTGCCGCCATCCCTCGTGTGATTATCATCTGGTCCGAGGATAACGACGGCTCCAATACCAAATTGTTACGGACCACTAGGGACGATCTGCAACAAGGGAGTGTAGACCTTGATTAGGATGAATGATGGTAGATGGAGAGGGTGGAAGGAAGGGTGATGGCGGTGGTGGTGGGGAGGAAGAAGATGGACAGTGGTGATGGTGAGCAAACTTCTCGCTGTAGTAGAAGCATAAACCCTTGGCCCTCCTTTCCTCGACTTGTGTCGGGGTTAGCCCTTCGTTAGCCCCTCCGAAGCTCTTCTGTCGCCCTTCAAAGTCGGTGAGAGAAGCACTAGGGTAGCGGCTTCCCCTCTTATCGCCAAATGGGATGACCAAATCCAGCATTGCTCGATGGAGCCAGCCGGGACCCTCTCCTATCTGTAGGGCTCCGTGGTACCTTGGAGCTTTAATGTAGACCTTCTCCTCCATCATGGCCGCTGTAGAAAATTCCTCCAACAATGTCCTAGGCCTCATGGTCTTGACCTCCGCTTGTATGTCGGACTTGAGTCCACTGACGAAGGTGCCGAAGAGGGCTGAGTCTGACCAACTCGGTACATAGTTCCAAATTCTCTCAAACTTTTCTTGATAAGCTTGGACCGTGATCCGTTGACTTAGCTTAGTCAAGATTGCTTAGAACTCTTTATATACTCAGTCGGACCGAACAGAGTACATAAGGCAGACGCAAGCTCATCCCAACATGGAAACGGTTGAGTTCGTTATGCCGCTTGGAACCATCTGATCGTGACATTCTCCAGGTGGAATTATAACACTATTAGGACCTTTCGGTGGGTCTGGGGTCCTTGGTAGGTGAAGAACTGATCCGGTCAATAGAGCCAGTCTAATGGATAGCCTCGCGCGACGAGCTTGCGGAAATCGAGTTGTATGGTGCAAACTTGAGCCCCTACAAACGGGCCCATCTTCATGTATGGCAATGTCCTCGTTCCCCGTGTCGGTCCCTCCCTTCTGCCACGTGACGGGGGGCCCCTCTATGCCACCAGCTCCATGACCCGTTGGTTCGGACCATTACCTGCCCAAGCCGTAGTTGGCTCAAGCCAATCTCTGGCCGCGGGTCGCTCAAGCCCTAGCCTTGGTGCAGGAGGTTCATGCAAGGGTCCACCCTGCTCCGTTTCGGGGCAAACCCTAGCCGCGGGAGGCTCAGTCCAAGCCCTAAATGCAAGTGGTCTCGGCCAAGCCCTGGGCGCCGTCGGGTCAAACCAAGCCCTAGTTGTCGGATGGGGTCAGACTAACCCCGGTGGGTTAGTTCATTGGTGTGCGCACCCAAAAGATGGGTCCACCCCAAACCGTACGGCATCCTCCTCTTCAACCGGTTCGGCGCGCATAGGTTCGGGAGCCGCAACGCTCTTCTCTATTCGTGCTCGTGGAGTCCGTTCATCACGGAGTTCGCAAATAGCGAACAGCATGTCTGCCATGAGTGCTTCTACTGATTGCGAGGATCGAAGCACCTCCAGCTGAGCTGTCAAGGGTGGTGGGGTTGGCGGTTCAGGCGCCAGTGGTGGGTCCTTGACCGTAGAAGTCTCACTAGTTATTCTTGCCGCCATCCCTCATGTGATTATCATCTAGTCTGAGGATAACGGTGGCTCCGATACCAAATTGTTACGAGCCACTAGAGACGATCCGCAACAAGGGAATGTAGGCCTTGATTAGGGTGAATGATGGTAGATGGAGAGAGTGGAAGGAGGGCTGATGGCGGCGGTGGTGGTGAGGAAGAAGATGGGCTGCGATGGTGGTGGTGATGGTGAGCAAACTTCTCGTCGCTGTAGAAGCACGAACCCTTGGCCCTCCTTTCCTCGATTTGTGCCGGGGTTAGGGATCGGGATAAGCTCTTCCATCGCCCTCCATCATGGCCGATGTAGAAAATGCCTCTGACAATGTCCTAGGCCTCTTGTCCTTGACCTCCGCTTGTATGTCGGACCTGAGTCCACTGACAAAGGTTACAGGGCTGAGTCTGACCAACCAAGTATGCAGTTGCAAATTCTCTCAAACTCTTCTTGATAAGCTTGGACCGTGGTCCATTGAGTTATCTTAGTCAAGATTGCTTAGAAGTTTTTATACTTAGTCGGACCAAATCTAGTACATAGGGCGGACGCAAGCTCATCCTAAGATGGAAATGGTTGAGTTCGTTTCGCCGCTTGGAACCATTTTATCGCGACATCCTCCAAGTGGAATTATAATTCTATTAGGCCAATCTCTGGTCGTGGGTTGCTCAAGCCCTAGTCTTGGTGCAGGCGGTTCATGCCAGGGTCCACCTTGCTTTGTTTCGGGGCAAACCCTAGCAGCAGGATGCTTGGTCCAAGCCCTAGACGCAGGTGGCCTAGACCAATCCCTCGGCGTCGTTGGGTCAGACCAAGCCCCCCTAGCTGTTGGATGGGGTTGAGTTCCAGTGCGCCGATCTCCGTTTCATGCACCTAACCCAAGTGGGTTCGTCGATTGGTGTGCATGCCCAAGGGATGGGCCCAAACCCTACGACATCCTGCTCTTCAACCGGTTCGACGCGCATTGGTTCGGGAGCTACAACACTCCTCTCTATTCGTGCTCATAGACTCCATTCACCACGAAGTTCGTGAATACCGGACAGCATCTCTGCCATGAGTGCTTCTACTCATTGCAAGGATTGAAACACCTCCGGCTGAGCTGTCAAGGGTTGTTGGGTTGGCGGTTCCAACGATGGACTTGTGCTCTCGGGTAGTCATCGTCGGTGGTGGATCCCTGACCGTAGAAGTCTTGCCGCCATCCCTCGTGTGATTATCATCTGGTCCGAGGATAACGACGGCTCCAATACCAAATTGTTACGGACCACTAGGGACGATCTGCAACAAGGGAGTGTAGACCTTGATTAGGATGAATGATGGTAGATGGAGAGGGTGGAAGGAAGGGTGATGGCGGTGGTGGTGGGGAGGAAGAAGATGGACAGTGGTGATGGTGAGCAAACTTCTCGCTGTAGTAGAAGCATAAACCCTTGGCCCTCCTTTCCTCGACTTGTGTCGGGGTTAGCCCTTCGTTAGCCCCTCCGAAGCTCTTCTGTCGCCCTTCAAAGTCGGTGAGAGAAGCACTAGGGTAGCGGCTTCCCCTCTTATCGCCAAATGGGATGACCAAATCCAGCATTGCTCGATGGAGCCAGCCGGGACCCTCTCCTATCTGTAGGGCTCCGTGGTACCTTGGAGCTTTAATGTAGACCTTCTCCTCCATCATGGCCGCTGTAGAAAATTCCTCCAACAATGTCCTAGGCCTCATGGTCTTGACCTCCGCTTGTATGTCGGACTTGAGTCCACTGACGAAGGTGCCGAAGAGGGCTGAGTCTGACCAACTCGGTACATAGTTCCAAATTCTCTCAAACTTTTCTTGATAAGCTTGGACCGTGATCCGTTGACTTAGCTTAGTCAAGATTGCTTAGAACTCTTTATATACTCAGTCGGACCGAACAGAGTACATAAGGCAGACGCAAGCTCATCCCAACATGGAAACGGTTGAGTTCGTTATGCCGCTTGGAACCATCTGATCGTGACATTCTCCAGGTGGAATTATAACACTATTAGGACCTTTCGGTGGGTCTGGGGTCCTTGGTAGGTGAAGAACTGATCCGGTCAATAGAGCCAGTCTAATGGATAGCCTCGCGCGACGAGCTTGCGGAAATCGAGTTGTATGGTGCAAACTTGAGCCCCTACAAACGGGCCCATCTTCATGTATGGCAATGTCCTCGTTCCCCGTGTCGGTCCCTCCCTTCTGCCACGTGACGGGGGGCCCCTCTATGCCACCAGCTCCATGACCCGTTGGTTCGGACCATTACCTGCCCAAGCCGTAGTTGGCTCAAGCCAATCTCTGGCCGCGGGTCGCTCAAGCCCTAGCCTTGGTGCAGGAGGTTCATGCAAGGGTCCACCCTGCTCCGTTTCGGGGCAAACCCTAGCCGCGGGAGGCTCAGTCCAAGCCCTAAATGCAAGTGGTCTCGGCCAAGCCCTGGGCGCCGTCGGGTCAAACCAAGCCCTAGTTGTCGGATGGGGTCAGACTAACCCCGGTGGGTTAGTTCATTGGTGTGCGCACCCAAAAGATGGGTCCACCCCAAACCGTACGGCATCCTCCTCTTCAACCGGTTCGGCGCGCATAGGTTCGGGAGCCGCAACGCTCTTCTCTATTCGTGCTCGTGGAGTCCGTTCATCACGGAGTTCGCAAATAGCGAACAGCATGTCTGCCATGAGTGCTTCTACTGATTGCGAGGATCGAAGCACCTCCAGCTGAGCTGTCAAGGGTGGTGGGGTTGGCGGTTCAGGCGCCAGTGGTGGGTCCTTGACCGTAGAAGTCTCACTAGTTATTCTTGCCGCCATCCCTCATGTGATTATCATCTAGTCTGAGGATAACGGTGGCTCCGATACCAAATTGTTACGAGCCACTAGAGACGATCCGCAACAAGGGAATGTAGGCCTTGATTAGGGTGAATGATGGTAGATGGAGAGAGTGGAAGGAGGGCTGATGGCGGCGGTGGTGGTGAGGAAGAAGATGGGCTGCGATGGTGGTGGTGATGGTGAGCAAACTTCTCGTCGCTGTAGAAGCACGAACCCTTGGCCCTCCTTTCCTCGATTTGTGCCGGGGTTAGGGATCGGGATAAGCTCTTCCATCGCCCTCCATCATGGCCGATGTAGAAAATGCCTCTGACAATGTCCTAGGCCTCTTGTCCTTGACCTCCGCTTGTATGTCGGACCTGAGTCCACTGACAAAGGTTACAGGGCTGAGTCTGACCAACCAAGTATGCAGTTGCAAATTCTCTCAAACTCTTCTTGATAAGCTTGGACCGTGGTCCATTGAGTTATCTTAGTCAAGATTGCTTAGAAGTTTTTATACTTAGTCGGACCAAATCTAGTACATAGGGCGGACGCAAGCTCATCCTAAGATGGAAATGGTTGAGTTCGTTTCGCCGCTTGGAACCATTTTATCGCGACATCCTCCAAGTGGAATTATAATTCTATTAGGCCAATCTCTGGTCGTGGGTTGCTCAAGCCCTAGTCTTGGTGCAGGCGGTTCATGCCAGGGTCCACCTTGCTTTGTTTCGGGGCAAACCCTAGCAGCAGGATGCTTGGTCCAAGCCCTAGACGCAGGTGGCCTAGACCAATCCCTCGGCGTCGTTGGGTCAGACCAAGCCCCCCTAGCTGTTGGATGGGGTTGAGTTCCAGTGCGCCGATCTCCGTTTCATGCACCTAACCCAAGTGGGTTCGTCGATTGGTGTGCATGCCCAAGGGATGGGCCCAAACCCTACGACATCCTGCTCTTCAACCGGTTCGACGCGCATTGGTTCGGGAGCTACAACACTCCTCTCTATTCGTGCTCATAGACTCCATTCACCACGAAGTTCGTGAATACCGGACAGCATCTCTGCCATGAGTGCTTCTACTCATTGCAAGGATTGAAACACCTCCGGCTGAGCTGTCAAGGGTTGTTGGGTTGGCGGTTCCAACGATGGACTTGTGCTCTCGGGTAGTCATCGTCGGTGGTGGATCCCTGACCGTAGAAGTCTTGCCGCCATCCCTCGTGTGATTATCATCTGGTCCGAGGATAACGACGGCTCCAATACCAAATTGTTACGGACCACTAGGGACGATCTGCAACAAGGGAGTGTAGACCTTGATTAGGATGAATGATGGTAGATGGAGAGGGTGGAAGGAAGGGTGATGGCGGTGGTGGTGGGGAGGAAGAAGATGGACAGTGGTGATGGTGAGCAAACTTCTCGCTGTAGTAGAAGCATAAACCCTTGGCCCTCCTTTCCTCGACTTGTGTCGGGGTTAGCCCTTCGTTAGCCCCTCCGAAGCTCTTCTGTCGCCCTTCAAAGTCGGTGAGAGAAGCACTAGGGTAGCGGCTTCCCCTCTTATCGCCAAATGGGATGACCAAATCCAGCATTGCTCGATGGAGCCAGCCGGGACCCTCTCCTATCTGTAGGGCTCCGTGGTACCTTGGAGCTTTAATGTAGACCTTCTCCTCCATCATGGCCGCTGTAGAAAATTCCTCCAACAATGTCCTAGGCCTCATGGTCTTGACCTCCGCTTGTATGTCGGACTTGAGTCCACTGACGAAGGTGCTGAAGAGGGCTGAGTCTGACCAACTCGGTACATAGTTCCAAATTCTCTCAAACTTTTCTTGATAAGCTTGGACCGTGATCCGTTGACTTAGCTTAGTCAAGATTGCTTAGAACTCTTTATATACTCAGTCGGACCGAACAGAGTACATAAGGCAGACGCAAGCTCATCCCAACATGGAAACGGTTGAGTTCGTTATGCCGCTTGGAACCATCTGATCGTGACATTCTCCAGGTGGAATTATAACACTATTAGGACCTTTCGGTGGGTCTGGGGTCCTTGGTAGGTGAAGAACTGATCCGGTCAATAGAGCCAGTCTAATGGATAGCCTCGCGCGACGAGCTTGCGGAAATCGAGTTGTATGGTGCAAACTTGAGCCCCTACAAACGGGCCCATCTTCATGTATGGCAATGTCCTCGTTCCCCGTGTCGGTCCCTCCCTTCTGCCACGTGACGGGGGGCCCCTCTATGCCACCAGCTCCATGACCCGTTGGTTCGGACCATTACCTGCCCAAGCCGTAGTTGGCTCAAGCCAATCTCTGGCCGCGGGTCGCTCAAGCCCTAGCCTTGGTGCAGGAGGTTCATGCAAGGGTCCACCCTGCTCCGTTTCGGGGCAAACCCTAGCCGCGGGAGGCTCAGTCCAAGCCCTAAATGCAAGTGGTCTCGGCCAAGCCCTGGGCGCCGTCGGGTCAAACCAAGCCCTAGTTGTCGGATGGGGTCAGACTAACCCCGGTGGGTTAGTTCATTGGTGTGCGCACCCAAAAGATGGGTCCACCCCAAACCGTACGGCATCCTCCTCTTCAACCGGTTCGGCGCGCATAGGTTCGGGAGCCGCAACGCTCTTCTCTATTCGTGCTCGTGGAGTCCGTTCATCACGGAGTTCGCAAATAGCGAACAGCATGTCTGCCATGAGTGCTTCTACTGATTGCGAGGATCGAAGCACCTCCAGCTGAGCTGTCAAGGGTGGTGGGGTTGGCGGTTCAGGCGCCAGTGGTGGGTCCTTGACCGTAGAAGTCTCACTAGTTATTCTTGCCGCCATCCCTCATGTGATTATCATCTAGTCTGAGGATAACGGTGGCTCCGATACCAAATTGTTACGAGCCACTAGAGACGATCCGCAACAAGGGAATGTAGGCCTTGATTAGGGTGAATGATGGTAGATGGAGAGAGTGGAAGGAGGGCTGATGGCGGCGGTGGTGGTGAGGAAGAAGATGGGCTGCGATGGTGGTGGTGATGGTGAGCAAACTTCTCGTCGCTGTAGAAGCACGAACCCTTGGCCCTCCTTTCCTCGATTTGTGCCGGGGTTAGGGATCGGGATAAGCTCTTCCATCGCCCTCCATCATGGCCGATGTAGAAAATGCCTCTGACAATGTCCTAGGCCTCTTGTCCTTGACCTCCGCTTGTATGTCGGACCTGAGTCCACTGACAAAGGTTACAGGGCTGAGTCTGACCAACCAAGTATGCAGTTGCAAATTCTCTCAAACTCTTCTTGATAAGCTTGGACCGTGGTCCATTGAGTTATCTTAGTCAAGATTGCTTAGAAGTTTTTATACTTAGTCGGACCAAATCTAGTACATAGGGCGGACGCAAGCTCATCCTAAGATGGAAATGGTTGAGTTCGTTTCGCCGCTTGGAACCATTTTATCGCGACATCCTCCAAGTGGAATTATAATTCTATTAGGCCAATCTCTGGTCGTGGGTTGCTCAAGCCCTAGTCTTGGTGCAGGCGGTTCATGCCAGGGTCCACCTTGCTTTGTTTCGGGGCAAACCCTAGCAGCAGGATGCTTGGTCCAAGCCCTAGACGCAGGTGGCCTAGACCAATCCCTCGGCGTCGTTGGGTCAGACCAAGCCCCCCTAGCTGTTGGATGGGGTTGAGTTCCAGTGCGCCGATCTCCGTTTCATGCACCTAACCCAAGTGGGTTCGTCGATTGGTGTGCATGCCCAAGGGATGGGCCCAAACCCTACGACATCCTGCTCTTCAACCGGTTCGACGCGCATTGGTTCGGGAGCTACAACACTCCTCTCTATTCGTGCTCATAGACTCCATTCACCACGAAGTTCGTGAATACCGGACAGCATCTCTGCCATGAGTGCTTCTACTCATTGCGGAAATCGAGTTGTATGGTGCAAACTTGAGCCCCTACAAATGGGCCCATCTTCATGTATGGCAATGTCCTCGTTCCCCGTGTCGGTCCCTCCCTTCTGCCACATGACGGGGGGCCCCTCTATGCCACCAGCTCCATGACCCGTTGGTTCGGACCATTACCTACCCAAGCCGTAGTTGGCTCAAGCCAATCTCTGGCCGCGGGTCACTTAGGCCCTAGCCTTGGTGCAGGAGGTTCATGCAAGGGTCCACCCTGCTCTGTTTCGGGGCAAACCCTAGCCGCGGGAGGCTCAGTCCAAGCCCTAAATGCAAGTGGTCTCGGCCAAGCCCTGGGCGCCGTCGGGTCAAACCAAGCCCTAGATGTCGGATGGGGTCAGACTAACCCTGGTGGGTTAGTTCATTGGTGTGCGCACCCAGAAGATAGGTCCACCCCAAACCCTACGACATCCTCCTCTTCAACCGGTTCGGCGCGCATAGGTTCGGGAGCCGCAACGCTCTTCTCTATTCGTGCTCGTGGAGTCCGTTCATCACGGAGTTCGCAAATAGCGAACAGCATGTCTGCCATGAGTGCTTCTACTGATTGCGAGGATCGAAGCACCTCCAGCTGAGCTGTCAAGGGTGGTGGGGTTGGCGGTTCAGGCGCCAGTGGTGGGTCCTTGACCGTAGAAGTCTCACTAGTTATTCTTGCCACCATCCCTCATGTGATTATCATCTAGTCTGAGGATAACGGTGGCTCCGATACCAAATTGTTACGAGCCACTAGAGACGATCCGCAACAAGGGAATGTAGGCCTTGATTAGGGTGAATGATGGTAGATGGAGAGAGTGGAAGGAGGGCTGATGGCGGTGGTGGTGGTGAGGAAGAAGATGGGCTGCGATGGTGGTGGTGATGGTGAGCAAACTTCTCGTCGCTGTAGAAGTACAATGTCCTCCCTTCTGCCACGTGACGGGGGGCCCCTCTATGCCACCAGCTCCATGACCCGTTGGTTCGGACCATTACCTGCCCAAGCCGTAGTTGGCTCAAGCCAATCTCTGGCCACGGGTCGCTCTAGCCCTAGCCTTGGTGTAGGAGGTTCATGCAAGGGTCCACCCTGCTCTGTTTCGGGGCAAACCCTAGCCGCGGGAGGCTTAGTCCAAGCCCTAAATGCAAGTGGTCTCGGCCAAGCCCTGGGCGCCGTCGGGTCAAACCAAGCCCTAGTTGTCGGATGGGATCAGACTAACCCTGGTTGGTTAGCTCATTGGTGTGCGCACCCAAAAGATAGGTCCACCCCAATCCCTACGACATCCTCCTCTTCAATCGGTTCGGCACGCATAGGTTCGGGAGCCGCAACACTCTTCTCTATTCATGCTCGTGGAGTCCGTTCATCACGTAGTTCGCAAATAGCGAACAGCATGTCTGCCATGAGTGCTTCTACTGATTGCAAGGATTGAAGCACCTCCAGCTGAGCTGTCAAGGGTGGTGGGGTTGGCGGTTCAGGCGGTGGATTTATCCTCTCGAGTAGTCCTCGCCAGTGGTGGATCCTTGACCGTAGAAGTCTCACTAGTTATTCTTGCCGCCATCCCTCATGTGATTATCATCTAGTCTGAGGATAACGGTGGCTCCGATACCAAATTGTTACGAGCCACTAGAGACGATCCGCAACAAGGGAATGTAGGCCTTGATTAGGGTGAATGATGGTAGATGGAGAGAGTGGAAGGAGGGGTGATGGCAGTGGTGGCGGTGAGAAAGAAGATGGGCAGCGATGGCGATGGCGGTGGTGGTGGTGAGCAAACTTATCGTAGCAATAGAAGCACAAACCATTGGCCCTCCTTTCCTCAATTTGTGCCAGCGTTTGGCATCGGGAGAAGCTCTTCCGTCGCCCTCCGAAGTTGGTGTGAGGAGCACTAGGTGGAAGGGACTTCTCGTCTTGACGCCAAGTGGGAGGACCAAATCCAGGATTGCTCGATGGAGCCAACTGGGTTCCTCTCCAGTCCATAGGGCTCCATGGCACCTTGGAGCTTCATCATAGCCCCTTGACTTCTCCTCCGTCCTGGCTACTATAGAAAATGCCTGAAACAATGTCCTCATGGCCTTGACCTCCACTTGTATGTTGGACCTGAGTCCACTGACGAAGGTGCTGCAAAGGTCTGAATCTGACCAACCCAGTACGCGATTGCAAATTCTCTCAAATTCTTCTTGATAAACTTGGACTGTGGTCCGTTGAGTTAGCTTAGTCAGGATTGCTTAGAAGTCCCTATACTCACTCGGACCGAACGAAGTACATAGGGTAACGCAAGCTCATCCCAAGACAGAAACAGTTGAGTTCGTTCTATTGCTTGGAACCATCTGATTGCGACATCCTCCAAGTGGAATTAAAACTATTAGGACCTTTTGGTGGTTTCGGGTCCCTTGGTAGGAACTAATCCAGTCGATAGAGCCAGTCTATTGGATAGCCTCCCACGAGCTTGGGGAAATCGAGTCATTTGGTCCAAACTTGAGCAGCTATAGATGGCCCAGCCCGTCTTCATGCATGGCATGTCCCTTCTACCACATGGAGGGGGGTCCCACTATGCCATCGGCTCTATGACCCGTTGGTTTGGACCCTAGCTATAGGTGACTCAGGCCAATCTCTAGCCACAGGTCGCTGAAGCCCTGGCCTTTATGCAGGTGGTTCATGCTAGGGTCCACCCTGCTCTATTTCAGGGCAAACCTTAGCTGTGGGAGGCTCGGTCCAAGCCATAGACGCAAGTGGTTTGGGCCAAGCCCTAAGCGCCGTCGGGTCAGACCAAGTTCTAGCCATCAAATGGCATGGAGTTTTCAGTGCGTCGATGTCCATCTCGTGCACCTAACTCTAGTGGGTTCGTCCATTGGTGTGCACGCCCAAGGGATGGGTCCACCCTAAACCCTACGACATCCTCGTCTTCAACTAGTTCGACACACATAGGTTTGAGACCTGCGGCACTCCTCTCTACTCATGCTCGTGGAGTCCGTTCATCACGGAATTTGCGAATAGACAGCATCTCGATCATGAGTGCTTCTACTAATTGCAAGGATTGAAGCACCTCTAGCTCAGCTGTCGAGTGGGGTTGGAGGTTTTGGCGGTGGACTTGTGTTCTCGGGTAGTCGTCGCCTATGGTGGATCCCTGACCGTAGAAGTCTCACCGATTACTCTTGCTGCCATCCCTCATGTGATTTTCATCTGGTTCGAGGATAACGACGGCTCTGATACCAAATTGTTACAGGCCACTAGAGACAATCCGCAACAAGGGAGTGTAGGCCTTGATTAGGGTGAATGATGGTAGATGGAGAGGGTGGAAAGAGGGGTGATGGCGGTGGTGGTGGTAGTGGTGGTGGTGGTGGTGGTGGTGGTGAGGAAGAAGATGGGCAGCGATGGTGGTGGTGGTGATGGTTAGCAAACTTCTCGTCGTAGTAGAAGCACAAACCCTTGGCTCTCATTTCCTCGATTTGTGCCGGGGTTAGCTGTCGGGAGAAGTTCTTCCATTGCCCTCTGAAGTCGATGAGAGGAGCACTAGGTGGTAGGGATTTCCCCTCTTGACACCGAGTGAGATGACCAAATCCAACATTACTCGATAGAGCCAGTCGGGATTTTCTCCAATCCGTAGGGCTCCATGGCACCTTGGAGTTTCATTGTAGCTCCTTGACCTTCTCCTCCATCACGCCCGCTGTAGAAAATGCCTCCAACAATGTCCTAGGCCTCATGGCCTTGACCTTCGCTAGTATGTCGGACCTTAGTCCACCGACGAAGGTGCTATAGAGGGTTGGGTTTGACCAACCCGATATGCATAGACATGATCAAACGGCCCAGCCCGCCCGTGCCCGGCCCAGACCTGGTCTAGGCCCGACCCGGCCCGAGCCCGAACTACCCATGGGTGGCACGGGCCAGCCCTTTGCCCGCCCGACCCGGCCCGAAAGCCGAGCGCCCGTTTGGCCAGTAACTAGGCCCGCCCATTGCTACAGTACTTTTTGCCCGTTTACTACAGTAATTTACCACTGCTACAGTAAAAAAATTTTGGTATTATACCGTTTTGCATTATTTTAAGCACACCTTTAAAAATTTTTAATTTATTTTAATTTTTTTAAATGGAGGAATATAAATATTTTTTAAAAAAAATAAGCTAATAGTTATAAAATTTCTAAAAATAGCTAAAATATGGGTTGGGCTGAGTGATTGGTGGGTCGGGCCGGCCCAGCCTGACCGACTAGCCCGATCTCTCACGGGCCGATGGGCGGTAACGGGCTAGATTATTCTAGCCCGGCCCGAGTGATTGGTGAGTCGGGCCGTGAACAAATACTTTAGCTCGGTTGACCCGAAAAGCCCGGCCCGGCCCGCCCGATGATCATATCTAGGTATGCAGTTACAAATTCTCTCAAACTCTTCTTGATAAGCTCAGACCGTGGTCTGTTGAGTTAGTTTAGTCAAGATTATTTGGAAGTCTTTATACTTAGTCAGACCGAACCAAGTACATAAGTTGAACGCAAGCTCATCCCATGATAGAAACAGTTGAGTTCATTATGCCGCTTGGAACCATCTGATTGCGACATCCTCCAAGTGATATTATAGTATTTTAGTGTAACAACCTATCCTAAAAAAAATCAAAATCTGTTATGGGCACGACGTGGCTGGCCTCGTGCCCATGCCAATGGGTGCAGCATGGGGGTGCCACACACCCCCTAGCATCGTCGCAGCCAATCGGCTGCGGCCAGCTGGCCACGACTACCGCCAATCCCCCCTACCTCTCTCTCTCTCTCTCTCTCTCTCTCTCTCTCTCTCTCTCTCTCTCTCTCTCTCTCTCTCTCTCTCTCTCTCTCTCTCTCTCTTTCCCCTGCTAACATCGGCATGTAGCCGCCGCCACCTCCACTGACACAGTGAACCTCCTCCCTCCTCTCCTTGGGCTTGGGCTCACCGAAGCCGAGCTGCCGACGAGAGGCCGGCCGCTAGTGGCCAGTGCCCTCCCCACCGACGCTAAGTCCTCCTCCTCCCTTCTTTTCTTTTCTTCTTCTCTTCTCTTCTTTTCCTTTCTTCTTTCTTCTTTCTTCTTCTCCATTCCCGGTTCCTCCTCCTCTTGCTACAACAGTGTTGTAGCAAAGAGGATTATTTTTTTATATATATAATTATTTTCTAATGTTAAGTAAATTAGTTAGTCTATTTAGATAATTAATTATTTTGATAATTTACACTCACTAATATAATTTTACTAAGTATTTTTAGTATAATAATTTATAAATTTTAATTATAAATATTGCCTATAAATTTATTTATAGTTTAGTTATTGTTTATTAGATTAAAATATGTAGTCTCATTCATAATAATCTTACATTTATATTTATTTTTTATATAACTATTTTTAATATATTATTATTGTCTAACAGTTTGTATAAAATGGAATACTAGACTTGCATATTATTTTTGTATAATAAGATAATGACTATTTTGAGTATAATTAATGATTAATTAAATAAAAGCAGGTATTACAAAATAAGTGTTAATAATATTATTTTTTTATAATTATATTTTTATTAAATCATATATATATAGTCGTCTTTGGTTATTTATAAAACGGAGATAAATTACTATTTACTTATTACTTATTCTGTAATTAGCAAACTAGGATTTTTAGTAAATAAATATAAATTATGTTAATAGCATATTAATATTATCACAATTAAATTTATCCTATGAATCTAATCAATTTTAAACATAATAAAATATTATATTTTACTCGAACGGATTATAATCGGATAAACAACTAACATTATTTTACTTAAACATTTTCAGACTCCGAACCCCCTTATTTGAGACCCCGTGGACCTTGCTAGTGATGTGTTACGGTTGATTGATGGACATGAGGGATAGGTGTGTTGGATCTTCTGATCAGAGATGAGTCATCTTATCTCCTAAACGTCTTTCTCAAATTAGGTTATATTATATATTATGTACATACATGTTTTGGCCTCCAGTATGATTATATAACTTTATCTAGAGATGATTTCAGTCAAGCATATTTTTATCATGCATATAATTATGCTAATCTTGGATATGAGTATGATGATTATAAATAAAGATGATGAGAGATGATTATACTATTATAATTTTATGTCTAGTTGATCTATAGAATAAGTATGCATGTAATAGATTAACATGGTTATATATATATTGACTACATGATTGAAGACTGCATTACATCATTTTTTTCTTGGCTTCTTTACCATCTAAATTCATATTATACATTGACTTGTTATTGTACTGGATATATGCATATGATCTGTCATTTAGAAGGAAAGTATGAAATATGATTGATATGATAGTTGATAGAAAGCGTGAGGATACTCGAGTGGGTGTGAGGATTAGGACGCGTTTGGTGGATGATTGATCGCTCGACATAGTCACAATCCTGTTGGCCTTACGTTTGAGATCGTCAGTCTATGTGGACAGCAGACATTCAGACACATACCGTTCGCTAGGGCATATGTGGCAAGTTATCCTCACAAGGTTTCTATCAGCTAGAAGGGTGCCCGGTTTGGATGGAT
Organism: Typha angustifolia; assembly: GCF_048772165.1. NCBI lineage: Eukaryota > Viridiplantae > Streptophyta > Magnoliopsida > Poales > Typhaceae > Typha > Typha angustifolia. The sequence continues at coordinate 9,771,556 of NC_133245.1, forward strand.
GTTGACTGCGAGTGGCAGGATATAGTTATATTTGAGATACTCTTTGTGGGTAGTAGAGTATGCTCTGAGCCTTTGGGCATGATGTTGAGACCAGGTACCGGCTGTTGACTGTGCACAGTGGGTCTAGTAAGATAATGACATATAAATATGACATTGATGACTAAGATGTTGAGAAATGCATATGATTTCATTATAATCTGATTATCTGATTATTGAGTGGTCCATATACATCATATATGATTGTGTTTGGTACAATAACATGGTCATGGTCGGCATGCATCATGTGTCATATTTGAGAGAGAGTTATGATGATAGTATGACATGGTGATCTGTTTATTTATTATCGAGGATTATAAACTTTTATCAGTTTATGACATGTTATTCACTTTTTATTTATATATTATTGAAGATACATTCATATATTCATTCATGAAATGATGCTCTTTCTAATTCATATTATCTAGTACATGATTTACTCTCTATTTGGCATCACTAATTCGGGGTAAGGTCTATTCACTGAACCTTTTGCTCATGACTCTCTTTATTTTTTTTTTCTAACCCCCTCAGATATGTAGTACATGAGGCAATTTGAGAGATCCCGAAAAATTTTAGATTGATGAGGTGAGCTATAGGTGCGAGAGAGTATAAATGATAATTTGTATAGAAATTGAGTTATATCGTTGTTTGTTATATTTATACTTTATTGTATCATACGGTGATTTGTATAATACATATCAGATTATAGTGTACTTGTAATGCCCCCGATCGGCACGAGCACGTGCATGCCCATGTGCCCACATGGCATGCGTAGCGGTGCACGTGATAAGTCGGGCGGGGCCCGTCACACACAGATACTCTCCTGTGCACATACCCTATCATATGCTAAGAGTATCTCTAGAGATAAATCATACCCTGCCATACGCTAAGGGTATCTTAGAAGAATAATCATACCCTGCCATACGCTAAGGGTATATCAATGATAGTTGTACTATGTCATACACTAAGAGTACAACCATCAGCCATCACCATACTCTGCCATACACTAAGAGTATGTCCAATACCGGTCCGGATCAGATACCGTTCTAGCCATCACAACATATCACATCATATACACATGTATTTTTTATGATTTTCTATATATGATAGATTATATGCATATCCAGTACTACAACAGATCATGCAACTTAGGAATTTAGGTGGTGAAGAAGCCAGTAGAAAAATGATGCAATGCCAACTCCAACCATGTATCTAACACATATATACTCCTGCTAATCTATCATATGCATACTCATGATAGAGATCATCCCAACATAAAACCATAACAGTATAATCATCTTCAATCATCTCTATATATCACCAATATACTCATATCCCAAATCAGCCTAATCAAATGCATGATAAAATATGCTTGACTGAAATCATCTCTAGATAAAGTCATAATCATGCTGGAGGCCAAAACATGCATGTACATTGTAACACCCCCGCTCGGCACGGGCACGTGCACGCCCACGCGCCCACACGGCACGCGCGGCGCACGCGATAGGTCGGGCGGGGCCCGTCACGCACAGATACACTCCTGTGCACATACGATCATGACATCATCAAATAACACCTGCTAACATATCCATGATCACATAATCCATCACCAAATAAATCATACTCTTAACCAAATAAACCTGTTAACATATGAATATCAAAATACACAATAATACACACTAGACCGCTACATAATCTAGCAGGACCCACACAGGCCACAACAAACCATCAAGATACAACTAAACAACTGATACAAGAGTACACTATGATTCGACCTGTATTATACAAATTATCGTCTAATACAATAAGGTACAAATATAACAAACAACGATACAACTCAATGCCTGGTTAAACTATCTTCTATACCGTCTCGCATCAATAGCTCACCTCATCATAACTCTAAAATATATTCTCCAGATATCTCAGGTCGCTATCACGCACCACAGATCTGAGGGGTTAGAAAAGAAATAAAGAGAGTCATGAGCAAAAGGCTCAGTGAATAGACCTTACCCCGAATCAGTGATGTCAAACAGAGAGTAAATCATGTACTGGATAATATGAATCAGAAAGTACCATCATGTCATGAATGAGTATATGAATGTATCCTCAATAATATATAAATGAAAAGTAGATAACACGTCATAACTGATAAAAGTATATAATCCTCGACCATGAGTAAACAAATCTCCATGTCATCTATCATCATAACTCTCTCTCAAATATGACACATGATGCATGCCAATCATGACTATGCTATGATATCAAATGCAACCATATATAATGCATATTGACCACTCGATAATCAGGTAACCGAATGATAATGAAATCATATGCATTTCTCAACATCACGATCATCACCGACATCTCGGTATAATATCATCATACTAGACCACTGTGCACAGTCAACACCCGGTACCCGGTCTTAACATCATGCCCGAAGGCTCCGAGTATACTCTGCCATCCGCAAGGAGTATCTCAAATATAACCATACCCTGCCATCCGCTAAGGGTATCAACATCCATCCAGACCGGGCACCCCACATAGTTGATAGAAACCTCGTGAGGATAACTCGCCACATATGCCCTGGCGAACGGCATGTGTCCGATTGTCTGTGCGCACAGACTCAACTGACCTCGGACATGGGCCACGAGATATCGCATATCAGCGACCATAATCATCAATCCAGGCACCCCTAACCCTGGCGCCTACTCGGGTATCCCCACGCTTTCTATCAACTATCCTATCAATCATATTTCATGCTTTCTTTTTAAATGACAGATCATATGCATATATCCAGTACAATAACGAGTCAATGCATAATAGGAATTTAGGTGGAACAGGAATCAAGAGAAAAATGCTGCAATGTAGTCTCCAACCATGTATCTAACACATGCATATTCTCGCTAGTCTATCACATGCACACTCATACTAGAAATCATCTCGACATAAAATCATAACAGCATAATCATCTCCAATCATCTCTATATATCACCAATGTACTCATATCCCAGATCAGTCTAATCAAATGCATGATAAAATATATGCTCGACTGAAATCATCTCTATATAAAGTCATATAATCATGCTGGAGGCCAAAACATGCATGTACATAATATATAATAAATCCTAATTTGAGAAATGGATCTAGGGGATAAGACTACTCACACTGATCAGAAGATACAAACCACGTATCCCTTACATCCGCCCATCAACCGTGTGACACTTCTCGCTAGCAAGGACAACGGGGTCTCAAATAAGGGGTTCGGAATCTGAAAATATTTAAGTAACATAAAGTTAGTTGTTTATCCCATTATAATCCGTTCGAGTAAAATATGATGATTTATTAGATTTTAGAATTTCTACTTAATTTTATAATTGGCTAGATTTTTATTATAAATAAAATATAAATATAGATAAAAGCCTAATTATAATTAAATTATATCTTGATTAATTGGGGATTATGTAGTCATTATCTTATTTGTTACAAACTAATAATGTATAACAAATTAATAGAATTACTAAAAATGTAGATCATAAGAATATTAGAATATAAATCTAATAATTATAATTTACAAATCTATCTATTAATCTAATAGATATGTAAATAAATAAATAAATAAATATAAGTATTACATATATTTATACCTAATTAATCATTAATGATAAAAATTATCATTAATAAAATTATATTGAAGGATATATAATATTATTAACATAGTTCATGTCTAAATAATCTATTTACATTAATTAAGAAGAAAAATACCTAAATAAATAACCTAAATAAACTAATTAATTAATAAATTAAACACATCTGCCATCAGTGCTGGGCCGAGCCCAACACTGTGCAGAAAGAAAGAGAAGGAGCTGAGGAAGAAGGAGAAAAAGAAAGAAAGAAAGAAGGAAAGAAAGAAGAAGAAGAAGAAGAGGAAGAAGAAGAAGAAGAAGAAGGAGAACAGAAGAGAAAGAGAAGAAAGAGGGGAGGTGAGGGAGGCGGTTGCGGACCCGGGTCGGCGGGGAGGGCACCGGCCGCTGCTGACCAGCCAGCGGCCGGCCTCTCGCCGGTGGCTCGGCTCCGACAAGCCCACCCACGGGCAAGAAAGAGAGAGAGAGAGAGAGAGAGAGAGAGAGAGAGAGAGAGAGAGGAGCTCACCGGTGCTCGTGGAGGTGGCGACGGCGACGACCGGCCTCGACGAGAGAGAGAGATAGAGAGAGAGCCTCAAGAGAGAGAGAGAGATAGAGAGAGATAGAGAGAGATTTAAAGAGAGAGAGAGGGAAGGCGGTGGAGGAGTAGTGGCGGCGCCGGGGCCCGCCGGGGCCCACCGCGGCCAGCTGGCCGCAGCCGCAGGCGCGTGGCGTCCCACCAAGCTGCATGAGCAGCTGGCATGGGCACGAGGCCGGCCACAGTGTGGCCGGTCGCGTCGTGCCCATGATTTTTTTTTTTTTTTTTTTGGGGGATTGGGTTGTTACATACATAATATATAATATATCATAACTTGAGAAAGGCGTCTAGGGGATATGACTACTCACTGTTTGATCAGAAGACCCAATACGCATATCCCTCACGTCTATTGATCAATCGTCACAAATCACTAGCAAGGTCCATGGGGTCTCAAATAAGAGGGTTGGAATCTCAAAATGTTTAAGTAATATAAAATTAAATTACTTATTTATCCAATTGAGATCCGTTTGTGTAACATATGATGATTTATTAGGTTTAAAATTTCTTCTTTTGTTTTTATTAAATAATTTGATCTATATGATAGATCTAATTATAATAATATTAATATGTTATTATTCTAATTGTAGATTTATTTATAAAACTATAGTTTGCTAATTATATATTAAGTATATAATAGTCAATCTCTTTTGATAAAAAAACGTAAAAGAGCTACATGCATAATAATATAATTTAAAATATAAGCACCTATATTATATAATATTATATAATTATACTATAATTATTTTATCACTACTACCCTTACTTAGCAAATTAAGAGTTGCATATAAAATAATCTTTACTTAATCATGTAATATAAACATTAAGTAAGCCTACTATTATACTACACGGATAATAATGTATAATAAGTTGTACATATATATACCTAATTATAAAGACATATATTAATCTAATAAAAATATATAAATTTAAAAATATATTTATGTAGAAATATTTATAATTATAATTAACTGAAATTACACTCATTATGCTTATCTAATAACCATGTTACTAAATATATCTATTCTTGAAAAATTAAACTAAAAATCTAATTTTGATTAACAAAATAACATAATTAATTTAGATATGTGTTTTATTGCCAGAGATAAAACGAAGAGAGGAAAAAGGAGTAGAGGAAAAGAAGAAGAAGAAGAAGAAGAAGAAGAAGAAGAAGAATAAGAGAAGGGAAGGGAGGGAGGCTCACCTAGGCTACGGCGGTGGCGGCAGCGATAGCGACAGGCCGGCGTCGGTAAGAGAAGGGAAAGAGAGCTCGAGAGAGAGAGGTGATTGAGAGAGAGAGGAGGGTAAGAGAGAGAGAATGAGAGAGTTAGAGAGAGAGAGAGCACTAGAGAGAGGTGATAGAGAGAGGGAGAGAAAGAGAGGAGGGTAAGAGTGAGTTAGAGAGAGAGAGCACTAAAGAGAGAGAGAAGGCGGTGAGGGGTGCGGTGGCGATGACGGTGACGGCGAGAAGCCGTCGGCGAGGAGAGAGAGAGGTGATAGAGAGAGAGAGAAAAAGAGGAGGGTAAGAGAGAGAGTGAGAGAGGGAACGAGCGAGTTAAAGAGAGAGCTATAGAGAGAGACGGTGAGGGGGGGTTGCGGCGGCGACAGTGGCGGTAGGCCGGCGTCGGTAAGGGAAGGAGAGAAAGATAGAGCTCGAGAGAGAGAGAGAGAGGTGATTGAGAGAGAGAAGGGTAAGAGAGAGAGTGAGAGAGAGAGAGAGAGTGAGAGAGAGAAAGGCGGTGAGGAGGGGGTGCAGCGATGGTGGCAGCGACGACGGTGGTAGGCCGGCGTTAACGAGAGAGAGAGAATAGGTGAGAGCGAGAGGGAGAGAGATTTAGAGAGAGAGATTATTATTATTTTATTATTATTTTTATTTATTTATTTATTTATTTGGGTTATTATAGTACTTATGTATTAGTTGTTTAGTTGTATCTTGATGGTTTGTTGTGGCCTGTGTGGGTCCTGCCAGATTATATAGTGGTTTAGTGTATATTATTGTGGACTTGAATATTCATATGTTAATAAATTTATTTAGTTGATGGTATAATTTATTTGGTGTTGGATTATATGAGCATGAATATGTAAGTATTATTTGATGATATTATGATTATATGTGCACATGAGTGTATCTGTACTTGACGGGCCTTACCCATCCTGCCGCGTGAGTTGCACATGCCATGTGGGCATGCGAGTATGCACATGCCTATGCCGGGCAGGGGCGTTACAATTAGGACCTTTTGGTGGTCTGGGGTCCCTTGGTAGGTGAAGAACTGATCTGATCGATAGAGCCAATCTAGTGGATACCCTCCCGCGAGCTTGGGGAAATCAAATCATATGGTCCGAACTTGAGCCCCTACAAATGGCCTGTCTTCATGTATGGCATGTCGTCGTTCCCCGCTTCGGTCCCTTTTGCCATGTGGAAGGGTGGCCCCACTGTGCCATTGGCTCCTTAACTCGCCATTCTAGCCAATCTCATATCACTAATAGCTTCAGCGGAGTTCTATCTACAAGATAAGAACTAAATGATTCAACTTCTATAGTCGAACTCTTACTAACATAAAATATTTTGCAGACTGGCATCGAAAAGAAAAGCACCATCAAGTTAGTGATTGTCTATCTTATGTTACAAACCGATATGTAGTTCTCTATTTAGATCTGACAGAACTTCAAGTTGGTAGCAGAGTACTACGGACCCTACCAAATAGTGGATAAAGTTGGAGCCCTTGCCTACCATCTTCATTTGCCACAAAGAGTCCAGTCCAAAATCCACCGGGTCTTCCAGCAACTCATCCGCCATTTGTCACCGGAGAGCACTGACACTATAAGCTTGGTATTAGTTGATGCTGAAGGCGAATACCTTCACCTCCCTAAGAAGATCCTAGTTCGTCGGATGGCCAAATGGGGAAACTATATTGTGTCACAGATACTACTCTAGTGGCGTAATGCAGTATCGGAGGAGGCTAGCTGGGAGGATTACCACGCCCTAGTGGGTAAGTTCCCTTCTCTAGATCCTTGACGATAAGGATTTTAAGGCGAGCGCATTGTCATGGTCTCGACTAGGGAAGAGAAGTGGTGAAGCTAGAGAAGATGATAGTTTTGCATATACCCGTATCAGCGATACGAGGGATTGATTTTTACATTTCGGTCGTGCATTAGTCGGGTTGTTCCCGCCCATTAGTTTTGCATATAAACCCCGTTTTCCGATCATCGTGAGAGAAGGAGATCTCGGTATAAATATCAGAATCCCCAATTCAACCTGTATTGAAATTTCTCATAAATTAATGAAGAGCTACCTCTCTTAGCTTGGAGAAGGGGCAATCTCTCAATCCATTTCTATCAGGCTAGTTGTTGTGAAATCGAGTGCGATTCACCAATTAGATTGTTCTCCACTGTTCCTTCGATTTCAGATCGCAACAGACTCGCGACTGACCCTTCCCGGGAGGGAAGAAAAAGTGTTTGGCCGCCGCGATGGGTGGTTCTGCAAGGGCAGGGAAGCGGATCGCCGAGATGTCATGGGCTTCAACGCCGGGGGTGGGGTCGTGAACTGGATCTCAGGTCACATGGCAACCGCCACTTGCGCTATCCGCGACCGCCTCAAGCTAGCCGACCTAGTCATCGAAGTCCGTGATGCTCGAGTGAGCCTCTCTGCCATTTCTCTCCTCCTTTTTCTCCTTTCAGAAAAGTCTATTTTTTTTTTTGTTGTAGTTCAATTTGACTCTTGTTTGATAACTGTAGAATAGTCTATCAGTTGCTCGATCATAAGACTCTTAGAAGTGAAGACGTTCTTTTTCACGTTAAGAACAGTCTTCCATTATTCTAATCGCTGTAGAGTTCCTTATACGGTTGAGACAGCCAGCTGCCTGGTGCACGTGCTCTGCCAAAACATGGCATGGTTGGCCTTAGTGATTGGTTGGAGCTAAGCCTTGAAGGGAGAGAGAGTCCACTAAAGCACATTATCTTGAACCATTTGAGCAGGTTGTCAATGAAAACAACCCCACGTTGGGCATCAGTTAGTATGACAGTAAGACTTGCCTCTTTTCTCCAAAGTGGTTATAGGTTTGATCTACGGAAGCAACCTCTCCAAAAATGGGCTTAAGGCTCTGTAAGTGAACCAAATAATTTAATAAGATTCTGCATGTTAACTATCTTCCTTTTTTCTCCATTTATATATTCTTCTTAACCTAATAAGTTGAGTTGGTTCTATGTGGAAATTGGCTGACCAGACATTAGAAACTACAGTTGCTATTTGATGTTAAGGTCTGATAATCCTAGTTCCATCTCTTTGGGACATGGCCTGATGTAACTTTGGAGAACTGTGATGCTACATTGAGTTGAATAATTAGATTGTATGAATAACTGATTGATGAAAGAGAGGAGGGTAAGTCTTTTGGTGGAAATTGAATGGCAGCTTGAAAAAATTGAGAAGAAAGGGAAAGAGAGGAATGATCAAACTTCCATTCACTAAACCATCAAAAAGGCTGAAGATTTTATTTTTAATAGGACTATATAAAGAATGCTCTATGATAGAAGTTTATATAAACTAGTTGGTCATATTTCACCTGGAAATAGTGAACCTTTTCTAGACCCTGGTGACGTGTCAAGATGAATGGAAACTCAATGTTGGAAACAATTCTGAGTATTCCTACTCGTTAGATCCAATGTAAACCGTATGTCCATTTAGAATACTTTATATCTTGACTTTCTTGTTGTCATAATCATCTTAGCTTGATTGTGGATATACAAGGTCTGCTAGAGCACAATTGGAAATTCGGGAAGGCTTCATCATGATTTTGACAGATTTTTTAATTGAGCATCTAAATAGTGGCAGCAGTCTGAAAAACTTGGCAAGGATATATTAAGCTAGTTGGTAGATAGAATAATATAGATCATTTAGGCTGATGCATTATGTGAGGAACCTTTAAAAGTTTTTGTGTATCTAAATGATGTGGAAGGAGTTGGATAGCAACTTTTGATTTGTGTAATCTCTTTCATTTGTTGGCCAAAATATGGAGCAACTGTTGGGAAGTTCCTCTCTCTATATAAATGATGTTGATGAAGGAAAAGATGGGATTTACTTAATCTTTTAGGTAAATTTTTTATCAAGGCAAAATTAAGTCTAGTTGCTTAGGACAGAAAGTAACTTCTCTTTTTTTGAAATTCAACATCATTTGATTCTTCTATCAATAAATCCAATGGCCTAGAGGACATCAAAGCACTTCTCTTGTATGGACCCATCTTTGAGCTATTGATTTTGACATCTAAGATGTGGTGCTTTCATGATCAATTTTTTGGTTGAGGATCATTATCGCGTAATCTACTTCCTTCAACTTGGTTTAATAGTTTGAACATGACCTCTCATCCTGAATGAGAATGCAAGGAATTTTACCTTTGAATTCTATGTAACAATCAACTTCAACCTCTAGAAATTCTTAGATGTCTCTTGGTTTAAGCCAAAATCATACAAAGAGGTTCAAATCTGCAGCAGTCACAGTTTAAGGTAATATGCAATTCATGATCTATACTTTCAATCATTTTCTTAGACATGGAATAGTCTAATGAAGGACAAAGATATTACAAATTTAGAGGTTCATCTTCATCTAGTAGGAAGCCCATTTCCTTTAGGAAAAAGGAAAATCTTATTCTTTCAAAACTGTTGCCATGATATCTTTGTTTAATGAAGTCTGACCTAATGTTTGAGTGGGCATTGCCGTGGGTATTGTGATGAATCTTTGTGTTATCATCAAGTGAGGAATGGGACACTCATCGAGGCGCCTATCAATTGATATGACCAAGTATGGATGGCCGTGCTGGCGGCATACCGACACGTGGCACGAGGGGTATCGCACGACACCCCTCCTAATAGTTTCGTCGCTCATCATCGATCTTGTTGTTGAGCTACCCATTGTTGATAGGCGGACCAATTTGTTAGAAATGGGTCTACCTCTATTTGGGACTTAGGCACCCATGATCTCTTTGAATGTGGTGGAGTAGTATCTTGAGGATCGCATGACACATCCCATTTTTTTCGTCCGACTTTACTTCTTTCTTCAATCAGTCAGACTCAAGATCAGTTATATTTGATAATTGCTCTTCTAATTGTCATTGAAATTATTTCAATTGGATGGAAATTATCTTCAAGCTATAAGAATTTGGTTGATTCTTGAAGAATTGCTTAACTTATCTTTTCTCGATACACATCTTAGTTGTTGGATTGATATACTTTTCGCGCTAAGGATGACATAGAATTGAGAAAATTGTATAAATGGAAGCTAAAATGAATAAATGAATTGACTCAATTGAGAGAAGTGAATAAAATAAGTACTAAAAAGATGAGATGGAGAAAAGGTGAAATAGGGAGCACATTAATCAAATATTAATATTTTTTTACTAACAGAACTAAATATTTGATTGAATAGGAGAGTGCATATAAGAAATATATTATTGCTAACATTTATTAAACAAGATATAAAGTGGCTAACCTAAAAGAAGTGATTAGATAGAACGAAAGGCTATAATACATCTTTTACTTTTTTAAGATTTATAACCTGAATTTTATTATAAGATTTAAGTTCCGGGTAGCACATTCTTTACTTCTTGATATGTATAGTTTACTCCAAGGAATTCTACGGAATATTGCCAAGTGGTATTACAAAAACCAAGCATGCCCTTAATATTGACTAAATATGATGCGAAACAATGGGAACTGTTAGGATTTCTGAGATTATGGTGGCTGAAAAGGAATAAAGAGAGGTAGGGTTTCACATGTATACACCCAAATTAGAGTTTCACACCTAAAAATCACGATAGAAACAAATCTCAACCTTAACATCATAAATGAATAAATGCATAATAAAAACTTGTTACCTAGGGTTGTCATAATAATCGAACTGACTCGAGCTTGGCTTGATAATGCTTGATTAAGCTCGGCTCGAAAATGAGTTGAATCGAGCTTGATCTTCAAAATAGGATCAAAAATAATTTCAAGCCAAGCCGACTCGATCAAATAAGCTCGATAAGGCTCGATAAAGCTCAAAATAATTATTATATATATATATATATGATATGATATGAGTAATATTTTCTATACTATACTATAATTTTATTATATTCTAAGATTTACATAGGTGGATTATTATGAATTTTCATCTTATAGAGTTTAGTTCTAAATTTTGATTCTATTAGTTTATATTTTTCAATTAGGCCTTATTTTAAGCTTGATTCAAGCCTAAATTAAGCTTAATTTAATTCAAGCTTGATTAGACTCAAATTTTTGCTTGAATTGATTAATGTTTGAACTTGTTTATTGATCGGCTTGTTTAGGCTCAAGGTCAACTTAAGCTCAAATTAGCTTAAAATTGGCTCGAATTAAAATGATTTTAATTCAAGCTTGCTTAGAGCCAGGCTCGATCAAGCTCATCTCGATTACACCCCTACTATTACCTTCACAATCATCTTTGAGAGAAGGGTCACGCAATGATTGAGTGCATCGGTAGCTTAGTTTTCAACTCTAGATTTATGTCGAAGAGTGTATGTACAGTCCTGGAGAAACTTAACCCGTCTACTGTGTTTTGTATTATGTTTTTCTTTGGGAGTTGATGTACCAAAAGGCCTCATGGTCAAAAAATATAATAAATTCTTTTAGGAGCAAGTAATGCCTTTAATAGCGAAGAGACTAAACCATTGCATAGGAATAGTATTGTATCGCTGCCTAGTTTCATTCAGTTTCTCACTAGAGTGGGCAACCTGATGACCTTTGTTGCTTAGGACTCTACCTATACCAATACCTGATATATCACATGCAACCCCAAAAATCTTAGAAAAGTCGGGAAGGCGCATGACAGGAGCTTTTAATATTTTTTATTTGATTTCGTCAAATGCTTTGGTAGCGACTTTTGACTAACTCACTCTTCCTAAGGTAATCGGTTATTGAGGCTATGATGGTGCTGAAACCTTTAATGAACTGATGGTCGAAGGGCAGAGGGCAGCAAGCCAATAAGAACTTCTAACATCTCTCTCTTACAAATATAGAGACAACAAAAATTGATAAAAATTTAGAAATAGAACTTGAGTGGTGTTCTTGACAAGGTGAAGATGATTTGGGAGATGATGTTGACCGTGATAGGAAGATGGAGTAACACTGCAGCGATGATCGATGGGAAGTGAAGAAGATGAGAAAAAAGAAAAAAGAAAAATGGCAACATGGAGATGGGCATCGAGGAGAGGTTTTGGGATGATTTGAATCCTAAAGTGCCATTGCTCTAATACAAAAAATGGAGTGAAATAATAGGGATTGTGAGGGTTCTAGGGAGATGGTGGTTGGAAAGGAATAAAGAGAGATGGGTTTCACACCTCCACACTAAAATTAGGGTTTCGCACGCGAAACTCACAACAGAGGCAAATCTCAAAATTCTTCATTAATCCTAACCGAAAGAAAAATGGGTCTATATATAGATCTTACAATGATAATATGCAAATATCACCTTAAGCAACGGCAAAAAGCAATATAACTCTAAACACAAGAAATAAGCAAATACAACTCTAAATACCAGAAATAACCAAATACAATCCTAACAGTAGAAATGAACAAATACATAATAATAAAAAAATAACTCAACTAAATCTCTGCTGGGGAGATCATCAGTTGTCGGTTCTTCCTGTGCTAATAGACACACTCATATGATATGTTGGTGATATCCGTATCAAAATCCTTTGGCATTGATAGGGTTTCCGGCCCAAAACTGCCTAGTATTTAATTGTTTTAACTAGAGCAGCTTGCCTAATAATCAAGTGTTGCCTAGGTCGCACTATGAGAAGTGTAATATCCTCCTTTGATGTAAATGGCACTGCTTATTATTCACTTTGTACTCTTTCACTCTCTCTATTCTCTAGTCTCTCTGTCTGCGTCTCTGGAACTCCTTTTCAGCAACAGCTAATACCTCCAAATTGGGAAGTTATGCAATGCATGAGAGGCTGTGTCATACAGCATGATCCTTGTTGGCAAGATGCTGTCTTGTCCATGATGTTTTATTCTCTTTATTATCTCTTTATCCTTCTAAATATTTTCATCTTCCTATTGAGAACCTTCCAGAAGAGAATCAAGAGATAAATTTGTTGAAGTCTAGAACCATTTTGTTAGATCTTAGAATATTTATATATTCAGACAGCCATCCTATATTTGTTCATTTAGCACACTGTGAGAGAAAGGCTTATTTCCATTCTTGGATTCTGTAAACCTACATTTTTCAGCTGCCATCTACTGGGATATTTGGGGGGAAATGCAATGCTTGATCTGATGATTTCTCCAAGTAGCATTTATTTATGCCTGTGTATTTTGTTATAATACTTTCCTTTTCTCCTGGTTGATCCTTTGGTGGAATTCTGTGTATACTAAATGTAGCTTAGCTGCAGATTCCTTTGTCCTCTGAAAATCAGGACCTTCAAGGTGCTTTGGCTTCTAAGAGACGTATAATTGCTCTAAACAAGAAGGATCTTGCAAATCCCAATATTATGCATGTAAGTGGTTTTGGAATGTAGGTTTTAGCTATTGTCCTCCTTATATTAAATTATGAAGTAATCAATCTTAATTTTCATGTTAAGTTTCCTGTTCAGTTTTTTTATTTTGGCTTGAGTTCTTTATTCTTTTCTTCTCATTATAGTGTGTTTCTCTGATATCTACTCTCTTAAATTTTATTCTTTGCAGAAGCATGTTGTTTTCTTATTATGCAGCATTGGATTCACTATTTCGATTCGTGCAAACAAGATTGTCTTTCAATCAATGCACACAACAGAAGTTCTATTAGTCAGGTCAGCTTTCTGGTATCATATGCATATTTAAGCTTGAATTGGTTAGGTGCTATACCAACTAGCTATTTTGTGTCTAGTATAGGTTGTAGACAACTTGCTGTTAAAACACTCTTTATCTGATTAGTCACTCTCTGTCTTGGTCATTATTACTTATGAAGGTCATCTCTGCAGATTAAGAAAGACTTATAATACCAACTATATCAAGTCTATGGTAATATTACTACCCTAAATTAAGGAACACTTTTGGAAGCTAAGAAATAAGATTGGAATGGAGAGCTAGTACGCATAACTAAGTGTGGGGAGTGAACTGATCTTGGGAAGTAGAAGATCCTAGAGAACTTACTTCCTAATAAAAACTTATTACTTCCTATTTCCTAATGTTTGGTGAGACAGAGTGAGATTAGAAATTTGGAATTGTGAGTTTTTTACTTTCTATTGCTTGGTTGAGAAAAATGAAAAAAAATGGAAATTAGAACTTTAAAACAAAAATAAGAGTATTTGTTATTACATCCATAGCCCACCTAATGTTCTTTATTTGTATGCTTTATATTTATGTGTTTATCCTTTAGAAGCAATAGTTTTTGAAGCCTTGAAGGCACTTCAAGTTAATTGTTAACAAATATAAGTTAAAATTTTTAGTACAAAATATAAAAGAAATAAATACTATTAACTGAAAAGAATGTGTAAAAGCAAATGTTTTTTTTGTCTTTTTCAATCAAATTGATGAAATTTAATTATTAGTTGGGCTTGAGGGGTATTTAGAAATTTTTTTTAATTATCCACATAAAACCCTAATACGATTCAGGCTTCACCAATGTTGTCTCGAGCATGGATACATTTTAGGGATGTCATTTATTCTTGTTTTAGTGTTTAATTCAGAGAAAAATAAGTTTTCTGTATATTGCGTTCGAATGCGGGTGGAGTGCGTTCGAACGCGCTTGTGAACGCCTGCATTAGGTTCGTACATATAAAGAGTGCGAAATGTGCGTTCGAACACACCTACGAACGCCTACATCGCATTCGCACATATAGAGAACACAAAATGTGCGTTCGAATGCGATCGGGCGAGTTCGAACGCGGTCGGCGAAAATCTACTATTTTAGCCTCCTTCGACCAGCCAATCACCCTAGTCCTTTAGGGGTGGCCCACTCCTTCCCCTTCTTCCAATCTATCTATCACTTTGCTCTAACCCTTCCATCACCCATAAATCTTCCATCTCCACGTACTCACCGGTGTCACCCCATTAACGTCGGTCCACCAACCTTCACCAACACCAAGGATCTCGTGCCTCCATCCACGGATCCTAAGACGGACTTCCTGACGTTCGTCCACTAATCGGATGATATCTCGAGATTCCACCGTCCGATTCCCTAAAACTTGATTCATTGGAAAATTCTTTTCCGGGGCTACAATATATCAAAATTTCACGTCGATCTAATGGCTGAATCTTTCGGGATCTATTTTCAAAGTTTCGTATCAGATCCTGTCCAGATCTTTAAATCGGAATAGATCGAGCCTTGGCCAAAATGGGAAGTCGTATCAAGTTGGTATCAGAGCCACTATTTCTCGGACACGCGCTTCCTATGACGACAACCAGAGCCATGGCTGCACTGCGAGATGAGGAAGAAGAGATTCTCCCAATAGAGGAGGGGGAAACGGTTGCGGGAACTTCCACCTAAAGAACCGCCCGACCAAATCGGAATACGGAAGAGTCTAGCGTTTAAGCCATGTTTGGGTCTTTTTTCGAATAAATGACCATTAACAACTAAATGATGATGGAGATGATGCGGGAATTACGGACGAAAAGGGAAGCTATGGCGAACGGGAATGCACCATCGACCCCACGATGCGAGTCCACCCCAATGAACCCACCACCACCGGTTCAGAATTTGCAACCACAAGAGCCGCTGCTGCCACCACCCTATGGGCAGAGAGAAGCAAGGATGGTTTCACCAGGCTCAGTTGTAGGTGAGCCCATCTAATGAGCGAACCACTATGGAGATCGTCTTGGAGATCTAGATCCGTGGGCGGGGCAATACGAATCGGAACCGCGTCGAGTTAATCAAAATCAAAGGAGGGTTCATCAACCATTCATGGTGCATCCTCTGCCGGTTAGACAAGGATTTGGATATGATCCGGATCGAGACAACGGTGTCCGTGGGCAAATCGTGCGTCTCGAATTCCCCAAGTTCAAAGGTGGCGATCTGATCAATTGGTTGTATAGGGCGGAACAATTCTTCGCGTACCAGGGTACAACGGAAGAATATAAGGGTTAACTTGCGAGCTTCCACTTTAAAGATGCGGCGCTTCACTGGTTTCGAGCAGCCAATGCCTATGAGACGATTTGAAATTTGGGCCAACTTTTGCGTCGATATCACGCGGTGATTTGGAGCGCCGGGGTATGAAGACTTCGATGCTCTCCTCTCAAAGACGATGCAAAGGACTACGGTTGGGACATATCAAGAAGAATTTGAGAGGATAAGTAGCCGATGCCAACCCCCATGGACGGATCAGCAACTTCGCAGCACCTTTATCTCCGGGCTGCGGGGAGATATACAAGCTGACGTGAGGGCTTTAAGGCGTAGAATCTTAAAAGAGGTCTTTGAAGATGCGGTGCTTATGGAAGACAAACATCGAGCCATGAAGTTACACCTGAAACAGAATTGGACAAGCCAAGAAAGCCGCAATCCGATTCAATCAACCATAGCGGCAGGAAATATTACTGGCGTATCAAGAACCATTGCTGCAATGGTGCCTTCTCGAGGGCCCCCGAAGCCATCTCAAGATGTGAAATACGCGCCTAGAGTTCGGGACGAGCACTCAAACTGCTCAAGCGGAGGAACGAAGAGCCAAACGCCTATGCTTTCGTTGTGATGAGAAGTTTGTACCTGGGCATCGCTGCGCTAAACCAATAGGATTGGTGATGCTAATCGACGGATTGGAGGAGGCTGAGGATGATATTGCAGATGAAGATGAGGGTGTGGCTAGACAGCAAGGAGTAGCTGAGGAACGACCTGTGGAGGACATGATAGCCGAGATCTCCCTTTACGCCTATTTCAGAACAGTCGCACCAAGAACTTTGCGGGTGAACGGTGTAATCAAGACAACCATAGTGAGAATTTTGATCGACACCGGATCCACCCACAACTTCATTGACAAGAGGCTTTTTAGAAAAATTGGGCTTGAGTCGAAACCCATGGAACAGTCGATGTGACGATTGGAGATGGCACCACATTGCGGGCAGATTTCATTTGTGGAGGTGTGGAGTTGAAGGTGCAAGGCCAAATTTTCACATTAGATCTTTATCCGTTGGCTTTGCGAGGTGTCGACATTATTTCGAGAACTTAATGGCTTCGAAGCTTGGGGCTTGTGACATTTGACTTTACAAACCTCACATTGACATTTTGGAGGAATGACCGAAGAGTGTTGTTGGATAGAAGTCAACCGCTGTTTGAACTTCCAAACGTAGGGGACGCAAGGGAGCTTGCTTTTTTCTCGGTACCCACCTTTCCTTTTTTCTCAAATCTGCAGAGAGCTAGCACAGAGGATAGTGATCTGGTCTGACTCATGGAGGAGCTGATAGAGAGAACCTATTAAGCCACCCCGAGCACGAGGAGTGTGATGGGTTAGTACTCGAGCGCGGGCGGATCAAGGTACCCGCGGACAAAGAGTTACGAAGACTATTGATAGCATACTTCCATGATACTCTTATAACAGGCTATGAAGGGGTCTTACGTACCTACAAGTGGCTGGCCCAAAACTGTACATGGACAGCGATGAAGTTGGACGTGAAGAAGTATGAGTGAATGCCAAATTTGCCCACGAGTCAAATTAGAGACACTCAAGCCTAGCGGGCTGTTGCAACCATTGCCTATACCGGAGCATATTTGGAAGGAAATCTCCATGGACTTCATTGAGGGGCTACTGGAGGTTCGAGGACAATCGGTGGTGTTCGTTGTGGTGGATAGGCTGAGCAAATATGCTCATTTCATAGCATTGATGCACCCGTTTTTAGCGAAAAAGGTTGCTGAAATTTTTGTTTGGGAAGTGGCGCGTCTGCATGGGATGCTTAGGACGATCATGTTAGATCGGGATCGTATATTCATTAGCGAGTTTTGGTTCGAGTTCTTCAGATTGCAAGGGACTCAAGTTAACCTTAGTTCAGCTTATCACCCCGAGACGGATGGCCAAATCGAGGTGGTGAATCGCAGACTATAGCAATACTTGCGATGCTTTGTGGTGGACTGACCAAAGGATTGGTCAAATTTCTTCCATGGGCCGAGTGGTCATACAATACAGCTCATCACTCTAGCATCGGCATGACCCCCTTTGAGGTGGTTTATGGGTGCACTCCCCCTCCCCTGTCTTGTATGCCTACGATAGACTCGTGGCGGCGGATAGGACCGAGCTCGACTTGGAACTTACTGATCGAGATGAAACCTTAAGACGACTCAAGATTCACCTAGCAACAACCCAAAACCGTATGAAGCAGACTCATGACAAAGGCCGGCATGAGCGAGAGTTTGAGGTGGATCAATTAGTGTTCGTTCGAGCTTAACCGTACCAACAATCCACATTGAGGCCAATTTTGAACCAGAAGTTGGGTCAGAAGTACTATGGTCCGTACCGAGTGTTACAACAAATCGGTCCAGTAGCTTACAGATTGGACCTACCTAAGGGAAACAGGATCCATCCGGTTTTCCATGTATCGGTATTGAAGGACAAGGTTGCGAAAGCGTGGTGGATTGATATGATTCAGGCTTCACCGATGTCGTCTCGAGCATGAATACACTTTAGGGATGTCATTTATTCTTGTTTTAGTGTTTAATTCAGAGAAAAATAAGTTTTCTGTATGTCGCGTTTGAACTCGGGTGGAGTGCGTTTGAATGCGCTTGTGAACGCCTGCATTAGGTTCGCACATATAAAGAGTGCAAAATATGTGTTCAAACGCATCTGTGAATGCCTGCATTGCGTTCGCACATACAGAGAATTACCAATTTTGAATTATTTGGTTAGCCTCTAAAGGTGTGGATGGCAACCATGGAATCATTATTAAATGAATTGGGTTTTTTCTTGTCTTCTTCGTCTTCTTCTCTCCCGTTCCTCGGTGTCGCCACTTCTAGCCTCTCTCGACCGGCCAATCATCTTAGTCCCTTAGGGGTGGCAGCAGCCCACTCCTCCCTTTTTTTCCAATCTATCTATCACTTTGCCCTAAACCTTCCATCACCTATAACCTTCCATCTCCACGTACTCAACGGTGCTACCCCATTAATGCCGGTCCACCAACCTTTACCAACACTAAGGATCTCGTGCCTCCATCTACGGATCCTAAGATGGAGTCCCTAATGTTCGTTCACTAATCAGACGATATCTTGAGATTCCACTGTCCGATTCACTTGAAACTTGATTCGTTGGATAACTTTTTTCTGGGGCTACAACATATCAAAATTTCACGTCAATCTGACGGCTGAATCTTTTAGAATTTATTTTTAAAGTTCTGTATTAGATCCTATCTAGATTTTTAAATCTGACTAGATTGAGCCTTGACCAAAAGGGGAGATCGTATCAAACACCAAGGGTTTTAAAGGAGATAAATATAAATATTAATTTTAGAGGGGTATACATGTAAATAAGAGGTTTTAGAAGGGCATGCATGTGAGAAACAAACTTGAAATAGATAATATGGGTTAATATATAAAGCTTTTTAGGAACTTAATATAAAGCTTTAGGAACTTAGTGGTCACATGCTTTGCATGTGATTGGGAGCAAGAGTTGGAAAGTGAACTCTCCCTTTTCTAGAGGAAGTAGATTGGGTCAAAAATAAGTAAGTACTATGATTTAGGAGGAGAAAGATAATTGACTTTCCAACTCTTCACTTATTACAACCAAAAGACAAAAAGTGAGACAGTTTTTGAAACTACTTACTTTATTTGTGATAGGGTGAACTACGGAACGATCCCTTCAAGATCTGGATTGATTGTAGGAAGTAATTCGCGCAACTGAGGGAAAATATTCACCAAATATTTTCTCATAGTTAAAAAATTTCAAAATCAAGTGGGATCGATCCGTAATTCCCTAATCGACATTTTTCGTATTTACGCCCTTTGCAGATTTGAACTGCAACTGGGACGAAATCATGATATAGTGGGGATGAAGGTGGTGGTAACTGGTGGAGTGAATGAAAGGGTTATAGATGATAATGGAGATGAGGGTGGATGGTTGATGTAGTTTAAGGGATAGAGACGAAGGGAAAGAAGTGGTCGAGATCCCAAGGAAGAAGGAGGATTTGACAGACAAAGGAGATTAGAAGTTATGAGAGATCTTGCCAACGGTAGTGAAGAGGGAGGAGGGAGATTAGGATAGAGAGACTAGAGAGAGGATAGAGGAGGCAACTCCATTTAGTATTCTAATTTTGGCTGTCATCGATAGCTTTATAGAGGCTAGTCAACAAGCCGAAATAACAATTATTAACCTAATTCTAGTGGAGTTTTGCCGATTGCATTCGAACATACAAAAGTTATTCTCTATCGATGCGAACTTGATATAGGTGTTCGAACGCGGCATTCGAACGCGTCCGACTGCGTTCGAATGCACATTTTGTGTTTTCTGTTTTTGTAAACCTAATGCAGGCGTTTGCAAAGGCGTTCAAACGTGCTTTCTTCTGCGTTCGAACGCGACCTACAGAAAATTTATTTAAAAAAAAAATAACTAATGCAATAAGAAATGACTCTAACAAGGTGTATCAATTTGCCTCACTTCTCTACAATCATACGTACCATGTACAATACTATTATAGCATTAGAATGTTGCACACATAGAACCACTTAAAAACAATTACATTGCACACTTACAACTAACCAGTTTCATAGAATCAACTACTTGGAAAACAAAATACATGTCTCAGAAAATGTACAAATGTACACATGCATGCTGTCAGAGTTGTAAGAATTCCTTGTTGTATCAATGAAATTACTGTCGCATTGGTACACTAGAACTAAGAACTTACAATTACATGTCCCAACAAATGTACAAATGATACATTAAATCAAAATGCAACAATGTTTCAAATAATTCACATTTTTTGTCTAGTAGGTACATTTGTTTTTTACTTACTGCTAGCAGAATCCTTTATAAAGCCATTTGAGTCTATCTCGATTGTGCGTAATATGTTAATTCTTCATGTCCCTTTGTCTAAACCTAGACAAGGGAGTATGACACTGAATAATCTTCATATTCAAGAAGAAATACACCACAATTAGCGATAGCCTTTTGCCTTGGTATATTTACGATAGATATAACTTTCCAGCCCCTACCAAGGCATACTCCATGATTCTATAGATCATTTTACCATTTCATACTGTCACGACCCGAAATAGGAATCATGACCAGCCATGTATCTCAATATGCTTGAGATACACGAAGCCTTATTAATACTTTCTACGTGTACAATTGTAAAATAAATAAATAAAATAAAAATCTGGTTTATTAAATTTAAAACTAATTGCAATAAACATAAAACAATGTTAATGTTTTTGAGTCTCTAAACTAAATAAATAAAACTTCTAATCTAAAGCATAAAATCTAAAAGAGCGGAAAAGTAAATAGGTGAATCCTAAGTAGAGGTGGAGTCTGGGTACATCTCGCTCAGTTGCCTCGTCGACTATTATCTGAGATAGATAAATAAATACAAAAAAAAAATCCATGAGCTAACAACTATAGCTTAGTGAGTGGAATCCACTCGAAAACTAAATAAATTCTAAATTATATTAATGCTGAAAAAGATTAAACTAAAAGCAATAATATTCATAACAATTTGCAATAAGCATGCTCTTTAAATAATGACAATATAACAATAGAGAGTCACAACTTTTAACCTTGCACAACTTCAACGTATTTATATCTTTTCAATATTTATATTGTCATATGTCTCAATGGGTCTAAACCTTGTGGATCCACATCAACTAGTAGTCACCTCGAGATGACGCTCGGGACTTTTCTTCATAGCTGATGCGGTTATGGTCATTAGATGATATCACTATGTGATGAACACACTCTGTCTATTATACTAACCGTTAAGAGAAGTTAGAGTCACTTAGGAAATTTCTCATTCATCCTAGGACTGTTCCCTAACCCCGCCAGAGTCACCTAAGAAAGTCACCGCAGTGATCTGATTTAGGACTTTCCCCCAGACTTCTAGATAGACTTGAGTCACCACGGAAAATCGCAACCGATTTATACCGGGACTGTTCTTTAAGTCGTACCAATACTAGTCTCGTTTTTCTTTTCACAAATTTCAATATTTGCATGAAGTATGGTGATGCACTGAGTATAATGATTAAATGCACACAGAAAATGTAACAATTAAATTTTTGCACGTACGGATGAAATAATAAATTTGCACACAGAAAATTTACATGGTCTGACAAAGATACGAAATACAATAAAATAAATATGTGAATGAACCCACTCACCTGAGTCTAGGCAAGACAATTAAATCTCAAATCCCTAGCTCACGAGCTATAAATATCCACCTTTAATAATAAATAACAATAAAATTTTAATTAAAAAAATATATAAAAAATTCCTATAATTTAACTCAAAAATTAATAATTTGGGCTAAAATAAGACCAAATCAGTTGGGCTGGTTGGGCTGGGCTGCAATTGGCTCGCAGCCCACCCAACCCATACTTAAATGGATTGGGCCCAAGGCCCAATCCAATTAACTAATGGAACCGAGTCGGGTTCCTTGGATTTGGATCCAACCCGACCTGAATCCAACAACTTAAGGCCCAATCCATTTAAGTTGTTGGATTCGGGTCGGGTTCCTTGGATTCGGATCCAACCCGACCTGAATCCAACCACTTAATGGGAGAAGGTCAGACTCGGGTTGCTCGAGTTTGTCTTCTCCAAGTCGAAGAGAGAGAGAGAGAGAGGGAGAAAAAGAGAAAGGAAAAGAGAGAGGAAAAGATAAAGAAGAAGACGCCGGCGGCCACCACGACAACGGTTCACCGGCCGCACCCTCAGCTCCCCAACACCCACACGGTGACGTCGTCCTCGTGAGGTGGAGGAGAACCCGCGAACGGCGGTCGATCCCATGACCAACAGCGATTGGAGCCACGAGGGCTCCAACGGTGAACGCCCACGGTAGGAGGCCAACGGCAAGATGCTTCCAGATGGAGCCGATGAAGCCGAGAAACCCAAATTTAGGTATTTTCGCTATACCCTATTAATCTTTGATTAAATTTGAGGGGTGGGAGAAGGCTTATCAAGCAAAGAGGCCGATTCCACGGCATGACTCCATCGGTGAGGAAGAAGAAAGCGAAAGAGGGGAGGAAGAAGAGAGAGAAGGGGCTGAGGTTGTTAAGCAGAGAATAAATTTAGGGTTTAATTTATAGATTAAAAGAGATCAAATCTAATCCGATTCGGATTAGAGGAAATCTTCTCTGCGCCTCGTCGCGTGCCGGAGAGGGAGAGCGGAGGGGCTGGGCTGCACGTGCACCCTCCTATCTCAACCCCTAATTATTATTATTATTATTATTATTATTATTATTATTTTCTGGTCCTTACACATACCCTATGTAAATTGTACCGGCTTTGCTCAGCAAGGGCATGCGTGGCGCACGTGACAGGACGAGCGGGGCTCGTTTCGCATAGGTACACCTCTGTGCTCACATAATCCATCACAATAAATCATGACATTATCAAATTAGACCTGCTAACAAATCCATATTTATATCTACAACAATCATACTGGATAGCTACATAATCTGATATGGCTCACACAGGCCACGACAAACCATCAAGATACAACTAAAATCACTAACACATGAGTACACTATAATCTGACATATATTTTATAATTCATCTGATACAAAGGAGTAGAAATATCTAATAATGGTACAACTCAATATTTATATAAACTAATTTTTATATCGTCTCGCGTCTATAGCTTACCTCATCTTTATTCTAAAATATTTTTTCAGGATATCTCAAGTCACTATCACGTACCACATATTTGGGTGAGTTAGTGTAATGCCCCCGCCCGGCAAGGGCACGTGCTCGCCCACGCGCTCACACGACACGCGCAGCGTATGCGATAGGACGGACGGGGTCCGTCACGCACAGATACACTCTTGTGCACATACAATCATAACATTATCAAATACTACCTGCTAACATATCCATGCTGACATAATCTAACACCAAATAAATTATACTATCAAATAAACAAACCTGTTAACATATGAATATCTAAGTCCATAATAATATACACTAGACCACTACATAATCTGGCACAGCCCACACAGGTCACAACAAACCATCAAGATACAACTAAACAACTAATACACGAGTACACTATAATCTGACCTGTATTATACAAATTATCGTTTATACAATGAAGTACAAATATCAAATAATGGTACAACTCAAGATCTGGTTAAACTATTTTCTATATCATCTCACGTCTATAGCTCATCTTATCTTTCTAAAATATCTCATCAGGATATCTCAAGTCGGTATCATGTACCATATTATCTGTGGGGGTTAGAAAAGAAATAAAGAGAGTCATAAGCAAAAGACTCAGTGAATAGACCTTAATCCGAATCAGTGAAGCCAAACAAAGAGTAAATCATATACTGGATAATATGAATCAGAAATAACATCATGTCATGAATTAGTGTATGAATGTAACCTCAATAATATGTAATTGAAATGTAGATAACATGTTATAACTGATAAAAGCATATAATCCTCAACAATAAGTAAACAAATCTCCATGCCATAGTATCATCATAACTCTCTCTCAAATATGACATGTGATGCATGCCGACCATAATCATGCTATGATATCAAATGCAACCATATATGGTGTATATTGACCACTTGATAATCAGGTAATCAGATGAGAATAAAATCATATGTAGTTTTCAACATCTCAGTCATCAATATTATCTCTATATGTCATCATCATACTAGACCACTATGCATAGTCAACACCCGATATCCGGTCTCAACATCATGTCCGAAGGCTCAGAGCATACTCCGCCACCCGTAAGAGAATTTCAAATATAACCATACCCCGCCACCTGCTAGGGCATCAACATCCATCTAGACCGAGCATCCTTCCTAGCTGATAGAAACCTCGTGAGGATAACTCACCATATATGTCCTAGCAAACGGCATGTGTCCGAATGTCTGCTGCGCACACAGACTAACGACCTCGGACGTAAGGCCAACATGATCGCAACTATGTCTAGCGATCAATCATCCACCAAACGCGTCCTAACCCTTGTGTCCACTCGGGTATCCTCACGCTTTCTATCAATTATCCTATCAATCACATTTCATGCTTTCCTTCTACATGACAGATCATATGCATATATCTAGTACGATAATAAGTCAATACATAACAGGAATGTAGGTGGAACAGGAATCAAAAAAAAAATTATGCAATGTAGACTCCAACCATGTATCTGACACATGCATAATCCTGCTAGTCTATCACATGCACACTCATACTAGGGATCATCTCGATATAAATTATAACAATATAATCATCTCTAGTCATCTCTATATATCACCAATATACTCATTTCCCAAATCAGCCTAATCAAATGCATGATAAAATATACTTGATTGAAATCATCTCTAGATAAAGTCATATAATTATGCTGGAGACCAAAACATGTATGTACATAATATATAATATATCTTAATTTGAGAAAGGCGTCTAGGGGATAAGACTACTCACAGTCTGATCAGAAGACACGAACCACGTATCTCTCACGTTCGTCAGTCAAACATCAACTCATCATAAGGGTCCATGGGGTTTCATATAAGGGGGTTCGGGTTTTGAAAATATTTAAGTACCATGAAATTAGTCATTATCTAATTAGAATTAATTCAAGTAAAATATAACTGTTTATTAGGTTTAGAATCACTTCTCTTTTATTTTTTATTACATAACTAGGTCTATATTATAGATACGATTCAAATACTATAATTATATTATTATCATAAAATGCTAGTTATAACATAAGGCGAAAGGTTTGTTTCTTTTTATTTATAATATTCTAAATATATAATTATAAAGTAAAAGCTAAATAATTATAAATGAGATATAAGTATAGATAAGATCTATTTTTAATAAATTTATAATTCTTAGTCTATTTTGATTAATTAGAAGTTATATAGTATTTACTTAATTATGCAAAATAATTAATTAATTAATAAGACTAGTATTTTATTCTACACACGATAGTATATAAGAAATTGTTAAGATTACTTAAAATGCATATATTATGAATATCAGTACATAAATCTAATAATTATAATTTACAACACTATCTTTAAATCTAATAGAAAATATAAATACATAATTAAATAAAAATATGTATTACCTATATTTATGCATAATAGTTTATAACCTAGTTAATCATTAATTATACTAATTATAATTAATAATCATCATGTTGAAGAATATACATTATTATTAAAATAATTAATGTCTAAATTTATCTGCATTAATTAAGAAAGTAATACCTAATTAAATAAATAAACAAACATAAAATAAAGTAGAACAATGTCACCAGCCCAGCATTGTTGCAGAAGCAAAAGGAGCTAAGAGAGAACAAGAATGGAAGAAGGAAGAAAGAAAAAGAAAGAGAAAGAAGAAAGAAGGAAGAAGAAGAGGAGAGGAAGAAAGGAAGGGAGGACTTGGCGCCGGTGAGCCTGAGCCCAAGAGTGTAAGCGAGTGAGAGAGAGAGAGAGAGAGGAGAGGAGAGGAAGGAGGAGGCTCACCGCGTCAGTGGAGGCAGCGGCGGCTGCAGGCTGACGTCGGTAGGGGGAAAGAGAGACAGAGAGAGACTGAAAAAGAGAGATTTAGAGGGAGAGAGGCGGTGGGGGGTTGGCGGCGATTGCGGTGGCGCTGGGGCCCACCGTGGCCAGCTGGCCGCAGTCGGATGGCTGCGGCGACGCTAGGGGGTGCGTGGCACCCCCAGGTAGCTCCCCTTTTGCATGGGCATTGTGGCCGGCCACGTCGTGCCCATAACATTTTTTTTTTAGTTTTAGGTTGTTATAGTTAGAAAATAAATACAGTCATGAGCTAAAAACTCAGTGAATAGGCCTTAATCCGAATTATTGATGCCAAACAGAGAGTAAATTATGTACTAAATAATATGAATCAGAAATGAGCATCATGTCATGAATGAGTATATGAAAGTATCCTCAATAATATATAAATGTATGGTAGATATTATGTCATAACTGATTAAGTATACAATTCTCGACAATGTATAAATAATTCTCTATATTATACCATCATCATAACTCTTAAATATGCTACATATAATGCATGTCGACTATGACCATACTATGATTTTATAAATACAACTACATATTATGCATAATGACTATTCGAAAATTATGTATATTAAATAATAATGAAATCATATGCATTTTTCAACATCAGGATCATCACTGACATCTTGGTATAATATCATCATACTAGACCACTATGTACAGTCAATATCCAGTACCCGATCTTATAATTAGCCCAAAGGCTCAGAGTATACTCTGCCAACCGTTAAAGGTATCTCAATCATAGAATCATACCCTGCTAACCGTTAAGGGTATCATCATCATGAAGACCTGAGTACCCAATTAGTTGACTAAAAGCACATAAGGATAACTGATGCAGGACAGCGTCTCGATCATAGAGTTGAGAAGTAGGGAAAAATAATCAAATCCGTGGAATCCACCAATCCGGGTGTCGAAATCCACCGACGTTGGAACCCACCAACAAACACTCAATATACAAAAGCTCTCAAAATATTCATTAACTCATAAAAGATAATTACAAGCCTTTATATAGGCAAAATAAAGTAAAAGACAAAAGATAAAAATAGACCTAGAAGGTGACTAGTCACAACCCTCGTTAAGCCAAAGGTCCACAGGTGCAGCCTTTTTGTGCTTACGAGAATAAATGTGACGAAAAGTGGTGTCTCTACCAACTCTCCTAGGGTGGAAGAAACTCAACCCAATTGAGTGGCTCTGATAGTACTCCAAAATGTCAAGGTCAAGCTGCTGTAACTCCTCGCGAGTGATCCACGTATAATCAGACTGTGGACGCCTGTGCCATCGAACGAGAAAACAATGAACTCCTTTTACAGTAGGTGTTATTTGATCATCTAAAATAGTGTTTATCTTTTCTTGTGATGTGGATGGGAAATGAGAAGTGGGATGTGGCACAGTAGAAATGTCTAGAAGGGTAGTAGATGTATCATAGGGTTCTATGGGAATGTGCATAGGTGGTTGGTAGGTTGCTAGATCCTCAATATTAAAAGTACAACTAATGCCATAATCAGGGAGAATATTAATGACATAAGCATTAGCACTTACACGTTTCAGAACTTGGAAAGGTTCTGCACTACGGGCATGCAAAGTCCGAACATGTCTTGAAGGGAATCGTTCAGGTTTGAGACGAATCATAACATGATCTCCAACATCGAACTCCTTGGCACGTTTGTGCAAGTTGGCATGTATTTTATACTGGCGATTACTCGCCTCAATTCGCTTAGTGATCTCTTGATGCAAAGAATGAACATGATGCGCAAATGTTTCGGCAGATTTAGAGACTCTAGAATGAGATGACATAGGCAATAGATCTAGAGGTTTGCGTGCTTTAAAACCATGAACAACTTCAAATGGGCTCATACTAATAGACCTATTAATAGAGTTATTATATACAAATCGGGCGATGGATCTTGTAGCGATCTGGTGTTTGTGCAGCGATTGATCTGATGAAGAAAAGATGAGGCGTTGCGTAGAATCCAGACGATGGAGTGTCCATAAACTAAGAAATGATCTACTCTAATATCAAAGCTAATGCAGGATAATGTTTCGATTGTAGAGTTGAGAAGTAGGGAAAAATAATCAAACCCGTGGAATTCGCTAATCGGAGTGTCGGAATCCACTAACAAACATTCAATATGCAAAAACTTTCAAAATATTTATTAACCCATAAAAGATGATAACAAGCCTTTATATAGGCAAAATAAAGTAAAAGACAAAAGATGAAAATAGCCCTAGAAGGTGATTAGTCACAACCTTTGTTAAGTCAAAGGGCCACGGGTGCAGCTCTTTTGTGCTTACGAGAATAAACATGACGAAAAGTGGTATCCCCACCAATAACTCTCCATATATGCCCTGGCGAATGACATGTGTCCAAATGTATGCTGCACACACAGATTATTGACCTTGGACCTAAGGCTACAGGGTCGCGACTATGTCGAGCGATCAATCATCTCCAGGCACGCCCTAACCTTCGTGCTCACTCGAGTATCATAATGTTTTCTACCAACTATTATATTAATCAAATTTCATATTTTCTTTTAAATGACAGATCATATGCATTTTGTGCAGTACTATAACAAGTTATGCATATTAGGAATTTAGGTGGAAGAGGAGTCAAAAGAAATATATAATGCGATGAAATCTCCAATGGTACATGTATCACATGCATACTCATGCTACAAATCATTTTAACATAAAATCATAACAGTATAGTCATCTCTAATTATCTCTATATATCATCAACATACTCATATTTAAAATCAGTCTACTCACATGAATGATAAATTATGCTCAATTGAAATCATCTTTAGATAAGATCATATAATCATGCTGGAGGCTAAAATATGCATATATATATATATATATTATATAATATATTCTAATTTGAGAAAGACATCTAGGGGATAAGACTATTCACATTTGATCAAAAAATACAAACCACATATTTCTCTCATTCGTCAATCGACAGAGTCCACGGGGTCTTAAATAAGGGGTTCGAGATTCAAAAATATTTAAGTAGCATGAAGTTAGTCGTTTATCCACTTCGAATTCATTCGTGTAAAATATAATGATTTATTAGACTTTATTAATTAATCGGGTTTATATTATTAATATATAGTTATGCTAACCTTAACTTGTTGTCACTATAAATTATATTCATTTACTAAAGACTCTACTTTCTAATTATATATTAAGCATACAATGATTATTCCCTTTTGATATAAAAAATAAAAGGATCAAATAAAAATAAAATAAAATTATATACTATATTTAATTACAATTCAATTAGTTTACAATTACTACTTTTACTTAACTAATTACTAATTATACATATAATAATCATTATCCATTAATATAACAATAATTATCTGAGCTTAGCAATTTATTGTATAGAAAATAATATATAATAATAAGGTGCTAGAAATACATTATATATATATATGCATGCATAAGTATACATAAACATTAATAGAAACTTATATAATTTAATTATTTTTAATAAAATTAAATATATAAAATATAAGATTATTATCAATAAGATTACATGTATTAATCTAATAAACAATGGCTAAGCTGTAAATAAATATATATGCAAGTACTTATAATTATAATTAATAAATTATTATACTAAAAATACTTAGCTAATTCTTATACTAGTGAGTGTAAATTATCAAAATAATCTACCATCTAAATAAACTAATTTACCTAAATTTTAGAAAATAAATCATATAATTAATATAAAAAAAAGGGAGCAACCCTTTGCTACAGTGCTAGGCCGAGCCGAGCACTATTGCAGGAGGAAGAACTGATGAAGAAGAAGAAGAAGAAAGAAGAGGAAAGAAAGAAAAGAGAAGAAGAGAAGAGAAGAAGAAAGGAAAGGAGGGGCGCGGGGCCAGCGAGGAGGGGTTCGGCCGCTGCTGGCCAGCCAGTGGCCGGCCTCTCACCAGCGGCTCAGCTTCGGCGAGCCCGAGCCCAAGGGCAAGAAAAAGAGAGGGAGAGAGAAAGAGAGAAAAAAAGAGAAGGGAGAAAAAGAATAGAGGAAAGGAGGCTCATCTTGGCCATCATGGTGACGACAATAGTAGTGGTGGGTCGGCGGCGATAGTAGTGAGAGAGAGAGAAAGAAAGAAAGAGAAGGGAGGAGCGAATAGAGGAAAGGAGTCTCACCTTGGTGACAGTGGCGATGGCGACAGTAGTGGCAGGTTGGCGGTGATAGTAGTGAGTAAGAGAGAAAAAGAGTTTGAGAGAGAGGAGAGTGAGAGAGAGACCAAAAGACAGAGAGGGGAGAGAAGAAAAAGAGAGAGAGAGAGACAGTGGAGAGAGGAAAGGTGGTGGCTGCAGTGGCGTCGAAGTGGCTGCAGTGGCACCGAAGCGGCTGCGGCTCCAGCTGTGGCAACGATGTTAGGGGGGTGCATGGCACCCCCATGCACCATGCAATAGCATGGGCACGTGGTCGGCCACAGTGTGGTCAGCCACGTTGTGACCATATAATTTATTTTTTTATATGTTTTTAAGGGTAAGCTGTTACACAAATGGTATAAAGATATAAAAGTAAGAAACAATTGTTCATAAAATACATATACATAATGTCTAAGTATGCAAACATGCAATACAAGTTCATACCATAAGACACCACCTTATTAAAATATTCCTTAGCCACAATAGATGTTTAATGGCGATGCACACCGATCTTGAGATCAAGTACAAAATGGTACCAATGTGCTATGCTGTTGTGCCCTTTTGAAAAAAGGCAACTACTATGCCTATTTTGGTATCATATTATTACTCCCGT
Organism: Typha angustifolia; assembly: GCF_048772165.1. Lineage (NCBI taxonomy): Eukaryota > Viridiplantae > Streptophyta > Magnoliopsida > Poales > Typhaceae > Typha > Typha angustifolia. Next base: position 9,803,255 of record NC_133245.1, read on the forward strand.
CGGCTACTTAACCCTTGTCGTGACGAGAGCAGGCTCATCAAGAGTTGTGGCAGTGAAGGATTTTGCAATGATTCAGAAGTCGTATTGTTGTAGCCTTCCTCTTTGGCACAAAAACCCTGTACTTAAAGATAAAAAGCTTAACTTATATGTCATTTACTCATTTCAAGCTCATGAAACAACATTGAGTGTAATTTACACTGTCTTTTATATTAGGGTTATGGTACATTTTTAGCTAGACAGAGATGACATCACCTTATGCCCTTTAATTAGATCTATGATATGTACATTGTTGTTGAACTTATCCTTCATAATAGTGAATATATTATCATAAATGTCATAGATATATAAAGTTACGAGCGATGCATATTATATGTTCTGGATATATGTCCGCAATGCAGGTTGTTTTGTATGCAATGAAGTAGACTATGTTAGCAATGCCTGGAACAAATACTTTATTGATGACTTCACTGGTGATGGGTATCATCATCATGTACTAGTGTCTTACCCAATGATGGCCGTGCATGGGGACCTCAATGCAGTTTTACTTGGTCTTCTTTGGGTCTTCTCCTTCATTTGGCTTTTGCTTACTGTTTCTATTTGAGCTACGGCTCTGATGAACTCCTAGAAGAACTCTAACATAGTCGTGGACATCTCATAGCAGTTTCTCTATTTGGCTCTATCTTTTTTCCATTTTGTAACCGCCTAGATTTGATGTCCCTACCTTCAGCTGGAAGAAAAGTAAGTGATAGTTGGTGCCCTTGCCAAGAAGGACCCCAAAATTTGTGTGCAATAATACAAACTTTATATTCAATACTCTAGGGTAAACACACAATATATGCATGGATGTATGCAATACATGACTATACATATGTAAATACATACTTGTATATATGCAATATACTAAAATGTAAAGTAACTATCTATGCAACACTATTAGAATGTAACTAGTAGCTATAGATGCAGCACTGATAAGGTACATAGCTATCTCAATTAATGGTTCAAAGTTTGAGTTTTAGTTGGTTTTGGTTTTGATCCCTAGGTAAAGAAATGAATATTTTAAGCCAAAATAGAATGGCTTTAGCCTATTATGATCCAAAATAATTGTCAGAACAAGAAATCTTGGTATTTTCGGCCTTAGTCAATTAGTTTTAATTTTAGTTTTCATTAAGTTTTGATTGTTACTGTTCTGTTTCAGGTGAAACTTCAAACCATCTCAAGATGGTCCGTAGTGTTTGTGGTCGCTTCTGCAATAATGTCCCTCTTGTTTGTGGGATGAGATGGTGTTGTGGACTTTCTTATTGCATCTGGGGGTTGTTCGCCTAGGGTTGGGACATATCTCTCTCTTGTCTACTTCTTCATGCCGTACGTTGCCCAACAATTTTGTTTCTTCCAGAGCAACTTCAAGAGAGCTCAAGACCTAGAAACAAATAATGCGTTAATTATGCAATATTCATGGTGGGGGTTTTATAATGTTCAAATAAAACCTAACATTACCATGTCGAAAGAAAACAATGGTATGCTCTCTTGTAAGTGTTGCCTCTTTCAATAATCAGGGACATCTGTGATCAGCTGATCATCTTTTTTGTATGACGTGCGATCCGAATGCAATTGCAACAACCATGTACATATGTTGACTTCTGATATTTCATTGTTCGATGATTAGGATACTTACTGCAGACAATGCTCAACATTGCCTACTTTTATTGAGGCATTGATGCTTTACAGGTTTGATATATTGGATATACTTGTATTCTGGAAGTTTTTTCCACAATATTTCCTTGAGAATAATGACTGATATCTGATTTGTGAACTGGTTTCATTCTCTCATTATCTGGACTTGAAAGATGGTGGGAAACTTGAGAAGCGCTCTGACATGATGCTTATCTATTATATATTATGCATTCTGTGCCACTTTTCTTGTTTTGGACTGATTTAATTCTTACATTTCATATGAATCTCAATATTTTTTTTCACTCATATACCTCATGTAGAAAGCTATTTACACTGTAGAGCTTTACAATAAAACACTGTGTTCTCAATCATGCTTTTATACTAAATTTTTCTCTGAAGTGTGAAGATCACTGTTCTCTCTCTGTTTTTTTTTTTGGTTACAATAAATTAAGCTTGCTATTTTCTCTGAATAGATTGCAAATCATCCTAGCATATATGTCCTGGATACACCAGGTGTATTGGTTCGTAGCATTCCAGATATGGAGACAGGTCTAAAGCTTGCTTTGACAGGTATACCTTAGTTAGCTTGCTTCTTTGTGCCTATGATTAGGTGATTCTCATGCGTCACTGGTTTTAATTTTTTTTTTCTTACGTACTTATATTCTTCTGCTTTTCTTCTGGTGAGATGAGAGTGCATTAGTCATTTCTTCAGATGCACATCTTGCATTGGCTCTATAATCTATATGTACCCTTGGCTTTTAGTTGTCTTATAGTATTGAAAAGAAGAAATGGGAGAGAATGCTTCATCTTTTTTGGTAGATGCCCTAAGAATAATAATGATATCGTAAGGGTGGGATCTCCAGCCTCAGGAATTCTTGCCCATCCTCAACTTTTCTTGTTTATCAACTTGTCTTGTTTACTTAACATTTTCTTGTCCAAATCATCTGGTCCGAGGCAGATTTCTTACTACATTTAATGCTAAACGCGCTTGAATGCCATCTAAAGTTGTGCAACTGAAATTATATCACCCACCTCCAATCCATCCTCATCCTTTATCTCATCTTCTCCTGCTTTCTATTTCTGTAGGACACCTCTCTACACCTGGAAAGTTGGCAACCCTCTGTCCTTTGCCTCTTCCTGCTTTTGCCATGATGAATCAAAACAATTAAGGAGAGAAAACTGTTTTACACAGCAGTAGCAGACATTAGTCTGACTGAATGCTGCTGGTAAGTGGTGATCTTTTTTATTTTCAGTATCTGATAGGCTCTCAGTTTCACCCTCGATCTTTGTCCTGTTTCTGACATCTCACTTACTGCCTGTCTTAGTCTAACTTGATCAAGACCTAATACAGACCTAAAACACCACGAAAAAGAGGTCCTTTGGAAATGGCGTTCGAAGGCCCTATCAGGCTTTCAAACACAAAATCTCGAGGCCAGAAGGCCACCTGAGGCGTTCAAAACGCCTCTGAGGCTGAATACGACCTAGACTTTTTACATGTTTTTGACTCTTTGAATTACTTTAGGAAGTGAGCTAGCCTATAGCTCTATTCTTTGAATTACTCTTTGAATTACTTAGGCAGCCCCTTTGGCATAAATTACTCTTTGAATTACTTAGGCAGCCCCTTTAGCATAAATTATTTGGGTCAAAAACCTATCTCTCAAGTCTCTATGTTTTTCTAACTATCTAGAGCTCTATTCTACCACAATTATCTTGTCTATCTTTTAGATCTCTCCGATTGCTCCCCTCGTCCCAAAGGCCAACTATCTTCTCTACCACATAACCTTCAACCCAGGTTATCATCTCCATATTCACCTCTTTTCACCAAACCACCACACCATCATCTTCCTCTCGTTCTTCTCATCAAGTTTGACTATTTACACGTCCAAATCCATCTTTGAATTCAAAAGTTAAGCTCTGCCCTAATTTAGTGAATATTAATTCTAGATTTGACATTTCTTGATTCAGACCCTTAAAAAGGTTCGTATCAAGATCAGCCTAATCCAACTCAACCTAGCTTCTTAAAGTTAAGGCCATGCTATTGGTTGGGCACCTGTTGACGCACTGTCTGAGCTTACTAGATACGTATGTTTTGACAATGTTCCATCAAGTAGGTTATGGTTCTTACATGGTCTGACTAGCTTGGGTTGCAGTCTTAAAGTGAAACTGGAAGGGAAAATTTTTTTTACCTAGTTTCGGACTTTAGAACTAGTAATCATGTTGTAAATTTTAAGCATCTAATGTACATTCTCCTGGACCAAAACAATAAGAAATCGATGCACGGGCAAAAAAAAAAAAAAAAAAAAACTGAAAAGCTGAAGCATCAATTGTATTGAAGAGACTCCGTAATCATGTAGCTGATCATCTGTGGAATTTCACACTGTAGTGGGAAAGTTCATACACTTAAAAGATTATGGTAATAGAAATGGATTAAAGATTTAATATGAACATGTTATTTTTTTTTTTTTGTAAGCTTGGGTTGAGGTTGACCAAATTAATCAATAAGACCTATTAATAATCAAGCCTGGGTTCAAGTCTGACCCAGCTCAAGGGTATCAATCTGCTTACAATAATTTTTTGTCAGTCTTGGCTTAGTTTCACCCTTTTCTTCTCTTATGTACTTAGAAGTGATTATCGGGGGGGCCGGGCCGGGCTTTTCGGGCTAACCGGGCTTATGTATTTGTTCATAGCCCGATCCACCAATCACTCGGGCCGGGCTAGAATAGTCTAGCTCGTTACCGTTCGTCGGCCCGTGAGATATCGGGTTGGCCGGGCCGGGCTCTACCGATTAAGATTTTCAGCAATGAGTTCTCATCGCAAAGAGAAAATTTTTCGGCTTGAAGTCGTGGTGGATTACGCCATGTCGGTGGCTCGGCCTGCATGACCGCTTGCCAACTCCCTCTAGCGAGAAGCACCATCAGAAAGGCCTCGAAGGATGCCTTCATGACCTCCCGGACGGCAAGAGGCTGGGCGCGGTTAGTTAGCTTGCGACTAGGAGCATAAGATTTCGTTTCAACGTATGGAGCATAGGGCGAATTCGGGCCTCGACGATGCTACCGACATATAGTGTGTCATAGAATGAGTGCATGAAGTCGAGGAAGATGAGGCGGTCGGCAGCGAGCTCGGAGATGTGGACGATGGAGGAGTGTAAGGTGGCGTGCGTGTGAAAGAAGTGCGTGGGCGCCATGGTGCGGCGGCATGCCAAACCGCCATGGGGGGACGGCAAGGGCCGATGGCCGCAGCCTCCCCGGGAGAAGGAGAGTCTACTCCGCGCTAGTGCACTACAGCCCACATCCACTAGGCACTAGCATAGTAGCATTACTTGTGGAGTTGTGTCGTTGTAGGTTGTGGCCAGCTGTTGCCAGTTGGCCACCGCCCACTTGGCCTTTTTTTTCTGTTTTACTCGGCCAATTGGCCTCAAAAGTGGGATTTTTAAAAGTTTTATAAAAAACACCCCATATTTCACCATTATTATTATTCACCCAAATTTACACACTACAACTCTTAACAAAAAAATAAATAAAGTAGATAAAAAATTAGAATTAAAATAAATAAAAAAATAAATGAGCAGATGTAAAAGAATAAATAGTTAAACAAATGAGAAATATAAATATTTTTATAATTAAACAAATAGTTACACCAAAATTAGGAGGATTTTTTTGGCATCACTATAGAATGAGTACACCTCAACTAGGTTGGCACCTACCGACCTATCTATCATTTGCATAATTCATCTATTAATTATAAAAAATAAAATAAAATTACATTACTCATTGAGATTTAAGAGCTCAAATCCTATATTTTCTATGGAAAAATGGTCGTCCATTTGCGATCTAGATTCGGCAGTATACTAATCTTGTAGGCACATCAGCGCTTCAATTGTTTCTTTTCCCAAACATGATTTACGTTGATCAATTAATCGCCCACTTGTACTGAAAATAGATTCTGAAGGTACAGTAGACATATGAATGGTCAATATATCACAAGCCATGATAACAACAATTGGAAATCTCATCTCATTTGCCTTTCACCATACTAAAGTATCTATTTCATCCTTACTTACAAAACGATTGTAATATGCTTGAAGCTCAGTGATTCCCCCCAACATTAATGAAGTTCTCATTTTAAATCGGGCAAACAATGACTTCTTAGTACTACCACTTTTAGGAGGAATAACAGAAAGTGAAAACGTAGAGGAAAAAGAATCATATATAATAGAATAATCATTAAAAGCCTTTCAAAATAACTTTTAATAGTTACCACACGAGAAACATAGTCATCTTGTTTGTCTTCATATAAACTATTAAAAATATCAAAAAGGCCGATCTCTTTAAGTTGAGGTTATAATAAAATACCAAAACCAATAAATAAAAGAAAAGGTTCAAAATATTTAGCATATTTAGTTTCCATTTTTTGTAAAACATTATGTAAAGTCCGATCATTTTTAAAAGCAATAAAAAGTTGAATAATATTAACAAGTTGCATACCAACGGTTGTAATTGTAGGAGAATAAGAGCTTGATAATATATTAGTAGCATCAAAAAATATTTTTAAAAAATCTTTTATTTTTTCTGTATTTTCCCATTTAAAATCAGTAAGACATTCTAATTTATTATTAATATATAAAAAAACATAAGAAAGTATAGCTTTTTAATATTCAAGTACTAATTCTAATATTTCATAAGTAGAGACAATAGTGAGAAAATTATGATTAGTTAAATAACTAATAGCTCTATAATCAATGTTTTAAAAAGAGAAAATTGCTTAATTTAAATTGTTTGGTTTTCTCTAGAAAGAACTTAATATAAATTACAATATGTACCTATGATACAACAAATTAACAAAGTATTAGTATTATAAATAAAAAAGTATCTATATCATTCTTCTCGTTTTCTTTTTTTTTTCACCATATTTTATAGTTAATTTATAAGCTTTATAAATTAATAATAAATTTTGCAAAAGAAAAATATGAATTACAATCAAAATTTCGTATAGAGTCTGAATATGAAGAAACTTTAAATAAAAATATTCTAGATTATGATGTCATCAATTTTATCAAATTAGTTTTATAATATTTGGACATGAGATGATTATCTTCTTAATATCTTTTTAAAATTGTGTAGAACTAAAATTTCATAATTTAAATACAAAATTCATACTTAAATTATTAATTTCGTATTTATACTATAAAATTCTAATTCTGTGCAGTTTTAGAAAAATATTCAGAAAATATTAATCTGATGTCCAAATATTACGAAACTAATTGGATAAGATCGATGACGCGCTAGGACTTTTGTATTCAGAGTTCTTTCAAATTCAGAATCTTTCTACAGTGGAATGAAGAATTCCTAGTTTAAGTAGGAAATTTTAATTGTAATTCATTGTCTTTTTAGGTAGACCTTGTAATTTATTTACAACATAGATTAAATTCTCTTTTTAAAACATATTAAAGAGTTATTTTTATTTAATGTATCCTAATTATCTCATCAGTATCTTCAATTAGTCTCTTATTATATGAATTAGAGATTGATTAGAGAGACTTATATTTAAAAAAGAAGCATTAAGAGATAGAAAAAGAAGAAGAAAAAGGTATGCGTGACTTTGTGAAATTCTTATTGTAATTCACAATTTTTTTAACAAAATTCATGATTAATTTATAAAATTTGTAAATTAATTATGAAATGTGGTAAAAAAAAAGGAATAAGTGATATAGATATTACCCTATTCAAACTTTTAGAGACATTTATAAACTAATAATTTACTAACTTGTATTATAAGTTGATACTATAATTTATTTGCAACATAGATTAAATTCTTTCTAGAGGAAATCAAACAAATTGGAGCAATTCTCTCTTTTTAAACGTTAATAACAGAGCTATTGGTTATTTAACTAATCTTAATTTTAGGTCTTGATATCACCGATCTTATCTAATTAGTTTTATAATATTTAAACATTAAATATATCTTATGAATATTTTTCCAAAACTAAGCAAAATTAAAATTTTGTAGTTTATGTATGAAATTTATAGTTTAAGTATAAATTTAGAAGATAATCATTTGACACTTAAATATTATAGAACTAATTTGATAAAAAGTTTTGTATTCAGAGTTTCTTTAGATTGAAAATTCTTAGTTTATGTATGAAATTTGTAGTTTAAGTATGAAATTCTGACTATAATTTATAAAATTTACCATAGATAAAGTTCTATTTTAAAACATTAATTAAGAATTTTTATTTATTTAAACTATCTCTAATTAGTCTTTTACTATATTAATTAAAAGATGATTAGAGAGATTTGTATAAAAAAAAGATAAGATAGGATTAAGAGATAGAAGAAGTAGCAACAGCAAAAGAAGAAGAAACAACATCAGAAAAGAAAAAAAGCAACAATAGCATAAAAAGAAGAAGAAAAAGAAGAGGAAGAGGGTACAAGTCATTTCTCTTTATTTTTTCTATTGTTTCATAAGTATATAATGAGCACTAAATAACTGAATGATAAACTTAGAAGAAAAAATATCTCATTAATATTTAATTATAGAACGACAAACTTAGAAAAAAGGAAAAAAAATGTCTGATGTGCAAAGAAAATAAAAAATGAGCTTGAGTAACAAAATTAAAAACTAACTAGGGCAAATGACCTGCGTTCTTCCCTGCCCTTTTTGAACAAGATTACAAAAGCAATATGATGTCAGCAAAGTAAGATCGATCGAAAGTACAGGGAACTGCGGAGAACACGACAAAAGAAAAAAAGAAGAAAGAACTACTATTTAACATCTGGTATTTTGTCGTCAGTCCAGATTTCCTACTATTCTCTGATTTGTAAAGAATGATATGGGTATAGAACGTTCACATTATTTCCAGGCTGATGTTATTATTCTTTAATATGCTATGACATCGTTGATCCGTTTGCATCTTTCAGGATGTAACCCTTGTTCACTGAATACCTGTTGTTTCTCATTAGCTAAACTTTCATATGAAAAAATGGAATTTGTATGCCATTACTTTTGCATCCGTGGTCCTGCGCTCTTTTCGTGACTACGAGGTTAAACTAGAGGAGTAAATTTTTTTTGGGATTAAATATATTTTACCCTAATACTTATATCCTAAATTATTTTAACTCTTTTATTTTAAAAAATCTTAAATCAATTCCTATACTTACCACTAAAGTAAAATCGTCAGTTTTTATGTCAAAGTTAATGAAGCGCGCTCAAATGACCAAATACCATTGTCGTGTTTATTAGGCAAAATAGATGAGTTTTTGATCTGATTTTTTAACCCATGTTTATTTTGTTCTCGGGATATAATTATTTTCAACAAAACTCAGTTTTAATAAAACTTACTATATAATTGGCAAAATCTAAAAATTAAGAGATTAAGACATGTTAGTATTCTTTGAGGATAAAGAAATATTTATATAAGAGAAAAATGATATTTTCATCCATAAAAAAATTAAAAATGAGACAATTCAGCTCATTATTAAATTTTTAAAATTTTTTAAACATGCTCCATTAATTTGGATGAAAAGCCTAGCGGTCTCACTTCAGTCATAAATACATGAACTAGTTTGAAATTTTTTGAAATATAAAAAAATAAAATAATTTTAGGCATAAGTACAGAAAAATAAAATACATTTACCCCTTTTTTTTTTACTAGAAAAGCTAGTATAGACATATAGTACTAGACATCCATTTCTCTCACCTATATGGGGAATTAACTTCATAACAGATTTACATGGTTTGAATATATGTAAAGGGTTTGATTCCTCTCGGTGGCACTTTATGTTCTATTTGGGGCTTAATTTTTTGCATATGCCTATGCATAAATAGATTTGCAGAAAAAAGCTCCAGTTTCTGGCTTGAGTTTTGAAATAGCAAATGAGAATCTCTTTTATTCATTTAGTCCTGAAAACTGAAAAAAGGCTGTTATATCTCACTTTGCTATGAACAACAAGTATTGCACTACTACAATTATATCTGTTCCTCTTTCTCCTTGGCGTGATTCCCATGAAATCCGCTATTCTTCATCTTATATTGCTTCATCACTAATAATCGAAATGCTTTTCTTCATCTACAATGGTATTATTTGACAACTCTAAAAGATTGTTTTTAACTTCGATCTCTCTTTCTCCTTATTTGTCCACCTCTATCAAGCATTGTTTGGTTTGCATATTCTCAAAAGGAATATATTGTATGTGATGTGATCAATAATTTTTTTCTTTTTTCATGTATATTTATGAAAATATGTGTAGATAAAAGATAGACAATGCACACAATTTACTAATACAATGCATATTATGTTGTGTTTATTCTCTGCAATGCTAAATAGAAGCTAACATAACTTGCACTCAATGGTATGTGTGCATTGACTATATACATTATGCAAGATTAATGCACCTCGACTATAGAAAATGTGCGCATTAAATTATTGAAAGTAATTACTAGAGGACAATATGATGTATAAATTTTGTTAACTAATGCACTCAAAAGATCTATGGAAGATATCATTTTTAAGCAATTAATGATGCATACTATTTCAGGCTCAATATCTTCAAATAAAGTTTATAGAAAACAAAGATATTGTCATAGCATATTGAGTCAGTCATTTGAATGTATTTCAATCTCTTGCAAATATTTATGTTCTTATGTAAGAACCAGAAAAAAAAAATAAATTACGGGTTGAAAGAGAAGGGTGCACGTGCAGTCCCTCCCCTCTCCCTCTCCGGCACGCGACGAGACGTGGAAAGGATTTCATCTAATCCGAATCGGATTAGATTTGATCTTCTCTTAATTTATAAATTAAACCCTAAATTTCTCTCTCTCTCTCTACTTAACCACCTCGGCCCTCTTCTCTCTCTTCTTCTTCTCCTCTTTTGCTTTCTTCTTCCTCACTGTCGGAGTGCCGCTGGAGCCATCGGAGACCACCACGTGACTTCTTGGTAAGCCTTCTCTCACCCCTCAAATTTAATTAAAGATTAATAGAGTAAAGCAAAAATACCTAAATTTGGGTTTCTCGGCTTTATCGGCAAATTAGACCGATCGACGGCTTCGGGTCACAACCGTATCGTCACCGGAAGCTTCGTGCTCTAAGCTCGGTGTCGGTGATATCTTCTAGGAGGCCCTCATGGCTCGGGTTGTGGTTGGCCATGGGTGGGAAGTCCTCCACCGTTGGTCGCCGCGGTCGACCTTCCCTCCAGTGCAGGTCGTTGAGGTCGCTAGGGGACCTCTGACGAGGTCGATAGGCTGCCGGCGACAATGGTCGCCAGCGATGCCCTCTCTCTCTTTTCCTCTCTTTTTTTCTCCTCTCTCTCTCTCTTCGACTTGGGCAACCCGAGTCTAGCCTTCTCCCATTAAGATTTTGGATTCGGGTTGGGTTGGACCCAAATCCAAGGAACCCGACCCGAACCAATTAAATTGGATGGGCTGCGGTTTAGTCCATTTCCGTTTTGGTTGGGCCAAGCTGGGCCTTGGCCCAGCCCGATTAGTTCCATTTTTGGAATGGGCCGGGTCAGAAGTGGCCCAGCCCAATCCAATAGGTAATTAAACCCATTTTAGTTCTTTTTAGTTTTTTTTTTAAATTTTAGAAATATTGATATTATTCAAATTGAAATTTTTATTATTTTATTTATTAAAGGTGGTGATTTTTAATACGTGAGCTAGAGATTTGAGATTCCAGTTGTCTTTTCTAGACTCAGGTGAGTGGGTTCACTAATATATTTATTTTATAATATTTCGTACCTTTGGCAAACCATGTAAATTTTCTGTGTGCAAATTATTTATTTCACCCTTACGTGCAAAAATTTAATTGTTACAATTTCTGTGTGCAAATCTATTTAATTCATCCGTACGTACGAAAATTTAATTATTATATTTTCTGTGTGTATTTAATCATTATACTCAGTGCATCACCATACTTCGTGCAAATATTAAAATTTGTGAAAAGAAAAATAAGACTAGTCTTGGTACGACTTAGAGAACAATCTCGGTATAAATCGCTTGCGATTTTCCGTGGTGACTCAAGTCTATTTGGAAATTTAGGGGAAAGTCCTAAATTAGATCACTGCGGTGACTTTCTTAGGTGACTCTAGCGGGGTTAGGGAACAGTCCTAGGATGAATGAGAAATTTCTTAGGTGACTCTAATTTCTCTCAACGGTTAGTAAAAAAGACAGAGTGTGTTGATCACATAGTGATACCATCTGATGACCCTAATCGGATCAGCTATAAAAGAAAGTCCCGAGCGTCATCTTGAGATGATTTCTATTTGATGTGGATCCACAGGGTTTAGACCCATTTAAGACATATAACAATATAAATATTAAAAAGATGTTAATATGTTAAAACCGTGCAAGGTTACAAGTTGTGACTCTCTCTATTATTATCATTGTTATTATTTAAAGAGCATGTCTGTTGCATATTATTATGGATATTGTTGCTTTTAGTTTAATTTATTCAGCATTAATATGATTTAAAATTTATTTGATTTTCTAGTGGATTCCACTCATCAAGCTATAATTGTTGGCTCATGGATTCTATTTTTTTTGTATTTATTTATCTATCTCGAGTAATAGTTAGCGGGACGACTGAGCGAGATGTATCCGAACTTCATCTCCACTTAGGATTCACCTATTTACTTTTCTACTCTTTTGGATTTTATGCTTTAGATTAAAAGTTTTATTTATTTCGTTTAAAGACTATAAAACATTAATATTGTTTTATGTTCATTGCAATTAGTAATAAATTAAATAAAACAGATCTTCATTTTATTTATTTATTTTGCCATCGTACACGTAGAAAGTACTAATAAGGCTTCGTGTATCTCAAGTATATTGAGATGCATGGCCGGTCATGATTCATATTTCGGGTCGTGACAATGTTGATATCAGAGCCTAAAATTTTGTTATCCTAAATAACCTTAGAGTTGTGTGGAGGTCCGATGGCATAAGCTTAGGTTCGTTATGAAATTTTTATTATATTCAGTAAAATTATTCTTATCTCATTTATAAATCTTGAATGGGCAATATGTATACGTGTCATCATCGACGAGGAGCTGCGGCCTAGAGTTTATCTCCTGACAAGAGTAGGGAGTAAGAGCCGGCTCTTGCTCAAGCGCCAGCTCTTGCACTAATTGCTATTCCTGGTTCGGGATCGAAAATTGCTCCTACCCGAGCTCCTACTCCTATCCAGACTCCTACCCGTGCCCAGATCCCCACTCCTGCCCCAGTTCCTGCTACTCATACAGTGGTATCAGTGCTACAGACCCTTTTTCAAGTCATTGGAGGACAGTCATCGTAGACTCCGGCTATATTAGAGTCAAGACCCCTTAGTCTAGATAGGGGTATAGTGTTTGAAATTTTTTTGAAGGCATCTCCACCTGCCTTTAGAGGGACTATTGATTCGATTGAAATAGAGGCATGGCTGCTGCGAATCGAGAAGATATTGCGAGTATTAGATTGTTTAGAGGATCAAAAGGTTGCCTTGATGACCTATATGTTTGAGGATCGGGCAGAGTATTGGTGGCAGATGATTGAGCACTAGTACATTGGACGAGAGAAGGAGCTGACCTGGGGAAACTTTAAGAGGATTTTCTTCGAGAAGTACTATCCTCGGGCCTTAAATAAAAAGAAATATGATGAGTTCTTTGAGCTGAGACAGGGAGGCATGTCTGTGGTGGACTTTGAGGCGAGGTTCACCAAGTTGTTGCAATTTGTTCCACATATAGCAACGAGCGAGGAAAAGAAAGTTAGCTTCTTCGAGGGTAAGTTGTGGCCAACCATCAGAGATAGGATATCACTATTCCAATGTCAGACACTTCCAAAAATGGTGTCTAAGGCACTCCTCACTTAGAGAAACATTGGGAAGCTTCGCCAAGAAGGAGAATAGCAGCATCCACAGAAGAAGCCGAGGAGGTACCAGGAGCAAAACAGAGGAGGTGGTCAGTCGTCTGGATAGCCCATAAGGGTCGGGAGTGGACCAAACCTTTCTAGGGGAGGTCCCAAACAAAGTTAGCTTAAAAATTGCGCAAGGTGTGGACGCTCTCATTCGTCTAGTGTTGGGTGCAATGGAGTACCACGAAGCTACTACAACTGTGGAAGACTCGACCACTTGGCAAGAGATTGCAGAGCACTACGTGGGGGATGGCGTCTAACTTCTCAGCAAGATCAACAGCATCGACCGTCCCAGTCAAGCATAGCGAACAATAGGCCTCCAACAAATAGCAAAAATCTAGGAGCGAGGCTAGAGAATAAAGGAAGAATTTATACTTTGACGCAGAAAGAGGCTGAGCACTCACCATCCGTGGTGCAAGGTACCTTATCTATTTCTTCCATACCAGCTAAAGTCCTTATAGACTCTAGAGCCTCACACTCTTTTGGTTCACCTAATATTCTTTCCTTATTACCTATTGCACTTGAGATTATGGAATCATATTTAGTAGTGACTACACCCATAGGGAGGACCATACTTTTAAATCTTATTTGCAGATCTTGTTTAGTAGAGATAGACGATCAGAAACTTCTAGTAGATCTTATTTGTCTAGACATGCATGATTTTGATGTTATACTGGATATAGATTGGCTATCTACACATCATACTATAATAGATTGTAGAATAAAAAGGGTTATATTTTCTATCCCGGAGAAGCTAGAATTTTTCTTCCAGGGTGAGCAAAAGATTCCTACGACCAGTATTATCTCAGCACTTCAAGAAAATAGATTAATGAAGAAAGGATGCCTAGGCTTTTTGGCATCAGTAGTGGGCGTGGAGTGTGCAGAGCAAGAGATTCATGAACTTCAAGTAATAAATGAATTTTCAGATGTTTTTCTTGAAGATCTACCTAGTCTTCCACCTGATAGAGAGATAATAGACTTCACCATAGACCTGCTCTCTGGCACTGAACCAATATCAAAGGCATCCAATAGGATGGCACCAGCAGAACTTAGAGAGTTGCAGATCCAACTTCAAGAGTTGTTGGATTTGGGTTTTATTCGTCCGAGTGTTCACTTTGGGGAGCACCAGTTTTTTTTGTAAAGAAGAAAGATGGATCGATGCGTCTTTGCATTGATTATCGGGAGTTAAATAAAGTCACTCTGAAGAACAGGTATCCACTACCCCGGATCGATAATCTTTTTGATCAACTGCAAGGCTCTCAGGTCTTCTCAAAAATCGATTTGAGGTCTGGTGATAATCGATTGAAGATCAAGAATGAAGATATTGCAAAGACAACATTTAAGACTCGCTATGGCCATTATGAGTTCTTAGTGATGCCTTTCGGCCTTACAAATGCGCCTACAACTTTTATGGACTTAATGAACTGGGTCTTCAAAACCTTCTTGGACCAGTTTGTTGTAATATTCATTGACAATATATTGATCTATTCCAAGAGCAGGGAAAAGCATGAGAAACATTTGAGGACAATACTTCAAACTCTTCGTGAGGAAAAGCTTTATGCAAAGTTTAAGAAGTGTGAGTTTTGGTTGGATGAGGTGGCTTTCTTAAGACATATAATCAGCAAGGATGGAGTTAAGGTGGATAAAAAAAAATCGAGGCTGTTAGCAAATGGCCGAGGCCTACTTCAGTATTTGAAGTACGCAATTTCCTTGGATTGGCAGGCTACTATAGAAGGTTTGTGGAGGGATTTTCACGGACTGCCGTATCACTTACTCACCTCACCAAAAAGAGGGTGAGATTTGAGTGGTCAGACAATTGTGAAAATAGTTTCCAAGAGCTCAAGTAGAGATTGATTTCAGCTCCTATCCTTTCACTTCCGACAGAGGGCAGCAACTTTGTAATTTACAGTGATGCATCCCGATAGGGTCTCGATTGTGTTTTGATGTAGCATGGAAAGATGATAGCTTATGCATCTAGACAACTTAAGATTCATGAGAAGAACTATCCTACTCATGACCTTGAGTTGGCTGCGGTAGTTTTTGCACTAAAGATTTGGCGTCACCACCTTTATGGAGAATCTTGTGAAATTTTCACTGATCACAAGAGCCTCAAGTATATCTTCACTCAGAAAGAACTTAATTTGAGGAAACGCAGGTGGCTAGAATTAATTAAGAATTATGATGTTAGTATCAATTATCATCCTAGGAAAGCAAATGTGGTAGCCGATACTTTGAGCAGAAAATCATCAGAAGGGCACTTATCAGCACTTACTTGTCGACAGTATATTATTGAAGAATTCAGACGGTTGAAAATTGAAGTAACATCAAATCCAGAGAGAGTAGCTATTTGCAGCTGGCTAGTGGTCAAACCTACACTTTTAGATCGCATCCAAGCTGCTCAATTAGAGGATGTCAACCTCAAGATCTTGGAAGGATTAGAAAAAGGAGAAGCTCCTAGCTATTTGATCTGTCCTAGCCAGTAAAAAGTTAAAGAATGAAATTATATCAGAGACTCACAGTTCAGGATTCGATATCCACCCAAGCATCACAAAAATATATAGAGATTTGTGAGAAAACTTCTGGTGTAATGGCATGAAAAAAAACATAGCTAACTTTGTGGCCAGATGTCTCACTTGTCAACAAATTAAAGTTGAGCACCAAAAGCCTACAGGGATGTTAAAGCCTTTGCCTTTATCAAGATGGAAGTGGGAGGATGTGACTATGGACTTTGTCTCGGGACTTCCCCGCACTAGATCAAATCATGATGCAATTTGGGTGATCGTGGACAAACTAAGTTTGCTCACTTTTTGGCCATTCGTATGACTTACTCCCTAGATCGTTTTGCATAACTTTATATTAGGGAGATTGTTCGACTCCATGGCGCACCTTTGTCTATCGTGTCTGATCGAGATCCTCGTTTTGTTCCTAAATTCTAGTGGAGTCTTCATTCAGCTATGGGGACACGATTGAGATTCAATTCAGCTTATCACCCGTAAACTGATGGACAATCCAAGAGGACTATTCAAACCCTTGAGGATATGTTGCGAGCATGTTCTTTGGAGTGGAAAGGAAATTGTGATGATCATCTTCCACTGATAGAGTTCTTATACAATAATAGCTACCATTCGAGTTTAGGGCTAGCACCTTGCGAGACGTTGTATGGTAGAAAATGCAGATCTCTACTTTGTTGGTTTGAGATTGGTGAAAGGTAGTTATTGGGACCAGATATAGTATAAGATGCCACACAAAAAAATCATCAAAATCAAGGAAAAGTTTGTTGTAACTCAAAGCCGTCAAAAGAGCTATGCTGATAACCGGAGAAGAAACCTTGAGTTATAAGTGGGCGACATGGTTTTCCTAAAGGTGTCACCTTGGAAAGGTTGATCAGGTTTGGTAAGAAAGGCAAGTTGAGTCCTCACTTTATTGGATCTTTTGAGGTGTTAGAGCGCATTGAAAAAGTGGCATACCAAATAGCATTGCCACCTAGGTTATCTAAAGTACATAATGTCTTCCATGTATCTATGTTAAGAAAGTATGTGCCTAGTGCAGACCATGTGATCGACTTCGAGCCTTTGAAAATCCGAGAAAATCTATCTTATGAAGAGCAACTTGTGAAAATTCTAGAGACTCAGCAAAAAAACTCTTCGCAATAGAGTAATCTCCTTCGTGAAGATTTTATGGCAAAACCACAAGCCGGAAGAAGCAACTTGGGAGCGTAAAGATGAAATGAGGGAAAAGTATCAATAACTATTTCCTCAGTCTTCATAGCGACTTTTATGGTATTCTTTTTTCCATCGGTTAAAGCACAAAGAAAGAAGAGTTTGGTGGTTTCCAATGTCAAAGAGAAAGAAAAGGAGAAGAAAAAGATGATGAGGAGAAGACAAGGCAATCCACGATTTGGTGGTTTCCCATTAGTTGCCATCGCTACTCGACGCGTTCGCTTGCCACTGCCACTATACGCCTCCGCTTGTCCCCGCCGCTAGGGGTGTCAAAGAGCCAAGCCAGAGCAAGTTGGCTCTAGCTTAGGCTCGGCTCAAAATTAATTTCGAGCCTATTTTTGAGCTTCAACCGAACTCGAGCCGAGCTCAAGTCTGAATCAAGCCTATTATAAAGCCATACTCAAACTAAGCTGGATCGAGCCGAGACAAGCTAAGAACTATTCAAGCTGAATTAAACTTTAATAGTTAAATTAAATAAAACTTTACTAAAGCTAGAAATTTTAAAATTTAACTAGTAAATATAACAATAATACAACTCTAATACTAAAAATAATATCAAATTATCAAATAAAAAAGCATCACACTGATTTCAAATTTTAACAGAGCACTATTCAAGCTGTCAAGCCAGCTAATTAAGCTGAACAAAGCTAAATTAAATAAAACTAAATATTCAAGCTGCCTCTAACTCAGAGATCGCCTCTTCACCCACATCGCCGCCGAGAACAGTGCCTTGTCGATCTCTTCTCCTTCTCCATTGTCACCGTCAATGTTGGCGTTTCCGACTCCTTTCCCCCAAGCTGATTTGGTCTCTTATTTTAAAGAATGCCTCAAATCAACGGCGAGAAGGATAAGGCATCGAGGACTTCATCTTGGCTCGGATCGACAGCGGGCAATAGCTACTCGATGGAGTCTTCTCCATGGCACTCTATGTTGACACCGATGCGGCGATTTGCCCATCTCCACTAGCACCGCCACGACGATAGAGTGATGTCGAGGTTAACCTTGTAAGGCCAAGCCCCATTTGTTGGAGGTGCCACATGGCCAATGCCTGGTTCTTAGGTGAGCTCTGAGAGCGAAAGCTTTGTAGCACCACCGGCATGGTGGAGTAAGAGGAGGCTTGCCGACAGTGGAGGAGGACGATGACGCTTGCTGACCCGTAGCCACTGCTCAGCGCATTTGAGCCTTTGATTGCCATTGCTGCCGCTTGCCGCCACCGCTTGATGCCTTCGCTAGCCACCACATGAGAGATAAGCGATTAAAAGAGAAAGCTACGAAAGGGTTTGATTTTCTTTTATATATAGTGAGCTAGTGGTTAGTTATTAAACCTAATCCACATCCGACCCACTTCCAACCCACTTCGTTAGCTAGCGGGCCAAAGCATTGGCCCACCAATGCTTTTTAGTGCCTAGGCGGCTCGCAATGGCAGCTAGTCACCCCATGCCAACGCCAACTCACATAGTGGGGCGGTTGCCAAAACCAATTTTCAAAACACTAGACCTGCATAAAGCTCAAGCGCGATGCAAACTAAGCTAATGGGTGGATTGTTATGATTCAACTATGGTAGTCAAGTCAGTTGAGTGAAGTTGGGTCGAGTTAGTTAGATTTGCTTATTACTTTAAATTTCAAATAATACAGATGTAAGCCCAACATGGCAAATTGGATCCGACCTGCTATAATTCTATTCCAATAAATATGAGAAGTCCTGAGTTAGTTATCATGATAGAATGAATATTGAGTTTAGCTATTTAGATCATCTTTTTTATCGTAGTAGATCTTAACTGTAGATCGGTTCTAAGTTTCAAACCCTAGCCACCATCTTCTTCCATGAGCTACCTTACTTTACGGTTATCCATCACCACCCTTGGTCATCCGTTACCCTCCTATGATCACCGCAACGTTAACAATTACTAATGTCCAGTTTTGACCTTTCTCCGTTGTTTTATTTTTAATTTTTCAGCTCGTCAAATGAGAGACAAAAGATCCCAACTCGTGAGGCTACTATCCATAAAATTCTCAAAAAATTTCTACGAATAGATCGGTCTAAATCTGATTTATAACATCTTAAGATTCTGTTTCAGCACGAACTTCCAATCATGGATCAGATTTTATTTCAGATCCTTTTTTAGATCCGATCTCAGCATAGGCTTCCAATCATGGACCGGATTTTATCTTCTCATTGTTTCGGACTCAATTGACAGGTATAACAACCGGTAACATCCTTATGGACGTCATATCTAACTTGTTATTCGTAGATCATTTGTTGCTAGTAGTCTTTATTGGAATTTCCTAAAACTTATCAATTTTCTGCACAAAAACCTATAAAATTGGGTATCTGTTAGCCTTAATTTACCATCTTCTTTATAGTAATTTAGATTTCAATTTCAACTGGCGGACCTAGTAAGAAGAATCTTCCATGATTCGAACAATCTAAATCATTCTCTTGGAAGCGAGTCAACTTGTTTGTACCAAATACTATAGCATAGCTTCATATGTTTATTTAGAGGGCTTCTACTTGACTAGCTTGCTTTTATTTAAATGTCTATTTGCTGATTTCTCTTAATTTAGTCACTTGCATATTTGTCCTGCATTAGCGAGTTTGAGGCCTGATTCGGTCAAATACTCTCAAAAAGAAGATATCTTTATATTGATACAAACTTAAAACTTTGCAATTTTAAACTGCTCTCATCAACAACAAACATAGTGCTCCATTTACTATTTCTAAACAAACAGCCCAATTACCATCCAACTAGGCCATTCACTATGACGTGGCAATTAAAGAAAATAAATAGAACAAGATTAACTATCCAAATTCCCTTATAAAGAAATAGAAACAAACAAAGAAAAACAAAAGGGGACTAAAACACTACAGACTCAAATCAGCAATTGTCCAAATTGTTTTTCACAGAAGATTTTTGCAATAACCTAATCTCCAGATTCATCAACCAGCTTGGCAAGGTAAAATTAATGAGATTTACTGCGCAATCTGGTTCCTTAACTACTGGAAGTACTAGTGCAGCCGACTAATACACTTAGGATGCCTTCCTCTACTATAGGCATATGTAAGGAACTAAGGATGACTGCAGCAGATTGCATCTCCCTATCCTCCACTAAACTGCCAAAATAAAGCACCTTTTGATTGGTGCTCCTTGTTTCACAGTTGCAACTCTAAATGAAGTTCCCCCATGGAACAAGGGATGGGGAATAACAATGATCTACATGGTTACTTGTCAAAAACAAAATCAAGAGGAGGAAACCTATCCTCATGCAACTTTTGGCATCAATATATAGCTATGTGATTGATACTAACCGGAAGTCCCAACAATGAGCATAGCCAGAAGTTGATCCCGCAAACCGTAAGAGGGAATTCATGTTAAAAGACAAGGTTTTCATCCCTGTTACAAACAAATGTCTTATATATCAGATAAGGTCATTCATTAAAAAAACTACCTCAACAAAAAGTACAAAGTCTTGAGAGAAATTATCAACTAAATAATGATTCGAAACAAAAGGCAGAAAGAGACTGAAAGGAAGTTGCTCGACACTAGAACTCAGGAGAAAAATCTCTTTTCTGGATATTCTGAATTTACCAAACCCAACTCCTTAACCAAGAAAAAAATTCAACTGATCATGGCATATAATTGAAATGGCATAAACTCAGAAACTTGGCCATATAGCAGCGGCATATTTACAATAGTACATGAATAGTTTTTCCTCTAACAATACAAGGAGGAATTAACATAAAAATTACAGACAATTTAGAACCTTGAGACGATAAAACCATATCAAAATATCCAACAGATCCTAACATAATTACAATTGCTCAGAAGTGTTCTTTTAAATCAAAGCCCTACTTCTCTCCAAAATTTCAAATTGCTGAAGTGTCTAAAAGTAATATGTTCTATAATATGCTATTTCCATCCTAAAACCTTCAAACAGTATTTTCCTTACCACATTACACAATTACTTCTAAAGAAAGAAAAATACTTTGTTACAGTAAACTGAAGAAAATCAGCTATTCCAAAAAGAGCAATCACGATGCTCACCTCATGCATAAACAACACGTGAAGATACCTTGACGTAATTGAAATATACCATTTTTCCCATCACGTCTACATATGCAAAGTCGAGAACTAGTCAAACCAACAATCTAAAAAATGAACAAAGAATTACATATCATAATGGTTATAAAATGATATTTTGACGCTTAATCTTGAATCATTAGAACTAATTCATACAAAGGATGCATGTCCATAATGAACAGAGCCAGCTCACATGCAAGGGCTCTAGATCCCAAACAAATTTCACTAGATTTCTAGGGCCTGCTGTAGGCTATATTAGACTCTTACAGCCCTATGCAGGACCCCAGGCACCATTGATTACCTACAGGGACTAGAATCCTTACATGCATCCTGTAGGGAACCCTAGATCCTGGAGAAAAGAATGCATGGGGCACTAGGATTTGAGCCATGAATGGATGTCACCCCTCAGCCAAAATCTTGTCAGCAGGTCATTGGCACAACACTTGCCAAGCAAGCAAAATGACACCCAAAACGTAATTCATTACTTCATACTTCTTGGGTATGTGAAGAGTACACTTGTAATAAAATTGAAATTACAATTGTTCGCTTAAGATAGAATATGTAAGGCAGCACATGGAAAATTTCACAAGTGTGTATACACTACACAAATATAATTTTTATTTATTTGTTATCCTGTTATCACATATGTGCATTTCAAGTAATTAAATAGCATATGGAAATAATGTCTTAAAATATAGACACATTAGAGTTATCCTAATTAGGTGTAAATGCTATTATAGTCCAATTTGATGCAAGACAAAATAACTCTTAACACCATGATGTAGGACAACTTAGGGTTTGTACATATATGTGCATCAAGTTTGCAACCTTTCCAATTGATTTCATCCAACATTATCAAAAGTTGCGGCATGAAAGAATTGTTCTCACAGGGAATCAATCAGATCCATGGAGATAACTTGACTCGATCACCTTAATGTTGGGAGAAGAAAGAGAAGCGAAAAGACAGCAAAATATAGATAATTTTCAGATTTATAGGGCTATTTTTGTGAGGATATTTATGATTTAGGTTTGACAATAGGCTTTAGCAACAACTATCTCATGGTTACAAAGAGGGTCAAGTAGGGTTTTCTTGCAGTAAATACAGAACCGCAGTATTAGAAATATTCATCCAACAGGAAGGGGTCAAACAGAACACTAAGCAAATTTAGAACTAGCCAGATCTGATCTATTTTGCTCAGATCAAGCAGAAGAACATGAAAACAATAAGAATAGGTAACCGAATACAAAGCAAAGAAAAGAAGGTACAGAAAGAAAGAGAAAAGGATAACTATTCAACTCACTGCTCGCCAAAATTATCCCAAATATCTAGCTTCTTACGGCTCTACCCACGAAGGTAAATAGTAAGGTCTTGTTCACTTGTGGAATAAGATCTATTCTAAAATAAATATTATTATTTTTAATACCAGAAAAGGAGGGCTAATACCAATATAAGTTATTTTAATGTTTAGTTCAATTCTAATATAAAGAGTAAAAATTATATTTAATATGACAAAGTTGATATTAAAGTATTGCAAAATAATGAATTTGTGTTAGGAATTGGTAATGTTTTATACCAAATGATAAGTAGTAGTAATATATATAATTATCTAAAATTATAATATCCTTTATTACAACTATGGATTTAAAATATTCATATACCCGTACTACAAGAAAATAACCATGCACTACAAAGTAATATAAGGTTATAAACTCATACTAGAGGAAAATAACCCTGCACTCTACATAACTAACCATGCACTGTAAGGAAACAACTATGCACTGAGGGTAACGTGGGGTTATAAACCTGCACTGTGAGAAAACAACCCACTCTATATAAAATAACTATGCACTACGGATAATACAAGGTTATAAGCCTACATTGTAGAAATAAAATAATCTCGTAGTGCAATAATATTTTGAACATCATAGGAAAATAACCATCACTCGCCAATTAACCAAAACAATTAAAGAAACCTTAAAACGATACATCCTCGCCGCGGCACGTTCAATGGGCCCGAGGCTGTTCAAACGAGCAAAACCTATTTTCTGTATTTGCGAGCACGTGTAAGCGTTCGAACAGCACTTTTGAACATGAGTCCTTGACGTTCAAACACACCTTGACAAAAGGCTTTATTCTTCAAACATAATTTATTTCTTCCAATACAACTTAGTCCAGTCCTAATTGTATCAATCCACGCTTCCATCACCTTGATCTCAAGGTGAGAAGTCCAAAAAGTGTACCACAATGTCATCTCAGACTCACACGTCACCTTGTCTTCCGAGCCACTCCACTAATATCTCCGTCTCTGGTCGTCCCTCTCGGCGTCATCTCCATCTCGCCAACACGCATACTGACTTGAATAACCATATCTCCTCAAATGGACTCAACGAGAAAGAGATTCAATTTTCGTTATTGTTGATGGATTTTCAAAAATGTCGCACTTCATTTCTTGCCACAAAACTGATGATGCTTCTCTTATTGCGAATTTGTTCTTTAGGAATATTGTTCGCTTGCATGGAGTTCCAAGGAGCATAGTTTCAGACCCGGATGCCAAATTCTTGAGTTACTTTTAGAAGACCTTGTGGAAAAAGGCACCAAACTTCTCTTTAGCACGGCATGTCATTGTAACAGACCAGATCTGGAATGATCCATCCGTAGGATGGTTATAAAAATTTAAGTGGAGGTAGCCTCGTGAATTAAGGTTCTAATGGCTCTAGTTTCACCTAAATCGGAGGTCGGGATGAAAAAATAAAAATAAAATAGTGGAGATAGGTCAGGGAGGGCAGAACGGTAATTTTCGACGTTGTGGCGGTCATCGGAGAGTGGTGGACGGCCGTGTAGTAGGGTGGTTGCTAGAGGTAGGAGGTGACTAGGATTTGGATGCTGAAAGGGATCTACGGTTATGATCTACTCCTATGAAGATAAAGACAATCCAACGATTAATGTAAAAAGATAAGAACGAGAATAATAATTAGTTAAACTCAGATTTCTCTCAATTCAATGCTCCTTATCAACTCATGTCCACCCATATTTTAGGAGTAAAATCCCTAATAGATCAGATTCACATGCGGATTATCTGATTTATTTGAAATTCAAAACAGAAAGATAAAGCTAAGTAATTAATTTGACTCGACTCGACTTGACTTGACTTAACCCATGTGGTTGGATCATAACAATACGGATGGCCAAACTGAAGTGGTAAATCGAACTCTTTCTTCTTTGCTTCGTATTATTGTTCATAAACATTTGAAGAACTCTTTCTTCTTTGCTTTGTATTATTGTTCATAAACATTTGAAGAACTGGGACGAGTGTCTGCCTTTTGTTGAGTTTGCTTACAACAGAAGTTTGCATAGGACTACTAAACATACTCCTTTTAAGGTGGTTTATGGGTTCAACCCAAATACTCCACTTGATCTATTATCGATACCTGCTAGTGAAAAAGCTTGTCTAAATGGCACACAAAAGGCAGAATTTATCAAAACAATGCATGAGAATGTTAAGAAGCAGATTGAGCAGCAAAATGCAAGTTACGAGAAGGCTGCCAACAAAGAAAAGAAGCAAGTTAGTTATGATCCAGGAGATTTAGTTTGAATACACTTGAGGAAAGAAAGATTTCCAAGCCAAAGAAAATCTAAACTCATGCCCCGAGCTGAAGGACCTTTCAAAATGTTGAAAAAGTAAATGAGAAAGCTTACAAAATTCAATTGTCATGACTATAATATATCTACTGTCAGAACCAAAAACAAAAAATAAGATAAAATAAAAATAAAAATAGGGGTTGAGAGAGGAGGGTGCACGTGCTCTGCACGTGTAGCCTCTCCTCTCTCCCTCTCCAGCACGCGATGAGGTGCTGATAGGGGGGATTTCATCTAATCCAAATCAGATTAGATTTAATCCTCTTCTAATCTATAAATTAAACCCTAATCCTCTCTCTCCTCAACCGCCCCCCTCAGCCTTCTTCTCTTCCACCGTTTTCTTTCTTTTCTCACCGTCGGAGTCGTCGCTGTGGGATCGGATAGCCGGAGCATCGCCGGAGGAAATTGGGACCACCACACTCCTCGGTGAGCCCTCTCTCATCCCTCTAGTTTAATTTAAATTTAAAGGGGTAAATCAAAAATACCTAATTTGAGATTTCGGCTTCACCGGCGACTCATGCCGGTCGACGGCTTTGGGTCGCTGTTGCTCGTATGCCAAAGACTTGCGTCGTCGACCTCGTGCCGTAGGCGCACTCCCCTAAAGTCTTCATGGCTTGAGGTGTGGAGGAGACGACTCTAGGGCCGCCGGCCATGGAGTCGAGCTGTCGACCGTCATCTACGGTTCCTCCTCCACCTCTCATGGTATGCTGGGTCGCGAGAGTGTAGAAGAGGTTAGGGTGCGGCCAGTGGTTCATCGCCGGCGATGACCGCCGGCACCTTTTCTCGTTTTCTCTCTCTTTTTCCTTTCTCTTTTTCTCCCTCTCTCTCTCTCTTCGGTTTGGAGAAGACAGACTCGGGCAACCTGAGTTTGGCTTTCTCCCATTAAGTGATTGGATTCGGGTCGGGTTGGATCCAAATCCAAGGAACCCGACCTAAACCAATTTAAATTGGATAGGCTGCGGCTAACCCGCAACCCAATCCATTTTCTTTTGGTTGGGCCAAGGCCCGATTAACCTCTTTTTTTTTGGAATGGGCTGGGCCAACAGTAGCCCAGCCCAATCCAATGGGTAATTTTAAACCCATTTTTTTTAGTTCTTTTGGTTTTTAAATTTTAATAAATACTGTTATTATTCAAATTAAAATTTTGAATATTATTTATTATTTAAGGTGGTGAATTCTAGTACGTGAGCTAGAGATTTGAGATTTCGGTTGTCTTGCCTAGACTTAGTTGAGTGGGTTCACTCACATGTTTATTTTATTGTATTTCGTATTTTTGTCAGACCATGTAAATTTTCTGTGTGCAAAATTATTTATTTCACCCTTATGTGTAAAAAATTAAATTATTGCAATTTCTGTGTGCAAATCTATTTATTTCATCCGTACGTGCGAAAAATTAATTGTTTTATTTTTTGTGTGCATTTAATTATTATATTCAGTGCATCACCATACTTCGTGCAAATATTGAAATTGTGAAAAGAAAAAAATGAGACTAGTATTGATACGACTTAGAGAACAGTCCCAGTATAAATCGTTTGCGATTTTCCGTGGTGACTCAAGTCTATCTGGAAGTCTAGGGGAAACTGCGGTGACTTTCTTAGGTGACTCTTGCGGGGTTAGGGAACAGTCCTACAATAAATGAGAAAATTTCCTAGGTGACTCTAACTTCTCTCAATGGTTAGAGGAAAAGACAGAGTGTGTTAATCACGGGGTGATACCCTCTGATGACCCTAACCGGACCAGCTATGAAGAAAAGTCCCGAGCGTCATCTCGAGGTGACTTCTAGTTGATGTGGATCCAACGACCTCGACCTCTGGCGATCTTGGGTGAGTTTTTTTTTTGTTTCTAATTCCTCTCATTCCCTCTCTTTCTATTCCTGTGGTAAAGCAACAACAAGTGCTATGGCACACCTGAGAGAGAGAGAGAGAGAGAGAGAGAGAGAGAGAGAGAGAGAGAAGGGGTGGAAAGAAAGAAAAAAATTAAGAGAGTTTTATTTTCTTAAATTTTACATTGATTTTTGTTTATGCTTTTTAGTTACAAAATTATAGTGAAAAATATAAAATATCAATAGCTCCAAAAAAAAGTCATATGATACCGACATCGGGTGGCAACATTGCAGCTTTATCAAGTACATCGGGTGGCAACATTATAGCTCTATTAGGTAAGACAAAGAAATGAGTGATGGTGTCAGTTATTTAAAAGAACATTTGGTTCAAAGGGAAAAAAATGCAGCAGCTTACACTCGGGTGTCCTTAAAAGTTAGAAAACAAACGTTGGGTCATCTAATTGGCAAAAAAAATAATAAACAATCTACACAATAAAGAGGGTCTTTATCAGACCCAATCTTAGAGAAGGTCAACGATTTGGTTGGGCAGCAACTGATGGTAAAGCCACAAAAGCCGCAGCCCTGGCTAGTTCTTCCTCGTTTCTAGGCAAGGTACTGCCTTGATTACCTTCCCCACGGTTGGTATGTCCACAAGGGTCGCCTTGATCTCCAACATCGTTTGTCCCATGCGCGCCAGGGTTTACAAGAGATCGGGAAGGTCTTTCGTCTGACCTCGCAAGCTCAATGGAGATAGTGATCTTGATAGAGCCATGCGGTCCGTCTCCATGCCTTGCTCTGATGTTTGAGATAATCGCCTCGTTTGCTTGCTACCTTTGATCTTGTTGTAGCCATGATGGTCCGAGGATCGTTGGTTCTAATACCAAGTTATAATGATCTGATATAATTCGGACTTCACCGATGTCGTCTCGAGCATGGATACACTTTATGAGTGTTTTTTCTTATTATTTTAGTGTTTATTTTAGAGAAAAATAAGTTTTCTATAGGTCGTGCGTTCGAATGCGGGTGAGTGCGTTCGAACGTGCTTGCGAACACCTACATCAGGTTCACAAAAACAGAGAACGCGAAATGTGCGTTCGAACGCATCAGGTTCGCATCACAGAGAACGTTTTTTGTGCGTTTGAACGTGTTCGACCCCATTCAAACGTGGTCTGCAAAAATCCACTATTTCTAGGATTAATAATTGTCATCTTTGAATTTTTTAGTTAGCCTCTTAACGTGTTCAACCCCATTCAAACTGGTGCCACCCATTATCATCGACCTACCACCTCCATAATCCATCTAGGATCTTGTGCCTCCATCCACAGATCTATAGACGGACTCTCTGACATTCGTCTACTTATCTGACGATATGTCCAGATCTCACCGTCCAATTTTTCTGAAATTAGATTCATTGGAAAGCTCTTTTCTAGGGATACAACATATCAAATTTTCACGTTAATCCGATGATTATAACTTCCGGAATCCTCTTCCAAAGTTTCGTTCCAGATCTTGTCCAAATCTGAAAACGGAATAATCAAACCTTAGCCCAAGGGGAGATCGTATCATGATCGATCTTCCCTCGAAAGGTTTAATCGTCTCACAACTGGTTCTAGACAGAATTTGCACGAAACTTTCAAAAGATATTCCGAAAGATCTAGCCATTAGATCTTACTAAAATTTGGATATATTCTCTTAAAGAGAGCTTTCCAGCGAATCTAAGATCTCAGGGTTTGGATGGTTAGATCTTAAGATATCAGCCAAGCAGTGGCCGAAGGTCAAATAAATCCTAGCTTGTTAACCTTTCAATGGATAGATAGGTTCTAGGAGAACTCTTTTAGAGTAAAGGGGGAGAAGTTACTGTAGAAGAAGAGGATTACGAATTAAAGGAGGCCGTCCAAAGACTTGAACGATGAAAGAAATGAGGTGGGAAGGGACGCCAGACGGCTAGAGCAAGGAGGAAGATAGAGACAGCAATGCCGATGCAATTATTAGATAAAGATCAAATTAGGATTTCCTCCACATATTTATAGAGGCTCACCCTAGACCAACTTTGATCAGGACTTGATCAACCAACTCAACTCGACTAGCCCGAGCCGAACTCAGTTTCACCATGCATCTCATGACTCGACTAAAATAATTTATTGACTAGTCTAGACTCAATTAACCAATGTACTTGTATTTATGACTCAACTAATAGGGCAGCTGCCAAAAAGAAATGCAAGAAATTAAATTAGATAATTAGGCTCATCACAATAAACCCAATGTGCCGTGAGTGGATTCAATCTGACCAAGTCATATCAGCCACCACTAGCCTAGTCACGACAAAGAATCATCTTCATAATATTCTATCAACCAAGGATGCTACTTTTTAATCATATAATTACTTAGTAAATATTTTCAAGTATGATAAATTGCAGCAACAAAATTTATTAATAAAAGACTATTATAAAGCATTATAGATATCCATTGCATCAATGTGTGGTTAAAATGCAACCATTAACAATCAATATACAGTTATTGGCAGTCAATATGCAACTACTGACGATCAATATGTGGGCGCATGTGCATATGCAGTCAATATATAGGTGCAATCGGCCTTATATGCAGTCAAACCGTATATGAGGATCGCATGATGTATTTGCGAGGCAATTGACACACTACCACTACCTATGCAGTGGCATAAGCAGTTTATATGGTCACTTTTCAAAACAATGATCTATTCTCTTTCGTTCTAAAATATTACTCTCCCTTGTTTTCTCTCTTAATCTTCTACCTTTTTTCCTTTTATTTATTCATCCTTATTAGAATGTCCATCATTAGCTCCTAGGAACCCTACTTTGATCTATCCTCTTTTAAGCACTTTTCTTTCTTTCCCTCTTTCTTTCTTTCTCTCTCCTTATCATAAAACTATTGTTTCTCTTACGGAAAGATCTAGCTCCGACGAACTCCGACAAACTCCGGCAAACTCCGGTATATAATTTTTTAATTTTTTTCTTTATTTCTCTCTCAGTTTTTTTCATTTCTTTCACTCTCTCCCTTTCTCTTCTCTTTTCTTCTTCTTCTTCACTGCACCATGTTTTTTCTTTCTTTTGTTTGATTTTCTTCCACCCACTCTTTTTCTAATTTCTTTTTTTTTTATTTTTATTGCACCATATTTTCTTTCTTTATTTTCATATTTTTGGTAAACTTTTTCTAAATTTTTAGAAGTTTTCCTACACTTTTAAATAATATTTAGAATTTTATGTAATTAAAAAGTCCGATCCAATTCAAGCGACCAATACAGCTGATCCGGCTAATACGTATTATTTTTTTGAAAGGCCGATCCCGATCCTAATCTCGACTTTTCAAACCTTGCTTTTAAGTTATAGTAAACTATATACATTTTAGATGTATTAATAAATATATTTATTTAGTGTCAGACCCTAAATGTATTATATCCTATTTCTTTCAAGATTTGATGTATCACCTTGTCTGAATAGTATTGTATCCCATGTCAGCGTCCATGCTTCATAGACTCTTACTTTATCAACATACAATACATGCTTTATAGCTCATTTACTGCAGAGGGGAACAATTAAGAAGGACAAAGAATAACGTAAATGTTGTTTCTAGTGGGAATTTCAAAAAACTACAAACTATTGTATACCTATATTAACATAACAAAATTGTATGATCAAATAGATGAGATGATGACGTCTAGCGAGTGTGGAATAATAAGATTCAGCTTAACAAACACTTTCATCTAGAACAACAAAATACAATAGAGAATTGTAGTTAAAATGTCATGTATACCTTGTCTCCCACTCCAATTAAAATTGAGCCTCTCTTCATGCAACATATACTAGCCCTATAAAAGAGGATGAAATTATTAAATGGGCAATATTATGCCACTCTGATTCTGTGTTCAAGTAAAGCATAGTAGAAATGATCTTTATTATTCTTTTGACAAGGAATAAATTGTGCTTGATATGAGACTTTTGTTCTTATATATCTTTGCCTTGAAGAGATTACTATATAGATTAAGAAACTTACAACACGGATTTCCTTATGGTCGCATACCATGGGCACCAATGCACTAATGGCACACGCACAAAACAAGCATGAATTAGGATAGATCTCCGTGTCTATTAATTGGAGACCTATTCTCCCAAACAAGAAAATCAGCATGGACGGAATATCAGCAAGAAACTCACACTTATTAATGTTTATCCATCATACTATGGTGCTTGAAACCAAGAACTGCTCTCTCTTATTCTAGCTCCTCACTAGCATTTGCCCACTACTACTATGAAGAATCCCAAATGCTATACGAAACATGTCAATATTTTGGAAATCTCAATCCAGTTATCAATTGGACTTGCTCAAGTTTGTCTACTCCATATCCAACATAACCCAATTGTCACTATTAGATAAGGATTGCCAACTATGTCCATTTTGCAAAGAACATCTCAAAACCTTAAAAGAGGGTGTGCCACAACTGGTTTACAATCTATCTCACAGATATTTCAAGACAAAGGGGATGTTTCTTCCCATCTTCCTCTCCCATTAGCCATTAGCTTTTGATAGTAGTTTTGCCTTTGTAAACCTATAATTTTCTTTTGATTTTGTTTTCTCTCATTGGTTTTTTCCCTTTGTGGTTCCTTAGTATTTCACGGTCTTAATGAGATGTAACTAGCCTAGCCTCACTCATTCTCAAAAGTCAAAAATGAAAAATATGAAATTATTTATAATAACTGGTGCAGTGGAGATTGTAAAAGAGTATGGGGATCAAAAATAAGAAAATTAGGTTATTTTGTTATTTAAGACCCTCTATTTCAGTTTAGTTTCATTTACAAGGAAGAAAATGACAATATAGTACTTGGAAAAAAAATCACATATTTCTAGATATACAAGAACGCACCTGCACTTATGCACAATATACTAATTTAATAGCAATTCTACAAAATTCTTGAAGACCACTATGACATATACTTGTATAGGACATCCATCTAACAATATAAAACAGATGACATGAAGAATTTCCCTTCTGCCCTGATAAGGGTCAAATCTGATACCTACATATAACTTACACATCTGCTTTTGTATTGCTACTAAATTTATGAAGCTTAAAGACTTTATGGAAGTGCTAGCAGACAGCACTTGCACAAGCTCATAGAACTGTGTATACATACATTAAGATTAGCATAATAAGTTTGAACAAAAAATAAAACAAACAAATACAAAATTCTTTTATGCAACTTCCAGACTGACCTAAATTACTTATAAAGTTACTAATGAGGATATAAAATTGCATTTACTTGAGAGATGATAATAAAGAGGAGCATACCTTACACGATGACCATCCACTGATGAACTTCAGTGGAGGAGCCACTAAGAAAGGCTGATCTGTGTTCATCCATGGCTAGGTCCTCTAGATACTTCTTCATTGATGTTTCTGATGGGACCAACATATTAGAGCTACTAACATGTGGATTCCTTTTGTAATATAGATCCCTCATCAAACAAGATGTGTAGATGATCCTGTTCCTAATAATTAAAATTAAAATAAATTATTTATATTTGATTTATTAACAAATCTGCAAATGCATCTAAAGAGGTGTCTTTCTCTGTGAAATGATGCGGATTAATCAGATGTATAATTGTACATACAAAGGCTCATATTACCCTTTTAAGCAAAACGATATAGTATCAGAAATATTAGTGGAATACCAAGTAGCAATGTCAACATGTTGATGTACTAGACATTTTTTAAAATCTCACAGATTGACAAGGGTGTAGCAATAAGTTCTTTTTGTTACATGAAGAACTGAGATAAGGTTTGCTATCCATTCCTTAAGCCAACCAGTCATTAGGATATGTCGCTTTGAAGAAAAATACACCAATGCATGTTAATTTTATTTATTGAAGAACGATACACCAATTGAACAACTACCAAATGTACAGCAAGACCTTGTTGAAGGTGTACTTGATGTCAAAGGTCATGTTGAGAAGAGGCAACAAGTGTAGGTGGTTCGTGGTGAAATGATTGGATAAACCCGCTATTACTAGTATATAGATTGTTTAAGAGTTGAAGAAATTGATCTTGAGATGTCGATGAGACTATTAAGGTTTCTTCGTCGAAGTCAGGCTTTTCCATCTAAGAGGAATTGATACTAAAGAATAATCTAAATCTAATGTATGCTTATTTTATTAAGTTTTCCAATATTTTTAAAATAGATAAAAAGATCATATGACTAGCATGTGATTCTTAATGAAATTGGATGACTAAGTTTTATCTGATCTTTGCAGATGAAATTGTAGGATGCTAAAGCTAATGCAAATAGTGCATTAGCCTCTGGGCCCTCCTCATGTATTATAGCAGCTATTCTGAATTTTCATATCCATGCCTGTAGATTTGAGGTTTTGTAGAGTTTAGGCTGATTTTTATCATTCCTACCACGTATACAACACTCTCCATACTATTATTTGTCCTTTGACATATTTTCTCCACCCTGCTATGTTATATATAAAGGCAACATTATATACCTGTAATTGATAGTCCTCTGGTTATCAATATTAAGTTCAAAAACATCTACATATTTATTTAAGAACCTTAAATTCTCTTGGACATGGTAAGCCAAACTTTTCATCAAAAGTTGAAGGGAATTACCTTAAAGAATTTCCGACGTGGAATACCAAGAGTACTATTCTAATAGGCAAGAGCATCAGTTTGTGTAAAACTGGTCTTAGATGTTCTTAGACTCTCTCAATGTGTTGATGGTCGTTGGTTAAACTCTCTCAATAGTTCTTAGAAGTTACTTCTTCCTTCAAGTTCACCAAAGAACTAATTGGAAATTGCAGTTCCAACTCTCTCAATGCTTCTAGGGGAAGTAGAGGAAATTTGACATTCACAGAGCTTTAGCTTTCCTAAGTCTTCGTCTTGTTTTCATTCACTTATTAAACAAGGGAATTGAGTGAGAAAGTTCTCTCTGACAACATCGCGAGGAAGCTTAAAAGCCTTTAAGTCATCCTGTGGTAGATTTCTAACTTCATGACTGACATTACTGACTTGTGACAACAATTAATTTTGTGGGATAAAATGCAGCAGCTTTTTGCATGTTTTCATTAGTTGCTTAAATGTGGTACAAGACGAACATATATAGACAAAAATCGTTTGATCGATGAATAAGAGAATCATGTTTATTGATGGAACTTAAGGGTTGTGTACACTGATATGCATGGCAATCATACATGCTAAGTGGATGGAAATGGTAACAATTGTTTTCACTTTTGATAACCCAGAATAAATATTCAATCGACCATTTTCCTTCTCAAAAATAGAATAAATCAGCTGCAAAAACTACGTGTAGACCATAACTTCAATATGTCTAATGACTTCCACTAATAACAGGTCCTACAACTCAGCAAATGTGTTAAGCATGCCAATTAGCTTTCGTTAATATTTATTCGTAAAGAATGGCAAGATTATCCACGCGGGCATTGCATGCAGTGAAGACCAAGACAAATTGTATGAAACCAGATAAATACAACTTTTATTTTGAACAACATGTTTAAACCATATCAACAAATTCCCATACATTGAAGCCAAAGGTTGAATTCGGGGTTGTGCTTCAGCAAAGAAGAGGATAAAGCCAAGTTTATGCAAATCATTCTACTTCCCAAACAATAAAGGTGATATTTCTAGAGAAATTCATTTATTTGTTTAGCTTATTTCTCTTCCACCATCCTTGTATTTCGAAGATTTTTCATCCACCTTGGAGATGAATAGAGTAGTCAATCATCTTTATCTTCTCCCATTGTCTTCACCTCCTGTTACAATCCTATGATCAACTTGAGACAAGTGAAATATTGATCCTATAAACATGTTTCACTCACAGAAGCTGCCGTTTTCAACGCTTTCTGCAACTTAAAAGATCAAAAAGAAAAGGAAAAGAAATTCAAGCATTCACCTCCAAAATTGGTCCAAACTGAACTACCTAACTTAAAAGAGCTCCTATTTCTCATCAAGAATGTTCCAAACAATCAGGAATCTTAAAGCTAAGAGAAAGGAAAAGAAGAAGGATTGAGGGTAAAGTACCATGATTTGCAGACGGCGAAGCAACGGACGAGATCGAAATGGTCAAGCAGGGCAAGAATGGCGCAGAGGAGATCAGCGCCAAGCGAATGGACCGGCGCGCCGCTGGCCGCCGCCTCTGCTGCTGCTCGCTTCCATGCTTTGGCTCTCTTTGGTACCGCGTTATACGGAGATGATTGTTTTGACCAAGATAGGCCTCGTTACAAAATTATTTACATTCTGGTCCCCCTATCAAATTTTTCATTAGCGTTTTAATTTTATTTTTGGATTATTTGCACCAAAAATTCATTTAGTTTTTCGATTTGACATGCCAGGATGATTTTCGATTTTCCTTGCACTTGAGACTTTTTCTTATTTTTCTCCTAACTTTGCCCTTTTTGTACTCGAGTCTCTCATTAAATGCCCTAGACAAAAAAATAATATTTTTTACGTGAAGATGATTAACTGGACGTTGTAGGAACGGATTGAGCTGCTTCTTTTTCTTTCTCTTCTTTCTCTTTTTTCTCTTCCAATTTGTGCATTTGGGAACTTATCTTTATTATCTTGTCTCGCCCTTGTTCATTCATTATATTCATAAGAATGGAACATCTATTTGACTGTAATGTGAGGGTTTTATTTCACTATAATTATGCTATTATTTTGGATAATAAGAAGATATTTTTGCACTATGAGGGCCATTATATTGTTCACAGAAGTATAAACAGACAATGCAGTTTGTTAGATTTGAAGTCGATGTTCTCTGAAATAATGCGAATCCCTCTAGGTGAGTTTAAAGTCTTTTTAAAGTATATATTCCCTTCGAACAACCATGATATATTTGTCGATATCTTTGAAAATAATGATGTTATAGAGATGTATGATCTATCACCGTTATTCTGTCGAGCTATACAAATTTTTGGAACAAGGAAAGAGAAGAATTTATCCAAGTGAGTTAACATTTTATGTTCATGATTACATTAAATATATATAGGAAAATTACTTTTTGCTTACTTTAATGACGACATTGAACGAAAAAACTATTATTGATTAACATATGTCGTACTTTAATGACGACATTCATAATTTAACTACGAATTTCGTAATTGAACTACGAATTTAATTAGCTATTAATTTTGCAATTGAACTATGAATTTAGTTACAAATTTCATAATTGAACTATTAATTATCTACGAATTTTGTAATTGAACTATGAATTTAGTTACGAATTTTGTAATTGTATGACAAATTTAGTTACGAATTTTGTAATTGAACTACGAATTTAGCTACGAATTTCCTTAATATTTGACATCGTCATGATGTTAATATTATTTTAGGACAATCCAGATGAAAATTTTCATGAATGAGCACCCGCCTATTGTTTCAAATGTTCCAAATCCTAGCAATATTAACTTGGATACTTTAGGGGTAGGAGGATCGTCTCTTCTCAATCATCCTACTAATCAGCCCTTCGACTTAAATAGACAGTTTGTACCTGATAGTGAAGTTGATTCTCCTGTACGTGATCCTAGTAACATTGTCACAACAAATGTTATTAATTCCCATAACAATAATGAAAATCTTGGTGAAGAATTTTCTATCATTGATTGTTTCGATTTGTCTTTAAATAAAAAAAAACAGATCGCAATCTTCAAGAAGAATTCCCTATATTTGATTCTATTGATCCATCTCTAACACAAGAAGGTGATGTGCCAACAAACTTGTGCGTCCAACCTTATGGTGATAATGAACATATTTCAAGTACTATTGATTATGTAGAATTTTATGTGTAACATTTAGAACCCTTAAAGCTAATGGCATAATATATCACATCAGATGATCTATTTATAGGACAGATGTTTCGAAACTCATCAGAGTTTGCAAAAGCATTGAAATCATCTACTATCAAGCGTAGATTTGAATTAAAGCCTATTAAAACTAACCCTTAGAAGATTATTATCCGATGTAGTTTAGAGGAATGTCCATGAAAGATAAAGGTTATAAAGAAAGTATGTGTTGATATATTCAAGATAAAGTATCTTATTGGACAGCATGCATGCAGTAGAGGTATATTTGAAAGAGATCATAAGCAATGTACAAGTTTATTTATATGCGATAATGTAATGCCCCTGCCCGGCACCAGCATGTACATGCCTATGTGCCCACACGGCACGCGTGGCTCACGCGACTAGACAGACAAGGCTCGTCATGCATAGATACACTTGTGTGCACATAATTCATCACCAAATAAATCATATTATTAATCTAAATAAACCTATTAACATATGAATATCCAAGTCCACAATATTTTGTGTACTAGACCACAAAATAAATTATGATATCATTAAGTTAAACCTGTTAATAAATCCATATCTATATCCATAATAACCATACTAGACAGCTACATAATCTGGCAGGACCTACACAGGCCATGACAAACCATCAAGATACAACTTATAACCACTGACACACGAGTATAATATAATCCAACCTGTATTATATAAATCATCATCTAATACAATGGAGTACAAATATTAAATAATTATATAACTTAATTTCTATATAAACTATCATCTCACATCTATAGCTCACCTTATCATCGCTCTAAATATTTTTTCAAGATAACTCAAGTCCCTATCATGTACCATATATCTAAGGGGTTAGAAAGAAATAAAGAGAGTCATGAGCTAAAGACTCAGTAAATAGACCTTATTCCAAATCGGTGATGTCAAATAGAGAGTATATTATGTACTGAATAATATGAATCAGAAAAAGCGTCATGTTATGAATGGACATATAAGCAAGTCCTCAATAATCTCAGATTTATAATAGATATCATGTTATGACTGATCAAGAACACAAGTCTCGACAATATATAAATAAACCTCCATGTCATATTATCATAGTATCACTCTCAAATATAACAAATATGATGCATGCCAACTATGACCATGTTATGATGCCAAATACAATGGTATCTAAAGCATGATAACTACTCGATAATCATATGATATTCTTAGTATCATAATCATCATCGACATCTCAGTATAACATCATCATACTAGACCACTATGCATAGTAAATACTCGGCATCCAATCTTATCCTCCTACTCGTAAGCTCAAAGCATAATATGTCATACACTAAGGGTATCTCAGTCATAATTATACCCTACCATATGCTAAGAGTATATCAATATCCATCCAAATTGGTACCCCACAAGTTAATAAAAATCACATAAAAGTAACTCGCCACATATATACCTTAGCAAATGGTAGGTGTCTGATTGTCTATGCACACATACTCAACTTACCTCGCATATAGGCCATGAGATATCGCATATCAGCAATCATAATCATCACTCAAGGCACCTCTAACCCTAGCGTATACTCGGGTACCCTCATGCTGTAACAACCTATCCTTAAAAAAGAAAAATTGTTATGGGCACAACGTGGCTGGCCACATGCCCATGCAAATGGGTGCGGCATGGGGGTGCCATGCACCCCCTAGCGCCGCCGTAGCCAGCTGGTCGCGGCGAACCCCAGCGCCACCACCAACCCCCCCCCCCCCCCCCCCCCCCCCCCACCGCCTCTATAAATCTCTCTTCCTCTCTCTCTCTCTCTCTTTCGGTCTCTCTCCCTCCCCCTACTAATGTCGGCCTGCAGTCGCTACCACCACCTCCACTAACGTGGTGAGCCTTCTCCTTCCTCTTCTCTCTCTCTCTCTCTCTCTCTCTCTCTCTCCCTCGCTTGCTAGCTTGCACTCTGTGCTTGGGTTTGCCGGAGCTGAGCCGCTAGTGAGAGACCGACCGCTGGCTGGACACTAGCGACCTATGCCCTCCCCACCAACACCAAGTCCTCCTCCTCCTCCCTTCCTTTCTTTTCTTCTTCTCTTCTCTTCTTTTCCTTTCTTCGTTCTTCTTCCTTTCTTTTTCTTCTTCCTCGATTCCTCTTTCACGATTGCTATAGTGTTGGGCTCGGCCCAGCACTGTAGCGGAGCTCGAGCCCAGCACTATAGCAGTTCTTTTAATTTTTTCTCTTATTTCTTTTTTGTTAAGTAAGGATTTTATGTTAACTAATGCTTTTAGTTTAATTAGGCAGTTAATTATATTGTTATATATATATATTCGATAAGATAATTATTATCTAATTATAATTAGTATAATTAATGATTAATTATATTACAAACACTTAAATATACCTATTATTTACATATAAGCATACTTGCATATGATAGATTAATACTTAGCTTCATTAATTATAGTCATGAGATTTATAAATATATCCTAATATTCATTATTTATATATATATATAGCTAGTTTGTAATTCTATTGGTTTAGTTATACTAGTTTGTATAGAATAAAATAATATGCTTGTCTATTTATTTGCTTATCTCTTATATTATATAATTAAGAAATAGTAAGAATGATAAATGAGTTGTAATTACATTTTTGTCTACACTTATATTCTAATGTATAATTAGACATATTTAGCCTTTTATTTTATAATTACATATTTATACTATTTTAATAAACATAAAAGAGTAACCATTTTAATCTTTTTTTATCACGAGCATTTTAATAATAATAGTATATTTATAACATTAAAGCCTAATAAATTATCATATTTTATATGAATTAATTTTAACCGGATAAATAACTAACTTCATATTAGTTAAACATTTTCAGACTCTGAACCCCCTTATTTGAGACCTTGGGGACCTTACTAGTGATGAGTGACGGTGATACACTTAGTTAGGATCTTTTCTTATTGCATTAGGTATTTATTTTCATTAAAATAAAATTTTTGTAGGTCGCGTTCGAACGCAGGTGGGGTCGCGTTTGAACGCCCTTGTGAACGCCTGCATCAAGTTCACAAATACAGAGAACGCATATTATGCGTTTGAACACGGTCGGACGAGTTCACTTATTAAATAGATCAGAAAGTTACGGATCCAACCCAATTGGTTTCGTAATTTTCTGACTACCGGAGAATATCTGACATATATTTTCCCATGATTGCATGCACTGATTCCTATAATACATTTAGATCTTGAAGGAATCTTAGCGTAGCCTATCTTTGGTTCCAAATCCCATCAAACGATTAATCGATGGACGTGAGGGATACGTGTGTTGGGTCTTTTAATTGGAGGTGAGTAATCTTATCCTTTAGACGCCTTTCTCAAATTATAATATATTATATATTATGTACATGCATGTTTTGGCCTCCAGCATTATTATATGACTTTATCTAAAGATGATTTTAGTCAAGCATATTTTATCATGCATTTAATTATGCTGATCTGGGATATGAGTACATTGGTGATATATAGAGATGATTGAAGATGATTATATTGTTATGATTTTATACCGAGATAATCTCTAGCATGAGTGTGCATGTGATAGACTAGCAAAAGTATGCATATGTTAGATACATGGTTGGAGTCTGTATTATATTATTTTTCTCTTGGCTTCTTTACCACCTAAATTCTTGAGTTGTATGATCTGTTGCAGTGCTAGATATATGCATATGATCTATTATGTATAGAAAACTATAAAAATATATGTGTATGTGATGTGATGTGATGGCTGAAACGGTATTTGGTCCAGATTGGTACTAGACATACTCTTAGCGTATGACAAAGTATGATGATGGCTGATGGTTGTACTCTTAGCATATGATAGGATACAATTATCATTGATATACCCTTTGCATATAATAAGGTATGATTATATTCTTCTAAGATACCCTTAGCGTGTGGTAGAGTATGATTTATCTCTAGAGATATTCTTAGTGTATGACAGGGTATGCTCTAAGCTTATGGCATGATGTGTATCGAGTTTGAAGTTGAGTATCGTAGTCCAGCAGCATGGTAGATAATATTCAGAGATGAGATGGATAATTATGATAGTGAGAGATATGTAGATTATATTTAGCTCTAACATATACAATTATCTAGTGGTTGGCATGTATCATGCATCATCATTGATGTGACTAATATCATTGGATCATGATTGTTATACATGATATATTGTTATATTCGATGATGTTATATTATAATTTTATCATAAGATATATTTTTGGTTAAGGATATAATATGCTCATTCATGAGAATTTATTTTATTTATATATATATCATTAAGGATACATATATACATGCTCATACATGGCATCGTGCTTCTTTCTAATTCATATTATCTAATACATGATTTATTCTTTGTTTGACATCACTAATTCGAGATAAGGTCTATTCACTGAGCCTTTTACTCATGACTCTCTTTATTTCTTTTCTAACCCCCTCAGATATGTGGTATGTGATAGCGACTTGAGGATATCTTAAGAAGATATTTTAGAGCGATGATGAGGTAAGCTATAAATGCGAGATGATATAGATAATAGTTTATATAGAAATTGAGTTATACCAGTATTTGATATTTGTACTTTATTATATTAGACGATGATTTGTATAATACAAGTCGAATCATAGTGTACTCTTATATTAGTTGTTTAGTTGTATCTTGATGATTTGTCGTAGCCTGTGTGGATCCTGCTAGATTATGTAGTGGTCTAATGTATATTATTATGGACCTGAATATTCATATGTTAATATGTTTATTTGGTTAATAGTATAATTTATTTGGTGATGGATTATGTTAGCATGATTATGTTAGTAGGTTTTATTTAATGATGTCATGATTATATGTGCATAGGAGTGTATCTGTGCATTACGGGCCCCGCCTGACCTGTCGCATGCGTCGCGCGTGTCGTGTGGTTGTATGGGCATGCACGTGCCTATACTGGGTGGGGACGTTACACATGCTTTTTCTATCAACTTTCCTATCAATGAGATTTATGCATTTCCTTTTATACGATGGATCACATGCATATATTCAGTACTATAACAAAAGTTAATGCATGACAAGAATTTAGGTAGAAGAGGAATCAAAAGAGATATGATGCAATGCATCTCAGTCATAATCATATCCTAGGACCATACAGTTCACCGATTGCATTCGAACACGAGTCAAACGCATTTGAATGCACTTAATACATTATCTGTCTTTGCGAACTTGTGTAGGCATTCGAATGATGCGTTCGAATGCACCAAACATGTTGTCTATTTTTGCGAACGTGTGCAGGCGTTTGCATAGTCGCATTTGAACGTGACGTCCTAGCGTTCAAATGAGATGCCAGAAATCTCATTCTTCCAAAACAAAAGTCAGGCCCAAGCCATATCTATCTAATTCGTAACAAAATTTAATTATTATAATTTACAAATAATAAATAAGTAAATAATAAATATAAGTATTACTTATATTTATGTGTAATAGCATGTAACATAATTAATCATTAATTAAATTATAATTAATAATAATCATATTGATGAATATATATTATTATTAAAATAATTAATGTCTAAATCTATTTGTATTAATCAAGAAAGAAGTACCTAAATAAATAAATAAACAAAAAAAATTAAAATAAAATAAAAAAGGAGCATTGCCACAAATGCTGGGCTCGGCTCTGGGCTGAGCCCACCACTATTGCAGAAAGATGAGGAGAAGAAGCTAAGGAAGAAGAAGAAGAAGAAAGGAAAAAGAAGAAAAGGAAAAAGAAGAAAGAAGGAAGAAGAAGAATAAGAGAAGAAGAAAGGAAGGGCTTGGCCGCTGCTAGCCAGCCAACGGCCGACCTCTCCGGCGGCTCGGTTCCGGCAAACTTGAGAGAGAAAGAGAAAGAAAGGGAGAGAAGAGAGAGAGAGAGAGAGAGAGAGAGAGAGAGAGAGAGAGAGAGAAAGAGAGAGAAGAGGAGGAAAGAGGCTCACTGACGTCAGGAGAGGTGGCGACGGCGACGGCAGGCCAGCGGAGCAGCGACGGTAGTAAAGAGAGAAATAGAGAATGTTTGAGAGAGAGAGAGAGGTAAGAGAAGAAAAAGAGAGAGAGGTAAGAGAAGAAAAAGAGAGAGAGGCAATGCAAGGGGAGGAAGGCGGCGGTGCCGGGGCTGCGGCCAGCGGGCCGCAACTGATTGACTCTAGCAACGGCAATGGGACGCATGGTGCCCCTCCACGCAAGCTGCTTCACATGGGCACGAGGTGGAAATTAATTTTTTTTTTAAGGTTGGGTTGTTATAGATGAAGTGCGTGAGCATGTGTTGAAAAGTACTGAAGCATACACACCGAAAATGATTCAAGTTGAAATGTAGACAAAATTTGGTGTTTTAGTAGGTAAGGCTTATCACGCTAAATGGAAGGCAATAGAACATATCTATGGCAGCTATGAGGAATCATACAAGTGGTTGCAAAGATACCTTCGTGAGCTTAAGAAGAGAGATCCTAATACAGTAACTAAACTTCAATGGGTTGACTGTGGATGTTTTAAGCGTGTATTTTGGGCTTTTGGTGCATGATTGCATTCATTCAAGTCACATTTATGGCCATTGCTCGATATCAATGCTACTTTCTTAACTGACAACTATAAAGGTTGCTTACTTGTTGTGACAAGTTTG
The DNA here is from genome assembly GCF_048772165.1 of Typha angustifolia. Lineage (NCBI taxonomy): Eukaryota > Viridiplantae > Streptophyta > Magnoliopsida > Poales > Typhaceae > Typha > Typha angustifolia. The sequence goes on from NC_133245.1 coordinate 9,846,613, forward strand.
GATGTCAATAATCAAATCCTTTCAATAGCATTTTGTGTTGTCAAAGCTGAAACTACTAAATCAATGGACCTAGTTTCTATATCATCTTCGGGTATCAATTGAACCGTTTGAGCATATGACGATATTATCAAATAGGCAAAAGGGGCTGATTCATGTAGTGGATGATGCATTTCCTAAAGCTTGTCATGGTTATTGATGGTACACCTCTCCTAAAACCTTTCAAATGCTCCAAAGGGTTCTCCTCAATATAATAAAGTTTGGGCAGCAACACAAGCTTATAGTGAGACAGAGTTCAATTACCTCATGGAGGAAATGAAACAAAAGTTTCCTCAACAGTAGTATGTTTACATATAAGTAAAATTCCTATAAATACGTGGGCTAATTATTATTTTTCGGATAGAAGATACTCTACATAAGTAAAATTCTATTTAGAATAACACTTGACTAAAATGCAATACTTGTCTTGGTTAAAAAATTTGAAGATGTTCTTGACATTTCTCATAAAAATTAGACTTGTCAATGTCATTCCGTCTGCTATTTCTAAATTCTAGATCAACACCTTTGATGGAAGTTATATTGTGAACATTGAAAAAAGAACTTGTAGTTGTCGTGCATGGGATATCCTTGGAATTCCATGCACACACAGTGTTACTACTCTAAGTTTTAGGTATCTTGATCCTTATGAGTTTTGCGAGAGATATTTCACAAAAGAAATATATTTAGCTACATATTCTGACTCAATTCCACCTATTTCAAGGGAATTTTGGCCACCGAGTCCCTCGAATGAGATTGAAATGCTACCTCCCTTAGTGACACTTCAACCTGGCTAGAAGCGGAAGAAAAAGAAACCGTTCCAGAGTGAAAACCAAGGAGTACAAAGGAAGAAGTGTTCGAATTGTAAAGAACTGGGACACAACTCTAGATCTTGCAAATCCCTAGGCATTTGTAGTGGAAGCTTACAGTCACTTGTTACAACACATCAAACTATTTAAATGTGCATGTGTTTATTTTTATGTGTCTATGATGTGTTGAGGAATCAATGTGTTTTATATATAATGTGTTATGTTCTTAAATTTGTTTTATATATGATGTGTTTAGGATTACACGTGTTTGTCATAGACATGATGTGTTTAAGCATCAATTGTTTACTAGTGTTTGAGTTGCTTCAAACATATCAACAAAGTTCATAATTTAAGTACGAATTACTTTGTATGTATTTCACTAGTTTAAGTACGAATTAATTTAAGTACGAAGTTCGTAATTACTTTGGCATAACAATGAATTTCACTAGTTTGTATGTATGTTAAGCAGAAAGACAGTTTATCATTAAGTACGAATTTTATTTCAAATATATCAAGGATCAATTGTTTTACTAGTATTCGAGATGCTTCAAACATATCAACGAAGTTCATAATTAAAGTACGAATTCGTTTGGCATAACAACGAATTTCATCAATTTTGTAACACCCGCCCCCATGCGATAGGATGAGTAGGGGCCGTCACGCATAGATACACTTCTATGCTCATATAATCCATCATAAAATAAATCATGACATCACCAAGTTAAACTTGTTAACATATCCATATCTATATCCACAATAACCATACTAGACAACTACATAATCTGGCAGGGCTCACACAGGTCATGATAAACCATCAAGATATAACTAAAATCACTAATACATGAGTACATTATAATCTGACATGTATTATACAATTTATCATCTAATACAAAGGAGTACAAATATCCAGTAATGGTACAACTCAATATCTATATAAACTATCTTCTATACCGTCTCGCGTCTATAGTTCACCTCATCTTTATTTTAAAATATCTTCTCAGGATATCTCAAGTTGCTATTATGTACCATGTATCTTTGCAAGTTAGAAAAAAAATAAAAAGAGTCATGAGCTAAAGGCTCAGTGAAGAGACCTTACCAGGATCAATGATGCTAAACAGACAATAAATCATGTACTAGATAATATGAATCAGAAAGAAGAATGATATCACGTATGAGCATGTATATATGTATCCTCAATAACATATATATAAATAAAATTAATATTATCTCATGAATGGGCATATTATATCCTCAATTAAAAATATATCTCACGATAAAAGTATAATATAACATTATCGAATATAACAACATATGATGTATAATAATCATAATCCAGTGATACTAGTCACATCAATGACGATGCATGATGCATACCAACCAATAGATAATTATATATGTCAGAGTTATATATAATCCACATATCTCTCACTATCACAGTGATACACTTAGTTAAGATCTTTTCTTATTGCATTAGGTATTTATTTTTATTAAAATAAAATTTCTGTAGGTCGCGTTCGAATGCAGATGGAGTTGCGTTCGAACGCCCTTGTGAACGCCCGCGTTCGAATGCCTGTGTCGCGTTTGCAAATCTAGAGAAGGGGCTTTTTTGAGTGCGTTTGAACGCGATCGGGCGCGTTCGAACGCGATCGACAGGAATCCTCTAGAATTAGGATTTCATATTATTTTAGGAATTGTTGCTAGCCTCTATAAATATGTGGATGGCAACTAACTTTATAATGCTATTGGATTCTTGATTTCTTACCTCCCATATTCTTTCTAGACTCTTCCCACCTCTTTCTTCACTATTCTTCCACCTCTTTCTTCACTATTCTTCCACCTCTACCGTTGGCAAGGTTTCTCCTCACTTCTAATCTCCCTCGTCTGTCGAGTCACCCCTCTTCTTTGGGATCTCGACCACTTCGTTCCCTTCGTCTACTTCCCTTAATCACTTCCACAATCTACCCTCATCTTCAAACCCATCCATAACCCTAACATTCACTCCACCCATCACCACCACCATCACCCACGTTATTTCGTATTTTTATCCCTGCTACAATTCGAATCTGTGAAGGGAGTAAATATGAAAGTTGTAGATTAGGAAGTTATGGATCTAACTTAATTAGTTTCGTAATTTTAAGACTACTAGAGAATATCTGACGAATATTTTTCTATGGTTGAAGGGACTGCTTCCTTCAATAAATTCAGATCTTAAGAAATTGTTCCATAGCCGATCTTTTGGTTCCAGATCTTATCAAATTGGTATTAGAGTCTATCAATTGGTATTAGAGCTTATCAATTTGGTATTAGAGCCTATTAAATTAGTATCAGAGCAGGTGAACCTCAGACCTCCTTTAATAGTTGAGACAAGGAAGATGACATCAACAAGGACCTATCAAAAGCACACCGACAAGGGAGGACTCAATGCATGATGATCCTAACCGTGAGGCCGATTACTTTGGAGTGACCACGGTAGGACCGAGTCAACCAACGTCCATGGGTTCGAATATGGATGAACTAAGGGGCATGTTCAAAACATTGTTGCATAGAGTTGACAACATATAAAAGGATCACAATGAATTTAAGGAATATGTCATGAATCGATTGGGTTCGTCATCTCCTCGACGACGAACGGAATTTTAAGAAGGACTAGCGGTGGGACCCCATCGAACCGATACCCCACAGGTCTAGGTGCGTCATATGAGTGTTAATAATCCCTTCCTACCTATGCCTTCACATCATCCCCCACTTCTGTTACAAAACCCAAGACCGACGGTGATGGAACCTAAGAGGCGTGTGGCACCGGTGCGCTTTGTCGATGAGGAGGATTGGCACTATGAGGATGAAGTTGATCCCTACATGCTCGAGGATTTAGAGAAGGTGATCAACATGCACAAAGATTTAGACCTGAATCAAGGATCTTTCGCGAACCCGACAACGCTATTCGGGGGAGAACCGCATGCTTGGACTTCCCAAAATTCTAAGGAGGTGATCCAACGAATTGGGTGTTTTAAGTTGAATAATATTTTGATTGTCAAGGTACAACGGACAATGCAAAGGTCCAGATGGCAAGCTTTCACCTCCAAGGAACGGCATTGCATTGATATAGATCGATTATTCGTGGTGGTGGATTTACCAGATAGACTGATATTTGTAGGAGGATTACACGTAGATTTGTGACAGCGGTATATGAAGATTTTGCTGCCACATTAAGTAAGATGGTTCAAAGGACTACCGTATTGGAGTACCAAGCTGAGTTTGAAAGAGTTAGTAGTCGTTGTGAGTCACTGTGGCCCGAACGTACATTGATGAGTATATTTATTTCAGGGCTGTGAGAGGAGATACAAGTGGATGTTCGTGCTCTATATCCTACTACTCTTGAGGAGGCTTTTGAGAAGGCTGTGAGGATGGAACAAAAGCATAGGGCTCTAAAGACGACAGTGAAAACCAATTGGGGCAACTGAGATGGGCGGTTTGCATCTAGAACGCTGGCTGGAAATTCTACAGTTTCAAAAATAGCAGCTGCGACTACTAGACCACTTTTGAGACCTTTTTCTAATATTAGAGGAGGCACTAGACCCCCCGTTCAAACTCTCACACATGCCCAGGTGGAGGAGCGAAGAGCAAAGGGTTTTTACTTTCGATGTGATGAGCGTTTCACCCTTAGTCATCGGTGTTCCAAACCGATCAGGAGTGTGATGTTTATCAATGGTCCTGAGGAGGATGATGAGATAGTTGATGATGGAGAGTGTCCTGAGGAGACCCATGAGGAGACTATGGAGGAGGGTGTGGAGGAAGTTATCCAAGCTGAAATATCGATGCATGCATATTCGGGTACTTCCGCGCCGAGGACGTTACGAGTAGATGGACTCATTAGAAACCATTGTGTGCACAACCTCATCGATTCGGGGAGTACACACAACTTTCTAGACGAAAGGCTAGTGAGGAGATTGAGTTTGGATGTCGAACCGACTACGGGGTTTGATGTTGCTATTGGAGACGGCACGAAGCTTAGGGCGGAGAGCTTGTGTCGCCGAGTCGGTATATGGGTGCAAGGACATGACATCATTGTGGACTTATATCCTTTGGCGCTGTGAGGAGCGGACATTATCCCTGGTGCTTAGTGGTTACAAAGTTTGGGATCCGTCATATTTAATTTTCGAAGTATGTGGATGAAATATAAACAAGAAAATAAAGATGTACGGCTTGATGGTGTTCGGACTTCGCCGATTTCTTCGAAGCAGCCTATGATGGGACTGCTCGGTGCGTATAATTTGGCCATCATCTTTAGTTAGGACCAATAGGAGATGAGCCTCAAACGAGTTTAGGAACTATCATTGAATTATCTAATTTATTAGATAACTTTTCTGGACTATTTGAGGAGCTGCAGGAGTTGCCACCATGGAGAGTAGCAGACCATCGTATAGAGATTGTACTCGAAGCTGCACCGGTGAACGTGAGGCATATCGGTATCCACATATGCAAAAAAAAGTTATCTCAAAGATCGTAGCCGATATGTTGGAGCAAGGTCTCATACAACCAAGTCATAGTTCATACTCATCCCCCGTACTATTGGTGCAAAAAAAGGACGGAACATGGCATTTTTGTGTCAACTATCGAGCACTAAATACTATTATTGTCAAAGACCGGTATCCCATTCCGGTTATCGAGGAGTTGCTGGATGAGCTTGTAGGAGCGACTATATTTAGTAAGCTTGACTTGAGGGCTGGGTATCATCAAATTAGAGTTCACCTGGCGGATGCGCACAAAACTACATTTCGGACTCGGGATGGGCATTACGAGGTCTGAGTGATGCCTTTTGGTCTCACCAATACTCCAGCTACCTTTCAAGGCCTCATGAATGATATATTTCAGCCTCTATTGCGAACGTATGTCTTGATATTTTTTTGACGATATTTTGGTGTATAGTAGGACTGAATTGGAGCATTGGCGGCATTTGGAGGAACTGCTGAATTTATTGAAGATCAAGAAGTCCAAGTGCTTATGGGGAGTACCAAAGGTGAAGTATTTAGGCCACATCATTTCAACAGATGGTGTAGCGGCGAATCCTTAAAAGGTTGCATGTATGACCGCTTGACCTATTCCTACTACTACCACTGTATTAAGAGGATTTCAGGGGCTGACCGGATATTATCGATGCTTCATCGCCGGATATGACAAGATCGCTGCTCTTCTCACTTCTTTGTTGAAAAAGGACTTTTCTAGATGGACAGATGAAGCCACGATAGCCTTTGAAAAACTGAAAATAGTCATGACGACAACACCCGTTTTAGCGTTACCAGGCTTTACCAAAGAATTCATTGTGGAATGTGATATGTCGGGTGTTGGCATAGGAGCTGTACTAATGCAAGAAGGACGTCTCATTGCCTATCTTAGCAAGGCTTTATCACAAAAATCTCAGCAATTATCGAATTATGAGAGAGAGATGTTGGCAATTCTGTATGCGGTGATAAAGTGGAGGTTTTATTTGATCGGTAGACAATTCATTAACCGAATCGATCAAAGAAGCCTTCCATATTTTATGGGACAGCGTATACACACTCCGTCATAGCAGCGATGGGTCACAAAATTGTTGGGGAGGTGATGGATGATCTCAAGCACCATCTAGAGTTATAGAATCGAGGTGTTTTATTGCTGGACCATGGATGCATTCGGGTGTTGGAGCATATTGGTCCGGTTGCATATTATTTGGAGCGCATTGGAGATCATGAGATCGTTGGGTTAGTTCTACCAGAGCCATTGGAGGAGATAGAGATCGTAGAGCCAGTTCGAATACTTGTTAGACGCCGACGCCGACATGGTACTAGATTAGAGATGGAGATTCTAGTTGAGTGGCTTGGCAAGCCATCTGATGAGGCAACATGGGAGTTGGAGATTGATATCTTGGAGTGTTTCCCTGACTTTTCACCTTGATGGCAAGGTGGGAGAAGCGTGGTGGGCTGATACACTTAGTTAGGATCTTTTTTATTGCATTAGATGTTTATTTTTATTAAAATAAATTTTCTGTAGGTCGCGTTCGAACGCAGGTGAGTCGCATTCGAACACTCTTGTGAACGCCCGCATTTGTGAACGCCCGCAGCTAACTTTATTATGGAATTGGATTATTGATTTCGCCTCCTATCTTCTCTCTAGATTTCTCCCTCCTCCCTCTTCACCATCCTTCCACCTCTACCGTTGGCAAGGTTTCTCCTCACTTCTAATCTCTCTCGTCTGTCGAGTCACCCCTCTTCTTTGGGATCTCAACCACTTCGTTCTCTTTGTCTACTTTTCTTAATCACTTCCACAATCCACCATCATCTCTAGATAAAGTCATATAATTATGCTGGAGGCCAAAATATGCATATACATAATTATATAATATATCCTAATTTGAGAAAGACGTTAAGGGAATAAGACTACTCACCATCTGTTCAAAAGACAAAAATTATGTATCCCTCACATTTATCAACCGAATGTCAACTTATTGCTAGTAGGGTTCACGGGGTCTCAAATAAAGGGATTTATGATCTGAAAATGTTTAAGTAGTATGAAATTAGTCGTTTATCTCATTTAGAATTCATTGTGTAAAATATAATAATTTATTATATTTTATTAAATAACTAAGTATATTATATATATATATATATATATATATATATTATGATAACCTTATTCTATTTATATATTACGTATATACTAATTAATCTCTTTTGATATAAAACCATAAAAGAATCGATATACAATAATATATAATTAAAAAATACATGTACATAAACTAACTAAGTATAATTCAATTATTTGGCAATTACTATTACTTAACTAGTCACTAGTTATACATAAAATAATTATTATTTGTTTATATAAAAATAATTATCATAGCTTAGTATTCATTTTATACAAAACATTATATAATAATAAAAATGCTAAAAGAGTTATATATAATGTAAACATGAATATGAGAGAGAGAAAAAATAAGAGAGAGGAAGTGGGAGGATGCTCATTGGTGCTCGGTGGAGGTGGTGGCAGCGGGTTCTAAGGACGGCAGTAGGCCGGCGTCGGCAATGGAGAGAGAAAGAGAGTGAGAGAGAAAAGTTAGTGAAAGAGAGACTGAAAGAGGGAGAAGAATTTAGAGAGTGGGGGAGAGGCGGTGGGGGAGGGGAGTGTGAGGTGGCGGGGCCCATCGTGACTAGTTGGCCGCATCCAGCTAGTCGCGGTAGGGGCAGTCGATGGCGCATGGGGCCCTCAACACGCTAGACGATGCATAGCATGACGCTAGCCACAGCCTGCTGGCCATGTTGTGCCATGCACATTTCATTAATTAATTAATTAATTATTTTTAATTTTTAATTTTAATTTATTTCACATATTATTATTGTCATTATTTTATTATCATTTATTATTGTGATAATTATTTTATTATCACTAAATAGTTATTATTATTAATATTATTATTATTATTTTTAGGTTTGTGTTATTACATTTTCTTTCCCCCTTATAAATATTTCAACTCCGAAATTTAGATCATACTAAAATTACAAAATCTACATTACTAAGTCTCATAACCTTCTCTACAAATCAACAATCATCTAATGTAACTCCTTTAGATCCATAACTCGTACATCATTTACTACTTTCTAATCACTAACTCCTAACCTTACCCGATCAAAGATAATCTCAATATAAGAATCAATTATCTAACTCTAAGCCAATCAGGTAATTGTACTATCCTTCTACAAACATCAATTTTAGAAAAAAAATGTTTATAATAATATTGGTCCTTAACAAAGAATTATTAATGCTTAATAATTGCATACACTAATTCTAAAGTATGAAAAGTGTTGACATTAATTAATAGCATCATGTTCTACTCTAAGGTACTTTAACCTTTTCAAATCTGTCACTTCTCCAGCTAAACTACAACCATGTAATAATAAAATGACATAACCACTTATGACAAAACAATACAAGCTATTTAAATAAATTATCTCCAAGATCTACAAAATGTATACTAATACAAGCTATACTTCGATCCCTAAACATGCTTAAACAATCATTCCTCAACACTATTACTAATACTGTGTAGAACGGTAAATATATACTATACCATGGAATAACCATAATACTACATTCTGATTTCTTCTCTAAAATGCATTTTTTTCACTGAACACAAATATTTACTCATAGCCACTTTGTTATCACCATCTACTTAGAAATTATTTTAAACTGAACATTAGTAGAAATTCTTTTATCCAAAGATATACTACTCATATACTTAAACCATTATGCACTTTACTAAACAAATCTGTATATGAGATCACAACTATTCATATAAGACTATTAAATCACAGTTTATGTTCATAATACATTCTTCAAAATAATATCAACTCATCAAATCCAATCTATGAATGTTAATCATATTGCAAAGGCTAATTCCCTATACTATCTTCCTTCTTAACCTACAATATCTGAATGGTTAAATTTAGACTACCTCAGGAAACATACATAATAAAAATTTATAGTCATCTCTCTATCAATTGTTTTCCATATCTAAACTATCTCTCCACCGATTCATATAGTTCCAATCCAATCATGATCAACTTAATCACTATTGCTACTAGAATACCACTAAAATCTTCATTTTATATATTCAAATGCAATGATTTTCTAGTAAATTCTACCAAAAAATCTAACAATCTTTTTAATAACTTGACAATATAATATTCCATTCATAATACCAATCTATATCCAACAACTATTAACATATACTCAATAACATCAACATAGTATTGGATAATCTAACACAATTCCAAGAGTTTATTAATCCATCATACTTGAACTTTAATAATACATACGCATAATTCAAGTAAATCGATAAAAAGTATTGTATATGAACTAATAAGCTATTAAAATCAATCTCCCATATTATTCATGCTATTATGATCCGATCTACCAATAAAGCAACTGAAACCAATTTATTCATATAGATAACAAGACGCCCAAGAATAATAATCAACCTTAGTAGCATATCTTCTCTTTTATTTTAAATCAACTCGCATCCTCAATTTTGTAATTCATTACAAATCAAAAATTCACAAACTATAATAGAATTTTCAATCCTATAATCATCATCTCTGAATCAAATATCTTCATCTTAAAACTCAAATACGAACCTATAAGTCATCACAATTATTAATATCAATCTCATCATTCAAAAAGCTCGCTCAATAACTTCCGGTGATAATTTAACATATAAGTCAAAGGTTATATAAATGCCAATTTATCGTCTAACAATATAATAAACATCCACCAATATACTTTATATAAAAGATTATAGTCATTTGTATTCCCTTCATTACTGTCCTATGAAGCAATTAATCCAACTTTTAAATAATCTATCAGTCATAATAAATAATCATATCTATAGGCTCTATGAATAACTCTATCAAATTATCTCTCCCATTATTACCTTCAAAACAACAACATGACAAAGCACATAGTATCTCAATTTAATAACTATGAATAAAAATCAACATATCTTATTCTAATTAAATTACCTACACCTCATACTTCCTTAAGAGTCCCAACTTAACATTCTATCACATCCTTTATACAAAGTCCACCACATATATTAAACAATTTAATTTTATAGCATCATCAAAATTCTTCTATAACATTATTAATATCACCTAATAATCATAATAAAAATAAGGCTACATATTTGCAACTAAAATTCATCACCTAAAACACAATCGTCATGCTATAATATTCTTATCCTCTAAATCAATGCTCAAAAGTAAACTAACACTAAAACTATATTTTCACTGTCATACAAGATATATCATGAGGGTATCAACTTAGTAACTATCATCACCCTATATAATTTATTTAATTATCATTCTTTCCATCTAATCATATTCACATAATTAGTAACTTCTAAACTAAATCTACTATCATGATATCTAGAAATACATAAATTAAGTCTCAACTACTAAAATCATTCATAATCCAATAACTATATCCATGTCATATTTCTTATGCTCATTATCCTATTTGGTAATCATCAACTTAAAATTTTAAAAGAGACGTTAATCCTCCAACAATATTATTAGACAAATAGATCCCTATTAAATCATCCATCTGCTAGTATAGTCAAAACTTACCAATATCTTACAACAAATATAATCTATCACACCAATTTCTAAAAATTCTCTTATATTTATAATCCATAATCATCTATCATATCACCTCATATCTTTTTCACCATGTAAAATCATCACTAGTTTTATTCTTTGATAGGTTACGGAATAATTCCTTCAAGATCTGAATTTATTGTAGAAAGCAGTCCGCACAACCGAGAGAAAATATTTACCAAATATTCTCCTATATTTAGAAATATATGAAACTAAGTGGGATCAATCCATAACTCCCTGGTCTACGATTTTCGTATTTACACTCTTTGTAGATTCGAACTGCAATGGGATGAAAACATGATATAGTGCGGATGAAGGTGATGGTGACGAGTGGAGTGGATGTTAGGGTTATGGATGATAATGGAGATAAGGGTGGATGGTTGATGTTATTTAAAGGATAAAGACGAAGGGAAAGAAGTGGTCGAGATCTTATGGAAGAGGGAGGACTCGATAGACGAGGGAAATTAGAAGTTAGGAGAGACCTTGTAAATGGTAGAGGTGGCTGGTTGGTGAAAAGGGAGGAGGGAGATTAGGGTAGAGAGACTAGAGAGAAGATATAGAGGCAAGAAACATTCCATAAGCATTATGATTTTGGCTGCCATTTATACCTTTATAGGGACTAGTCAATAAGCCAAAATAATAATTATTAACCCTAATTCTAATGGACTCTCACCAATCGTGTTCGAATGCGACAGACTGCATTTGAACGCACAAAAAATATTCTCTATCGATGCGAACTTGATGCATATGTTCGAACGCGGCATTCAAACGAGCCCGACCGCGTTCGAATGTACATTTTGCATTCTCTATTTTTGCGAACTTAATGCAGGCATTCGCAAAGGCTTTCGAACGCGCCTAAGGAGGCGCGTTTGAACGTGACTTATAAAAAAAATATTTTAATGAAAATAAATAACTAATGCAATAAGAAAAGACTTTAACAAGGTGTATCAGCCACCATGCTTCCCCCATCTTGTCCTCAAGGTGTAAAATAAAAAAAATGCTCCAAGATGTCCGTCTCCAACTCCCATGTCGCCTCATTGGATGGCTTGCCATGCCGCTCAACTAGAACCTTCATCTCTAACCTAGTACGATCATAAACTTGCCTTATGCGGTTTTGAGCAAGTTTAAGATGGGCACGCAACCTTCTTAATGTGGCGTCTCTATCCATCAAAGCTAAGTCTACCTCCGTCCGATCTGCAGATGCCACTAGATCATAAGCGCGTAATGTTAGAGCCATGCGCCCATACACCACCTCGAACGAGGTCATGCCAATGCTGCTGTGGTGGGCGATGTTGTAAGACCACTCCGCCTATGATAAGAACTCAAACCATCATCTTGGCATCTTTTCAACAAAGCACTGCAAGTATTGCTCAATGTCTTGATTGTCCACCTCAGTTTAGCCGTTCGTTTGTGGATGGTAGGTCGAAGTGAAGTTCAATCGAGTCTCCTATAATCTGAGAAACTCCATCCAAAAGTCGCTCATAAATATATGATCACGATCGGAGACAATCATATGTGGTATGCTATGCAACCGAGTAACATCTCTAACAAAAATTTCAGCCATTGACTTGGCTGAAAATAGATGTGACAATACAAAAAATTGCACATACTTGCTCAATCCGTCAACCACCACAAAAATAACAGAATAACCACGTACCAGTTGAAGACCTTTTATGAAATCCATAGAAATGTCTTCCCAAACATGGTCCGGTATCAGTAGAGCTTGTAATAATCTGGTCGATTTTAATGTGGTTGCCTTAGCCCTTTGATAGACTTCGCAAGCACGGATAAAATTCCTCGCATCTCGCCTTAATCCTGTCCACGTGCAACTCTGTGATATCCTCCTATAAGTTCTTAAGACGCCCTCATTACCAGCCTCTAGAGTTTGGTGGAAGTGCTCCAACAATTTCTGCCGCAATCCATCATTTGTGGGCACCCGAATGCATCCACAGTCTAGCAGCAAACCTTCCCGATTCTCCAACTCTAGATGGTGCTTCGGATCATCTAACACCTCCTGTAACAATCTCAAATTCTCTGGGTCAGATGTACATGCATACCTTAGCTCATCAAGAAAAGGAAAAGTAGAAGAAAAATAGGTTGTGAGCTCAGCGGTATTGGGTTGGTGCGATAGTGCATCCAACCGCTCTATTTTCCATTCCTTTCATGTATTGAATTTCATAATCATACCCAGCAATTTTGTGACCTATCTCTACTATATCGGAGGGTGAATACGCTATCCTATAAAGTATGGAAGGCTCCTTTGATCAGTTTAGATAATGAATCGCCTACCGATCAAATAAGGCCTCCACTTTATCACTGTATGTAGAATTACCAATATTTCTCTCTCGTAGATCGATAATTATTGGGATTTTTGTGATAAGGCTTTACTAAGACAGGCTATGGGACGTCCTCCTTGCATTAGTACAACTCCTATGCCAACTCCCGACGCATCACATTCCATAACGAACTCTTTGGTGAAGTTTGGTAGAGCTAGAATGGGCGTCGTTGTCATTACTGTTTTTAGTTTTTCAAAGGCACTACATGGCTTTATCCATCTATCTAAGAGAGTCCTTTCTCAGCAAAGAAGTGAGAGGAGCAGCGATCTTGCCATACCCGGTGACGAAGCGGTGATAATATTCAGTCAGCCCCAAGAATCCTGGCAATCCTGTGGTGGAAGTAGGGATCAGCCAAGTGGTCATGCATGCCACCTTTTGAGGATCCGCCACCACTCCTTCCGTTGTGATGATATGGCTTAAATACTCTACTTGCGGTACTCCCTATAGGCACTTAGACTTCTTAATCTTTAGCTGATTTTGCTTCAACAAATTCATCATATTCTCCAAATGCCGCCAATGCTCCATGTCAGTCCTGCTATACACCAAAATGTGGTCAAAGAATACCAAAACATATTTTCACAATAGAGGCTGAAATTATCATTCATGAGGCCTTGAAAAGTAGCCAAAGCATTGGTAAGACCAAAGGGCATCACCCGAAACTCATAGTATCCGTCTAGAGTCCAAAATGCAGTTTTGTGTACATCCGCCGGATGAACTCTAATTTGATGATACCTGACCCTCAAGTCAAGCTTGCTGAATATGATCACCTCTGCAAGCTCGTCCAGTAGCTCCTCTATGACTGGAATAGGATACTGGTCATTGACGGTGATAGCATTTAGTGCCCAGTAGTCGACACCAAAATGCCATGTCTCGTCATTCTTTCTCACCAATAGCACGGACGATAAGTAAGAGCTATGACTTGGTTGGATAAGGCCTTGCTCCAATATCTCAGCTATCATCTTGGAGATAACTTTCTTTTGCACATGTGAATATCGATACGGTCTCATGTTCGTCAGTGTAGCCCCGGGTACAATCTCTATGCGATGGTCCATCGTTTGTCTTGATGCCAACTCCTTTGGTTTTTAAAACAGTCTTGTAAATTTATCTAATAAATTAGACAATTCAATTGTAGTACCTGGACTCAATAGAGGCTTATCTCCTACTGGTCCTAACTAAAAAAGATAGGTCAAATCACTCGCACAATGTAGCCTCACCATCGGCTGCATCGCTAGAATCAGTGGAGATCGAACGCCATCAAGCCGCACATCTTTGTTTCCTTGCTTTAAATTTCATCCACATGCTTCAAAAATCAAAAGTGACGAGCCCCAAGATTTGCAACCACAAAGTGCCAAAGATAATGTCTGCTCCTCGCAATGCCAATAGATACAAGTCCATAATAATATTGTGTCCTTACACTCGTATATCAACCCGGGGACATAAGCTCTCCACCCGAAGCTTTGTGCCGTTTGCAATAGCAACGTCAAACCTCGTGGTTGGTTCAGCATCCAAGTCCAACTTCCTCACTAACCTCTCGTTTAGAAAGCTGTGTACTCCCAGAATCAATGAGGATGTGCACATAATGCTTTCTAACGAGTCCGTCCACCTGCAATGTCCTCAATGCAAAAGTACCTAAATATGCATGGATCGATATTTCAGCGCAGAAGTACCTAAAAGATCCTTGGTTCAGGTCTGAACATTTGTGCTTGGTGATCTCCTTCTCTAAATCCTCGAGCACGTCCATCACCATCTCCGAAGGGATCAAACTTCATTCTCTAAGTGCCAATCCTCTTCATCGACGAAGCGCATTGGTGCTGCACGCTTCTCGGGTTTCACCACCGCCGATCTTGGGTTATGTATCGGAGGTGGGAGATGATGTGTAGGAATAGGTAAAAGAGGATCATTGACATTAACATGTCGTATCTGGACTTGTGGGGTATTGGATCGGTATGGTCCCACCACTAGTCCTTCTTGAGGCACATCTTCATCGAGGAGATGACGAAGTCGATCAATTCATGACATATTCGTTTAAAGCATTATGATCATTCTATAGACATTCGAATGTACATTTTGCATTTTCTATTTTTGTGAACCGGATGCAAGCGTTCACAAAGGCATTCAAACGTGGCGCCCCTTCCGCGTTCGAAAGCGACCTACAGAAAATTTATTTTAATAAAAACAAATAACTAATGCAATAAGAAAATATTCGAACAAGGTGTCTCATTCTTACATAGAAAACATATTAATCATCTGTTTGTAATCTATAATTATAACCTTCATAAAGAATTAACATAGTCTCTTTGTACATATACATTTTTACATCATCTCCTAATCCCATGTGTATCCATAAAAGAATCAAAAATCCAAAATATGCAATATCTGTTCCGAATAATTTTAAATCTACTGATAATAATCCTTTTGCACAAAATACATATCTCCACATAATTATAAATTTTTACACTTTATCACATCATATAAATATGTCTACATCTCCAATATTATGCTCATAGTGGTACGATCTCCCCTTGGGCTAAGGTTTGATCTATTTCATTTTCAGATCTGGACAGGATTCGGCATAGAACATTGGAAGAGAATTCCGAAAGTTATAGCCGTTGGATCAACGTGAAATTTTGATATCCCGTAGCTTTGAAAATTTCAGGTTACAACAAATTTATTTCAGGAAAATTGGACGACAGGATCTGGAGATATCGTTAGATAAGTAGACAAACATTGGGGAGTCCATTCTATGAATTTGTGGATGGAGGCACGAGATCCTAGGTGGATTATGGAGGTGGTAGGCCAGCGGTAATGGGATGGCACTGGTGAGTAAGGTGGTGGTGGAAGGATTATGGATGATGAAAGGGTTAGGACAAGGGTAAAGATATTTGAAGAAAGGGGAGGAGTGGGCCACCCCTAATGGACTAGGGTGAGTGGTCGGTCGAGGGAGGCTAGAAGCGGTGGAGCCGAGGATTGAGGGAACGAGAGAGAAGGAGAAGAAGAAGATTAGGGCAAAAACTCAATTCATTTAATAATCATCCATACTTTAAGAGGCTAACCAAACAATTCAAAAATAACAATTATTAACCCTAGAAACAGTGGATTTTCATCGACCATGTTCGAACGAGATCGAATAAATTTGAATGCACAAAAGGTGTTCTTTGTCGATGTGAACCTGACGCGCTCGAACGTACATTTTGCGTTATCTGTTTTTGCGAACCTGATGTAGGCATTCGCAAGTACATTCGAACGCACCCACCCACATTTGAACGTGACCTATAGAAATCTTATTTTTCTTTGAATAAAACACTAGAATAATAAGAAAGACATCCATGAGGTGTATCTATGCTCGAGACGACATCAGTGAAGTCCGAATCGTATGACACAGACTATAACACCTCGACATCAATAACATAAATACATAATTTAGTAATATCTCTTCCTATTCATTAGTTGCTCAGATAAATTTTCAGTATACCAATATGCCAAATTATTTCTATCAATATCGTCAGGTATCAAAACTTAATAATCTCAATATTATAACTTAGACATCTTTCTCAATCAATTAATATCAAACTCATCGAGATCAACAACTACCGTAACTTTAAACAAAATCGACAACTAGTGTACTTGATGGTTTGTCAGATCATCCTTAAACATATGCTCTGATACCACTTGAATTGTAACACCCCTGTGCGGCACAGGCATGTGCATGCCTAGGCACCGACACGGCATGTTCTTGCGATGTCACAGGTGTGAGTTCTCGACCCAGACCACTAGGTGCGTACTACACATCATGGAAGGGCCTTAGGGGTGCTCGAGGAGGCACCATTGCAACAGCAACTCTTGGTACGTCGGCCACATTTCCTGCCGCTATGGTAGGCCGAACCGGGTTGCGACTATCTTGGTTCGTCCAGTTCTATTTGATGTGTATCTTCATTGCTCGATGCTTGTTTTCCATTAGTACTGCACCCTCGAAGGCCTCCTTTAAGGTTCTAGGCCTTAAAACTCTCATGTCGGTTTGTATGTCTCCCCGCAGCCTCGAGATGAAAGTGCTACGAAGTTGTTGATTAGTCCAAGGAGATTGGCAATGGCTACTTTTCATCTCAAATTCTTCTTAGTATGCTCTAATTGTGGTCCTTTGTATAGTTTTTGAGGGGAGAGCATCGAAGTCTTCATACCCTGATACTCAAAATCGTCGCGTGATATTGGTACAAAAATTAGCTCAACTTTCAATCGTATCACACGCATTGGCTGCCCAAAACCAATGAAGTGCTGCATCTTCAAGGTGGAAGCTCGCAAGCTTCACTTATATTCTTTCGATGTACCTTGGTATGCAAAGAATTGTTTCGCCCTATACAACCAATAGATTGGGTCACCACCTTTAAACTTTGGAAATTTGAGATGCACGGCTCGCCCACGGATACCGTTGTCTCAGTCTGGATCATATCCAAGCCCTTGTCTAACCTGTGGAGGATGCATCATGAATGATTGATGATTCCTCCTTCAGTTTTTGTTAACTCGACACGGTTCCGATTCGTCTTGCCCCGCCCAAGGGCCTAATCCTCTAAGATGATCTCTATTTAGGTTTGTTCGATAGACGGGCTCACCCGCAACTTGGCCTGGCAGAACCACCCTTGCTGGTCCCTGCCCATAGGGTTGTGGCAGTAGAGGTTCTTGTTGGTGAAGATTCTAAATCGGTAGTGGCGGGTTCATGGTGGTAGACTCGCGTCGGGGGTAGACCCCATTCGAACGCATAAATGTGAACGCCTGCATACGTTCGTAATGACAAAGAATGCGAATTGCACATTCGAACGTGCTCGACCCAATTCGAACACACTATTTCTAAGGTTATTACTTGTTAGTTTGGTTGGTTAGGTTAGCCTCTTAAGATTTGGATGACAACCTAATGGATCATTATTATTATGAATAAATATTGAATTTTCTTCCCTTCCTTCTCGAACCTAACTCTTCTCCCTCCTCGTTCAAGCCTTAGCCTTATATCATTTCGTTGCCCTCGATTATTGAGTCATCCCTCCTCGTCCCCCCCCTCATCCTTATCCCTTCAACACCACGTGCCACCAAATCCATCACCATTATCACCACTTTTATCACCATCATCACTATCACTCGTCATCTCCACCTTAACCACAAAACTGCATATTTTCGCTTGAGGTGTAGTCAGAATCTACAAAGTGCATGAATATAAAAAATGTAGATTAGGATGATACAAAATGATCACCTTTAGTATCGTAATTGTCTGACTATGGGAGAATATTTTAAGATTATTCTCCTATGACTGCGTGGACTTCTTCTCTGCATCCAAGCTTGGTCGGAAACGAATGCATGATCTATGACAAAGGACAACAGCAATGGTGGCGCATGAGCGGGAGGGCGACAACAATGAACTTGCCGCCACCTCCCCATCCCATGTGGTGCGACACCCGTGCCGCTCCCTCATTAGTGATCTTGTTGCGGTGGAGACCCTATCGGCACCGTCGCTCGTGGGGGCGACGAGCCTCGTCTTTGGTAGTAGCATCGTCGAGGAGGGGCCTCGATCTAGTCAAGCCGAGCCCGTCGAGCATCAAGGAACATCTATTCTCTCCACTTCTTCTACCTTTCTTAGCGTCGGGCAGGAAAGATGGAGAGGCAAGGTGGGCACCATTGGTGTTGGGATTGAACAAGGAGGCGACCTGGATCGGGTAGCCGCGACGAACCGCCGGTGGATCTCGGGCCCAAAGCCCTTGAAGCCGAGAAGAGTTGTGCAGAAGGTGGTGATCCCAACCTAGACGTCGCAGCCATGTGGGGCTCGCCGAGGATGGCCCACTGCATGGGTCTTGACGGAGGCAACTTGAAGGAGGCCAACTTGGTTGTTCATGGAGGCAATGCGGAGGTCGATTGGACACTCAAGTGGATCCACGCCTCCTTTGTTGACTGCCTCGTTGCCTTTGCTTACATCCTTAACGAACTTCTCGAGCACATGGAAGGAGGCAGTAGAGGCGACCCCAACCTCATCACCACGAATGAGCCGCCACGGAGGACCACTGCGTGGTCTTGGTCCTAAGGCCCTTTTGGCTATGGGGAAGGAGGCAGTGGGCCAAGGAGGGCTAGGAAGTGGTGGTCGGGCGAGAGTTATTTGGCCAAATGAAATAGAAGGAAAAAGGAGAGTGGAAGGTATTTTGGTCGATTACCATTGACCCAAAATAAAATTAACATTTTTTTCCAAATGAGAGCATTTCAATCATTTTAATCTATTATGTATGCCGCGTAGGTTAAGTCTGTCAATAAGACAGACGATAGACTAACGAAAAAGTGAAATCGAAATAAATTCAAAGATTACGGGGGACATTGTAACCTAAAAAAGTTTAGGGATCTCCGTGAAAATCGGGTATACTTCAGCAAGTATCAACATAATTAATCCTAAAATATATTTTAATTTTATTAAAGATTATTTTATTAATATTTATATTTTTTTTATAGTTAATCGTACACATTTTATAGTCAAAAATAATATTTTATTATTATTATTATATTTTATATTATTATATTTTATAGTCGAAAATAATAAAATTATACTTTACATGGAACATATATTTTTAATAATCTTTACAAAATGAGATTATCAATAATATTAAACTATTTACTCCCAATCAAAACCACTGCTTCTCCGACATAGAGATCCAGCTTCGACGAGGTCTTTCAAACTCTGGCAATGCAGATCAAGCTCCGATGACCTAGGGTTTGTTTTAAGTTTTATCTTCCTTTCTCTCTCTTCTCTTCTTCACTATAGTTTTTTTCTTTTTTTTCCTGTTCTCTTCTTCTTCACTGTAGAAGTAGAAAAATGTAGGTTTTTATTCTATTTTTTTCTTTCCTCTCTTCTTCTTCATGCATAAGAAGCATAATTTTTTCTTTTCAATTTTTACACTCTTCTTCTTTTCTTCACTATAGAAGGAGAAGTCTTTCTTTTCTTTTTGGTTTCTCTTCCCCCCAATCTCTCTCTCTCTTTCTCTCTCTCTCTCTCTCTCTCTCTCTCTCTCTATCTATGTGTGTGTTCTTCTTCTTCTTCTTCTTCTTTAGCGTAAAGGAAATTGGCTAGTGATTTTCTAATTTTTTTAGTCTTCATATGTGAGTAATTGTTATTTTCTTTTTATACTCTCATTTTTTCAAAAAAAAACATATGCATTTTAGAAAATATTTATAATTAAATATAATTAAAAAATAGACCAATCCAATACTAGTGGCCAATATGACCGATACAACCAATACGGCTAATAACATCATTTCTTCAAGTGACAGATCGTGATCCTGAGTTTCGGAACTTTGGTTGAAACTTAAGACTCATTTCATCTCATATCGCAAGAATAAGCTCTTCTAAGAACCTTCAATCTTACTTACGAGGACTGTGTTATAGTTGACCCCGCTATACTGGAGACATGCAGGATTAGATGACAACTCTCCCTTTTTCAGAGGTTTATCAGGAAGGGATTTCGCTCCTAAACCTGAAGAACATCATACCCAAGCTGTAACAACCTAAAAAAATTAAATAGATAAATAAAATAAAATAAAAAAATTTGTATGGTGCGAAGTGGCTGACCACAATGTGGTCGGCCTTGTGCCATGTTGAGATGGCGCGGACTGGGGGTGCCACGCACTGCTAGCTGTTGGCCCGGCCAATCGAGCTAGGCCATCTAACCTCGGTATGCCTGTCGGCACTGTAGCCACAGCCGAAGTGACGTCCCCACTACCTCTCTCTCCCCCTCTAAATATCCTTTCTCTCTCTATCTTTCGATCTCTCTCTCCCCCTATTGTCGATGTCGGCCTGTAGCTACCACCGCCACCTCCATTGACATAGTGATCCTCCTCCTTTCTCTCTCTCTCTCTCTCTCTCTCTCTCTCCTTATTACCGACGCCGGCCTGTAGCTGGCATTGTCGCCATCTCCACTGACGCTATCCCGAACCCCTTATATGAGATCTCATGGACCCTATTAGTGATGAGTTGACACTCGGTTGTCGGATGTGAGGGATACGTGGTTTATGTCTTTTGATCAGAAGTGAGTAGTCTTATCCTTTAGACGCCTTTCTCATATTAGAATCTTATATAATTATATATATATGTATGTTTTAGCCTCTAGCATAATTATATAATCTTATCTAGAGATGATTTCAGTTGAGTATATTTTATCATGCATTTGATTAGGCTGATATGGGATATGAGTATACTGGTGATATATAGAGATGATTAGAGATGACTATATTGTTGGGATATTATGTCGAGATAATCTCTAGCATGAGTGTGCATGTTATAGACTAGCATGAGTATGCATGTGTTAGATACATGGTTGGAGTCTGCATAGCATCATCTTTCTCTTGGCTTCATTACAACCTAAACTCCTGAGTTGCATGATCTATTGTAGTATTGGATATATGCATATAATATATCATGTATTAGATAATTATAAAAAATACTTGTGTATGTGATGTGATGTGATGGCTAGAATGGTATCTAGTCCAGACTAATACTGGGCATACTCTTAGCGTATGACAGAGTATGGTGATAACTGATGATTGTACTCAGTATATGACAGGGTATAACTATCGTTACTATACCCTTAGCGTATGGTACGGTATAATTATTTACTAAGATACCCTTAGCGTATGGTAGGGTATGATTATCTTCTGAGATACCCTTAGCATATGATAGGGTATGATTTATTTCTAGAAATACTCTTAGCGTATGATAGGGTATGCTTTGAGCTTGTGGCATGATGTGTCTCGAGTTGGGAGCCAAGTACCATGACGGTACTAGCATGGTGGATGATATTCAGAGTTGAGACGGATGACTGTGATAGTGAGAAATATGTGCATTGCATATGACTCTGACATATATGATATTGAGTAGTTGGCATGCATCATTCATCGATACTAATATGACTAGTATCACTAGATCATGGTTGCTATACATTGTATGTGGTTATATTCGGTGATCTTATATTATAATTTTATCATGAGATATATTTTTGGTTAAGGATATAATATGCCCATTCATGAGATAATATTGATTTTATTTATATATATGTTATCGAAGATATATATATTCACGCTCATACATGGCATCATGCTTTTTGCTGATTTGTATTATCCAGTACACAATTTACTCTCTATTTAGCATCGTTGATTCGAGGTAAGATCTATTCATTGAGCTTTTAGCTTATTACTCTCTTTATTTCTTTTCTAACCCTCTCCCCCTAAGATGTGTGGTACATGGTAGTGACTTGAGATATCCTAAGAAGATATTTTAGAGTAAAGATGAAGTGAGCTATGAATGCGAGATGGTATAAAAGATAGTTTATATAGATATTGAGTTATACCATTATTGTATTAGGCGATGAATTGTATAAAATATGTCAAATTATAGTGTACTCATGTATTAGTAATTTTAGTTGTATCTTGATGGTTTACCGTGGCTTGTGTGGGCCCTACCAAATTATGTAGTTGTCTAGTATGATTATTATGGACTTGGATATTCATATGTTAACAAGTTTACTTAGTTAATAGCATGATTTATTTGGTGATGGATTATGTGAGAACAGATATGTTAGTAGGTTTTATTTGATGATATCATGATTATATGAGCACATGAGTATATCTATGCACGACAGGCCCCGTCCAACCTGTTGTGTGCGCCACGCGTGCTGTGTGGGAGTGCACGTGTCTGTGCCGAGTGGGGACGTTACAGAAGCTATAGGTGGGGATTAATGGTTTCTCTCTATTGGATATGGAGAAGGGTTTCTTTTTTTTTTTCAGGTTTGAGAGGAAGAAGATCTAGAATATGTCCTTGTCAATGGTCTGTGAATTATTATGGGAAAGGTTTTAAATCTAATACCTTGGATAAATAATTTTCAACCATCTACGGAGGCCTTCATGTTGACGCTCCACAATCTTCCTAAGGAATATTTGGGAACTAGAGTCTCTGATTTCAATTGCTGCATATTTTGGGAAGCCACTATGGGTAGATAAGACTACCTTGGACTATATGAGAAGCAGATTTGCTTGAGTCTATGTGGAAATTGACCTTCGCTAGGTCACTAAAGACGACGGTTTGACTTGGCTCGAAAGATCTTGGCATCGAGCAAAGGGTTGTCTATGAGCGTATTCTGCTCTTTTGCTTTCAATGTGGTAGGATAGGTAGGGGTGGCAAAACTTGACCCGACCCGATAACCCGACTGTCAACCCGCCTAACCCGATTATTAATTGGGTCGTGTTCGGGTTTATGCCTCTGACCCACTTGACTCGTTTAACTTGTTTAAGTAAACGAATCGGGCGGGTCGGGTCGACCCGCGAACCCACCACACACATATATATTCTAAATTTCTAATTTTACCCAAATACCCTCCTACCCTAAAACTCAACTCACCCAAATACTTTGCCCAAAGTCCCAACTCCTAATTTTATTTCCTCAATCCCCACACTAGCCCGTCGTCGCCCCCTTCCCATCTACACCTGAGCTCCTTGCGTCGCGCCGCCGGACACCCGAGCCCCTTGCGTCGCGCCGCCAGACACTCGAGCCCCTCGCGCCCCCTTCCCATCTACACCTGGTCGAACTTGATTTGGCACAAGGATCGAATCCTGAGACATGCTTTCACTGCTTGGAAGGCTCTTATGGCTAAGTTACTCACTCAGACCAAATTGAAGCATCTAGCATCTTTGGGGAGAACGCAATAGAAGGATCTTCGAGGCTAACAAGACAGACTGATCTTTCGAGCCCCTTGCGTCGCGCCGCCAGACACCCGAGCCCCTCACACCGCCGGACACTCGAGCCCCTTGCATCGCCGGACACCCGAGCCCCTCGCTACCAAAGAAATTTCAGAAGCTATAGTTTTGTGAAGTAAGAAACTTTTTATTGCCTTCTCTATTGCTACCAAAGAATGCAGTCAGTACACATGGAGTCACGATGGACCATTTCCTATTGATATGTTCATATGATTCTAACCCAGATCAGTCTTGAGGTTCTAATACATTTTAATACATTTTAGTCATGATATTTTTTAGATTTATTTTTAATTTTAAGAAATAATACATGGTTGACCAGAAAAATAGCATTAGAATTTAAAAATTATATGTTTGTGTATGACTCTAGGAATATCCTTTAACACTTGTCATCTAGATCTTTTTCTCTTTGCATTTTTGGCACTTAGATTCCAATCGAGGAAACCTCAAACAGTGGACAGAGCTACCCACAGTCACTATGGGTGGCAAAACTTGGTCCCTCCAGCAACTGTCACTAGTTATAATTTTGTGAGGACACTCATTGTGCTTATCACCTAATCTACCTCTAGCCCTTTACATCAGGACTGTATCCTGCTTTGAACCTTTGTGGCTCAGTTGACATGTTATTTAAATAGATCAATAGTCCTGATTTTCTTTTCAGATAGAAGGAAGGATTCTAGTGTTATAATAAAAAATTTGCATAGTAGCAAATGCATCAGAAAGATCTATTTTAGAATTTCAATTAATTAGCGATTTAGCACACCATTCAAATTTAGCACACCATTTAGCCAAGTTCAGAAAGATCTATTTTTTAATTTCTTGTTTGATCTATTTAGTCAAGTTCATCTTACTTGATTTTAGTTCAATTTAATTTAGTTTCATAGCTTTGGTTCCATGTTATGATATTATTTTTCTTGCTTTCATTTTAGTTATGGGTGATGATAGTATGGAGATATTTCCTAAAGATGGAGAAAATATTTCTGAGGAGGTTCCTCCTCCCATAGTTTTGGAGAGAATTCTAGTAGTAAAAGAAAAAAAAAACAAATCTCTAGTGTTTGGGAAGTGTTTACGGAGCTACCAAAATGAGAAGATGGGTTAAAGAGAGCCACATGTAAATTGTGTGGTGTTATATACATATCAGATAGTAAGTATGGGACTGGAAATATGAAACACCATATACCTGTATGCCCAAAGTTGAAAACTAAAGATATAGGCCAATTATTCCTTGCCAAATTAGAAGGATCAATGTCTTTACAAGTTTCTAAGTTTGATCAAGAGAAATACCGTGAATTGATGACAATGACAATTGTTAAGCATGAATTGCCTTTTCAATTTGTTGACTATGAAGGAGTTAGAATATTGCACAGTTACTTATGTGATGAGGTCAAACATATTAGTAGAAATACAGCTAAGGCAGATGTTTTGAAAATGTATAGAAGGGAGGAGAATAATAAACTCAAAGATTGGTTACATTCTATTCCTGGAAGAATCAGTTTAACATCTGACTTGTGGACCTCCATAACCACTGATGGTTATTTATGTCTCATAGCGTAATTTGTTGATGAAAATTGGGTATTGCAAAAAAAAATTATAAATTTTTGTGCAATGCCCCACACACTAGAATAGCTTTGTCTGATAAGATTTATACATTGTTGACAGAATGGGGTATAGAGAAAAAGTTATTTTTCCATAACACTGGATAATGCATCTGCAAATGATTTGTTTGTTGAGTTGTTAAGGAGCCAACTTATGTTGAATGATGCTTTATTATGTGATAGTGATTTCTTTCATGTCCGTTGTTTTGCTCATATTCTTAACTTAATAGTGCAAGAAGGTCTGAAAGAAATAGATGATTCTGTATTCAAAATTAGAGAAAGTATCAAATATGTTAAGGGGTCACAAGTCAGAAAACAGAGATTTGCTGAGTGTGTTAAACAAGTTTCTTTAAATAGCAGTAAAGGATTAAGACAAGATGTTCCTACAAGATGGAATTCAACTTACTTAATGCTTGACAGTGCTATTATATATTGCCATGTATTTCTTTATTTACAATTGAGTGATTCAAATTATAAGTATTGTCCATCACAAGAAGAATGGGGTAAAGCTGAAAAGATTTGTAAGTTTTTGAAGTTGTTTTATGATGTTACATCTCTATTTTCTGGATCTATATACCCTATAACAAATTTGTATTTTCCTAAGGTGGTTTTGATCCAATTGAATATAATGGAAAGCATGCGAAGCTTAGATAATTTTATTAGTCATATAGCCACACAGATGAATATGAAGTTTGAAAAATATTGGAAACAATATAGAATTATTTTGGCGATAGCTATTATTCTAGATCTACGATTCAAAATACATTTTGTGGAATTCTCATACAACAAACTCTATGGCTCTTCATATGAGATGATAAAAATCCACGAGAAGTTGTTTGCTCTTTTTGATTACTATGTTCAGAATACTTATAAAGTTTCCAATATGACATCTTCAGCTACTTTATGTAAAGCTTCAAATGATACTGAAGATAACAACTCTATGATGAAGGTAATTTAATACCATTAGTATGTTCTTATCATTATATTTTTTTAATATTTTTTATATATTCGGAATAATAATTCTTTTTTTTATGTAAGAGTTTGATTCATTTGAGAGTTTTGAGTTTGTGAGTAAATCACAAAAGTCACAATTAGAATTGTATCTTGAAGAGCCTCGAATTGATCGAAGTTCTAAATTGGATATTCTTAATTATTGGAAATCCAATCAATTTCGATATCTAGATCTTTCTCTCATGGCATGCGATATATTAAGTATTGTTATCTCCACAGTTACTTCTGAATCTGCTTTTAGTGTTGGTGGTAGAGTACTTGATCAATATAGAAGTGCTTTAAAGCTTGAAACTGTGGAAGCTTTAATTTGTACTCGAGATTGGTTGTTTCATACTAGAGGTAAGTATATTATTATTTTCTTATATAAATATTTAAAAAGTTTAGTCTACTAATTATTTTATCATTTTATGATAGACAATTTGGTAGTATTGGAGGAGCTAACGAAAGATATTACAAATTTGGACTTAATAGCTAGT
This sequence comes from Typha angustifolia, assembly GCF_048772165.1. Taxonomy (NCBI): domain Eukaryota; kingdom Viridiplantae; phylum Streptophyta; class Magnoliopsida; order Poales; family Typhaceae; genus Typha; species Typha angustifolia. Next base: position 9,873,821 of record NC_133245.1, read on the forward strand.
GCAACTGAAGTTGTAGAATCTGGTGAATACTCAAATGCATAAATCTAAATCCGGTGAATGCTTATTAACTAATGTAAGTGAAGTTTTATATATATCTTATATTTTAGATGTTTACTTTTTGTTCTTTTTGGTAGGGTCGTGATATTTGGAGATGGAGAGCTTAATGATAGTGTTTGCATATTTCAAACTATTTGTAATTTGTAATGGATTGTAAACTCTAAATTTTGTTCTAATTATCATGGGATTGTATGGACTTTGTTGGAACTTTATTTTAAACTATATTGTATGGACTTTTGTTATGTTAAATTATTAGGATTGTAATTTTGATATTGTATAAGTTTTGAGTTGGAAATGTATTATTTTGTTAGTATGAATGTTTGATACACTTTTTGAGAGTTGGAATTTTGTTCTAAACTTTATTGTATGGGTTTTGTTATTATGAATTATTAGGATTGTAATTTTGATATTGTATAAGTTTTGAGTTGGAAATGTATTATTTTGTTTGTATGAATGTATGACACACTTTTTGAAAATTGAAATTTTGTTCTAAACTCAATTGGATGGGTTTTATTATGATGAATTATTAGGATTGTAATTTTGATATTGTATAAATTTTGAGTTAAAAATAGGTTATTTTATTTGTGTAATACACCATTTATATATAATAAATAAGTAAATATTAAATTTTATATAGGATTTATATTAAACGGGTTAGACAGGTCGTGTTAACGTGTCGGGTTAACACGACCCATTTAAGTATACGAGTTAGACGGGTCGTGTTAGCGTGTCGTGTTAACTTGACCCGTTTATTAAATAGGTTAGGCGGGTCGTGTCGTGTTACCCGTTTATTAATTGAGTCGTGTTCGTATTTACTAAATGCAACCCGTTTATTAATCAGGTCATGTTCGTGTCAAAGTAATGTTGACCCGACCTGAATCTGACCCGACCCGAACCCGCTTAACCCGACCCGATTGCCACCCCTAAGGGTAGGGCATAGAGCTGTGCAATGCCCACTGCACACTATAGAGGAGAAGAGAATGAAGGAGGGCAAGTCTGATGCTGCTAAACAAGGGGGGACACAACTGCAAGAGGAGGAACGAGTCTAAGCCAAGCCAAGCCTATCGAGCTGAGGCGGTGCCCCGAAGGGCAATGTCGAGAACGAGGCCAAGATCGTCAGATCTGGGCTGGGTTTCCTGACAGCGAAGGAGGACAAGATGGTGTTGGAGCAGCGACGATGGAGTCATAGAGACAAAGTGAAGAAGATTGTGGTGCTTCTACCGGAGGTGATGAAGCTTCTCCTAAGAACCGTCTACTCTCTAAGAACGAATGGAGGGCATTTGGTGTGCAGTAGAGCCATGGCTAGGTTCATTATGCGATCCACAACCCAGAGCTGCACATCTTGCTCTTCCAACGGCCGCTCAACAACCAACAGTAGCAGGAGAATCAGGCGGCTCCCATTGTAGCCCAGATGCTTCCGAAGTGAAGGGTGGACCTTTCCCCTGTGATATCAAAAAGGGTTAGCGTTTTGCCTCTCGTATCAAAGTCTATCCTATTTTCTTTTGGGTTCATTAGTGTTTTGACCAATGTATGGTAGTAAATGGTCGAAATGAAGGATATTGGTAAAAAGAAAGTGGTGTTTGGAAAAAAGAAATTGGGAATTGCTGATTAATGGGAAAGAGAAGGAGTAATGGGCTGTAGTTGTGAAGCTAGGCAAGTAAGGGCTAGGCATAGAGGTGTAGTATTTAAGAGGGGTTGTCCTTTTAGCTTGTCGAATGGAGAGAAAACTAATATATTAAGACATTATATATATATATAGATAATTTCGAGCTTCTCGAGCTGAGCCTAAGCGAACTGGCTCTAGCTCAGGCTCTGCTCGGTATTATTTTCGAGCCGGATTTGATAGCTCGAGCTTGGCTTAGCTCAAACTGAGCTGAGCCAGACTCGAGCTTCAACCGAGACGAGCCCGAGCTGCTCGTCAAGCTTAATTGCCCTAGCTGCCGGAGTCTAAAAAAGCTTGAATTTAGGGTAGTGTTGCTTCTTACTTTAGCACTTACGGAAATACAGAAATAGAGTTCATTTTTATAATGAGAGAGAAGAGCATGAAAATATTTGGTTTCGTACGATATCCTTAATCAACCAATAATATGGTTAGTTATTTGTCAGACACATGAAACTAACCCCTACCAACACACTTGGGCGGTAAAGATTTACACTAATAGGTCATTCATTGAATGAAAGGAAGTGAAAGGTAATGGAACCCTTATTCTCCTAAGTTTTAGATGTGGGGCCATATAAATCGACTGCTACTATTGAAGCGGTGATAATTCAAGAAACGCTACTAAGTATCCACCAAAAGGACTTCACCAATGTGTGTCATGAAACAAATTCTCTCCTAGTTAATACTTTGAGGGGCTATCAAAAGTCTATTTGGTCCATTGACTCTATTATAAATGATATTTAAAACTGAACTAGCAATTTTAACAATTTCAAAGTTACTCGTACATACGGGTAAGCTAACCAAGCTACTGATTTGCTTGCTAACAAGAATAGGAGCTTAGGCTGATTGTACTTCAAAAATTTATTATGCTAAATTGCAATGTAATAAGTTACTTGTAGTAATACTATCATAATTCAAATATGTTAGTTACTAATGTTATAGTTTAATAACTATGGTTGCAAGCTATATACTGTCTGGAATACTTTGGTTATAGGAGGTCTTTGATAGTGAGGTTTACTAGGCATTTTGTTTGGGTGTAGTTGTGCAATTGCAGATCTCAAATTTGCTTTGCAGATTAGGGTAATAAAGTTTCTAAATGAAACATAACGAAAGCCTTCCTGTCAAAAAAGTAAAATAATAATAAAATAAATTGCAAATTTTGTGTAATAGAAGAATGTATAGCCATCGATGCAATGTGAGATTGCATCAAATTGGTAAAGAAATTATATTAAAATGGACCTTTTTTTTCTTTTTCTTTGATAGGTTTTAACTAGGGGTGTCAAGTTTGATATGCAGCTCGGGCTTGGCTCGAGCTCGGCTCAGTTGAAGCTCAAGTTTGGCTTAGCTTGGTTAGAGCTAAGCCGAGCTTGAGCCGCTAAAACTGGCTTGAAATTAATATATCCAGCTCAGGCTCGGCTTGGTAGGCTCAGTATTAAAAGAGTGAGATAAACCCCAATCCCCAAAACCATGCCTCCTCTGCCATGATGCGCCAATGCCGCCTCGTCCTCCTTCGCCAAGCCGCTATCGCTGTGCCGCCTCCTCCTCCTCCTCCTCCTTCTCCTCCTCCTCCTCCTTCTTCTTCTTCTACAGCCGCAGTGCCCCGCCGCCTCCTCCTCCTCTTTCTTCTACAGCCACGGTGCCGCCTCCTCCTTCGGTAGCAACAAGTCACTGTGATGCTACCTCCCTCTCCTTTGGCAGCGGCAAGCCGCTCCCTCCTTTTCGGCAGCGGCAAGCTACTATGGTGCCCCGCCTCCTCTTTTGGCAGCAGCAAGCCACCGTGATACTGCCTCCTCCTCCTTCGATAGCGGCAAGCAACTGCGGTGCCTCGCCTCCTCCTCCTCTTTCTACTTCTTCTTTGGCTCGACTTGTGCTATATATGGCTTCGTCCAGCTTGATCAGGCTCAGCTTGAATGAGACTTGATGATATGCTCATTTCAGGCTTGAGCTCGGCTCGAGCTCGGTCTGGCCCGGCTCAAACTTGGCTTGAGTTGAGTTGAGCCGAGCCTGAGCCCAATTCTAAGGCTCAAAATTAATTTTGAGCCGAGCTTGAGCCTCGGCTTGCTTAGGCTCAGCTTGTTTACACCCCTAGTTTTAATAATAGGAAGGTGGGTAAGGAAACGAGTGCAAACAAAATAAAAAAAATGAATAAAATAAAATTAGACTAAACCTACCCCCAAAAGTAAACTTAGGTTTATTCAACAACAACAAGAGAGTACCATATCTAGATAGGTTTAGTTAGTTGGATTGACTAGGTCATGTTGCCTCGAGCTGAGCGCAAGGGGATTGGATCCCTATTTCTAATTTATTTAATTAATTGTTGTTAATTGCTTATTGCATTTTATTCCTACATTAGTACTATTTATTTTCAAGTACTTATTTGTTCAATCTAGTTAGGTTAGCCAAATCAGCTAGACAGTAACCACCTATAAAGCATTGTGGCATAATGGATTATCGATTGAATTAAATTCCTATGCCCTAATCTTCTTTTTCTCCTTCCTTGTTTCCTCCTCCCTCGGTAGAAGCCACCATCCCAGCTACGCCTCCTTTAACCACCATCAATCAGCCTACCACCCTAGACCCTTAGGCCTATTCCTCCCTCTTCTTCTACTCTCCCTACCATCGCCTTAACCCCTTTCCACTATCCCTAACCTTCCACCACCATCATCCCTATCGGCGCCACCCCATCATTGCCAGCCTACTTCTACCATATGCCACCTAAGTGTTAATACACTTAGTTAGGATTTTTTCTTATTGCATTAGTTATTTATTTTTATTAAAATAAAATTCTTGTAGGTCATATTTGAACGCAGGTGGGATCGTGTTCAAACGCCCTTACGAACATCTACATCAGATTCGCAAATACAGAGAATGCATATTGTGTATTCAAATGCGGTCGGGCGAGTTTGAACACCACGATCGAATGCTTGCATCACGTTCGCACATAGAGAGAACGTCTTTTGTGCGTTCGAACGCGATCGACGGGAATCCTCTAGAATTAGGGTCACTTATTATTTTAGGACTTGTTGGCTAGCATTTGTAAATATGTGGATGGCAGCCAAATTTATTAGGCTATTCGATTATTAATTTATTGTCTCCTATCTTCTCTTCAGACTCTCTCCCTCCTCCCTCTTCACCATCCTTCCACCTTTACCATTGGCAAGGTTTCTCCTAACTTCTAATCTCCCTCGTCTGTCAAGCCACCCCTCTTTATTGAGAACTCGACCACCTAGTTCCCTTCGTCTACATCCTTTAACTAAATCCACCAACCACCTTCACCTCCATACCCATCCATAACCCTAACATCCACTCCACTCGCCACCACCACCATCACCCATGTTATTTCGTATTTTCAGCCCAATTGCAGTTTGAATCTGCGAAGAGAATAAATACAAAAATTGTAGATCAGGAAGTCATGAATCTAATCCACTTAGTTTCGTAATTTTCTGACTATTAAAGAATATTTGATAAATATTTTTCCACAATTGTACAGACTAATTCCTGTAATACATCCAAATCTTAAAGGAATCGTTACGTAGCCTATCTTTGGTATGAAAATCTCATCAATTTGGTATCAGAGCCTATCAATTGGTACAAGAACCCAACAATTTAGTATCAGAGCTTAATAGTGTCCATGCCTCCATCCGCAGATCTCAAATCTTGCTCGGACCTGAATCCAACAGTTCTGACCTTCCAAGCTTCGTACACTATTTCAAAGAAATTTCTCAATCTAGCCGTTCAATTAGAGTGAAATTAGATTTCTTGGGCTAGAACATATCAAAAGATCACCCTTAAACTTATTACCAAAGGAGGATCTATTTTACCATTGCATTAAATGAAACATTGAAATATTTGATAGTTTACTATTTATGGTAAAACGCTGAAATATTTAGCATTTTTATTATTGAGAGAAATGCTCATAAGGGTTTTTCCATACCAATCGGATTACCATGAGGTTAAATTTGTAGTTAAGAGGGTGTTAAGTGCGAGAAGGAAATGTTGTAATGTTTGGCGCATCAAATGAAATGCTCATCACTTAAGTATTTTACCTAGCTCTTTTAGCACATGTAGCCTCATTTTCTAGTGTGTAAGGCTTAAAGGAAGTCGGTCAACTTGTGAGCATTTTCACCATGAGTGAAATGCTGAAGTTTTTAACATTTCCATTATGAACCAGATCTGGACCAATTTGAATGTAAGAAAATTATGAAAATATACATAATGGTACCCTAGGAAGTTAGAGTTCTAATAATTTTAGTTTCACATAAATTGGAGGTCGAGATAAAAAGATATAAATAAAATAGTGGAGAAAGATCATAATTGAATAAAATGGTAATTACCTGACATTGTGGTTGTCGTTGGAGGGTGGCGGATGACCAAGAGTGGTGGTGGATGACTGTAATGTAGGGTCACTTGTAGAGGGGATAGTGGATATAGTTTGGAGGTTGGATTAAGGTTTGAAGTTAGATCTACTACTAGAAAAATAACTGACTATTATTAATTTACATCCACTCCTAAACTATCTTACTCTTACTCCTTATATAAACTCAACACAAAAATATAATTCTTAATTCTTCATTATATACTTGGATGATTAAATGAAGAAGCCCTATATAGAGGTCAGGTACAATGAGTCCTACTTGGACCAGCCTTGAAGGCTTATACAATTTGAACTACGACTTGCCCTACAGACTTATATGACTTAATTGATTTTATCTTAGAGGCTTGCATGACTTAATTAGACTTATCTTTTGAGACTTACATGACTTAAATAAACTTGTCTTAAGGACTTACATAAGAGATAAACATTAACCAATTAAACGATAAATAGACTCAATCCATCAACTCTAATGTCCTCATGATGCGATCTGATCTGACCCGGTTCATATCATTAACTAGCTCAGCACAAGTAGCCTTAGCTAAGTGATGCACTTGTTGCTAGGTGGCAGTGCAAGCAAAGTTATGACCAAAATTTGGATTCACATATATTGCATTTTTATCGGGATTAACTAGACCAGCAACATGATAATCAAGTAATACTTGTAAATATAAATTATTTCTAGCATTATATAGTTAACTTATTTTATTGATTGTAGATAATATGGGAGTTGTATGTGTATGTACAACATATAGCAATATATAGAAGATGAGAGCACCACTTATTTGTTTTGATATTGTTGAGTGACATTTTCCAGATCGAGTCATGCATCAATTTGGTCGGACTTAGTAAATCCTTACTCCATGTAATACTAAAGATAAACTTCACACTATTGATAAGCGTGGTAAGAGCACTCATGATTGATAGACTACCATATAGAGTATATTACAATATCGAAGTAGCATCTAGCTAGCATAGTAGATTCACTGCCTGTGGTTTCAATGATGAGTTATATCCATATATGTCATTGGTATAGGAGGATTACACAATAGGTAATACCTCCATAGATCCGAATTTGACCCTCTCGCATGATCCTATTGAGGTTGTGGTATATCTAGTATAAATTGTAATATTTTATATTTGGTATGTTTTATATTCTTAAAGGTTTGGCATTTGTCAAAAAAATTATCTAACTACCATGTATTTGGTGTAGGTTCATACTTTATTAGATATTTACCTCAAGGCTCAGATGCACTTGCCACTTGGTGTAGTAATGGTGGTCAAACATCAGTGAGCGCAATCGTTGACATATATGTTAGCACATTATAGATGGTTGATGTGTCGCGATGTTTACATGCTCTTCTTATAGTGCATTAGCCAATGCCAACTATTGCAGATTTACCACCTCCTATAGTTAGAGATAGAGCATGAGGTAGAGGGAACAAATGTAGATGTGCCTACTTCACAGCTTACACAGCAACCATCTATATCTCATGACTCGGGGTTGCTTAGGAAAAAAAGGGAAAAACAACGACATTTACATTTTTATGTACCAGGAGGGTAAATACTTGTTTAGAAACTCAAAATATTTTGATGTAAATATATCTTATTTACTGCTTTTATTTCGATGTGATATGGTTTAGAGTAAATATATGTAGATAATGTACACTTTGATGCAAATGATATAGTCATTTCATTATATAAAGTAGTCTAGGAATTGGTTTTGCCTCTATATGTTGTAGTTTTAATTTCAATGGCATCTTGCTTAGCACATATAAATGTCGTCTTCCTTACTTATTATACCATGAAGTAAAATGACAATTGCCCGTCATAGGTATCACTAGGCAATGAAGTGCCTTGTGCATCTCTGGATTACTGCAGATAGGGGTGGCAAAAATTGACCTGACCCGATAACCCGGTCGTTAATCAAGTTTAGGTTCAATCCAATTGGGTTGGGGTCATAAATGGTCCCGCCTAACCCAATTATTAATCAGGTCCTGTTCGAGTTTATACCACTGACTCGTTTGACCCGTTTAACCCGTTTAAGTATATAGGTCAGGTCGGGTTAGGTCAACCTTCCAACTCATAATATATATATTTCTAAGTTCTAACCTTAAGACCTACATCCCCAATCCCCCAAGAGGCCAAGACCACAACTGCGCCGTCGTTGCCCTTAGCCTCACCTATGCTCGATCACACTGCTTGATTTCCTCACGCCACTAGTTCCTCACACCGCTGGATCTCCGCATGCCACCAGATCTCCTCACGCCACCAAGTAACATCATCAAATCTCCTCACTCACACTGTCGAACCTCTTCACTCCTCACGTCGATCACCCGTTGGATCTACCCCTTACTCACGTCACTGGATCTCCTCACACCACCGAGTAACATCACTAGAGGACGACATCGTCACCCTCACCCATCGACGTGCAAGCGTGGCGCAACTCCCTCGCTTTACCACTCTTTAACGGTGATGCTCTGCAACGGGTGTGTGCTTCGTCGGTGGAAGCAACACTCATGTGTACTATAACTCCTCCTGCGTTGAGTACCCAACGAAGCTTAGCCTTGAGACATTCTCGCCTCGTTGCCATGGGAATTGGAGATGGGACTCCATTGCCATGGAGGTCTACTCCTAGAGCCTCGCCGTCTCCGAAACCTTGATCTCCACCGCCGCTTTGCCAACTTCAACAACACCTCCACCGTTAGAAGCTGGTGTAGATTTATTACTAAATATTGTCAATAATTCTGCTAGATTTGTGTTATGTGTTATATAATTTTTATTAATTTGATTAGAATATGATATATATATATATATTCTAAATCTTGTTATATCAAGTTTTTATAGTAATGTTGTAAATGGGTTAATCTTATTTTGTAAATGGGTTAATCGGGTTTTGTAAATTGGTTAATCATGTTGCGTAAACGAGTTGACTATGTTGTATAAAGAATACAATTCATTTATTAAATAGGTAAACGGGTTGTGTTCGTGTTTAAAAACTTGACCCATCTAATAAACGGGTCGTGTTCATGTTCATACTATCTTGACCCGACTTGATATCTCTTTAGGATCAACTCCAACGTCGAGAAATTGGTTAATTGGTAAAGATACATGGATTTGGTGTCCTACCCAAGAAAGAGACCCAAGTCCTAATAACCCCGCTAAGTGGTGATTCAACATAGATTCGACATCTTGGAACCAAGCCAATTTTGGGGCAGCTTTGTTAGTGGCCAGTCGCATCGTGCCTAAGCCAAGCCTAGTAGATGAGAAAATTTTCTCACCTATCGTCGCAAGCTATGGGGTGCCACGCACCGTAGGCATGACCAGCTAGCCATGGTGGGCCTCGCTCCCTCCCCACTGCCTCTCTCTTTTTCTTACCTCTTCTCTGTCTTTCAATCTCTCTCTCTCTCTCACTTACTCACTCTTTCTCTCTCTCTCTCTTGCTGACGCTGGTCTACTGCCACCATCGCCGCCATCCTTGGAACCGACCGAGCGCCAATGAGCCTCCTCTCTCTCTCTCTCTCTCCCCCTTTCTTCCTTTCTATCTTAGGTTCACCGGAATTGAGCCGCCGGCCATTGACTGGCCAACAACAGTCGAGCCCCCTCCCCGTCAGCCTGGCTCTCCTCCTCTTTCTGTTCTCTTCTTCCTTCTCTTTCTTTCTTCTTCTTCTTCTTCTTCTTCTTCTTCTTTCTTCTTCTTCCTTTCTTCTTCCTTTCTTCTTCGGTTTCTCCTCCTCTTTTTGCAACAATGCTGGCCGAGCCAAGCACTAGTGGCAATGTTCTTTTTATTTATTTTATTTTATTTTATTTTATTTTTGTTTATTTATTTAGGTCTTTTTGTTCTTAATTAATGCAAATAGATTATAGACATTAATTATTTTATTAATAAAATATATTCATCAATATGCTTATTATTAATTAGTAAATTAATGATCAATTATGTTATACATTGTTACATATAAATATTGGTGTTACTCAATATATAATATACCTATATATAAATGTTTGTTAGATTAAAAAATAGTTTCCTTAATTATAATCATGAGATTTATAGATATATACTAATATTCATCATATATACATTTTAAGTAATTTTGACAATTTATTATATACTATTATGATGTAGAATAAGATACTAGTCTTAATTTATTAATTAAGATAGAGTAAAAATTATGAATTAGCTATAATCAAATTCTTGTCTCATATATATATATATATATATATATATATATATATATATATATATTGAGCCTTTTATCTTTTATAAAGAAGAGAATAACTCTCTTTCTCCTTATTTTGTAATTAGCATGTTAAGACAACATTATATCTATAATATAGGTCTAAGTCATTTAATAAAATAAAAGAAGTAATTCTAAACTTAATAAACAATCATATTTTAAGTGAATAAAGTCAAATTGGATAAATGAATAACTCTATATCACCAAAATATTTTCAAATCCCAACTCCCTTATTTGAGACCCCGTGGACTTTGCTAGCGATGAGTTGCCACTCAGTTAACGAATGTGAGGGATATGTGATTCATGTCTTCTGATCGAGTAGTCTTATCCCCTAGACGTCTTTCTCAAATTAGGATATATTATATAATTATGTATATGCATATTTTGACCTCCAGCATAATTATATGACCTTATCTAGAGATGATTTTAGTTGAATATATTTTATCATGCTTTTGATTAGACAGATATAGAATTTGAGTATGCTGGTGATATATAGAGTTTATTTAAATATTTAGTTGTACTATTATTGAATATTTGTACTCCATTATATCAGACAATGAATTATATAATATATGTCGGATTATATTGTATTAGTGGTATCTTGATGATTTGTCATGGCTTATGTGGGCTCTGCCAAATTTATGACTGTCTCATATGGTTGTTGTGGATATAGATATAAATATGTTAATAGGTTTAACTTGATAATGTCATGATTTATTTTATAATGGATTATATGAGCACAGGGGTGTTTCTTTACATGGCGGCCCTGCCCGTCTTATCGTGTGTGCCACACATGCCGTGTGAGCACGTGGACGTGCATGTATCCATACAGGGCGAAGGCGTTACACAACTTACCCGACTTGATTGCCACTCCTAATCGTAGAACCTGGTTAGATATGGCTCGGTAAAGAGGAGACTTTTGTTCATAAATTTTAAGTGTTTAAAGTGTTGCATGTGGGGTGGTTGTAGAAGTATTGCAAACAAAAGGATTTTACTGCAATTTCGGATGCTGTCATTGGTGCATTTGGCGACATAGAAGGCTAATGGAAATGCTAAATTTTGACCCCTCGTCGGGCTTACTTTCTCACTCACTGGTGGTAGTAATAAAGCTTAAAGGATTGGAGTTTTTTCTTTTAGTTAAGATGCGTATCTTTTAACCGTTTTCTTTTTAGTTCCGGAACAATTTTGTCATGCCAAAACGGTTAAAATGAAAGCGTTTCATCAAAACGCTTAAGAGTTCGACATTTTACCCTTAACTTTTAACTACGTGCTTAACCGGTGGTTAACTAAAATAGCGAAATAGAACTACTAAAATGTTTAGCATTTTCCTTTTTGGCTAAAATGCTAAACTAGTGAGCGGTTTTCTTCAAACGGGTAACACCAAAATATTTAACATTTTTAATAGGGATATAGTGCCCTAGATTAGCTAGGGCTTGGACTCAGCTCGACTATGCTCACCGTGTACGACATAAAGTTTCAAGAAAATTAAATGATGGAGAAATTAATGAATGTCGAGGAAATTATTTTTTGATTAACTAAGATCCATGTGCATCTGTTCATTTTACATATGTGTTATTTATATATGTGTATGAGGAACAATTTGCCAAATTGCATGCAACAAATTTGTCTTATTTGTATGTGATTCATAATCAAATTAAAATTTAAGGAAAAATGCTCCTTGTAGCTTGTGAGGCACGATTTGGTTTTGCATATTATGCACACCAATGTTTGAATATTTTTGTAACATCCATTAAAAAAAAAAAAGGCACGCACGTGACAGGCATATCCGTTGAACTTAAGGGAAATGTGCGCCCCTTTCCTATCTCCCGCTCTCACTCTTTTTCTTCTTCTCCTTCTTTCTATCTTTTTATTTTCTTCCTTCTCCCCACTCGCAACTACCATTAGCCCCTTTAAGTGTTCATCAGATTAGAGCCGCCAATGAGTCCCCTGCAACCCTGTAAAGTTAATTTTAGTTTAATTACGTATTTAGTGCTTTATCTCTTGAGTCTTCCTCCTCTTAGTCATGTTGTGAACCAGTTGGCTGGCAACCTCATGCCTCACCGCGCCGGTCTGGTGAGCTTCCCCTCCTCGCCTTGATGCTTTTAGTGGCATTCTTCAGTGCCCTCCTAGCCGGATCTATCGGGCGACTCCTCGCCCTAGCCAACGGTGGTTCTCGTCATCGACCCCCTCTAGCGACTGAGCTCTCCCTCCACTAGCTTCTTCTTGTCGAGGGGAGGGTGCTGGTGGGGTCAATTGATGTTGCCGATGGTTAAGATCGCTGACAACTTCCCCTCCCCATCGTTAGGGCGTTTGGTTGAGTTGTGGATAGCCGCTGCCTCCTTTGTCGGCCAATCGACATTGTAGGTGCCTTCCTTGGCCAGTAGGGTGTCTTTCAATGTGCCGACTTTACTACTGGTGGCAATGCTCATCGATAGCCCTTCCCTTCTCTTCCTCAACTAGGCTAGGCTAAGGAAGCGCGGTTGGGTTGACCTTTCCTTGGTGTGCTATGGCCTAGCCTTAGGGTTTGGGTGCAGCCCAGCCAAAGTGGCGAGTGTTGTTGAGCTAGGTTGCTTAGCCTAGCTCGGGCTTGGATTGGGTTGTGGCCTAACTCAGGATGCTAGTGGGTTAGGCTATTGTCAGCCCAGCCCATAGTATGGTTGTAGGTTAGGTTGTAGCCCAGCCCATGTTATTATGGGTTGGGTTGTGGTCTAACCTAAATAGCTTTCTTCGTGGGTTAGGGTCCTTGGGTCTATCTTTGGTGGGATTGTAGTCTTTGGGTTAGTGGTGGCTCGACCCATTTTGCTTTGGGCTTTGAGTTGGCCCAAATAGACTAATTATTGTTTAATTTATTTTAACCTTTTAGTTAGGTAATCTTGTCAAACATAAGCTTTAATTAATCATTTTTAGTGGATAGCAGTGTTTGCTATATTATTTATTATGAATCAATTTTATGAATTAGATTATGGCATGAGAGTGCCGTTATAACTAATAATAGAGAATTAGCTCTAATTGGGATTTAGCATGGTTGATTATAATTTGGTTAAATTAATTTTAGTAGATCAATCGGTGATCTATGGATATTTGTATTATGCCTATGTGATTTACCCTAAATCTATAATAATTAGTGGAACAATAATTCAAGATAAATTATTTTAAATTACTTTTAATAACGTGTTAGGCGTTGGTATAGTTATACTAGCTCTACCTATTTAATAAATATAGGAATCTATAGATGGACCTAGCTAAGCCTATAGTGAACATTAGTATGAGTATTTAATTAATTATTATAAAGAATATGATGCTTATAATTTTATTCAGCTCTATTATTGAGGTGGACTCTCCACCGTGGCCATTGGCGATGGTATTAAGAAAGCGATATCACCCAAGTGAAACTTCTATAATCTCAAAGTAGTGTAAAGAATGCAATGTCTTATCTTATGATATCATCGCATTCATATCATGCATGTGCGTACATTTTCTTACTATTAGTAATGCATGTCGTGCATATTAATTTTATTTAATGTTTAGTAAGATTATGCATTATTATGATTTCTATGTATATCTGTTAGGCATGATCATATGTGATAGCATGTAATACATGATAATAATGTGGGTTCTATTATGCTTATTGTGTTGTACAATATCACACCGCTTGCACACGTGCACAACTATGAAAGGGTGACTTCTATGTCTTGACAGTACTCGACACCTCTCTAACCAAAGTTAAGGGTGAAGGATATTGTTATTCTTATATATTAGAGGCCATACATAAGTTCTCAGTTTGTTGATTACGAACAATCTAGCAGCCATTTTGTCGAGCAATAGGCGATTTACTATCAATTAACGAGAGTCAAACCCTTTATGATATTTAAGTTAGAAAGCGAATGGTAAGATGATGTAGACCTAGCAGTACTCGATGACGTAGGGTGAGGGCGTTCGTGAGTGACAGCTTATGATTTTCACATAATAGTGCGATAATGTGGAGTCGAGGGCTTAGATAGTAGTATCAATATGCGATACTGACTTATATGATGGGCCTATGATTGAGATCCTTAGTTTGTAATAGTGGACAATCGGTCATGCTATTCGCAGGGTGATAGCCTAGCGAGTTATCTCTAAGATCTACTCTTTCTCATAAGTATTGTGTGGCCGGGTATGAGAGTTGTTGTGGCCTACGAGCATAACTTTGTATGAACTTGTGTTTAAGGCTTGATAGTCTGAAAAGAGGTATATATATTCTGTTGTATATTATTAACATGGCCAATGGGCGGAGCTCGATATGAGCTCGAGTTTGAGGATATAATAGTTCGGATTGATGCATGTCATATTATACATTGCTAATGCATCTGCGCATTAGATAAGCATAATGAGTATGCAGTACTGATGCATTGATTTGATCATGATGTGTATATTCATATTTATCTATTGTGGCATTCTTAATTAAACTACTTTTAGACTATAGCAGTAGATACTTGTTGGGCTTTATACTTATCACATTCTGTGGGAAATAATTTCATATCAGTATATGGCCCCAAGCTTGTGGAATATTTGGCAAAGACTAGTTTATAATTTTTTTATTTTATTAATATAAATTAAGTTAGATAACTTGTAGCCCCTGCGTAGGTAATTGTATTTGTCTATGGTTTTGGTATTTTGGAGGCTTGTTGTAAGCTATGGTGTTATGAGATTGTTTTTATTTTATATTATTTATGGAAATATGGGTTTTTCTCTTGTTTATTGTATTGAAACCTTAACCAATATGTCACGTGAAAATCACGTGGGTTTACCCACGTGAGAGACACGTGTATTTGGTAGTAGAGTGTAATATTTTTTCTCAATGATTATGCAGTGAAATAGTTGGGATTACTCTATAGTTAGTTTAGTTCTTGTTAACATTGAAAATAGAGCTGAATAGAAATAACAAAGTCTAATTTATTACTATTAAAATAAAAAATTTATTCTAGAAATATTATTCTCTTAAATAGAGAATTAATTCAGCACCTACCTAGCCATTAAGGCCTTCAAGGTGCGCGCAAACCCAAGTTATGATCTAATAAGAACAGGTCGTAACAATGACATTATTAGGAAATATTCTACTTTTATGAGAAGATATTCCACTATTATTAAAGCATATTTTATTACTATTAGAATATATTATTTTATCATTAGAAAGTCTTTCACTTTTACTGGAAGCTATTCCGTAGTTACTAGAATGAATTATGTTGTTATTAGATAGTATTCTGTTATTGTTAGAAGACAATATAATCCGTTAATTCTGCATTATTTCTATTCACAACATAATACATAAATTTTGTAGTACAACAATTGACAATCTTTAACACATTAATTCAAAAAAGTATTATGCTAATTTGCAATGTAATAATTTAGTCTACACTAATACTATGATAATTTAAATATATTAGTTACTAATGTTAAGTTTAGTAACTATGGTTGCAGCTATACTTAATGGAATATTTTGGTTATACTAGGTCTTTAACGGTGAGGTTTACTGGGTATTCTGTTTGGGTGTACTTGTGCAATTGTAGATCTCAAACTTGATTTGCAAATTATGGTAATAAAGTTTCTGAATGAAATAGGATAAAAGTTTTTTTGTCAAAAGAATAAATGTATAACCAAATAAACTATAAATTTCTTGTAATAGCGGAATGCATAGTCACAATTGCAATGTAAGATTGCATCAAATTGGTAAGTAATAGTTCTAATAAAAAGAGGGATTTTCTTCTTCTTCTTCTTTTTCTTTACTTTGACACCAATAGAAAGGTGGTTAAGGAAATAAGTCCAAACGAAAAAAAAAAATGAATAGAATAAAAATTAGAGTAATCATTCTCCTTAAAAATAAACCCACAGTCTATTGGGCGACAGTGAGAGTACCCTATCAGGGCGGTTTGATGCTAACAAATCTTTCTAGTAGTCAAGAGTCGAGCTAGGTGTCAAGGATGTGACAAATCTAGATATGTTTGATCAGTTGGATCTGACAATTCGAATTTGACTCGGTCATCATATTTCACCAATCAAAAGCCAGAGGCACTTAATTAGCTACATAAAGGTACTTTTGATTGAGCTCGGCTATGCTCGCCAACATGAAGTTGCAGGAAAATTATGTGATGGAAAAAATTAAAGAATGACAAGGAGGAAAAATATTTTATGGTTGACTAACATTTTGTTGATTTTATGTATGTGTTATTTATATATGTATACGAAGAATACTTTGTCAAATTACATGCAACAAATTTGGTTTATTTGTATGTGATTCTTAATCAATTTAATTTTTAAGGAAAATCTCTCCTGTAGTGAAATACTTGGGATTACCCTATAGTTTACTTTTAGAGTACGAATAGTCTAGATTTCTCAAAAGTACCTTTTGTACTGCTGTTACCCTCCGTTAATATTTCAATCCTGTGTTTTTTTGATGTTAGAAGATGAAAGTGTTACATTCAAAACTTTTGGAATGTTTTAGCTATTCAAAAATTATGATTTGGTGCTAAAACTTATGACTTGTTTCTTTGAAATAAGATTATTAATTTTTTTATTTCATATTGTTTCTGAATCGGATAGTACCAAAGAGAGTACTGGAAATTTTATATTCGTTTAAAATCTGATTGAAGTATAAATCAGACAAAACTAAATAGATATAGATCCCATCTTTTTACGAACCAAATCCATTTACAAGGTACAAGCGGATAATTTAGGGACGACAGATGGCCGGTGGGTGATCACGAGAAGGAATTAGTAACTGAATGCGCTTATTTCCGAATCCGATATATAGATAGATTAAGCCACCTCACTCCTAAACTAACTCGGATTCGTATTATATAACGAATTTCCCATCAAGATACATATATATATATATATATATATGCATCTGAATACGCTTATAAATAGCAATCAACCTCCATTTTTTTTTGGGTCGATCCTTTTGTAAGATCTCTGGAAACAAGCGCCATGACTACAACAAGTACAAGATACAGCCTCGCTCTCTCTGCTCGTCATAGTTACGAGTCCTTCGCAACCTCCCTGAAGGATAGTCTTGCAGAAGTTGAGGTTAATCTACAAGTAACCCGTCGCTTCTCGTTTGTGAACGACTCGACGGATCATCCAAGCGATGTGCGCAAGTATCGCTACGGCCCCGCCACCTTTCTCTCCGATCACTCCGCAAGCACCGCCTTCCGAGATATGTTCATCGACATGCTCGTAGAGGGCAGCAAGTGCAAGTTCTTGGTGCCCTATCTTTCTTCTTTTGCTCGCCACGCGGTGATCAACGCGGCACAGCGTAGGGTCCCCAAGTTAATACTCCTACTGGGAATCGGGGAGGACGTCGTCGACGGTCAGCATCTTCCTGCTGATGGCGTTAGCGGGGAAGCCCGAGGCATGCCAGAGTCATGTGCAGTTTGTCTCGACGGCTTCTCCTTCTCGGACCACGACGACGAGGAGATCTTTTCGACACCTTGCTTCCATGTCTTCCACCGGCGATGCATACAGCAATGGATGAATCGCGGCGATAGCTGTCCTCTCTGCCGCTTGAAGATGTGATTCAAGTGATGATGAGTATTTTACTGAGACAACTGTGATCAGTAATTTTGTCTTTGTGATCAACAGAGAAGCCACAAATTTTTATTGTTCAGATTCTATTTTATTTCCTTGCGTTTGAGTTTTAATGTCTAATATAAGATTAAAAGATTGACTGGTGATCTACAAGCATCTCAGATGTCTACTTAATTAATTTGTTCGCGTCAATTTGCCTAGTTATTTTAGTTTCAGAGATGAATCCTACAGTTCTGACTAATTTGAAAATGGAAATGTTGTCCACGAGGTGGTTTGAAATCACCTAAATACTTCTCTCCTCTCTAACTTATCCGAACGGTAGTTGCAGAAGAAAAATAATGTATATGTAAAAGAAAACTAAAAATTGACATAATTTATCAAATCAAAAATCTACTCGTCATAACCAGTAAGTTTGGCCAGCTGATTAAGTAATTTTGCGGTCCGAATGTGGATCTTATTATTTTAAATTTTAAATAAATTAGATAATTCACATGTAGATACGATCTTGACATATTTTGATAATTATCATTAAATGAATCTGAGTTTAACAAAATTAATATTTTCATCCTTATATATTACCGTAGTCATTAAATTACCTTTATCTTTCTATGAATAGATCATAACCGTAGAAACATTCTAATTTTTTCAACTCTAGCTATCTTCCTCCACTAGTAACCATCTTACTTCCGTCTACCACCACCCTTGGTCGTCCATCACCCTCCGATGACCGCCGCAACGTCGGATATTTACTATTCTACCATATTTTGACTTTTCTTCACTTTTTTTATTTATAGCGTTTCATCCAGAAGTCGGATTCTCATGAAAGTAGATCTATTAAAACCTTAACTTCGTAGGCTACTTTCATATAAATTTTCATAATTCTTTTATGTCTAAATCATTCTACATCTTATTCCTAATAAATCACAAATCTGAAAATCGACCTATCAAGATCGTAGCCTAATACCCAGTCATTTGACTTGCATCGATTGGGTATCAGTTGATACCCAATTCGGGTTAGGATATAAGGATACCCAATCTAGGCAAAGGGAAAGATAAAATGGATTCTTTTTCCTCACATCACATTTGTCATGGTGACCAAGCTTAGCGTAACCGTGTATTCTGCTGTACTAATCCTCTTATGAAATTTCACCATTTCCCTCTCCTCAGGTCTCTCCTAAATCCAACCAAATAACTACAACACTAAGGCCTGCCATGGAGTGGGTAAGAAAGACCACCTTTTAAAAGATTGAAATTTCGATCATCTATTGCAATCTATCTATAATATGACAGGAGATGTAGATCCAAACTTCATCAAATTCAACAAGATAATTTAATTCAAAGAACATTAAAAAAACAAAAAGAAAAGAAGAATTTTAGCAAGAAAGAGCTTCCAAGGTGTTCCAAAATTGGCTATTACAGAATAGCCGGAAGTCCAATTTTATTGTGTAACCCTATGATATTTGAAAGTCATGGAACTGGCAATGACATTGATGTTGCAATCTCAATAACAATTGGAGGCTCTGAAATTTAATCTAGATAAATATAACTGGCTTGTGCAGATAGTTCCATAATGAAATAACAAAGGAAACATCCAAATCTTAAACCTCTGGCTCAACCTTTTAAAGAAAGGTCAACAAAATAAATAAGCTCTGCAAAATACCGAATACCATAATATGGTGAACCTAACCTTAGCTATTGAAATAAAGTCAAACAAAGTAGCTCAGTACATTTATCAAACTTGTAATGGATCAACCTAACACTTGATGCTAGAATGGTGAAGGTATTCTCAACTCATGTGGTTAATTAGTAACTTAAATATCACATCTATTACTGCTTTCAATTATAGCTAATCTGGCATTTCTGAAATGCGATTTAACAAGTGAGAATCTAAGTTGACCTGGAATTGATTAACTCATCCACACTATATCTCATCCACTTCTTCTTGGTTGTCATCAATCTCTTCTTCAATATAAGAATAAACCAAGTCATAGTCTTGAGGTTCATAGCGCTCTTTTCATTCAGAAGGCTCAAAACCCATATTTTGACCTAATATATCATATACCAAGAGCGACAATGGTTGAGAGGACTTCTAGAAATAAGGACGAAAGAGGAATATAGAATAGGAGAATAGGAGAATATCGTAATAAAGAATGCATAAGATTAAATCAAGTCATCGAATTTGAGGTAGCTACTACAGTTGCTACTCTGTTCAGGGTTTACGAAAGTAGTCTTCAATTCCCAATCAAATTGCCCTCCAACTAATCTACTGTACAACATATTTGGTGAGTAGCAGTAAAAAGAAGTTAACAAATATTATGTTCATGAAAGTGCTAACACTGCTGAGAGGATTCGATGGTGTATGTATCGGTGCAGGAGGCACCGACAGTTGATAGGAATTTAGATGATCAGTTTTATATTTTATTTATTTAGGGTGTTTTTTATTTATTTCCTATTTATGGTGCGATTTGCTTATTTCCGTTGTAAGTCTATATATATAAACCTAATGTATTTTTTTTTAGGTTAATAAAGATTATTTGACTTTGCTCCTTTGAGAAAATTGGTGTGAAACCATTTTAGGATAGAGGTGTGAAACCCCATTCCTTCCTCCCTTCCTCCCTTTGTTTCCCCTCCAACTCTTTATTTCCACATTTTGCATCAATTTAGTATTAGAGCAAAGAATTCTAGTTTATGGACGTCCCTCCTCTTAAATTCTACACCGGCCGATATTTGTTCTTTGCACAACCAATCGTTCCACAAACGTCGAATGCCAAAAAATCCGACACACGACGACCAAGGAGATTATTGTTGACAAGGAACAAAAGGAATCTGTTGCCATAGCGGAGCGGAATTACCACATAAGATTCCAAAAGTTAATTGCTCTTGCACCATTCATTATCTAATACTTAGATCCATCTTTATATTCGTAAAAACAAAAAAATAATTTCAATTTTCAAATTTTCAAATTTTTAGCTTGCCTTTCTAGCAGAATCCTAACAAATTTCCTCTTTTCCTAAACTTTCTATCAAACTTTCTTTTTTCTTCTCAACATTCCAACAAATCCTTTATTTCCTAAACTTCTACCATACTGTCTTTTTTTTTTCTCCCTCCAGTATTCCAAAATTTTGAAATTCCTTCTCCCCTAATTGAACCCAACCTAACCAAATCAACATCAGCCCAAACCCTCTCAACACAACCAAACCTTTACCCAATGGACCCAAACCCAAAACACATTAACCAAATAACTCAAACCCAACCCAAACTCACTCAAACCTATTAGCCACCCAACCCAAACTCACTCAGACCTATTAACCATATCCGTCAAACCTAACCCAACTCCATTAAACCCATTAGGCTTAAATCGAAAACACATTAGTCCTAAACTCAAAACCCATTAGATTGCAACCCAAAACCCATTAATCAAATCTCTCAACCTGATAGCCATCTTTATCCATAACTTCCCTCACCTCACACTTGAGCCCTAGCCTAACTCCCCACCATCGCCACCTCGACGCCGCCATGTCCCCGATGACATTGCCCACCCGACGATACCACCTTGATGTCGCTCCGACGCTAGTGTGCCACCCAATGCGGCCTCGACACCAGTGCCCACCCGACGCTGCCTTGACGCCACATCGACACCATTGCTCCACTGCCAACATAGCCATCCAACCCTCAATCTCCCGCCACTTTCTTCAAGCCGCTCAACCTTCGCCTACTTGAAGACGCTGCCACCATCCACGTAGTTCATAATCATAGGACAAAGAGAGGAGAAAAGAAGAAGGGTGAGAACTCAAATTTTATTTACAAATTGGCAGGTACACTTTTCCACAATAAAAGATATTTTTTTGGGTTATTCCTTTATAGTGTCATCTCTAAATTTTTATCGGTTTCTACTGTCCCCAAATTGTGAGGGAGAGATTACATTATTACCTTATATGCTTTAGTCTTGATGTTAAAAGCTGAACTGTGTCGAATAGAATATTAGCATTACGTTAACTTTTGGAAAGAAGTTTAAAGGGTTTGGCATTGACTAAATGCAACTTTTGTTTAAAAGCTATTAAATCTTGGCAGTAGTCTTCGAATCTCCTGATTATAAATTTAAATTTAATTAATTATTCACTTTTAAGAATTTTTTATTTTCATAGCATATTATATCAATTAGATCAAAACTGTTGCATTTAAATCAAATTTAGTGGACATTTGCATTCTCTTAGGTTAGAAAACTATTTATTTCTGTTTAAGTTAGCAAAAATAAATAAAAAATTATATATATATATATATTAAATAAGGCTGTAGTTTGGGAGTGCCACTACTAATTGCTCATAATGAGAAATTAGCTCTAGTTAAGGTTTGAAAGTCATATTAAACGTGCTTTAATATTGAATAAAGTATGTTAATTAAATATTATCTATTTTTTATTGTTTTTAAATCGACATTAATTGGTGGAAAGGAAATGCAATGATATTTGTATTAATAACCCTTAATAATACGTCAGACCTTCATAATTAATATACTAACTCCACCTAATTAATAAATTAAAGAATTTCTAGATGGACCTACGCAAATTTGTCACAATTGTTAGTAGGATTTTTTTAATTAAGTAGTTGCAGTTAAGTTTTGCTTATGCTTTTTATTACTTTCATTATTAAAGTAGAATTAGTACCATGTGGAGATGATCTCGTGGAGCAATTGAATTAGTAAATTGGGAAGCAATGTTAGACAAGTAAAACTTTTATAATCTAAAAATAGTGTAAAGAATAAAATGTCTTTTTTTATACAATCAAATTATGCATGTGTAGATATTTTTTAACTGTTATTAATGTAAGTAGTATATGTTAATTTTACTTGCTGCACAATATAATTACACTTATCATGATTATTATGCATATCCATAAATATGATTATAATGTGTATTCCATTATACTTGTTTGTGCTATATAATATTATGGCAATAGCACACGTTTACTACCATAAAGAAAGTGATTTCTACGTTTTGATAGTACCTAACACCTCCCTACCAAAGGTATGGGATAAAGAAATTATATTATTGTTATAAAGTAAGGCATATGCTGAAGGTCTTAGTCTATAAATCTCTGACAATCAATCATGTCATTTTGCCAAGCGATAGGTGATTTACTATCGATCGATGAGAGTCAACTCCTTTAGAGTATTTAAATTGGAGAGCGAATGCTAGGATGACATATATCTAGCAGTACCCAATGACGTAAAGCGAGGGCATCCTTAAGCAGTGGTTCATAATTTTTCCGCATGGTAGTGCAATAATATTGAACTAAGGGCTTAGATAGTAATATCGATATGTAATACTAACTCATGTGATGGGCTTAACTAAGGTTTTTAGTTTGTAGCGGTGAACAATCGACCATGCTATTTGTCGGTGGCTACACCTATTGTGGTCACAGGTAAGGCGACGGGTTGGTCAAGCCGGAAGCTCTATAAAGGGTTCTTAAAAGATTACGAAAATCTGAGGAGCAAATGATTCTATCGCTAGAGTCTACCCTCCTTTATGGGTGTTTGTGTGATTGGGTGTGAGTGTTGATATTATCTACAAGCATGGTTGTGCATGAGTCTAAGTTGAAGATCTCATAGTCTAGAACGATGCATATGATATTGTTTATCATTAATGCATTTGAGCAATAGATATATACATGATGATATGGTGGTACTAATGCATTGATTGTGATCATAATAGACATATTCATATTTACCACATTATCGTATTTTTATTTACACTAACTTTAGACTTTAGAAGTAGATACTTGCTGAGCTTTATGCTCACCACCTTTTGGTGAAAATAACTTTATATCAGTGGATGATCTTGAGTCTTTGGAGGAGCTAGCGAGGATAATTGATAGTGTTTACATCTTATTTCTATTCTTCTATATTTTAGTAAAAAAAATATGTAGCCCTTATGTGGGCATTCGTACTAGTTATATGAATATATATTTTAAAGCTTGTTATGGCATGTGTATATTCTAGATTCTATTGTCGTGCTTTCTGTGAAAATATTGGGCTAATTTTAGTTTTGTATATTGTATCAAAACTTTGACTAGCAAATCTTGTAGAAACTCGTGGGTTTTACCTATGTGAGAGGAACATGTATTTGATGGCAAGTGTTTCAACATGTGATGCTTCATAGGGGACTGACTCAACCAATGGCCCACCTACCTTCCTTAGGCATAATAGCCCTATAATACCATGCACCACATAGCCACTAGTATGACTCCATTCGAAGAGTTTACGGACACCCATCACCGACCTTAAGGACCTATTATCAACTGATCTTAATGGACCGCACTAAAGTGGATGTGATGCGAGCAAACTAAGACACATTATTTTGGCAGTTCAAAAATCGTCTAGCAACGACTAAGGTGGCTATTGGTGGACGGCTAAGGATAGCACCACATATTGCGACGATCATTGGAGGGTGGAGGACGGCTAAGGATAGTGGTGGATCGTCGTAAGATAAGGTTGCTACTGGTGGAGAGAGATAGCTAGGGTTTTGGATGATCGAGATGCTTCTATGACTATAGTCTACTCCTACAAAGATAAAAGCGATCTAACGACTACGATAAAAGATAAAGACGAAAATTAATTTGACTAAACTCAGATTCATTCAATGATAATTATCAACATATGTCTATTCCTATTTATAAGATAAAGCTAACTGACTAACTCAAGTTGAGTCAACTCGACTCAACCGACTCGACTAATTTAACCTACGTGATCGGATCAAAATATATTCTATTAGTTTATCATTACTTTTTACATCCATTATCATAAGACTCATATGTAGCTAAATTTGTGATCTTATACCTTTATATTTAGAGAGAATAAAGAAAGAGAAATATTAATATATAAAATTACTAATATAAATAAAGGGGTATTTCTATTATTTCAGCTTTTCCATTAACCACGTCGATGGCATGAGAAATTTTCATTAGTTTATAGGTCTACATATATAAATTAAAAGTACATGAGATGTGTGTGAGAATAAACAATAGTTCAAAGGAATGGTAATGCCCACCTTTGGTAGGGGTGGCAGTCGGGTCGGGTTAAGCTAATAGTTAGTCACATAGGTAATGAGTGTTATTAGCTCGATCCGATTCGACCTGTTTATTTAAATGGGTTAAACGAGTCAAGCGGGTCAGAGATATAAATCCGAACATGACCCGATTAATAATTGGGTTAGACGGGTTGATCCATTTATGACCCAAATTCGATTAGGCTAAAGTCAAACCCAATTAACAGTTGGGTTATCGGGTTGAGTAAATTTTTGCCACCCCTAACCCTTGTGTCCATTACCTTTCGAGTTGTTTGTGGTAGTGGGTTTTGATACTAAAGTAAGTTATATTTCATATCTACTCGATACATTCTTCTACTTGAAAAATAATGTGGTGATTATATTGCACTAACATTTTAACTTACTTGTAAGCACACTGATTACTTATTTACTTAATATTTATGGACGCACGCCCTTTCACTTGTATACCTCATCCCACACGCAGATCTGACCATTTTTTTGGGCCGGGTTCAAATCCAAGCTCGACCCAGCCCAGCATAATTCGTTCCATTAACACTAAAAACCTTTTAACGGTAATTAGCAAAAAAAACCCAAAAGGAAAACAAACAGTACATTTTTATTGAGAGATAAGGTTCACATTTTGTTTCCTCTTGCATATCAAGCTAAATAAACTATTTCTTTCCTAAATTACCCTTCTGCTGCCTCGAGATGCCAAGAGAGTAATACGTATTAGCTCTTCCTCTCGTATATCGTTGTGCAGTTTCCAAAAAAGAACAATCTTATATAATTGTAACTACATAATACAGTAAAATAATGTACTATGTGATTTTAACTAATTAATACCCTCTAAAACATGAAATTTGATTCCGAATGAACAAAACCCAACTCAGAAGCTAAACTCGTGTGAAATTTTTCTTAGGTAATTAATTCATAATACCTCATAATAGCAATAAAATACCTTCTAATAACAATAGAGTTCATTCTAATAATAGCATAATACTTTCTAATAGTAGCAGAATACATTCTAATAACAATATAATATGTTTTAATAATTGTGAAATACTTTCTAATAATAGAGAAATATTTTAATGGCGGAATACTTTCTAAGTACAACAGAATAGCTTCTAATAATAACGTAATATTTTTTAACAAGAATAGCATACTTTCTAATAATAGCACAATACATTTAATTGCACCAAATACGTTCTAAAAGGAACACTTATTACTAGTGCAAAATTTGAGAAAGTGTCGCATGAATTTTTCTAATTGTTTTACACTATTATATAAATTCACAATACGTAGTAAAAGTTTATAATACATTAGAAAGGTGTGATATACAGTCTAATTTAGAGGATTAGATACATCTAAGCATAGTGAAAGCTATAAATTTTTGGGACTTTAATGAGATTAATTTTCTAAAAGCATTCTATTATAAAGATAATTGCTATAAATTTAGTGGATTTAAACTTTAGAGTTTAGCTTAACTGAGACACTATTGTGTTCCCATCACTCTCAAAAGAAAAAAGTTACAGAAAAAAGAAAACAAGATGATTTGTTATGTTGATTACCTAGGTTTTTATCTCGCTATATAGAACTGCCTAATTTAAATTATATATCACTAGATCATTATTAGCATATGCACAAATTCCATGTTGTTCATTATTAGAAGGTATTAGGTATTCTGCTACCATTGGATTAGAAGATATTTCACTATTATTAGAAGCTATTACGTAGTTAGTATAATGAATTATATTATTACTAGATGGTATTCTACTATTGTTATAAGGTATATCATTATTCTTAGAGGTATTCATCTATTATTAGAAGACAACATAGTTCAGTAATATTGTATTATATTTATTCACAACGTAATACATTAGTCTTGTATTACATCGATTAACAACCTAATACATTAATGCACAAAGTACAATACTAATTTATGATGTAATAAGATACTTTATAGTAATGCATTATTCGTCAATATATTAATATGTGGATTATTTTGTTAGTGATAATAATAGTTCATGTTTTTAATAAATTATAAATTTTATGTAGTTGAATGCATAGCCAAAGATGCGATGTGAAATTGATATTGCACCAAATTGGTATGAACATAAAGTAATAAACTCTACGAAAGGGAAACTGATAGGTTTCAACAATAGGAAGGTGGGTAAGAAAATGAGTGTAACATCAAAGAGAAAAAGATGGAGTAAATAAAAATTAAACTATCCCCCCTGCAAAAATTTAAAAATAAAAATCAAACAATAGTGAGGAAGTACCCTATCAGGGTGGCTGACGTCAACAAATGGTTCTCATATATGAGATAGTGACGAGGACATGTGATCTAGAAAGATTGGGTTGGACTGGATCTAGCAACCCAAATTATCTAGCTGAAAGAAGTTAGCCTAACTTAGAGAGGAATTACCCTAATTGATTATATCTTTAATTTTATGCCAGAATACCTTATGTCCTCTACTTAGACTCCATTTTATTTTTGATTATATAGCTAAGCTCTCTCGATATTTAAAAGGATCGTTGAATCGGGCTCATCTCTTTGGACCACTAGCTAATTTTGTTAAACCAGGCCACAGGGATTTTAGTTTCTGCAGTCTCACATCTTATTATCAATGGCCACTACAACTATAAGCTCATTACTTCTACGTTTGGCTTTGAATTTTTTTATTATATTATGAGCATCAATATCCATTTGTATGATTTGATTATTACCAAATACTGACATCATACCCCATGGCAAGGATAGATTGTATTAGGGTTATTTCTTATTTATTTTAGTTGTTAGGTTAGTCTCTAAATATATTAAAAGCAGTCTTATTGAATCTCTCCCTTCTCTCTCTTTGTCCTCCTATCTCCTTCCTCCATAATTGCGTGTTATTTGCTTCCTTCGTCAATCTAATTGTGCCCCCTTACCTTATCTAATTGTGCCCCCTTGCCCATTATTCCACCTTGCAACATACATGTCCATCCACTACCTTCTGACCTTCAGTTAGTATTTCTACCATAACTTTTGATCTACATCTCCAATCATCGTAATTCTAATTGCGTTGGATTTTTGACTTCCAAGATAATAACCTACTTTAATCTTAGGCCTTTTGGACGGTTAGATCAATCAATGTTGCCCTCCAAATCTCTGATTCCATTTTTGTCTCAATTACCAACCCTAGCCCCGAAGTGAACGTATCATTTTCTAGTATCAAAGCCAGGCTATCCTCGATGCGCTTCCACCTTCATGATGACAACAAGAACTATGTTAGTGAAGCATGAAGCAGAGGAGGTGAACCCAGTAATGGCGAAGACCTTGGTGGCTGTCGTTGCTAGTGTAGCCATGGCCATCCACTCCGAGCCGTGAGGGAGGGAATGAGCTGGCCCAAACTGCAGCCGTGAGGGAGGGAATTAAGTTATGTAAGCCTTTAAGGCAAATTCTAATTCGAGTCATGTTAGCCTTTAGGGCTAGTCCTAGTAAGACTCGTTGTAACCTACATCTATATATAGAAGGGTTGGACTCCTTGTTAAGCATCTAAGAATTAAAAATCAATTGAGTTTAGTTATTTTCTTATTACCGTATTTACTGTTTTAGCGTAGCCATTAGATCGTCTTTACCTTTCTAGGAGTAAACCATAGCCGTAGAACCTCCAAAGCTTTCAAACCCTAGCCACTACCTTCCTCCAGCAGCTACCTTTCGACGACCGCTGCAACGTCATATATTTATCGTTCTACCCTATTTTGACCTATCTCCACTAGTTTAATTTTAAATTTTCATTCCGACCTCCGACTTAGGTGAAACTAGAGTTATTAGAACCCTAACTCAAGAGGCTACCATCACCTAAATTTTCATAATTTTCTTATATCAAGATCAATCCAAATTTGGTCCGTAACAAAGGGACTATTGGAGATATGTCCTGGTGGCTCATGTAGCTAGCCCGAGCCATGGAAAATAATCTCCATCTACCTTCGCATGCCAGCGTTCTACTACCGCGAGGACTAGCTAGGGGCCGATTGGTGGGCGACCCATAATCGAACCCAACCGCCGCCACCCCCTATGCAACCTGTGGCAGCGCCCCTAGGCCGAATTCCCAATTCAACCCTAGGGTTAAGGTTAGGGTTAGGTTATTTGCATGAAGGTGATGAAGTGCACGATTTTTTAAGTAGGCAAGATTTTTGTGGACCGGTTCGACCACCTCATGCAATCTAGTTTGGGATCTATGTACATGACCTCGAGCACGAGTATGAGTTCAAGCCTAAGAATGACTAGTGGAATGACCCGATGGGCCCGTGCCATCAAACTGAGCCAAATTTGCATGCAACCCGGGCACAACTTGAGTCGGACCCATAGGCCTATGACCTATGTGACCAGCCTCAACCACGAGTGAAAAAACTCGTAGACACACGTATGTATCTAAACACTAGGCAATGATATCGCTCGTTCGTTTAAGTAAAAGTCCGAAGAAATATTAAGAACAAAAGCAGAGATGAACGCCAAGATTTTAACGTGGAAAAACCCAAAATGGAAAAAAAAACCATGGATCCAAACTCGGATTAAAACCAATCACTATGATAGTAACAGTTACAAGACTGACTCACAAAACAACCCGTTGATCTAAACGACTTTGTTCCTCTTAGTCTTGATCGTTAGAACCCACGATTCACTGCTTCTTGTGATTGAAGTCCAATCTCAGTAGCCCTCAAGATTGATCTTTCGTCTAGATAGCCCTTAAGACGAAAGATTAAATTCTTGTAGATGAGAAGAACCTTATTCGTTGAAGAACCAATGTAGCCTCAAGAAGTCTCCTTCAATAATCTTCTTTAACCCCCCTAGAGATAGGGTTTCATAATCCTTATATATGATATTCAAGATAGAGCCAAATCCGAGTCTTATCCGTACTCATGATCTTCA
The DNA here is from genome assembly GCF_048772165.1 of Typha angustifolia. Taxonomy (NCBI): domain Eukaryota; kingdom Viridiplantae; phylum Streptophyta; class Magnoliopsida; order Poales; family Typhaceae; genus Typha; species Typha angustifolia. Next base: position 9,903,665 of record NC_133245.1, read on the forward strand.
AGATAGAGCCAAATCCGAGTTTTGTCCGTACTCATGATCTTCAAGATAGAGCCAAATCTGAGTCTTATCCGTACTCATGATCTTCAAGATAGAGCCAAATCCGAGTCTTATCCGTACTCACAAAAGTCCAAGATTTTCAAACTTCGTTGGTATGACTTGATCTCATCAACTTTGCTTTAATAATTTTGTAATTCTTCAAATTAGAGATTTTCTAGACTTGTGTAAAGCTCATATACATGTAAAAAATACACTTAGAATATTTTGTACATAATTGCCAACAATTAAAAACCTAACAACGAGCCCTTTGGCAATTTGTGACAAAACAACTAGATTACAAGATATTACAAAGAATTCAAAATGAGCATTCAACAAGTCTAGAAGATTTCGCACTTCAATCCCTACAAATAATAAAAATATACCAATCCAAGATCAAGTAAAAATAACTTGAAATGAATAATAATCCAAACACAAGTTATCAAGCAAGCATAAGTTCAAAAGTACTTAAGCAAAGTTATAAACAAAGATATAAAGACTCTAATAAACTCCCCATATGCCAACACTCCCCCTACACCAGTAAACTCCTAAACTTTAAACTCACACACATTCTCCCCCTTTTTGACACAAATACCAAAGACTAGAAACTCGAAGGGAATTGACGATGAAGAATCGTCAACACGGAGTCGAGGTAGGTGACGAAGGCAGCCTTGGTTTCTTAGTAACTGTAGCTTTTTTTTTAGGCATTCTAGAGAAGGAAAAAAGTTGTAAGATTCAACATATGCCCAAAGCATACAAAAAAATAACAAGAAATCCAAAAATTCTAGAAACCATGAAGACCCTAAATGAAATCCATCTTATCACGTTCAATCACAAAAATCTGCATTCGAACCCCCAATTCAGAAAAATCAGAAATAACCACGGGCCGTATATAGATAATAGGTGGAGTGCCAAAATTATGTTTGTATCGCCCTACAGTCGTTGATGTAGAAAACATTGAAAAAACCCCTTTTTCTAAAAAAAAAGTAAAAAGTCTAAGAAAAAATCAGAAATCTTTTTGGAGATACACTTCTAGAAAATCAAAATAGATTCAAGACATAGAATATGATAATCAAATGAAATAAGTCATACAAGATCAATCAAATCATCAAAAGCATATTATAATCAATTCTAATGCATCACTCAAAATTAAATTAATCTTGATTGATCATAACGATATGCATATACAAGATGAGCATAGATAACATGAACCAATCTTCTTAAACAAACTTTCCTATATAAAAAATGATGCAACACAGTAGTCAAACCGACTTAGTATTGAAAATTTTGCACTTTTCGACTTATTCTCCATAACATAACAGGAATTTTTCCTGTATTTTTTTTTTAAAAAAATAGGTGCAATGATGGCTTTCACACATGAGTAGGTAGCCCTTTTCTTGTAGTACAAATCAAACAAAGTGTAAGAAGAAATTCACATCTATCATTTTTTTGAATTTGCTAATAATGTATTGAGTCAAGCTGGACTCGAAACAAGACGGCTTTCACACTAACTCATTGTAGCCCTTTTTATTGATCTTTTATAAACATATTTTTTATGACTAAGCATGAGGTCAAACTGTGCAAATCAAAGTTAATAGTAAGCTATTGAAAAAAATATTCATGATATCATGCTTACATAAGAATATACATACGTTATGAGTGCATTAAAATTTTTATTATTATAGAAGTCGAGGGAGTGACAAAATCAAAATTGAAACAATATACTACAAGATGACAAAATTGACTATAATAACTCATAATCAAGAGAAAAATCAAATTTTTATGTCAAGAGTATATTATCGAATCTAGGAGTGCATCAATTTTTTTTATAACAAAAACTCTCGACAAATCTGAAACTAAAACCAAAGAAAATTTCAGAGTAAAATAAAACCTAAAAAAAATGAAACGAAATAAAATGAAACGAAATAATAAGAAACTCGCGAACTAAAACACAAATCAATCTAAAGCACAAATCCCTAAAGAAGTACGAAGATACTGAAATCTCTGTAAATCCAAAGGTTTTGTAAACAAATCACCCAACTGTTTCTCCATCTCGACATGTTCTAGTGCTATTGTTTTGTCTTGTTACATTTCATATTATGTAAAGTTCTAACAACATAGTAATTATCAGATATTCTAGATCCAAAACATATAACATTACCATCATGATCTAGAATAGTACAATCATTTTTGGAGAATTTTACCTCATAATCTTCATCACAAAATTGACTGATGCTTAGTAGATTTGCTTTCAAGCCCTTAACATAAAAAACACTTTCAAGAATAGGAACACCTAGAGTACTTACCTTTCCTTTACCTATTACCTTGGATGAGTTACCATCTCCAAATGTCACAACTCTCCCTTCATGTTCTTCGAACTTAGAAAATAAGAATTTGTTGCCTGACATATGTCTTGAACAGCCCACTGTCTAAATACCACAAGTCAGAATTTAAAGCTTTCAAGGCAGTATGTACAACATAACATTTCAAGTCACTTTTCTTGACCCATATGATTTTTGTTTTCATCCCATAAATTAAAGCACTTCTAGGCTTTTGTAAAAATTTGCAATGGGGTCAAATATGCCCTAGAATACCGCAATGAAAGCATGTTGGAACAAACCCTTTTCTACTCACCTTTTGTCGAGGAGTATGACTAAAGTTTACCTTTGGTGTCGTTGAAGAGTTACCAGTTTGTTGATTGAACTTCAGTTTAGAAACATTTATCCAGGATTGTTTTGAAAAAGCAGTTGATGACCTCATGTTTTCTTCCTTTTGTATACCTGCAGTAACAAAGACAGTTTTATTATTATTTGAATTACCAGTGTATCCAATACCATACCTGTCTTTTCTAGAAATCTGAGCTTTTAATATCTCGTCAAGTTTGTTCTTCCTTTTAAGAAATGTCGCTTCCTTCTGCAATCGCACTAGTTCAATTTCATGAGCCTTCATTTAATTTTTCGCATTGTCAAGTTGTTCAGAATGGTCTTTGACACGTTCAAGCTCCAATTTGTACTTCTCCTCAAATTGAATTCTTTCTAGTTCAATTACCTTGAGTCGTTGAAGTAGTCTAAGATTGCTTTTCTTGAGTTTAAACGACTCTAGGTATAAGTCATTATATGCCTTTTGGATTTCAGATTCATCTTCCTCAGCAGGTAACATATCCTGATCATCTATACTATCAGTATCAACAATAGAGTCAGTATTAAGAAGAGAAGAGGTAAAAACTACAAAGTTTTCTTCGTCCTTTTTAGAATCATCATCAGATTCATCTAAGTCATCCAAAGTAATTTTCATAGCTTTACCCTTCTTCTTTAGACGATTAGGGCATTCTTGTGCGATGTGTCCAAAACCAGAACATTCAAAACATCGAATTTTATTCTCAGAATTCTTATTTTTCTGTTTGACATTATTGTTGCTCACACCTGTATTCGAACTCACAGAATTCTTCTTTTTCACAAAAGCTTTGCTTTTCTCAAGTTTTTCAGCATTCAACTTGTTTGGCTTTCGAAAGAATTTATTGAACTTTTTGACAAACATAGTCAACATCTCAACATCTAAATCACCTTCATCATCAGACTCCTCTAAATTTTGTTCAACTATGGATAGGGTCATCCATTTGGACTTCCTTGGTTTTGAAAGACTGGACTCAAATGTTTGTAGATTTCCTACCAATTATTCAACTTTCATAGAATTGATATTCTTACTTTCCTTAATAGCTATAACTTTTGCCTGAAACCTTTCTAGAAGAGACCTAAGGATCTTACGGACAATTCTGTTTTCAGGAATTTTCTCTCCTAGGTTGAAACTGGAGTTGACTATATCACTCAGCTTTGCATAGAACTCATCAAATGTTTCATTCTCCTCCATACGTAGGGTTTCAAAACTAGTAGTCAACCTCTGAAGTTTTGAAACTTTTACAGCCATAGTTCCTTCATGAGTTGTTTCTAAGATCGTCCAGGCTTCTCTTGCTATTTCACAAGTAGAAATTCTTCTAAATTCTTTCGAGGAAACACAACTAAAAATTGCATTTATTGCTTTGCTATTCCAGCCAACTTTTTCATAATCTGTTTTATCCCATAACTCAATTGGTTTCTCAATAAACTCATCATTCACCATGTACATTAGTGGACTCTAACCGTTCACAATAGCCATCCATACTCTCTCATTTATAGACTTTAAATAAGCTCTTATCCTAGCTTTCCAATATCCATAATTTGATCCATCTAGAATATGAGGTCTAATAGATGAGGGTCCATCTCTATGAAAATCCATGCCTATCTGATCTCTTTCAAAGAGTGAGAGAACCTGCTCTGATACCAATTGAAAAAACCCGTAAACACATATATGTATCTAAACACTAGGTAATTATATCGCTCGTTTGCTTAAGTAAAAGTCCGAAGAAATATTAAGAACAAAAGCAGAGATGAACGCCAAGATTTTAACGTGGAAAAACCCAAAATGGGAAAAAAAACCACGGATCCAAACTCGGATCAAAACCAATCACTATGATAGTAGCAGTTACAAGACTGACTCACAAAACAACCCGTCGATCCAAACGACTTTGTTCCTCTCAATCTTGATCACTAGAACCTGCGATTCACTGCTTCTTGTGATTGAAGTCCAATCTCAGTAGCCCTCGAGATTGATCTTTCGTCTAGATAGCCCTTAAGACGAAAGATTAAATTCTTGTAGATGAGAAGAACCTTATTCGTTGAAGAACCGATGTAGCCTCAAGAAGTCTCCTTCAATAATCTTCTTCAACCCCACTAGAGATAGGGTTTCATAATTCTTATATATGATATTCAAGATAGAGCCAAATCTGAGTCTTATCCGTACTCATGATCTTCAAGATAGAGCCAAATCCGAGTTTTGTCCGTACTCATGATCTTCAAGATAGAGCCAAATCCGAATCTTATCCGTACTCATGATCTTTAAGATAGAGCCAAATCCGAGTCTTATCCGTACTCACGAAAGTCCAAGATTTTCAAACTTCATTGGTATGACTTGATCTCATCAACTTTGCTTTAATAATTTTATAATTTTTCAAACTAGAGATTTTCTAGACTTGTGTAAAGTTCATATACATGTAAAAAATACACTTAGAATATTTTGTACACAATTGCCAACAATTAAAAACCTAACAACGAGATCACTTGGCTTGCAATGATAGGCCATATTTTGGGATCTAAACTCGAACCGTTAAGCTTGATTTCCTAAAATTCCCTAAAGGAGATCCGTTGGATTTATTCTATCTAGTGGAGAAATTTTTCACGTACTATGGTACACTAGACCACCAAAAGGTCTAGCTAGCATTATTCCACTTGGACGGCATGGTGATTAGGTGGTGCTAGTCGGCTGAGCGGACTTGACCATTTGAGTCTTGACAAGACTTTGCATATGCAATTTGTGCTCAATTCGGTCTGACCGAGTACGAGGACTTTTAGGCCATATTGACTAAGTTGACTTAGTCAATAATATTTTAAGCTTATCGAGAGGAGTTCGAGCATATCTGCAATTTGGTCACTAACTGGTCAGACTCAGTCCGAAAGAGCACATTCATTAGTGGGCTCAGACCTATCATTCAAGTTGAGATCAAGACATTGAGGCACACTACTTCTGATGAAGCCTTCTCTTTAGCTATTTTGATGGAGTCTAAGTTGGATTATCAACTAATCTGTAAAGAAGAGAGAAGAAAGACGACTAAAGCCCACGTTCAACTAGAGACTACATCTATCCCGACTCAGCTCGCACAAGCAACTCAACCCAACCGCTAGATGATCTTGTGCCGCTTTGTACCTAATGACTTGGAGGAGTATAGAAGAAAGGACTTGTGTTTTTACTATGATAACCAATTTACTCGTGGTCATAAACTCAAGCATTAGCCAGCCCATGTTATGTTTCTAGGCGGACTCAAAGAGGATGAATCTGAGTCCACTAATTGGTACGGCAAGTTGTACGAGTACAAAGACGTGAGAGATTAATCACTTTGAGGACAAGGTTGCGTAAGCATGGTGAAATGATACAATATTGGCTAGACCAGACCATCTCGAGCTTAATTTGATAGGATTACATTCCTAATTATCTTTTACTTATACCTTTATTTAATTTATTTCTAATTTAGTTAAGTAAGAGTCCTAGTTGAGTTTGGAAAGCCCTTAAGGCAAGAGTCCTAGTTGTCTTAAAGCAAGAGTGTTAGTTGAATTAGGAAAGCTAATAAGGCAAATCCTAATGAAAGTCTGTCTAGGATTAGACTCTATAAATATGTGTAGTGCAGCCCTAATTGTTTATTATTGATCAAATTCGAGTTTAGCCAAATTACTAATTTTGTCTTTATCTTTTACCGTAACTGTTAAATCGTCTTTATCTTTCGAAACCACCATTCTTGGCCGTCTGCCACCCTCCGATTGACTTTATTCCAAATCTATTAGATTTGAGACTTTCAAAGTTATTACCTCTTAAAATTTTAAGAAAATCCTCCAAATAAATCATTCCAAATCTGGTTCGTAACAAGAATCCACTACATCGTATTGCTTGTATTGTCAAATTCATTAATAATATTTATCATTGCACAAAAGAGGAAGAGCTTTTGCATGCAAGACATAATTTAATGGCATAGAGGAACTGGGGTTTGCTCCGTCTCTTACATGGCTTATTTTACCTACATAGCTTATTTTCTAATTGGTTAATAAATAATTGCTGCACAAGGTGGACCAAATACTCCCAACAACTATGACAAATGTGACACCCCATCAACAAGACGTACTGAAAGACAATTCTATCAGTGGGCTGTGGGCGTGCGGAAAATCCAAACTGGCCGAGCCTGATCATCCTTTTCCTGATTACGTGCAAGTGATATTATTAATACTTTTATACTGTAGTTGAGCAATCAAGTTCACAAAACGTTTTGACGAAAAGCTCTTGGACCAATTCTTGGGGAAGCGAGATCTACCAGAGATTCCCTGCAATGCCATGAGCATAGAAAGGAAAGAATATTAGATTAATCCATATATGTACAAAATCTTTTCCTAATCCTCCTATATATCGGCAGGAAATCCTCCAAAAAGAACTCGGTCACAAATAAACCACATAATTCGACCAACATATTACAGTCTGTCTTCATAACTATCCTCTTATCCATATGGATGGAAACCGTTTGATTATAGCGGATCTTCGGTTGCTCTCTAAGTTTGACCGTGAAAGATGGCATTGGTTGAATCATAGTGATCAAAACCGTTTGATTATTGCGGATCTCCAGTTCCTTTATGTTTGACCGTGAAAGATAGCATTGGTTGAATCATATTCAACTTTTCCTCTCACTCTCCCCTTTATATATATATATATATATTCGCCTAACATCACCATCGGTCCTGTCTCTTTCTTTCTTTCTTGCTTGCTTGCTTTCTTTTTTTTCTTTTTTTTTTTTTCTTTTTTTCTTTCTTTCTTTTATTTTTCTTATCTAACTCTCCTGCCTCTAAAAAGCAATAGATGGGCACTCCCCATAGAGCTTTCGGAAGATGGATAGTGGTGTTTCTACTGCAGTGGAGCTTCACATGGAGGAGTGGGATAGTAGTGGAAGCCTCACATGTGGTGCACAGAGATCTCCAATCCGTTTCACCTTCCACCATTGACGCCAACTTGAGAACTGGCTATCACTTTCAACCCCCTAAGAATTGGATTAATGGTACGTTTTCTCATCTTCTTCTTGATCTTACTCCCGTATGTCCGCATTATCCTGTAGCACTTTGAATTCAGTTTAAGTCTTTGCTTGGTATTTTTATTTTCACTTTGTTAATCTAGAGAAAAATTTTTTAAAAAAATAGTCCCATTTGTTTTCTCTAGAGGCGCATTTTAGTAAAAATCTATGGAGATTCGTGGAAGTGAGCATTCCGGTGTGGAGTAATTGCCATGGGCACCCTTGCAATTTTTAACGTTGTCATTAATATAAAAATAAAAAATCATAGTGGTTTCCTATTTCAATAGTACAATTCATTGACTATTAAAATCAATGCCAACTGCAATGTTAACTGCAAGACAAATTCCGATAGACTCCTTATTCATTGACTAATTTTAATAGTCCATTTTTTATATTTACGAAGACATCTGCACGATATTTCAATTAAAGAAGGATTATATATTTTACTAGTTCCTGAATTAATAATTATTTTTATTCTGTTGCTGTTCTTTCATTATCCTAACCACCCTTGCTTTGACTACTCTTTAGAAGCGTGATATGAATTTTAATATTTGGATTTCTTCACACACGCAATATGTTTGAATTTAATCCCCTTGGTAAGTAACGTGTTTAACAAGTAAAATGATTTAAGAAGCCGATGTTTACTAATTTCCCCGCGTTTGCATTGCAAGTACTCGTTGTCATTTTCGTTTTTGGGTCCATTTTTTTCAGATCAAGTGAATAGAGTAGTAGCCTATGAATATAAGTCGATCAGTTTGCAGACTCATATTGTCTGTTTCTATTCCTTTTTCTACTTCTCAGGCTTTCGATAATCGACAAATTAAATAGTCTTATCTTCCCTCCTATAAGAAAGCATTAGCGAGAATAGGCTGTCACTTCTAAATTGAATGAAATGAAGTTCCAGTACAGCTAAAATTCTCCAAATATAGAAAACACAGCCCTAATGATGCTCAATAATGGTGATATATAAACTACTAGTTATATAATCAACGATAATAAGGAAGACTTTTCCACGCCCATAGCTTTCTTCTCTATATAAATCTCTTGGACCATCTCTTCCGTCGTGCCAAGTACCTATCCATCCATCTCAAACCCAACATTATTCTCTCTCTCTCTCTCTCTCTCTCTCTCTCTCTCTCTCTCTCTCTCTCTCTCTCTCTCTCTCTCTCTCTCTCTATACTTTCTCTTTCTCTCCATATACTTCTAGTTTCTTTCTCAAATAGATAGATGGCCATTTCCCATAAAGTATTAGAGACATGGGTATTGATTCTTCTGTGGAGTGGAATAGTGGATGCATCTCATTTGGTGTACAGAGAACTCCAATCCGTTTCACCTGCCGCTGTAGATCCCAAGTTGAGAACCGGGTATCACTTCCAGCCTCCAAAGAATTGGATTAATGGTATATTTCTTCACCTCACTAGTCTATCAACAGTACTATCATATAGTTCTCTCCTTCTCTTAGCTACATGTTCATGTTTTTTTCCTATATCCTAAATCTTCCATAATATATTTTAGTTGGGCCTTTTTGTCTTCATCTAGATCACATTTGCTGGATCCTATATTTTTTTAACAAGGTATGTAAAGGGTTTTTTAATCTAAAGTAAGCCGAGGAGGATCGCGACTTAATGAATCAATCAATGGTGCTCCAGTAGATGACGATATTCTCACACCCTATATCTTAGTAGACATCTCTCTCGAAAAGGCCCGTGACAGCTTTCTTGCCACAATTCTGGTCATTAATTCCCTCCTGGATTTCAAGAATTTTTAAATGTATCCTGTATTAATTAATTAGTTCTGTGAACAACATTTGTTGGCTTGAATATGATCTTAATTTGGTACATGCTATTTTATATAATAATATTTACTTTGATCTTGCACTTTTTTCCCTTTAATCTTGTACTTTTTACCTTATCTTATAATATAAACTTTCGGATCCTAACTCTCGTGTCTCTTTCTGGTGGCTGTGCATGCACCTGTTGTTGCCGCAACAAACAGACCCAAATGGTATGCTCGATCGACTTTTTGAAATTCATTCATTCACCAAATATATATATATATATATATGAATAAAATAAGAGTCATTAAATCTAAGCTGGGTGCAATTTGGAAACTGGTTCAGGTCCTCTATACTACAAAGGCTTCTACCATCTTTTCTACCAGTACAATCCCAAAGGTGCAGTGTGGGGTAACATAGTGTGGGCTCACTCCATCTCAAAGGATCTAATCAATTGGATCGCTCTCGAGCCGGCAATCTATCCGACCAAGCCATTTGACATCAACGGATGTTGGTCCGGCTCCGCCACAATCCTATCGGACGGCACACCGGTGATATTGTACACCGGCATCGACCCGAACCAGAACCAGGTTCAAAACATAGCATTCCCAAAGGACTTATCTGACCCGTATCTCCGGGAATGGGTGAAGCCCGACTACAACCCGATCATCGCGCCGGCCGTCCGGGTCAATGCCAGCGCGTTCCGCGATCCGACGACGGCGTGGCTTGGACCGGATAAGCATTGGCGCGTGGTGGTGGGAAGCAAGTGGAATAAGAGGGGGAAAGCCATTCTTTATCGAAGTAGGGACTTCAAGAATTGGATAAAGGCGAAGCACCCGTTGCACTCAATGGCGGGGACCGGCATGTGGGAGTGCCCAGATTTTTACCCGGTGGCCGATGAGGGGAGGAAGATTGGGCTAGAGACGTCCATGCATGGTCGTGGCATAAAGCATGTGCTTAAGGTTAGCTTAGATTTGACGAGGTTTGAGTACTACACCATTGGATCCTATAATCTGCAGATGGATAGATACCTGCCGGATACCGCACTAGCGGATAATAGTACGGGGTTGAGGTACGACTACGGTAATTTCTATGCGTCCAAGACGTTCTACGATGCACATAAGAAGCGTAGGATCTTGTGGGGTTGGGCTAATGAGTCAGATAGTACGAATGCTGATAATGCTAAGGGTTGGGCTGGTATTCAGGTTAGTATATATATATAGTTTTATTAATTCTTTTGGTAGTTGTGGATTATATCTTTTGGTAGTTGTGGATTATATCTTTTGTTATTTGTAGGCTATTCCAAGAACTATTTGGCTCGATCCAAGCGGTCGGCAATTGTTGCAATGGCCTATCGAGGAGCTAGAAGCTCTTAGAGGGAAGCATGTTCATTATACGCATGACAAGATTCTTAAGAGTGGAGAGTATTTGGAAGTAAAAGGAATACAAAATACTGCACAGGTTGGTCTTTATAAGTATTTAGTTTACTTGTGGAAAATTGATTTGAAATCTCCTTTTTTTTGTTAGTCAGTCTTATTCCATTATCTTCTTTGTTGTTGACAACAGGCTGACGTGGAGGTGGAATTTTATGTGTCAAACTTAGAGAAAGTTGAACCTTTTGATTATGCTTTCAGCACTGATGCACAAGCTCTCTGTAAAATAAAAGGAGCAGATGTCAAAGGTGGGGTTGGACCCTTTGGACTCTGGGTTTTGGCTTCCTCCAAGTTAGAGGAAAAAACAGCTGTCTTTTTTAGAGTTTTCAAAGCTGGGGATAAGAACGTTGTCCTCATGTGCCAAGATCCTACTAGGTTTGTATTCATCTTAAGTATGTTTATTCAAAGTTTTAGCACTCTAGTCTATACTTATATATTGAACTAAACCTCACCTAAACTTAATAATAAAAAAAGTATTATAGTTTTGCAATGTCGGCATCTATGTCAGTTCAACTTAAAAATAAACCACTGACGAGTTAAGCATAATTGTGAGGAATTGCTTGTGTGTGACATCTAGATTGGAAAGGTCGCTTAACGCTTAATGAGCTAAATACTTTTACTTGTTGTTTGTTTGGAAACAGCTCCTCTCTTAGTCCAGATCTCTACAAACCAACATTTGCTGGGTTTGTAGATGTTGACATAAAGAAGACGGGAAAGATTTCTCTGAGGAGTTTGGTATGCATGTTAATCTAACTTCCTCTTATCTCTAATTGGATTTCTCTTACTTGAGCTCTATTTGTAGATTGATCACTCTGTGGTAGAGAGCTTTGGGGAGAATGGCAAGACTTGCATTACATCAAGAGTTTACCCAAGTTTGGCAGTCGGATCAGATGCTCATATTTTTGTGTTCAATAATGGAGAGGAGGATATAAGAGTCTCGAACTTAAAAGCGTGGGAGATGAGGAAACCTTTGATGAATGGAACTTAAAAAGGAGACATTCTTGTGTTACACTAATCTAGTTATTAATTTGTAGTGCATCTCGATCTGTAACGAAAATAATTGGGGACACTTTTGGTTTCCCTAGTGGATGGAATAAATTGTGTTAAAATGCTTTTAGTTCAGTGGTTAAGCAATAAGTAAAATTTTCTTCTGGGTTTATGTACAAATAAATAGGCCAAACAAAAGAGAATCGAAAAAGAAAGCTTATCTACTTTTGTTTTGTTTTGAAGAGTCAAAGTGGATAACAATAATGCCTCCCAAGTTTGAATGATTAACTTGTCGGCCGATTCGGTCTTCCTTTTAACATGAAAAGATATATTCTTCTTTTATTAGATGATTTTCATTGAAAATACACTTTGACTTTTATTTTATTTTTTGTCACTTAGGCCAGTTTTAATTTTTCAGAGGTTTTTCTATTTTTCTTTCTAAGTTTGTCCTCCTATAATGGATGGGCTCGACAATCAGCAATCAAAGAATTTGAATAAAAAATTAATTATATTTTATATTTCTATTATAAATTTATAATTATTGAACACTTGTGTTTTTTATTTTATAATTTTTTTTATTCAATTCAAAGTTATTAAATATTTGTATGTTTGCAAGATTCATAGTTTTGTTAAGAATTCGCAAATATTAAAAACTTATATTTTTTATTCTACAGTTTTATTATAATTTTATAATTATTGAACAATTGTACCTTATATTTCACAGTATTTTTATTATGCAATTTAAAATTATTAAACATTTGTAATTAGTGTTTCTTATTCACGCCTTCTCGTGACAAAAATGATTGAATACTATAAAATTATTGAAATGCATTTATTGTACAACAGATTTCTCTCTCTTCACGAGTAAAAGTATAACAAATATATATATATATATATATATATATATATATATATATATATATATATATATATATATATATATATATATATAATTTAAAGAAAATATACTGCTTTTTTAGTGCAAATCACCGTCTTACATTCAAAGAGAAAAAATAATCTTAAATTCTAAAAAATAGTATTAAAACATTAGCTCCCAAGTATGAGAGAGGTAGTTATACCAGCTATATTATTGAAGAAAAAGAACTATGCAAAAATGGACAAAAGTTGATAGTCATATGAGAAGCAACATAACTCACGGAAAGGAAAGCAACTACATGCTCCCAACTAATGGAAAGCCAAGCAAAAGCAAGGCAGTGAAGAAAGACACGTTGCCTTTCCACTTGAAGACTCTTCAAATACCCTTTTCATTAGAACGGAGCAACACAATGCCTTTCTAACAATTTTAAGAAAATATTTATCCTTATTATGGAGTCTTCAATGCTCAAGACTACCATACAAATAGCAGCGAAGCTTGATCGCTTTGATGAAATCAACTATAAGAGATGGTGATTGAAAATCTTTTACCAACTCACCATATTGAAAATAGCTTATGTGATCACAACTCTTTTTCCAGTTGAAGGAGCACTTGAAGGAGAATTAGCGTTAAATAAAAAAAATGGATCGATGACGACTATATTTGCTGCTATAACATTCTCAAATCAATGACAAATCCATATTTGATGAATTTTTTAAGTACACAACGGCAACACTTTTATAAGAAGGATTTGAATAGTCGTGTGTTATTAAGTATATTAATTTTAATATGGCTGATGCTAAACCAATCCTCGAGCAAGTAAATAAACTTCAAAATCTTACTCGTGAGATTGGAGAAAGTGGAGAGCCTATCATCGAGAATTTTAAAGTTTCAAATGTTATTTGTAAACTTCCTCCTTAGAAGAATTACTAACGTATTTTGAAACATAAGAAGACTCTAACTCTTAATGAGTTGATAAGCACATATCCAAATTGAAAGTGAAGCCAATACTAGAGACATTCTTAAAAAAATCAAAAGAACATTGAGAAGAAATACAATATTCACAACATTGAGAATTTGACATCCAATTCAAATTATAAAAAGAAGCATCATAACATGCGTAAGATTTTTTCCTAGTTCAAGAAAGACTTTAAAAAGAAAAAGGAAAAGAAGGTCTTGCTATGTGTGTCGTAAAGTTGCGATTGCACTAGGATGGAGAACAAACCACCTTCTTCATTAATGAGCGTGGCAAGCTTGAGGGGTGATGTCACCTTGTTAAGGCAAGCTTTGCCTTTGAGTTGGGATTCGCTCACTAGGCATTCGACAAGTGGATAGGGAGGAGTTGATGGACTGACACCCTCCCTCACTAGCTACAGAGGGGACAACGTGTCTTCAAATCTTGCAAGACGCATCCCATTAGCACCCTTGACTCCCCTTCCAAGCTTAGGCGGATACAGCATCTGGGCGCACATCTCCCTCTACAACGTGCCAGAGTTAGAACCTTCAAGGAAGTGCTTGTGAGGAGGCTTGTTACCTTCTCCCCTTTTGTCGAGAGATTATAACGGGGCTGCCACTGCATTAAGGTTGCAAACTTGGGTTTGAGGAGGCTAAACAACCGAGACCTCATATAGGGCAAGAACTTTGCTTTTGCATTTTCCTTGAGAGCTCCCTTTGGCATGCACTTGATAAGCTCATCAACGATTTGTCCACAAAAGAAATAGTGATGAGGTATTCTTTCGTATTTCATTGTGACTTCTACAGTAGAACCGTTTAGTAGAGTGACAGAGATTGAGGGGACCAGGGGTCTGATGATATCTACAGAGATCCTCATTCTAATGAAGCAAATTCATTTGCAGCTGTCGATTGTGTCTAAGGTGACGGGGGTGCCAACTCTCTCTACAAGGGTTGTTGTAGCTCTCAATGACATGTATTCTAGAGGAAGCCCATGGAACTGCATCCAGAACTTGCAATGGGAGAATGTCCAAAGCTCAACTGGGAGGTTTAGCTGGAAGGGGGCAAGAGAGATCTATGTTGAAGGACCAGGTTGAGCCGAGCCAAACCTTCGATATATCTATTTCCAGCTCAAAAGCTAGAAGGTAAACTCCTTTGCTAGATTCAACAAAGTTTAGGTCACCTTCTAAGTTCCAAACTCTGGTGAGGGCAGTTTTGAGACCAGTGGAGTGGAAGTTTCTATTAATGTTAAGCTTGCTAGTGAGGCAAAGGCTTGGTTTGCGTTTGGGAACCATGCATTGTTCAACCATTAGGATTGCCACCTCCATTTTTTCCTCGGAGAGGAGTTTTGAGAACTTTTGAAGAAACTCATTATCCGAGGAAGTCATGATCAATGAGGGGAACAAGAACTCTTTGGTGGAGTGAGGGTAGTAAGAGAGTGAGCAACGAGGTGATGAAGCTCGAAGGGAAAAAGCCTTGATAGCGAGGAAGCTAGAGGGAAGACTAGAGAAGACTCGAGTGGAAAAATGAGATTGTTGCTTGTTTTGTTATTAGGCATGCTGCCCAGTAGGTTTTAATCTAGAAATCTAATTGACTCTGATGGATATAAATCCATCTAAGATGAAATAAAATGAACTTTGAAGCTTGAAATTTTCTATTTTTCCAAAATTTTCTAGAAACTATTGCAAGCTATCATTAAGTTGCATTGCAAGGAACAATCATACATCCATAAGTTACAAAGGAATCAGAAGAGCTGCAACTATATTAGTTAAGCAGCAAGAAAAGCCATCTAGCAAATGACTAGAGTTTTATTTTCTCTATCAGTTAATTCATGATGAATGGTTGTAAATCGAAGCATTATTTAATGGATAGTGTATATTGTCTAGAAGTATAGAAAACATTCTTTTATTACACTTGCAGTCGAGAGTGTTTAACTTCCTTCTCTTATCAAGTAGAAAAGAAGAAAATTAAAGTTTAGTTGGTCTACCCACTGCTTGATGCTTTCTTACATTGATTTGTAGAAAGTAATTAAGTTGCAAGAAATTTGAGTTAGTCAATCTCTATTCCTTAGTGCTTCCAATTCTTAAGCTCAAATTTACTTATTCATGTTAAGGAAATTCTGCGCTACATAATCATCAGCCATGCAGATGTTGTTAGCAATAAGAGGATGAATGAGAAGTATGATCTTATTGACTCCAAAAATGGTCATATTCAAATATAGTCGCAGTGGAGAACTTCTTGAAATTCCCAGTTAGGCAACTCATGTTTCTATGATGCCATAATTTGATGTGTATAATTGTGTATATGATTGAAACATTTCTATTTGCCTATTATTATTATTTAATTTTCCTTGTTTTTAGCTATTTAGCAGTAAAGATTTCACAATGCCGTATATTATTCAATTTGGCTAAATTGATTTAAAACTTTTTCTTTTGCACATACTAGCCTAGAAAAAGAAGTTGAATTAAAATCAATCAATCAATCAATCAATCAATCTTCTTTCAATTCAAATTTAACCAGCAAAGAAGTCAATTTGAAGTAGAAAAATTGAAGTTGAATTATAATCAATCAATCTTCTTTCGATTCAAATTTAATCATCAAAGAAATCAATTTGAAGTAGGAAAATTGACATACTAGAGTAAAGATATGTTATCGTGCAGAAGCTAGGAAGATGAAGATTTTTTTTTAAAAGAAAACAAAATATATTAGAAACTTAACTTCCATAGTTATAAAACATTCTATTAGAGTCGGAGATCAAAAGCTATAGAAGCTCACTAAGAAAACCACCATCCTAGGTACAACCATAACCTATGGTTCTACCATAATTAGGAAGCCAATCAGCATTATGATTAGCTTCTCTAAAAGCATGAATGACTTTACAATTTGATAATGGCAAGTAAGATATTTAATATCAGCAACCAAATCTTCTATGGCCCATGCAGATTTCATGACACCATTTAAAGCGTTGATTAGGAAAAGTGAATCTAACTCAATGATGATATCCGGTATCCTTTTGTCCCTTAGAAATAGCAGCGCCTCACGCACTGTGACCGTTTCTACCGTTAGTATTGGTTTATACTGGTCACACCTAGCCCTTGCAAAGATTGGAGCATGATTAGCTTAAAGATGAAGACATTTTACATACTAGTCCCATATCAATTGAACAGAGACATCACATTTTCAATTTATCCTTGTATAAACTCATATGCTTTCAACCGAACTCTTATGTCAACATATGCCACACATGTGACGGCAGTTAGTGTTTGATTTTCAGTAGTTAGGCATAGAAAAGGAGATCTAATATACTTGATACATATAAAAACTATCATTTTTGTTCGCTTGCTCCCTAAGGTGTAATAGAACACTATCACCTAATCTCTATAGAAATCTAAGGAAGATGATGAATAGTAACCAACACAATACAAGAAAGGTAAAACCCCACTATCCTTTCCTAGGGGTCTGCTTCTATTCTTATAGAAGTATGACTGTAAATTAGTTACAGTCGTAAGCACAATCTTAAAATGCGCAATTAATGAAAAACTAAAAGAGAAAATTAAGGGATATACATAGAAGGCTACGACTGTGATTACTCTAATTAATTTTATCTCTAACATCCCCTTGCAAGCTCAAGGTGGTTTATCAACGCATAGCTTGAATATGAGATTGAGAAACCATTGATGAGGAAGGCCTTTGGTGAATAGATCAACAAGCTGTAGTTCACCTAGTAAACTAATTAGAGACCATTGATAAGATTGAGAAACCATTGATGAGAAATATGAGATTGAAAAGGTTTCAGAAACCTTTTCCCTAACAAAGTGCACATCGATCTCAATATGTTTGCTACGATTGTGAAATACCAAATTTGATGTCATATGAACTGTGATTTGTTTATCACAATATAAAAAGGGAGATTCAATAAAAGATAATCGCAAAAATTTAAAAATATTAAGCATCCATAACAGTTCAAAAGTTACTGTAGCAAGTGCTTAGTATTCAACCTCATAGCTTGATCGTGATACTGTTGTCTATCTTTTTGACCCCCAAGAAATGATAATAGGTCCTAGATAGATAGCAAAACCAGTGGTGGTCTATCATCGAGGAGCCTGCCCAATCTACATCATAGAATACAATCAAAGAAAGATCTTTAGACCAATTGATATGAAGACCATATCTTAAAGTTTTCTTCACATATCTAAGATCCTTTTTGCAGGAACCAGATGACAAGTAGTTGGTGCATGACAACTAGTTGGCGATACTAAAGCAGATCAGTCAAGGAATCACCATCGAATATAGATAATTTCTGACCTTGAAAAGTTGGCATGTCCATAGGTTTGTGTAACATCCCGTTCTAGTTAATAAAAAAAAAAAGCGAGCACACATGCTCGGCACGTGCATTGCCTTACTCTTTCCCTCTCCCTCTCTTCTTTTCTTTCTTCTTCTTCTTTCTCTTCTTTTCTCCCCCTGTAGCCACCATTTTCCCCCTTTTTCCTTCTATCGCGCTGAAGTGCCATCGGAGCCCGTCAATCCCATGGTCTAACTCATCGGTAAGTCCCCTTTCGGCTTGTTAATATAATTTTTGTTTAATTAGCGCATTGGTATACTTCTTTATCCCCTTCCATTATTCGTCTCATCGGGCAGTAGGTTGGCCGGCGACCTCATATAGACACTGTGACAAACCGGGGAGCTCCCCCTCGCTAGGTACCTTTCATGAGTACTCTAGGCCACCTGTTGAGGCTACACATAGTAGCCTCCTGTCACCGGTTTCTTGAGGCTTTTTTAGCCACCAGGGGCGATGTGTCCCCTCTCTCTTAGGTCGATCGGATTCCTCTCCCTTCATGGGAGCTTGAGCAACCATCTAATGGGGCCCTTATGGCTCGTTGGGTTGTTTTAGCAAACACCATGGCCATCGGCCATGGAGGAGGTCTCCCATCGTCGCCGGCCACCTTGGCTGGCTGACCATTGGTCCTTATCGACTTCCTCATTATGCCGGATTCAAGCTTCCTTACTGTTTCCCTCGACTCTCCGGCGGGCTGCTCCCCCTCGCCATTGGCAGCCATCTCCTGCCTTGGTGAGTCTGTTGTCGAGTGAGAGAGGAGGAGGTGAGTGTGACCCAGCTCGAGTTGGGTTAGGTTGTAGCCTAGCCTAAGTGGAGTCTTAGGTAGGTTGGATTTTGGGCCAGTCTTTAGGTTAGTGTAGGTGGGTTGGGTTGGGTGCGGCCCAGCCCATCTCTAGTGGGTGGCTAGGTGCAGCTTAGCCCAGCTCTAATGGTTTGGTGGATTGGGCTGCGGCCCAGCCCAAAAGGCTTTTAGGCTTAGTTGCCTCGGGGCTTCAGGCTCAATCTTGGGGGATTTGTGCTTGGCCTTGAGCTGATCCAAGCATATTGGTAGCACCATAATTATTTAAATTTATGTTAGTCATCTTATACGTTATTCTTGTCAATTGAGCTTTTAAGTATTGATCACCTTTGGAAGGTAGTCTAGTTAGCCATAATTATTGTTATATTAATAAATGAGGCAGTGGCATGTGAGTATTTCTATGAATTTGCTTTTAATGGGAATTTAATTATAATTAGAGTTTGGTAATTACATTAGAGGTGCTTTTATATTCAATAAAGTTAATTGAATGTAGTCTATTCTTTTTAATTTAAATGGACAATAATGAGTGAAGTGGTAAATGTAATGATTATCGCATTAGTGAACCTTAATAGTGTGTCAAATCATCGTAATTAATATACTAACTCTACTAGATCAATAAATATAAGGAAATCCTAGGTGGATGTACCTATATAAGTATCGGCTGTCAATAGGATTATTAATTAATTAGTGAAAGGTGTGCTTATGTTGCTACTTTAATTATCAAGGGATCTAATACCGTGCAAGAACGATCCAGTGGCACAGTTGGAGTGGGTTTACTTGGAAACGATATCAAGCAAGTAAATCCTCCATAGCCTATGTGATAAATGGATTATGCCTGAGGTTGTTAGTCTGAGTGGCATTCAAGCGATCACACTGCCCTATCAGAGACTAGACACTGGTGATATGAAACTATGATTAGGTAGAGACATAGTGTTCATTGATGAGCTGAGTGCTCTTGACTATCCCGTTATAGGCGATGATGATTATAGAGAGGGAGATATGGGCTTACGACTGTGATTCTTAGTTTGTTGGCCATAGACAATCAGTCATATGTAGAGAACCAAAGATATGTAGAGATAGAAGTAACTTCTACAAGATGTGCTCCAATGGGTGTCCAAGACAAGCTTGTCAGACATCCTTAGAAGTATAGTCCTTGATAAAGAAGATTGCTCATGCTCAGATCCTTAATCATAAAACCCCATGGTGTGAATATAAAATAACAATTGTGATCATTGGTGAATTGTGCAATTGAAGTCAAATTCTTGCATAAACATGGAACATGAAAACATTTTGTAAACAAATATAGCCAGGGGATAGAGGAATAGAAACAGTAAAGAAATTTTGAGGCCTGCATTATTGCCGACCATGAGGGTCTTCTCCTTTGTATGGTTTTTTTATTGCTGATCTCAGTACCAGCTGGACTCATATGACTTGTTGCTCTAGTATTAGGGTACCAGGTTGGATCATCTGGATTAAAAACTTTCATGGCGACAAAAGATTAAACAACTTGGGAGGTATCCTCCTCCAAGGCAAAGCAATGATTAACCTTGTGATTAAGGTAGCCACATTTATAGCAAGTGACTTGTGAAGTATTTGGTGAGGCACGACCACGAGAGCTTCCTCGAGCTCCACGATATGGGATGCCGCGGCCTCTATTGAATGTTGTAGAGGATGGATGAGGAGGCTCCCTTCCACAACTAGTGTTGAAAGATCTACGCCCTCTCCCTTGATTAGAGGAGGCATAGAAGGCAACAACTGAGAAAGTGTTTGTGGTTGCAGTAGAGGCTTGATGTTGGAGATGTAGCTCGTGTTCATGAAGAAGCCTAAAGACCTCATCGAAAATGGGGTTCTCACTATGAGCATTGATAGCAACAAATATGGAATCATACTTGGGACCCACGGCACAAGTGATTAGAGAACAATATCATCCTCATCAGTAGGTTTGATTGCACTCGCAAGTGACAAGGCTAATGTCTTGGCTTGCTGAAAAAATTCAGCAATGGAATTCGTCCCTTTAGAGAGGGACTGAAGCTTGGTCTTGAGTTCCTAGACATGAGAACGAGTATAGGGCTCATATACAGTAGCAAGAGTGATCCAAACATCACGACTAGTCTCTTTGTCAATCACTTAGGAGAGAACACCTATCAAAGAGGAGAGAAGCCAGCCTAAGACTACTTGATCTAGTCTATCCCATTTGGTAGCAACACTAGGTTTAGAAGGTTTGGGTAGCATACTCATGAGAAGGCCAAGGAGTCCATGGCTGTGAAGAACAGGGGTGACTTGAGTCTTCCAGAGAAGATAATTAGTGGGAGAGAGCTTTTGAGAAATTTCTTGATAGATAGACTTCTTGATTTGAGGAAGGGTGTCAACTTATTCAAAAGCCATGAGAAGAGAAGAAAAAAAAAAGAATATGTAAAAGCCTAAAGCTCTAATACCATGTGGAAATCTAAGGAAGATGATGAATAGTAACTAACACAATAGAAGAAAGGTAAAACTCCGTTATCTTTTCCTAGGGGTCTACTTCTATTTTTATAGAAGTATGACCGTAAATTAGTTACAGCTGTAAGCGTAATCTTAGGATGCGCAATTGATGAAAAACTAAAAGAGAAAATTAAGGGATATACATAGAAGGTTACAATTGTGATTACTCTAACCAATTTTATCTCTAATAATCTCTATTGAGTGAGCTTTGGCCAATCTAGTGGGATTGAATAGTATATTTACTTGATATTTCTAGTTAATATTGCCATTTGAGTGTATTATAGCTGAAATTTCCATTACGTGGTGATTCCGATCATTACATTTGGTATCAGAGTAGCTTTGATCTAAAAGAACCAACATTCACCCTAATGGAAATCTTGAAGTGCAATGAGGCTAAGATCCATGAAGTCCCAATCGAGACTAACTTAGATCTAGAAGATTGCAACAATCAATGACAATATTTCAAGCTCAGATAGGATCTCAGATTGAAGCTCTCATCAAGGGGATCCAAGGCCAGCAAACGAAGAAAGAAGTGAAGATGAAAAACCAAATAATTCCTCCTCCTGATGAAACCAAAGCTAAGAAAATATAGAAAAATCACAAGATAGATTCAGAAATTCCTAAGCGGCTATAAGGTATCCAAGGTAACTCACTCAAATTCTCTAGAATTGAGGTATCTCACTTCAATGGTGATAAGCCTAGAGGGTGGGCTTGTGGAAGACTTTTTTTTAAAGGTTATCAAGCATCAATTTAAGATAGATCTTTGCATAAGACTTGATGACCTGGGATTTGATAACATTATAAAAGAATTCAATAAATTGAAATAAAAAAAATTTCCTTACTAAATATCAAGAGAAATTTGAGGAGCTCAAATCATTTATGCTCATAAAGAATATGTACTTTAAAGATGATTACTTTGTTTAAAGCTTCCTCAACAAGCTTAGAGATGATATTTAAACTATTATTCAAAAAAATCATGCTGTCTATTTAGCTAAAATGTAGGAAACCTCTTTAGAACCTCAAATTGAAGTGGTTAAAGACCCTAGAAAACTTCTACTAGTCAAGAACACTTACCCTTTCCCTCAACCTCAATTTGCTAATGCCATCAGAGCTCCCTCCCTCCCACACTAAATCTATTGGCAACAATGAGAATAAGGAATGATCATCCAAAGAAGGCAACTAAGTAGCCATTACATCAAATCATTGGAATATTTGTAATTGATTCAAAGAATCATACTTTAGCGTTTTAAGTTTTCCTTTTACATTGTATACATTCTTATATATACTATTAAATACATGTTCTCAGTATAGAGAACGAAACCTAATCAATTGTATACCTCTCTTTCTTCATGGTATCAGAGCAGTAAACGACCTACTCCTCCTTTGATTTTTTTTTTTTTTTTTGTGTGCCTCTTCTCCATGGCTAATGCTTCCCTTTATGAACCCTTATTCCTCGTCAACCCAATATGCATGTAATCGAATGCCAACGGGTTTTTAAAACCAAATTAAAAGTCGATGGATCCCTAGAATGTTTGATAGCCTAATTGGTTGCCAAAGGGTTTCATCAATTAGATGGTGTGGATTTTATAAAAACATATTCCCCTATAATTAAACTGGAAACTATCCGCACTGTTTTAATTGTCACTCTTTCACGAAATTGGGAAATTCGACAATTAGATGTTAAAAATGCATTTCTACATGGCAACTTATCTGAAACTGTTTTTAAGGAACAACCTCCTGGTTTTATGAATTTCTCTTTTCCAACTCATGTTTGTCAATTGAAAAAGGCTGTTTATGGTCTTCGACAAGCCCCTCGTGTTTGGTTTGATCACTTCAATACTTATCTTTTGCAAAATGACTTTTTCTGTAGTATTTCTGACCCTTCTCTCTTTATATGTCACAAGCAAGATGCCCCACTATTGCTCTTCTTTTATATGTTGATGATTTCATCCTCACTAGATAAAATAGTTATTTTTACAGTCTTTTATTAATTCTCTTTATACTGAATTTGACAAGAAGGACCTTAGTCCTCTACATTTTTAGGGGGACCCATGTGACCCCAACTACTAATGGTTTGGTCTTGTCTCAGTCTCAGTATGCTACAAAAATCTTACATCATGCCCAAGTGACAAATTGCAAGCCTACTACTACACCTATGACTTTTAAGAGTAAGGAATCAACAAATTCTATTTTCCTTTTCAGATCTTGCCCATTGTAGAAGTATAGTAGGAGCTTTGCAATATTTAACACTCACTCGACCAAACCTTGCCTTCAGTGTTAATTTCGTTTCTCAGTTTATGCAATTACCTACTATTGGACATTATCAAATGGTAAAGCGAATCCTTCGTTATATTCAAGGAACACCGCATCTTGGCATTCATCTATGCTGGTCGTCTCATCTTCATCTCACAACCTTCTCTAATGTGGATTGGGTCGGATGCTCCCAAACTCGATGGTTTACAACAAGATATTGTACCTTTTTGGATTCTAATTGTATTTTTCGGTGCGCCAAAAAGCAATGTACTATCTCCCGTTCCAATACTGAAGCAGAATATCGCGCCATGGCACACACCACCACTGAAGTTACATGAATTTCTTTTATTCTACGTGACCTTGGGTTCCCCCTTCACATTTCCCCAATTATTTATTCTGATAACCTAAGTGCACTATATATGATCATCAATCCTATGTTTCATTGCTCAAAATAAACATATTGAGATTGACTATCATTTCATACGTGAACGAGTTGCCCTTGGATTACTATACACCAAACATGTGTCGTCCTTTGATCAAATTGCTGACATTTTTACAAAACCTTTGCCTCACTCCAGTTTACATAGATTGCACATCAAACTCAGTCTTATTGATCAGCAATGTTTGAGGGGGCATATTGACAACAATGAGAATAAGGTATGCTCATCCAAAGAAGGCAACTCAGTGATCTAGCTATTACATCAAAACATTGAAATATTTGTAATTGATTCAGAGAATCATGCTTTACTATTTTAAGTTTTCCTTTTACAACTCGTATATATTCTTACATATACTATTAAACCTATGTTCTTAGTAGAGAACAAAACCGAATCAATTGTATGATCTCTTTCTTCAAAATCCACTTTACAACCTTCTATCCCCACTAATGCCTTTGAACTCACTACCACTTCTATCCCAATCCAAAATTATCCTTTGCTTTGCTGAGAGAAAGCTAGACTAGAGAAAGAAATATGTTACAATTGTGATAGGGTTAGAAGTGTTTGAAACAATAAGTCTTCATCATAATGAATTTAAACATTCTAGCATGAATTCAGCACCTACCATTGAGATCTCATTCCAAGTCGTGGCTGGGTAGTGCTCTTCTAGCATCATTTGAATTTAGGGACATGTCAATAATAAGCCACTTCACAACCTCTTCTTTTATAGATAGATTCTGGTAGCAAATGGCTAAATATTGGTTAGCTCTTCAATTTGCAATACATTTATTTGGACTATACAACGATGCATATATGGAGCTGCTATGCGAATTCTCCGATTAGGAGGTTGTGACATGGTACTAGCGGTTGATGGAACGAAACAATTTAGTACAATTCTATTTTATTTTGATAAATCTAAATTCAATTTCAGCAGAGGGAGAAACTATTTGTTTAAGATGGCTCATTACTGATGGACAATGCCAACTAATTTTAGAGCTTTATTTGACAAATTATTCCTCAAGGGTCACACAAACACTTGCATAGGCCAGTTCTTTTCTTTTTTAGTAGCTACTTCTACCGACTACACTCCTCTCCATCCTCAAGTAGCTGAGCTACTTCTTCGGTATTCAGATGACTTTTGCTGACCCAAAGGACTTACCTCCCATCCCATCTCAAGATCATCACATTCACATTGAGTTTGATGCATCCCCACCAAATCAAAGACCTTATAGGATTCTTTTTGCTGAAAGAGCAGTGGTGGAAGACATAATTAAGGACCTACTCCATCCGAGAGTGATTCAATCAAGACGCAACCCTTTCTTCTCACCTATTTTATTGGTCAAGAACAAAGATAATGGCTGGCAATTATATGTTGATTATAAGAAGTTAAATGATTAAGAATTAATACCCTATTCCTATTGTTGATAAACTTTTAGATGAATTACATGGATTAGCAATCAAGTTATCACCGAATTTGGATGTGTTTTATGATATTGAAAGACAGCTTTCCATTTGGTCTATGCAATGCTTAGCAACTTTACAATCTCTCATGAATGAAGTAATTCGTCCTTCGTAAGGAAATTTTTCTTGGTCCTTTTTGGTGATATTTTGCTCTATAGCAACTTATTCTTAGACCATCTACACCATCTCAATCTCAAACAAGATTTCCTGTTACTAAGAGAATATAAACTATTTACTAAGCAATCCACGTGCGTTTTTTGATGTTTTTACCATTGAGTAGTTCTAAAACCCAATGCATGCTCAATTGGCCTATACCGAAAACTATCAAGCAACTTAAGGTTTTTGGGTTTAACTACCTATTGTAGTGAATTTCTTCTCAATTATGGGCTTACCTCTAGACACTCACTAATATTTTGAAAAAGGATGCATTCAATGGACACTTGTAGTAGACAAATCTTTTTTACTACTTAAAAAATCTAGCATTTCAAGAAATTTCCAAACTATTTGACTTGGAAACTAATGCTAACGGGACTAGAATTGAAGCCATTTTATGCAAAAGGGTCATCCTATTGTCAACTTTAGTAAAGCATTTGGTAGTAAATTCAATTCCTACTCTACTTATGAAAAAGGACTCTTTGCTACTGTTCTAGCTATTTCCAAATGGAAATCTTATCTGAATGCAACCATTTCATTATTCACACTGATTATCAGTTTATTAAATATTTCTTAGAACAAAGACTACATACTATATTGCAACAAAAGGGAGTAACCAAGTTATATAGTTTTGATTTTGAACTACACTATAAAAGTGAAGAATATATATCAGTGGATGTGCTATCTCATTCTCCGAAAGCTACCATCTCTTGCTATCATCATCGTGGTTACACCTCTTAGCTTCTTATGCTCAAGATAATATAGTAGCTGGCCTCCTAACTCAATTGTCCATCTCAAATACTCATGACCATTACAAATTATCTCAAAGACTACTAAGATACTATAGTAGAATTTATATCGAGATTGCCAATGACATCCAAAATAGTAATGAACGCTATGCCGCCTCTCTTGCCAAGGCATTCTGAAGTTTGAGCTGCCTTCCAAAGAATCAAACAATTTTTCTATTGGTTTAGTTTAAAGAAGTAACTCTTCTCTAAATTGGACATCATTCTTAACCTCTCCATGGCATACTACCCACAATATGGTGGGCAAACTGAATGAGTAAATGCTTGTTTAGAATCGTATATCTGTTGTATGACTAGTTCTAAGCCTAGGAGGTGGAACTAATATATTTTTTTGGCCAAATAGTGATTTAATACTAATTTTAATAGCAGTTTGAAGCTCACTCCTTTCCGAGCACTTAATGGATATCCACCACCTCAACTTGCTCTCTCTATCTCATCAAGCCAATTACTCCTTTAGCTGATGTTGCTGCTTACTTTATTAAAAGAAATCAAGTGGTAGCCTTACTCCGAGCTGAACTAGCCAAAGCTCAAGCTAAAAATATTTTTTTTCTAATAAAGAAAGGACAACCAAGGAATTCTCTAAAGATAATTTGGTTTATGTTAAATAGCAACTTTGCAGACAATCTTTGATTGAACTTCGATAAAACTTCAAGCTTTTAGCTAACTATTATGGACTTTTTTCCATCTTCTCTTGCATTGGATAGATCGCCTACAAGCTTCTTCGTCTAATAGATTTCAAGATTCATCCTATTTTTCATATATCCTCGGCTAGGTTCTTCCATTCAAGCTCAGCCAAATTCGCATTGGTTTGATGCTATTAGTGAATCACTGCTGCATATGGAGAAGATCTTGGCCCGACACATGATGAAGAAAGGAAATAGCAGATGTTCTCAAATTTTAGTCCAAAGGACCAACTCTTTTCCACATGAGGTGATTTGGGAAGATTACTATGCTCTAGTGAAGCAATTTCTTAAGCTAGATCCTTGAGGATAAGTGTTAGGATCCGCCTCTGAATAGCAATTCGTAGGTGTCTTCCTACTCCCTCAAGTGATGCAAATTCGAATATAATCTTCGGTTCACAATCTGACCTCCGAGTTGGAAGTTAGGTCTATTGTGAACTTTTAAGGTTAAGAGGGTTTTTGTGATTCAACAGTTGGATCAAAATGATATTCTGGGGTTTCATATATTCAAGGCGAAGGATGGAATATATCAGGATTGATTTATAAAAATGTGGAAGAGTGGTGGTGGTGCTGGAACTTGACTATGGTTGATGAAGTGGATTAATGGAGGTGTAAGGTAGGTTATGGTGCTGTTCAAGGTAGAGAAGGGGAAGGGGAAGTGGATTATTTTTCAGGGACGAGAAAGGCAACCAGATGAAAGGGGGAGGAGCTCAGCTAACAATAGTGGTCAGCTAAATTGAGGGAGGTTGATGGAGAATATAGATAAAGAAAAAGAAGATTTGATTCATTTTTAGAAAGTTACTAATCAGATGTGTATCATAACTAAATAATGGCTATTTGTGACTTGGTCAGCCTAACCCACGTTTTATGGTCCAACTCCATTAACTAATGATTCATAAGAAAATAACATAATAAAATATTTAAAAATAAACACTTCACGCAAGTTCTCTTTCGTTGGGCGTTCGAACGCCAAAATAGGCTCTCAGAATTTGCAAATGCTATATAGGCATTCGAACGCCTCAGCTAACAAATCCTTATTTTTCAGCAAATAAGAAAATAACTGCTACAACTCATAATCAAGGAACTATTAACTAAGTAGCGGGTCTGTATCAGCCCACTCTAGAGTCAAATAAGACTTAGTTTGGCAAAACCGTATCAACAAGGATCTTAAACGGGAGAAGCAATGTTATGGTTGTAGCTGTGCAGCAGTTAGGAAGATGAAGACGCTTTGGTATCATTTTAACAAGGATTTCACATTTACAGTTTACCCCCGTATTAGCTCATCTCCTTCCAACGGAGCCCTTAAGTCAGCACGTGATAGCAGTTGGTGTTCAATTCTAGGCAATTGGACGTGAGAAAGAGGATCTAATATCCTAAATACATATAAATATTGCAATTTTGTTCTGCTTGTTCTCCAAGCTGTAATAGAAAACTCTCGTCTCGTCTCTAGTGAGTGAGCTTTGGTTAATCTAGTGGATTGAATAGTTATTTTAGTTGATTTTTCAGATAATTTCTAGTAACATCTTAAATGTGGACTAATTATCTTATCAACAATTATATCGTAAATAGTTTTATGATGTAAAAGAAATTGATAACATTATAAAAAATAGTGTTTTGGACAAAGAAAATGGAGTGATAAGTAAATTTCTAATCTTCTTTAAAACTGCCAAATTTTCTCAGTTTTTGTCATAGTTATCAAAATCAGACAAGACATTCACTCGGTCAGGGATCGAGTCACTAGGTTATTAGTTCACCTATAGGATTGCTAATATTTAAATAATATATAAATAGATATAAATAATTCTAAAAATAAAAAAATATCTATAAAGCAGGATAATTGTATATATATATATTTCAAAACAAATGTTGCTTGTATAGATACCCTCATGATTATTTTCAAGTTAACTTATTTAATATAAAACGATAGAAAATATTGTTAACTAAGAAATATTTCAAAACAAAAATAAGGATATTTTTGTCTTTTATATTTAAATTGTTTAAACTTTAATGGTAGTTTTTTCTAAGTTGCATTTATGCAAAAATAAGAGTTTTAAAAGGTATACTTGCAAATTTTTTGTATTTTGAGTCATATATATATATATATATATATATATATATATATATATATATAAATATAAACTTTAGATAGACATACAAGCAAATAATAAAAGACTTTTCAAGGATATATGTGCACAAATCTAATTTAAAAACAACATATATGTTATAAACTAAACATTTTTAAAATTTTAAAACTAAAATATCATTAGAATATAGAATAATATAATTAAATATTAAGAATAATTGTGTAACTTTGATAAACTAGTTGACTCGGTCGATTCGTCAAAAACCAATCGAGTTGCACGATTCACTGGTTCAACTGCCGAGTTAGTTTTTACTGAGTCGATTGCTTATCTGGTCTAATAATAAAATCGAATCGTTTTGATGGTCGGTTCACCAGTTCATCGGTCTGACCACTCGACTTGTCCTATTATGATAACTATAATTTTTGCTCATTTTCAGTCTCTTCTAAATAGAGAGAGAAACACTTTCCATTTTTTACACTGCATATCATTATTATTATCCACTTTTACTAAATATTTATAATTTTTTACTAATTTTTTATTAAATATTTATAAATTATGATTACTGACTTTGTTAGAAATTGTATAAACGCCCAACCCTATATTTCCCTAAAAAATTTCATACTCTCTCGACTCGCACATCTCTTTATCACAAACTAGGACCGGACAGATTTAGGCTGCACCCTATGTAAGTAACTTCTAGATAATTGGAATACGACCATTTTACTATTCTCACATCAAGGCAATATCTGGTGTGGTTATAAGATTGTCCTCCTTGTTCAAAGAATTAGCGATTTTTATTGACCAAAAATGCCATCATAACAAACAATTTTCCTTTATGTGTTTCATATCCATATCCATGTGGACTATAAATCAATTAATTTTCTTTTTGATATATGTAAGAGCCTATCAATTATAAGCTGGATAATAGACACAAGGTGCAAACCGCGACTGAAACAAGCTAATCAATCCTCGGAAAGAAGTTCTTCTCATATGTTAGTTAGGTGAT
The DNA here is from genome assembly GCF_048772165.1 of Typha angustifolia. Lineage (NCBI taxonomy): Eukaryota > Viridiplantae > Streptophyta > Magnoliopsida > Poales > Typhaceae > Typha > Typha angustifolia. The sequence continues at coordinate 9,933,906 of NC_133245.1, forward strand.
GGTTTATAACCCCAACCAGGTAGGATCTTTTAATTACTTAGCACAGTTGAGTCTCTAGAAGTGAATTATTAGATTAAATAAGTTTATAACTCGCTATCTGGGTATATTGTTTGGTACCCAGACTAACATTGGTAAAAAACTAAAGCACAATGTCCCTCCAACTTCCATGCGAAGGAAGAGACAGGAGCAGCCGAGAGAATTCGTGCAATCTCTCTGTCTCTCATTCTCTAGAGAAATCCTTTGCTTTCTCCACTCCTCGAATCCATTCCTTTCCACAAATTCGTCCTTTGTCTTTCTCATATAAAACGAAGAGCGCATTGCTTCCTTGCTCTACCCTCGTTCTTCCTCTCCGAGCTCTTTAATTAGTTCGAGTTCGAGAGCTACTGCACCGAAAAAGCTCGAGTGGAAGAGTAATGGCAGGTCCAGTGGTGGATGCGGACTATCTTAAGGAGATCGAGAAGGCTCGAAGGGATCTCCGAGCCCTCATCTCCAGTAACAAATGTGCTCCCATCATGCTTCGCCTGGCGTAAGTAGTCGCATCTGTGTAATTTAAATTTCGAGCTTCCGATGCTTCTTGATCGATTTAGGGTTCGTTTGCAATAGTTTTCCAGATTTCTTTTATTCTTCACACTATCTAGGTAGCATCTTTACTGTCCTATAAATAATAATGTTCCTTCTGCTTTATTACCATTGCTTTCTAGTCTTTTCCGGCCATTACCTCAATTTTGTTCCCAACTCTATTATATTTATGGCTATTTTTCTGACAAACATGATAGACATGATTACTCCATTACCCAACAACTTAAAATTTTAAAGTAATTGTTACGACCCTGAGGGAGTGAGATCGCAGCTACGATCGAAGTGGCGAGGGTAGGCCTCTCGGTTAGGCGGGCGGGTGGGGGTACGCACCGTGGAGAAATGAAGGTGGTACTAGGGGGCGGCGAATGATGGATTGCGAGGTGGAAAGTGGCGGCTACAGCTACTCTTAATGCAAGAAAATAATACTTCCTTCAATAATGATTAAGCCAAATGATTCAATAAGAACTATTAATTTCTCTCTCCTAATCGAACGGTTGAGATTAAATGATACCAAATAAAATTAATTGGAAGTACCGGTCACTTTTTTAAATTGTAAGGGTAAATTAATCATATTTTATTTCTCTATTAGCTATCCATTTTTTTATAAAAAATAAAAATAATAATAAATTGGTAGAAGTTGACATTCCTATTAGTAAGGAAACAGTTATAAGAATAAGCAATAAGAAAATATTTAAATTCTAATTTTTTTATCGATTAATGTAGTCACATATGTAAAATACCTTATATACCCTTTAATTTATCCAAGGATGAAAATTATTTTCAATATTTAATTGGTTAGTACGGAGTCTTTGCTCAATGATTAAATGGGGATGTGCACCACATATATAGGCGCCTATCCGACCAGTTAGTGGGCTAACCCAACCAAAGGACTCATGGACCTAAACAAGAGACTAGTGCAATAAAACAAATAACATTAACAAATGATAACTAGGGTCCAACACCCTATTGGCCTAAGCATAGACTTGTGGTGTCGGCTTGAGTGGGTCGATCGCTACAATCAACCATGCTTCAGGCCGCCTTAGCCTCAAGATGAGAAATCTAAGTAACGTTGCATCAAGTCATCCTTTGACTCCTAAGTTAGGTCCATGGCAGTGCTATCAGTCCATTCAGTTAGCACCTGGGTCTCTAACCATCCTCCAACTTGAGTGCGTCTCTTGGCCTATACCTTGAGAGGTGTCGACTCCTCCTCGGTTTCATCTGGTAGATGATTCGTCACTTGCACCTTGGGTCCAAATTGCACCCGCAGAGTAGAGACATGAAAGACAGGGTAAATCCTCATGTCTTTGGGCAAAGCCAAGCGGTAAGCCACCAGCCTAGCCTAACCTTGACCTAGAATGGTCCAAAAGAAACTGTGCGCAACTTGGGATTGGCTATGGTCCACATTGAGGTCTATCTATATGCCTAAAGCTTGACATACACCCTGTCACCAATAGTGAAGGATCGGTCTTGATGCTTCTTGTCATATACTTGTCGTACACGGTTTTGAGCTCGAGTTAGATTCAACTTAAGCCATTTCAAGTGAGCATCTCGATCCACAAGGACCAGATTTGTTGCGGTACTCTCAGTTTTCTTAGTCGGTAAATAACTTGACAAGGTGGGTGGCAGCCTACCATACATGCCTCGAACGGAGTGTCATCAATAGCTGAATGATGGGTAGTATTGTATGCCCACTCTGTTCATGGCAAGTATTGGAGCCATCGCTTCGGTTGCTCTCCTACATAGCAACGCATGTATTGCTTGAAACATTGATTTACTCATTTGGTTTGACCATCCGTCTGTGGGTGGTAAGTTGAACCGAGCTTGAGTTTGGTCCCTTGCAAGTGAGCAAGCTTAGTCGAGAATTTGCTGGTGAAAACAGGGTCTTGGTCAGAGATGATGGTCTGAGGTATGCCATATAATTGAATCACATCATGCACAAAAGCCTCAATGACGAACCAAGCAGTGTAGGGTTGGCCAAGTGTACTGAAATGCGCATAATTGGTGAGTCGGTCGACCACCATCACTACCAGTTGGCCTCGTACCACAGGTAGTCTGTCGATGTAGTCCACCGACACATCCTATCAAATATGCTCTGGTACAAGTAAGGGTTGCAAGAGTAGTGGGTTTAGTGCAGTCTGCCTTAGCGCATTGACATACATTGCACCCATGAATATAGCCTCGAATGTCTCTCTTCATTCCTATCCAATAATAATTAAGTTGAGCATGCTTATTACTCCTCAGCATACCTTCATGCCCTGAGGTGGGGGAGTTATGGAAATAGGCAATCAAATTAGTTTGTATGATTTGGTCCGAGGGCACTTGGATGCGGCCACCGTTCAGCAGCATGCTATCTCAACTGTTGAAGTGCAGTGCAGTCTCCCCTTTTGCTGTCAAATCCAGCAGCTTGGAGAGCTCTTGGTGAGCCTGTGGATGCTCTAATTCAATCCAACAGAGGGAAGGTTGGCCCGAAAAGTGCCACTAGCTTGGAGGTAGTTGATTGGCGCGACAAGACAGTAACTCCATTCTTGCTCCCCTTCTTATAAACTAATTCATAGTCATAGCTAAGCAACTTCGCAAGCCATCGCTACTGAGCAGAGGTGTGTATTTGCTGACCAAGGAGGTAAGGAAAGCTTCACTGGTTGATGCATACAATGAAGCATTAGCCTATGAGGTAGGGCTGCCACTTCTGGATAGCATGCACCAAGGCAAGCATCTCGCACTCGTAGGTGCTGAGCTGGCGTGTCTTATCTGACAAGGCCTTGTTGAGGAATGCGATTGGTCGTCCCTTCAGCATGAGAACCACCCCGAGCTCAGTTCTGGAAGCATCACACTCTACCACGAAGGTTTTGGTGAAGTCAGATAGGCTGAGGACTGGCGTGTTCATCGTGGCCCTCTTTAGCTCCTCAAATGCTACATCGACCTTCTTTCTCTAAGTAAATGTGTTCTTGCAGAAGAGAGAGATCATCGGAGTTGCTATGCTACCATACCCTTCGATAAAACGTCGATAATAGCCTGGAGGGCCAAGGAACTGGTGCAGCTCTCTTAGTGCCTTCGGTCATGGCCACCGCTCCATGGCAGGCACTTTCTTTGGGTCAGCCTCCACTCCTATCGTAGATATGAAATGTCCCAAGTAATTCTGACGTGGCTGCAGCTACGTATACTTGCTTTTCTTGACCTGCAGCCTATGTTCCCTCAGAATGCCCAATACAGAATACAAGGGTTGGAGGTGGTCGACGTACATCCTACTATTGACTTACTGACGAAGTAGCATTCTGAACACGTTGTTCATTAATCCCTAGAACGTAGTAGGGGCATTGGTGAGGCCAAAGGGCATCACCAAAAATTCATAGTGCTCGTCATATGTCCTAAACACTATCTTGTGCACACCTTCGGCTCGCATGCGGATTTGATGATAACACATGCGAACGTCAAGGTTGGTGAAAATGGTTGCACTAGCTAGCTCATCGAGAAGCCCTTCAATGATAGGTATTGGGTAACAGTCTTTGACTATGATCGCATTGAAAGCTCAATAGTCTACACAAAACCGTCACATCCCGTCTTTCTTCTACAAAAGCAGCACTAGTGAGGAGTAGGCGCTATGCCTAGGCTGGACGATACTCTGCTCCATCATCTCGCGGACAAGTCGGGTGACAACCTCTTTCTGCACATGGGGATATAGATAGGGGGTGACTTTGGCTGGTTTGACCCTAGGTTGGATTTCAATCCAGTGGTCCTGAAATAGGTTTGGTGGCAGTTCGCAGAGGGCATCAAAGACCTTTGCAAATTCGTTAAAAGTATTTCCAAGTCAGCCTGTAATGTTTCACCTATCGTCGGCTCAAGCAGCATTGATATGAGCTGCAAGAGCAAGCCGTGGCTCCCTATGTCGAGGAGCTCGTCCATTGCCTCGACCATCCATGGCTTGGAAGGTGGCAGTCGGGGTTGCTCGTTGATACGAACCGACTTAGGGTCGATCAGAATCGCGGACAGTTCTGCATAGTTGAGGGAGAATATTCGTCAAATATTCTCTAGATGCCAGAAAATTACGAAACTAATTAGAATAGTTTTATAACTTTCAGATCTAAGTTTTTGATATTCAGACCCTTCTCAGATTCAGATGATATCGCAGTCTAATCTAGATGACAAACCGACAGTGGTGTAGGTGACGGGTGAGGTTTAGCTTGTAGAAGATAATGGAGATGGCGTCGATGGTGGATGATGATGGTAGTGGTTAGATAGATTGATAGTTCAGAGGAGAAGGGAGAAAAGTAGGCTTGCCCTACAGGATTAGGGGGGTCGGTGGACGAGGGAGATTAGAAGTTAGACGATACCGTTTTGATAGGAGAGATGGTGTTGGTTGGTAAAAAGGGAGGAGGGAGATTGAGGCCGGCGGCGAAGTTGAGATAGGAGATACTAGGATGCAAAACAAAAGCCAATTAATCTTTTATTCATGCATACCTAGGATACAAACCATAAGGCCTTATTTATAGAGATTAAATCTAAATAGTTCTAAACAACTTAACTAAATTAGTCTTTATTATTTTCTCGTATTAACCCTTCATTTTTCCGTAGATAGATGCTGAATCTAAGGAAATTCCGAATATGAATATCCCGCGAATATGTTTTCGAAACTGCGCAGAGATGGATTTAGTTAATTAAATAAATTTCTAACCTATTAAGACTCTAAATAAATCAAATAAGCTGATAAGATAACTAGACTTAATCCATTGAGCCTAATATCCCTTTGATGTGATCCGAGCTAACCTGGTTCGCATCACTCCTCTGCATTCGAGCCAAACGCTCCAATCATCGGCTTGAAAGTCCATCAATAGGCTACCGAAGTCATAGTGATCGGTCCTAGCCCCTATAGCCACTAAATACCTAGGACCAAGTTGGCCCCTTTGAGCCCAAGAGGGTACAAGTTGAGCTTGAATTCATGCCCTTAGATCTGAACCTTGATAGCGTCACATCATCCCTCAGCCCACAAGATCGTTCTGTCACAATAGTTACGTCAAATCTGACGGTAGGGCTCACCCACAACTTGAGTTCGCACACCACTCGCACCTTTATGAAGTTATATGTGCTGCCCAAGTTGATGAGAATTTTGACTCAAGACTTCTTGACAATGCCCTTTACTTGAAGTGTGCACAATGCCCTTGCTCCTCATACTCAATCGGCTTATCCTCGTAAGTCGTGTCCTCCTAGGGCTCAACGGTGTCATCATCCCCTACATCCAAAAACATTATTGTAGTGAGTTGTCTTTTGCATTTATGTCTAGGGGTGAAATTCTCATCGGAATAAAAGCATAGCCACTTGGATCAATGGCCAACAACCTCGGCTAGAGTAAGGCGGTGCCTATTGCCTCCTTGGGGTACTTGATCATATGTGCTCTCAATAGAGAACACCACTGCTCGTGGTTGTGTCGACTCCACACCTATAGTTCGATTGAGGGTCCACCAACCCTAGGGGTGCGCCAAACCAGCTCGGGTTGGTGTATATCGGGCTAGTTTGCAGCTGTCAGAGCTTCTCTTCCATCATGACAGCATATAAGAAAGACTCATGTAGTGTAGCAAGCCGCATGGCCTTCATCTTGGCTTACACATCATACTTCAACCCACCGATGAAGTTGCTCTTTAGTTGCAAGTTGCTGTATACCTGATTGCGATTAGGTAAGTGCTCAAACTCTTGATAGGTGTGCACCATCATTTGTTTGTGGAGTTGCTTCAAAGCTTCCTAAAAGTCTTCATATTCCGTCGGCCCGAACCATTCACGCATGGCTGTAGAGAAATCAGCACAGTTGGTGAATGGAGAAGTACGGTTAGCTGACTCGTACTAGTCACCTATGACATCCTCTAGGTGAAACGAAGCTAGGTTCACTTGATGCATTAGCATGCCAATGGTAGGTAAAGAACCATTCCGCTCGACGTAGCCAGTCGGATGTTTGAGCTTGAACCCTTGCAACTGGCCTTTCATCATTGCTTTTGGGGTTTCACACTCATTGCGAATCAGACCAAGGCCGGTGTGGAGGGAAGGTGGTGCATCATTACTCCACAGGTTAGGGTTCAAGTGGGGTCCTTCATGTTACCTAACCTCGATACACTAGGATTAATCTATAGTTCGGGTTTAGATTCACTTTAACCAAGATTGCAAAACTCGGTACCGAGAGCGGGATTGGCCGTAAGAAAAAATAATACGTTCGGTCGCTCGTATTGAATCGTACTATTTTTAATTACGTAAAAGTCTAAATATTATTTAAAATGTAGAAATATTTCTAAAAATTTATAAAAAATAACAGAAAAATAAGTCATATATGAACTTTAAAAACTTAAGAAGAAAGTCACTTAAAACTATAATAAATTTTGATTTAAATTAGACAAATTTTTATACTCATAAATTATTACTACAAAACAACATGAAGAGAGAGATATCTCTTCTCTATTGTTCTATAGCAATAAGAAAAGAGGAGTTAAAAAGTAGGTAAGAAAGAAGGAAAAAAAAAAACTCATCCAAGTTCATCAAAGTGTGGACTAACCAAAGGAGCTCATCGGAATGGCCACGAAATAAACTCGATGAAGTATGAGAGTGAGAAGAGAGTGTGTGTGAGAGATAGAGTAAAAATTGAAAATTTGAAAAAAAAATAGTTGATGACATCAATTATTAATATCTCCTAGCTTAGATACATTTAAATTTGACCTAAATCTTAAAAAAAATTAATATTAACTGATATTATTGTTTTCAGTCGATACAGCTAAGTTTCGACAGATAAGGCCGAGACAGATTGGCCAAAATTGGCCAATACCGGCCAAAACTAGCCAAATTGGACCGAAAGCGATCTGATTTGGATCGGTTATGGTCGATCCCAATCTGGATCGGCCGATCCGACTCGAGATTGGCCGATTTTGGGATCCATGACCTTAACACGATCTAGGTTCATTGTGAGTCGGAGCAAACCATGATGCACCCGATCCTAGGGTTTGGCCCATGGTTACCCCTTGGATCGTGTGCGTGCCAACTATCCATTGCGTCCATGAGGGCGAACGGTGATCTTTGGGGCACGGGCCCTAGTGTTTGGCCTGTGGTCACCCCTTGGATTGTGCGCCCTCCTTGAGGTGCTGCTGGGCTTCTTGCGGCGTCGTCGTAGGAGTTAGCACTGCTGGTGGTGTCGCGGTCTCCTGCATGGGTGTGGTTGGTATTCCTTGCCTCTATCTTCTCTTTCAGTGCGTGGAATATCATCATCATGTTAGTGCGCACAGCAGTAAGATGTTGATCTAGAACTGTCACGATCTCTCCCATCGAAGAGAATTCCTCCGCCGCGAGTAGGTTGTCCTCAGTGTGGAAGCTGCTAGGTCTCAACACCAGTTCCATCCATAGATCCCAGTTTTGGCCAATCCTGATCTAGGCTAGTTTTGGCACTGTAGCGTTGCAACAGGAGGCAGCAGTAGCCTACTGCAGAGAGAGAGATAGGAGAGAGAAAAATAGATTTTTAGGCTTTATATATGAGTAATTATTATTTTCTTATTTTCTTGTAATTTTTTCAAAATTTTTAGAAATTTCTCAATATTTTTAAATAATATTTTGAATTTTATTTAATTAAAATAGTCCGTTACGATACAGACGACCGATACGGCCGATACGTATTGTTTTTTCAAACGGCCAATCCTGATTTCGATACCGATACCGATTTTTGTATCCTTGGTTCCATCATTATCTCTCCTTCTATGTGCTCAGCCATTGCTCTTGTCTAATGTTCGAGGAACTTTGGCTTTGATACAAAAGTGTTAAAACCTTGAGGGAGTGGGACCACAGCTAGGATCAAAAATTGGGAGGTAGCCCTCTCGATTAGGTTGAGACGTTGGTAGCAAGGAGCAAGAGCTACTTCTAATGCAAGAAAATAGTACTTTTTCAATAATGATTAAAGGGGGATTTACACCACATGTATAGATGGTTATCCGACTAAATAGTGGGCTAACTTGACCAATGGACTCATGGACCTAAACAAGAGAGGGTCCGACACCCTGCTGGCCTCAGCATAGACTCGTGGTGTCGACCTGAGTGGGTAGGGTCGCTATAGTAATGGATGAGTTAACATGATATCACAGGCAACTTTTCTGGGGGTTTTAAGTTCAAATTTTGTTTAACCCCATCTAATCATTATCCTCTATCATTTATTTTATGTGCATTGTTGAAGGCCATACACCTTATTGTCTTTCATCTAATCAATGTGTGGTGCATATAGGAGTCACACATGAGTATGATATGAATTAGATTGTTGAACTTAAGCTTAGTTTTTTTTGTCTTTTCTCTTCCTCACTTTTAGGGCACTATATGATTACTTCTTCCTCCTATGCAAATTAGATTCGATAAAAGAAAAGGAAGATCTTCTCCTCTTGCTCCTCTCTTCTTTTCCACACATTAAGTATAGCTTGAGTTAGCATTTCATTTGGTTATAGCTTAGATTTTTATTTAGGCATAACTTCAGTTAGCATTTCATTTGGTTATAGATTAGATTTTTATTTAGGCATAGCTTGGGATTTTGGTTCTTATATAGAGAACCTCTCTTCTAGTTCACATAAAAATTGAAATGTTCTGTGTTCTTAGTTGGGATGAATTTGATAATCTGATTTCAGTTGGGTATAGGTTGAGTTGGTGTTGGATTGGGTTGGGTTAGGTTGGGTTGGGTTGGGTTGAGTTGGATTGGGTTAGATTGGGTTTGGTTAAGTTGAATATAGGTTAGATATATATAACTTAGTTGAGAATGTTCTCATAATTTTTCTAGTATAGTTAACTTAACTTTAGGGTTTGATTAAGTATAGTTAACAGATTTAGTTGCAGGGTGTTTTCTGTACTTATTTATTAAATCATAGGGTTCAATTTACAAATAGTGAAAATATAGGGTGTAAACCGTAATTTTATTAAAAGACAGTGTCATATACAAATTTCCCTAAATTAAAATAGAATCAACATTCTTTGCGATGTTGATATGTTGCTATCTTTATATTTTTCTATAGACACCAGCAACTTTTCAAGAATCTCTTGTTATGTGTACTTGGTGAATTTGTTGAGTATTAGTCTCAACATCACCACTGTTTTTACGGTTATATAGTATAGAGATTTTATTAAGGTAGTAGGAGATAGGATGACCATACATACTCTCAAAAGGTGACTTTCCAATAGATCTATTGATGGAACTATTGTAAGCAAATTCAGCTTGAGGAAGAACTAAATCCCACTAAGAGATTTCTCCCCTACTAAACACTTCAACAGATTTTCCAATGATTGATTAACCAATTCAGTTTAACCATCTGCTTGAGGATGATAAACTACTGTATTGTAATTTAGTTCCTAGTTTAGGCCATAATGTTGCCAAAAAATGACTCAAAATGTTTATATTGCTATCTAAAGTAAATTTTGTCCCTGTTAAGCATAAATCGATAACTTGGCTGATATGGATTGAAGTAGGATTTCTGCTTTTAGGATCCACATTAGGCTTTCGATGTACATAAGATTGCTCACTGTCATGCATCGATATGTTTCCATTTAATACATCAATTGAAAGATACTATTCAAAAATATGAATTTGTGAAAATAAAATGCTTTCATGAAGATCTATGTAGCTTTTCTTGTTTTCTTTCCTCTTTTTTATTTCCTCCAATGCCATCTTCTGCAATGAAAAAGCACAATGTACGATTTGGAAAAGTGAATATCAACTAATGCAGTTGCAGCCTATATTATTTATTCCAACTACAATTTGTTCTTGCAGTATTTATAAGAATATTGTTGCTTATCTACTTCCCAAAGAAGGTAAACTATTATCATGTATGATGCAGATGGCATGATGCTGGAACTTATGATGTGAAAACAAAAACAGGTGGTCCAAATGGTTCAATCAGGCTTATGGCAGAGTATAGCCATGGTTCCAATTCTGGGCTTAAAATTGCTATTGATCTCTTAGGTTAGTTACACTCAACCTGACAAATTTGTTGTCATTTTCTATACCAATGGTTACCTCCTCTGAAATATGTCATAGGAGAAGGGACATTTATCATGGAATTGATTAATTTCCCATGTTTTTGTTGCTTGCATTTTTAATCATCAACGTATTATGTGCTCATTTAACCATTTTCCTGCTAGCTTATATATATAGGTGGCTTGCAGCAATAGAAAAGCTAGTGCATTTTTGCTTTTAGAGGTCAGATCCACTTTTTGTTTCCTTTGCAAGGTAAATCATTTTCACTGTCTTTCACAAACTACCATTCTATTAAGATGAGAGAGGAAAGAAATATGATATGCATTTAATGCACCGTACAACTGATTGGACATCTAGGTTCTTGGACAATAAGTAAAAATTTTCTTTTTCCCTGTCACACATCAATTCATAATTATGATTAGTCATGTACCTCAATAGGCTTGAAATACATGGAGCCTTAATAATAACTATTCAACTCCATATTGTAAAGAACTTAACATTTATTCAATAACTCTAATTCAAAAGAATCCTAAAGGAGTAAAATTATACAATTAAAGTTTTCCAAATGAAACTAAGGCAACAAATAGTTTCTAAAATTTAAAACTAAAACCACTACTACAACTAAAGATAGAAAGGCTAAAATCCTAAATGGAGGTAAATAATTCCCAGTGTGCCATGACCATCATTATCTAAAATATCAAGCTCAGTGGGTGAATCCACCCAAAAGCTAGTAAAACCAAAATTTATATGATATGATACAAAAACCAAAACTAAAAAATTTAATAATAACCAACATGCCTACAATGTAAATAATAAGTATCGGTAACAATGTTGTAACTAATAAGATGATAATATGCTCAATAATGCCAACCGTCTTATTTTGGGATTGTCCCAGTAGATCCACATAACTAAAGTTAACTCAAGATGGCACTCCGATCTTTTCTCGTAGTTGATTCAATTAGAGTCACCAAGAGGTGTATGTCCTTTTTACTAACCATTAAGAGATTACGGTCACCTTAGGGAGATTTAAAGACTAGCTTGAGATTGTTCTCTAACCCATTAGAGTCACAAATTATGGATTGATTAAGAACAGGTATGTTCCTTAGATTTAAAGGTAGATTTGAGTCATCATAGGGAGATGCATAAAAAATATCTAACCTAGGTCTGTTTTCATAGTCCTACCTATTCACAACCAATGTTCCATTAACTACTCATGGTCAACATATTTGTTTTTTACACGTAGTATAACAATGCATAAACATTAACATTTCATGAATTATAATATTGCACAAAAAAGAATATAGCATGAAGATAATCATAATGCACAATTATAATATTGTATGAACAATAAAATCGAATTATGAAATATGAGAAGATAAATATATAAGTGATCCTTTCACTTGAGGTCCATGTGGAAAAGTCCAAATTAATGATTCAGGGGTGAGGAAAAATCCTCACTTTTAGTAATAAGCATTTTATACATTAATTTAATAATAAATAAAATTTCTCGAATTAGACTCAATTTTAATCTCTTATTTGGGTTGGATTGAAATCCAAATATGTAGGCTAGACTGTCCACTAGTTCATCGCCCATCCACCACCAAACCAAGACAGGCCAAAGCCCAACCTAACCAAGTCAGGTTGGCCTGCAACCCACCCCAACCCCCAAGGTAGGTTAGGTTATAGCCTGACCTAACCAAATTGCTCACTGAAAGATGGGATCAAGCACCACTCTCCTTCCTTAATGGAGGTCATAGTGACCACCACCTCCAACCCTTGCTGGTGATGGGAAAGATGGCTAAACTACCACATCGATGGTAAAAAGAGAGAAAGAAAGAGGAAAGGATTTGTCGACGGCGGACAATCCAAGCTCCATGTCCAGCGGCCATAGAGATTGCCATTTCAATGTTCTGAACTAAGAAATCCCCAACCAAAAGCATCAACAGAATCCTCACAATAAGAGAAATGCAATGTTTTGAAAGACGGCCGCGGATGGCGAACGGTCACCCCACCGCCTAGTGCCTAGGCGAAAGGCAGGTGATAAGGCGGTCTAGCATTTTTAATATAAAAAAATAATAAATAAATAAATAAACATATATAATATACATAATCACAATTCACAACCATAATAACATAAATACATAAATAGCAACAAATTCTAAACCAAAATACTAAATAACATAATAACAATTCACAACCATAATAACATAATCACAATTCACAACTATAATAATATAAATACATAATCAAAGATTCAAAATTATCACAACCATAAGTTCCTAGCAACAAGTTCACAATCATAACAAATAATATGATAAAAAATATCAAAATCATAAGGTCCATAACAAATAACATATAATCAAAATTATCAAGTTCATAACAACTTCACAACTATAACATAAAGGCCATCTTCTAATATTCTTCACAATCTATGGGAGAAGCTTCATCTACCAAAAGATTATCATTAGAATCATCATCAAACTCTAGTTCAACATCATCCTCATCATCTATTTCTTCATTTGACTAATTAATTGCTCATCTAGAGAAGTGGAAGGAGTACTACAAGTAGTAGCATGAGTAGATTTAGTGCACCTCATTGATCTTAAATATTCTTCGGCTCCTGATGCTTCTATCACCATCTCCTAAGTTAATCCTTCACCTGGAAAGATCTCTTGCTCTATATGATTATTATCCAGCCATTTCCTTGCATTATTTTTTTCTTTTGAAACAACTGGATCCTTCTCTTTCGCTATCTTTCGATCCTTCATTCTTGCATTAAATTGTACATAAACAAGATCATTTAGCCTTTTCACTTCCAATCTATTTCTCTTTGAATGAATCTGAAATCAAAGACCAAATCAATTTGATAATAAAATTCATCAATTTAGCTTAGTCAATATAATGATTAATGATATATTACCCATTCAAAGGAGCTCCAATTTCTTTCATATCCCGAGAAGCTATATGTTAAATTAAGAATCTTAACCGCCATGCATTTCAATTAAAGGGCACCGGCTCCATATACACTCCACCAATAAGCTATAACCTAAAAATTAAAAAGTAACTTAGTAACATACAAAGAATAAAACTGTAAAAGACATGTTTTACACTTTTACTATATATGCTAATTAATAATTATTACTTGGGTTGAATTTATCATTGTTAACTTCTCTTGTTAATCTTGCTAGTCTCCCAAATATCCTAGTGGCATCCTTATATGCTTTCGTCTCCATATTTGAAATGTGAATTTGAATGACTTGACTAAAAACACCATCCATTACATTTAAGTCAGTCTCTATCTCACCAAAATCTCTATAAAAATAGTATGGATTTAAGTAATATACAGTAGCGTGGAGATGTATATCAAGCTTTCTATTTTTGTGTAGTGATCAATTGCATCTAGAAAAGGCTTGGAAGATGTCTCATTATTATTGAAAATATTATTTATTTCTTTCTTGACATCTTTCAACTCACCATATATGAATCCGATTGGTGGCTTTCTTTCACCATCAACAATTCGTAGCAACTTCACCAAAGGAGTGAACACTTTAACTACTAATGACACTTGCCTCCAAAATTGGTTATTGAGAATAGTAGAATAAACCCTCTTTCCTTTCGCAGTTTTTGACCATTTGCAACTTAAAAATTCATCGGAAGTAAACAAAAGCCTTAATTTCTCTTTCTTCTCCAAAAGACTTCGTAATGTGAGAAATGAAGTGGCAAATCTTATAACCCCGGATCTCACGATCTCTCTTTTTTGTGTAAACTGATGCATCAAACTCAACGTTTTGTGATGTCCATAAATGAACACAGTGATTTCCCTTCCGCATTCAATTGAACCTTTAATCCTTTCTTCCTTTGATAGCATCTCTAACATCAAATCTATACAGTAGGCAACACAAGATGTCCAAAATATATATGAATAGTTTTGCTTTAGCAACCGTGCAGCTGCTAAATTAGCAGCAACATTATAAGTCACAACTTGAGGTACATTTTCCTCTCCCACTTTCTTGATATCCTCAACAACAATATTATGGATATATTCACCTGTATGTGAATCTTTAGAACAATTAACTGAACGTAGAAAACTAATCCCTAGCTTACAATTGACATATAAATTCATAATACTTCTTCCTTTTCGATCTGTCCAAGCGTCAATTAAAATGGAGCAGCCATTTTTCTTCCATGCAGCTCTATGGTTCTCCAAATCATCATTTGTTTTAACCACTTGCTTCTTCAAAAGTGGTTCACATAACTCATGCATAATTGCCAGCTTGAACCCTGGACCATACTGACCAACTGCTTCCATCAATACATGAAATGATTTATCAGTAATAGCATTAAAGGGATTGCCACACTTATAAACCTAATGAGCTAAGTATATTAGCACTCTATCTCTTTGTTCTTTTGCAAAAGTATCTTTTATACTTGTCTGTACCGTCTTCCCCCGCTCTCTAATTGAAACTTCTGAATCAATAGATGTGTATTTGTCTAAATGACCTCTACTTCTTGGCCTTTTACTTCCAACTTCTAAAATTTCCGTATCTTCCCTTTTTCCAAATATGTTTACTTCTGCTCTCAATTTTGCTTCCTTTTTTGATTTATCTTCGTTTCTCTTTTTGTTCTCCTCTATATGCTCTTTAATAACTTTTTTTGCCTCATCTGTAGCTTTTGGATAAGGCGCAACATCACCTCTAACATGAGCAATATGCTTCTTGAATCTACTAATTCCTCCCTTAGTAACCTTCCGATAAAATCTACATTTCATCGTGTTGGCATCAATTTTATTTGGAAGATATCCATATTGCCATCCTGGATCATTGGAGCCAACAGGCACAAAAAATTTAGATGAAGTTGACCCAACCATAGATGGTGTTTGAGAGGAATTAGTGGTCATATCTGACTACCTGTATTCTGTAATGAAATTGGGCAAAAAACAAATATGATTGATAATTCACATTTCATATTTAAAAACAGTAATTAATTATTGTTTTATCTCCTCTAGTAAAATAGATAATTAGATATTTACTAATTATTGATTACTAATTTACTCTCTAGTTAATTCTTAATAACTTAATCCAGTAATTCACTAATTCAAGAGAAATGTTAGAAACAAATTAATACTAAAAGTTAACTCACTATTAAATATTAATCAATATTCTTAATTTCTGAATTAATTAGAGGAATTAAGTAATAAAAAACAGAGAAAAACATATTATCAGACAATTACTGAATTAATTTCTGAATTAAGTAATTAACAATCTTAATTAACAGAATCAGAGAAAAAATAAAGGAAATGAGGAATTAAGTAATAAGAAATAGAGAAAAACTGAAAAACTTATTATCAAATAATTACTAAATTAATTTCTGAATTAAATAATTAACAATCTTTAACAGATTAACTAATTAACATTCAAGTATTCAACAGATTAGCAG
Source organism: Typha angustifolia (assembly GCF_048772165.1). Lineage (NCBI taxonomy): Eukaryota > Viridiplantae > Streptophyta > Magnoliopsida > Poales > Typhaceae > Typha > Typha angustifolia. The sequence continues at coordinate 9,949,885 of NC_133245.1, forward strand.
AATAGCAGATAACTACTTCAATTAATTTCTAAATTAACTAGAGGAATTAGTAATAAGAAACACTGAAACAAAGAAAAACTGAAAAATATATTATTAGATAATTACTAAATTAATTTCTGAATTAAATAATTAACAATCATTAACAGATTAAGTGATTAACTAATTAACGAACATATTATCATTATTATTAGATAATCACTAAGTCACTAACAAATTAAGATTTAACTATTTTAGACAGAATTGAAAATTAAAAAAAATTAAAAATACTTCGGTGTGAAACAAAGTGAAACTGTGAGAGAGGAGAGTGTGAGAGAGAGAGAGAGTGAGAGAGTTAAAGAGAGTGAGATTGTGAGAGTGAGAGAGGCCCATACCTTTGCAGTCGATCGTGGAGCGAATATTGCCGCAAGCCAGAGAGAGGTGCAACGAGAGCGGGCGCAGCGAGAGAGAGAGGGTGCAACGAGAGAGAGAAGGCGCACCGAGAGAGGGCGTAGCGAGAAAGGGATTAGGGATTTAGGGATTTTAGCGAGAGAGAGAGAGGGCACAGCGAGCAGCGAGAGAGAGAGAGAGAAAAGCATTTTATATTAATGATTAATGGTTAGTTTTTTTAGTGGATATTGGATAATCCGATTCGCTATAGAAAAACCCAATAAGGCGGGTTTGGCGAGCCGAACCGCCAACTCGCCTTATCCCGCTGCATGGCCCGCTAGTGCCTTTTAGCGCTCAGGCAGCCCGCTAAGGCGGCAGACCGCCTTCTACGAGTGCTAGGCAGAATGGCGAGGCGGCCGATGCGCCGCCTCGTCATGTAGGCCACCTTTTCCGCTTTTCAATACACTGGAGAAATGTGTCCGGGAGGTCGGACGTAGTGAACGCCAATAGTGTCAGTCAAATGCAAGCCTAAATCTCGGTGATGGGAGGCTATATAGTGTAGCCTCCCTTGAAAACTTGGAAAAACCATAAAAGTCACCTATTGTTTCGGTGCGCTGTGGCGGCAACCTGAAGACATTGACCGATAGAATTCACTGATAAGGCCAAAGAAATAAAAATGAGGTTATCCAACTAACCAAGATTTCTAGTATCGGGATCTGGATCAGCGGTCCAGAAAAGAGATACGTATCAGCCGTATCAGCCATTTATCATACTATTTTTTAATTACGTAAAATTCTAAATATTATTTAAAATTTTAAAAAAAATTTAAAATTTTTAAAAAAATGATAAGAAAATAAGAAAATAAAAATTATTCACATATGAAGCTTAAAAACTTAAAAAATATATTAACTTATTCAAAATTCAAAACTTTGACAAATACCGAGATGGCTCTTGTAAATTTCTGTGGTCTTCATTATCATATCATAAGTTTGTAAATAATGATGCATAGGACCTGGTGCTCCAAAAAATTAATTTTATGATATTAATCATATCGTATGGATCTTATTGTGTGATTTGTGTCTGAGAAAATAATAATCACCATATGAATTGTGTCTGAGGATACTGAGGATAATAAGCAATGTATGAATCTTGTGATGGCTTCAAACAATAAATACTCGGGGCACCTTAATTATAAGGAACAACATCCTTATTTTCTATCTTCAATCCTCATGCTTTCTTGACTTTTCTTAGTAAATGTAGATGGGACAATCTCACCATCAAGTATATAGTCAAGACTATTACTAGTACTAGCAGGTATACTATCTCTTCCTACCGAATGAATTGTACTAGCCTCTACCCTCTTTGTAGTCAATCTAATATCTCATCTAATCATGAGTTATCTCTATCATCTAATAATTTGTCATTTACTTCTCTGATCTACAGAGTCAAGGAGTCTTCTTCATCAAAAAACATAATTTAGATCAATCAGCCGTTCATTTTCTACTTTTTAAAATTTTTTCTCTTAATCTCATATTATAATAATAAAAAATTAACTTCTTTAATCTTTTCATTGTCAATTAGTTACGTGTTTTGGTGTGGATTAAGAAGTTAAATTTCTTTCATACTGTGATGAAGATAATTTAACTTAAAATCATCTTTGCTATTAGTGTTAAATTTAGTGCTTCTAAATAGATCACTATTCAACTGGAGTGTTATTAGATATAACTACAGTAACTTTAGCAACACTGAATTGCCCAGCTCTCAATTTATATTTCTCCATCTGAAATTAGAAATATATTATTGACATTATTATATATATTTAATAAGAAACTAATTATATTGAAAGTTAAAATTTAAAACAAATATAATAAAATTATTTAATTTAATCATAACTTACTTCTTTATTGTTAAGGACTTGTTTATGAATGTTGAGCTTAAGCCTGCTGATTATCTTACTAACCCCTAAACAAGACTTCAAAATTATTATTGACATTTATAAATAATTAAAATCTTGGATTAAGAAAATGCTCTTTAGAAATTTAAAATTTAAAATTTAAAATTTAAAATTTGTAAGCATTCAAGTTGTTAAATATTTATACATAAAAGTAAGTAAATTAAAAGCATGAGCATGTCTACCAGCAACATGTATATCTCTATGTAATTATTTTTTTCATCTGAAATCAATCATCTTCTAACACTCCCTATAATTTTTGTCCATATTTTTATTTATTAATTTTTTTGCTATGTCTATTACCTCATATAAGAAACCCATCTTAGACTTGTCATCACTATTTATAAGTCATAATAATTTGACAAGAAGCTCAAATACTGCGGTTTGTAATATCATCCTAAATGTATTTTCAAGAACCATATTTTTTAAAGTTTCACCTAAAGTTTTATCTTTAGGTTTCATATTTTTAATTTAATATAGACTACTCCTGTTATGTAAACATCCGCATAATATCACTCTTGTAGCTCGTGATATTTTCTAATGCTAAAAAATAAGTGACAAATCTAGTGATGCTAGGTCTAATGATCTCTCTACCACCAGTCATCTGTTTAAGTAAATTAAGAACCTAATCATGGTTGTATATAAAATTTGTCAACCTCTAACATTTATATATAGCTACGTCAATTTTAGGTTCTTTTGCAATATCCTCTAATATGAGATCAATATAATGTGCAACACATGACGTCTAATATAAATAAGGTATCTTTATCATAAATAAATTTCTAGCAGCTTTATAATTGGCCTTATTATTAGTGACCACTTAGACTATTCTTTTTTCACTATTTTTTTGTATCACCTCATCTATCAATCGACAAATATAATTTGCACTTTTGAAATGAGCAATAGTATCCACAAACTTTAAAAATATTATTCACATGCTTGTGTACACTAAGAAATTAATTATACGTATTTTGTTTTGTGTACCCATCACACATTAGTATACAACCAAATTCATCTCAATACTATCTAAATGTCTTAATGTAAGTGCGAAGCTCATCTACCTCTAAGTCAAGATATTTAGTAGCAATATCATTTGAACTAGAAGATGAGACACTAGACTTTATTAATTGTATAGCATCTACTATAGTATAATAATAAGGACTATCAGCTATTAAAAGGAATATAGTTGTAAAAGAAAAATTTAGAGATAATCTTACTAATGTGCTTCTTTACATTTTTAATTCCTTTGGAAATTGTTTTGACAGAAGTCTATGTACGACTCCCTTTTTCTAAAGATATGCATCCATTGGTCTAATATTTCTAAAGATATGCAAGCTACTATATTTTCTTGCCTTCTTGCTATATGTTATTTCAGACGGCTGACATTACCACTCATTTTCTTTTCATACTAGTTGTATTTAACACGTCTTTTATCTTGTCCAATAATGTTGCAATATTTTTACCCGATATTGGTACCATGTGACTTCTCTTTTGGAGTCAATTTAATTTTTAATTTTTCATTGTAACTCTATAAGTAAACATAAACAAAAATCAAAATAAAATATAAAATAATTTAAAATTTAAGAAAATAAAACCCTCTCAATTTTTTTTCTGATTTTTTATTCTCCGATCCTTCTATCCTCTCTTTCCCTCCCCCCTCTCTTAAACCTTGAAAGTGGTGAGAAAGAAGAGAAAAAGAGAGAAAAAGAGAAGAGAGAGAGAGTAAGAGATGGCTGGTGGGGACATCAATTATTGATGTCCCCCAAGTCGGATTCAACCCATCCTAGCTCGGGCGGGATAGACCGAAATTGGAAACCGTTCTACTAAAACTCTGTTAAACTAAAATTAACTTCGAGAGGTGGAGGACTCACTAACAGTTTGATTGATTGGTTCCATTTACTCAACGATGCTCAAATGGCTGATCCCAACGATGGCGACTTCGAATGGGAAAGGAGGAAGAAAAGGAATAAGATGAAGAAGAAGGTGATGACGACATAGCCTGGAGGAGGACCAATCCTAGGGTTTCATAAAGGAAGAGCAGTAAGATGAGTATAACTTCTCCTGATGAATTTGCTAGGAAAATCGCATTCAAACTCATCTTCGAGAGGGAGAAGGAGAAGCATTGTAGTGCATGCACCTAGCAAGTGTGCCCAATATTTTTGTTTCTTTTTGGATATTACATTCCCCTTCCTCTGGCCAATTGGAAAGAAAAATCGAGTACAAAATTAATGTATTACATTATGTTATGTTAACTAGTTAACTAATAGCAAAATACATTTTAACAAGAGCGGAGTACCCTGTAATAATAACATAATATATTCTAATAACCGTAGAATACTTTATAATAAAAGTGAAATACCTTCTAGCAATAGCACAATACCTTCTCTTTGGGGGGATTAGATATCTTTATGTGACATGAACTATTACATAACTTAGAAATACGTCGGAAAAACTTTTTGACATAAAAAAAATGATAGAAACTAATCTATTTGGGTGGAGATTAGATACTCCAAGTGCTCAGCACTTTTACATAACTTAGGAATATCTTCTCGCGAATGTTTGTCAGATCTATTTTGTAGTTAAATCAGTGTGATATGTGAATGTAGATATCATGATTGTAAAGAATTATGTTTTATGGAATATGAAGATATAATTGTGGAACTAAAAGAGAGAAACAACACAATACATGGAATAGTTGTGGAATAGAGTTATAGCTATGGAACTAAAAGAGAGAAACAACACAATACGTCAAATAATTGCGGAACAAGAAAGTAACTTTGTAATTAAAAGAGAGAAATAATGTAATACGTAGAATAATTGCAGAGTAGTGAGATATATCTGTGGAACTAAAAGAGAGAAACAATGTTATACATGGATGAACTGTGGAACATGAAAATATAATTGGTGAACTAAAAGAGAGGAATAGCTTAATATGTGGAATAACTCCGGAACATGGAGATGCAACTAGGAAACTAAAAGAAAAAAACAACGTAATTTATTTGACAATGTATTACATTGATAACTCATGGATTATGTCATAGTTCACAATTTGTTAGTTATATTCTAGTTTATACTTATAATGACTTATAGACTTTGTGTAATAGCAGAATGCGCTACAACATATGTAATAGTAAGGAATTCTAACAAAGAGAAGGAATCTTATATTTTTTTTAGGTTTTACCAATAGGAAGTGAATGAGGGAATGAGAAGGGAAAAAATGGGAGAATGAATTATGAAGAAACTTAATAGGAGAAATATTTGTTTAACAGTATGAAGAACAAAAGGATGAAAGAGGAATGAAGGAGAATTGTGTTTTTTTTTTTCTTTTAGCTGGAGGAAGGAGAAATAATGTTTTAATTATTTTAGAATATCTGCATGTTCAATTGGGTGTAAGAACTGTATTGTAAAACTCTTCTCTTCTTTTCATATAGGCTAAGGGCAGTTTGAAAAAAAAACAATGGAAATTACTTACCAGCTACCATGCAAAGGAAACAAAATGTGGACCTGGCCTCTGAAAACAAAAATTAAGTGGATTACTTTGCAAATTTCCCCTCTATATATATTATCTAACCACTGGAAGTTTAGTTGGAAGTGGCATGCATCCTAAATAAAAATAACTATCTACTTTTTCATCTTTACCCTGGCTATTCTTCATACATTGACTTCTCTGTTTCATTTTATATTATTCAGTAATATTGAATATTATTACTACTAGATAATGAATAATTTCTACTTGGTTAGTTTGTTGGAAATAAGATATGATAATGCAATGCTATTTGCCTAAAGAAAAGCAATTGATCAAGGACATGGAGGATGCCGTGGAAACATTTATTTGTTAATGCTTAATGGTCTTTCAACCATTCAAATAATAGTAAAATGTGTTAATTTTTAAAGTTAATGGTATTGAAGTATTTCTTTTCTTTTTAACAATATTTCATTGATTCTTTGTTGTTTCTCAAGAAGCCCTTTGGCTTCCCAGTATTATTAAAAACATATAATATCTCATAAGGTCCTAACTTTCATGAAATTAGATTTTATTGCCTTCTTATAAATCATCGAGAAAATTGTTCATTTGTAAAGAGTGCCTTTCTCTTTTAAAATCATTCTCTTATTCATTTAGGTGGAGAGGCAGGAGACCTATCACGCAATGTTCATGAGTGATGAAGCTCATTACTTTGCTTTTTCTTTTTAGGTTCCTCCATCACTTTATTAACATGACATTTTACAATCTCGAGGACTTTGCTCTCTTTGATGGGACCTTTTCCATTCATCTTTGTTCACTTTAGAGTATACTTTCCAGAGGATGTCTGCTTTGTGCTCTTTTCTATACTAGTTAAAAAAAGTTTAGTCAATCAACTTAACCTGCATTCATGCTTGATGTATTTATGATTTGAGGTATAATTCCTCTTATTAGATTCTACATCTTTCTTCTGAATTGTTTGCAATTCCAATAAATTACGAACTCTTCTTAAACTAACTATAAGATGGTTATTGATTTAGTTTTGCTAATAGTCCTCATTAGTTGAGTTTATAATACCGCTTTGGTCGGAAACCAGCAAATAAATTTTCACATAGGACGATCTGAAAATTATTTACTCCCTTCTATTCTCTTTCAGAGCCAGCGAAGCAGAAGCATCCTAAGATCACATATGCAGACCTCTATCAGGTAATTATAGCACATTAATTATTGCTGTATCCATTAAGTTTTCATATTAACTTCACACAATATGAATCAAATTTGTAGAATCTGTGTTGAATATTCCCTTGTCGAATTTTTTGAGTTTTGACTCTATGGAATCCAGATTATAATGAGTCTTAAGAAGCTAACTTTTTCTTACTTCACAGAACAATAATGGTTAAAAGGGTAAGAGGCATACTTAAAGATTAAAGAGAAATAAAAAGGAAATTCTAATTACTATAATCAATTGGATAAGAAGAATGTAACTCTGTTAATTTAGTTAAAACTGAGTTTATTTCTAGTCAATATTGTTCTGTCACTATTGGCTCCATGAGAATCTGTCTAAGTAGAGAAAGACATTTATAATAGCTCATGTTGGGGTTCTCTTTGGATAATTCAGAGGCTTGAATCTTTGCTTTGGTTCGTACAAATGGTCCTTGCCCTCTCAGGAGACATTTAAAGATGCATAATCTTTGACTCAGTGAATGTTATCTTTAGGTCCAATTAGCTGCATTAGTCTACTACCAACAATGGGATTACCTGCATTCTTTTCTATGAAGCTTGCTTTAAACTATTCAATTGTAATGATTGCAGTGGAGGGAATACCTATATATCAAATGTTTTGTGAATTCTCTGCTAGCTAAACACTTCAAAGTGCATTTTTTTGCATTGGAACATTCTTATTTTCGTATAGTCCCATTGAGGCAACTAGAAACTGTGGGTATGTTCAAAATATTAGGTCCTTAAGAAAGTAAATGAGCATCTAATTTGAATGTAATTTCCCAGCACATGAATCACATGGAATAGAAAGGTCATTCTAGTGCATGAGGTTCTTATAATGCCAGTGAAGATGCAAGATGTACTCAGTCATTACCTCCATTAGTGAAGACACTGTTACTATAACTCAAACCAATAAAGATACTTTTTTGATCAATAGATATATGAGATCTAGAACACAGTATGGTCAGAACATAGCTGTGCCACTTATCTTGGGTCCGGTTTTTCTCCAAAGGCAACTACAAGATAGTTCTTCCTTTTGTCCTCATTTTGCAGCTGATTGCTCTCATTGGGCCAAGCAATTAGGTATATGGTGTGGAGAGGGAATTTAGCCTATTTATAATAAATCAATGGTCCTATACATTATGGAATGATATTGGATTTAAAAGAGGTCTATCCTAGGCTAGTCAATCACATCACAGAATAAGGTTCTTGTTTGCTAAATAGGAGACCACCCACGGCTTAACCAGATCTCTCAAGATCAATTTATTTAACCCAGCTATACCTATCCATATTTAAATCAATGGTTAAATATATTTTATCCCCCTATATTTATGCTTAAAATCACTTTACCCTCCTATACTTCAAAGAGTCTTAAATCAGTCCTTGTACTTACGATTAAAGTGAGACTATTAATTTTTCCATCCAAATTAACGGAACACTTCTAAAAAATTTCAAAAATTAAATTGCTGGCTGAATTGTCACCATTTTTTATTTTTTTTATAGACATAAATGCTCTTCCTCTTTTATATAAGTATTTCTTTCTCTTTAAAAAATACTCACATATTTATTCTCTTACTTTCTAGATTTTGCTAGCTATATGGTAAGTTTTATTAAACCTGAGATTTTATGAAGTTTAATAGTTATATCACATCTAAAAACTAGAAAAATTGGGTTAAAACTAGAGCCTTTTGGTTATTTGGGTGCTCTTCATTAATTTTGATAGAAAAACTGATAGTTTCACTTTAGTCGTAAGTATAGAGATTAGTTTCAGATTCTTTGAAATATATGATGGTAAAGTAATTTTGGGCATAAGTATATGGAAATAAAATGAATTTTAACCCTTAAATCAACTAATAGAAACCCAACTTTGCAAAATTCAAACAAAGCCAACTCCAACAAAGAGCACAAAATATGGATCGTACTAGGCAAAACCTTCCTAAGCACATGCAATCATTTATACATTAGAGACTGGTGCATAAAAGAATAGAGCTCTCTTATGCAATCTGAAATGGTATCATGATCTTCTCAGAAAATGTATCCCCCACAATTCTACTCATGACAGTCTTCTGGTAATTTCTGCTGACATTCTCCAAAGTAACAAGTAATTTCTTAGTCTTCATTCGCAATCTCATCAGTCAGAAGCTGATCCTCATTTTGAAATTTCTCCAATAGTACTTCCCTGTCATGCTGAAGCCTCAGGAAACATTATCACCATGGTTTAACATGATATGACCTGTCCTCGATCTTTAGAATGAAGCAGTTTAGTTGTCATCAAGAAATCTGATGCATTGTTTGTTATGAAAACGATAAAATTTTAACTCTCATATATTGATTGTACCAAATTACATGATAACCTCAGAAAAAATTTACCTGGTGAATAGATATGTACTTTATTGGGCATGTCTATTTAGCTTCCAATGTTGTCATTCCATTTCTATTTTAATGGAACTTTTCTGCAAAGACATCATTTCAGCTTGAATTTCCAGAATTAAGTTATTGATTGTGTTTCCCCTGTCGGTTTGATTGAAATGAATTTTGTGTTATTAAATAATTTATCAGCTTGCTGGAGTAGTTGCTATAGAAGTTACTGGCGGACCTACTATTGACTTTGTTCCTGGTAGAAAGGTATGTTGACTACCAAATTGCTAATATTATCTGATAGATTAAAGCTTATTACCATAATAGTGATTTTTAATCTATATCAGGATTCATCATCTTGCCCAAAGGAAGGACGACTCCCAGATGCTAACAAAGGTCTATATTTTTGTCAGCACATTTATCCTCAAGATTAAGCTTAGAAGTAATGAAATATCTGGTCTAAAATACTTGGTTTTAGTAGACTTAACACATGGTATATGCTAACTTCTGCAAGAGATTCCCGGTTTCTTGGTCTCTTAAGCACTGAACCTGTGTAGCATAAAACTATTGGCACCCGTAAGAAATAGTTTCTCTTTCTTGTGAAATTAAGTAATTATTGAATAAGTTCTTTTTTTTCTTGTAGAATTGTGTCAACACCATAAAGCCTAATAGCTTTGTCATACTCTTAAGATATTAGTCATTCCTGTTTGCTTGTGAACTTTTAGTACTAGGACAAATGAAGTCTTTCCTGCAGCTTATTATGTTTGTCTTTAGCCCAAGTAGTTTTGCACATCGCTGCTGCTTTAAGTTTGTAACTGATAAATGAGTGAAAATAATCAGACGACATGATTAAATCATCATTTCCTTAAAATGGTCAAAAAGAGAAAAAATATATGCTCACCTATCAGGTTTCTTTCTCACAGTTGGCTTTAATTATTTGTTTTCAATGCTAATTAGGTGCATTGCATCTAAGAGAAGTATTTTACCGGATGGGTCTGTCAGACAAGGATATAGTGGCACTATCTGGTGGTCACACGCTGGTAATTAACATATCATTAATAGCAGTATACATATGTTGATTGTTCTGTTTGGTAATTAGATGTGCTTTCCATAAATCCATGTTTTGTTTTTGCTATTATAGGGGAGGGCTCACAAAGATAGATCAGGATTTGAAGGTGCTTGGACAAGGGATCCTCTCAAATTTGATAACTCATACTTTAAGTAAGATGGGAAACTAACAACTTGATCTATTTTCAAGGCAATATATCCGTCATTGTTAGATATTTAATGAAGTACCTTAGTAGTTTTAATATCTTTCTGCATTATTAATGATACCAATAGACAATTACTGAAAGAGGAAGCAGACGGACTCTTGAAGCTTCCCACAGACAAGGCTTTAGTGCAGGATCCTCAGTTCCGCCCATATGTTGAACTCTATGCAAAGGTACTAGAATTTTGTGCTCTTTGGAGCGGTTATTTTTTCTGTTGGTAACTATAAAAGAAATATAAAACGATTAGGATTTATTCACCTATGGCAGACTAGCAGGTCAATACCATAATTTGCAAATATCCTCCCATTAAAATGTTAAAATCTAGATTTACAAATTTTTCCTTTTCTAGCAACCATTGAAGGGCTACCGTTTTTGACATTGGTGACAGACTGAATTGATCAGTTAATATCTTCTGCATTTCCATTAGCTAACTTCATATAAGCATAAGAGGCACACGCACAAAAACTTGTGAGTTGTGACATTGATGAGTATACTCTTGGGGACACAATGGAGCTATTTATGCAAATAAGATTCTCTATTTTACTTCTATTTGAAGCAACATTCAATTTGTTTGGGCAGGATGAAGATGCCTTTTTCAGTGACTACGCAGAATCGCACAAGAAACTCTCTGAATTGGGCTTTACTCCACCTCGCATTTGTTTGACTAGTAAACCAGAAGTAAAACCTAGTGCCTTATTTGTGCAAGCTGCTGTTGGAGTTGCAGCTGCTGCTGCAGTACTCACTCTGAGTTACTACTATGATGTGCACAAGAACATGTGCTGATTTGATTCAAGACCAACATCAAAAGCCCACACATTCATGGAAGGAGGAAGGAGAAGCAGCTATAGTGAGACTTGGAATGAGTTATTGAGAGATACTGCAGTTTAACGATTAGAGGATGCTCAATGTATATATAATAATAATAGTAATAATAATAATAACAAAGTTCTATAGTCTCAGAATGATGCAAACTACATCAATCAAACTTATATACAGTTTGGTGTTTGGTTATCGGGACAAAGGGATAAACCTCTTTATCCTAGAAAATACTAACTGATAAATTATGGGGTTAAAAAAAAAAGTAATAAAGGGGGTATATGACATTCTTTTATATCCCAGTTTTGAGTCGGGATAAGAAAAGTAGGATAAAGTGAAAGTTATCCTACTTTTGGCAAATAACAATTTTGCCCTCAAAACCTCTCATTCCAACTAATATTTTATAATATGTATGTGGTGAAAACATTTTAATATGGGCTTTATGTTTAGTTATATATATTTGTGATGGCATTTATAACAATATGTAAATTGGATTGAATTCAATTTCAGGAATATATTCCAAAGCTATCCATGAATAGACAGTGCGAATATACGTAAAGTTAAATTATAAATATTTATCATACATCAAAACAATGAGGGTTTTTTGTATGAAACTCAGCTAGTTTTTAATTTTGTTAGTCAGATCTATTTTCAGTTTCCATTGTACTTGAACTGTTTTACCTTTTTTTTCTCTTTTAACTTTGTTATTTTATTATTTAGTGCCTTATTAAATATTGATAAGATACTATAAAACAGAGAAACGAAATTATACCTTTTTTTTATAATCTTTTTTTAATTAATAAAATAAGAGATTAATTAGAGATAATACTAAGATAATTATGATTAGTTAAATAACTAAAAATATGACTTTATATGATTTTTATTTATTTTTATATAAATTATAATAGTGAATTATGTAAATTTTGCAATGTATAAAAATTGTACATAAAAAATAATTAAAGTTGTTAAAAAATAACAAAAGTTGTTAATATGTTTTCTTTTTTTTTTGTATTTCTTTCCTTTTCTATTGTTGCTTATTCTTTTTCTACTTCCTTTTGTTCTTTTTTATCTCTATCCTTTAATTGTTTTCTCTCCTTTTTTTTAATACAAGTCTATCTAATCATTATTTAATTAATAAAGTAAGATATTAATTGGAGATAGTTGTGAGATAATTATGATTAGTTAAAAACCAAAAGCATGACTTTGTATGATTAATATTTATTTTTATGTAAATTATAATTGTAAAGTATGTAAATTCTGCAATGTATAAAAAACAAATAAAAATTGTTATTATATTTGCTAAAGTTGTTAACAAATTTTCTTCTTCTTCTACTACTTTATTTTTTTCGTTGTTGCTTCTTCTTTTTCTTTTTCTTCTTCTTCTTTCCCTTAATTATTCTCTCTTTCTAGATATACATGTTTATTTAATTGCACTTCATTTACTAAAGTAAGAGATTAATCGAAGATAGTATTGAGATACTTAGGATTAGTTAAATAACCAAAAATATGACTCTACATAATATTTATTAATTTCTATATAAATTATAATGATGAAGTATGTAAATTTGTAGTGTATAGAAAAAAAATAACGAAAGTTGTTAAAAAATAATGCAAGTTATTGTTATATTTGCGAAAGTTGTTAATATATATGCGAAAGTTAATATGTTTCTTTTTTCTTCTATCCCTTAATTGTTCTCTTTTATTATTATGATCCGACCATAGGAGTCGAGTCAATTGAGTCACTAGAGTTGAGTTGAGTCAAATTGAATTAGTTAGTTAGTTTTATCTTATTATTTTAAATTTTAAGTATATCTAATAATTCACATGTAGTTCCGATCTACTAAGATTTGTACTCCTATAAATAGGAGTGTCATGTGTTGATTATTATCTATCATGGAATCAAAATTAAGTTTAATTATTTTACTTATCTCATCTTTATCTTTTACCATAGTCGTTATATCGTCTTTATATTTCTAGGAATATATCATAATAGTAGAAACCTTCCGAGCTTTCAAACTCTAGCTACCATGTTCCTCCACGAGCCATCCTACTCTACGGTCGTCCACCACCACCCTTGGCCATTTGTCACGCTCCGCCGACTACTGCAATGTCAGATATTTATCGATCTGTCCCTTTCTAACCTATGTTCACTTTTTAATTTTTAACTTTTCATCTTGACTTATGATTTACGTGAAACTAAAACCAATAGATTAGTAACTCGTAAGGCTACCACCACAAAATTTCCCATAATTTTTTTTACATCTAAATTGATCTAGATCTGGTTCATAACAATTGTATCAGAGCCGACAATCTCTGAACAATAGTTATCACACAATCCAAGACTAATGAAAATGCATTGACCAGAGAGGACCAAGAACTCATCTCTATTCCTATTAGAGTTTTCTTTAGTGCCTCCTCCACCATCAGCAACCATCGGCGACGAATTACCCGCGTGGGCAAAGACATTGATAGAGTTAACTAAGGAGAGCTCTGAGAGGATCGAGAAGGCGATCCAAGCCAAGGCTGGTGGTGGACAGTCATAGAGTAGGGTGGCTTAGAGAGGAAGATGGTGGCTAGGATTTGAAAGATTGGAAGGCTTCTACGGTTATGATATACTCTTAGAAAGATAAATATGATCTAATGGTTATGGTAAAAGATAAAGACGAGATAAATAAAATTAATAAACTTAATTCTCATTCCACGATAGATAATAATCAAGATATATACACTCATATTTATAGGAAACAAAATCTTAGCATATCGAATCCTCATGCGGATTATCCTATTTATTTAAAATTTAATATAATAAAATAGAGCTTAGTAACTAACTCAATTTGACTCGGCCCGACTCGACTGACTCAACTGACTCGACTCCCATGGTCGGATCATAACAATCCAACACATTTCCGACATATTGTCCTCAAGGTGATTAGCACGTGAGATGGATCTTTCAATTTATGTCATGCTTGTAGGCCTACGGGTCTGCATGTTCGACCATTTGCTGCAGGTTTACCGGCCTGGCTCAGAGTGGTTGGATAGCCACCGGTGGACAGCTATGGTTTTTGGCCTTAGCTTCCACCGCAGCTAAGGAAGATGGCGTCGAGGTTGTCACTATGGCTTCTTTGGTATTGTGTTAGCAGTTGGGAGGGTCTATAGCGCCGAAGGGGTCTCCACCGTGACTGGAGGGGTCGAGGCCACAGTTTCAGTCCAATTTATGTGAAACAAACTATTAGATCCATAACTTGTGAAGGTACCGCCACAAAAATTCCCATAATCTTTTTATGTCCAGATCGGTTTAGATTTGGCTCATAACATTATTTATACAAGTATATCTAATTGCTCTTTAATTAATAAAATAAAAGATTAATGAGACATAGTGGTGAGATAATTATAATTATTTAAACAACTAAAAGTATAACTCTACATGATTATTATCTATTTCTAAATAAATTATAATTGTCAAGTATATAAATTCTGCAATGTATTAAAAAAAAGGGATAATTCCCTTTTCACCCCTGAACTATCACTCATTTTCATATTAACCCCTTGAACTTTTGTTTGGTATACACTGACCCTCTCAACTATCAAAAATACTCCACCCCCTTGACGCTGTTGACAAAATTGATGAATTGATCAAATTAACCCTCCACTTATAATGATGAGAGAATTAAGTGGCTTAACTAATATTAAATATTCTAATTTTTTTAGAATTCCTTTATTGCCCTTTGCACTAATCCTCTTTCAAACAAAATCCCTAATTCTCTTTCTAAACAAAATCCCTAATCCTCTTTCTAAATAAAATCCCTAATCCTCTTTCTAAACAAAATCATTCATTCCTCTCCTCTCTGACCACATCCCACCCCGATAAGGGATGACGCACGAACGGGATAGCCAACCGTTGCCGCCATTTTTGAGCTTGGTGCTATGGGCCTCGTTGAGGCTGACGGGGAAGCTACGGTCGGCTAGCCTTGAGGAGGTAGGCGAACAGCGCTAACATGGACGACGAGGGGGTGGCTACGATCGTCTTCATCTCCTTCTTCTTCTTAGTGGTTTCATCAGGCAGCGACGTGGAGGCATGGGAGGGTACAAATCTGGTCAGAGGAGGAGAAGCCGAAGCTAGATGCGTCGGAGGAGGTCGAGATGGTGCAGGGTGCTGGCGATCAATGGCGTCTCTTGTGAGCTCTCTGATGATCCCACCCGTCTCGCTAGTGGTGGTGGTGGAGTTGGCAGTTGATGGCGACTCTTGCAAGCTCTCCGATGACCCCACTTGTCTCGCCGGTGGTGGTGGTGGAGTTGGCGGTAGATAACGGCTCTTGCGAGCTCTTCGATAACCCCACCATCTCACCGGTGGTGGTGATGGAGCTAGTGGTGATGATGGTGGTGGAGATGATGGTGGTAGTGCTAAAGGGAGGGTGGAGGGTTTGGTGCTAGTGGTTTCGCTAGAGGGAGGGTGGAGGGTTTAGCGACGGCGACGACGATGGTGGTGGAGCTGGCGATGGTAGTGGTAGTGGGCAGGGTGGAGGGTTTAGTGCTAGTGGTGGCATAGGAGGTATGGGCAATGGTGGTTTTGGTGGAGTAGTTGGTGGTGGTGTTAGAGGGAGGAAGAGAGATTATAGAGGGGTATTTTTATTATAATAAAAAAATTTCTTCGTTGCTCATGACTTACACGTGCTTCTAAGAGGTATATTTCGTCGTATCATTGTCATGTGATTGTCACATGACAATTTATTAACGAAAATATATAATGAAATCCTAACGAAAGAGGTCAAATGAAATATTTTTGATAGTTTAGAGGGTCAGTGTGTGCAAAAAAAAAGTTCGGAGGTTCAGTATGAAAATGAGTGATAGTTCAGGGGGTAAAATGGGAATTATCCCTTAAAAAAACAATGAAAGTTGTTAAAAACCAATGAAATTTGTTGCTAAATTTGCGAAATTGTTAATATATTTTCTTTCTTTTTCTACTTCTTCTTTTTTGTTATTGCTTTTTCTTCTTCTTCTTCTTCTATTTTTTAACATTCTTTTTTTTTCTACACAAATTTATCTAATCACTTTTTAATTAATAAAATAAGATATTAATTAAAGATAGTAGTGAGATCATTATGATTAGTTAAATAACAAAAAATATCACTCTGCATAATTATTATTTGTTTCTATATAAATTGTAATGGTGAAGTATGTAAATTATGCAATGTATAGAAAAAACAACGAAAGTTGGTAAAAATTAAACAAAGTTGTTATTATATTTGTAAAAGTTCTTTATATATTTTCGTCTTCTTATTCTTCTACTTTTTTTTCTGTTACTTCTTCTTCTTCTTCTTCTTCTTCTTCTATCTCTTAATCATTCACTCTTATTTTCTATACAAGTCTCTATAATTATTTTTTAATTAATAAAGTAATAGATTAGTTAGAGATAGTGGTGAGATAACTAAAAGCATGACTCTGAATTATTATTATTTTATTTCAATGTAATAGATTAATTAGAGATAATGGTGAATTATGTAAATTCTACCATGTATAGAAAGTTATAAAAAATAATAAAAATTGTTAAATGACAATGAAAGTTGTTATTGTATTTATGAAATTGGTTCATATATTTTCTTCTTCTTCTATCCCTGAATTATTTTCCATTTTTTCTATACAAGTCTATAGAAGAAGAATGAACATATATTAACAACTTTTATAAATATATTAACAACGTTTGTAAAAATAATAATAACTTTCATTATTTTTTAACAACTTTTGTTATTTTCTTTATACACTTTCTATACACTACGGAATTTACATACTTTCTAATTACAATTTATATAGAAACAAATAACAATCATGCATAGTCACATTTTTTTACATAACTAATTCTAATTATCTCAATACTATCTCCCATTAATCTCTTAGTTTATTAATTAAATAGCGATTAGATAAATTTGTATAGAGAAAAAGAGAAATTGATTAAGGAAAAGAAAAAGAAGAAGTAGAAAACGAAAAAGAAGAATAATAAAGAAAAATAGAAAAAGAAGAAGAAAAAGAAAAAAGAAGAAGAAGAAGAAAAATTATTAACTACTTTCACAAATATAATAATAATTTTCTTTCTTTTTTTTATACATTGCAAAATTTACGTACTTCATCATTATAATTTACAAAAACACACAAATAACAATCATACAGAGTCATACTTTTGGTTATTTAACTAATCATAATTATATCAAATAGAAACAACAACAACAAATAAGAAAGAAAAACCAGAAACACATACAAGAAGAAGAAGAAGAAGAAAAGCAAAACAATTTTTATTGTTTTTTCTATATACTTTCTATACAATGCAGAATTTATATATTTTGTCATCATAATTCACATAGAAACAAATAATAATTGTGTAGAGTTATATTTTTTATTATTTAATTAATCCTAATTATCTCTTTACTATCTTTATTAATCTCTTATTTTATTAATTAAAGAGCGATTAGAGAGACTTGTATAGAATGAAAAATGATTAAAAGATAGAAAAGGAAGAAGCAGTAGTAGAAGAAGAAGAAATGTTTCAAAAAGTTATGAATTATAGTTAGAAGCAATATTTCAAAAAGATAACTTAATCTATGCTGAAAATAAATTACAGCATCGACTTAATAAACTTATGAATTACAATTAGAATTTTGTACTTAAATTATAATTTTATACTTAAACTAGAAATTATTCGGTTCGCCACAGATAAATTTATATCTAGAGAAACTCTAAATATAAAAATTGTACATCATGTTCGATTAGTTTCATAATTTTTGAATGTCGGATAATTATCTTTTAAATATTTTTTCGAAACTGTGCAAAATTAAAATTTTGTGTTTAAGTACAAAATTTTGCATTTAAGTATGAAATTCTGACTGTAATTCGTAATTTCATATTTAAACTAGGAATTATTCATTTCGCCATAGGTAGATTCCTAATCTAAAAAAACTCTTAATACAAAAGTTGTACATCATAATGTTATCAATTTTATCCAATTAATATCATAATATTTGAATGTCAAAAAATTATCTTCTGAATATTTTTCTAAAACTACGCTAAACTGGAATTTTATAGTTTAAGTACGAAAAGAAGAAAAAAAAAACATTAACACCAGCATATGAAGTAGAAGAAGGAGAAGAAGAAGAAGAAGAAAAAGAAGATGATAATGATGATGTGTACGGGGCCATCTCTCTCTCTCTTATAGTGTCCCGTCAAAAGTTAATAATGCACTAAATAGTAGAAAGGAAAAAGTTAGAATAAAAATATTAAAAAAAACCTCAAGTGCAAGAGAAATAAAAAAAAATCTTGCCTTGCCAAATCGAAAACCAAGTGGGTTTTTAGTGCAAATAACCCCAATTAATTTTATCATTTTAACTATAACAATCAAACACTTTATATTTATCCAATATAACTATTATCTAGTATTCTTCTTTGTTAATGGGATGGTGTTCATTGGTTCAAGGAGCTCATCGTATTGGTGTTTTGAGATTCAAATCCTAATGGTATTAGTTTAATTAGCACACCGTTAAGTTTCCACTTCATATAGTCCAAGCTTGGTTAGGTCCCCTCACAGGAGACATTAGGTTCACTCCATCGAACCTAATTATTGTAGGAACTCTTTATTGTAGTACTATTGGCCTCAAGTTGAGGTGTTCAAACATTTTTGCCGTTCTTGTGAAATAGGCTGTCACAGGTTGGGACATCTGAATGTCAAGAAGAGTTGTTTAGACGTCCTCGTTCAAACGATCTCACAGCACTCGAGCCTGAGAGAGCAGATTTGGAGTTTCACGAGGCACTCAAATGCTCCACCGGACCATTCGAATACCCAAAGCTGATGTCATTTCGTTTTATAATTAATTTGTATTTTTCTTAATTTCTAGCTAGCCTCTAAATATGTAAAAGGTAGCCACTTTGAGATTATTGAATATTATTGGTGGTTTTTATCTTCTTCCACCTCTCGTTTCCTTCTTCCCGCTCTCGATCTCCTCCCTTTTTCGTTCTCTCAGCCTAGGTCATCGTCCTCTCCAAGGTTGTTGTTTTCCCTCCCTCCTCTATTGTCATTTGGCTCGCTGTCAAAATAATCAAGTCGGCTCGATTAAGCTCGGCTCGAAAATGAGATGAGTCAAGCTTGATCATAAGCTAGCTCGATCAAATAGGCTTGATAAGGCTCAAAATAATTATAATATATTTATAATAGAAGTAATACTTTCTATATTATGCTATCTTTAATTATATTCTAAAATTTATTTAAGTGAATTATTATGTACCCTGATCTTATAGAGTTTAGTCTTAAATTTTGATCCTATTCTTTTCAATACATGGATATTTCTAATAGTTTATACTTTTATAATATTATATTTTTGAATTAGGCCATATTTTAAACTTGCTTCAAGCCTAAATCAAGCTTAACTTAATTCTAGCTTGATCAGGCTCAAAATTTGGTTTGAATTGGTTAAGGCTTGAAATTGCTTATTGATTGGCTCTTTTAGATTCGACCTCAAAATAAGCTCGAATTGAAATATTAATAAGGGCTAGGCTTAATCAAGCTCAGCTCAATTACACCCATAATTGCTTAGACCCCTTAGGGGACAGCCTCTCCTCCTTCCTCTTCCACTCTAATTCTCAATCCACCATCATCTTCACCATCCATCCACCAACATAGCCCATCATAACTAAGGAAATAACACCACCTCTCTCAACAAATATAAAGATAAGAATCATATTATTCTTTTTTCAACCAAACCAAAAAAAGTAAGGAAAGTATCATCGTTTATTCTGTGATATGTCTCTATTTTTATCATATATTTGTTTCTTTTTGTCCCTAAAACTGAATGGGCCATAAACTAGTATGACTAGAACTTTTCTTTCTATGAGCTGAGGTGGAAACTATCTTGGTGAACTCATCGGGATTCATCTAATAAAATTAGATCTAGACAAATCCAAGTGTAAGAAAATTATAAAAGTAGTGCCCTCATGAGTTAAGATTCTAGTGGCTTTAGTTTCACCTAAATCAGAAGTATGTATGAAAATAAATAAATAAAATAATAGAGAAAGATCAAAATAGGGCAGAACGATAAATATCCAACGTTGCATCGGTCATCAGAAAGCGGCAGACAGCCAAGGGTGGTAGTGGACGGTTGTATAGTAGGGTGGCTACTCAAAAAAGGTGGTGGGCTATGGTTTCCGTGCTTGGAACGGTTCTACGATTATAATCTACTCTTATGAAGATAAAGACGATCTAATGACTATGATAAAAATAATAAATATAATAATAATAAAATAACTAAACTCAATTAATTCTCAATGCTTAGATATTTGAATGCCTAAACAAAGCAGCCCAACCCCTCTTTATATAGAGGTCGATCACAATGAGTCCTACTCGAATTAGCTTTAATGACTTATACAACTCGAACTAAGACTTATCTTAGAGGATTACATGGCTTAATTAAACTTACGTTAGAGACTTATATGACTTAATTAAACTTGCATTAGAGGCTTATATGACTTAATTGAACTTGTTTTAGTACTTACATGACTTAAATGAACTTGTCTTACTAGCTTACATGACTTAACTAGACTTGCCTTAAAAGCTTACATAAGATATAAACATAAATCAATTGAAAGATAAATAAACTTGATCTATCGAACCCAATGTCCTCATGATTCAATTTGATTAGACCCATATCATATCAATCCACCACGTTTTTGACAACCTTGTCCTCAATGTGGTTTCCATACCTTCCATCGCTCTTGAACTGCCCTCAATCTCCATGTGGGTCTCGTCTGCCACGAGGAGAAGGGCCCCACGGTGGGTTCTGCTCAAGGGACCACATATTCAAGCCATATTTTACCCTATCCACGTGTGGCTTGGGCCAAATCCTAGCCATGAGTGGTTTGAGCCAAAGTGCTAGTGCATACGATTTAGGCTTTGGCTCGGCGCGGATGGTCCAAGGAAGTGATCAATCATGATGGTTTAGGCTAGTGGGGCTTAGATCGTCGCTAGTGGAAAGCTAGTGTTTTTTACCCTAGCTTCTATACGGGTGCGACAGATGACCCCGTGGTGAGACAAATGACCCCGTGGTGGTGGGGAAGCCTCTACCACTAACAAAGGAAGGTTGCGACCGCTGTTTGGGCCAGTCCTCCTCTCCCTCTCAGGTTGGATTTTCTTGTTGTGAGAGGGCTTGCTCTGCTATGGCAAATAATGTTGATGATGCTATGCTGTGGTGGGCGACTAGTGGGGCCTCTACCATGGTCGGAATCAAGATATTAAAGGAGGGTTGAATCTCCTTCAACTTGTTTGAAATTTTTTTAAATATTGTCTTCACCCATGTCGATAGCTCATCATCGATGGTTGCTGGTGGAGGTGTTGGTGCTAGAGAAACCTCCATAGGGATTGAGATGAATTCTTGGTCTTCCATGGCCACGATCTCCCCTAGGTTAGCTTTGGATCACATGTTCAGCATTGTCTGAGGAACATTGGCTCTAATACCAATGTTACGAATCAGATTTGGACCGATCTAGACTAATAAAATTATGAACATTTAGATGATGATAGCCTCGTGAGTTAAGATTCTAATAACTCTAGTTTGGAGGTAGATAAAAAAAAATATAAATAAAATAGTGGAGGAATGTCGAAATAGGATAAAATGGTAAATATCCGACATTGCAGCTGCCGTCGAAGGGCGGCGAATGGCTAAGAGTGGTGGTGGATGACTGTATAGTATGGTGGCTACTAGAAGAAGGTAGTGGCTAGGGTTTGGGTGCTTGGAATAGTTCTACGATTATGATCTATTCCTATGAAGACAAAGACGATCTAACGGCTACAATAAAAATAGTAAATATAATAATAATAAAATAACTAAACTCAATTAATTCTCAATGCTTGGATACTTAGATGCCTAAACAAAGTAGCCTAACCCGTCTTTATATAAAGGTCGAGCATAATGAGTCATATTTGGATTAGCCCTAAAGGCTTATACAACTCGAACTAGCTTAGTGGATTACATGACTTAATTGAACTTGCATTAGAGGCTTGCATAACCTAATTAAATTTATTTTAGTAGCTTACATGACTTAATTAAACTTACCTTAGTGGCTTACATGACTTAACTAGACTTGTCTTAAGGGCTTACATAAGAGATAAATATGAATCAATTAAAAGATAAATAGACTCATGATACGATTTCCCATTTAAGCCAAGGCTCGATGTATTCCGATTTTGAAATTTGGACAAGATCTGATACGGAACTTTGGAAATAAATCCCGAAATATGCTGCTGTCGGATCGACATGAGATTTTGATATGTTGTAGCCCCGGAAAAGAACTTTCCAACAAATCAAGTTTCAGACGAATCAGATGTAGGGATCTCGAGATATCGTCCGAATAGTGGATAAATGTCGAGGGATCTGTCTTAGGATCCGTCGATGGATGCACGAGATCCTAGATGATGGTGGATGGTGGTGGACCAGCGTTAATGGGGTGACACCAGTGAATAAGTGGTGGTGGAAGGTTTATGGATGATGGAAGGTTTAGGGCAAGTGATGGATAGATTAGAAGAATGGGGAGGAGTGGGCCATCCCTAAGGGACCACGGTGATTGGCCGGTCAAGGAAGGCTAGAAGCGGCGACGCCGAGGAACGAGAGAACGGGAGAGAAAAACACGAAGGAGATAAAGGCAAAACTCATTTCATTCAATAATTATTCCCTAGTTGCCATACACACCTTTAGAGGCTAACCAAACAATTCAAAAATGGCAATTATTAACCCTAAAACAGTAGATTTTCGCTGACCACGTTCGAACGCACATATTTCGCACTCTCTGGATGTGCAAACGCAATGCAGGCGTTCGCAGGCACATTGCAAACCTAATACAGGCGTTCACAAGTGCATTCGAACACACTCCACCCGCGTTCGAACATGACATACAAAAAACTTTTTTTTTAAGAATTAAACACTAAAATAAGAAACAAAGATAACCACAAAGTGTATCCATGCTCGAGACGACATCGGTGAAGTCCGAATCGTATCAACTCAATCCATCTAGCCCAATGTCCTCATGATTCGATCCGATTAGACCCAAATCGTATCATATTAGTGCTTAATCGGAAGAGTCAAATAATTGAGATTATCCTTTTTTAGATTTAGATGAATTATTAATTAATTTTTTAAACATTCAAAAGCAAGAAGGCTAAATGGGCTTGAACAGAGAGACAACCTCTTTTGATATGAAGGCACTAAGGCCCTACTAAGTGTTAACATACTATGCGGCTCAGCTTAATATTCAAGTTGTTTGCGCTGTCAAGCTGCTATTGCTCTAAGTTAAATGCTGTTGAGCTACTCTTCCAAGCTAAGAACTCATCGTTGAACCGAGCCGCCAAGCAAGCTACCAACAACCAAGCAACTTGTCCACACAAATCTATTTGAAGTTGAACTTGAACTTGTGACTTCTTTGATCATAAGTGGTATCATCTCATCTTCCTAAAGTTGGTAGTTGAATTGTAATTACTTTTCTTTTATCATTTAAAAGTTCGAAAGCTAGATATGGGTTGACAAACGGTCAACTAATCCTAGATACAAAGACATTTAGATTGTACGAAGTTTTAGCCAATATAGTAAGTTGTCTAGTGTAAGCTTCAAGTTGTGTATATGGCTAAATTATTGCGACTAACTAAACGCCACCAAGATCTGCTCCAAACCATCGTGCTGTCAAATTGCTCATCCAAGCCAATCGCACTGTCGACCCATCAACTAAGCCGAGCTGGTGAGCCAAGCCACCAGACCACCAAATAATTTTTCCACATGTTTAGGGCTGAAGTTGATTGCATGACTCCCTTGGTCATATGAAATGGTACCTACCAACTTTATTACATTGAATTATAATTACTCTTCTTTTTTTTACGTGAAGAGATATTAACAACTTAGATTAGGATACTCTGACTAGTCGAAGTCGTCGAAGTATCAAATTAGAGGACATTACAAAGGTCTTGGGGGAGCTCCTCAGTAGGCCCAGCCAAAAGGAGCAAGAAGCTACCTTACCCTGGTGAGTGGCCCAGCTTGCCACCTTGTTGCCTTCCTTATAGACATGGTTAACCCTGACCTTGTCCAAGCCTTTCATTATATTTTGACACTCACACACCATCCCCTTCATCTTCCACGGGCACTCCGGCTCTTTGCTTAGGCTCTAAACTAGGATCTTGGAGTCCATCTCCACCTCAACCTTTTGGTAGCCCAACGATAAGGCATACCTTAGACCAAGTTGTAAGGCCCACGCCTCAACTTTAAGAGCCGAGCCACCAGGAGTAAGTTCCCAGGTAATATCCATTAGCTCGCCCTCTTTAGACCAGAGCATTGCTCCGGCACTGCCCTAGTACCCCTCTGTAGACTAAGCACTATTTGTGTTAAGCTTCATCCAGCATGGCACCGGCTTGCACCACTTTACCTAAATTGAAGTTCATTGGGGGAGGTCCGTTCTTCATTTCTGCCATACTCGCCTACCATCTCAACAGCCCGACGCGCCACCATCTAAGGCTGCGTCAGCCACACCACCAAAGGCCACCACATTGTAATTACTTTCATGGTGGAATAAAATTCAAGGTAATAAATACTAGGAGTTATCCACTACAGTTATGGATGTTGAAATTTCTACGGACACCATATTTGGTGATAAGTACATTTCCATCCAATGTTGGTTGAGACTAAAATGAAATAATCCTCCAAAATATTTAACTCGTTGCAATCAAACCCCACATGATGTCAATTGTTTTGCAAAACATCTTTCTGTTCAAACCTAATTATATCGACTGCGCAACTACCTCAAACTCATGGCAAGAAAATTCCCAACGAAAACTCAAGAGACTGGACTATTTTACACTGTTTTCTTATAAAACACAACTTAGAATTTGAGCATTCAGGACGTCTTCTGTTACTGTGCAGAATCCCACAATACAATCATTCTCTTAGCGCCGATGTGATCACTATTATGGATAAGAAGGTATTAATTTGCATCCTAAATCACTCTTATATTGAAAGTTTGAAGTCGCCAATATTCTCGTCTACCGACTTTCTCCTTGAGAAATGATATTGTAAATATTTGAAAAAGAAAAATGACAAAAATACACAAAAGTTTAACAAGCTTAACAAATCGCAAATATATTTTACACTTTATATTTCAACTAACTGCTCATATGCCAGGCAGCCAATTACAAGTTAAGCAGTGCTTGCAATCCAAGGTGCAGAGAAACCTCCCCTACTGCAGTACACTGTTATATCTACTACATTTGACGTTAGAACTATAACCATCACTGTGAACCAAATCAGGGCATTCCAATTGGTGGGATAAGAGAGAGGAGATTGGCAAGGATATTGGTGCAGTGTTTGGCAGGCCAACTATAGAATAGACTCCACAAAGAAGAAACCCAAACTACCCATCATAACTCCCCACTTCCACCAACTAACCCCCTGATTGCTTCTCAAAAACACAAGCTAATATTAATATGTGGAGGGAGATAAGAAGAAGTGGAAGGTGAGCCAAATTTATCTCGCACACCTCAACCACACCTTTTCCCCCTCTCTACCCACCCCTCTCTCTCTCTCTCTCTCTCTCTCTCTTGTGTGTCCAATCTTCTCATGGATTTCTGGAATCTTTGGCCCCTTTAAAACACTTGTACAATGACATGCACCAACATTGGCATAGTTTTGACAAGTGAACAGGAGTGGGAGTCCAGCACACTGAGGGATATTGGTGTGTACGATCTTCAAAAAAGGGGGAAAGAGGACTAGTTAGGATTTCTTGGAGCTGACTGACCAACCATTGGTCCATGGTAGTGTTGCACCCACATAGGGAGAGGGGAGATGAAGTGGACCTGCACCGACCACTGATTTGATGAGTGGGATGGGGACTTAAACTAGATATTTGGTAGGACATTATGGGAGAGTTGTATACTTATCGCTTCTTTTAATGGAAGAATTAGTTATTGCTTGTAATGGAACATTAGCTATATGCCATCTAACATTTTTGTTTCTTTCTACTTTTATATATATATATATATTAATAATTGTGGAAGCTTAATAGTATTCTAGTTAAACCAATGTTGTTGAGATTTGAACCTAAGTACACTCATTCAATATAAGCATCTTAAAATATTGAAGCATTATTCCATTGGCTTCTTCTATCTATATACTGTGGATGAGTTAAATGTATTTATCTAGCTTCTACAGTTTGGATGAAATTTGTTTATATTTGCTATTATTATTTTTTTAAACTAAATTATAATTTTTCTTTTTGTCCAAACTTTTATATTTATATGTCATCTAACCTTTTTGTTTCTTGTTTTCTTTTTAAAGAACTGGGATTTTATAGTTTCCTAGTAAAATTGGTGTTGTTGGGATTTAAACATAAGTACACTCATTCAACATGAGCATTTTAACTATTTAAACACTATCTCATTAGCTTCTTCTATCTATATATTATGAATGAGTTAAATGTATTTACCTTGCTCTTTTAGTTTGGATGGAAATTATTTTATATTTTTTTTATCATTATTTCTCTCTGGTTTCTTTTGACTAACTTGTGATTATTAGAATTTTCTTTTATTTTTTCTGGAAAAAATTATTATTAACAAAAAGTGGCTAGAAGGTGGTAGAGCAACATTACTACTTCATGCAATGATGGGAAATACCAAAAGTATCCCTCGTCAAAATAGCAACAGAATCAGAGCTTGTGCTACATTTAACTCATTCATAATATATAGGTAGTTTATTTCTGTGAAAATATAATTTGAGCTACTTGACTCTAATTGGGCAACCAATGATTGCCTAGTTAGCCTCCATATATATGTTACAAGTGGAATTGCTCAATTCTGATACAGAGCTTTTACTTGCTAAGCCTCCCTTTGGTTCTATGCTACTGTAATTAAACAACAAATTATTCATACTCTATATTAAAAATATTATTTAAATTATTCCATGCATAAGTCCAATTACAATTCACTCTATTTTAATAATTTTTTACAAATCATATCTTATGTTTTATCTATTTTGTGATTCACACTTCTGTCTTTGGATCTTGTAACTCAACCCCTCATTTTATAATTTTTATTTGACATCCTGGCATTATTTTAACTAACATTAGCTAAATTATTAAAATATTCTCACCTCTCTATCATCTTTCTTTATCTTCCCCCAATCACTCCTCCCATTGTCACCGTCGCTGCTACCTTCTCTCCTCCTTTTCTACTAATTCCATGAGAAAGATGGGAGATAATGAGAGGATGAAGAAAATAAGGATAATTTAGGTATTTTATAAATTATTTAGTATATTATAATAGAATACTTCTTTGCTAATACCATTCACATTAATCTAAAGTGTTAAATAAAATTATAGAAAAAAAATATCCTCAAAAATAGAATGTGAATCATATAATAGATTAAATATAAGGTGTGATTTATAAAATTTCCTATTTTAATTAAAGTTATTCTAAAAATCATATATTCTTTCTCCCAGCACTCATCTATCTCATTCTATGAAACAAAATTTCTTATTGGACTTTTTCACCTATCTCATTTTTCAATCAACTATACATATCTACAAATATAAAAAATATTTGAGTTAATTTTCACTCTTATTTATACTTCTATCTTAACTTTATATCACATCAAAAATAGTTATTATACGGTCGCTCTAATTTATAACTAAATAAATCATATTATTCTATTCTAAATTAAAAGTATAATTTTAACAATAAAGAAATTAGTTCAAAACCAGATGGCCCCAGGAGAACCCAAATTGCCATTTTAATTCCCAGCGTTCAATCTTCATCGCCGCAACCAGTACTTCAAGTTCTCATCCATCATTTTTACGAGTTTCAGTTCTAAATTTCAATATTATGCTTAAGAAATTTCTAACTCACCTATATATGATAACTAAAATGATAGCATTAATTAAACACATCACGCAGCATCTTAATATATAAAAGATAAACATATACACACACAGACAACAACAAAGTGGTATTAAATTAATTAAGGAGATTAAAGAAGCATTAATAACCATAAACTGGATAGGATCAGGCCAAGGCCATTGTCATCCCATAGTTTTCAAGGCTCACCTTTTGTTTTGTACCTCCTGATGTCAGATACTACTAGCTTATGGCTTTTGATTTGGTTCAGCAATATCATGTGCTGTGATAGAGACGGCATTTGGGAGGCAAAAAGAAAAGAAGAGAAAAAAAAATGCCCACAGTCCACTTACTCATTACCTTTGCTTCTTACCAACTTCCTCATCTAGAAGACCCAAATGAACCTCCACCAGCCTCTCTCTCTCTCTCTCTCTCTCTCTCTCTCTCTCTCTCTCTCTCTAAGTTAATACTCTTATATATATTTGCACATTGAGCCGCCCCACGAAAGCAGTACCGTTGAGAAAAAAGTAACCCAAGTCCCAGAGAAGAAGCCATGGGGAGGTCTCCATGCTGCGAGAAAGCTCACACGAACAAGGGAGCCTGGACGAAGGAAGAAGACGACCGCCTGGTTGCGTACATCAAGACGCACGGCGAGGGTTGCTGGCGATCGCTCCCCAAGGCGGCGGGCCTCCTCCGCTGCGGCAAGAGCTGCCGCCTCCGTTGGATCAACTATCTACGGCCCGACGTCAAGCGCGGTAACTTCACCGATGAGGAGGACGAGCTTATCATCAAGCTCCATAGCCTTCTAGGCAACAAGTAATACGTACCCCCTTCTTCTTCTTCTTCTTCTTCTTTTTAAAACAAACGAAGAAAAAAATACAGCTCGTTCTAATATTATCAATGACTAAAATCGTTACTATGAAAACTAGATGGTCTTTGATAGCGGGGAGGCTGCCTGGGAGGACGGATAACGAGATAAAGAACTACTGGAACACGCACATCAGAAGGAAGCTCTTGAATCGCGGAATCGACCCAGCAACGCACCGCCCGCTCTACGCGCCGGTCTCGGATTTTACCATCACTTTCACGACGGAGCAGGCGAAGGGCGGCGGCGGGGTTATTCGACACGTAGAGGAGAGCACTAGTGATGAACAAGAGACGATGATGACGATGATGTCGCCATGGAAGAAGAAGTATAGGTGCCCGGACCTAAACCTAGAATTATGCATGAGCCCTCCGTTTGAGAAGCAACCTGTGGAAGCTACTACGAAGAGGGAGAGGAGGCTTTGTTTCAGTTGCAGCTTGGGGTTGCAGAAGAGCAAAGAGTGCAAATGCAATGGCTTTCTTGGGCTTAGTACTGGATTTCTGGACTATAGAGCCCTTGAGATGAAGTGAGATATATTAATTCTTAGTGTATTAGTCTTTGGAGATTGAGGACTATACATTGATTCATGCTAACTACTCCTTATTGGTTCTGTGTCTATTGCTTCTTTCTAGAACCATTGGGATATATATTGGTTCTCAAGATACTAATGATTCAAGGGAAAGAAAAATTCGCTCGCTATAAGTAGGATGGATTACTTTAGGAAGGTATTAGTTGATTCATTTGTGCATAAATTAGAGGTTATATTGTAATCTTTGTATAAATCAGGGGAGATGATGAGACCAATAAAAGCTACTGGAATTATTATTTGTGTTTCTTTTATTTTTATCTGCGAGAATAAGTAGCTTGCTTGCGAGATAAGACGTAGATTTGGTAAGTTGGATAAGTATCTTTCTTCGTTACGAAAGGGAAGAATTTTAAATCAATTATAAATTAAATATAGAGAAGAAGATGATATTTGTCAATCTACTCCACGCACCCAGTATTGTGTAATTGAGAAAGAGAACAACACACACACATATATATATATATATCGTGAATTTTATATTTTTTAAATCTCTATTTAAAAAAAATAAGTGATTATATGGCATTTTATTAGCTATTGATTTATCTCTCTGGGCATACTGACCATCATAATCAATATATAACACATCATCACTTTTTATAAAATATTTATAAAATATTAAAAAATATATGTGAGTGAAACAGACCGGGTACGGATGGTCGTATTTAATCTATATGGATGGTTTGCATATGCTCTTTTTCATTTTATTTTGCAGATAGTCCCATTTTGATTCCCATCTATGCAAAAGAAGCATAGAAAATTAAGAAGCTTTCTCAAACTAGACTTTCTAATAACTATTATATATATATATATATATTATATATATATCGAGTGATATCAAACAGACAGATAGATGTCATGCTTTGCAGTCGTGGAAGTCCACCAACCTCTTTTTGGTACTTTATTAGGTAATATTAATGTTGTCAAAGGATGTATAAACTCATTGGGCACATGGATTCTAATTATTAATTGGGAAACATCTGATTCAATTAGTAGAAAGATAGAGATTGTTTTGATTTGTCTAATGATTTGATTTTCTAACAAGAGATCTGGTACCAAGCTGTTTCATCTGGGGTTGTTGATAAGAATAGTATTCCAATTTCTTTTTCTAATCACTAAACTAATGGAAAGACAAATTGCTTAGATTATCAGATGCATTATTGAAGCATGGCTCTTATCTATCTATAGGAATCCTTTTTTATTCTATAAATGTGCACTGGCCTTAGCTCTTAAATTATGACAATTTGTCCTGTTAACTATCAAAATCATGATAGGATATATATATATATGATAATTACATCCCGGATTCTCGAGTTGTGCATTATCATAAAGATCTCTAATTTGATTTTCATTCACATCTATCCCCTCATTTTAATAAAATTTCCTAAATATATTTTCCTTTAGTTATTCATTTGATTTATTTTATTAAAAATATAACATAATTAATTTTAGGCGTTTAAATTTTAATTTAGAAATAAATAAATAGGCTTACAATGAAATTAATTTAGGTGCTTAAATGTAATTGACCCTGTATTCGTTTTTAGGATTCATAAATAGTTAGCGTCGTAAAATTTTAAATATCATAATTGCTATTGCGTTCTTTAGAATATCAGAATATTTCTAACAAATTATTATTAAAATAAATAAACACATGTAAATTACTATAATACCCACTTTTTAAAGTTTACGGTGCAAATATTTATCAACAATTTTTATCTCACATAAAACAAAATATATTTTATTGTATTATGGTATTAACTATAATGGTGTATAGCTTTTAAACTATTTATAATAATTTGTTTAAGAATAAAATCATCTTTTCTGAATCTAAGTTGTGTTTTAATCCTGATTAATTAGATTTAACTAATGAAATGATATTTTTGAAAGTGCACAATAATTTCAATAGTAATTAGATATTTTGAAACTTTTTAATGGCAATTATGTAAAATTCTCTTCTTCTTTTTTTATTGGTTCCTTGAATAGACATAGTTTCTCTCACATCTAATATATATATATATATATATTGATTGTGTGTGTGTGTGAATTAAGTAGGTGAAGCTTTTGATGTCAAGAAAGGAAAGATCAAGGCAAGTGTGTAGTCCCTCTCAACCAACCTCATGCCCTTTCTGTCGTTCATCTCATCTCTGGCCACTTTCAGTAAACTTCAAGTATAAGGTACTCCATGGATGTTGAATTCTAATTAAGTGCGCACATTGGAATATAAAAAAATAATAATAATAACAAGAATTGGTAGTTCCAGCTTCATCTAGCTAAGTGTGATGAATATTTCAATCCCTAATCAGCAAGACATGCATGTAACCTAAGCCTCTCCCCAATTGGACACTTTCTTTTCATCAACCATTATATAGATTTAAGTATGGTTTCCTTCTCTCAAATTAAATGTCAATTGTTGTCACTTTCTTATCCGCCATCTCCTAAACCAGTGATAAAGGTTGGAAAAAAACTGGGGGACTAATTTATGGTTTTGGTAGCACATTGGTTTAGATTGTCGATTGGACAAACTGCTTTATTTTTATGTTGATAAACTGATTAATATGGAATGTTATATTTCGAAACTATCGAATGAACAAATTCGAGAACAATCAGACAATGACAAAATTAGCAAAGATTGATGTTCCTTATAGTTCTTAGTACGATTCAACATCGAATCAACAATTCCTTGATGTTGGCTATGTGATTGAATCTTCACCTTGTAAAAAAAGGATTTATATTGGTGCAATCTAATCCATTATCATGAATCAATCCTGAACTTGCCCTATACTTGAGAATTTTTTATTTTTTTTCTTATAATAAGAGAATACTCGATTTTCAGAATTGATGTTCGAAAAGTGTGATTATTCTCTTTGTTAGGTTGCTACTGCTGTTGATCAAGAAAGTTTTAGGTTACAGCATTTTAAAAAAAATTTGTGCTTTACCCACACTAATTAATAAATAGAAAGTGAGTGTTTAATTATAAAATATATTTAAAGTAGACCTAATTAATAAATAAGTATTCTTTATGTATGAATCAAACACAACCTTAGTAATTTATTTTTCTCTTTTAGATTTATGTAAAGATGGTAGGATATCTTTCTATTACACAATTAGAAAGGAAGTAAATATTTAGGGTAAATAATAAATTGCTCCCTATGTTTATTCCTAAAATCAAACTATTTCTTAAATTTTCATTCGAATAATGTCAAACTAATGTCTTTTTCATCCGAACTTAGAAAAATATACTAAAATTTTGTAATGATTCTGATCTGGAACGATCCGTCCGTAGGATGATCCTGAGATTTTGAAAGATAGTAATCTTGGAAATTCTGGATCTAATAACTTTAGAATCAAGTCAATCAGAGATTTGAATGAAAAGTTATAGTTAAAATAATACAGCAAGATTAAAGTAGGGCAAAATAGTAATTAACCGATGTTGTGGCAGTCGTTGGAGGGTGGTGGAGGGCCAAGGGTGGTAGTGGATGGCTATAAGATAGGGTGGCTGCTAGTAAAAGGAGGAGGCTAGAGTTTGGAATATCGGAATGCTTCTACAGCTATGATTTACTCATAGAAAGATAAAGATAATCTAATAACTAAGATAAAAAAATAAAAATGATAAAAAATATTTGACTAAACTCAGATTCATTCTATCCTCTTATCAAACACATGTCCACTCTTATTTATAGGAGTAAAAATCTCTAGCGGATCGAATCCACATGCGAATTATCCGATTTATTTTAAATTCAAAATAATAAGATAAAGCTAAGTAATTAACTTAACTTGACTTAACCCATATAGTTAGATCGTAACAATGTACCCGCTTTCGACACCTTGTCCTCAAGGTGACTAGACTTTCATGTCCTTGTACTCATACAACTTGTCGTGCCAATCAATTGATTCAGGTTCGTCTTCCTCGAGTCTGTCTAGGAACATGACGTGGGCTGGTTGACACTTATATTTATAATCGGAGGTAAATTGATCATCATAGTAAAAATACAAGCCTTTTCTTCGGCGCTCTAAGTCTTTGGGTACAAATCGGCATCAGATCATCTAAGTCTTTAGTGGGCCATGGGCTTGGGCCGTCTTTCACGACAACTGCGGCGGCCACCATTGGCCGATAGTTAGCCCAAGGAAGCCAACCATGGCCACTAGTGGTCGTAGGAGCATCAAACCCACGGCCACCAGTCATAGGTTTGCTGTAGCGATAACCATTGTCATCGACGGTCTTCCAACGGTTATTGGTGTGAACAGAAGCCACATCCCGGGTGTGGTTGGTTAACGAGTGGATGTGGCAGTTGGGGCTGGTGGGGGCTGGATCTCTACTGGTGGGCAGCTAGAGTTTTCGGCCCTAGCTTCCACTGCATGAGAGGAAGGTGATCGCGACCCTTGCACTAGTGACATCTCCGACACAACAGCAACGGCAGTGGGCGCTGCGATGGTGGAGGAGCCGTCATCATGGTCGGAGGAGTCGTGGTTGCCGTAGTTAAATTATTCTTATTAGAAAGCTAGAATGAAAGCCTTCTTAAAATTAAGTGACAAAATTTGATTTAAACCTAGAAATTACTTTTGTAATTCACCTAGTCAAAAGTACAAATGATCCTCCACGCTTACAAAATAATTTTAGAGGCTAAAAAGAGGTGCATATTTGTATGTCCTTGGTTAGGATGGGCTAGGTTGGTTGATGGATGCTGAAGATATTTATGGCAATGGATGGAGGGATAGTGGTGATGATGGTGGAATTGAGAATGAGAGGAGAATATGAGGGAGGAGAAGCCGACCCTACGGGTCTAGGGAGGTATAACAGTCGAGGAGGGAGGGATGACAAGGACCTCAGAGAGGATGTCGACCTACATCGAGAGAACATGAGAGAGAAGATCAAGAGAGTAGAGAAGGAGAATAGAGGTAGAAGAAGGTGGAAAGAGCAATAATTTTTAATAATCTCAAAGTGCCTACCTTCTACAAATTTAGAGGCTAACAAAAAATTTTAAAACATTCAAATTAACACTAGCATGAGATAGCCTCAGCATTGGGTATTCGAATGACCCTAAGAGGTGTTTGAATGCTTTGTCAGAACTCCAATTCTGCATTCTTAGATTTATGCATTGTGTTCAAGTAGGCGCATTCAAATGAATGTTCATAGTGTTTAAACGCACCAGCCCAACAGCACTTATTTCACAAGAAAAGTCTAGGCATTCAAATGGTTTTTTTGAGTATTCGAATGCCTAAGCCTGAGGCTACTAGTACTCAAATAAAAAGTCCCTACAGTGATTAGGTTTGACCTAGGAACTCAGTTTAAGCTTCTAATTAAAAGTTAGTAGTTCTCCAATAAGTAATGAGGAGAGCTATATACACATTCCGAGTGCTAGTCTATATCGGATACCAATCATTAAGTACCAGAGGAGCTAAACTGAGTTATCTACTATGACTTCTATCATCGGCCACCACTAACTTTGAAGTGCGATTTACAAGATTTACAATGAAATACTACAAGAAAGACTTAGTGGTAATTCAATTTCTTTTCTCTTGTTGTCACATATTGACAAGGATATAAAATAAATATGAAATGTCAATTTAAAAGGGTGAAAAACATGCAAAATAATACTCATTTAGTGTCAAACTTTGAATCATAGGAAAATGAATCACCATAAAGTTCCAAAAATCAAATGTACAAGGCAATCAAAGGAAAATTCGTGAATCAAAAATCTATATCTATGAAAATGATGTTTTTTCTCATAGTTTCCCATCAAACCCTAAAGACAATAAGTCAAAAGAATCATGAAATTCAAATATGTCAAGTCTGATTTTCAAACTTTCTAATTTTGTCAATTCCATACTTTCCAACTTAATAAAAAAATACTTTAATGTCAAATAAAAATATATTCAACTCCAACCAGAGATGTCAAAATATTTGGAGATCAAATGCTTTCCTATTATGCATGACATTAAGTACTAAATCCAAAAAAGATAATATCATGTGCTAATGTGTAAACATAAGACAATATATAATTAAGTTAGAAGTCAAACCAACCTACAACTTATGCATTGAAGATAAGTTAGACATACAATGGTGGCTTTCACATTTATAAGGTGCTTGAATCTTTTCAAAACATGCTTCATGCAAATAATTTTCACAACAGTTTTAATCTTTATTTTTTTAGTAAGTTTTGTGAAGCAATAATGGCTCGAGATTTTCTTGAATGCTCGTATCAAGGTAGTTTCCACTATTATTGTTAAAGATAACTATTTCCAATGTAGTTTTAAAAAATCTCTTACCTATAATTAGAATAAGACTAATGGTCAATCTAGTATGATCAAATATGGACATTAGGCAACCTTAAGCATCAATAATAACTTGGGTGAATTTTAAACTAAACATATATCCACTCTAGGCTATATGTTTTCTATCCGACATATAATATCAAACATAACAATCTCTCCTCATGAGAATAATATAAAACTTATTTAAGACAAGTACAATTATCAAATAGGTAATATGACTCAAAAAGTAAGTTTCTATCAAAATCTTTTTGTTATTTTTAATTTTTCAGAATATTTTATATATTTTGAAAATACTAAATCAAGGAAGGAAACCTACCAAAAGGAAATTATCCGAAAAAAAATCTACATCTTCATATGGCAATAAATTCCATCAAAAACAACAATAAAAATCAGTCCAAATCCAATGAAATCCATGAAGTCCAATAAGGCCAAAAATATATGATGATAGAATCCAACAAAAAATTCACAAATAAATCAATGAAATCGGATGCAGTTAAGTGTATCAATGAAAATTAATAATAGTGTCAAAAAGTAGAGTATGAGAAATGTGAAAAAAAAAAACATAGCTAGAGAGAAGGATTTTGCAAAAAAAACTTTCATAGACAAAATAATGTAAGAATTTATCATTCAAATGTATCACCCGAAAGAGATTTCTTCCCCAATGATAAAGAGTACTATTCTTTTGTGTATGATTATTTTTTATTTTCTCGAATCCTCTATTTTTATTTCCATTACTATACTATTCTCTCTCTTCTTTCTTCACATCAACTAATCCCCCATTTTTTTGCTCTTGAATTAATTTTGTCTCTCATTCTCTCCCTCTCTCGCTCTCTCCCCTCAATTTTCTCTTATCCACCCATCTCTATCCATTTTTTTTCTTTTTCATCATTTCTAAACGTCTTCGCTCTTCTTCTCACCGACTTTCTAATCTAACTCGAGCTCGCCCTTCCTTTTTGGCTTCAATATAATTATATGATCCTATGTAGAGATGATTAAAGATGAGCATGATTTATCATTTATTTGTTAAGTTAATCTCAAGTATGAGTATGCAAATGATATAAAAATAATTGAAAATGGATATGTTATTCATATTTCATTTGTCAAGTTAATCTCTAGCATTAGTATGTATATGATGGACATATAGTTGAAAAATGAATGACATCATATTTTCTTTTAACTTCTCTATTATTTAAATTCCTAAGTTATATGATCTGTTATAGTACTAAATAAATATATATGATCTATTATTTAGAAGAAAATCATAAAATCACATTGGTGAGGTAGTTAGTCTAAACTTATGTTGAACATACTCTTAGTGTATTACAGAGTACGTTTGCAACTGATGGGAGAGTAGTTGGTTATAACAAGTGACTATATATAGATTATTCATTCATATATTTGTGTAAGTTATAAATTTGATAGTATGTTGTGGCCTATGTGGATCATATCAAATCTAATAATTATTTAGTATTGCTCTAATGTATTCATGAATATGTATCTATAGTGGGAATATTTATTTGGATGAGTATAGGTTTATTAAAGAGTTAATATCATCCCTAACTGTCACGTGCATCATGCGCATCGTATGGGCACTTGGGTTGCACATGTCCGAGTGGAGGGTATTATCATATCTCTAAATTTACTAATTACTATAACATATAACAGTTACTTTTTAATTATATAGAAAAATTTATACCAAAAACATAGTTTCTTTTTTGTTACTTAAGCCCATTTTTATTTTTTTCCTTGCAAGTCAGGCTTTTTTCCTATTTCTTTTTCCTTTCAAATTTGCCCTTCTGTTATTTAGCATCTCATTAAATATTAATGGGACACTATAAAACAGAGAAATGACTCGTACTCTTCTTCTTCTTCTTCTTTCATCTCTCACTCCTTTGATCTCTTAATCTTTCTTCTTTCATCTGGTAATTCCAATGGTGGATAACATAGGAATTGAAACGGTGGATGAAGTAGGAATTGATGTTTTGCTTGGGAAGCTTCCATTTATTTATGGATGTTCATACATCTATGTTATAGTTAGTGTACTTAATTTGAATTGCTTGATTTACCCTAAATAGAATTTAATATGTGTTGCAAATAAGTTGTGATAGAACACTTTCATTTATTTAACATAATTTCTTAAGTGTACATGAGATTCTTTATCAATTGAAAGAGCTAAAAGAATGAAATGCTATAATCAATCTTTCGAAAATAGAAAGCTTTTGTGCTATGAGTAGCTAAAATAAGGAATAAACATTTATTTACCGGCATGATTTTGTATTACGTACATAGTTAATTTATAAAGTTTGTAGTTAACTTATAAATTTCGTAGTTAATTTATAAATTTTGCATATAATTTATAAATTTCACGGTTATATTTAATAAACTTCTGTCTTTATTCACTGAGAATTATTTATACAAACATCTTATACAAGAAAAATAAGGTGGTGGAGAATTGAGATATAGAAGAATAAGCATAAGAGTAGATTAGTAAAAAATTTATAAATTAACTACGAATTTTGTAAATAAACTACACATTACAATAATAAAAATAAGTAAGATAAGGAGAAGTAAGAGAGATACTACCATATTTAAACTTTTGAAGATATTTCATAATCACTAATACTTTCTAATGTACATGAGCATTTTCATTTATCTAACACAATATCTTCACTATACATGAGATTTTTTTCCTTAATTAAAAGAGCTTAAAGAATCAATTGTTATAATCATTTTATGAAAAATAGAGTTAATTAGTACTATGAGTAGCTTAAAGAAATGAACAAATATTTATTTATTATATGATTTCATATTAGGTACATAGTTAATTTATGAATTTTACATAGTTAATTTATGAATTTTATAGTTAATTTATAAATTTTATAGTTAATTTGTGAGTATGGTAGTTTTATAAATTTCACAGTTATATTTACTAAAGCTTTTTGTTGACTTTTTATACAACTTTTTCACTTCTTCCATTAAAAAGAATGAAAAAAAAAATTCCAAAGTTTCACAACTAGCATGATTTTTAAGTTATCCAATTTAATGTTAAATAAATGTTGAATATATAAGTGGAACATTTAGATACTATTTCAATATATATGTTATTTATTCAATATATTTGTCATATTTTTGTTATTTGAAATCTTATCAGTGTTATTTTAGATGTGTTAGGAACTTTAGTTAATTATCAATAATCTTTTCTCTAACAATAATTTTTAAATTCGACCTTTAGTTTAGTTATATTTATTAAAAAAAATAATGATTATACTTTAATATGTACCACAAGGAGGTAAATTGATACAAATAATATTATAGGAGATAAGTAAATTTAGACCTAATAATATGGGGGGTTAAAATATAATATATCCTAAAGATATTATTTCACTGTCAACTAAACCTATTGTGAGCACGCCATGGATAAAAGTTAAGGATGGCTATCAAATCTCACTCATGTATATATAGTGGTGGGCGCTCCATGCTTTCTCTCCCTTTCAAAGTACAAAAAGTTTTTGCCAAGCGTTCTCTTTATACCTACTATCTTTTCACTGCTTAACAGGAAGATTCCAATCAATACAGCATAAATCATTCAATCTGGTCCCATTCTTCCCACTATGGCAACCTCAATCTGAGGATTTCATTATTATTATTATTATTATTATTATTATTATTATTATTATTATTATTATTATTATTATTATTATTATTATTATTATTATTATTATTATTATTATTATTATTATTATTATTATTATTATTATTATTATTATTATTATTATTATTATTATTATTATTATTATTATTATTATTATTATTATTATTATTATTATTATTATTATTATTATTATTATTATTATTATTATTATTATTATTATTATTATTATTATTATTATTATTATTATTATTATTATTATTATTATTATTATTATTATTATTATTATTATTATTATTATTATTATTATTATTATTATTATTATTATTATTATTATTATTATTATTATTATTATTATTATTATTATTATTATTATTATTATTATTATTATTATTATTATTATTATTATTATTATTATTATTATTATTATTATTATTATTATTATTATTATTATTATTATTATTATTATTATTATTATTATTATTATTATTATTATTATTATTATTATTATTATTATTATTATTATTATTATTATTATTATTATTATTATTATTATTATTATTATTATTATTATTATTATTATTATTATTATTATTATTATTATTATTATTATTATTATTATTATTATTATTATTATTATTATTATTATTATTATTATTATTATTATTATTATTATTATTATTATTATTATTATTATTATTATTATTATTATTATTATTATTATTATTATTATTATTATTATTATTATTATTATTATTATTATTATTATTATTATTATTATTATTATTATTATTATTATTATTATTATTATTATTATTATTATTATTATTATTATTATTATTGTATTTGATAGAACTTTTTACGTCTAACACTTTTATTTGATGAACTAATAATGATCATGTACCTAGTTGTTTGGATTCGTCAGTAGGCTATCACCTTAAAGTTAGCTACTCTGAGTGGTCTTTGGGGTCTTGACTATTTAGATGATACTACTTAAAGATACATGCATGTGGTGCAGTATCAAATATCACGTTTAATACATCATATCGATCGTGGCTATATACCATACACACCGGAGGAAATATTTAAAGTTATAAATAAGCTAACAATAAACGTTAGGGGTGAAAACGGATCGGATACGAATCGGATAGTGCTCAACCCATATCTAGATTCGTATTTTTAGTTCAGATATAGATTCAGATACGGATATTAGACGGATAGCAAAATTTAAACCATATCCTAACTAAACGGATACAGATAATTTTCGGATAAAGAATCGAATCTTACGGATATTAATTAAAATTAAAATAATTATAATATTTTATTTAAATATAATTAACACAAAATTATTAAGAGTTTTACAACAAAAATTTTTTTGTATGTCAAATATATAAAATTAGAGAAATTAATCTCTATAAATAATATATAATGTATTATTAGTAATAATATTAATACTTACTATTTAAATAAGCAAACTAAAAATTGTAAATCATTTAAAAAAATATGCGGATAAACGGATATCCGATATCCGTATCCGAATCCGAAAAATTTATCCGACCCGTATCCGAATCCGTATCCGAATTTTTTTCAAAAATTCTATCCGTATCCAAATCCGAATCCGAGTCAGATAGAAATTTTGTATCCGAATCCGATCCGAGTCGGGTCGGATAGCGGGTCGGGTCGGAATTAATCGGACCCGTTTTCACCCCTAATGTAGTTACATTACAATATCACAAGGTAATAATGCCATCACAGTACAAACATTATTTTTAGAATATAGAAAAGGATTCACTTTAATGAAGTGTATTCACGAAGTTGCAAGTGCTGCTCCAATGTCCAATCCTCTTACGCCTCAGGACTTCCTTGTATAATGAATGCAATCGCACCATAAGTCGCAACCTTTTTGGACCTAAAAAATTAAATTAAATTACATGCTAATACTAAAAAATTTCGAGTCAATTTTTCTATCTATGTTTGGCACGTTACTCTAATACAAAATTTGTCCGAACCCCTTAACCAAAAGACACTAATTTATAGGCCCCTGAACAACTAAAATAATAAAATATTAAGGGAAATAAATTTAAAATAAAATAAAAACCTTTAGAATAATCTAGTGTAAAATACTAATGTGATTGAAAATACTAAAAGTAATTTTTAAACTTTAGTAAGTTAATAGTTCTCTAGGAGGTAAGACTACTCACTGCATGATTAAAAGACACAAATCAAGTAACCTCATGTTCATTAACTGAGTGTCAACTCATCACTAGTGGGGTTAACAGGATCCCAAATAAGAGGATTCGGGATCTAAAAATATTTAAGTAGTATGACGTTAGTTGTTTATTCAATTAGAATCCATTTGTGTAATATATGATAATTTATACAATTTTATTACATAACTAATATATATATATATATATAATTATGAAAACATTAATATGTTGTTAATATAGATTATATTTTTTTTAAGGACTCTAGTTTCCTACTCGTATATTAGGCATATAATAATTAATCTCTTTTAACTTAAAACATAAAAGACCAAATATATAATAATATAATTAAAAATATAGTACATACAATATCTAAGTATAATTCAATTATTTTATGATTACTACACTTAATTAATCACTAATTATACATAATAATTATTATATGATCATATAAAATAATTATCATAGCTTAGTATCTTATTTTATACAAAGATAGTATATAATAATGCAATGTTAAAATAGTTATATATAATATAAACATGAATATAAGATTATTATCAATATAACTATATATATTGAGTTTATAACTATGTATAAGTTAAAGATATATTTATAGTTATAATAATTAATTATTATACTAACTAATAATCATATTAGAGAGTATAAATTATCAAAATAGTTACAGGGTATATAAACTAATTTATCTTATCTTTAGAAAATAACTACATAACTAGAAGAAGAGAAAATGAGCTCTGCTATAGTGCTAGGCTTGGCCCAGCACTATTGCAGTAGAGGAAGTCAGAAAGTGAGGAAGAAGAAGAAAGAAAAAAAGA
Source organism: Typha angustifolia (assembly GCF_048772165.1). NCBI lineage: Eukaryota > Viridiplantae > Streptophyta > Magnoliopsida > Poales > Typhaceae > Typha > Typha angustifolia. The sequence goes on from NC_133245.1 coordinate 9,992,626, forward strand.
AGGAAAGGAGGAGGAGGAGGAGGAGGAGGAGGGGGGAAGGAGTTGGGTAACCGGGCCAGTAGGGAGGGGACTTGATCATTGCTGGCAGTTGACCTCTCATCGGCGGCTTGGTTCCAGCAAACCAGAGACAGACAGACAGATAGACATACTAAGAGAGAGAAGAGAGAGAAGGAAGCTCACTGGTGGTGATGACGACGATAGGCCAGTGTCGGCAAGGGGGAGAGAAAGAGAGAAAGTGTGTGAGAGAGGGAGACCAGAAGAGAGGGAGAATAAGTAGAGAGAGGTGGTGGGAGAGCTAGTGAGGGTTGTGGTAGTGAAGGGGCCTCCTGCAACCAGCTGGCCCGGCCTTGCTAGGCGGGCCGACAACTGGGGACGCGTGGCATCCTCAACGCACGCCCTCTACATGGCATGTGGCCAGCCACGTTGTGCCATGCACACAATTTCAATGACATCCAATGCGAAATCGACTCAAGGAGAAAGAATGGTGTCTAGTCTTTCCAATGCCTCCTTCCGTGTCGCCAACGCACGCTTGCCAGACGAGCAGACAGAAGAGCGAAGCACTACTACTGATTTTTAGAAGGCATATGTGTACCGGGCGGGCCTCTTGTGGATTCCTCCAACTCAATGAATGAAGGGGCTCTTGCTTAAATCATTACTCTTCATTCTCCCGTGCTCTAGCAATTGCGCTCCCTAGACCACTACGCTTGGCGAAGTCAATCTGAGACTTTGCTGGATCAACTAACACGTCTATTTAAGCTAGGTTATAACAAGGTTCGCCCCCTTGAGTGCAAGTAGGTACAAGTCAAGCCCAAACTCATGACCTTGGGTTTGGACCTTAACCTCACACTTCCCGTCCAACCAAAGGACTGTTCCATCTCCTATCACCACATCAAACCCAATAGTCAAGCTCATGGTTAACCTAAGCAGTCTCACTAATTTTAACTCTATGTAATTGTGTGTGCTGCCCGAATCTAGTAGGATCATGACTCGCGCGTTCTTCACCATGCCCTTAACCCATATGGTGCGAGGGGCCCGTGAGCCCAAGTAAGCATGCAAGCTTAACTCGACTTTTGTGAACCTCGTCCACCTCTAGGTCCGTAACTCGCTCCACATCACCTCCTCCTCCATTCCGTGCCTCCTCGTCCACATCTAGGATCACAATGGCTAAGAGCTGCCTTTTGCACTTGTGGCCAAGCATAAATCTCTTTTTATAGTAGAAATGATACACTTAGTTAGAGTCTTTTCTTATTACATTAGTTATTTATTTTCATTAAAATAAATTTTCTGTAGGTTGCGTTCGAACGCAGTTGGGGGCACGTTTGAACGCCTTTGCGAATGCCTGCATTAGATTCGCAAAAATAGAGAACGTGAAATGCGCATTCGAACACGGTCCAGTGCATTCGAACACCGCGTTCGAACGTTTGCATCAAATTCGCATCGACAAATAACGCTTTTTGTGTGTTCAAGCGCGTTCGAACACGATCGGCATGAGTCTACTAGAATTAGAGTTAATAATTATATTTTGGCTTATTGGCTAGCCTCTATAAAGGTATGGATGATAGCCAAAATCATTATGCCTCTCTATCTTCTCTCTAGTCTCTCTATTCTAATCTTCCTCCTCCCTCTTCACCAACCTTAGCAAGGTCTCTCCTAACTTTTAATCTCCTTCATTTGTCGAGTTCTCCCTCTTCCTTGGGATCTCAACCACTTCTTTCCCTTTGTCTTTATCTCTTAAACAACATCAACCATCCACCCTCATCTCCATTATCATCCATAACCCTAATATGCACTCCACCCGTCACCATCACCATCATCCGCACTATATCGTGTTTTTGTCCTAGTTGCAGTTTGAATCTATGAAGGGCTAAATACGAAAAACGTAGATCAGAAAGTTACGGATCGATCCCACTTGGTTTCATAATTTTCTGACTACAGGAGAATATTTGGTGAATATTTTTCCTCAATTGCACAGACTGCTTCTTGCAATAAATTCAGATCTTGAAGAAATCGTTCTGTAATCTATCAAGAAACAAAGGCTCTTGGTCCTCCAGTCGGCCACCTCTTCGATGGTGAGTCTCCTCCGGTTACTGCATTGCAAACCCTCCCCCTTGATTAGGGGTGCCCAACATGGACGACATTGCAAAGATGATGGCTTAGCAATGGGTCCATTCCTAAGCCTCGGCTAGTGGACCCCCTTGCTAGGGCTTCCATGTGGGTCACTCTCTCTTACGAAGCCAAGGACAAGCTCTATGATAGACACCCCTTTGTTTGGTGATTCAAAGGTGTCTTCCTACTCCAACGATCTATATGAGTCCAATGATCTTTGAGGCGAAAGCTAGGTCTACCGTGAATCTTTAAGGCTTGAGGTTCAATGATACGACCGACAAATGGATTTGGAGATATGATAGATTCGAGATGAAGGACAAATCTATTAGAACATATGGTGGAAACGGGAGAGCTGAGTGGGGTGGTGGTGATTGGCTTAAGATGAAGTTATCAGGGTGGCAATGGTGATAATGGTAGCCTGGTAGGTCGGTAGTAGTGTGAAGGAGCGAGGAGGGAGAAGGTGGATCGTCACCTAGGGGCAGGTGGCATTGGCTAGTCGAACGGGAAAGGACCTAGGTTTGCCTAGGGTGGTTGAACAAGGTGGGAGAAAAGAATGAAAAAGAAAAAGATTGGAAGATAGAAGACGATTCAATAATTCCAGTTTGGCTAACCAAGTGCACAACATAATTTTATAAGTGGCTCCATAGCTTACCTAGATTTGGCATTAGGCTCGAGTCCGACTACCCAACATAAACAAAAATAATTAAAGAAAACACATAGACCTGGGATCCTTGCTGTCGAGCGTTCGAACACCAAGAAGACCATTCAAACGCGGAAGGCTATTCGAATAGCTTTAACCCATTTCTTCTCTTGGGAATTAGAGTTCAAATGCCTATAAGGCTATTCAAACACATTAAATCCCATTTTGCTGGTGGGGCAAGCAAATCAAGATGATAATTAATTAGCTACTCTTAATGAAGAAAAATGAATATTGATCTTGGTTGATAATTAAGGATGCTCGCAACAGCCTTTTATAGGTAGCTATCCTAATTGATTCAGCTAATCTAACTGGACCGACTCAATTGGTCCCAACCAATAAACTAAGAATCCATGTGCAAAAATAAAAATGCAATAAAGGAAGATAACTAGGCCTAAAGCCCCTATGAACTTATCATTCTAGTGTGTCGGTGGGGTTGGATGCTGACTTGGACTCACGCCATTACAATTTTTATTTCAATAAGATTCATTATTCTTTATGATGGAATTTATCAAACTATCTTAATTCATAATTCAAAGGGTATATAATGAGTATAGTTTGATATTTTCTATCTTCGATTAAACTTTATGATAAAACTATCAAATTATCACTTAATTCATAATTCATGTGGATAAGTTATGAATAATTTGATATTCGATCCAAATTAATTATTAAAATATAATAACAATCCATGTGGGATAAATTTTATTATATTTAAATAATTAATAACAATTAATGTCTAAAATTACTTTATGTGTGTAATTTCATTTAATTAGTGATGTTGTGCTTATTCTCTAATTAAATAAACTCAGATAAATCACTTAGACATCATTGTTTTTTTATGCTGAAAATTTCAAACTTTTATGAGAATTCTTCTATATTGCATATTTTGAAAGCTATATAGCATGCAGATATTACCTAATTTCAAGTTTTCAAACATATAAACTCATCCCAAAATTGCATGTATTAATTTTGAACATAAATAATCAATTTATGCAATACTTAATGATCATAATCAATCAATTTGCACAATTTAGTTCACCCTAAAATTACACATATTATTCTAAACATAAATAAATAACATATGTAAGCAAATTAAAATAATGCTTAAGAATTATTCTGCAAAACTGTCCACAATATAATTTAAATATGTATATAAAAACTCTCATTTTTTCTAAGTTGAATTTAGGCTGTCCACAAATTCAATGTTTAGCCTAAATTCAAGTTAGATCACATCATGGGGATATTGGACTTGATAAGTTGAGTCTATTTATCTTTTAGTTTATTCATGTTTATCTCTTAGTTAAGACAAGTCTTAGTTAAGTCATGTAAGCCCTTAAAGCAAGTCTTAATTAAGTCATATAAGTCTTAATTAAGTTATTTAAGCATTTAAGGCAAATCCTAGTTCGAGTTAGTTTTGAATTAGCCTCTATATATATGTAGAGTGCAATCCAAATTGAGTTTAGGATAAATAAAGAAGTGAAGGATTATCACATTGCCTCTATCTCTCAATTTTGTCCTCCCTAGCCTTCCTCATGTTCTCTCAAGCCAGGTCAATGCCCTTCTCTCTTAAAGGCTGAAGCTTCTCCTCTCTCCTCGTTCGCTAATCCTCCTAGTTCATAAGACCAACCCACTCCTCCCTTCTCTTCCATTCAAATGCATTGATCTACATATTCATCACCACAACCATCCACCCTCCATCTCCATCACCATCTACAAGTCGATCCACCATTGCTACCCTCTAAACTGCAGTCACCACCACACCCTCCACGAACACCATTGTCGGTCTTCCATCCAGATCAGACTAAGATCTAATATGAATCTAAAAAGGGCTTGAATACCAATGATCGAGGAGTTACAAAGCGAATTCATCTAGTATCATAATTTTTCAACAACTTAAAAATATTTGACAAATATTCTCTCCCAACTGTATGGAAAAGCGATTCTACAACTAGCCTAGATCTATCCTCGAAGTCGGGTTCGCACTAAGGCAAAGACTAATTGAGCTTTGATACCAAATGTAAGTACAAATACAATTCAAAAAATAGAAAAAAAAAAAGAACTCTATAAAGGAATTAAAAATTAAAAATCCTAAAGATCATGATACTCCGGCCATTTTGTTCAAACTCACATCTCACACTCTTTGATTTTTCTCACATTAGCTTTAGCTCTTCTAAGCTCTTAAACACCCTAAATTGATGGTGTAGATTTTCTAAATTAAATGATTAAGTTTAGAGATCAAATCCACTATATATAGTCTAGCTCCCATCAAGCTTCATTACTATGAACCAATATGTTACCATATTTATCTCAATCAAAAATGTTTATCTCAATCATTAAGAAAATATTTTAATCATTACGACCTTTTGATATAACAAATAAAGACATGAACCATAATAAATTGAGTTTAAGAAAAACTGTTACACATGTGCCCCATTAACCAACTAAGCATTATTATCCCATTGGCTAAAATATAGTATAGAGTCGTTTGGACGCTATATGTGTGTATGCATGTGTAGAGTGTCTCAAGTCTCAAGTCTTATGGTGTAAAGAGTTCAAGCAATCAGAGAAAAGCTTCATCTAGCTTGTTAAACTCTATTTTCTTGTCTATTTTGTGGTCTATTTGTGAGGTAATTTCCAACATGAGCTTCCATGATATCCAGCTATCTCACTCCTAGTACACAAATTTTTTCTAGTGGCTTATGTACACTGCCTCTGGATTTGGGCATTAATTGATTTGAGCCACTAATTGGGTCAGAAAGTGGAAGTGATCCATCTGTCTCTGAATGCTCAGGCACCGCCATGAAGTGGCTCACTAAGAAGCCTAGACAGGCATAGTTGGTTCAGAATTCTGGATAGAGTTGATGTACCAAAAGTTAGGAGGAGATGTTGGCCATTAACAGGGGGGAAAAGATTCTCTTAATCGTAATAGGGCGTTGGGTCGATATATCCCTGGAAGACGGCGACTTCTAGAGCCGACTCTACCTCCAGAAAAAGAGAGAGAGAGAGAGAGATATACTTTTGTGCTGGGTGACGCGTACGAGCATAAGCAACAGGAGGTGGGGGGGTTTATTTGGCACACTAACGTAAACGTCGTTATCTTTGTCTCTCCCCACTACGCCACGCCTCCTCAGATATTTCCACCTTGGCTCCGGTGGTTCTTCAGTTTGGTACAACTGTAGCTTTGGTTTATCTTTTAGGATCTTCTCGACCAATAAAAAAATTATTACATAGTTGCCACTGAAAACTTTTATAATATCGTAATCGTCAATTAGAATTATTTATCTTTAAATTCCAATATTATTGTTCTCACTCCCTCTACAACCTGAGTTGAAAGAAAAGATATGTAGCTAGATTTACGTAACAAGGAGAAGGAACTACTGGGATTGAATTATTCATCTGTGAGAAAATCTGAGTAAGCGTCTCAAAGATGGAGGCTTATAACTGACCATGTATCATCAAAGTATTGTGTATGATCAACGTGAGGATTATAAGTCGTTTGATTTGACTATATCCTATTAGTAATTAGTTTGTGATAGACGACGTAAATCTTGTTATTTTTATTTATTGTGTGTTTGCATGTTTTGGGAGCTTCAAGTTATGACTATTGTTTCTAAACATTGCATCTAAAGTGCTAGTTCTCTTGATAGATTTTGTAGTATTTTCCACCTGGAGAGCTAAATGTTGTAAGTAGTTTAGCCAATAGTACATAATAGAGACACTTGCCCAGATTCTTCCTAATGAATTAGTCAAATCCTAACTAAGGATGTAAACGAGCTGAGCTTGATCGAGCTTGTGAAATTTTAAGCCTAGATTTGTGATCAAGCTCGAATCTGAGCATGAGCTTAAACGAGCTGCACAATTAGTAATTTCAAATTCTATCAATTTAAGTTTTTTTTTTAACCTAAGAAAATTTGAATTAATTTAGACTTGAATCAAATTTGAAATAAAGCCTAATTCAACTATAAAGAAATAGCAATTGAGCAATTAGATCAAAAGATCTAATAATTCATGTTATATATATATATATATATATATATATATATATATATATATATATTTATATATTTATTTATTTATTTATTTATTTATTTATTTATTTATATATATATGGAGCCTTATCGAGTTATCGATTATGCCTAGCTCGATTATTTTGACAGCCCTAATTTCAATAGTGCCCTTACCTTAGTGTGTGGACCTATCTATAGACTTTCTCTCCAACTTAGCTTGTGGTGGTGATAAGAGCAACATATTACTCCCCAAAGGTCATCATCTTAAAAGCGCCAATATGATGAACCTTTGCATATAGGGATTGATCTCTCTCCACATCTCCTCTTGGAAGCTTTCAATATTTTCTTTGTGGTGAGAGAAACACCAATGCCCTAAGGAGCTTTTATGTAGAATGAGAGATCCTACATGATCGGTGTGATTTTGATTCTTTATTAAAAGCTTCCACTCTACATTTGCTCGATACTACCGGTCAAAAGTGGCTACACCGTTCAACATGTCGATGAGGGAGTATTAGGGTCTTCAATTCCACTACTCAATTAGTCTTCAAATCAGCTTTGAACTGTGGTGATGGGCACAGGGTTCCTCACTATCGGTCGGTAAACAGGTCAAACACTAGATCTACCATTCGACCATTGGAGATTGTCATTGGACTATCCTCTACAAAACAACTGTTATAATGAAGAACTTTGGATTTTGAATTTTGGATTTTGAATTATGATTTCTCAAACTTCACTCTAGTGATCTAGTTGAAGATTTCCGTAACCATAAATATATTAACTAAAAATATACATATGATCTAGAGTGTGTTTTGTGAACGTGATCTTGCAACTATAAAATAGCACTAACACAATGTAAAAGATTAAGATTATGACAACTGCATAGTGAATGCTCATGGTTTTATATATATCTAATAACATTCCTCTTAAACCTTATTGTTTTTCTTTTATATATGGATTCATTATAATATTTCTGCCCTCTTATGTTAATACCAAGTCTATTATTTCCTTATTGCATTTAAAAGTTCATTAATTGAAAAGACCATTTCCTGAAGTATTTACTTTCTCTAATTTTTATTAGCATTACTAATATGTCTGCACGTCCTAGAAATTCAAGAAAATAATCAAGTAACTAAAAATTATTTTGCAAGTCTAGCATTATATATCGATAATTATTCTTTTCAAGTCAAATGCTAAATATATGTATTAATTTGATTTTATATATCATGCCCTAAGGTCATGCTGATCTATTGAACTTATATAACAAATTTTTGTCATTCCATCTTTTATTGGAGATCAAATCTCAAAGAACGGAAGGGCATTTTAAGCAACAAAAAATTGACGGCATGAGGCACGTCCACCTTTTTTTTTCCCACTGGAGAAAAGGCTAAGGAAACATCCGATATAATAGTCCCCACGCACTCAACCCTCGGTCACTCTCCTTATAAAATTAAGTCCCGTTTCTCTTTTAGTAACATACCTCGATATTCTTCTCCCTCTTAGTTTATAGTAGTATTATACCTCCCTAAATTAAGCTGCTTCGATATACTAGACAATGTTGCCCAGGAGCCGAACACTTCCATCCAGGATTCATGACAGCGTCGTAATTAATTTACTTACAGATAGATATATATATATACATAATTAATTAGTATTTTTTGGTAAGTTTTTTTGGAGATTAATTTTATTCATCTTTTCTGATGACGTAGATGGATGAGAATCGTGATATGAGATCGTATCTGCAAGTAGAGAGCCAACCGAAGCCGGTACTTGCGGATGCTGAAGCTGTCAATCCTCCGGTATACTCTAAATGCTTTGACGACGATGGACGCCTTAAAAGAACAGGTGATTGGCTTTCTTGCACACAGGGGATTATCATCTCTCTCCCTCTCTCTCTTTCTCTCTCTCTTCCTAAAGGCAACTCACTTAGTCTATAAGATTAGTTTGCATTCAAGATGAAGAAACTAAACATACATCAACTAGTTATTTCTTCACTCAAAATTAATTTATATACTGAAAGAGGGGCCTAACTTGGCAACCAACTGCCTTCCTCTTTATTACCAAATGCATAAATAGGACCACCACTGCAGTGGTAAGAGCATACTCACTTGTGAGCGCAAATTTGAGTTCTCCTATGTGTGCTTGCTTTAGTCCATTTGTAGCTAATTTTTTGTCTAACTTATATATCAAGAACAACTAACTCTTATATTTAGCTTATAATTAACCTGCATGCTCTCAGTCAATAAAAGAATTACATGCAAATAATTAATTCTCTTTATTTCCGCCTTAATTGCCACTTAATCTAACATATAACTTTGACAGGTACTGTTTGGACTGCCAGTTCACACATAATCACAGCAGTTATAGGTTCAGGAGTCCTCTCACTTGCATGGGCCATTGGACAACTGGGCTGGATCGCAGGGCCGGCCGTCATGATCCTGTTCGCCTTCGTCATCTACTACACCTCCAGCCTCCTAGCTGACTGTTACCGGTCCGGCGATCCGGCTACCGGCAGAAGAAATTATACGTACATGGATGCTGTGAGGACCAACTTAGGTAAGGGATAGTTATTAATTTGCTCTCTTCAATTAAGTGGTAGGTAAGTGATACTTTTGTGATGGTGAGATGGATTAATTAGTAATGATTGTGTAGGTGGACCAAAAGTTAAAGTCTGTGGAGCCATTCAGTATGTGAACTTATTTGGTGTAGCTATTGGCTACACAATTGCTGCTTCAATCAGCATGATGTGAGTTTTACTTAAAATTTGTATAATAGCATATTGATAACAATAAGAAGGCATCGAGAAGGACTAAAACTCAGATGTCTAATCTATATATGCATCGAGAAGAGCTACACTCAAAATTCATTATCTAATCGAACGTCTACGGATTCATAATCTATAATAAAGTAAAAAGAAAAATATTAATACAGCGGTCTGATATGCAAAAAGAAGTGTTCCTAAACTCTAATGAAAGATTATGACCACCATAAATAATGGTATTAATTGCTTGAATGCAGGGCAATAAAGAGGTCAAATTGTTTCCATGCAAGCGGAGGCAAAGATCCATGTCACATGTCAAGCAACATGTATATGATCATCTTTGGGATTACGGAAATATTATTCTCCCAGATCCCAGACTTTGATCAAGTCTGGTGGCTTTCCATCGTCGCCGCCGTAATGTCCTTCACCTACTCTACCGTTGGCCTTAGCTTGGGCATCGCCAAAGTAGCAGGTATTCTTCCTTCTTCTTTTTTTCTTATAACGAATTTGAAAGCATGGGCTCAAAATAGAAATATTGGGTGGTGTTCTAAAGTTAAGAGATGGAAATATAATAATGCATTTATTCATCAATAGCAAGGAGTACCTTCACTTTATGGAAGTGGTAGGACATGCTCAGTGCTTGAAAGCCCAAAGTTCATGTTGCAGCAAAGTAGTAGTAGACATAATATATATATATATGGGCCCAACAGAAGGAATGTTAGTTAGATTTAGCACTACCATTCCCCGCCCAACTAGAGCATAACAATAAAAGTTCCCCTTTTAAGAGAGAGATGTGAATGTCTCAATCAAATAGTATTGTGAATAGTATTGTTATAATTCGAACCAAGATATTTCATAACAATGTAAGCATTTTAACTATTTGAGCATTATTTCATTGGCTATCTTATGCTTCTTTCTTTACGGCATATTAAAGTTCACTTATATGAATGCACTAATATATGTAAAGAAAAGTATTGTTTACAGAAAAATTATAAATACCACCTAAAATTTAGCAATATTAAAATAAAACTCTCTTTTTATTATTTACAAATTAAAGCCCTACTTTGCTATAAAAATAAAAATAAAATACTAAGCCACACTTCTTTGATGATACGACTTCAACCTATCAATACAATCTCATTCTTGAGGTTGCAGACAATGGAAGTTTCAAGGGCAGCCTCATGGGTATCAGCATTGGTATAGTAACCAAGCAAGGGACAGTGACTCCCATGCAGAAGCTGTGGAGGAGCCTCCAAGCTCTTGGGGATATTGCCTTTGCCTACTCCTACTCCATCATCCTTATTGAGATCCAGGTACTCCCCTAGAAGAAAATCATAGCCATTTTTCCAGCTAATCAATAGATTAGATTGTAATTATTGTATTATTATTCGATCTTCGTGTTTTACTTTTATTAAATAATCTTAACAAATTAATAGTTACTAAGGTGACAAATACTTATTAATAATAACTAAAAATACCTTTATTTGTTTGAAGTTTAAAGCGAAATATACTTATCACTAAACATTTTTCTTACCAAAAGCAAAATAAAATGTTCTTTTCTCGTACTATGATATTGTTTCATTATAGAGGTTTAGAAATATATTAAGCAATTTGTACAAAATGGTCTTTTGTTAATCTAGGTTCAGTTTTAACTATGGTTAGTTAGATTTAACCAAACGGTGGCATTTTTTAAAGTGTTCCTAATTTTGGTGAATATTTTTAAAAAATATAATGGTTAATAATATTTTGAAAGCTCTGGATGATAATTATGTAAAAATATTTTAAATTTAACACAATAGTTGCTTAAGAAGTAGAGAAAATTCTATTACTTTAAAAACTAAAAGATTAAACTACCGCTCAACAAACTTGTCATGAGGACTAGTTTAACTTACATATGGATATTATTGTCATCATTGATAGATAGCTAATTTAATTTAGAAAAGTTAATCAAAAACACTCTATATTTTGTTTTTATTATCATTCACACCTTATTTTATTAATATTTATTAATCAATTCCTGGATTATGAATTTACTCCTTAAAAAACCACTCCGAGTTAAAATTAACCTGGCAGCAGGGAATGGAATATTTTGTTATTTTCAACAATAAAAAATATAAATACCTTAATTACTCTTCATTTACACTAAAATCTTCCCTTCCATACATTATCTTCTTCCCAAAGGCACGATGTCTTTGATCAATTTCCTTTTAATTTATCTATAATTGTAACTTCCATTAAGGCTTTTAACGCAATAAAAACTAAACATAACAATAAATATATGGTAGAGTGTTGATACTCATGAGAGCAAAATATAGTGTCTCTTGAACTTAAATTTGCATTCCTATCAAAATACTTAGCTAGACTAATCCATTCACACTTTTTAGGATACAATAAAATCCCCACCAGCGGAGAACAAGACCATGAAGAAGGCCACCATACTGAGCATTGCAGTCACCACAACCTTCTACCTCCTCTGCGGGTGCATGGGCTATGCCGCCTTCGGCGACGACGCGCCGGGCAACCTGCTCACTGGCTTTGGATTCTTCAACCCTTACTGGCTTCTTGACATAGCCAATCTCGCCATTGTTGTTCACCTTGTTGGAGCCTATCAGGTACTCCTAAGGACCATGCATGTATATGCTGGAATATAGATTAATTCCATGTATCCACAGCGATGGTAGTCCGGTACATTTAAGACAAAATTGTCAGGCTCCCCATTTGCTTTTCTTCTTTTTTTTTTTGGTTGTTGTTGTTGTTGAGAAAACCATCAATTTGTTTAGTTACACGAAATGAATGTAGAAATCTTTAAGGTCTTTCTTTAGGAGGTGAAGAAAAAGTATAAGTTTAACTTTTGGGATTCTTTTACAATGATCGGAACTGAAAACCTTTATAATATCATAATTAATTGTCATTATATTTTTTAAAATATTATAATTGCTATCGAAATCGTCGGCCTTTGAGAATTACCATTGTGGTTAATTTTTTAAAAACTATTCCTAACAGGTGATTGTTAATGTTAAAAAATATATTTAAGTTTAGAGTGTGAAATATCTATCAACCGGTATTTAAGTTTAAGAGTAAGGTAGTCTTTTTCGTTATAGAAGTTTAGTTTGATTTAATAACATTCTTTTACCATGCAAGTTGGAAACACACCACCGTAAACAAAATCGCATGCAGGTCTACTGCCAGCCTCTGTTCGCGTTCGTAGAGAAATGGAGCACCCACAAGTGGCCCAAGAGCGACTTCATCACCCACGACTACGAGGTTGCCATTCCCCTCCTCGGCACCTACAAGCTCAACCTCTTCCGACTAATCTGGCGCACAGCCTTCGTCGTTCTCACCACCGTCGTTTCCATGCTCATGCCATTCTTCAACGACATCGTCGGCATCCTCGGCGCCTTCGGCTTCTGGCCGCTCACCGTCTACTTCCCCGTCGAGATGTACATCGCCCAGAAGAAGATCAAGAAATGGACGAGCAGGTGGCTCGCCCTTCAGATGCTTAGTCTGACGTGTCTTATCGTGTCATTGGCCGCCGCGTGTGGGTCCGTCGTCGGAGTGATATTGGACCTTAAGTCCTACCGGCCGTTCAAGTCTACCTACTGATGGTGGTGGTGGTGTGAGAAGTAAGGTTAATTTTATAAGAGGAGTGCTATTTTCAGCTTGTTAGTTGATAGATATATGGTCAATTTTAGGACTTTGAGATGTATGGAATAATTAAGGCCTTCAAGAAAAGGTATGTGCAGTGGGCCTTATATATGCTTTGACGTTGTAACTTGTAAAAGAATATATTCTTCATAATGTGTCTCCCGGCCTGTGGGTTGTCAAAATTCAAGGTTGATGGGGTATGGCAAACTAAATTTATATAGTGCAAATTAACTATTGCGACTCAAATTAAGAAGCCTATAATATGAATGAATCTTAGGTACTCTAATTAGAAGTCCATGAGGAAAGTCTCCACGGTTCGATTTAAGTCATAAGAAATGTCTGCCCAAGTGGAGCTCTGCTAGAGTTTTTGCAAACAAAATTTCCTCCTCTCCCTTGAGACACCACCATCTCCGGCCTCCTCCCACTCCCCTAGCCACTTTGGCTCGAACTAGGGAGAGTGTTTTTTTTTGTTCTCTCCTCCAATGTGAGGTTTCCCCTCCCTCTTTTCTTCTCTCCCTTGTTCTTCTTCTCCGCCTCCTTTCCATCCATCATTCTTCTTCCCATTTTTGGTTTTAATTAGTCAAACTCCCTTCTCCCTCTTTTTTCCGTCTACTCCCTTCTTCCTGAATGTCCCTGCACCGCTACAACCATGGCCATAGTTGTTGTCGCTATCATCGCCTGTCGTATGAGGGTAGAGGTCAGCTGCGCTGGCGATCGGATAGAGACTTGGCCAATCTTACGATTCGCCTTCAAGCGTGACTTCACGGGAGCCATCATGGAACTTTACATTTTGGTTTCATTACTAAATATTTTGAGACTTTATCCAAAAAGTTTGCTACATTGGAAAAGATCTAATCTAAATGCTATCTTATGATTATTATTTTTTCTAGTTATACTTGTAACTTTGTAGGTTAGTGGGGGAGTCTTTTATTGGCTCTACATGTTGATTCCCGTTTCTCCCTCCCTTGGGGTCTAAATTTTGAGTTTTAACCGTCGGAATGCAGCGGAACCGTAGGAAGACTAAGGCCCTTTGCGCTTGTAAATTAGACAGGGCTATATTCTCTTTGTTGTATTATTTCTGTGCTTTGGACCAAATACTAGCGCTTTACCTCGAATTGCTATCTAATATGGACAAGTGTGGAAATTGTGTCAAAGATCATTGCCTCATTTCCTCTCTCATTTCGTGTATAAGATTGTAATCAAGGTTTCGATGTTTGAATTAATAAAAATATTTATCTACGAGCTTTTTATTAAAAAAAATTGAAGGAAACCTCCACATCGTCTTATTTGTTTTTGACTATATCTGACATCTGTGTGTCCAATCCGAAGTCCCATGTAGGAGTGTAAACGAGTCGAGCTTGAGTGAGCTGGACCTAGCTCGACTCGGCTCCATAGCATTTTTATTCTGCCTCGAGCTCGATTTGAGCTGGAGAAGCTCAGCTCAGCTCGACTCAAGCCCAACTCAACGAGCCTTGAGCTTGGCTAGCTAGCTTATGGGCTGAATGGGCTAGGGTATATTCATCATGGACTTTACAATTAAATATCATGAAAAAAAATAAACTTTAAAAATTTAAATTGAAGCTTGCAACAAACTTATAATGATAAGTAAAAAATAAATCAAAATCACTGATCACTTACCTACAAGTAACAAGTAAAAAAAAATTACTCCTACAAATGTTACAAAATCAATAAATCAAAACCAACAAAAAGTTATGGTAATAATATCTCCACAAGGGTTGCAACTTACAAGCAAATAAACACTTAGAAATTATCCCACAAAGATTATAAGTACAAGCAATTGATCACTTAAATATTATCCTCACAAGTATTAGAAGGAAATGATTATTTAAAAATTTCCTACAAGGGTTACAAAACAAGCAAGGCTCTATTACACATTTATCTCTATGATTGCCACTAATAAACCTTGATTAGTAGTGTCATCTTTCTCTACAAGTAATTAAGAAAAAAGTTAGTAGAAGAAAACAATTAATGTGAATACAAAATTATTAGCATTAGTAAAATTCAATAAATACCAGGATTATCACACTAATACTAGATATGTGATCAAACAATCTGGCAAGTCAATATGGAGATCCTTTCTTCAATCTATTCTTCCTGACAAAAAAAGATTTAACTTTCTGTTATAAATTATAACGACAAAAATAAAGAAAATTAAAGTACTAATTTGTAGTATACTTATATATGGACATTTCATTGTCTTTTAAGTAGCTCTAATCAAATTCTCAGTGCAAATCAAAGCTTTCACTATTTTTGGAATAAAAAAACTTCAATAATCATCTAATACCCTCCCTCCAGCACTAAAGGTAGACTCTGATGCTACTGTAATAATCAGTATAGAAAGAATATCACTAGCTATTTTAGACATAACATGAAATTTTAGTGTATTCATTTTTCACTAATTTAACATATCAAATGCGTTAGATCACATGTTTCATTTGGCTCCCACAAAAATATCTCCAACTCTGATTTAACAGGTACTAGTAGACTTTAGAAAATCATCAAATTCTGAAGTGATCCTTGTAATAGGTCTCTTATTATCTGAAAATTGAAGCTTTGATATGTCTGATGTTATATTTGCTACATTAGAACTATATTCTTGGGTAGCTGAGCAATCATCTACATATGTAGAGTAATATCCTCTAATGTAACTTGAATTGAAGCAATAACATCAAAAACCTCATTTGTTGAATAAATTTTAGAAAAAAAGAACTCAACAAGCTTCATTTTAGAATAAATGTAATTGCCATTAATGTGTTGCACTCACCCCCAATAATTATCAGACTTACTTCTTATTACTGTTACCATTGCCGTAATGTATTCATCAGAAGAATTTACCTCTTATAGTAATATTCTCTTAATATTATAAATTTATGAAAGGAATTGATTGTAGTAGAAAATGTAGATCTAGAAAACACATTAGTTGCATCATTTATCACTGTCAATATATTCTAAATTTTTTCAAACTTCCACTAGTCTTGCTCAGTAGGAAGCCACTTGTAATTAGCATCTCTAGCTGCATAAAGACTAAACACTATTTCATATGTGAAGGCAGAATCTAGCATATCATATATAAAGTTCCATCTGGTAAAAACATCAGTACATAAACTCTCTTGTTGTAGTTAAACCAAGTTGTCTAGCAATTTCACCAAATTTAAATAAATGATTAGGAAACTTTTTCAAGTATTTCACTGTCTCTCTAATGTTATTGTATCACTTTTTCAATTTCTTTCAATCCATCTTGTGCCATCAAATTAAGAACATGGGCACAACACTACTCATGAAAGAATGTTTCTTTGAAATATAGTTTTCCTCTTAAATCAAAGTTAGCCCTCAAGCATCTAGCTGCTACATCATTACTTGTAGCATTATTAATGTAATAGAAGTAATTTTATCTTAAAATTTTCAATTCAAGGCATATTTAGAAATACCATCAGAAATAACTATGCCATTGTGATATAGCTCTAAATCAATGAAGCTAATAATGTGTGCTTATAACTGCCAATCAAGATCAATATAATATGCTGTCAAACACATATAACCAATTATTTGATTAGAAGTTCAACAATTGCATGTTAATAAGATTTTATCTACTTTTTTGAAGACTTTTCTTAGAGCCTCATATATGTAACGCCAGTGCGTGACCATTATACATACCCAAGCATTGCATACTTATTAGATCGTGCTCTTCGCCATGACTACTCAATGCACAACTATCACCGGCGAGGAGCATTGTACACATATAGATATGCTTTATTTAACCATTTGTGTAAATTTGAAAGATGAACCGTCGGAATCTAAACCACTTCTTTCTTCCCTATTTTTTTGTAGACTTATTCAAAAATATAGACAGCATATTTTGCACTCTTTAGCCTCCAAGATGGGGACATTGACCCTTGTATTCATGAGGATTTTGGATTTTTTTACTTATAATATGTCAGGAGCGGGCCAAGTCGATGAGAAGAATTCGGCTGTTGAAGCTATGCAAATGGATCTTGTCAAAAAAAAAAAAAAGTTAGGGTTCCTTTGATCAAAAATTTTTCCAAATTTTTTGTCTGAGATTATAGAAGGGTTGACTATGTAGCAAAATTTATTTTCTGAGATTAAGCAATCTTCTCTGTGCAAAGCCCTTTTCTAGCAATTTGTAGATTTATAGCAGATTTTCTATACTAAATTTTTTATTAATAAACTTGTAGGAGTAGGAGTCTAGACTATTTCATATTGGTTTATCTTTGCGATGTAAGGCTTCAATTTATGTAGTAGATGTTTTAAGCTTGTCTATAATAGATTTTCTGTAACACCCAAAACATTAAATAAAAAAAACCCGACGCACGCGCCGAGTGTGTGTCACAGACCCCTTGCCATTCCCCCCGTCCGGCCCGTCCTACTCTTATCCTTTTCTTCGTCTTCTTCTTCCCTTGCCGTGCACACCACCGACGCCCTCCTTTATTTCTTCCCCTCATCGCAACCATCCCAGCCCCTATCTCTCCTCCACCCCGCTACCTCTCTCTTTCCCTCTCCTTTCTCTCGGGTTGCCAACGTCGGAGCCGACGACCGACGAAGCCAAGTGCACGAACCGTGGTAAGCCCATAATCCCTGTAATTTAGTAATTTAACCCCCTCACCGTCGTTGGAGTCCCCAGCAACTGACAACTCCGCGTCTAGCCGTCAATCCGAGAGCCCCGGTGGAAGGGGCTCTTAGTCGGGCTTTGGGCCCTTGGTGAAAGGAGGAGGGACCTCCATGGCCGCCGGCCATGGAGTGCGCCACACCGCCGTCGAGCCCTCCTCTCCTCTTTCCGTTTTCTTCCCCTTTTACTTACCCTTGTCGGCCTCATGCTACGCCGCCGACACCGTCGACCTCGTGGTTGCGCCACCGACCTCATGGGCCCTTCCCTCTCCCCCTCTATCTCCTCCCTCCGAAGGAGATAGTGAGGGAGTTTAACCCCCACCTATTCCCTTAGTGGGCTGCGGTCTGAACCGCAACCCACCAAGCCCCTTGTGGGCTATGGTCAGATCGTAGCCCACAGGCCCTCCCTTGGTGGGCTACAGTCCAAACCGCAACCCACTAGGCCTAGGTTGGGTGGGCTGCTGACTGCAGCCCACCCACCAAGCCTTTGGTGGGCTGTAATTGGACCCCAGCCCACTTCAACCAACCTTGTGGGCTGCAGATGGACTGTAGCCCACCAAGGCCACCCTTGCCTATTAGGTTAGGTTTGAGTCTAACCCAACATCACCAACCTAGCCCATTTGGGGCCATTTGGGCCTATAGCCATATTTGGACCCTATAGCGCCCCATTTTTTATTCCACCTAATTTATTAGACTCCCTTAAAGATAAATTATTATCACCTAATTAATATGAATTTTAGGATGACATGGAACTCACCCTAGGGGACCCTTGACTCATGTATATGCTTAAACCTAAATTCTCTAATAAGGTAATTAATTCTATCAATTTACTAATATTACGTATGGCTTTACTTACGTGAATTTGGGATTCCGGAGGAGTCGGCTAGCTGAAGAAAAACTAGAATACTATAAAGAACCCCCAGGCGAGTAGAGTTTAGACAAGTCTAGAATAATATAGTTATAGTTATTATACCTTCTATGACACTGTAGGAATGTTAGTATTAGTATATGTATCTAGTCTACTACGATATATGCTTGACATGTATAATTATTGATAGTTTACTCATCATGATATTATGAGAATGTTAGCATATGCATTAGTGTAACGACATTCTACATGTACCATGTATGATAAACTCTTGTATACATATCTGTTGTGAATATAAAATGTAACGATCATGATGACTATGACATGCCTTATACACCACAGACATTGCACCACTTTCACCTATCATTAATAGTCGGGTTCTGATTAAACAATACCCCTACTTACTCAACTCGGAGTTAAGGATAGAGTGTATCATATATGACTATACTATTAGTGGCCTACACTTGAGGTCGGGAGTTTGTGTGGCATTCAGGTAATTATACTACATAGTCAGAACTAGATTATGATGATAGAAGACTATGATTATGAGACGGTGATATATCTCTAGCAGTACCTAACGACGCAAGATTAGGGCATTCATTTATGAGCCGAGGGCTCTCGATTCTCCTGTTGAGGATGGTGATGATTTAGAGAGAGTGAGATATGGGCTCACCACCGGGGTCCTCAGTATGATGGCCACAGACAACTGGTCACATGTAGTGTCGCCATGCATATGTGGGTGGTATTATAGCTAAATGTGTATATATCCCCCCTCGATGTATGAGATGATGGATGATTATGTGATTAAATAATTTTCTTGAGAATTCTATCATGTGTAGTGAATGTCTTGGTGAGCCATGATAAAATATGATTAATACCTTGGTGAGTATGAGATGACTAAACTATGCATTTATTGCTATGCATAACATGTGAACACTATAATTGAGATTTGTAGTGAATAAAAGATTGTATCAAGCTTTATATCTATGTGGACTTATCCTGATATGATTAGGAGTTGGCATGTTCCAGGATAGTGACGGATAGTTTTTATTTATTGTATTGATTTAGTAACTCATTGTAAGTCATTTAAACAAGTGTATTGTTATTGTTAGCAATTATAGGCATGCATTGGATATGCACCTGTGATTTTATTATTATAGATCGTATGGATTTTACTCGTTGGGCTGTGTGCTCACCACTTCTTGGTGGCATCATTTCAAAGCTAGGGGACGCAGGTGCGGGTGGCGAGCAGTAGTTGCCTTTTTATTTTAGTTATGACTATGTCTATTAGTTGTATTGAGTCCCTACAAGGGCGTTATGATTGACGTTGTATTTTGGACTTTAGAGTTGTATTTTGGATGTATATCTTGAAGGCTTATTGTGGCCTGTGAAACTTATATTCGGACTCTTATTATTGAATTTATTTATGGTATGAAGCTATATTGCTATGTGCCTTGTGAATACCTATTACTGACAGGTCATATGATGCATCGCTTGGGGGGATTTACCCACGCAGTTTACATGTGTATTTGAAGGTTTGGGTGTTTCATTCTATACTAATTTTTTTTTTAATAAACATAGTAGGATATGTATTTGGTTATATTGCAATATAGGGCTTCAATTATAGCAGATTTTCTTGTCTTCTAACTGCAAGTATCTTGTTCTTCACAGGCTACTTGTTCTCTTGAATGCATGGATATTTTGCCGCGCAAAAGGACCCTTATTTTAGGTAATTAAGATTTATCAATGTCAACATTTTTTTTAATATAAGAGCAGCAATAATATTCCTTGATTTATTGTTTGTAGTACCTCATAGTCCTATACAAAATCGAAGAGTTGATGACCAAAAATTTGATGTAAAGGTTACAAACCATTGCTTCCCAAAAAGTATTAGAGATGTAGTTAAAAAGTATGTCCGTGATCAACATCGGGAAATTTTGAATGATACCTCCTTTGGACATCTTGTGGACTTCCCTTTTATCGACACAAATAAGCCATTGTTTGAACAAGTTATTCGTCAATGGTCAGAGGAGGATGAATGTTTCATACTAGGTGAAGTCAATATGAAACTAACCTCTAGTAATGTGGCTATGTTTTTGGGGCTCCTATTACAAGGGAAGCCAATATCTCCTAGTAGCAATGAGGATGTAGCTCTCTAAGTTCGACATATCGTGGGGAAGTTAGATAGGGCTTCAATTGATAGAGCACTTTGAAAATTATGCTCTAGTATTGGGATTAAAGACATCAAAGATTTTGTATGATTTTTTTTTCTACTACTTATGTTCAGTGTTGTGTTCTTTCAACGCAGCAACTACTGCTGCCCACCTCAATCGTTTCAGTATTTAGAAAACATAAATAAGATAATCAGCTACTCATGGTCTACAGAAATGTATGACTTTCTTATGCTTTAAATTAGGGAAGCTTAAGGTTGTCTCTAAGATTTGTAGAGACGACAGCAAAGCAATGCCATATATGTGAATGGAGCAGTAATATTGTTGCCCATGTTTCTATATGAGTACACTTCTATAGCAAATGACAACTCAGTTTCGAATTTGTTCCCTAAGCTATTTCGTTGGACTGCTATAGTAATTCAAAGGAGTAGCACCTACAGGAATACTATTTGTACTTTAACACACAACAAGGTAAACATTCTTATATATATGTGTGTGTGTGTGTGTGTGTGTGTGTGTGCGTGTTAACATTCTCTTTATTATATTTTGTAGGTTTTGAGATGCCTTGATTTGTCCCTTGAAGAAAGGGCATTGTTAGGTGGTATAAATTTATTGAAAATGGAGAAAATACCTTAAGCAACCAAATCTTACCCTAGTCCAATAAACACTATACTTGAAAATAAACAACATGCATGGTCAGAAGGGCTTCGATTTGACAAAGGGGAACTAATAAAGGACGATTATTTTCGAGAAATATTTAAGGTATTGCAAGTAACTATATTATTACATATAAACATAATTATTGCTTAAATATGATTTCATATATAATCATTACATGTTGCTTTATTATACATATATAATTGACAAATCTTTTGCAACAGATGAAATTTGATATTGAAGATATTAAGGAAACTCAAGTACAGATATTATAAAAAAAAATCACTCTTGGAGAGATTGTTGCTAAAAGAGCTAAAAAGAAAGGAAAATTTTTTTTTACAAAAAAAGAGGCCTAAGAAAAAGTATAATTCCTCTTACCATGTTACCCTAGGAGCCTATATATGATGCCTTCCTATTGGGTCAAGTTATTAAAAACTAACTTTCTTCTGAAAATATTGCCCTAGAGATAATATATGAGGAACCAAATATTTCAGAAGCTTTTGAAGTAACAGACATTCGCTCATCTCAACCATCACTGACCCAAAAGAAAGTTGAACGATTCTATCCTATAAGAATGAAAGGATTATCTAGTAGGAACAAAAATATTATAGACAAGATTAATGTAACACCCCAAATTAAAAAAAATATCCCTCTGACTGACACACGCGCCGAGCACATGCGCCAGCCCTGCCACTCTGCCCGCGTCCTCTCTTCTTCTTCTCCTTCCCTTTTCCTTGCCGTGCACGCCACCTTTCCCATCTTCTTATTTCCTTCCCATCACCGCAGCCATCTCAATCCTCCCCCCATTTCCTTCTCCACCGCTTTACCTCTCTCCCTCTCTCGCGGGTTGCCGACGAAGCCGGACCGAGAGTTGCCGAGCCTGCCGGCCAACCCCCCGCGGTAAGCCTCCCCCGTGCCATTAATTTTGATAATGTAACCCCCCTCCCTCGCCGTCGTTGGAGCCCACGGCGGGCAACGACCTCGCGTCTAGCCGCCGATCCGAGAAGCCCCGGTGGAGGGAGAGAAGCCATCTCTAGGCTTCGAGCCCTCGTTGAGGAGAGGAGGCGCCTCCATGGCCGCCGGCCATGGAGCGCGTGGCGGCCATGGAGCGCGGCTTGTTGCCGTCGGCCCTCCTCCTCCCCTCTTTCCCTTCTTTCCCCTCTTTCCCTTTTCTTTCCCCCTTCTTACCCGTCGGTCTTGTGGGTGTGCCGCCGGCCCCGTGCTGTGCCGTAGGCACCGTCGGCCTCGTGCCGCGCCGCCAACATCGTAGCCCTTGGGCTTTCCTCTCGCCCTGCTGTCTCCCTCCCTCTAAAGAGATGGGGGTGGGAGATGGGTGTGGGTGGGCTGCAGGTCGTAGCCCACCGACCTAGTCTCTGGTGGGCTGTAGGCCGCAGCCCACCTGGACTGGTTTCGGGTGGGCTGCAGGCCGCAACCCACCTAGTCTTGGACTCGGGTGGGCTACAGGCCGCAGCCCACCTAGTCTTGGACTCGGGTGGGCTGCAGGCTGCAGCCTACTAACTCAAATGTTGGGTGGGTTGCAGCCTGCAGCCCACTAATCCAACCTTGGTGGGCTGTGGTTGAACCCCCAGCCCACCAAGGCCCTCTTGCTTTTTGGGTTGGGGTTGAGCCCACCCATTGCCTCTAGCTTAGCCCATTTGGGGCCATTTGGATCCTATAACCCTGTTTATCTTTTTCACCTGATTTAATTAGTCTGATCCGTCGTAATGACAATTTAGTATCATATGAATTTTAGGATAACATAAGACTCGCCCTAGGAGACCCCGACTCATGTATTTGTCAAGCATAAATGCGCTAACAAGATAATTAATTCTATTAGTTCGCTAATCTTACGTATGATGTTACTTGTGTGAATTAATAGGATTGACACCGCGTGAGGGAAATTTTGGGATTCCGAAGGAGCCGGGAGATTTACCATACTATGGAGACCCCCCAGGCAAATAGAGTTATACAAATCTAGAATAATGTAATTACAGTCATTATACTTGTCATGACACTGTAGAAAATATCAGTATTAATGCATGCATTTAGTATACCATGTTATATCTTTTCATATTCAGTTATTGATAACTTGCTCATCATAATATTATGAGAATGTTAATGTAGCATAAACATTAGTGTGATAATGTTTTACATGTATCCTATATGATATACCATTGCATAGATGTATAATTGTTGTGAATATAGAAGGTAACGATCATGATGACTATGACATGCTTTATACATTCATAGACACTGCACCACTTTCACCTATCATTAATAGTTGAATTTTGACTAGGCAGTATCTTTACTCACTCAGTCTAGGGTTAAGGGTGGAGTGTATCTTATATGACTATACTATTAGCGGCCTACACTTGAGGTCGGGAAGCCTGTGTGGCATTCAGGTAGTTATACTGCATAGTTAGGACTAGATTATGATGATAGAAGAACATGATTATGAGGCGGGGATATAACTCTAGCAGTACTCGACGACGTAGGGTTAGGGCGTCTATTGATGAGCCGAGGGCTCCCGATTCTCTCGCCGAGGGCGGTGATGATTTAGAGAGAGTGAGATATGGGCTTACGACCGGGGTCCTTAGTCTGATGGCCACAGACAATCGGTCACATATAGTGTCGCCATACACATGTAGGTGACATTACCGCTAGATGTGTATATATCCCCCCTCGATGTATGAGATGATGGATGATTGTTTCTTGAGAGTATTTACCTTGTGTGGTGAATAGCTCGGTGAGCGATGATAAGTATGATTAATGCCTTGGTAGGCATGAGATGACTAAACTGCTATTTTATTGCTATGCATAACATGTAAAACCTATGATTGAGATGTATATGAATAAGAGATTGTATCAAGCTTTATATCTATGTGAACTTATCATGATGCGTTTAGGAACTAGCATGTTCTAGGATAGTGACTGATAATCTTTATCAATTGCATTGATTTAGTAATTTGTGGTAAGTCATTTCAGCAAGCATATCGTTATTGTTAGCAAATATAGGTATACATTGGATATATACATGTGATTTCATTATTTTAGATTGTATGGATCCTACTCGCTGGGCTATAAACTTACCACCTCGTGGTGGCATTATCTCATAGCTAGGGGACGTAGGTGCGGGTAGTGAGTAGCTGCTTTTCTTTTCTGTATGTTAGTTGTATTAAGCCCCTACGAGGGCGTTATGATGATGTTGTATTTTAGAATTTAGCATTGTATTTTGGATGTATATTTGGAAGGCTTGTTATGGCCTGTAGAACTTATTTTCGGACTCTTATAGTTAAGTTCATTTATGGTGAAATTGTACTGTCGTGTGCCTTATGAAATCTTTGTACTGATAGGTCATGTGATGCACCGCGTGGGGAGATTTACCCACGCGGTTTACATGTGTATTTGGAGGTTTGGGTGTTTCAATTAATGATGTCCCTAATGAGTAAGAATACTTTATCCCATCAATTTTATATTTTAATGATTACGATTGAATCAAATTATGCAAAGAGCTATCTTTGTATTTTCAATGATGTTTTTGATGTTATATTTATTATTTCACAGTTCGGATTACATTTGGAATGATGGAGCCATGCATTGCACAAAAAAACATGTGATGGATCTACTAAAGGGTTACATGGTTTTCGATGATATTATTTATGCACGACAAAGGATATATCACAACCGTACCTAAGTGTTTGAAGAATTTACTCAATGTTGTTTCATGAATACAGACTTACATGTAAATTAATTTTTTTTTAGCATTTTTTACTTCTTACAATATATTTGAACTTAACAATATTTTTTAAAACATTGAAGAGGTTTTTGAGCATGAAATCGGATTCAATGATTAAACATTGTTTATTAGGTGCTCTTGAAAATGAAAGATTACGAAAGTGCGCTTATTGGATGATTCCATTGAATACATCATTACATTGGCACCTTCTTGTTGTTGATTTAGAAAATAGTATTAAAAAACATTATTCTTTAATACAAGCAGAAGACTATTTGGAGGAGGTGACAATAATGGTATGACATATATTGTGAATATTATTCATATTCATCTAGTACTATTTGCAATAACATAACTTATATAAATCTATATTTACAATAGTGGAAATGGGCATAAGATATCTTGAAAGATTGGTTTTCCGATATATATCAACATGGAGTCCAAGCTAGCAACGATTGGAAAGTTATAGAAGTTAAATATATTCCAACGCAATATCAAAGTGTGGATTGTAGTGTGTTTATCTTGGAATATGAAGATCGAATTTAAAGGAATGCCAAAGTCGCTGGTTTTGGACAAAAGGATATGAAAATGATTCGGGTTAAATATGCCATAGAGCTAGCAACTGATGGTTTTCTAAAGAATGGTAAATATATTTACTTATATGTCCTTACACAATATTGACTCATCTAGACTACGTATAATAGATTCTTGATAATGTAATACATTTTTTACAGGGTGAAGGCTTTATCAATTAGAGTTCTTAGTTCTTTATCATCCTACTTTTATATGCTTTTGTACATAACTCGAGGCAATATCTGAATTAGGCGGTATAGAAGAAAATGTAGTTAGTAAACCAAAGAAAGTCAATACCTTAATAAGATGATATTTATGCATCTATTTCTTGGTTGCTTCTTGTGTATGTATGATAGGAGTCATTATAATTTTTAGCTATCATTTGATCTGGTGCAGGTCTGATGGTAAAAGAATGCATCTATGGGATTGACTCAAGATTATGATGCTCTTGATGTTGCAAACAAAATTGGTATCATCTAGGCTAGAGATGATGTTGGTAGCTAGCTATATGCTTTTGCTTTGAATGAAAATTTCTCATGATATTTAACATGCTATTTTATAACACATTTTCAGTTGTAGAATCTGGACCTTGTGTTCTATATTTTATGTATGTTAATTATTGTGGAGTATGTTATATTTAATTATTATGCAGATGCCTCATATATTTCTTTTGTTAGATAAATTGTATTGATGTTTGATAAATTATACCTAAGGATAAATTAGACACAGGGATAATTTTTGATCTTGTTTATCACTTTTTTATCTTGCTTTTGAATGTTAATACATTATGGAGGAGTGGAGATGATATGTTGCTTTACAATCATATGCAATTAGTTGTTTTTGAATGTTATAAAGTTGATTTATGTGACCTAAAAACCACTTTATAATGGTGAGGAGTTTTAATAAGTAAAATATAGCTTCAATGTCTTATAAAATATTTTATTATATAAAAAAATTGCAATATTTTGTAGAGTTTGATGACTTTATTGTTAGCCACTAATTTTTCAAGAATTTTGGTATAATTTTTTTTTACTATAAACATATTTTATATACCTACCAGATCAAAATGCGCATGTATGCTCTTACTATAGTAATGAGGACTAATAGAGGTAAAGCATGATAATACTTGATATTGTTTAGCAACGGTAATATATTACATATCCACCAGCGGACAATGTATATGTACGCTCCTACCATAGTAATGAGCGTTGCTAAATATGTAAAGCATGATAATGCTTAGTATTGTTCGCCAAAGGTAATGCATTATATACATACTAGCACTCATTATATATGTACGCTCCCACCATAGTAATGGGCGCTTAATGCTTGATATTGCTTGTTAGAAGATAAATGTATTTATTACATATGTATGTTCCCCCCATAGTAATATGCGCGGGTAGATTAAGAAAGAATGGTAATACTTTATATTGTTTATCAAAAGGTGATGTATTACCAATGTATCTGTGCCCATTACATATGTACGCTTCCACCATAGTAATGCGCGTTGTTAAGTGCGTAAAGCATGATAATATATGATAATGCAATATTTTATGTATGCATTGTATATGTATAATATTATAATCTTCTCTTTCTATCCCATCAATCTATTTTACATTAAATTGAAGAGTATTATAATAATTTTTTCATCATTTTATTCACTTTATATAACATCAATAATAATTATTACACTCTTATTTCATAATACAGATAAATATACGAATAGCTATTCCTAAAATACAATCATGAAACAACAAATTAATTTTTGCTATTTTTATTCCTCCTATTCCAGATCTGAATGAGCCTTAAAAAACAAATTGTTATATGCAAATTTTCTTAAAAATTATAACAACATTGCCGATTGCCATCGTCACTGCTTCAAAATTGAAAACACAACTCCAACACTCCCGCCCATAAATACACTCTAAAATGACGACACCGCACAATGTGAAATGCGCAACCGTCCCTCCCTCCTTTCGAGAAAGAGAGAGAAGGCAAAAATACTCATGGATTCGACCACCCCTCCTCTCCCAACCACCGTCCGCCGAAACCCTCACCGGAGAGCAAAGCAGATCCCTTCCGCCACTCCTTTTCCCCTCGACGATCTCATCCATCCCGACCCACCCCAAATCCCTCTTCCCTCGTCATCAAACTCAGATACTTCGCAAAACCTCAACGTTTTCCTCCGGATTCGGCCCCTCGACGTCGCGCCTCGGCCGACCCGGAATCCTCCTGGACCCAAATCTCGGCTTCCACAACGAAAAGGGAAAGGTGCGTCTCCCAAGAAAGTGAAGAAGACAAATGATGTTTGCTTGGTTGTGAACGACTCAAGCTCGGTCACGCTTTCGGCTCCACCATCATCTTCGTTAGACGGGAAGCGCAGCAAGAGTGAAACTTACGATGGCTTCTCTTACGTCTTCTCGCCGGAGTCTCCTCAGGTGTGCTTCTTTTCTTTCGTTTAAAGTGGTATATATGCATTTTAAGTATTCAGAAAGGTTAAAATTAGCTTATTTCTGTTGTGAGAGAGATGGACTATGTTTTCCGGTTAACTAAACTGTGAACTTTGTAAATTCTCCTGATGTGGTACTCAAAATTCTACTCTGACCAATATTTTCTGTTCTTACATATTTTCAATTTATTATGTAGAAAGTACCAATTTAAGAAAAAAGCTTGTCTAGGATTGTCTACGCATTCGCCTTCTTTCTAATGTTTAAGACTTCAAAATATGCATATAAGTTCAGTTTCAAACTTAAAATCACTAGAGTCTAATGGCTTGCTAAGTTCTTTTTTTCTTTCTTGGATTTATACATTCTTTTTAGGTCATGGGGTCAAATTTTGGCCAAAAAATCAAAACCAATCCATTTTGCCGAGACTGCTCCTAAACCAAGGCTAAAACTGACTATTCGAGTCTGAAATTTGCAAGACTGCTTGTTTTGACCTTGGCTTTAGATCTCTCTTGGCCGAAATTGTGCCCTTCTGCCTGAAATATTTCATCTTAGTGAAATCATAAACTTTAAAACATGGTAAACTTTGATTGTACATACTCTTTCCATTATTTTTTTATTTTTGAGCCACATTGTCCTCTAGGTTTTCAACTAGGCACTGTTGGCCCCGTCTGTAAACTTGTTAACTATTGTGTTTCAAGACCTTGTCTTTTTTGTTCAAATGTAAGCAGATTATCAACAAACAAGGTTAACAATGGTAGGACACTTTAGCTTGTCAATTGCCATTTTACCATTAGGGCATGTAGTCTAGGGGCACAGAGTGTGAAAGATTCTTGGATGAGTGCATGACTCAAAATCCTACACATTGCTTAAGTGGTAGGTGATAGTTTTAAGGTTGTGTAGTTAATGACTTGATTCTTTGTTGTTGAGCATAAGATAGCATAGTTGCGATTTTCAAGTGTTTATTGGCAGATATTAAGATTGACTGATTCCAAGTTTCAGGATTTCAAATAATCCAACGAAAATCTGGATGTAAATTAAATAATTTCAGGATCATCACTATCGACCATCATCCAAGCCTTTAATCAACGTTTTGGAACTATGATACAACTTTAAATTTGAGTAATGCTGGAAAAGAATGAAGAAACTTCCATCACAAGTTGCTGGCCTACTGTCAACTGTGTAGAAGAGCATCAAAGTTTTGTTCAAATGAGACTAATGAGAAAGGGTCTTATCATGATATCTATCATGCTTGTTGGCGTGTAGATGAATCTAATTTTGTGGTTGCAGTTTTGGGTCATGTATCAAGTAATGATTCTCTGAAAGATCCTCCACTAATTGAACAAGTCTAGTCAGAGAAAGATGATAACCATTTATAAGGGATTTTCTCATTATCTTTGAGGCATAAATAAGCAAAAGAGCAAAAGAAAGCAAGGCCAAAGGATATAAATCATCCTAATATGCGTTGAAGGATGAAAAGAATGTTTCATGCTTAACAACAACTTATGGTGCGCACAACTTGAGAAATCTACAAATTTTTTTTGGAGAACTACTCATCCATGAACTGTTTCTTGAAAATACTTCTCAAATTTATTTTTATTGTAGAGAGTGTTTCAATTTTTAAGAACATGGATAAAGAAATCATAAAAAGGAAGAGCATCTCCATTTCAAAATTTGAACTAGTGATGTCTTGAATGCAAAGGGAGAACATAGCCACAAATTTCCTCCTTGAATGATGTGAAACCAATTAGTATTAAATATCAACTTGTTTCCTTATCCTTTCTCTCTATAAATTATCCGTTTCAGGTATCCTGTCTCTTGACAAGATGGATGAATTCTGTGGTCTCCCTATTATAGTTTAAGCCTTTTAGGCATGTTTTAGTTACCTTTGGATATTTGAGAAGAGAAGTTCATGCATCCCTTTATCTGGGCACATGCATTTCTCCCATTTGTATATCCTTACAAATGCACATTTTACCTTCTCCATTTTTGCAGCAAGAAATTTTTGAAAGGGTGATGAATCCTTTATTGATTGATTTTATGGGAGGAAAGAGTGCTCTCTTGGTAGCAATGGGTCCAACAGGCTCTGGAAAGACACACACAATGTTTGGGTGCCCAAGGGAGCCAGGTTTGGTTCCTCTTGCATTACAAATGATTTTTGGGAATGCAAGTTTAAGCAGCGATTCTGATTTGCAAAGGTACTTGCGAGCAATTTTATAAACTGCAATGTAAACTGGTTGTTATATTTCACTTATAGCTTGTTGAGTCATGTGGAAATTTTTCCCTTATGATTTTGTAGGGATACATTGTCTCTCTGATGATTGTTTGCATCAAAAGGAAATCAACATATAAAATCTGGAGTATTGCTAAGCAAATTTTGGTTGCTAATTTTTTTTTTTCAAATTAGTTGGTCACTTGGTTGATGTTATAGAGATTCTTATTGGATAGATTCACTCAATTGTCTTTGTACCAAGTTACAACTTTTCATTGGGAATTTGGATTGAGGATGTTAAGATCCATTTTCTCACACTCGTCCTACAATGAAGATTGTAAAGTAATTTCTTATACATGGAGTTGGAAAATATGAATCTGATCATCGTTTCAAAGGCTTCCATAATTTGACTACCTTGGCTTTTGGAGTACATGGTGGTTGCAATAGCCGATGTGGTGTGGGCCGGGGCAGTAGTAAAGTAGTTACTAATAAATTGATAATCATTTGTATGAATTGGTATTCACCCATGCTTAGCAAAATACAAAGTATAGCAATAGGAAGTCCATTATCAATTAATTTACTTGTACATTCTTATTTCTTTTCTTCTACTTTTTCATTACTAATTCTTTGTTCTTCTACTTTTTCTTTACTAATTCTCTGCTCTACTTTCTTCCTTTTCCTTCCTCGTTGTAATAGGGCAAATCCTAACCCTAGAGTGGGTTTTGGGGGAAGAGAGGAGAGATTTGGGGAAATGATTTTTCAGTAAAATGATGGAGAGGGCTTGACCCTAATTATACAAGTTATCATATATCTAAATAAATAAATAAAATAAAACATAATAACTCTAATAGCCCCCCCTCCTTTCCCTTTCAAACTCAAGGTGGATCATCTCAGTTTGCTAACTAGATACTTAAAATATAGTAGAGGAAGAGACTTCTTGAAAAAGTTGACAATTTGCTTCTCAGTGCTAAGGCAATGGAGATAAATGATGCTAGCTTGGTACTCATAGCGAATGTAGTGTATATCGATCTCAGTGCGCTTCGTTTTATATGAAAAATAGGATTTTCAGTGAGCTTTTTAGCACTATCATTGTTAATATGAAGAGTTGGGAAAGGCAATAAAATACTTATATTATTAAGGAGGCAACGAAGCCAAATAATCTCCTTAGTCACTGCATACATAGCATGATATTTTGACTCAATACTGGAGAGAGACCATATTTTGCTTTTTGCTATGCCAAGAAATTAGAAAATTTCTTAGAAAAATGTAGAAGTCAGTAGTAGACTTTCGATCGGACTTATTACTAGCATAGTTTGTCTTGGAATAAGCTTGTATAGCTAAGATTGAAGTCAATGGCATGAAGAGAGAGCAGGTGATGGTGCCGCGAAGATATTGAAGGGGCCACTAGCGATTAGAAGCAACAGCAAAAATAGTACGGAAAGAGGTCATCTGGGCAACGGGAGCAAAGGTCTCCTCGTAGTTTATCCTGTAATTTTGAGTAAAGTCTCGAGCAATCAGACGAGCTTTGTAACTAACAATGGGTTCATCAGGCTGGTACTTGGCCTTGAAGATCCATTTGCAGTTGACAAGTACGATATCAGGGGGGGGGCGGTGTGAGAGACAATATCTCAATTATGCATTTGCTGAAGGGCTTGAAGCTTATTTTCCATAGCCTGTTGCCACTTTGGAATTTGGACAGTCTCATGATATGACCTGGGGTGAGGGGTTGGAGTGGATGCCTATAAGGAAGATGTGAAATTGGGAAGAGCATGTAGCGAAAGACATAAGAAAATCATACTAGTTGGGAGGGCGATGTTCACACTCTGAATAACAACGAGTGGGTAGAGTTGTCACAGTAGAGGATGAGACGGTTGAAGGGATGCTACCAATTTAGAAAGACTTAGCTATAGGAAGGGGGCCATGACCTATGAGTGTAGAAGTAGGACAAGGTCGTTATGAGAGGGGGGTATTACTATAAAAGAGATGAAAACTCAACGAGAGAGCGGTCGGAGGGGTAGAGGGAGCTGATAATAAAACATTGTCCATGGATAGAGGAGTATCATGCCAGTGAGGGGAAGGGGTAGATGGTGGGGCTGAGGCAGGGACATCTGAGGGGACTGAAAATAGAATAGGTGTAAGGAGATCCGGAAAGGATAAGTTCGAGGGAGCAAGCATCAAAAGTGAAGAAAGATATCTCTTCTAAAAAAGTGAAAATGCGTGATATTCTAAGACAACGAGCAGACATGTCATAACAACGATAGTTTTTATGTTTAGGATTATATTCTAGAAAGACACACTTAACAACTCGAGGGGACAATTTGTTATGTTCACTAGAAGGAAGAAGAACGAAGCAAGTGCACTCAGAAACACAAAGATGACCATAAAATTGTGAGGTACCAAAGAGATGCTTGTATGGGTTCACACCATCAAAGTCTGATGATGAAGTTTGATTAATGAGAAAGAGAGCAGTAAGAAGGGCCTCAACTCAATAAGAGTGAGGAACATAAGCCTCAAACAAAAAAGCATGTGTTGTCTCAAGAAGATGATGATGCTTTCGTTCGGCAACTCTATTCTGAGCAGGGGTATAGAGCAGTGTTTTAAATAGCTGTCAAGATGGTTGCCATGGCGGGGCGGCATGTCGGTCGCCCCACAAATAGCCCAGGCAGCCTTGACTTGGTGGCCAGGCCACCTAGGCCTTTTTGGCGGGCCGCCAAATTGTGTGGCAGTCCGCCAAGGCACGTAGCGGGCCGGGCGGCCCGCTAAATCGATTTGTGGGACAGCCCAATGGTATTAGGTTTAAATTGATATTGGGTCGGATCTTAAGGCTAACCCGTTAACAGTTTAAATAACTAACCCATCATTCTCTCCTCACTCTCGATTTCCTCGAGCTTCCTTTCTCTCGACCTCTTTGAGCTCTAAAAGTCCCATCGTTCTCTCCTCATTCTTGGTCTCCCTCTCTCGGTCTCGTCAAGGCTTCGAGCGGCGCTGGCAAGCGAGCAGCCGAGCACATCCATCCCCTTCACTGAACGGCAAGAACAACCTTACCCTTCACAGCTTAGAGTGGCAACCGACAAGGCGGCAACTGAGGTATCCCTTTAGATGATCCTTTCTTGCCAAGATTTTTTTTTTCTTCTCCTCTTTCTCCTTCTCTTTCTCCCTTTCACCGTTGGCTTTGCTTTCTATTTTCTTCACTATTACAGTAAATCAGTAATTAACACTTAAATGCTTAATTACTAATTTACTGTAGCAGCGAAAGGGTTTGATTAATTAACTATAGAAGCAGGGAAAGGGTTTGATTAATTAACTAAAAGAGCAGGGTTTGATTAATTAGCACTTAATTACTGCTTAACTGCTTTAGTTTTCTTTAGTTTTTAATTTTTTTCACAGTTTCACCAATTAACTGCTTCACTGTAATTATTAAATAATAAATATTATCTACAGAGATTAGTTTTCTAAATTTTAATTAGTAATTAGAAACTAATTACTGTAATTAGTAATTTAAACGTCAATTTCTTTGACTATCATTGTTAGTTGTGAATTGTGAATTGTGATTATGTTATTTTTTTATACTATAATAAGCTATCAAGAAAATCTAAAAGTTTTGAGCCGCACCTTCGGTTTGTAGCACTCAACATAGCGCCTGCCATGCATTCTCTTGGCCTCTATGTTTCCGTCACATGCTTTTTAGAACATCAATTCTTATAAATCACACATTCATATTCCATGGTCATTTTAATCCCTTATGTTCCTATTATGCATCTTTTAACATTTGTTTCGTCGATTAGCTTATTAGTTAATGTAGGAGGATGCTATTCTGGAGCTATTGAGTGAGTGGTTATTTAGGATAAGCCTATTTTAGACTAGGGCATTCAGTTAGAATTTCTGACCCTGTAATTTTAATGACTTCGTACAAGACCAAGTTATTAGGATCTGGGCTAGCTGCTGAATTCACTCTGAAGCTCAAAGAAGCTCTCTCTAATTTATTTATGTTGTTTTCGTTTTCTTCCAAATGGTTACTGAAATCTGAAGCAAATTAAATTATTGCAAGGAAATGATTTTGATAATTTTGAAGCTAAAACTAGTCTGAATTAAGATTATACATTTGTAATAGAAGTAAATTTAAGAACATGGAAGAAACTACACCACATTGCTAGTGCACCCCACCCGACAAATGGTTGATACAGTACTTGATGATACAATTGATACAATACCCAGCAATATGGATTTCTACAGTACTGAAATTAAAAAATTTCTCCTGGTTTCAGCAGTGAAGATTCAAAGAAAACATAGCAAGGAAAAGGATATGTACTGAAATTAAAACATGTGGGATCTCTTGTCAAATCAATGCTTCAAATAAACTAATTTTAGGAGTTGGGTTGGCAATTAATGGTGTTTGAGAGTTGTAATAGTCTACAACTTGAAAAATTAAAGAACAATTTTGTGAACTATGGGGACACATTTTGAAATTAGGAGATAAATAAATGTTCTATCCTTTGGACAGTATATATTTCATAAATTTCTTATTGCAGAATTCCTAATATACGTCTTTTTTTGGTGATATGCAGATTATATTACATGTCAATGTTTGAGATATACTCTGAACGGGGAAAAGGAGAGCGAATCATTGATCTATTGTCAGATGCAGCGGATCTGTCTCTCCAACAGACGACAATTAAAGGTCTTCAAGAGGTGGTTTCCAGATATGTTGTGTTATGTGAATTTGTTATTTTGTATAATATAAAGCACTTATCTGATAGTGTTACATTATTTTGTTCTATAGACGATGATTCTCAATATTGCTGAAGCGGAGAGTCTAGTTGCGTGTGGAATGCTAAAACGTACTACTGCTGCAACAAATGCAAATAGTCAGTCAAGGCATGTCTTAAAGTACTATGTTTAATGAAATGTCATTACATACAGTTGAAACTACTGTAATGGGCTAGGCTTTTCATTATTTTTAGCTTGATTATTTTGATAATTTAGCTGTTTTATGTTACGGTTTCTACTCTGACATTTATTTTGTGCTTCTTTCCTCAACATGAACTGAATTTATGTTGACCTTCTCTTTTGCCATATCTTTCTCTTGCCCTTCACCCATGTTAAAATAGAACATTTTGGAAACTGTTCTAAGTCTTCTTGTTTATTTCTTGCTATCTGTTTCTTAGAACTATGCATAAATTATAATATATTGTTTGACATAAATTTTATTTTACTGTTTTCCCAGTCGATCTCAATGCATCATAAATATACGAAGTGCTCAAAAAGACATTGATGATGGAAATGATATTTGTTCTGGTAGTGTTCTTACTATAGCAGACCTTGCTGGAGCAGAGAGGGAAAAGAGAACAGGAATTCAAGTTTGTTTTCTTTCTTTGCTAAGAACGTCTTATTCTCATCACATGAGTTACATATGTGTATTATCTTTATTATTGTCAAGAAGCTGTGCTACATATTATACCTATTAGGTTGATACTTGATAGATGATAACTATATTACATGAAATATGATGCATTCAGGTCTTATAAATAAAAAAAAACATTTTAGATATTCTATTCTTTGCTGCATGTTTTTGTTTGTTCACATATTTTCCACAGTGATTTTCTTTTAGCTTCTTCCACATGAAACAGGAGAACCAACTGGAGATTTTAGGGAAGGAAATGAACTATACTTAGTGGCTTACAAAAAGTCAGCAGCTAGTATATTAAAGAAGCAAGATGATTTCAAATCAGGAATTTGTAAAAGGAATCCGAAATGCTGTAATAGTTTGTACTGAAATGTTTACCAAATATACCTGACCATTTAATGTTTTATCTTGCTTTAATGTCTCCAATTCAGATTTTCATATGAAACTGTTTTAACAATAAATTGCCTTTCTGGAGGCACTAGATTTGTTGTAAATTGTTGGTTCTAAATTCTGACAAGATTTTGTTTATTGTTTGGTCAGGACTAGTAGTACTTTTGACTTTTTTCTTAATCTTCTCATTGATGTCCTGATTTTGAAATGCCTCATCTATTGAACGGGACTAGGTGATTGTCACATGTACTTACACTATATTAAACAATGTTGTGAATGCGGGAGCATTTGCAGTCTAATAAGAAAAATGTTAAAAATAACTTGTATGTAATTTTTCTATCTTGTGTGTTGAATATTTTAGCATAATAAGCCAACAAATAGGCAAAAATTGCAATTTAATATATGGAGAATCATCTTCATAATATCCTACACACTAAGTATGCTACTTCTTAATCATATGATTACTCAATAAATTTTTTCAAGTATGATAAATTGCACCAACAAATTAATCAATAAAAAATAGATATCTCAATATTACAACATATCATTTTCATATGCACATGATAGTGGATATGTATATCCGGCAAATTTAAGGTTCTTGACGGTCAATATGCGACCACATATGTATATTTGATCCATATATGTGGTTAGTATGCAGTGTATATGTGTATGCGGTCTACTTATGTGGCCTATATGCATATGCTGTCCACATATGAGGCCTATATGCGGTCAAACCGAGGTTCCCAGTATCTGGATCGTGATTGGTATCGGCCGTCCAGAAAACGATATGTATCGGCCGTATCGATCGTTCGTATCGGATCGGACTATTTTTTAATTATGTAAAATTCTAAATATTATTTAAAAATACAGAAAAATACAGAAACATTTAGAAAAAATGATAGAAAAATAACAAAACAAAAATCACTGACATATGAAGTCTAAAAACTTAAAAAATGTATTAACTTATTCAAAATTTAAAATTTTGATGAATACCGAGCTGGTTTTCGTAAGTTTCTATAGTCTTCATCATCATAATCATCATAAGTTTCTAAATATTAATGTCTGAGACGTGATGCTCTGAAAAGTAATTATATCATACTAGTTATATTGTATGGATCGTATTGTGTGACTTGCGTCTGAGGAGAATAATAACCAGCATTTGGATCTTGTCTTTGAGAATACTGAGGATACTGAGGATAATAATTAGCATATAGATCTTGTGATGGTTCTAAATAATAAATACTCAATATACGATAATCATAGGAAGCAACATTCTCACGACGAC
The DNA here is from genome assembly GCF_048772165.1 of Typha angustifolia. Lineage (NCBI taxonomy): Eukaryota > Viridiplantae > Streptophyta > Magnoliopsida > Poales > Typhaceae > Typha > Typha angustifolia. Next base: position 10,030,220 of record NC_133245.1, read on the forward strand.
GTTGCTGATATGTATACAGGGTTCCCAGTTTTGGCCGATCTCGATTGGGATCGGCCGAAACGGATTGGGATCGGCCCTAGTCGATCCCGATCCCATCCGAAACCAATCGGCAGGGTTTCGGCCGAAACCCGAAATGGGTGGGAATGGGTCGGATCTCGGATCCGACCTGGGGGACATCAACAATCGGTCGATCCCGATCAAAACGGATGGGAATGGGTCGGATCCGACCGGGGGACATCAACAATTGATGTCCCCACTCCCCACTTGCCTCTCTCCCTTCTCTCTCTCTCTCTTTCTCTCTTTTCTTTCTTTCTTTCTTTCTCTCTTTCTCACGGATCTCTTACTCTCTTTCTCACCAGCGACTGAGTAGTGAGTAGATCTCCGTCTCTCCGGTGACCTCGACCTCCGGCGACGTTCTCCGACAATCTCGATCTCCGGCGACCTTGGGTAAGTTTTTTTTCACTTTTTTTTTTCCATTGTGCAGCTGCTGCTGCACACTATGCTGCTGCGCACCTGCTGCAGCAGCAGTGCTGCTGTGAGCTGCAGCAATGCTGCTACAGCAGTAGAGCAGCACTGTTGCTCTTCTGCTGCTACAGCAAAGACTTCTCTGCCAGCAGAGCAACAACAGTTTGTTGCAGTAGCAGCTTCTCTGCTGCAGGAGCATCTGGTGCTGCTTATGCAGTAATGCCTCATAAATTTTAAATTATTTTATATTTTATTTTGATTTTTGTTTATGTTTTTTAGTTGCAGAGTTAAGATATCAATGGCTCCAAAAGAGAAATCATATGATACCGACATTGGGTGGCAATATTGTAGCACTATTGGGCAAGATATAAGGCGTGTTAAATACAACTGGTGTGGAAAGGAAATGAGTGGTGGTGTCAGCCGTTTGAAAGAACATTTAGCTGGAAGACAAGGAAATGTAGCAGCTTGCAATCAAGTGTCTTTGGAAGTTAGAAAGCAGATGTTGGCTCATTTAATTGGCAAACAGAAGGATAAACAATCTGTACAACAAAGAGAGTCAATAATTCGTGAAGAATTGATATAATTCTGTACACATTGATGATGATAGTAGTGAGCAAATTGAGGAAGATGAGGAGCGCAATAAAAGAGAGCAGAAATATGCATAGAGAAAAGGAAGAGATGGGAAGAAGCACTGGTGGTAACTTTCAGAGATTTAGATCAGTTAATATACGAGGAGAGAGAGAATATGGGGGCAGCAGTTCTACCCATAGGACTCCTGGTGTTACAGCAGAGTGAAAATATTGGACCAATGGATACATATATTCAGAAAAAAGGGGTCGTACATAGACTTCAATCAAGACAGCTCTCAAAGGAATTAAAAATGCAAAGAAACACATTGGTAGAGCTATTTCTAAATTTTTCTTCTACAATCATATTCTTTTCGATGTAGTTGATAGCCCTTATTATCACACTATGGTGCATGCTATATAATTAGTAGAGTCTAGTGTTCCCCCTCCTAGTTCAAATGATATTGCTACTAAATATCTTGACTCAGAGGTAGTTGAACTTCATACTTATATTGAGACATTTAAACGGTATTGGGATGAATTTGGTTGTACACTGATGTGTGATGGGTGGAGTACACAAAACAGAAGAAATATAATTAATTTCTTAGTGTACTCTGGCATGGGGATAATATTTTTGAAGTCTGTGGATGCTACTACTCATTTAAAAAATACAGATTATATTTGTCAGTTGATGGATGAGGTGGTACAAGAAATCGGTGAAAAAAGAATAGTCCAAGTGGCTACTGATAATGGGGCAAATTATAAAGCTGCTGGAAATTTACTGATGATTAAAAGACCTCATTTATATTGGTATATTTCTCCTTTCTGAATATAGTCCGATCCGATACGATAGTCCGATACGTATCATTTTTCTGGACGGTCGATACCGATCTCGATCCCGATACTGGGAGCTTTGTATGACTCCTTTTTTTTCTGAAGATATGTATCCATTGGTCCAATATTTCCAAACTCTGCTGTAACACCAGGAATCCTATGGGTAGAACTGCTGTCCCAATATTCACTCTCTCCTTATATATTAACTGATTTAGATTTCTGAAATTTACTACCAGTGCTTCTTCTCATCTCTTTCTCTTCTCTATACATATTTTTGCGCCCTCCTCATCTGTCTCTTCTCTTTATCTTTTTCACTCTGCTCACTGCTATCATCATCAATGTGTATAGGATTATGCATCAATTTTTCACGAATCATTGACTCTCTTTGTTGTGTAGATTGTTTATTCTTCTTGTTGCCAATTAAATGAGTTAACATTTACTTTCTAACTTTCAAAGACACTTGAGTGTAAGCTGCTATATTTTCTTGTATTCCAGCTAAATGTTCTTTCAAATGGCTGACACTATCACTCTTTTCTTTTCCACACTAGTTGCAATTAACACGTCGTTTATCTTGTCTAATAGTGCTGCAATGTTGCCACTTAATGTCGATATTATATGACTTCTTTTTTGGAGCTATTGATATTTTAACTCTGCTATTAAAAAACATAAACAAAAATCAAAATAAAATTTATGAAAATAAAACCCTCTTAATTTTTTTCTATTTTTTTATTTCTTTCTAATTTTTAGTTTTCACCCCTCTCAGTCTCTCAACTCTTAAGTTCTCAACAGCAGCTAAGCAACAATAGTAGGTGCGCAGCAGCAGTTGCTATAGGTGCAGCTGCTGCAGCTGTGGTGAAGCTGCTGCTTCACCACAGTAGCACCTACCTGTGCACAATGAAAAAAAAAGAAAGAAAGAAAGAAAGGAATTTGAAACTGAAAAAAAAACTTACCCGAGGTTGCCGGAGGTTGAGGTCGTCGGATCTTCTTCGGAAAACATCGTCGAAAGTCGAGGTCACCGGAAATCTACTCGGTCGCAGTGAGAAAGAGACCCGTGAGAAAGAGAGAAAGAAAGAAAAGAGAGAGTGAGAAAAGGAAAAAAAGAGAGGCAGGTGGGTGAGGGGACATCAATTATTGATGTCCCTTGGGTCGGATCCGACCCGTTCCCACCCGTTTTGGTCGGGAGCGGGTTTGGACCAAAACCCAGCCGAAACGAGCTGGGATCGAGATCGGCCGAAACTGGGAACTTTGGGTTAAATCACATATGAAGACCGCAAAATACATATGCGGGGCAGTTGACCATCGCTACAGCCTATACGGCCGCTTTTCAAAACAATGATATTAAATAGGTGTGACCAGTCACAACCTTAATGAAACTATGCTCTAATATTGCAAGACCTACAAAACAGTTACCATGATATTTATAGGTAATAACATAAAGCTAATAGTAACATTTATATATCAAATAAAACTTTGATATGCCATTTGCAACCAAAAAGTCAAAAGTTCTATTCAAAGCCGTATCTAGTGATTTTAACATATAAATATAAGTCATATGGGTCTAATAGCTATTCTTGATAGGGTGGGATACAAAATAAAAGAAACTATAAATATAGATAACTATACTTTGTTACTCAAAATGACATTGTCAAGAGTCTCGCTGCATACTCATAAATCTTAAGAGAATTTGAAATGGATGGCGCTCCATAATTAGCTCACATCCCTAGCTTAATGAGTTGAACCATTTGAAAACCAAATATGCAATAGAAACCATATTAGGGTAATAAGAAGAATTCGGATCCAAAACTTCAAGGCACAAATACCAATCCACATAGAATATCCAAATACATCATATATCATATATTTAGGATATAATTAACATCTCAAGTAAATGTTAAGTTAGATAACTATTGCCTACCAATAAACTTGTCCTATTTTAATTTCAGGATGTTAAGAGTATTGGTGTATTAGTGCTATTGACAGGTGTTAACTTACTAGTTTCTCTAGAAGCTTAAGCTGATGTAGAATTGCATTTTGTTTTTTTTGTACTCTAACAATAGACTCCACTTGTCCATTATTATCTTGGTTAGTTATAGTATTTCAAATAATGCTTAACTAGTCTATCATTGCCTATTACTTTTCATGTTGGACCAAAAACTTAGCCAACATGTAAAATGAATAAAGCCTAATACAAATTTAAGTATTAAATCAACTAACGATCAAAATCGCATAAAATGCACTATAGCCCATTGGCCGGGTCTTTGCCACCTCATGATATATCTCATAGATTTGAATCTCCCCATGGATGTAGGAGTTGATAATTGATGAATTTTTCGTTGGAGCAATATATGTGTATGATTTAGACTCATTGTGGTTTATTTTTCGGTAGTATTGGCTTAGTTGTTCAACCTATAAGTTGGAGAGCAGTCGCTCCTTTGTCTACTTTATAATTAGTCTACAGACTCATGATCTGTTGAAAAAAAAGGAAAATTAGATAGAATATATGTCTTCTTTTTTCCATAAAATTAGATAGAATTATTTATTCTTGCAGAACAAATTATTTAGTTGGATTCTTGTTTTCGTTGTCTCTAAGTAATGATTATATGCATATTATTTTACATAATTTTAGGGAGCAAGGATTATGGAGAGCAACTTTATCAACAATACATCCATGGTTCTTGGTCTGTGTTTGCGAGTAAGTGGCTATTGATTGTTTCTTCTGTTGGTAAAACTAATAGTTTTGCAGAATTGACATTATTTAGTAATTCTTTTTCTTTGGAATAATAAGTTACATATTCAGAACCATTCTACTCATTTCTCTAATATCTTGTAGTCCTTGCTAGAGCATCAGAAAAACCCAAAGAAACCTTTAGAAAAGCACTTCAAGAACTCACTGGTATATTTCTCATTTCTGAATTATCTGTATTTATTGCACTGCACTATATGTTTCGATACTTAATAATGTTTCATAATTTTCTCCTCAATATCATATGTCACTAGTGATTCTTTTAGTAAATGCTTGTAGCATGTGGTTTGCCTTCTTTTGTAGTTCAAGGTTACTGTAGATAATGGTTCCGTAGGTCCTATTGTCGGGGCTTATTAGTATTCTTTTAGTGTTTTAGTAGTAGTACACTTTCTGAATTTTCTTCTAGTTCTTTATAGTCCTCATATCTTGTCTGGTAGTTGACTAGGTACTTGAGAGATTACTTGGAAGGCAGGAAGCGAATGACACTGGTATGATATTATGCACCAAAGCATTCTTATCAACATTTTCTCAATTTTGTTCTTTTTGTTTTGTTGATTATTTGAAGTTTTATAGGTCTTAATATGACTTGTTGAGGCATGTTTAAATCTCTCATGTGTTGGAATTTGCATTTCTATCATGTTAATGCAATAAATTGCTTACCGAAGTATTCTATTTTCTTATGTCATAAACTACTAATTTCTAGGTGTAAACCCTTGCACCTAATTTTCTACTTGGATGTGAACTCTATTTTTTTTTGATAAAATTTAAAATTTAAAAGAATAAGATATGTTTCTGTTTGTTAATTTGCCATTTTCATGATCATGGTATACTTTTCAGCTCTAGATGTGCAAGTAAGTTGAGCTCGAGTGAGCTATACTAACTTTAGCTATTGTTATCCATACAAAAGCTTAGGTAGAGCTTGATCATTTGGTAGGTCACAAGTTGCTTTCTTAGAGGTACTAAATAAATGAGCTTAGGACTACAAATATGGTTAATTTCTTTGCTAAGTTTGAAATCAATGTTACAGATATACTAAGACATGTTACTGTATTGTCTTCTATGTAAGAACCAGAAAAAAAAATTAATTAGGGGTTGAGAGAGGAGGTGTTACGACCCAAAATAGGAATCATGACCGGCCATGCATCTCAATATGCTTGAGATACACGAAGCCTTATTAGTACTCTCTACGTGTACGATGGCAAAATAAATAAATAAAATGAAAATGTGCTTTATTAAATTTTAAAACTAATTGCAATAAAGATAAAACAATGTTAATGTTTTTGAGTCTCTAAACTAAATAAATATAATTTCTAATGTAAAGCATAAATCTAAAGGAGCGGAAAAGTAAATAGGTGAATCCTAAGTGGAGGTGGAGTCTGAGTATATCTCGCTCAGTCGTCCCGCTGACTATTACCTGAAATAAATAAACAAATACAAAAAACAAAAGAACCCATGAGCCAACAACTATAGTTTAGTGAGTGGAATTCACTCGAAAACCAAATAAATTTTAAACCATATTAATGCTGAATAAATTAAACTAAAAGCAACAATATCCATAACAATATGCAATAGGCATGCTCTCTAAATAATAACAATGATAACAATAGAGAGATGTCATAACTTGTAACCTTGCACGTTTTCAACATATTAACATCTTTTGATATTTATACTGTCATATGTCTCAATGGGTCTAAACCCTGTGGATCCACATCAACAGAGTCACCTAGGAAATTTTCTCATTCATCCTGGGACTGTTCCGTAATCTCGCCAGAGTCACCTAAGAAAGTCACCGCAGTGATCTAATTTAAGACTTTCCCCTGGATTTCCAGATAGACTTGAGTTACCACGGAAAATCGCAAACAATTTTTACCGGGACTGTTCTCTAAGTCGTACCAATACTAGTCTCATTTTTCTTTTCACAAATTTCAATATTTGCCCGAAGTATGGTGATGCATTGAGTATAATAATTAAATGCACACATAAAATATAACAATTAAATTTTCGCACGTACGGATGAAATAAATAGATTTGAACATAGAAATTGTAACAATTTAGTTTTTACACGTAAGGGTGAAATAAATAAATTGCACACAGAAAATTTACATGGTCTGACAAAGATACGAAATATAATAAAATAAATATGTGAGTGAACTCACTCACCTGAGTCTAGGCAAGACAACCGAAATCTTAAATCTTTAGCTCACGTACTAAAAATCACTACCTTAAATAATAAATAATAATCAAAATTTTAATTTGAATAATAACAATATTTTTAAAATTTAAAAACCAAAAAGAACTAAAATGGGCTTAAATTTACCCATTGGATTGGGCTGGCTAACGCTGGCCCGACCCAAATAAAAAAAAGAACTAATCGGGTTGGGCCAAAGGCCTAGCCAAAAGAAACTAATCGGGCTGGGCCATAGCCCAGCCAGATAGGAAATGGATTGGGCTGCGGTTTAGCCCGCAGCCCATCAAAGTTAATTGGTTTGGATCGGGTTTGTGGATCCGAAATCCAAACCCGAACCCACATTCTAAAGAAAAAGGGGTGGCTTGGGTTAAACCCAAGCCAACCAATCCCCCTTTTTCTTCTTTTCTCCCTTCTCGCGTCCGACGCGAGAGAGGGAAGGATCGAGAGAGAGAGTGGCCGCCGGTGACTTTGCCGGCGGTGGTTCACGACCGACTCTCTCCGTTTCTTTCTCTCTTTCTCTCTCTGTTGTCCTCACGAGGTGGACTCACCACCGACGGTCGGCGTCGACTAGAGCCACGAGGGCTCTTCCAGAAGGCATCCATGGCGCAAGGCTAACGATTTGTAGCTCTCGATCACGAGCAGCAGTAGCCCGAAGCCGTCAGTCAGCGAGATTTGCCGGCGAAGCCAAAATCCCCAATTTAGGTATTTTCGATTTACCTTTTTAAATTTAAATTAAACTAGAGGGATGAGAGAGGGCTCATCGGGGAGGAGTGTGGTGGTCCTAAAATCCTCCGATGATGCTCCGGCGATCCGATTCCACAGCGACAACTTCGACGATGAGAGCAAATAAGAAAACGAAGGAGGGGAAGGAGGCTGGGGGGGGGGGGGTTAAGGAGAGAGAGAGAATTATGGTTTAATTTATAGATTTGAAGAGAAATTAAAACCTAATCCAATCCGAATTAGGCGCGATTTCTCTCTGTGCCTAGTCGCGTACCGGAGAGGGAGAAGGGAGGGGCTGCACGTGCAGAGCACGTGCACCCTCCTCTCTCAACACCTATTTTTATTTTTATTTTATTTTATTTTATTTATTTTTGTTTTTTGGTTCTAACAACTATTCCCAACAAAAAAATTTCGTTCTCGAAATTAAGATTAGTATAATAAAAGGATAAGGTAATACCGTAATAGTCGCTATGAAGATTGAGGAAATAGCTCCGGATACTTTTCCTTCATCTCATCTTCACGTTCCCAAGTTGCTTCTTCTGGCTTATGGTTTTGTCATAAAATCTTCACGAAGGAGATTACCCTATTGCGAAGAGTTCTTTGCTATCTCTAGAATTTCCACAGATTGCTCCTCATAGGAGATTACCCTACAGTTTTTACCTATATTGGATCGTGTTTGGGAAGGCATTTCTATAGATTTTATAGAGGGTCTTCTGCTAGTACGTGGTTATTCCATTATCTTTGTGGTGGTTTACATATTGAGTAATTATGCACACTTTTTAGCATTTTCACATTTATTTTTAGCCAAGTCAGTGGCTGAAATTTTTGTGAGGGATGTTGATCGGTTATATGGCATGCCACGCACGATTGTCTCGGATCGTGATCGTGTATTTGTGAGCGACTTTTGGACGGAGTTTTTTAGATTGCAGGGGATTCGATTAAACTTCAGTTCGGCCTACCATCCATAGACTTTGACGGCCAAATCTAGTTGGTTAATCGAGGCATTAAGTAGTACTTGAGGTGCTTTGTTGGAGAGATGCCAAGACGATGGTTCGAGTTATTACTGTAGGCAGGATGGTCTTATAACACCGCCTACCAAAGCAGCATTGATATGACTCCATTCGAGGCGGTGTATGGGCGCACGGCTCCGACATTATGCCCTTATGATTTAGTGGCATCTGCAGATCGGACAGAGGTGGACTTAGCTTTGATGGATAGAGACAGCACATTGAGAAGGTTGCGTGCCCATATTAAACTTGCTCAAAATCACATGAAGCAAGTTTATGATCGCAACCATAGGGAGCAGGATTTCGACATTGGCAGTTGGGTGTTTGTGAGGGTGCAACAGTATCGACAAGTGACCTTGTGTCTGATGTAAAACCAGAAGTTAGCTCATCGTATTTCGGTCTATTTTGGGTGTTAGAACGTATTGGTTCGGTTGCATATCGTTTGGAGCTGCCGGAGGGATCGAGAGTGCATCTTGTCTTTTATGTTTCATTGCTGAGAGAGCGGATTGGAGATCATGTCTTCTGTCATTGATGAATAAGGGTAGATTAACCTTGCTCTGATACCATGTAGAAAGAGGGAGGAGATAGGTTTTAGATCAATCTTATTCATTGTGAAACAATACATTACATGAATATATACAAGTCTGAATGAATGAAAAAAAGGAAACAAATAATTTACATCATTCCCTGATTTATTTTATTCCTATTTATTCCTGCATGACATTAGAAATAATATCCCTAAAATTTTGGGATTTCCACAGTTTCAATTTTAGAAGAAGAGTTTGAATTGAATTTAGGAATAGACTGGAAATTCCATGGCCACCTTTTCCTCGTCGCTTAATAGGAGAGAGAAGGGGGAGACGAGTCACGTGCATCGCACGTGGTAATTTTTTTTATTACATGGTCTGCTAGTAGTAGAGTGGCCCAAATGGAAAGGACCTTCTTACATATAACTCTTGTTATTGGGGACTCTACTTAAGTCTATTCTTTATCTAATGACTTAATCATACAAATATATTTTGACATTGGTAGAATTGACATCAAGTCAAATACAACTATGTAGTAGTGCAAGCTTCACGTTTGCCATGCCAATTGGATGTGTATATATATTTAACACTAAGTATCCTTGCCGTACTTTTTGAAGACTTGATATATTGCTATACCATATCGTGTCGTATTCGTATTCCTCATCTGTATCATGCTTGGTAACTTGGGTATCTAGTCTGTTGATCATACAAGTATATATAACACTTCGCTG